>NC_139679.1:2500-1202500 GCF_964106915.1 Podarcis gaigeae
GCTGACAGCACTACGAACTACAGTTTCCGAACTCACTGCTGCAGTCCTTGCGTCTCAGAAGAAGCATGACGAAATGGAGAAGCGCTGCCAGGACCTGCAAACAAGGTGGGAGCGTGCAAACAGGGAAGGGTTCCCAGGGTCCAGATCAGGGGGCATTGGACTTGGAAGGCGGGGGGGCAGCCTAGTCACCCACTTCGATGGGAACCTGAAGCACTACCCCAGTTTCAGAGCAGACGTTTTGTATGCATTACACTTGCTTCGTCATGACTTTAAAGATGAGGAGGAGAAAGTGGGGTTTATTGTTTCTCACTTGCATGGGCCGGCCAGAGACTGGTTGCGCAATTTGTGGCGTGAAGATGGCCCTGCCCGCCGCGATTCTGATGAATTCATTAAAGCGATGGATGCCTGCTTCCAGTCAACCGTAGATTTGGATCTTGCACGCAGGGAGATATTTGGACTGCGGCAAGGCAAAGCCACTGTGCGTCAGTACCATTCCAGATTTTTTGCTTTACTGACTGCGTTACGCTGGGAGAAAGACTGCACACCTGTGAGGGATTTGTTCTGGGAGGGTCTCAGCGGTCCCATAAAGGACGAACTTGCCAGGGGAGACAGACCTCAGACCCTGGAGGAGGTGGTGCAGAGGGCTCTGGCGATTGGGATACGTCACGAGGGACGTCCTTGGCACAATGAGGAAGAACGTCAGGTGCGTCCACCAGCGAGGACGTCTTCTTTCATCCCCAGGGAGTTCAGTCAGTCACATCCCTCGCCGCTTGGGAGGCAGGGGGAGGAGCCGATGGAACTTGGTGGTGCTAAGGCTCAAGCAACAGCCAGAGCCCCAGCTTCCGGTGCAGTAAAGGCGAAGCCTCCTAGAGGGACCAGGAAGTGTTACATCTGCGACAGTGCACTGCACATGGCGAAAGAGTGCCCCCAGAGGCTCCAGAAGCACACTGCAGCTTTAGCGACGGTAGCTGCAGAAGTGATCCAGGAAGAGGAACCTCAGGGAAACGACAATGCCTGGCTGCAAGCAGGATTGCTGGGGCTCAGCCAGGCGAATCTGTAGAACAGTCCCCAGCGTCTTTGCAACCCACAGACCCTTTACCACCCAAGCCAGCGGTGCAGCTCACTGCAACACTTCAGTTGCCAAATGGGACCACCCTAGAAGTGCCCCTCACGATCGATTCGGGGAGCAACGCCGATTTCGTGGGGATGCAATTCGTCAAGCAGCATCGCATAGCGCTTCTGCCCGCCACAACGCCTCTGAACGTAGTCACGGTGGATGGCAGGAAATTGCTAGGAGGGCAAGTTGTGCAACAGACACCTCCCATGGTGATGCGGATAGGAGATCACCGAGAAGTCATTAGCTTCAATGTCACCCAACTGTCTGACACGCCTATAGTATTAGGCATGAGTTGGCTGGAGAGACACAGTCCTGCTGTAGCGTGGTACCAACGCCAGATCACCTTTTGCTCATCGTACTGTGCTCAAAATTGCATCCAGTCCTGCCAGGAGGAGGGGGCTGAGCACCAGCTGCGACTTGGCATGGTGCAGGCAGTACCTAGCAAGTACAAAGGGTTCCTGGAGGTTTTCTGCGAGAAGGAAGCTGACCAGTTGCCGCCCCACAGACCTTATGATTGTGCCATTGACCTGGTGCCGGGGGCGCAGTTGCCAACTGCAAAACTGTATTCCATGTCTGAGGACGAGATGCAAGAGCTCAGGGAGTTCATAGAGCACAATTTGAAGCGTGGATTCATCCGGGAATCGAAAGCAGTGGGGGGCAGTCCTGTGTTCTTTGTAAAGAAGAAAGACACGCCCCAAAAAAGACTCATTGTGGATTATAGGTTCATAAACAGTATGACCAAGCCCAAGGCCTTCCCCATGCCCAAGATAGATGATCTCCTAGCAACCGTGAGGAAGGGGAAGATCTTCACCAAGTTGGATCTGCGTGGAGCGTATAACCTCATACGCATCCGGGAGGGCGATGAGTGGAAAACGGCCATGTTCACGCCTCTGGGCACGTATGAATACAGAGTTATGCCGTTTGGTCTCCAAAATGGATCTCACGTATTCCAAGCCTTTATGCATCACGTGCTAGCGGGACTCCTCTACAAGAAATGTGTGTGTTTCCTCGACGACATCCTGATCTTTTCGGAGACGGAAGAGGCCCACGAGAGGGACGTAAAGGAAGTCCTGCAAAGACTACGGGAGAACAGGCTCTACGCCAAGTTAGAGAAGTGCCAGTTTGATGTGACGGAGGTGGATTTCCTAGGCTACAAGCTGTCCGACAAGGGGCTGGCCATGGACAGCGTCAAGGTCCGCGCGGTGTTGGACTGGAAGAGCCCACACAATCGGAAGGAAGTCCAGAGATTCGTCGGCTTCGCCAACTTCTACCGCAAATTCATCAGAGGTTTTGCAAAGGAGACAGCAGCGATCACGGACACTCTGAGTTCCAAGAAGAAGAGGTTCGTGTGGACGGAACAGGCGGAGCGCTCTTTTCGGAAGCTTAAAAGCCTTTTCGCCTCCGAGGAGCAGCTGCTGCACGTGGATCCAGGCAGGCCCATGCGAGTAGAGACCGACGCGTCAGACAGGGCGGTTGGAGCCGTGCTCCTGCAAGAAGATCCACATGGGAACTGGAGACCCGGTGCCTTTTACTCCCGAAAGCTCAGCAAGGCGGAGCAAAACTACACCATATGGGACAGAGAGCTGTTGGCCATTCACGCAGCGTTCAAAGCGTGGCGACACTTCCTCATAGGAGCCAAACACACAGTACAGGTCCGCACGGATCACAAGAACCTAGAGTATTGGCGCACGGCAAAGCTCCAAAGCCAGAGACACATGCGCTGGGCGGAATTCTTCGCGGATTTCGACTTCCGGATAGAGTACATCCCCGGAGATTCCAACGTTATAGCCGATGCGCTATCCAGGAAACCGCAATATCTCGATGAAGCGACACCAGTAGCAGCCAGGCACATTTTCGCACCGCAGGCGTGGTCGTGCGCTGCCATCACAGTAGATCTGGACGCGGTGCGACGCGCGTTGCAAGTGGATCAGTTCGCACAGTCCAAAATGGAGGAGTTGCGCATAGGTGTGCAGAGTGGCGAAGATTTCCAACTACGCGACGGGCTGCTAACTCGCAAAGGTGCCCTCTACGTGCCAAGCGACGAGCTTCGCGCAAAGGTTCTGCAGCAGTTGCACGACGCCCCCAGTGCGGGCCACTTCGGCAAGGAGAAGACAATAGAACTGGTGGCAAGGGACTTTTGGTGGCCTCGGATGCGTGGAGAGGTAGCGGATTACGTCGCCAGGTGTGACACTTGTCAAAGGTCCAAGCCAGTACACCAGAAGCCAGCGGGGCTGTTGGAACCGCTGGAAACGCCACAGCAACCGTGGGAGAGGGTAGCCCTGGACTTCGTTACTGACCTGCCCAGCTCCAGAGGGAAGACGGCGGTACTGGTGGTTGTGGACCTGTTCACCAAGATGGCGCACTTCATTCCGTGCACAAAGGTGGCGACGGCGGAACAGACGGCCAAACTCTTCATTGATCACGTGTTCAAGGTGCATGGGCTGCCGCAGTCCATCCTGTCCGACAGGGGGCGCCAGTTTGTTTCCAATTTTTGGCAGAAGCTTTTAGGTATCCTGAACGTCAAGATCAACCTTACGTTGGCGAGACACCCACAGACCAACGGCCAAGCTGAGAGGGTCAACGCGATCATGCAGCAGTACCTGAGATGTTACGCCAATCAGCGACCCGCAGCTTGGGTGGACTACCTGCCGATGGCAGAGTTTGCCTATAACAACACGAAGCACGCGTCCACGGGGGTGACGCCGTTCTTCGCGAACAACGGTCGTTGTCAGGACTGCCGCTAGGTCCCAGCTCACAGAGGACCAACGCCCAGTGGATATTATATACAAAAGTCTTTATTGAAGTTCAGTTTCCATTTCCAAGCTCTGGGCGCGCAGGCCCACGTCTTAACGCTAGACCGGCTAAGTCCCCTCTGACTCACTGCTCCACCCACACCAGTTTAAGATTCTAGCCCGGCTCCACCTCTTGCGCTGCTCTTTCCTGCGTTGGGTCCTTCTGCCCTCTGGGGTTCCCTCCTTCCTGGACTCCTCTGACGCGGAGCCTCCTGAGTCTTGCCCCTCCCTCCGGCGGGCTTTAGGACCTGGCTCCCTTCCCGGGCTCCCCGCTGTGCCGCGCTCCTGTACATTTGAACTTGGCGCGCGCGCCCAGCCGGTGACTTTCCTTCTGACCGTTTCCCCGCTTCCTGATGTGGGTGTTGCCAAACCTGACTCCTCTCCTCCCTCTGGTGGTGAGGACACTGGTCCCGACTCCTGGGACTCCCCCTCCCCACTGCGCTCTGGTGGAGACGCTGGCCCTGATCTCCAGCTGCTGTTCAGGGACTCCCCGCTGGCCCCTCCCTCTTGAGGTTTCTCCCTTGGAATCTCCCTTGCTCTGGCCACCGGCGCTCCCTTCTGTGAGTCCTCCGATTCGCTAGAGAGGCTTGTGGAATAACTCTGGCCACTGTCACTGCCTGCGCCCCCCTCGTACTCCTCCTCCTCACTCTCCATTTGCTCCCCCTCCTGTGTCTCTCCTTCTGAACCCCTGACAGTCGTCATCCCAGAACCTTCCCGTGGTTCGGGGCACCGAGAGAGGGGGTGCCGCAAGAAGCCGACCAGTTTGCAGCGGAGCTGCAGGAGGTGCACAAAGAGTTGCGGAGACATTTGGAGCTGGCCAAGCAAGCATATAAGGTGCAGGCAGACAAAAACAGGAGAGCGGGGGAGGAGATCCAGGTGGGGGACTGGGTGTGGTTAGCGGCCCAAGCGATGCCAGCCAAGTCGTTGGCCAAGAAGAAGCTAGGGCACAGGCAGTTAGGGCCGTACCAGGTGGAGGCTAAGATCAACCCTGTAACCTTTCGACTAGCCCTCCCCGAAGGTTCCAGAGTGCATCCGGTATTTCACAGGTCGGTGCTCACCCCCTACAAGGCACCGCACAGGTTTCAGGAGTCTGAAACAGTCCCGCAACTACACACTAAGTCACAGGAGAGGGAGAGGGCGCCTAGGGCCGAACCACTCAACGAGGTCACAGAAATCCTGGACTCGAGATGGGGGAAAGAGGGGGTAGAATACTTTCTAGCCACAGAGGGCACTCCAGCCAGTGCCAACGGTTGGGTGCCGGGCTACGCTTTAGACGAACCTCTTCTAAAAGACGAGTTCCATGCCCTTTTCCCGCATAGACCCATGCCAGCCGAGTACTTTGATGACTTGCTCTTTACGCCCACACTCTCAGACAGTACTTTCCGGGGTTTTTCTTCAGCCGAGGAGAGAACGCCAGAATCTAGCCCGCCCAGGGGATCGTGCTCAGGGGTGGACACAGAACCCTCTTATTGGTGGGACGAGCAACCAGAGGAGGACTGGCGCAGGAAATGGCTGACGGGACCTTGGCCGGCAGCAGCAGACGAGGTACCGATGGAAGAGGGAGAAGAGAACACTTTGGGTCAAGAACCCGAATTCGAACACTCATACACCGAACTGCAAGCAGAGGAAATGGAGGTACACAACCTGTATCCTGCATCCACCTCCGAAGAGCTGCAGCCAGTCAGAGCCGAACCAGTCATTCTCAAGATTAGACCAAATATGGATATCGAATGAACTGTCACCAAGAGTTAAAAAAGTTGAAATCCAGGCTAAAGTTATATCAGATCATAATCCAATCGAAATGGAGATGAAGGGAGTGGAAGAACGAACCTTTAGATGAAGATTAAATGATAACCTATGGGATGACCAAAAATTTGTTGAAAGAATTCGGAAAAAACTAGGGGAATACTTCCTAGATAATCTCGACAAAGGGGTGAAAACAAGTACGGTATGGGACACAAGTAAGGCTGTAATGAGGGGCCTCTTTATCCAACAAAATGTCTTGAAAAAAAAGAACAAGGAAAAGAGGTTAAAAGAGATTTTGAGACAGATTATGGATAATGAGCAGAAACTGATCAAAAAGCCGAATAATGAAAGAATAATGCAGGAAATAAAGTCCCTCCAAACACAGGTTGCAATTATAATAAATAAGGAGGTTGAGTGGAATATTAAATGGTTAAGACAAAAAAACTTTGAATTCGCCAATAAGTCAGGCAAATGGCTTGCGTGGCAAGTCAAAAAGAGGAAGGAGCAAAATACAATCAACAAAATAGTAATAAACGGAGAAGAAACAACTGACCCGAAAGAAATTAGAAAAGGGTTCTTGGATTTTTATGAGCATCTTTACAGAAATAAAGAAAGGAATAACAAGAAAAAGATAGAAAGATATTTAAAAGAAAAGATGGTGAAGAAGATGTCATCAGAGGAAAAAGATCAGCTAAATGCCCCAATTTGCAGAACAGAGATAGAACAGGTGATAAAAGAACTGAAAAGAGGAAAGGCACCGGGCCCAGACGGGTTCACACCGAGTTACTATAAGGAAATGAAAGATACATTGATAACACCACTAATGGAAGTAATGAATAACATTTTAAAAGAAAGAGACATGCCCGGTTCGTGGAAAGAGGCCTTTATAACAATTATCCCCAAACAAGACTCGGATCTAACTCAAGTTAGGAACTACAGACCCATCTCCTTATTAAACACGGACTACAAGATCTTTGCCGGTATTCTAGCCAAAAGACTAAAAAAGATATTAACAAGGATGATACATGAAGATCAGACGGGCTTTCTCCCGGGTAGGTTAATAAGAAACAATACAAGATTCATAATTAACCTTATCGAATACCTATCAGATAGTCGCGATAAACCAGCTAGCCTAATCTTCATAGACGCGGAGAAAGCCTTCGATAATATAATTTGGGACTTTATGTTTAAAAATTTGGAGGTAATGGAAGTGGGACAGGAGTTCTTAAATGGTATAGGGGCAATTTACACTGAGCAGAAGGCGAGACTGATAGTTAATGGAGTTATTACTGAGGAAATAAAAATTTCTAAGGGAACGAGGCAGGGCTGCCCGCTCTCACCGTTGCTCTTTATAGTAGTCCTAGAAGTGCTGCTGAATGCAATAAGACAAAACAAGCAAATTAAAGGGATAACATTAGGTTCAAATGAGTACAAAGTTAAAGCTTATGCAGACGATGTGGTTTTAACGGTGGAAGAACCTATAGAAAGTATAAGGGTGATTCTGGACGAGACGGAGGAATTTGGGAAACTCGCAGGATTCAAATTGAATAAGAGTAAGACAAAAATGATCGTTAAAAACTTGGATCAGGATAAGGCTGCAATAGTACAACAACAAACTGGAATTGAGGTTGTTAAAAAGATAAAATACTTAGGAATCTGGATTACCAACAAAAATATTGACCTATATCAAAACAATTACATCCCGGTCTGGAATAAAATTAAAAAAGATTTAGAGGTTTGGGCCAGAATGAAACTATCATTCTGGGGAAGAATATCTATGGTGAAAATGATGTTGTTACCCAAGCTGTTATTTCTGTTCCAAACATTACCCATACTAAAAGGAACAAAAAATTTTAAAGAATGGCAAAAAGCCATCTCTAGATATGTTTGGGAAGGGAAGAAACCCAGAATTAAATCTAAGTTGTTGACGGATGCTACAGAAAGAGGGGGCTTCGCCCTACCAGACATGAGACTTTACTACGAAGCGACATGTTTGTGTTGGATGAAAGAATGGGTTAAGCTGGAAAACAGAGAGTTATTAGATCTTGAAGGGTACAACAACAAATTTGGGTGGCACGCATACCTATGGAAGGATAAAAAAAGGGTGCACAAGGGGTTCACCAGTCACATCTTTAAGGGCCCACTAATAGAGGTCTGGGACAGATATAAGAACATATTAGAGCCGAGAACACCACACTGGCTTTCTCCCCAGGAGTTAACAAGCGTTAAGAAAGTTAATATGGAAGAAAAGAGGGGGAAGTATGGAGAAATGGTCATAAATGAAGGAGGGAAGTGGAAAGTTAAACCATACGACCAGGTTAAAACGCTCACACAGGGGTGGCTCCACTACTTCCAGATAAATGAGATGTTTAAAGCAGAGGTGAAGGAAAGGGGCTATGAGGAAAAAGAATCAATATTTCAAAAAGAGATAATAAACAGTGAACATAAAAACCTCTCTAAAATGTATAAAATACTTCTGGAGTGGCACACGAAGGATGAGGAGGTGAAGTCAGTGATGGTACAGTGGGCGAGGGATTTCGGGTATAATATTCAAATGGAAGACTGGGAAAAGCTTTGGAGAGTGAATATAAAATTTACGGCCTGTATGTCACTTAGGGAAAATGTGATGAAGATGCAATACAGGTGGTATATGACACCCGTGAAATTGGCCAAGATGTACAAGGTAGACAACAAATGTTGGAAATGCAAACAAAAGGAAGGGACATTTTACCATCTATGGTGGGAATGCAAGAAAGTTATAAGTTTCTGGGAGGAAGTGTACAATGAATTGAAAAAGATGTTAGGCTATACTTTTGTCAAAAAACCAGAAGCTTTCTTACTTTGCATTATGGGAAAGAATATTAGGAGAAAGGATTACAAACTCTTCCAGTACGCGGTCACGGCAGCCAGAATTGTGTTAGCTCAGAGATGGAAGCAGGAAGAAATCCCAATGGTGGCAGAGTGGAGAGCAAAATTAACAGAATACGCCGAGCTGGACAAACTGACAGGGAAAATAAGATACTTAAAAGATCAAAACTTTATTGAAGACTGGGGGAAATTCGTGGGTTATCTGGAGAACAAATGTTTTGTAAATACAACGTTAGTGGCATTTAAAGAGGCTTTGTAAAGAGCTAACAAGTATTGTTTAATTGAAACAATGTAAAAAAGGAGGTACGAATGGCAATATGAAAGGATGGAATGTGATTCTAAGACTCAAACACGAATGAATGTCAACATCGCTGAAGGAAGCCCAAAATGATAAGAAATGCCGAAATTCGAATATAATGTATATAATGTATATTTAATCGAACTCAATAAAATTTTAAAATGCAAAAAAAAAAAAAAAAAAAGAGCTGCAGCTCCTACAACCTGCACCCGATGGGCGGGAGGGGGGAAGGGGGGGCTTCGAGGGGGGGATGGATGTCAGGGTTTCAGGGACAGAGAGCGAGGGGGAGGGGTCCCAGGGCGACGAGGAAGAGGACGACGATGACCCGAGGTTGTCAGTGAGTCCGTCAAGTGAATCCGAGGATTCCCAAAAGGGAGCCCCCTGGTCAGGCCAAGGGGCAGTAGAGAGGGAAGCAGTCAGAAGCAGGGGAACGAAGAGGGAATCCCCAGTGGGGGTTGGAGATCGGGACCGGCCTCTCCGTCGGAACGGAGTGAAGGGGGTGGAGTTGCCAGTGTGTCAGAAAGAGCAGAACACGGAGCAGAGAGGGGAAGGAGTTCGGAGCAGAACGTCCTGCCGGAAGGGGAGGAGTGTAGTACCGAGAGTAGCGTAACGGTCGAAAGGAAGGTTAGAGGCAACGTACGCGCGCCAAGTTCAAATGTGGAGGCGCGCGGAAATGAGGAGAGCCCTGAGGAGGAGCCTGGTCCCAAAGCACGAAGGAGGGGGGAGCAGGCGTCAGAAGACTCAGCCTCGGGGGAGTCCTGAAGGGAGGGAGCACAGGGGGGCAGGAAGACCCTGCGGAAAAGGAAGGAGAGGAAAAGTTGGAGCAGTACAAGCCTCTTAAGCTGGTGCAGGGGCGGGACTGACTCAGAGGGGACTTCTAACATCAAAGGGTAACAGATGCTGAGCCACGGAGCTTGGATGTAACGACAACAATGTTCTTCAATAAAACCTTTTGTATATAACTTGGACTGGATTTTGGTCTCTTGTGAGCTGGGACCTCGGGTGGCTCTGACACTAACCCTAACCCTAACCCTAACCCTAACCCTAACCCTAACCCTAACCCCTAACCCCTAACCCTAACTGTCAGGGGTTCAGAAGGAGAGACACAGGAGGGGGAGCAAATGGAGAGTGAGGAGGAGGAGTACGAGGGGGGCGCAGGCAGTGACAGTGGCCAGAGTTATTCCACAAGCCTCTCTAGCGAATCGGAGGACTCACAGAAGGGAGCGCCGGTGGCCAGAGCAAGGGAGATTCCAAGGGAGAAACCTCAAGAGGGAGGGGCCAGCGGGGAGTCTCTGAACAGCAGCTGGAGATCAGGGCCAGCGTCTCCACCAGAGCGCAGTGGGGAGGGGGAGTCCCAGGAGTCGGGACCAGTGTCCTCACCACCAGAGGGAGGAGAGGAGTCAGGTTTGGCAACACCCACATCAGGAAGCGGGGAAACGGTCAGAAGGAAAGTCACCGGCTGGGCGCGCGCGCCAAGTTCAATTGTACAGGAGCGCGGCACAGCGGGGAGCCCGGGAAGGGAGCCAGGTCCTAAAGCCCGCCGGAGGGAGGGGCAAGACTCAGGAGGCTCCGCGTCAGAGGAGTCCAGGAAGGAGGGAACCCCAGAGGGCAGAAGGACCCAACGCAGGAAAGAGCAGCGCAAGAGGTGGAGCCGGGCTAGAATCTTAAACTGGTGTGGGTGGAGCAGTGAGTCAGAGGGGACTTAGCCGGTCTAGCGTTAAGACGTGGGCCTGCGCGCCCAGAGCTTGGAAATGGAAACTAAACTTCAATAAAGACTTTTGTATATAATATCCACTGGGCGTTGGTCCTCTGTGAGCTGGGACCTAGCGGCAGTCCTGACAGTAAGTCCCCTCTCCATTTTCACCAATTTTGCAACCTCGTGGAGTGCGGGAAAGCAGCGAGGGGTGAAGATTGGTGCTTCGCGAGCTCACGAAAAACAGGGAAATGACTACCGAAGAGAGGATAGCGAGTTTGCAAAACGCAGTGACGCAGTTGACTGCAGAAATTGCGGCTTCCAGAAAGAAAGAACAGGAAGCAGCTGCTGCCTGCCAGGATCTGCGAACCAGGTTAGAAGTGCTAAGTACACAGAGGCTACCAGCCACCAGACCAGAAGGGATTGGGCTGGGAAACAGAGGAGGGAGCCTGGTATCTCACTTCAATGGGGACCTGCAGGAGTATCCTAACTTCAGAGCAGATGTGATTTATACATTGCAGCTGCTTGACAAAGACTTTAAAAATGAGGGAGAGAAAGTGGGATTTATTATTTCGCATTTGCGGGGGGAGGCAAAATCGTGGCTGCGCAATCTATGGAGAGACAAGGATCCAGCCCTCCAAAATGCGGCTGCCTTCATTAAAGTGATGGATGCGTGTTTTTTATCTGAGATTGATGTGGATATCGCTAGGAGGGAGATTCACGGACTAAGACAAGGTAAAGCCACTGTGAGGCAATATCATTCACGTTTTTTCGGATTGGTGAATGTACTAGCCTGGGAGAAAGAATCGCCTGCCGTCAGAGACCTGTTCTGGGAGGGGTTGAGCGGAGCTGTGAAAGATGAGATCGCAAGGGGGGGAAGACCCCAAACCACCAAGGAAGTGGTGGAACGGGCACTCTCCATTGGGGTTCGGTTGGAAGGACGCCCTTGGGACAGGGAGGAAGGGCATTTGGGACGCACGCCAGCGAGAGGACTGCCTCCCTTCCCCAAGGAGGCGGCGCGCGCTCGATCCATGCCTCCGCTGGGAGGGGGAGAGGAGCCGATGGAGATAGGTGGTGCTAAGGCTCACTCCACAGTCGGAGCCCTAACTCCGGGAGCAGTCAAGATGAAGCCTCCTAGAGGAACCAGGAAGTGCTACATCTGCGACAGTGCTCAGCATATGGCAAAAGAGTGTCCCCAGCGGTTTCACAAGCATACTGCAGCCGCAGCGACAGTAACAGACGCAATTCAGCAGAGGGAGTCGCAGCAGGAAAACTCCACTGTCTGGCTGGAGATGGCGTCTCTGGGGACCAGCCAGACAAGTCAGTGAAGCAATCCCCAGGGATCTTACAGCCCACCGACCCCCTCCCACCCAAACCAGTAGTGCAGCTCACCGCATCCCTTCAGCTCCCCAATGGGCTACTTGTGGAAATTCCCATCACCGTCGACTCGGGGAGCAATGCAGATTTTATAGACATGCAGTTCCTCCAGCAACATGGCATAGCCCTTCTGCCAGCGGCGGTACCTCTGAAAGTCGTCACAGTGGACGGCAGGGAGCTACTGGGAGGGCAAGTGCTACAGCAGACGCCGCCAATGGTGATGCGCATTGGAAACCACCGTGAGGTCATCAGCTTCAACGTCACCCGCTTGTCAGACACGCCCATAGTGTTGGGAATGAGTTGGCTGGATAGGCACAGCCCGGCATTAGCTTGGTACCAGCGGCAACTGACCTTCGGCTCCTCTTACTGCGCAGAACACTGCATCCTGGCGGACTTGGAAGATGAGGGGCACGAGGATGGACCACAGCTGAACTTGGGCATGTTGCAAGCGGTGCCTAACAAATACAAGGAGTTTTTGGAGGTCTTCTGCGAGAAAGAGGCGGATAAGCTGCCACCCCACAGACCCTACGACTGCAAGATCGACCTCCTGCCCGGGGCGACGCTCCCGACGGGGAAACTGTACTCCATGTCTGAGGATGAATTGCAAGAGCTCAGGGAGTTCATAGATCACAACCTGAAGCGGGGATTCATCCGGGAGTCCAAGGCGGCAGGAGGCAGTCCCGTGTTCTTTGTAAAGAAGCGGGACACGCCCCAAAAGAGGCTGGTCGTTGATTTCCGCTTCTTGAACCTCAAGACCAAGCCCTCAGCATTCCCTATGCCCAAGATCGATGACCTGCTGGCGACGGTGAGGAAGGGTCGCATCTTTACCAAGTTGGATCTGCGCGGAGCGTACAATCTCATTCGCGTACGGGAAGGCGACGAGTGGAAAACAACCATGTTTACGCCGCTGGGCACTTATGAATACAGAGTTATGCCTTTTGGATTAAAAAATGGTTCCCACTGCTTTCAAGCCTTCATGCATCATGTCTTGGCGGGTCTCCTCTACAAGAAGTGCGTCTGCTTCCTGGATGACATCCTAATCTTCTCGGAATCGCCGGAGGCTCACGAGAGAGATGTTAGGGAAGTTCTGCAGAGGCTGCGGGAGCACAGGCTGTACGCCAAGCTGGAGAAGTGCCAGTTCGACAAGACGGAGGTGGATTTCTTGGGCTACAAACTGTCCGACAAGGGACTGGCTATGGACGGTGCCAAGGTACGTGCAGTACTGGATTGGAAGAGCCCACGCAATAGGAAGGAAGTACAGAGGTTTGTCGGTTTTGCCAACTTTTATCGCAAGTTCATCAAGGGTTTCGCCATGCAGACAGCGGCCATCACCGACACCCTCAGTTCCAAGAAGAAGAGGTTCATCTGGACGGAGCAGGCAGAGCAGTCCTTTCAGAAGCTCAAGCAGCTCTTCGCTTCCGAAGAGAACCTACTGCACGTAAATCCCAGCAGGCCCATGAGAGTGGAGACGGACGCCTCAGACAGGGCCGTGGGAGCCGTTCTGTTGCAGCAAGACCACCAGGGGGACTGGAGGCCGTGCGCTTTCTACTCCAGAAAACTCAGCAAAGCGGAGCAGAACTACACCATTTGGGACAGGGAGTTGCTGGCCATACATGCAGCCTTCAAGGCGTGGCGGCACTTCCTCGTCGGAGCCAAGCACACGGTGCAGGTCCGCACAGACCATAAGAACTTGGAGTACTGGCGCACGGCGAGGTTCCTGAACCAGCGACACATCCGCTGGGCGGAGTTCTTTGCAGATTTCGACTTCAGAATTGAGTACATCCCAGGAAACAGCAACGTCTTGGCGGACGCGCTGTCCAGAAAACCGCAGTATCTGGAGGCAGAGGCACCGGCGGCGGCCAAGCACATTTTCACACCACAGGCGTGGGCATGCGCGTCAGCCACGGTGGACCTGGACGCGGTGCGCCGCGCGCTGCAAACGGACTCGTTCGCCCGAGCCAAGATGGAGGAGGTGTGCAGTGGCAAGGCGAGGGGCGACGAATTCCAAGTGCGAGACGGCCTGCTCCTACGCAAGGGAGTCCTCTACGTACCAGGAGACAGCCTCCGCGCGAAGGTCCTGCAACAGCTGCACGACGCGCCCAGCGCGGGGCACTTCGGCAAGGAGAAGACGGTGGACTTAGTAGCCAGAGACTTTTGGTGGCCTAAGATGCGGGGGGATGTCGCGGACTATGTCAATAGGTGCGACACCTGCCAAAGGGCTAAGCCTGTGCACCAGCCGCCGGCGGGCCTGTTGGAACCGCTACAGACACCGTTCGTACCGTGGGAGAGGGTAGCCCTGGACTTTGTCACAGATCTACCCAGCTCAAGGGGCAAGACGGCAGTGCTCGTGGTAGTGGACCTGTTCACCAAGATGGCCCACTTCATTCCGTGCGCTAAGGTGGCCACGGCCGAGCAGACCGCTAAGATGTTCATAGACCACGTGTTCAAGGTGCACGGCCTACCACGGTCTATTTTGTCCGACCGGGGGCGCCAGTTAATCTCCAACTTCTGGCAAAAGCTGATGGGATTCCTGAACGTCAAGGTCAGCCTGGCGTCGGCGAGACACCCGCAAACTAACGGGCAGGCGGAAAGGGTCAACGCCATCATGCAGCAGTACCTGAGATGCTACGCGAACCAGCAGCCATCGACCTGGGTGGACTATCTACCGTTGGCCGAGTTTGCCTACAACAACACGAAGCACGGGTCCACGGGGGTGACCCCATTTTTTGCCAACTACGGGAGGCATCCCAGAACCTTCCCGGGTCTGGACACAGTGCGGGAGGGGGAGCCACAGGGAGCAGAGGAAGTGGCAGCGGAGTTGCAGGAGATCCACGAGCAGCTCAGGAGGCAGTTAGAGTTGGCAAAACAGGCTTACAAAGTGCAGGCAGATCGACACAGGAGGGTTGGGGAGGACATCCAGGTGGGAGACTGGGTCTGGTTGGCAGCACAAGCAGTTCCAGCCAGATCGTTAGCCAAGAAGAAACTAGGGCACAAGCAGCTAGGGCCTTACCAAGTAGAGGCGCAGATCAACCCAGTGGCCTTCCGGTTGACACTCCCGGAGGGTTCCAGAATGCACCCGGTCTTTCATAGATCAGTGCTCACGCCCTACAGAGAGCCCCACAGGTTTCAAGCACCGGGGAAGGCGCCAGACCCGCTCAGAGAAGCGCCCAAGAAAGGGGGGTCGCCGAAAGGGGAGCCACTTAATGAAGCCACTGAGATTTTAGACTCAAGGTGGGGGGAGGACGGGATTGAATATCTTCTCGCCACGGAGGACACCCCGGCCAGCGCCAACAGGTGGGTGCCGGATTACGCAGTGGAAGAGCAGTTGCTCAAGGAAGAATTCCACACACTTTTCCCGCACAAGCCTATGCCGGCAGGCTTTTTCGAGGATTGTTTGTTCACACCCACACTCTCGGCCAGCACTTTCCGGGGTTTCTCGTCAGCTGAGGACTCGGCTCCGGGAGGCAGCTCTCCGGAGGGATCACTTTCAGGTTTTGGCACGGGGGGATCTTATTGGTGGGAGGACCAACCCGAAGTGGGCTGGCCCAGAGACATGCCGAAGGGGCCCTGGGAGGTGGACCCCCATCACACAACAGGGGGAGGAGGGCTCTTGGGTGATTTGGGGTCGAGCGCAGATTTCGAGCACACCACGCAGGAGATGGAAGCGGAGGAGGTCGTCGTCGACGAGCCCATGGGGGACTTCCCGGACTTATCTCGATGGTTGCAAGCCTCAGGGGACGAGCTGTATCCTGGACTCACCCCTACAACAATGGAGCACCCGGAACCCGCACCGGAAGAGGGGGAGGGGGGAAGGGGGGGCTTCGAGGGGGGGATGGATGTCAGGGGTTCAGAAGGAGAGACACAGGAGGGGGAGCAAATGGAGAGTGAGGAGGAGGAGTACGAGGGGGGCGCAGGCAGTGACAGTGGCCAGAGTTATTCCACAAGCCTCTCTAGCGAATCGGAGGACTCACAGAAGGGAGCGCCGGTGGCCAGAGCAAGGGAGATTCCAAGGGAGAAACCTCAAGAGGGAGGGGCCAGCGGGGAGTCCCTGAACAGCAGCTGGAGATCAGGGCCAGCGTCTCCACCAGAGCGCAGTGGGAAGGGGGAGTCCCAGGAGTCGGGACCAGTGTCCTCACCACCAGAGGGAGGAGAGGAGTCAGGTTTGGCAACACCCACATCAGGAAGCGGGGAAACGGTCAGAAGGAAAGTCACCGGCTGGGCGCGCACGCCAAGTTCAAATGTACAGGAGCGCGGCACAGCGGGGAGCCCGGGAAGGGAGCCAGGTCCTAAAGCCCGCCGGAGGGAGGGGCAAGACTCAGGAGGCTCCGCGTCAGAGGAGTCCAGGAAGGAGGGAACCCCAGAGGGCAGAAGGACCCAACGCAGGAAAGAGCAGCGCAAGAGGTGGAGCCGGGCTAGAATCTTAAACTGGTGTGGGTGGAGCAGTGAGTCAGAGGGGACTTAGCCGGTCTAGCGTTAAGACGTGGGCCTGCGCGCCCAGAGCTTGGAAATGGAAACTAAACTTCAATAAAGACTTTTGTATATAATATCCACTGGGCGTTGGTCCTCTGTGAGCTGGGACCTAGCGGCAGTCCTGACACTAACCCTAACCCTAACCCTAACCCTTAACCCTAACCCTAACCCTAACCCTAACCCTAACCCTAACCCTAACTGTCAGGGTTTCAGGGACAGAGAGCGAGGGGGAGGGGTCGCAGGGCGACGAGGAAGAGGACGACGACGACCCGAGGTTGTCAGTGAGTCCGTCAAGTGAATCCGAGGATTCCCAAAAGGGAGCCCCCCTGGTCAGGCCAAGGGGCAGTAGAGAGGGAAGCAGTCAGAAGCAGGGGAACGAAGAGGGAATCCCCAGTGGGGGTTGGAGATCGGGACCGGCCTCTCCGTCGGAACGGAGTGAAGGGGGTGGAGTTGCCAGTGTGTCAGAAAGAGCAGAACAGGGAGCAGAGAGGGGAAGGAGTTCGGAGCAGAACGTCCTGTCGGAAGGGGAGGAGTGTAGTACCGAGAGTAGCGTAACGGTCGAAAAGAAGGTCAGAGGCAACGTACGCGCGCCAAGTTCAAATGTGGAGGCGCGCGGAAATGAGGAGAGCCCTGAGGAGGAGCCTGGTCCCAAAGCACGAAGGAGGGGGGAGCAGGCATCAGAAGACTTAGCCTCGGGGGAGTCCCGGAGGGAGGGAGCACAGGGGGGCAGGAAGACCCTGCGGAAAAGGAAGGAGAGGAAAAGGTGGAGCAGTACAAGCCTCTTAAGCTGGTGCAGGGGCGGGACTGACTCAGAGGGGACTTCTACGATCTAAGAGTAACAGATCCGGAGCCACGGAGCTTGGATGTAATGCCAACAATGTTCTTCAATAAAACCTTTTGTATATAACTTGGACTGGACTTTGGTCTCTTGTGAGCTGGGACCACGGGTGGCTCTGACAGTAAGTCCCCTCCCAAAGAACGAAAATTTTTTTTTTGCAAAGCTCACAAACGGTGACAGCCATGAGTGCGGAGGATCAGCTGACAGCACTGCGAACTACAGTTTCCGAACTCACCGCTGCAGTCCTTGCGTCTCAGAAGAAGCATGACGAAATGGAGAAGCGCTGCCAAGACCTGCAAACAAGGTGGGAGCGTGCAAGCAGGGAAGGGTTCCCAGGGTCCAGATCAGAGGGAATTGGACTTGGAAGGCGGGGGGGCAGCCTAGTCACCCACTTCGATGGGAACCTGAAGCACTACCCCAGTTTCAGAGCAGACGTTTTGTATGCATTGCACTTGCTTCGTCATGACTTTAAAGATGAGGAGGAGAAAGTGGGGTTTATTGTTTCTCACTTGCATGGGGCGGCCAGAGACTGGTTGCGCAATTTGTGGCGTGAAGATGGCCCTGCCCGCCGCGATTCTGATGAATTCATTAAAGCGATGGATGCCTGCTTCCAGTCAACCGTAGATTTGGATCTTGCACGCAGGGAGATATTTGGACTGCGGCAAGGCAAAGCCACTGTGCGTCAGTACCATTCCAGATTTTTTGCTTTACTGACTGCGTTACGCTGGGAGAAAGACTGCACACCTGTGAGGGATTTGTTCTGGGGGGGTCTCAGCGGTCCCATAAAGGACGAACTTGCCAGGGGAGACAGACCTCAGACCCTGGAGGAGGTGGTGCAGAGGGCTCTGGCGATTGGGATACGTCACGAGGGACGTCCTTGGCACGATGAGGAAGAACGTCAGGTGCGTCCACCAGCGAGAACGTCTTCTTTCATCCCCAGGGAGTTCAGTCAGTCACATCCCTCGCCGCTGGGGAGGCAGGGGGAGGAGCCGATTTTTAAGTGGATGGAACCCAAAACACCTTTTTGCTTTGGTTGGAGGTGATTATGGTGCACAGTCATAAAAAACCATGCGAATTGAAATAAGCCCTATCAAAGCTTATTCGTCTTCTTTCTACGCATATGGAAGCGAAAAGACGGTTTTGTGTTACTTGGGACTCATTACACATAGTTTGCGATTTCTGGGTTAATGAGCATTAACACCACGGGACACGATTTGAAATAAGCGAAATCCAAAATTCTTCTTTCTATGTAGCTGGAACGCAAAACAACCTGTTTGGGGAGGTTCAGGCTCATTACACTTCGCTTTGCTATTTGTTGGTGGAAAGAACATGGAAAGAACAATATTACTTTTTCGTCTGATTAGTATTGACATGGAACCAAAATACCTATGCTTGTTTACGGCTGTTAAGAAACATTTCACTCTGAGATTTTTGGGTGAATGTGCATTCTAACCCCCAAAACACCAATTTGCTACAAAACCAATGAGAGCTTTATCGTCTTTCTTTTTAAGTGGATGGAACCCAAAACACCTTTTTGCTTTGGTTGGAGGTGATTCTGGTGCACAGGCATAAAACACCATGCGAATTGAAATAAGCCCTATCAAAGCTTATTCGTCTTCTTTCTATGCATATGGAAGCGAAAAGACGGTTTTGTGTTACTTGGGACTCATTACACATACTTTCCGATTTCTGGGTTAATGAGCATTAACACCACGGAACACGATTTGAAATAAGCGAAATCCAAAATTCTTCTTTCTATGTAGCTGCAACGCAAAACAACCTGTTTGGGGAGGTTCAGGCTCATTACACTTCGCTATTTGTGTGTGGAAAGAACATGGAAAGAACAATCCAAACTTTTTCGCCTGCTTTCTATTGACATGGAACCAAAACACCTATGCTTGTTTACGGCTGTTAAGAAACATTTCACTCTGAGATTTTTGGGTGAATGTGCATTCTAACCCCAAAAACACCAATTTGCTACAAAACCAATGAGAGCTTTATCGTCTTTCTTTTTAAGTGGATGGAACCCAAAACACCTTTTTGCTTTGGTTGGAGGTGATTCTGGTGCACACGCATAAAACACCATGTGAATTGAAATAAGCCCTATCAAAGTCTTCTTTCTACGCATATGGAAGCGAAAAGACGGTTTTGTGTTACTTGGGACTCATTACACATACCTTGCGATTTCTGGGTTAATGAGCATTAACACCACGGAACACGATTTGAAATAAGCGAAATCCAAAATTCTTCTTTCTATGTAGCTGCAACGCAAAACAACCTGTTTGGGGAGGTTCAGGCTCATTACACTTCGCTATTTGTGGGTGGAAAGAACATGGAAAGAACAATCCAAACTTTTTCGCCTGCTTTCTATTGACATGGAACCAAAACACCTATGCTTGTTTACGGCTGTTAAGAAACATTTCACTCTGAGATTTTTGGGTGAATGTGCATTCTAACCCCAAAAACACCAATTTGCTACAAAACCAATGAGAGCTTTATCGTCTTTCTTTTTAAGTGGATGGAACCCAAAACACCTTTTTGCTTTGGTTGGAGGTGATTCTGGTGCACAGGCATAAAACACCATGCGAATTGAAATAAGCCCTATCAAAGCTTATTCGTCTTCTTTCTACGCATATGGAAGCGAAAAGACGGTTTTGTGTTACTTGGGACTCATTACACATACTTTGCGATTTCTGGGTTAATGAGCATTAACACCACGGGACACGATTTGAAATAAGCGAAATCCAAAATTCTTCTTTCTATGTAGCTGGAATGCAAAACAACCTGTTTGGGGAGGTTCAGGCTCATTACACTTCGCTATTTGTGGGTGGAAAGAACATGGAAAGAACAATATAACTTTTTCGTCTGCTTAGTACTGACATGCAACCAAAATACCTATGCTTGTTTACGGCTGTTAAGAAACATTTCACTCGGAGATTTTTGGGTGAATGTGCATTCTAACCCCAAAAACACCAATTTGCAACAAAACCAATCAGAGCTTCATCGTCTTTCTTTTTAAGTGGATGGAACCCAAAACACCTTTTTGCTTTGGTTGGAGGTGATTATGGTGCACAGGCATAAAACACCATGCGAATTGAAATAAGCCCTATCAAAGCTTATTCGTCTTCTTTCTACGCATATGGAAGCGAAAAGACGGTTTTGTGTTACTTGGGACTCATTACACATACTTTGCGATTTCTGGGTTAATGAGCATTAACACCACGGAACACGATTTGAAATAAGCGAAATCCAAAATTCTTCTTTCTATGTAGCTGGAACGCAAAACAACCTGTTTGGGGAGGTTCAGGCTCATTACACTTCGCTATTTGTGGGTGGAAAGAACATGGAAAGAACAATATTACTTTTTCGTCTGCTTAGTATTGACATGGAACCAAAATACCTATGCTTGTTTACGGCTGTTAAGAAACATTTCTGTCAGGGGTTCAGAAGGAGAGACACAGGAGAGGGAGCAAATGGAGAGTGAGGAGGAGGAGTACGAGGGGGGCGCAGGCAGTGACAGTGGCCAGAGTTATTCCACAAGCCTCTCTAGCGAATCGGAGGACTCACAGAAGGGAGCGCCGGTGGCCAGAGCAAGGGAGATTCCAAGGGAGAAACCTCAAGAGGGAGGGGCCAGCGGGGAGTCCCTGAACAGCAGCTGGAGATCAGGGCCAGCGTATCCACCAGAGCGCAGTGGGGAGGGGGAGTCCCAGGAGTCGGGACCAGTGTCCTCACCACCAGAGGGAGGAGAGGAGTCAGGTTTGGCAACACCCACATCAGGAAGCGGGGAAACGGTCAGAAGGAAAGTCACCGGCTGGGCGCGCGCGCCAAGTTCAAATGTACAGGAGCGCGGCACAGCGGGGAGCCCGGGAAGGGAGCCAGGTCCTAAAGCCCGCCGGAGGGAGGGGCAAGACTCAGGAGGCTCCGCGTCAGAGGAGTCCAGGAAGGAGGGAACCCCAGAGGGCAGAAGGACCCAACGCAGGAAAGAGCAGCGCAAGAGGTGGAGCCGGGCTAGAATCTTAAACTGGTGTGGGTGGAGCAGTGAGTCAGAGGGGACTTAGCCGGTCTAGCGTTAAGACGTGGGCCTGCGCGCCCAGAGCTTGGAAATGGAAACCAAACTTCAATAAAGACTTTTGTATATAATATCCACTGGGCGTTGGTCCTCTGTGAGCTGGGACCTAGCGGCAGTCCTGACAGTAAGTCCCCTCACCTTTTTTCACCAATTTTGCAACCTCGTGGAGTGCGGGAAAGCAGCGAGGGGTGAAGATTGGTGCTTCGCGAGCTCACGAAAAACAGGGAAATGACTACCGAAGAGAGGATAGCGAGTTTGCAAAACGCAGTGACGCAGTTGACTGCAGAAATTGCGGCTTCCAGAAAGAAAGAACAGGAAGCAGCTGCTGCCTGCCAGGATCTGCGAACCAGGTTAGAAGTGCTAAGTACACAGAGGCTACCGGCCACCAGACCAGAAGGGATTGGGCTGGGAAACAGAGGAGGGAGCCTGGTATCTCACTTCAATGGGGACCTGCAGGAGTATCCTAACTTCAGAGCAGATGTAATTTATGCATTGCAGCTGCTTGACAAAGACTTTAAAAATGAGGAAGAGAGAGTGGGATTTATTATTTCGCATTTACGGGGGGAGGCAAAATCGTGGCTGCGCAATCTATGGAGAGACAAGGATCCAGCCCTCCAAAATGCGGCTGCCTTCATTAAAGTGATGGATGCGTGTTTTTTATCTGAGATTGATGTGGATATCGCTAGGAGGGAGATTCACGGACTAACACAAGGTAAAGCCACAGTGAGGCAATATCATTCACGTTTTTTCGGATTGGTGAATGTACTAGCCTGGGAGAAAGAATCGCCTGCCGTCAGAGACCTGTTCTGGGAGGGGTTGAGCGGAGCTGTGAAAGACGAGATCGCAAGGGGGGGAAGACCCCAAACCACCAAGGACGTGGTGGAACGGGCACTCTCCATTGGGGTTCGGTTGGAAGGACGCCCTTGGGGCAAGGAGGAAGGGCATTTGGGACGCACGCCAGCGAGAGGACTGCCTCCCTTCCCCAAGGAGGCGGTGCGCGCTCGATCCATGCCTCCGCTGGGAGGGGGAGAGGAGCCGATGGAGATAGGTGGTGCTAAGGCTCACTCCACAGTCGGAGCCCTAACTCCGGGAGCAGTCAAGATGAAGCCTCCTAGAGGAACCAGGAAGTGCTACATCTGCGACAGTGCTCAGCATATGGCAAAAGAGTGTCCCCAGCGGTTTCACAAGCATACTGCAGCCGCAGCGACAGTAACAGACGCAATTCAGCAGAGGGAGTCGCAGCAGGAAAACTCCACTGTCTGGCTGGAGATGGCGTCTCTGGGGACCAGCCAGACAAGTCAGTGAAGCAATCCCCAGGGATCTTACAGCCCACCGACCCCCTCCCACCCAAACCAGTAGTGCAGCTCACCGCATCCCTTCAGCTCCCCAATGGGCTACTTGTGGAAATTCCCATCACCATCGACTCGGGGAGCAATGCAGATTTTATAGACATGCAGTTCATCCAGCAACATGGCATAGCCCTTCTGCCAGCGGCGGTACCTCTGAAAGTCGTCACAGTGGACGGCAGGGAGCTACTGGGAGGGCAAGTGCTACAGCAGACGCCGCCAATGGTGATGCGTATTGGATACCACCGTGAGGTCATCAGCTTCAACGTCACCCGCCTGTCAGACACGCCCATAGTGTTGGGAATGAGTTGGCTGGATAGGCACAGCCCGGCATTAGCTTGGTACCAGCGGCAACTGACCTTCGGCTCCTCTTACTGCGCAGAACACTGCATCCTGGCGGACTTGGAAGATGAGGGGCACGAGGATGGACCACAGCTGAACTTGGGCATGTTGCAAGCGGTGCCTAACAAATACAAGGAGTTTTTGGAGGTCTTCTGCGAGAAAGAGGCGGATAAGCTGCCTCCCCACAGACCCTACGACTGCAAGATCGACCTCCTGCCCGGGGCGACGCTCCCAACGGGGAAACTGTACTCCATGTCTGAGGATGAATTGCAAGAGCTCAGGGAGTTCATAGATCACAACCTGAAGCGGGGATTCATCCGGGAGTCCAAGGCGGCAGGAGGCAGTCCCGTGTTCTTTGTAAAGAAGCGGGACACGCCCCAAAAGAGGCTGGTCGTTGATTTCCGCTTCTTGAACCTTAAGACCAAGCCCTCAGCATTCCCTATGCCCAAGATCGATGACCTGCTGGCGACGGTGAGGAAGGGTCGCATCTTTACCAAGTTGGATCTGCGCGGAGCGTACAATCTCATTCGCGTACGGGAAGGCGACGAGTGGAAAACAACCATGTTTACGCCGCTGGGCACTTATGAATACAGAGTTATGCCTTTTGGATTAAAAAATGGTTCCCACTGCTTTCAAGCCTTCATGCATCATGTCCTGGCGGGTCTCCTCTACAAGAAGTGCGTCTGCTTCCTGGATGACATCCTAATCTTCTCGGAATCGCCGGAGGCTCACGAGAGAGATGTTAGGGAAGTTCTGCAGAGGCTGCGGGAGCACAGGCTGTACGCCAAGCTGGAGAAGTGCCAGTTCGACAAGACGGAGGTGGATTTCTTGGGCTACAAACTGTCCGACAAGGGACTGGCTATGGACGGTGCCAAGGTACGTGCAGTACTGGATTGGAAGAGCCCACGCAATAGGAAGGAAGTACAGAGGTTTGTCGGTTTTGCCAACTTTTATCGCAAGTTCATCAAGGGTTTCGCCATGCAGACAGCGGCCATCACCGACACCCTCAGTTCCAAGAAGAAGAGGTTCATCTGGACGGAGCAGGCAGAGCAGTCCTTTCAGAAGCTCAAGCAGCTCTTCGCTTCTGAAGAGAACCTACTGCACGTAAATCCCAGCAGGCCCATGAGAGTGGAGACGGACGCCTCAGACAGGGCCGTGGGAGCCGTTCTGTTGCAGCAAGACCACCAGGGGGACTGGAGGCTGTGCGCTTTCTACTCCAGAAAACTCAGCAAAGCGGAGCAGAACTACACCATTTGGGACAGGGAGTTGCTGGCCATACATGCAGCCTTCAAGGCGTGGCGGCACTTCCTCGTCGGAGCCAAGCACACGGTGCAGGTCCGCACAGACCATAAGAACTTGGAGTACTGGCGCTCGGCGAGGTTCCTGAACCAGCGACACATCCGCTGGGCGGAGTTCTTTGCAGATTTCGATTTCAGAATTGAGTACATCCCAGGAAACAGCAACGTCTTGGCGGACGCGCTGTCCAGAAAACCGCAGTATCTGGAGGCAGAGGCACCGGCGGCGGCCAAGCACATTTTCACACCACAGGCGTGGGCATGCGCGTCAGCCACGGTGGACCTGGACGTGGTGCGCCGCGCGCTGCAAACGGACTCGTTCGCCCGAGCCAAGATGGAGGAGGTGTGCAGTGGCAAGGCGAGGGGCGACGAATTCCAAGTGCGCGACGGCCTGCTCCTACGCAAGGGAGTCCTCTACGTACCAGGAGACAGCCTCCGCGCGAAGGTCCTGCAACAGCTGCACGACGCGCCCAGCGCGGGGCACTTCGGCAAGGAGAAGACGGTGGACTTAGTAGCCAGAGACTTTTGGTGGCCTAAGATGCGGGGGGATGTCGCGGACTATGTCAATAGGTGCGACACCTGCCAAAGGGCTAAGCCTGTGCACCAGCCGCCGGCAGGCCTGTTGGAACCGCTACAGACACCGTTCGTACCGTGGGAGAGGGTGGCCCTGGACTTTGTCACAGATCTACCCAGCTCAAGGGGCAAGACGGCAGTGCTCGTGGTAGTGGACCTGTTCACCAAGATGGCCCACTTCATTCCGTGCGCGAAGGTGGCCACGGCCGAGCAGACCGCTAAGATGTTCATAGACCACGTGTTCAAGGTGCACGGCCTACCACGGTCTATTTTGTCCGACCGGGGGCGCCAGTTAATCTCCAACTTCTGGCAAAAGCTGATGGGATTCCTGAACGTCAAGGTCAGCCTGGCGTCGGCGAGACACCCGCAAACTAACGGGCAGGCGGAAAGGGTCAACGCCATCATGCAGCAGTACCTGAGATGCTACGCGAACCAGCAGCCATCGACCTGGGTGGACTATCTACCGTTGGCCGAGTTTGCCTACAACAACACGAAGCACGGGTCCACGGGGGTGACCCCATTTTTCGCCAACTACGGGAGGCATCCCAGAACCTTCCCGGGTCTGGACACAGTGCGGGAGGGGGAGCCACAGGGAGCAGAGGACGTGGCAGCGGAGTTGCAGGAGATCCACGAGCAGCTCAGGAGGCAGTTAGAGTTGGCAAAACAGGCTTACAAAGTGCAGGCAGATCGACACAGGAGGGTTGGGGAGGACATCCAGGTGGGAGACTGGGTCTGGTTGGCAGCACAAGCAGTTCCAGCCAAGAAGAAACTAGGGCACAAGCAGCTAGGGCCTTACCAAGTAGAGGCGCAGATCAACCCAGTGGCCTTCCGGTTGACACTCCCGGAGGGTTCCAGAATGCACCCGGTCTTTCATAGATCAGTGCTCACGCCCTACAGAGAGCCCCACAGGTTTCAAGCACCGGGGAAGGCGCCAGACCCGCTCAGAGAAGCGCCCAAAAAAGGGGGGTCGCCGAAAGGGGAGCCACTTAATGAAGCCACTGAGATTTTAGACTCAAGGTGGGGGGAGGACGGGATTGAATATCTTCTCGCCACAGAGGACACCCCGGCCAGCGCCAACAGGTGGGTGCCGGATTACGCAGTGGAAGAGCAGTTGCTCAAGGAAGAATTCCACACACTTTTCCCGCACAAGCCTATGCCGGCGGGCTTTTTCGAGGATTGTTTGTTCACACCCACACTCTCGGCCAGCACTTTCCGGGGTTTCTCGTCAGCTGAGGACTCGGCTCCGGGAGGCAGCTCTCCGGAGGGATCACTTTCAGGTTTTGGCAAGGGGGGATCTTATTGGTGGGAGGACCAACCCGAAGTGGGCTGGCGCAGAGACATGCCGAAGGGGCCCTGGGAGGTGGACCCCCATCAAGCAACAGGGGGAGGAGGGCTCTTGGGTGATTTGGGGTCGAGCGCAGATTTCGAGCACACCGTGCAGGAGATGGAAGCGGAGGAGGTCGTCGTCGACGAGCCCATGGGGGACTTCCCGGACTTATCTCGATGGTTGCAAGCCTCAGGGGACGAGCTGTATCCTGGACTCACCCCTACAACAATGGAGCACCCGGAACCCGCACCGGAAGAGGGGGAGGGGGGAAGGGGGGGCTTCGAGGGGGGGATGGATGTCAGGGGTTCAGAAGGAGAGACACAGGAGGGGGAGCAAATGGAGAGTGAGGAGGAGGAGTACGAGGGGGGCGCAGGCAGTGACAGTGGCCAGAGTTATTCCACAAGCCTCTCTAGCGAATCGGAGGACTCACAGAAGGGAGCGCCGGTGGCCAGAGCAAGGGAGATTCCAAGGGAGAAACCTCAAGAGGGAGGGGCCAGTGGGGAGTCCCTGAACAGCAGCTGGAGATCAGGGCCAGCGTCTCCACCAGAGCGCAGTGGGGAGGGGGAGTCCCAGGAGTCGGGACCAGTGTCCTCACCACCAGAGGGAGGAGAGGAGTCAGGTTTGGCAACACCCACATCAGGAAGCGGGGAAACGGTCAGAAGGAGAGTCACCGGCTGGGCGCGCGCGCCAAGTTCAAATGTACAGGAGCGCGGCACAGCGGGGAGCCCGGGAAGGGAGCCAGGTCCTAAAGCCCGCCGGAGGGAGGGGCAAGACTCAGGAGGCTCCGCGTCAGAGGAGTCCAGGAAGGAGGGAACCCCAGAGGGCAGAAGGACCCAACGCAGGAAAGAGCAGCGCAAGAGGTGGAGCCGGGCTAGAATCTTAAACTGGTGTGGGTGGAGCAGTGAGTCAGAGGGGACTTAGCCGGTCTAGCGTTAAGACGTGGGCCTGCGCGCCCAGAGCTTGGAAATGGAAACTAAACTTCAATAAAGACTTTTGTATATAATATCCACTGGGCGTTGGTCCTCTGTGAGCTGGGACCTAGCGGCAGTCCTGACACCTATCAAAGTCTTCTTTCTACGCATATGGAAGCGAAAAGACGGTTTTGTGTTACTTGGGACTCATTACACATACCTTGCGATTTCTGGGTTAATGAGCATTAACACCACGGAACACGATTTGAAATAAGCGAAATCCAAAATTCTTCTTTCTATGTAGCTGCAACGCAAAACAACCTGTTTGGGGAGGTTCAGGCTCATTACACTTCGCTTTGCTATTTGTGGGTGGAAAGAACATGGAAAGAACAATCCAAACTTTTTCGTCTGCTTTCTATTGACATGGAACCAAAACACCTATGCTTGTTTACGGCTGTTAAGAAACATTTCACTCTGAGATTTTTGGGTGAATGTGCATTCTAACCCCAAAAACACCAATTTGCAACAAAACCAATCAGAGCTTTATCGTCTTTCTTTTTAAGTGGATGGAACCCAAAACACCTTTTTGCTTTGGTTGGAGGTGATTCTGGTGCACAGGCATAAAACACCATGCGAATTGAAATAAGCCCTATCAAAGCTTATTCGTCTTCTTTCTACGCATATGGAAGCGAAAAGAAGGTTTTGTGTTACTTGGGACTCATTACACATACTTTGCGATTTCTGGGTTAATGAGCATTAACACCACGGGACACGATTTGAAATAAGCGAAATCCAAAATTCTTCTTTCTATGTAGCTGCAACGCAAAACAACCTGTTTGGGGAGGTTCAGGCTCATTACACTTCACTATTTGTGGGTGGAAAGAACATGGAAAGAACAATATAACTTTTTCGTCTGCTTAGTATTGACAAGGAACCAAAATACCTATGCTTGTTTACGGCTGTTAAGAAACATTTCACTCTGAGATTTTTGGGTGAATGTGCATTCTAACCCCAAAAACACCAATTTGCTACAAAACCTATGAGAGCTTTATCGTCTTTCTTTTTAAGTGGATGGAACCCAAAACACCTTTTTGCTTTGGTTGGAGGTGATTCTGGTGCACAGGCATAAAACACCATGCGAATTGAAATAAGCCCTATCAAAGCTTATTCGTCTTCTTTCTACGCATATGGAAGCGAAAAGACGGTTTTGTGTTACTTGGGACTCATTACACATACTTTGCGATTTCTGGGTTAATGAGCATTAACACCACGGGACACGATTTGAAATAAGCGAAATTCAAAATTCTTCTTTCTATGTAGCTGGAACGCAAAAGAACCTGTTTGGGGAGGTTCAGGCTCATTACACTTCGCTATTTGTGGGTGGAAAGAACATGGAAAGAACAATATAAATTTTTCGTCTGCTTAGTATTGACATGGAACCAAAATACCTATGCTTGTTTACGGCTGTTAAGAAACATTTCACTCTGAGATTTTTGGGTGAATGTGCATTCTAACCCCAAAAACACCAATTTGCTACAAAACCAATGAGAGCTTTATCGTCTTTCTTTTTAAGTGGATGGAACCCAAAACACCTTTTTGCTTTGGTTGGAGGTGATTCTGGTGCACAGGCATAAAACACCATGCGAATTGAAACAAGCCCTATCAAAGTCTTCTTTCTACGCATATGGAAGCGAAAAGACGGTTTTGTGTTATTTGGGACTCATTACACATAGTTTGCGATTTCTGGGTTAATGAGCATTAACACCACGGAACACGATTTGAAATAAGCGAAATCCAAAATTCTTCTTTCTATGTAGCTGGAACGCAAAACAACCTGTTTGGGGAGGTTCAGGCTCATTACACTTCGCTTTGCTATTTGTGGGTGGAAAGAACATGGAAAGAACAATCCAAACTTTTTCGCCTGCTTTCTATTGACATGGAACCAAAACACCTATGCTTGTTTACGGCTGTTAAGAAACATTTCACTCTGAGATTTTTGGGTGAATGTGCATTCTAACCCCAAAAACACCAATTTGCTACAAAACCAATGAGAGCTTTATCGTCTTTCTTTTTAAGTGGATGGAACCCAAAACACCTTTTTGCTTTGGTTGGAGGTGATTCTGGTGCACAGGCATAAAACACCATGCGAATTGAAATAAGCCCTATCAAAGCTTATTCGTCTTCTTTCTACGCATATGGAAGCGAAAAGACGGTTTTATGTTACTTGGGACTCATTACACATAGTTTGCGATTTCTGGGTTAATGAGCATTAAAACCACGGAACACGATTTGAAATAAGCGAAATCCAAAATTCTTCTTTCTATGTAGCTGCAACGCAAAACAACCTGTTTGGGGAGGTTCAGGCTCATTACACTTCGCTTTGCTATTTGTGGGTGGAAAGAACATGGAAAGAACAATCCAAACTTTTTCGTCTGCTTTCTATTGACATCCAACCAAAACACCTATGCTTGTTTACGGCTGTTAAGAAACATTTCACTCTGAGATTTTTGGGTGAATGGGCATTCTAACCCCAAAAACACCAATTTGCTACAAAACCAATGAGAGCTTTATCGTCTTTCTTTTTAAGTGGATGGAACCCAAAACACCTTTTTGCTTTGGTTGGAGGTGATTCTGGTGCACACGCATAAAACACCATGCGAATTGAAATAAGCCCTATCAAAGCTTATTCGTCTTCTTTCTACGCATATGGAAGCGAAAAGAAGGTTTTGTGTTACTTGGGACTCATTACACATACTTTGCGATTTCTGGGTTAATGAGCATTAACACCACGGGACACGATTTGAAATAAGCGAAATCCAAAATTCTTCTTTCTATGTAGCTGCAACGCAAAACAACCTGTTTGGGGAGGTTCAGGCTCATTACACTTCGCTATTTGTGGGTGGAAAGAACATGGAAAGAACAATATAACTTTTTCGTCTGCTTAGTATTGACATGGAACCAAAATACCTATGCTTGTTTACGGCTGTTAAGAAACATTTCACTCTGAGATTTTTGGGTGAATGTGCATTCTAACCCCAAAAACACCAATTTGCTACAAAACCTATGAGAGCTTTATCGTCTTTCTTTTTAAGTGGATGGAACCCAAAACACCTTTTTGCTTTGGTTGGAGGTGATTCTGGTGCACAGGCATAAAACACCATGCGAATTGAAATAAGCCCTATCAAAGCTTATTCGTCTTCTTTCTACGCATATGGAAGCGAAAAGACGGTTTTGTGTTACTTGGGACTCATTACACATACTTTGCGATTTCTGGGTTAATGAGCATTAACACCACGGGACACGATTTGAAATAAGCGAAATTCAAAATTCTTCTTTCTATGTAGCTGGAACGCAAAAGAACCTGTTTGGGGAGGTTCAGGCTCATTACACTTCGCTATTTGTGGGTGGAAAGAACATGGAAAGAACAATATAAATTTTTCGTCTGCTTAGTATTGACATGGAACCAAAATACCTATGCTTGTTTAGGGCTGTTAAGAAACATTTCACTCAGAGATTTTTGGGTGAATGTGCATTCTAACCCCAAAAACACCGATTTGCTACAAAACCAATGAGAGCTTTATCGTCTTTCTTTTTAAGTGGATGGAACCCAAAACACCTTTTTGCTTTGGTTGGAGGTGATTCTGGTGCACAGGCATAAAACACCATGCGAATTGAAACAAGCCCTATCAAAGTCTTCTTTCTACGCATATGGAAGCGAAAAGACGGTTTTGTGTTATTTGGGACTCATTACACATAGTTTGCGATTTCTGGGTTAATGAGCATTAACACCACGGAACACGATTTGAAATAAGCGAAATCCAAAATTCTTCTTTCTATGTAGCTGGAACGCAAAACAACCTGTTTGGGGAGGTTCAGGCTCATTACACTTCGCTTTGCTATTTGTGGGTGGAAAGAACATGGAAAGAACAATCCAAACTTTTTCGCCTGCTTTCTATTGACATGGAACCAAAACACCTATGCTTGTTTACGGCTGTTAAGAAACATTTCACTCTGAGATTTTTGGGTGAATGTGCATTCTAACCCCAAAAACACCAATTTGCTACAAAACCAATGAGAGCTTTATCGTCTTTCTTTTTAAGTGGATGGAACCCAAAACACCTTTTTGCTTTGGTTGGAGGTGATTCTGGTGCACAGGCATAAAACACCATGCGAATTGAAATAAGCCCTATCAAAGCTTATTCGTCTTCTTTCTACGCATATGGAAGCGAAAAGACGGTTTTGTGTTACTTGGGACTCATTACACATAGTTTGCGATTTCTGGGTTAATGAGCATTAAAACCACGGAACACGATTTGAAATAAGCGAAATCCAAAATTCTTCTTTCTATGTAGCTGCAACGCAAAACAACCTGTTTGGGGAGGTTCAGGCTCATTACACTTCGCTTTGCTATTTGTGGGTGGAAAGAACATGGAAAGAACAATCCAAACTTTTTCGTCTGCTTTCTATTGACATCCAACCAAAACACCTATGCTTGTTTACGGCTGTTAAGAAACATTTCACTCTGAGATTTTTGGGTGAATGGGCATTCTAACCCCAAAAACACCAATTTGCTACAAAACCAATGAGAGCTTTATCGTCTTTCTTTTTAAGTGGATGGAACCCAAAACACCTTTTTGCTTTGGTTGGAGGTGATTCTGGTGCACACGCATAAAACACCATGCGAATTGAAATAAGCCCTATCAAAGCTTATTCGTCTTCTTTCTACGCATATGGAAGCGAAAAGACGGTTTTGTGTTACTTGGGACTCATTACACATACCTTGCGATTTCTGGGTTAATGAGCATTAACACCACGGAACACGATTTGAAATAAGCGAAATCCAAAATTCTTCTTTCTATGTAGCTGCAACGCAAAACAACCTGTTTGGGGAGGTTCAGGCTCATTACACTTCGCTATTTGTGGGTGGAAAGAACATGGAAAGAACAATATAAATTTTTCGTCTGCTTAGTATTGACATGGAACCAAAATACCTATGCTTGTTTACGGCTGTTAGGAAACATTTCACTCTGAGATTTTTGGGTGAATGTGCATTCTAACCCCAAAAACACCAATTTGCTACAAAACCAATGAGAGCTTTATCGTCTTTCTTTTTAAGTGGATGGAACCCAAAACACCTTTTTGCTTTGGTTGGAGGTGATTCTGGTGCACACGCATAAAACACCATGCGAATTGAAATAAGCCCTATCAAAGCTTATTCGTCTTCTTTCTACGCATATGGAAGCGAAAAGAAGGTTTTGTGTTACTTGGGACTCATTACACATACTTTGCGATTTCTGGGTTAATGAGCATTAACACCACGGGACACGATTTGAAATAAGCGAAATCCAAAATTCTTCTTTCTATGTAGCTGCAACGCAAAACAACCTGTTTGGGGAGGTTCAGGCTCATTACACTTCGCTATTTGTGGGTGGAAAGAACATGGAAAGAACAATATAAATTTTTCGTCTGCTTAGTATTGACATGGAACCAAAATACCTATGCTTGTTTACGGCTGTTAAGAAACATTTCACTCTGAGATTTTTGGGTGAATGTGCATTCTAACCCCAAAAACACCAATTTGCTACAAAACCTATGAGAGCTTTATCGTCTTTCTTTTTAAGTGGATGGAACCCAAAACACCTTTTTGCTTTGGTTGGAGGTGATTCTGGTGCACAGGCATAAAACACCATGCGAATTGAAATAAGCCCTATCAAAGCTTATTCGTCTTCTTTCTACGCATATGGAAGCGAAAAGACGGTTTTGTGTTACTTGGGACTCATTACACATACTTTGCGATTTCTGGGTTAATGAGCATTAACACCACGGGACACGATTTGAAATAAGCGAAATTCAAAATTCTTCTTTCTATGTAGCTGGAACGCAAAAGAACCTGTTTGGGGAGGTTCAGGCTCATTACACTTCGCTATTTGTGGGTGGAAAGAACATGGAAAGAACAATATAAATTTTTCGTCTGCTTAGTATTGACATGGAACCAAAATACCTATGCTTGTTTAGGGCTGTTAAGAAACATTTCACTCAGAGATTTTTGGGTGAATGTGCATTCTAACCCCAAAAACACCGATTTGCTACAAAACCAATGAGAGCTTTATCGTCTTTCTTTTTAAGTGGATGGAACCCAAAACACCTTTTTGCTTTGGTTGGAGGTGATTCTGGTGCACAGGCATAAAACACCATGCGAATTGAAACAAGCCCTATCAAAGTCTTCTTTCTACGCATATGGAAGCGAAAAGACGGTTTTGTGTTATTTGGGACTCATTACACATAGTTTGCGATTTCTGGGTTAATGAGCATTAACACCACGGAACACGATTTGAAATAAGCGAAATCCAAAATTCTTCTTTCTATGTAGCTGGAACGCAAAACAACCTGTTTGGGGAGGTTCAGGCTCATTACACTTCGCTTTGCTATTTGTGGGTGGAAAGAACATGGAAAGAACAATCCAAACTTTTTCGCCTGCTTTCTATTGACATGGAACCAAAACACCTATGCTTGTTTACGGCTGTTAAGAAACATTTCACTCTGAGATTTTTGGGTGAATGTGCATTCTAACCCCAAAAACACCAATTTGCTACAAAACCAATGAGAGCTTTATCGTCTTTCTTTTTAAGTGGATGGAACCCAAAACACCTTTTTGCTTTGGTTGGAGGTGATTCTGGTGCACAGGCATAAAACACCATGCGAATTGAAATAAGCCCTATCAAAGCTTATTCGTCTTCTTTCTACGCATATGGAAGCGAAAAGACGGTTTTGTGTTACTTGGGACTCATTACACATAGTTTGCGATTTCTGGGTTAATGAGCATTAAAACCACGGAACACGATTTGAAATAAGCGAAATCCAAAATTCTTCTTTCTATGTAGCTGCAACGCAAAACAACCTGTTTGGGGAGGTTCAGGCTCATTACACTTCGCTTTGCTATTTGTGGGTGGAAAGAACATGGAAAGAACAATCCAAACTTTTTCGTCTGCTTTCTATTGACATCCAACCAAAACACCTATGCTTGTTTACGGCTGTTAAGAAACATTTCACTCTGAGATTTTTGGGTGAATGGGCATTCTAACCCCAAAAACACCAATTTGCTACAAAACCAATGAGAGCTTTATCGTCTTTCTTTTTAAGTGGATGGAACCCAAAACACCTTTTTGCTTTGGTTGGAGGTGATTCTGGTGCACACGCATAAAACACCATGCGAATTGAAATAAGCCCTATCAAAGCTTATTCGTCTTCTTTCTACGCATATGGAAGCGAAAAGACGGTTTTGTGTTACTTGGGACTCATTACACATACCTTGCGATTTCTGGGTTAATGAGCATTAACACCACGGAACACGATTTGAAATAAGCGAAATCCAAAATTCTTCTTTCTATGTAGCTGCAACGCAAAACAACCTGTTTGGGGAGGTTCAGGCTCATTACACTTCGCTATTTGTGGGTGGAAAGAACATGGAAAGAACAATATAAATTTTTCGTCTGCTTAGTATTGACATGGAACCAAAATACCTATGCTTGTTTACGGCTGTTAGGAAACATTTCACTCTGAGATTTTTGGGTGAATGTGCATTCTAACCCCAAAAACACCAATTTGCTACAAAACCAATGAGAGCTTTATCGTCTTTCTTTTTAAGTGGATGGAACCCAAAACACCTTTTTGCTTTGGTTGGAGGTGATTCTGGTGCACACGCATAAAACACCATGCGAATTGAAATAAGCCCTATCAAAGTCTTCTTTCTACGCATATGGAAGCGAAAAGACGGTTTTGTGTTATTTGGGACTCATTACACATAGTTTGCGATTTCTGGGTTAATGAGCATTAACACCACGGAACACGATTTGAAATAAGCGAAATCCAAAATTCTTCTTTCTATGTAGCTGGAACGCAAAACAACCTGTTTGGGGAGGTTCAGGCTCATTACACTTCGCTTTGCTATTTGTGGGTGGAAAGAACATGGAAAGAACAATCGAAACTTTTTCGTCTGCTTTCTATTGACATGGAACCAAAACACCTATGCTTGTTTACGGCTGTTAAGAAACATTTCACTCTGAGATTTTTGGGTGAATGTGCATTCTAACCCCAAAAACACCAATTTGCAACAAAACCAATCAGAGGTTTATCGTCTTTCTTTTTAGGGTTAGGGTTAGGGTTAGGGTTAGGGTTAGGGTTAGGGTTAGGGGTTAGGGTTAGGGTTAGGGTTAGGGTTAGGGTTAGGGTGTTAGGGTGTTAGGGTGTTGTTAGGGTTAGGGTTAGGGTTAGGGTTAGGGTTAGTGTCAGGGTTTCAGGGACAGAGAGCGAGGGGGAGGGGTCCCAGGGCGACGAGGAAGAGGACGACGACGACCCGAGGTTGTCAGTGAATCCGTCAAGTGAATCCGAGGATTCCCAAAAGGGAGCCCCCCTGGCAGGCCAAGGGGCAGTAGAGAGGGAGGCAGTCAGAAGCAGGGGAACGAAGGGGGAATCCCCAGTGGGGGCTGGAGATCGGGACCGGCCTCTCCGTCGGAACGGAGTGAAGGGGGTGGAGTTGCCAGTGTGTCAGAAAGAGCAGAACAGGAAGCAGAGAGGGGAAGGAGTTCGGAGCAAAACGTCCTGCCGGAAGGGGAGGAGTGTAGTACCGAGAGTAGCGTAACGGTCGAAAGGAAGGTCAGAGGCAACGTACGCGCGCCAAGTTCAAATGTGGAGGCGCGCGGAAATGAGGAGAGCCCTGAGGAGGAGCCTGGTCCCAAAGCACGAAGGAGGGGGGAGCAGGCGGCAGAAGACTCAGCCTCGGGGGAGTCCCGGAGGGAGGGAGCACAGGGGGGCAGGAAGACCTTGCGGAAAAGGAAAGAGAGGAACAGGTGGAGCAGTACAAGCCTCTTAAGCTGGTGCAGGGGCGGGACTGACTCAGAGGGGACTTCTAACATCTAAGGGTAACAGATGCGGAGCCACGGAGCTTGGATGTAACGACAACAATGTTCTTCAATAAAACCTTTTGTATATAACTTGGACTGGACTTTGGTCTCTTGTGAGCTGGGACCACGGGTGGCTCTGACAGTAAGTCCCCTCACAAAGAACGCAAAAATTTTTTTTGCAAAGCTCACAAACGGTGACAGCCATGAGTGCGGAGGATCAGCTGACAGCACTGCGAACTACAGTTTCCGAACTCACCGCTGCAGTCCTTGCGTCTCAGAAGAAGCATGACGAAATGGAGAAGCGCTGCCAAGACCTGCAAACAAGGTGGGAGCGTGCAAGCAGGGAAGGGTTCCCAGGGTCCAGATCAGAGGGAATTGGACTTGGAAGGCGGGGGGGGGCAGCCTAGTCACCCACTTCGATGGGAACCTGAAGCACTACCCCAGTTTCAGAGCAGACGTTTTGTATGCATTGCACTTGCTTCGTCATGACTTTAAAGATGAGGAGGAGAAAGTGGGGTTTATTGTTTCTCACTTGTATGGGGCGGCCAGAGACTGGTTGCGCAATTTGTGGCGTGAAGATGGCCCTGCCCGCCGCGATTCTGATGAATTCATTAAAGCGATGGATGCCTGCTTCCAGTCAACCGTAGATTTGGATCTTGCACGCAGGGAGATATTTGGACTGCGGCAAGGCAAAGCCACTGTGCGTCAGTACCATTCCAGATTTTTTGCTTTACTGACTGCGTTACGCTGGGAGAAAGACTGCACACCTGTGAGGGATTTGTTCTGGGAGGGTCTCAGCGGTCCCATAAAGGACGAACTTGCCAGGGGAGACAGACCTCAGACCCTGGAGGAGGTGGTGCAGAGGGCTCTGGCGATTGGGATACGTCACGAGGGACGTCCTTGGCACAATGAGGAAGAACGTCAGGTGCGTCCACCAGCGAGGACGTCTTCTTTCATTCCCAGGGAGTTCAGTCAGTCACATCCCTCGCCGCTGGGGAGGCAGGGGGAGGAGCCGATGGAACTTGGTGGTGCTAAGGCTCAAGCAACAGCCAGAGCCCCAGCTTCCGGTGCAGTAAAGGCGAAGCCTCCTAGAGGAACCAGGAAGTGTTACATTTGCGACAGTGCACTGCACATGGCGAAAGAGTGCCCCCAGAGGCTCCAGAAACACACTGCAGCTTTAGCAACGGTAGCAGCAGAAGTGATCCAAGAAGAGGAGCCTCAGGGAAACGAAAGTGCCTGGCTGTAAGCACGAATGCTGGGGCTCAGCCAGGCGGATCTATAGAACAGTCCCCAGCGTCTTTGCAACCCACAGACCCTTTACCACCCAAGCCAGCGGTGCAGCTCACCGCAACACTTCAGTTGCCAAATGGAACCACCCTAGAAGTGCCCCTCACGATCGATTCTGGGAGCAACGCCGATTTCGTGGGGATGCAATTCGTCAAGCAGCATCGCATAGCGCTTCTGCCCGCCACAACGCCTCTGAACATAGTCACGGTGGATGGCAGGAAATTGCTAGGAGGGCAAGTTGTGCAACAGACACCTCCCATGGTGATGCGGATAGGAGATCACCGAGAAGTCATTAGCTTCAATGTCACCCACCTGTCTGACACGCCTATAGTATTAGGCATGAGTTGGCTGGAGAGACACAGTCCTGCTGTAGCGTGGTACCAACGCCAGATCACCTTTTGCTCATCGTACTGTGCTCAAAATTGCATCCAGTCCTGCCAGGAGGAGGGGGCTGAGCAGCAGCTGCGACTTGGCATGGTGCAGGCAGTACCTAGCAAGTACGAAGGGTTCCTGGAGGTTTTCTGCGAGAAGGAAGCTGACCAGTTGCCGCCCCACAGACCTTATGATTGTGCCATCGACCTGGTGCCGGGGGCGCAGTTGCCGACTGCAAAACTGTATTCCATGTCTGAGGACGAGATGCAAGAGCTCAGGGAGTTCATAGAGCACAATTTGAAGCGTGGATTCATCCGGGAATCGAAAGCAGTGGGGGGCAGTCCTGTGTTCTTTGTAAAGAAGAAGGACACGCCCCAAAAAAGACTCATTGTGGACTATAGGTTCATAAACAGTATGACCAAGCCCAAGGCCTTCCCCATGCCCAAGATAGATGATCTCCTAGCAACCGTGAGGAAGGGGAAGATCTTCACCAAATTGGATCTGCGTGGAGCGTATAACCTCATACGCATCCAGGAGGGCGATGAGTGGAAGACGGCCATGTTCACGCCTCTGGGCACGTATGAATACAGAGTTATGCCGTTTGGTCTCCAAAATGGATCTCACGTCTTCCAAGCCTTTATGCATCACGTGCTAGCGGGACTTCTCTACAAGAAATGTGTGTGTTTCCTCGACGACATCCTGATCTTTTCGGAAACGGAAGAGGCCCATGAGAAGGACGTAAAAGAAGTCCTGCAGAGACTACGGGAGAACAGGCTCTACGCCAAGTTAGAGAAGTGCCAGTTTGATGTGACGGAGGTGGATTTCCTAGGCTACAAGCTGTCCGACAAGGGGCTCGCCATGGACAGCGTCAAGGTCCGCGCGGTGTTGGACTGGAAGAGCCCACGCAATCGGAAGGAAGTCCAGAGATTCGTCGGCTTCGCCAACTTCTACCGCAAATTCATCAGAGGTTTTGCAAAGGAGACGGCAGCGATCACGGACACTCTGAGTTCCAAGAAGAAGAGGTTCGTGTGGACGGAACAGGCGGAGCGCTCTTTTCGGAAGCTTAAAAGCCTTTTCGCCTCCGAGGAGCAGCTGCTGCACGTGAATCCAGGCAGGCCCATGCGAGTGGAGACCGACGCGTCAGACAGAGCGGTTGGAGCCGTACTCCTGCAAGAAGATCCACATGGAAACTGGAGACCCGGTGCCTTTTACTCCCGAAAACTCAGCAAGGAGGAGCAAAACTACACCATATGGGACAGGGAGCTGTTAGCCATTCACGCAGCTTTCAAAGCGTGGCGACACTTCCTCATAGGAGCCAAGCACACAGTACAGGTCCGCACGGATCACAAGAACCTAGAGTATTGGCGCACGGCGAAGCTCCAAAGCCAGAGACACATGCGCTGGGCGGAATTCTTCGCGGATTTCGACTTTCGGATAGAGTACATCCCAGGAGATTCCAACGTTATAGCCGCTGCGCTATCCAGGAAACCGCAATATCTCGATGAAGCGGCGCCAGTAGCAGCCAAGCACATTTTCGCACCGCAGGCGTGGTCGTGCGCTGCCATCACAGTAGATCTGGACGCGGTGCGACGCGCGTTGCAAGTGGATCAGTTCGCACAGTCCAAAATGGAGGAGTTGCGCAGAGGTGTGCAGAGTGGAGAAGAGTTCCAACTGCGCGACGGACTGCTAACTCGCAAAGGTGCCCTCTACGTGCCAAGCGACGAGCTTCGCGCAAAGGTTCTGCAGCAGTTGCACGACGGCCCCAGTGCTGGCCACTTCGGTAAGGAGAAGACAATAGAACTGGTGGCAAGGGACTTTTGGTGGCCCCGCGCGCCAAGTTCAAATGTGGAGGCGCCCGGAAATGAGGAGAGCCCTGAGGAGGAGCCTGGTCCCAAAGCACGAAGGAGGGGGTAGCAGAACAACGACCGTTGTTCGTGAAGAACGGCGTCACCCCCGTGGATGCGTGCTTCGTGTTGTTGTAGGCAAACTCTGCCATCGGCAGGCAGTCCACCCAAGCTGCGGGTCGCTGATTGGCGTAACATCTCAGGTACTGCTGCATGATCGCGTTGACCCTCTCAGCTTGGCCGTTGGTCTGTGGGTGTCTCGCCGACGTAAGGTTGATCTTGACGTTCAGGATACCTAAAAGCTTCTGCCAAAAATTGGAAACAAACTGGCGCCCCCTGTCGGACAGGATGGACTGCGGCAGCCCATGCACCTTGAAGACGTGATCAATGAAGAGTTTGGCAGTCTGTTCCGCCGTCGCCACCTTTGCGCACGGAATGAAGTGCGCCATCTTGGTGAACAGGTCCACAACCACCAGTACCGCCGTCTTCCCTCTGGAGCTGGGCAGGTCAGTAACGAAGTCCAGGGCTACCCTCTCCCACGGTTGCTGTGGCGTTTCCAGCGGTTCCAACAGCCCCGCTGGCTTCTGGTGTACTGGCTTGGACCTTTGACAAGTGTCACACCTGGCGACGTAATCCGCTACCTCTCCACGCATCCGAGGCCACCAAAAGTCCCTTGCCACCAGTTCTATTGTCTTCTCCTTGCCGAAGTGGCCCGCACTGGGGGCGTCGTGCAACTGCTGCAGAACCTTTGCGCGAAGCTCGTCGCTTGGCACGTTCAGGACGTTCTGCTCCGAACTCCTTCCCCCTCTGCTTCCTGTTCTGCTCCTTCTGACACACTGGCAACTCCACCCCCTTCACTCCGTTCCGACGGAGAGGCCGGTCCCGATCTCCAACCCCCACTGGGGATTCCCTATTCGTTCCCCTGCTTCTGACTGCTTCCCTCTCTACTGCCCCTTGGCCTGACCAGGGGGGCTCCCTTTTGGGAATCCTCGGATTCACTTGACGGACTCACTGACAACCTCGGGTCATCGTCGTCCTCTTCCTCGTCGCCCTGGGACCCCTCCCCCTCACTCTCTGTCCCTGAAACCCTGACATCCATCCCCCCCTCGAAGCCCCCCCTTCCCCCCTCCCGCCCATCGGGTGCAGGTTGTAGGAGCTGCAGCTCTTCGGAGGTGGATGCAGGATACAGGTTGTGTACCTCCATTTCCTCTGCTTGCAGTTCGGTGTATGAGTGTTCGAATTCGGGTTCTTGACCCAAAGTGTTCTCTTCTCCCTCTTCCATCGGTACCTCGTCTGGTGCTGCCGGCCAAGGTCCCGTCAGCCATTTCCTGCGCCAGTCCTCCTCTGGTTGCTCGTCCCACCAATAAGAGGGTTCTGTGTCCACCCCTGAGCACGATCCCCTGGGCGGGCTAGATTCTGGCGTTCTCTCCTCGGCTGAAGAAAACCCCCGGAAAGTACTGTCTGAGAGTGTGGGCGTAAAGAGCCAGTCATCAAAGTACTCGGCTGGCATGGGTCTATGCGGGAAAAGGGCATGGAACTCATCTTTTAGAAGAGGTTCGTCTAAAGCGTAGCCCGGCACCCAACCGTTGGCACTGGCTGGAGTGCCCTCTGTGGCTAGAAAGTATTCTACCCCCTCTTTCCCCCATCTCGAGTCCAGGATTTCTGTGACCTCGTTGAGTGGTTCGGCCCTAGGCGCCCTCTCCCTCTCCTGTGACTTAGTGTGTAGTTGCGGGACTGTTTCAGACTCCTGAAACCTGTGCGGTGCCTTGTAGGGGGTGAGCACCGACCTGTGAAATACCGGATGCACTCTGGAACCTTCGGGGAGGGCTAGTCGAAAGGCTACAGGGTTGATCTTAGCCTCCACCTGGTACGGCCCTAACTGCCTGTGCCCTAGCTTCTTCTTGGCCAACGACTTGGCTGGCATCGCTTGGGCCGCTAACCACACCCAGTCCCCCACCTGGATCTCCTCCCCCGCTCTCCTGTTTTTGTCTGCCTGCACCTTATATGCTTGCTTGGCCAGCTCCAAATGTCTCCGCAACTCTTTGTGCACCTCCTGCAGCTCCGCTGCAAACTGGTCGGCTTCTTGCGGCACCCCCTCTCTCGGTGCCCCGAACCCCGGGAAGGTTCTGGGATGACGACCGTTGTTCGCGAAGAACGGCGTCACCCCCGTGGACGCGTGCTTCGTGTTGTTGTAGGCAAACTCTGCCATCGGCAGGTAGTCCACCCAAGCTGCGGGTCGCTGATTGGCGTAACATCTCAGGTACTGCTGCATGATCGCGTTGACCCTCTCAGCTTGGCCGTTGGTCTGTGGGTGTCTCGCCGACGTAAGGTTGATCTTGACGTTCAGGATACCTAAAAGCTTCTGCCAAAAATTGGAAACAACCTGGCGCCCCCTGTCGGACAGGATGGACTGCGGCAGCCCATGCACCTTGAACACGTGATCAATGAAGAGTTTGGCAGTCTGTTCCGCCGTCGCCACCTTTGCGCACGGAATGAAGTGCGCCATCTTGGTGAACAGGTCCACAACCACCAGTACCGCCGTCTTCCCTCTGGAGCTGGGCAGGTCAGTAACGAAGTCCAGGGCTACCCTCTCCCACGGTTGCTGTGGCGTTTCCAGCGGTTCCAACAGCCCCGCTGGCTTCTGGTGTACTGGCTTGAACCTCTGACAAGTGTCACACCTGGCGACGTAATCCGCTACCTCTCCGCGCATCCGGGGCCACCAAAAGTCCCTTGCCACCAGTTCTATTGTCTTCTCCTTACCGAAGTGGCCAGCACTGGGGGCGTCGTGCAACTGCTGCAGAACGTTTGCGCGAAGCTCGTCGCTTGGCACGTAGAGGGCACCTTTGCGAGTTAGCAGTCCGTCGCGCAGTTGGAACTCTTCTCCACTCTGCACACCTCTGCGCAACTCCTCCATTTTGGACTGTGCGAACTGATCCACTTGCAACGCGCGTCGCACCGCGTCCAGATCTACTGTGATGGCAGCGCACGACCACGCCTGCGGTGCGAAAATGTGCTTGGCTGCTACTGGCGCCGCTTCATCGAGATATTGCGGTTTTCTGGATAGCGCAGCGGCTATAACGTTGGAATCTCCTGGGATGTACTCTATCCGAAAGTCGAAATCCGCGAAGAATTCCGCCCAGCGCATGTGTCTCTGGCTTTGGAGCTTCGCCGTGCGCCAATACTCTAGGTTCTTGTGATCCGTGCGGACCTGTACTGTGTGCTTGGCTCCTATGAGGAAGTGTCGCCACGCTTTGAAAGCTGCGTGAATGGCTAACAGCTCCCTGTCCCATATGGTGTAGTTTTGCTCCTCCTTGCTGAGTTTTCGGGAGTAAAAGGCACCGGGTCTCCAGTTTCCATGTGGATCTTCTTGCAGGAGTACGGCTCCAACCGCTCTGTCTGACGCGTCGGTCTCCACTCGCATGGGCCTGCCTGGATTCACGTGCAGCAGCTGCTCCTCGGAGGCGAAAAGGCTTTTAAGCTTCCGAAAAGAGCGCTCCGCCTGTTCCGTCCACACGAACCTCTTCTTCTTGGAACTCAGAGTGTCCGTGATCGCTGCCGTCTCCTTTGCAAAACCTCTGATGAATTTGCGGTAGAAGTTGGCGAAGCCGACGAATCTCTGGACTTCCTTCCGATTGCGTGGGCTCTTCCAGTCCAACACCGCGCGGACCTTGACGCTGTCCATGGCGAGCCCCTTGTCGGACAGCTTGTAGCCTAGGAAATCCACCTCCGTCACATCAAACTGGCACTTCTCTAACTTGGCGTAGAGCCTGTTCTCCCGTAGTCTCTGCAGGACCTCCTTTACGTCCTTCTCATGGGCCTCTTCCGTCTCCGAAAAGATCAGGATGTTGTCGAGGAAACACACACATTTCTTGTAGAGAAGTCCCGCTAGCACGTGATGCATAAAGGCTTGGAAGACGTGAGATCCATTTTGGAGACCAAACGGCATAACTCTGTATTCATACGTGCCCAGAGGCGTGAACATGGCCGTCTTCCACTCATCGCCCTCCCGGATGCGTATGAGGTTATACGCTCCACGCAGATCCAATTTGGTGAAGATCTTCCCCTTCCTCACGGTTGCTAGGAGATCATCTATCTTGGGCATGGGGAAGGCCTTGGGCTTGGTCATACTGTTTATGAACCTATAGTCCACAATGAGTCTTTTTTGGGGCGTGTCCTTCTTCTTTACAAAGAACACAGGACTGCCCCCCACTGCTTTCGATTCCCGGATGAATCCACGCTTCAAATTGTGCTCTATGAACTCCCTGAGCTCTTGCATCTCGTCCTCAGACATGGAATACAGTTTTGCAGTCAGCAACTGCGCCCCCGGCACCAGGTCGATGGCACAATCATAAGGTCTGTGGGGCGGCAACTGGTCAGCTTCCTTCTCGCAGAAAACCTCCAGGAACCCTTCGTACTTGCTAGGTACTGCCTGCACCATGCCAAGTCGCAGCTGCTGCTCAGCCCCCTCCTCCTGGCAGGACTGGATGCAATTTTGAGCACAGTACGATGAGCAAAAGGTGATCTGGCGTTGGTACCACGCTACAGCAGGACTGTGTCTCTCCAGCCAACTCATGCCTAATACTATAGGCGTGTCAGACAGGTGGGTGACATTGAAGCTAATGACTTCTCGGTGATCTCCTATCCGCATCACCATGGGAGGTGTCTGTTGCACAACTTGTCCTCCAAGCAATTTCCTGCCATCCACCGTGACTACGTTCAGAGGCGTTGTGGCGGGCAGAAGCGCTATGCGATGCTGCTTGACGAATTGCATCCCCACGAAATCGGCGTTGCTCCCAGAATCGATCGTGATGGTCACTTTTAGGGTGGTCCCATTTGGCAACTGAAGTGTTGCGGTGAGCTGCACCGCTGGCTTGGGTGGTAAAGGGTCTGTGGGTTGCAAAGACGCTGGGGACTGTTCTATAGATCCGCCTGGCTGAGCCCCAGCATTCGTGCTTACAGCCAGGCACTTTCGTTTCCCTGAAGCTCCTCTTCTTGGATCACTTCTGCTGCTACCGTTGCTAAAGCTGCAGTGTGTTTCTGGAGCCTCTGGGGGCACTCTTTCGCCATGTGCAGTGCACTGTCGCAAATGTAACACTTCCTGGTTCCTCTAGGAGGCTTCGCCTTTACTGCACCGGAAGCTGGGGCTCTGGCTGTTGCTTGAGCCTTAGCACCACCAAGTTCCATCGGCTCCTCCCCCTGCCTCCCCAGCGGCGAGGGATGTGACTGACTGAACTCCCTGGGGATGAAAGAAGACGTTCTCGCTGGTGGACGCACCTGACGTTCTTCCTCATTGTGCCAAGGACGTCCCTCGTGACGTATCCCAATCGCCAGAGCCCTCTGCACCACCTCCTCCAGGGTCTGAGGTCTGTCTCCCCTGGCAAGTTCGTCCTTTATGGGACCGCTGAGACCCCCCCAGAACAAATCCCTCACAGGTGTGCAGTCTTTCTCCCAGCGTAACGCAGTCAGTAAAGCAAAAAATCTGGAATGGTACTGACGCACAGTGGCTTTGCCTTGCCGCAGTCCAAATATCTCCCTGCGTGCAAGATCCAAATCTACGGTTGACTGGAAGCAGGCATCCATCGCTTTAATGAATTCATCAGAATCGCGGCGGGCAGGGCCATCTTCACGCCACAAATTGCGCAACCAGTCTCTGGCCGCCCCATACAAGTGAGAAACAATAAACCCCACTTTCTCCTCCTCATCTTTAAAGTCATGACGAAGCAAGTGCAATGCATACAAAACGTCTGCTCTGAAACTGGGGTAGTGCTTCAGGTTCCCATCGAAGTGGGTGACTAGGCTGCCCCCCCGCCTTCCAAGTCCAATTCCCTCTGATCTGGACCCTGGGAACCCTTCCCTGCTTGCACGCTCCCACCTTGTTTGCAGGTCTTGGCAGCGCTTCTCCATTTCGTCATGCTTCTTCTGAGACGCAAGGACTGCAGCGGTGAGTTCGGAAACTGTAGTTCGCAGTGCTGTCAGCTGATCCTCCGCACTCATGGCTATCACCGTTTGTGAGCTTTGCAAAAAAAAATTTTGCGTTCTTTGTGAGGGGACTTACTGTCAGAGCCACCCGTGGTCCCAGCTCACAAGAGACCAAAGTCCAGTCCAAGTTATATACAAAAGGTTTTATTGAAGAACATTGTTGGCATTACATCCAAGCTCCGTGGCTCCGGATCTGTTACTCTTAGATCGTAGAAGTCCCCTCTGAGTCAGTCCCGCCCCTGCACCAGCTTAAGAGGCTTGTACTGCTCCACCTTTTCCTCTCCTTCCTTTTCCACAGGGTCTTCCTGCCCCCCTGTGCTCCCTCCCTCCGGGACTCCCCCGAGGCTAAGTCTTCTGATGCCTGCTCCCCCCTCCTTCGTGCTTTGGGACCAGGCTCCTCCTCAGGGCTCTCCTCATTTCCGCGTGCCTCCACATTTGAACTTGGCGCGCGTACGTTGCCTCTGACCTTCTTTTCGACCGTTACGCTACTCTCGGTACTACACTCCTCCCTTTCCGACAGGACGTTCTGCTCCGAACTCCTTCCCCTCTCTGCTCCCTGTTCTGCTCTTTCTGACACACTGGCAACTCCACCCCCTTCACTCCGTTCCGACGGAGAGGCCGGTCCCGATCTCCAACCCCCACTGGGGATTCCCTCTTCGTTCCCCTGCTTCTGACTGCTTCCCTCTCTACTGCCCCTTGGCCTGACCAGGGGGGCTCCCTTTTGGGAATCCTCGGATTCACTTGACGGACTCACTGACAACCTCGGGTCGTCGTCCTCTTCCTCGTCGCCCTGGGACCCCTCCCCCTCGCTCTCTGTCCCTGAAACCCTGACAGTTAGGGTTAGGGTTAGGGTTAGGGTTAGGGTTAAGGGTTAGGGTTAGGGTTAGGGTTAGGGTTAGGGTTAGGGTTAGGGTTTAGGGTTAGGGTTAGGGTTAGGGTTAGGGTTAGGGTTTAGGGTTAGGGTTAGGGTTAGGGTTAGGGTTAGGGGTAGGGTTAGGGTTAGGGTTAGGGTTAGTGTCAGAGCCACCCGAGGTCCCAGCTCACAAGAGACCAAAATCCAGTCCAAGTTATATACAAAAGGTTTTATTGAAGAACATTGTTGTCGTTACATCCAAGCTCCGTGGCTCAGCATCTGTTACCCTTAGATGTTTGAAGTCCCCTCTGAGTCAGTCCCGCCCCTGCACCAGCTTAAGAGGCTTGTACTGCTCCACCCTTTCCTCTCCTTCCTTTTCCGCAGGGTCTTCCTGCCCCCCAGTGCTGCCTCCCTTCGGGACTCCCCCGAGGCTGAGTCTTCTGACGCCTGCTCCCCCCTCCTTCGTGCTTTGGGACCAGGCTCCTCCTCAGGGCTCTCCTCATTTCCGCGCGCCTCCACATTTGAACTTGGCGCGCGTACGTTGCTTCTGACCTTCCTTTCGACCGTTACGCTACTCTCGGTACTACACTCCTCCCCTTCCTGCAGGACGTTCTGCTCCGAACTCGTTCCCCTCTCTGCTCCCTGTTCTGCTCCTTCTGACACACTGGTAACTCCACCCCCTTCACTCCGTTCCGACGGAGAGGCCGGTCCCGATCTCCAACCCCCACTGGGGATTCCCTCTTCGTTCCCCTGCTTCTGACTGCTTCCCTCTCTACTGCCCCTTGGCCTGACCAGGGGGGCTCCCTTTTGGGAATCCTCGGATTCACTTGACGGACTCACTGACAACCTCGAGTCATCGTCGTCCTCTTCCTCGTCACCCTGGGACCCCTCCCCCTCGCTCTCTGTCCCTGAAACCCTGACATCCATCCCCCCCTCGAAGCCCCCCCTTCCCCCCTCCCGCCCATCGGGTGCAGGTTGTAGGAGCTGCAGCTCTTCGGAGGTGGATGCAGGATACAGGTTGTGTACCTCCATTTCCTCTGCTTGCAGTTCGGTGTATGAGTGTTCGAATTCGGGTTCTTGACCCAAAGTGTTCTCTTCTCCCTCTTCCATCGGTACCTCGTCTGGTGCTGCCGGCCAAGGTCCCGTCAGCCATTTCCTGCGCCAGTCCTCCTCTGGTTGCTCGTCCCACCAATAAGAGGGTTCTGTGTCCACCCCTGAGCACGATCCCCTGGGCGGGCTAGATTCTGGCGTTCTCTCCTCGGCTGAAGAAAACCCCCGGAAAGTACTGTCTGAGAGTGTGGGCGTAAAGAGCCAGTCATCAAAGTACTCGGCTGGCATGGGTCGATGCGGGAAAAGGGCATGGAACTCGTCTTTTAGAAGAGGTTCGTCTAAAGCGTAGCCCGGCACCCAACCGTTGGCACTGGCTGGAGTGCCCTCTGTGGCTAGAAAGTATTCTACCCCCTCTTTCCCCCATCTCGAGTCCAGGATTTCTATGACCTCGTTGAGTGGTTCGGCCCTAGGCGCCCTCTCCCTCTCCTTTGACTTAGTGTGTAGTTGCGGGACTGTTTCAGACTCCTGAAACCTGTGCGGTGCCTTGTAGGGGGTGAGCACCGACCTGTGAAATACCGGATGCACTCTGGAACCTTCGGGGAGGGTTAGTCGAAAGGCTACAGGGTTGATCTTAGCCTCCACCTGGTACGGCCCTAACTGCCTGTGCCCTAGCTTCTTCTTGGCCAACGACTTGGCTGGCATCACTTGGGCCGCTAACCACACCCAGTCCCCCACCTGGATCTCCTCCCCCGCTCTCCTGTTTTTGTCTGCCTGCACCTTATATGCTTGCTTGGCCAGCTCCAAATGTCTCCGCAACTCTTTGTGCACCTCCTGCAGCTCCGCTGCAAACTGGTCGGCTTCTTGCGGCACCCCCTCTCTCGGTGCCCCGAACCCCGGGAAGGTTCTGGGATGACGACCGTTGTTCGCGAAGAACGGCGTCACCCCCGTGGACGCGTGCTTCGTGTTGTTGTAGGCAAACTCTGCCATCGGCAGATAGTCCACCCAAGCTGCGGGTCGCTGATTGGCGTAACATCTCAGGTACTGCTGCATGATCGCGTTGACCCTCTCAGCTTGGCCGTTGGTCTGTGGGTGTCTCGCTGACGTAAGGTTGATCTTGACGTTCAGGATACCTAAAAGCTTCTGCCAAAAATTGGAAACAACCTGGCGCCCCCTGTCGGACAGGATGGACTGCGGCAGCCCATGCACCTTGAACACGTGATCAATGAAGAGTTTGGCAGTCTGTTCCGCCGTCGCCACCTTTGCGCACGGAATGAAGTGCGCCATCTTGGTGAACAGGTCCACAACCACCAGTACCGCCGTCTTCCCTCTGGAGCTGGGCAGGTCAGTAACGAAGTCCAGGGCTACCCTCTCCCACGGTTGCTGTGGCGTTTCCAGCGGTTCCAACAGCCCCGCTGGCTTCTGGTGTACTGGCTTGGACCTTTGACAAGTGTCACACCTGGCGACGTAATCCGCTACCTCTCCACGCATCCGAGGCCACCAAAAGTCCCTTGCCACCAGTTCTATTGTCTTCTTCTTGCCGAAGTGGCCCGCACTGGGGCGTCGTGCAACTGCTGCAGAACCTTTGCGCGAAGCTCGTCGCTTGGCACGTAGAGGGCACCTTTGCGAGTTAGCAGCCCGTCGCGTAGTTGGAAATCTTCGCCACTCTGCACACCTCTGCGCAACTCCTCCATTTTGGACTGTGCGAACTGATCCACTTGCAACGCGCGTCGCACCGCGTCCAGATCTACTGTGATGGCAGCGCACGACCACACCTGCGGTGCGAAAATGTGCCTGGCTGCTACTGGTGTCGCTTCATCGAGATATTGCGGTTTCCTGGATAGCGCAGCGGCTATAACGTTGGAATCTCCGGGGATGTATTCTATCCGAAAGTCGAAATCCGCGAAGAATTCCGCCCAGCGCATGTGTCAGGACTGCCGCTAGGTCCCAGCTCACAGAGGACCAACGCCCAGTGGATATTATATACAAAAGTCTTTATTGAAGTTTAGTTTCCATTTCCAAGCTCTGGGCGCGCAGGCCCACGTCTTAACGCTAGACCGGCTAAGTCCCCTCTGACTCACTGCTCCACCCACACCAGTTTAAGATTCTAGCCCGGCTCCACCTCTTGCGCTGCTCTTTCCTGCGTTGGGTCCTTCTGCCCTCTGGGGTTCCCTCCTTCCTGGACTCCTCTGACGCGGAGCCTCCTGAGTCTTGCCCCTCCCTCCGGCGGGCTTTAGGACCTGGCTCCCTTCCCGGGCTCCCCGCTGTGCCGCGCTCCTGTACATTTGAACTTGGCGCGCGCGCCCAGCCGGTGACTTTCCTTCTGACCGTTTCCCCGCTTCGTGATGTGGGTGTTGCCAAACCTGACTCCTCTCCTCCCTCTGGTGGTGAGGACACTGGTCCCGACTCCTGGGACTCCCCCTCCCCACTGCGCTCTGGTGGAGACGCTGGCCCTGATCTCCAGCTGCTGTTCAGGGACTCCCCGCTGGCCCCTCCCTCTTGAGGTTTCTCCCTTGGAATCTCCCTTGCTCTGGCCACCGGCGCTCCCTTCTGTGAGTCCTCCGATTCGCTAGAGAGGCTTGTGGAATAACTCTGGCCACTGTCACTGCCTGCGCCCCCCTCGTACTCCTCCTCCTCACTCTCCATTTGCTCCCCCTCCTGTGTCTCTCCTTCTGAACCCCTGACACCTGTTCTGGGAGGGGTTGAGCGGAGCTGTGAAAGACGAGATCGCAAGGGGGGGAAGACCCCAAACCACCAAGGACGTGGTGGAACGGGCACTCTCCATTGGGGTTCGGTTGGAAGGACGCCCTTGGGGCAAGGAGGAAGGGCATTTGGGACGCACGCCAGCGAGAGGACTGCCTCCCTTCCCCAAGGTGGCAGCGCGCGCTCGATCCATGCCTCCGCTGGGAGGGGGAGAGGAGCCGATGGAGATAGGTGGTGCTAAGGCTCACTCCACAGTCGGAGCCCTAACTCCGGGAGCAGTCAAGATGAAGCCTCCTAGAGGAACCAGGAAGTGCTACATCTGCGACAGTGCTCAGCATATGGCAAAAGAGTGTCCCCAGCGGTTTCACAAGCATACTGCAGCCGCAGCGACAGTAACAGACGCAATTCAGCAGAGGGAGTCGCAGCAGGAAAACTCCACTGTCTGGCTGGAGATGGCGTCTCTGGGGACCAGCCAGACAAGTCAGTGAAGCAATCCCCAGGGATCTTACAGCCCACCGACCCCCTCCCACCCAAACCAGTAGTGCAGCTCACCGCATCCCTTCAGCTCCCCAATGGGCTACTTGTGGAAATTCCCATCACCATAGACTCGGGGAGCAATGCAGACTTTATAGACATGCAGTTCATCCAGCAACATGGCATAGCCCTTCTGCCAGCGGCGGTACCTCTGAAAGTCGTCACAGTGGACGGCAGGGAGCTACTGGGGGGGCAAGTGCTACAGCAGACGCCGCCAATGGTGATGCGCATTGGAAACCACCGTGAGGTCATCAGCTTCAACGTCACCCGCCTGTCAGACACGCCCATAGTGTTGGGAATGAGTTGGCTGGATAGGCACAGCCCGGCATTAGCCTGGTACCAGCGGCAACTGACCTTCGGCTCCTCTTACTGCGCAGAACACTGCATCCTGGCGGACTTGGTAGATGAGGGGCACGAGGATGGACCACAGCTGAACTTGGGCATGTTGCAAGCGGTGCCTAACAAATACAAGGAGTTTTTGGAGGTCTTCTGCGAGAAAGAGGCGGATAAGCTGCCTCCCCACAGACCCTACGACTGCAAGATCGACCTCCTGGCCGGGGCGACGCTCCCGACGGGGAAACTGTACTCCATGTCTGAGGATGAATTGCAAGAGCTCAGGGAGTTCATAGATCACAACCTGAAGCGGGGATTCATCCGGGAGTCCAAGGCGGCAGGAGGCAGTCCCGTGTTCTTTGTAAAGAAGAGGGATACGCCCCAGAAGAGGCTGGTCGTTGATTTCCGCGTCTTGAACCTCAAGACCAAGCCCTCAGCCTTCCCTATGCCCAAGATCGATGACCTGCTGGCGACGGTGAGGAAGGGTCGCATCTTTACCAAGTTGGATCTGCGCGGAGCGTACAATCTCATTCGCGTACGGCAAGGCGACGAGTGGAAAACGACCATGTTTACGCCGCTGGGCACTTATGAATACAGAGTTATGCCTTTTGGATTAAAAAATGGTTCCCACTGCTTTCAAGCCTTCATGCATCATGTCTTGGCGGGTCTCCTCTACAAGAAGTGCGTCTGCTTCCTGGACGACATCCTGATCTTCTCAGAATCGCCGGAGGCTCACGAGAGAGATGTTAGGGAAGTTCTGCAGAGGCTGCGGGAGCACAGGCTGTACGCCAAGCTGGAGAAGTGCCAGTTCGACAAGACGGAGGTGGATTTCTTGGGCTACAAACTGTCCGACAAGGGACTGGCTATGGACGGTGCCAAGGTACGTGCAGTACTGGACTGGAAGAGCCCACGCAATAGGAAGGAAGTACAGAGGTTTGTCGGTTTTGCCAACTTTTATCGCAAGTTCATCAAGGGTTTCGCCATGCAGACAGCGGCCATCACCGAAACCCTCAGTTCCAAGAAGAAGAGGTTCATCTGGACGGAGCAGGCAGAGCAGTCCTTTCAGAAGCTCAAGCAGCTCTTCGCTTCCGAGGAGAACCTACTGCACGTAAATCCCAGCAGGCCCATGAGAGTGGAGACGGACGCCTCAGACAGGGCCGTGGGAGCCGTTCTGTTGCAGCAAGACCACCAAGGGGACTGGAGGCCGTGCGCTTTCTACTCCAGAAAACTCAGCAAAGCGGAGCAGAACTACACCATTTGGGACAGGGAGTTGCTGGCCATACATGCAGCCTTCAAGGCGTGGCGGCACTTCCTCGTCGGAGCCAAGCACACGGTGCAGGTCCGCACAGACCATAAGAACTTGGAGTACTGGCGCACGGCGAGGTTCCTGAACCAGCGACACATCCGCTGGGCGGAGTTCTTTGCAGATTTCGACTTCAGAATTGAGTACATCCCAGGAAACAGCAACGTCTTGGCGGACGCGCTGTCCAGAAAACCGCAGTATCTGGAGGCAGAGGCACCGGCGGCGGCCAAGCACATTTTCACACCACAGGAGTGGGCATGCGCGTCAGCCGCGGTGGACCTGGACGCGGTGCGCTGCGCGCTGCAAACGGACTCGTTTGCCCGAGCCAAGATGGAGGAGGTGTGCAGCGGCAAGGCGAGGGGCGACGAATTCCAAGTGCGCGACGGCCTGCTCCTACGCAAGGGAGTCCTCTACGTACCAGGAGACAGCCTCCGCGCGAAGGTCCTGCAACAGCTGCACGACGCGCCCAGCGCGGGGAACTTCGGCAAGGAGAAGACGGTGGACTTAGTAGCCAGAGACTTTTGGTGGCCTAAGATGCGGGGGGATGTCGCGGACTATGTCAATAGGTGCGACACCTGCCAAAGGGCTAAGCCTGTGCACCAGCCGCCGGCGGGCCTGTTGGAACCGCTACAGACACCGTTCGTACCGTGGGAGAGGGTGGCCCTGGACTTTGTCACAGATCTACCCAGCTCAAGGGGCAAGACGGCAGTGCTCGTGGTAGTGGACCTGTTCACCAAGATGGCCCACTTCATTCCGTGCGCGAAGGTGGCCACGGCCGAGCAGACCGCTAAGATGTTCATAGACCACGTGTTCAAGGTGCACGGCCTACCACGGTCTATTTTGTCCGACCGGGGGCGCCAGTTCATCTCCAACTTCTGGCAAAAGCTGATGGGATTCCTGAACGTCAAGGTCAGCCTGGCGTCGGCGAGACACCCGCAAACTAACGGGCAGGCGGAAAGGGTCAACGCCATCATGCAGCAGTACCTGAGATGCTACGCGAACCAGCAGCCATCGACCTGGGTGGACTATCTACCGTTGGCCGAGTTTGCCTACAACAACACGAAGCAAGGGGCCACGGGGGTGACACCATTTTTCGCCAACTACGGGAGGCATCCCAGAACCTTCCCGGGTTTGGACACAGTGCGGGAGGGGGAGCCACAGGGAGCAGAGGACGTGGCAGCGGAGTTGCAGGAGATCCACGAGCAGCTCAGGAGGCAGTTAGAGTTGGCAAAACAGGCTTACAAAGTGCAGGCAGATCGGCACAGGAGGGTTGGGGAGGACATCCAGGTGGGAGACTGGGTCTGGTTGGCAGCACAAGCAGTTCCAGCCAGATCGTTAGCCAAGAAGAAACTAGGGCACAAGCAGCTAGGGCCTTACCAAGTAGAGGCGCAGATCAACCCAGTGGCCTTCCGGTTGACACTCCCGGAGGGTTCCAGAATGCACCCGGTCTTTCATAGATAAGTGCTCACGCCCTACAGAGAGCCCCACAGGTTTCAAGCACCGGGGAAGGCGCCAGACCCGCTCAGAGAAGCGCCGAAAAAAGGGGGGTCGCCAAAAGGGGCGCCACTTAATGAAGCCACTGAGATTTTAGACTCAAGGTGGGGGGAGGACGGGATTGAATATCTTCTCGCCACAGAGGACACCCCGGCCAGCGCCAACAGGTGGGTGCCGGATTACGCAGTGGACGAGCAGTTGCTCAAGGAAAATTCCACACACTTTTCCCGCACAAGCCTATGCCGGCGGGCTTTTTCGAGGATTGTTTGTTCACACCCACACTCTCGGCCAGCACCTTCCGGGGTTTCTCGTCAGCTGAGGACTCGGCTCCGGGAGGCAGCTCCCCGGAGGGATCGCTTTCAGGTTTTAGCACGGGGGGATCTATTGGTGGGAGGACCAACCCGAAGTGGGCTGGCGCAGAGACATGCCGAAGGGACCCTGGGAGGTGGACCCCCATCAAGCAACAGGGGGAGGAGGGCTCTTGGGTGATTTGGGGTCAAGCTCAGATTTCGAGCACACCGCGCAGGAGATGGAAGCGGAGGAGGTCGTCGTCGACGAGCCCATGGGGGACTTCCCGGACTTATCTCGATGGTTGCAAGCCTCAGGGGACGAGCTGTATCCTGGACTCACCCCTACAACAATGGAGCACCCGGAACCCGCACCGGAAGAGGGGGAGGGGGGAAGGGGGGGCTTCGAGGGGGGGATGGATGTCAGGGGTTCAGAAGGAGAGACACAGGAGGGGGAGCAAATGGAGAGTGAGGAGGAGGAGTACGAGGGGGGGCGCAGGCAGTGACAGTGGCCAGAGTTATTCCACAAGCCTCTCTAGCGAATCGGAGGACTCACAGAAGGGAGCGCCTGTGGCCAGAGCAAGGGAGATTCCAAGGGAGAAACCTCAAGAGGGAGGGGCCAGCGGGGAGTCCCTGAGCAGCAGCTGGAGATCAGGACCAGCGTCTCCACCAGAGCGCAGTGGGGAGGGGGAGTCCCAGGAGTCGGGACCAGTGTCCTCACCACCAGAGGGAGGAGAGGAGTCAGGTTTGGCAACACCCACATCAGGAAGCGGGGAAACGGTCAGAAGGAAAGTCACCGGCTGGGCGCGCGCGCCAAGTTCAAATGTACAGGAGCGCGGCACAGCGGGGAGCCCGGGAAGGGAGCCAGGTCCTAAAGCCCGCCGGAGGGAGGGGCAAGACTCAGGAGGCTCCGCGTCAGAGGAGTCCAGGAAGGAGGGAACCCCAGAGGGCAGAAGGACCCAACGCAGGAAAGAGCAGCGCAAGAGGTGGAGCCGGGCTAGAATCTTAAACTGGTGTGGGTGGAGCAGTGAGTCAGAGGGGACTTAGCCGGTCTAGCGTTAAGACGTGGGTCTGCGCGCCCAGAGCTTGGAAATGGAAACTAAACTTCAATAAAGACTTTTGTATGTAATATCCACTGGGCGTTGGTCCTCTGTGAGCTGGGACCTAGCGGCAGTCCTGACAATGTGTAATGAGTCCCAAGTAACACAAAACCGTCTTTTCGCTTCCATATGCGTAGAAAGAAGACGAATAAGCTTTGATAGGGCTTATTTCAATTCGCATGGTGTTTTATGCGTGTGCACCAGAATCACCTCCAACCAAAGCAAAAAGGTGTTTTGGGTTCCATCCACTTAAAAGAAAGACGATAAAGCTCTCATTGGTTTTGTAGCAAATTGGTGTTTTTGGGGTTAGAATGCACATTCACCCAAAAATCTCAGTGTGAAATGTTTCTTAACAGCCGTAAACAAGCATAGGTGTTTTGGTTCCATGTCAATAGAAAGCAGACGAAAAAGTTTGGATTGTTCTTTCCATGTTCTTTCCACCCACAAATAGCGAAGTGTAATGAGCCTGAACCTCCCCAAACAGGTTGTTTTGCGTTCCAGCTACATAGAAAGAAGAATTTTGGATTTCGCTTATTTCAAATCGTGTTCCGTGGTGTTAATGCTCATTAACCCAGAAATCGCAAAGTATGTGTAATGTCCCAAGTAACACATAACCGTCTTTTCGCTTCCATATGCGTAGAAAGAAGACAAATAAGCTTTGATAGGGCTTATTTCAATTCGCATGGTGTTTTATGCCTGTGCACCAGAATCAGCTCCAACCAAAGCAAAAAGGTGTTTTGGGTTCCATCCACTTAAAAGAAAGACGATAAAGCTCTCATTGGTTTTGTAGCAAATTGGTGTTTTTGGGGTTAGAATGCACATTCACCCAAAAATCTCAGTGTGAAATGTTTCTTAACAGCCGTAAACAAGCATAGGTGTTTTGGTTCCATGTCAATAGAAAGCAGACGAAAAAGTTTGGATTGTTCTTTCCATGTTCTTTCCACCCACAAATAGCGAAGTGTAATGAGCCTGAACCTCCCCAAACAGGTTGTTTTGCGTTCCAGCTACATAGAAAGAAGAATTTTGGATTTCGCTTATTTCAAATCGTGTTCCGTGGTGTTAATGCTCATTAACCCAGAAATCGCAAAGTATGTGTAATGTCCCAAGTAACACATAACCGTCTTTTCGCTTCCATATGCGTAGAAAGAAGACAAATAAGCTTTGATAGGGCTTATTTCAATTCGCATGGTGTTTTATGCCTGTGCACCAGAATCAGCTCCAACCAAAGCAAAAAGGTGTTTTGGGTTCCATCCACTTAAAAAGGAAGACGATAAAGCTCTGATTGGTTTTGTTGCAAATTGGTGTTTTTGGGGTTAGAATGCACATTCACCCAAAAATCTCAGAGTGAAATGTTTCTTAACAGCCGTAAACAAGCATAGGTGTTTTGGTTCCATGTCAATAGAAAGCAGACGAAAAAGTTTGGATTCTTCTTTCCATGTTCTTTCCACCCACAAATAGCGAAGTGTAATGAGCCTGAACCTCCCCAAACAGGTTGTTTTGCGTTCCAGCTACACAGAAATAAGAATTTTGGATTTCGCTCATTTCAAATCGTGTTCCGTGGTGTTAATGCTCATTAACCCAGAAATCGCAAAGTATGTGTAATGAGTCCCAAGTAACACAAAACCGTCTTTTCGCTTCCATATGCGTAGAAAGACGAATAAGCTTTGATAGGGCTTATTTCAATTCGCATGGTGTTTTATGCCTGTGCACCAGAATCACCTCCAACCAAAGCAAAAAGGTGTTTTGGGTTCCATCCACTTAAAAAGAAAGACGATAAAGCTCTGATTGGTTTTGTTGCAAATTGGTGTTTTTGGGGTTAGAATGCACATTCACCCAAAAATCTCAGTGTGAAATGTTTCTTAACAGCCGTAAACAAGCATAGGTGTTTTGGTTCCAAGTCAATAGAAAGCAGGCGAAAAAGTTTGGATTGTTCTTTCCATGTTCTTTCCACCCACAAATAGCGAAGTGTAATGAGCCTGAACCTCCCCAAACAGGTTGTTTTGCGTTCCAGCTACACAGAAATAAGAATTTTGGATTTCGCTCATTTCAAATCGTGTTCCGTGGTGTTAATGCTCATTAACCCAGAAATCGCAAAGTATGTGTAATGAGTCCCAAGTAACACAAAACCGTCTTTTCGCTTCCATATGCGTAGAAAGACGAATAAGCTTTGATAGGGCTTATTTCAATTCGCATGGTGTTTTATGCCTGTGCACCAGAATCACCTCCAACCAAAGCAAAAAGGTGTTTTGGGTTCCATCCACTTAAAAAGAAAGACGATAAAGCTCTGATTGGTTTTGTTGCAAATTGGTGTTTTTGGGGTTAGAATGCACATTCACCCAAAAATCTCAGTGTGAAATGTTTCTTAACAGCCGTAAACAAGCATAGGTGTTTTGGTTCCAAGTCAATAGAAAGCAGGCGAAAAAGTTTGGATTGTTCTTTCCATGTTCTTTCCACCCACAAATAGCGAAGTGTAATGAGCCTGAACCTCCCCAAACAGGTTGTTTTGCGTTCCAGCTACATAGAAAGAAGAATTTTGGATTTCGCTTATTTCAAATCGTGTTGCGTGGTGTTAATGCTCATTAACCCAGAAATCGCAAAGTATGTGTAATGAGTCCCAAGTAACACAAAACCGTCTTTTCGCTTCCATATGCGTAGAAAGAAGACGAATAAGCTTTGATAGGGCTTATTTCAATTCGCATGGTGTTTTATGCGTGTGCACCAGAATCACCTCCAACCAAAGCAAAAAGGTTTTTTGGGTTCGATCCACTTAAAAAGAAGGACGATAAAGCTCTCATTGGTTTTGTAGCAAATTGGTGTTTTTGGGGTTAGAATGCACATTCACCCAAAAATCTCAGAGTGAAATGTTTCTTAACAGCCGTAAACAAGCATAGGAGTTTTGGTTCCATGTCAATAGAAAGCAGACGAAAAAGTTTGGATTGTTCTTTCCATGTTCTTTCCACCCACAAATAGCGAAGTGTAATGAGCCTGAACCTCCCCAAACAGGTTGTTTTGCGTTCCAGCTACATAGAAAGAAGAATTTTGGATTTCGCTTATTTCAAATCGTGTTCCGTGGTGTTAATGCTCATTAACCCAGAAATCGCGAACTATGTGTAATGAGTCCCAAATAACACAAAACCATCTTTTCGCTTCCATATGCGTAGAAAGAAGACAAATAAGCTTTGATAGGGCTTATTTCAATTCGCATGGTGTTTTATGCCTGTGCACCAGAATCAGCTCCAACCAAAGCAAAAAGGTGTTTTGGGTTCCATCCACTTAAAAAGGAAGACGATAAAGCTCTGATTGGTTTTGTTGCAAATTGGTGTTTTTGGGGTTAGAATGCACATTCACCCAAAAATCTCAGTGAAATGTTTCTTAACAGCCGTAAACAAGCATAGGTGTTTTGGTTCCATGTCAATAGAAAGCAGACGAAAAAGTTTGGATTGTTCTTTCCATGTTCTTTCCACCCACAAATAGCGAAGTGTAATGAGCCTGAACCTCCCCAAACAGGTTGTTTTGCGTTCCAGCTACACAGAAATAAGAATTTTGGATTTCGCTCATTTCAAATCGTGTTCCGTGGTGTTAATGCTCATTAACCCAGAAATCGCAAAGTATGTGTAATGAGTCCCAAGTAACACAAAACCGTCTTTTCGCTTCCATATGCGTAGAAAGACGAATAAGCTTTGATAGGGCTTATTTCAATTCGCATGGTGTTTTATGCCTGTGCACCAGAATCACCTCCAACCAAAGCAAAAAGGTGTTTTGGGTTCCATCCACTTAAAAAGAAAGACGATAAAGCTCTGATTGGTTTTGTTGCAAATTGGTGTTTTTGGGGTTAGAATGCACATTCACCCAAAAATCTCAGAGTGAAATGTTTCTTAACAGCCGTAAACAAGCATAGGTGTTTTGGTTCCATGTCAATAGAAAGCAGACGAAAAAGTTTGGATTGTTCTTTCCATGTTCTTTCCACCCACAAATAGCGAAGTGTAATGAGCCTGAACCTCCCCAAACAGGTTGTTTTGCGTTCCAGCTACATAGAAAGAAGAATTTTGGATTTCGCTTATTTCAAATCGTGTTCCGTGGTGTTAATGCTCATTAACCCAGAAATCGCAAAGTATGTGTAATGAGTCCCAAGTAACACAAAACCGTCTTTTCGCTTCCATATGCGTAGAAAGAAGACGAATAAGCTTTGATAGGGCTTATTTCAATTCGCATGGTGTTTTATGCGTGTGCACCAGAATCACCTCCAACCAAAGCAAAAAGGTTTTTTGGGTTCGATCCACTTAAAAAGAAGGACGATAAAGCTCTCATTGGTTTTGTAGCAAATTGGTGTTTTTGGGGTTAGAATGCACATTCACCCAAAAATCTCAGAGTGAAATGTTTCTTAACAGCCGTAAACAAGCATAGGAGTTTTGGTTCCATGTCAATAGAAAGCAGACGAAAAAGTTTGGATTGTTCTTTCCATGTTCTTTCCACCCACAAATAGCGAAGTGTAATGAGCCTGAACCTCCCCAAACAGGTTGTTTTGCGTTCCAGCTACATAGAAAGAAGAATTTTGGATTTCGCTTATTTCAAATCGTGTTCCGTGGTGTTAATGCTCATTAACCCAGAAATCGCGAACTATGTGTAATGAGTCCCAAATAACACAAAACCATCTTTTCGCTTCCATATGCGTAGAAAGAAGACAAATAAGCTTTGATAGGGCTTATTTCAATTCGCATGGTGTTTTATGCCTGTGCACCAGAATCAGCTCCAACCAAAGCAAAAAGGTGTTTTGGGTTCCATCCACTTAAAAAGGAAGACGATAAAGCTCTGATTGGTTTTGTTGCAAATTGGTGTTTTTGGGGTTAGAATGCACATTCACCCAAAAATCTCAGTGAAATGTTTCTTAACAGCCGTAAACAAGCATAGGAGTTTTGGTTCCATGTCAATAGAAAGCAGACGAAAAAGTTTGGATTGTTCTTTCCATGTTCTTTCCACCCACAAATAGAAAAGCGAAGTGTAATGAGCCTGAACCTCCCCAAACAGGTTGTTTTGCGTTCCAGCTACATAGAAAGAAGAATTTTGGATTTCGCTTATTTCAAATCGTGTTCCGTGGTGTTAATGCTCATTAACCCAGAAATCGCAAAGTATGTGTAATGAGTCCCAAGTAACACAAAACCGTCTTTTCGCTTCCATATGCGTAGAAAGAAGACGAATAAGCTTTGATAGGGCTTATTTCAATTCGCATGGTGTTTTATGCATGTGCACCAGAATCACCTCCAACCAAAGCAAAAAGGTGTTTTGGGTTCCATCCACTTAAAAAGAAAGACGATAAAGCTCTCATTGGTTTTGTAGCAAATTGGTGTTTTTGGGGTTAGAATGCACATTCACCCAAAAATCTCAGAGTGAAATGTTTCTTAACAGCCGTAAACAAGCATAGGAGTTTTGGTTCCATGTCAATAGAAAGCAGACGAAAAAGTTTGGATTGTTCTTTCCATGTTCTTTCCACCCACAAATAGCGAAGTGTAATGAGCCTGAACCTCCCCAAACAGGTTGTTTTGCGTTGCAGCTACATAGAAAGAAGAATTTTGGATTTCGCTTATTTCAAATCGTGTTCCGTGGTGTTAATGCTCATTAACCCAGAAATCGCAAAGTATGTGTAATGAGTGCCAAGTAACACAAAACCGTCTTTTCGCTTCCATATGCGTAGAAAGAAGACGAATAAGCTTTGATAGGGCTTATTTCAATTCGCATGGTGTTTTATGCCTGTGCACCAGAATCACCTCCAACCAAAGCAAAAAGGTGTTTTGGGTTCCATCCACTTAAAAAGAAAGACGATAAAGCTCTGATTGGTTTTGTTGCAAATTGGTGTTTTTGGGGTTAGAATGCACATTCACCCAAAAATCTCAGAGTGAAATGTTTCTTAACAGCCGTAAACAAGCATAGGTGTTTTGGTTCCATGTCAATAGAAAGCAGACGAAAAAGTTTGGATTGTTCTTTCCATGTTCTTTCCACCCACAAATAGCGAAGTGTAATGAGCCTGAACCTCCCCAAACAGGTTGTTTTGCGTTCCAGCTACATAGAAAGAAGAATTTTGGATTTCGCTTATTTCAAATCGTGTTCCGTGGTGTTAATGCTCATTAACCCAGAAATCGCAAAGTATGTGTAATGAGTCCCAAGTAACACAAAACCGTCTTTTCGCTTCCATATGCGTAGAAAGAAGACGAATAAGCTTTGATAGGGCTTATTTCAATTCGCATGGTGTTTTATGCGTGTGCACCATAATCAGCTCCAACCAAAGCAAAAAGGTGTTTTGGGTTCCATCCACTTAAAAAGAAAGACGATAAAGTTCTGATTGGTTTTGTTGCAAATTGGTGTTTTTGGGGTTAGAATGCACATTCACCCAAAAATCTCAGTGTGAAATGTTTCTTAACAGCCGTAAACAAGCATAGGTGTTTTGGTTCCATGTCAATAGAAAGCAGACGAAAAAGTTGGGATTGTTCTTTCCATGTTCTTTCCACCCACAAATAGCGAAGTGTAATGAGCCTGAACCTCCCCAAACAGGTTGTTTTGCGTTCCAGCTACATAGAAAGAAGAATTTTGGATTTCGCTTATTTCAAATCGTGTTCCGTGGTGTTAATGCTCATTAACCCAGAAATCGCAAAGTATGTGTAATGAGTCCCAAGTAACACAAAACCGTCTTTTCGCTTCCATATGCGTAGAAAGAAGACGAATAAGTTTGATAGGGCTTATTTCAATTCGCATGGTATTTTATGGGTGTGCACCAGAATCACCTCCAACCAAAGCAAAAATGTGTTTTGGGTTCCATCCACTTAAAAAGAAAGACGATAAAGCTCTGATTGGTTTTGTTGCAAATTGGTGTTTTTGGGGTTAGAATGCACATTCACCCAAAAATCTCAGAGTGAAATGTTTCTTAACAGCCGTAAAGAAGCATAGGTGTTTTGGTTCCATGTCAATAGAAAGCAGACGAAAAAGTTTGGATTGTTCTTTCCATGTTCTTTCCACCCACAAATAGCGAAGTGTAATGAGCCTGAACCTCCCCAAACAGGTTGTTTTGCATTCCAGCTACATAGAAAGAAGAATTTTGGATTTCGCTTATTTCAAATCGTGTTCCGTGGTGTTAATGCTCATTAACCCAGAAATCGCAAAGTATATGTAATGAGTCCCAAATAACACAAAACCGTATTTTCGCTTCCATGTGCGTAGAAAGAAGACGAATAAGCTTTGATAGGGCTTATTTCAATTCGCATGGTGTTTTATGCCTGTGCACCAGAATCACCTCCAACCAAAGCAAAAAGGTGTTTTGGGTTCCATCCACTTAAAAAGAAAGACGATAAAGCTCTGATTGGTTTTGTTGCAAATTGGTGTTTTTGGGGTTAGAATGCACATTCACCCAAAAATCTCAGTGTGAAATGTTTCTTAACAGCCGTAAACAAGCATAGGTGTTTTGGTTCCAAGTCAATAGAAAGCAGGCGAAAAAGTTTGGATTGTTCTTTCCATGTTCTTTCCACCCACAAATAGCGAAGTGTAATGAGCCTGAACCTCCCCAAACAGGTTGTTTTGCGTTCCAGCTACATAGAAAGAAGAATTTTGGATTTCGCTTATTTCAAATCGTGTTCCGTGGTGTTAATGCTCATTAACCCAGAAATCGCAAAGTATGTGTAATGAGTGCCAAGTAACACAAAACCGTCTTTTCGCTTCCATATGCGTAGAAAGAAGACGAATAAGCTTTGATAGGGCTTATTTCAATTCGCATGGTGTTTTATGCCTGTGCACCAGAATCACCTCCAACCAAAGCAAAAAGGTTTTTTGGGTTCGATCCACTTAAAAAGAAGGACGATAAAGCTCTCATTGGTTTTGTAGCAAATTGGTGTTTTTGGGGTTAGAATGCACATTCACCCAAAAATCTCAGAGTGAAATGTTTCTTAACAGCCGTAAAGAAGCATAGGTGTTTTGGTTCCATGTCAATAGAAAGCAGACGAAAAAGTTTGGTATTGTTCTTTCCATGTTCTTTCCACCCACAAATAGCGAAGTGTAATGAGCCTGAACCTCCCCAAACAGGTTGTTTTGCGTTCCAGCTACATAGAAAGAAGAATTTTGGTTTTCGCTTATTTCAAATCGTGTTCCGTGGTGTTAATGCTCATTAACCCAGAAATCGCAAAGTATATGTAATGAGTCCCAAATAACACAAAACCGTATTTTCGCTTCCATGTGCGTAGAAAGAAGACGAATAAGCTTTGATAGGGCTTATTTCAATTCGCATGGTGTTTTATGCCTGTGCACCAGAATCACCTCCAACCAAAGCAAAAAGGTGTTTTGGGTTCCATCCACTTAAAAAGAAAGACGATAAAGCTCTGATTGGTTTTGTTGCAAATTGGTGTTTTTGGGGTTAGAATGCACATTCACCCAAAAATCTCAGAGTGAAATGTTTCTTAACAGCCGTAAACAAGCATAGGTGTTTTGGTTCCAAGTCAATAGAAAGCAGGCGAAAAAGTTTGCATTGTTCTTTCCATGTTCTTTCCACCCACAAATAGCGAAGTGTAATGAGCCTGAACCTCCCCAAACAGGTTGTTTTGCGTTCCAGCTACATAGAAAGAAGAATTTTGGATTTCGCTTATTTCAAATCGTGTTGCGTGGTGTTAATGCTCATTAACCCAGAAATCGCAAAGTATGTGTAATGAGTCCCAAGTAACACAAAACCGTCTTTTCGCTTCCATATGCGTAGAAAGAAGACGAATAAGCTTTGATAGGGCTTATTTCAATTCGCATGGTGTTTTATGCGTGTGCACCAGAATCACCTCCAACCAAAGCAAAAAGGTTTTTTGGGTTCGATCCACTTAAAAAGAAGGACGATAAAGCTCTCATTGGTTTTGTAGCAAATTGGTGTTTTTGGGGTTAGAATGCACATTCACCCAAAAATCTCAGAGTGAAATGTTTCTTAACAGCCGTAAAGAAGCATAGGAGTTTTGGTTCCATGTCAATAGAAAGCAGACGAAAAAGTTTGGATTGTTCTTTCCATGTTCTTTCCACCCACAAATAGCGAAGTGTAATGAGCCTGAACCTCCCCAAACAGGTTGTTTTGCGTTCCAGCTACATAGAAAGAAGAATTTTGGATTTCGCTTATTTCAAATCGTGTTCCGTGGTGTTAAAGCTCATTAACCCAGAAATCGCGAACTATGTGTAATGAGTCCCAAATAACACAAAACCATCTTTTCGCTTCCATATGCGTAGAAAGAAGACAAATAAGCTTTGATAGGGCTTATTTCAATTCGCATGGTGTTTTATGCCTGTGCACCAGAATCAGCTCCAACCAAAGCAAAAAGGTGTTTTGGGTTCCATCCACTTAAAAAGGAAGACGATAAAGCTCTGATTGGTTTTGTTGCAAATTGGTGTTTTTGGGGTTAGAATGCACATTCACCCAAAAATCTCAGTGAAATGTTTCTTAACAGCCGTAAACAAGCATAGGAGTTTTGGTTCCATGTCAATAGAAAGCAGACGAAAAAGTTTGGATTGTTCTTTCCATGTTCTTTCCACCCACAAATAGAAAAGCGAAGTGTAATGAGCCTGAACCTCCCCAAACAGGTTGTTTTGCGTTCCAGCTACATAGAAAGAAGAATTTTGGATTTCGCTTATTTCAAATCGTGTTCCGTGGTGTTAATGCTCATTAACCCAGAAATCGCAAAGTATGTGTAATGAGTCCCAAGTAACACAAAACCGTCTTTTCGCTTCCATATGCGTAGAAAGAAGACGAATAAGCTTTGATAGGGCTTATTTCAATTCGCATGGTGTTTTATGCGTGTGCACCAGAATCACCTCCAACCAAAGCAAAAAGGTGTTTTGGGTTCCATCCACTTAAAAAGAAAGACGATAAAGCTCTCATTGGTTTTGTAGCAAATTGGTGTTTTTGGGGTTAGAATGCACATTCACCCAAAAATCTCAGAGTGAAATGTTTCTTAACAGCCGTAAACAAGCATAGGAGTTTTGGTTCCATGTCAATAGAAAGCAGACGAAAAAGTTTGGATTGTTCTTTCCATGTTCTTTCCACCCACAAATAGCGAAGTGTAATGAGCCTGAACCTCCCCAAACAGGTTGTTTTGCGTTGCAGCTACATAGAAAGAAGAATTTTGGATTTCGCTTATTTCAAATCGTGTTCCGTGGTGTTAATGCTCATTAACCCAGAAATCGCAAAGTATGTGTAATGAGTGCCAAGTAACACAAAACCGTCTTTTCGCTTCCATATGCGTAGAAAGAAGACGAATAAGCTTTGATAGGGCTTATTTCAATTCGCATGGTGTTTTATGCCTGTGCACCAGAATCACCTCCAACCAAAGCAAAAAGGTGTTTTGGGTTCCATCCACTTAAAAAGAAAGACGATAAAGCTCTGATTGGTTTTGTTGCAAATTGGTGTTTTTGGGGTTAGAATGCACATTCACCCAAAAATCTCAGAGTGAAATGTTTCTTAACAGCCGTAAAGAAGCATAGGTCTTTTGGTTCCATGTCAATAGAAAGCAGACGAAAAAGTTTGGATTGTTCTTTCCATGTTCTTTCCACCCACAAATAGCGAAGTGTAATGAGCCTGAACCTCCCCAAACAGGTTGTTTTGCGTTCCAGCTACATAGAAAGAAGAATTTTGGATTTCGCTTATTTCAAATCGTGTTCCGTGGTGTTAATGCTCATTAACCCAGAAATCGCAAAGTATGTGTAATGAGTCCCAAGTAACACAAAACCGTCTTTTCGCTTCCATATGCGTAGAAAGAAGACGAATAAGCTTTGATAGGGCTTATTTCAATTCGCATGGTGTTTTATGCGTGTGCACCAGAATCAGCTCCAACCAAAGCAAAAAGGTGTTTTGGGTTCCATCCACTTAAAAAGGAAGACGATAAAGCTCTGATTGGTTTTGTTGCAAATTGGTGTTTTTGGGGTTAGAATGCACATTCACCCAAAAATCTCAGTGAAATGTTTCTTAACAGCCGTAAACAAGCATAGGTGTTTTGGTTCCATGTCAATAGAAAGCAGACGAAAAAGTTTGGATTGTTCTTTCCATGTTCTTTCCACCCACAAATAGCGAAGTGTAATGAGCCTGAACCTCCCCAAACAGGTTGTTTTGCGTTCCAGCTACACAGAAATAAGAATTTTGGATTTCGCTCATTTCAAATCGTGTTCCGTGGTGTTAATGCTCATTAACCCAGAAATCGCAAAGTATGTGTAATGAGTCCCAAATAACACAAAACCGTATTTTCGCTTCCATGTGCGTAGAAAGAAGACGAATAAGCTTTGATAGGGCTTATTTCAATTCGCATGGTGTTTTATGCCTGTGCACCAGAATCACCTCCAACCAAAGCAAAAAGGTGTTTTGGGTTCCATCCACTTAAAAAGAAAGACGATAAAGCTCTGATTGGTTTTGTTGCAAATTGGTGTTTTTGGGGTTAGAATGCACATTCACCCAAAAATCTCAGAGTGAAATGTTTCTTAACAGCCGTAAACAAGCATAGGTGTTTTGGTTCCAAGTCAATAGAAAGCAGGCGAAAAAGTTTGGATTGTTCTTTCCATGTTCTTTCCACCCACAAATAGCGAAGTGTAATGAGCCTGAACCTCCCCAAACAGGTTGTTTTGCGTTCCAGCTACATAGAAAGAAGAATTTTGGATTTCGCTTATTTCAAATCGTGTTGCGTGGTGTTAATGCTCATTAACCCAGAAATCGCAAAGTATGTGTAATGAGTCCCAAGTAACACAAAACCGTCTTTTCGCTTCCATATGCGTAGAAAGAAGACGAATAAGCTTTGATAGGGCTTATTTCAATTCGCATGGTGTTTTATGCGTGTGCACCAGAATCACCTCCAACCAAAGCAAAAAGGTTTTTTGGGTTCGATCCACTTAAAAAGAAGGACGATAAAGCTCTCATTGGTTTTGTAGCAAATTGGTGTTTTTGGGGTTAGAATGCACATTCACCCAAAAATCTCAGAGTGAAATGTTTCTTAACAGCCGTAAACAAGCATAGGAGTTTTGGTTCCATGTCAATAGAAAGCAGACGAAAAAGTTTGGATTGTTCTTTCCATGTTCTTTCCACCCACAAATAGCGAAGTGTAATGAGCCTGAACCTCCCCAAACAGGTTGTTTTGCGTTCCAGCTACATAGAAAGAAGAATTTTGGATTTCGCTTATTTCAAATCGTGTTCCGTGGTGTTAATGCTCATTAACCCAGAAATCGCGAACTATGTGTAATGAGTCCCAAATAACACAAAACCGTCTTTTCGCTTCCATATGCGTAGAAAGAAGACAAATAAGCTTTGATAGGGCTTATTTCAATTCGCATGGTGTTTTATGCCTGTGCACCAGAATCAGCTCCAACCAAAGCAAAAAGGTGTTTTGGGTTCCATCCACTTAAAAAGGAAGACGATAAAGCTCTGATTGGTTTTGTTGCAAATTGGTGTTTTTGGGGTTAGAATGCACATTCACCCAAAAATCTCAGTGAAATGTTTCTTAACAGCCGTAAACAAGCATAGGAGTTTTGGTTCCATGTCAATAGAAAGCAGACGAAAAAGTTTGGATTGTTCTTTCCATGTTCTTTCCACCCACAAATAGAAAAGCGAAGTGTAATGAGCCTGAACCTCCCCAAACAGGTTGTTTTGCGTTCCAGCTACATAGAAAGAAGAATTTTGGATTTCGCTTATTTCAAATCGTGTTCCGTGGTGTTAATGCTCATTAACCCAGAAATCGCAAAGTATGTGTAATGAGTCCCAAGTAACACAAAACCGTCTTTTCGCTTCCATATGCGTAGAAAGAAGACGAATAAGCTTTGATAGGGCTTATTTCAATTCGCATGGTGTTTTATGCGTGTGCACCAGAATCACCTCCAACCAAAGCAAAAAGGTGTTTTGGGTTCCATCCACTTAAAAAGAAAGACGATAAAGCTCTCATTGGTTTTGTAGCAAATTGGTGTTTTTGGGGTTAGAATGCACATTCACCCAAAAATCTCAGAGTGAAATGTTTCTTAACAGCCGTAAACAAGCATAGGAGTTTTGGTTCCATGTCAATAGAAAGCAGACGAAAAAGTTTGGATTGTTCTTTCCATGTTCTTTCCACCCACAAATAGCGAAGTGTAATGAGCCTGAACCTCCCCAAACAGGTTGTTTTGCGTTGCAGCTACATAGAAAGAAGAATTTTGGATTTCGCTTATTTCAAATCGTGTTCCGTGGTGTTAATGCTCATTAACCCAGAAATCGCAAAGTATGTGTAATGAGTGCCAAGTAACACAAAACCGTCTTTTCGCTTCCATATGCGTAGAAAGAAGACCAATAAGCTTTGATAGGGCTTATTTCAATTCGCATGGTGTTTTATGCCTGTGCACCAGAATCACCTCCAACCAAAGCAAAAAGGTGTTTTGGGTTCCATCCACTTAAAAAGAAAGACGATAAAGCTCTGATTGGTTTTGTTGCAAATTGGTGTTTTTGGGGTTAGAATGCACATTCACCCAAAAATCTCAGAGTGAAATGTTTCTTAACAGCCGTAAACAAGCATAGGTGTTTTGGTTCCATGTCAATAGAAAGCAGACGAAAAAGTTTGGATTGTTCTTTCCATGTTCTTTCCACCCACAAATAGCGAAGTGTAATGAGCCTGAACCTCCCCAAACAGGTTGTTTTGCATTCCAGCTACATAGAAAGAAGAATTTTGGATTTCGCTTATTTCAAATCGTGTTCCGTGGTGTTAATGCTCATTAACCCAGAAATCGCAAAGTATGTGTAATGTCCCAAGTAACACATAACCGTCTTTTCGCTTCCATATGCGTAGAAAGAAGACAAATAAGCTTTGATAGGGCGTATTTCAATTCGCATGGTGTTTTATGCGTGTGCACCAGAATCACCTCCAACCAAAGCAAAAAGGTTTTTTGGGTTCCATCCACTTAAAAAGAAAGACGATAAAGCTCTGATTGGTTTTGTTGCAAATTGGTGTTTTTGGGGTTAGAATGCACATTCACCCAAAAATCTCAGAGTGAAATGTTTCTTAACAGCCGTAAACAAGCATAGGTGTTTTGGTTCCATGTCAATAGAAAGCAGACGAAAAAGTTTGGATTGTTCTTTCCATGTTCTTTCCACCCACAAATAGCGAAGTGTAATGAGCCTGAACCTCCCCAAACAGGTTGTTTTGCGTTCCAGCTACATAGAAAGAAGAATTTTGGATTTCGCTTATTTCAAATCGTGTTCCGTGGTGTTAATGCTCATTAACCCAGAAATCGCAAAGTATGTGTAATGTCCCAAGTAACACATAACCGTCTTTTCGCTTCCATATGCGTAGAAAGAAGACAAATAAGCTTTGATAGGGCGTATTTCAATTCGCATGGTGTTTTATGCGTGTGCACCAGAATCACCTCCAACCTAAGCAAAAAGGTTTTTTGGGTTCCATCCACTTAAAAAGAAAGACGATAAAGCTCTGATTGGTTTTGTTGCAAATTGGTGTTTTTGGGGTTAGAATGCACATTCACCCAAAAATCTCAGAGTGAAATGTTTCTTAACAGCCGTAAACAAGCATAGGTGTTTTGGTTCCATGTCAATAGAAAGCAGACGAAAAAGTTTGGATTGTTCTTTCCATGTTCTTTCCACCCACAAATAGCGAAGTGTAATGAGCCTGAACCTCCCCAAACAGGTTGTTTTGCGTTCCAGCTACATAGAAAGAAGAATTTTGGATTTCGCTTATTTCAAATCGTGTTCCGTGGTGTTAATGCTCATTAACCCAGAAATCGCAAAGTATATGTAATGAGTCCCAAATAACACAAAACCGTATTTTCGCTTCCATGTGCGTAGAAAGAAGACGAATAAGCTTTGATAGGGCTTATTTCAATTCGCATGGTGTTTTATGCCTGTGCACCAGAATCACCTCCAACCAAAGCAAAAAGGTGTTTTGGGTTCCATCCACTTAAAAAGAAAGACGATAAAGCTCTGATTGGTTTTGTTGCAAATTGGTGTTTTTGGGGTTAGAATGCACATTCACCCAAAAATCTCAGTGTGAAATGTTTCTTAACAGCCGTAAACAAGCATAGGTGTTTTGGTTCCAAGTCAATAGAAAGCAGGCGAAAAAGTTTGGATTGTTCTTTCCATGTTCTTTCCACCCACAAATAGCGAAGTGTAATGAGCCTGAACCTCCCCAAACAGGTTTTTTTGCGTTCCAGCTACATAGAAAGAAGAATTTTGGATTTCGCTTATTTCAAATCGTGTTCCGTGGTGTTAATGCTCATTAACCCAGAAATCGCAAAGTATATGTAATGAGTCCCAAATAACACAAAACCGTATTTTCGCTTCCATGTGCGTAGAAAGAAGACGAATAAGCTTTGATAGGGCTTATTTCAATTCGCATGGTGTTTTATGCCTGTGCACCAGAATCACCTCCAACCAAAGCAAAAAGGTGTTTTGGGTTCCATCCACTTAAAAAGAAAGACGATAAAGCTCTGATTGGTTTTGTTGCAAATTGGTGTTTTTGGGGTTAGAATGCACATTCACCCAAAAATCTCAGTGTGAAATGTTTCTTAACAGCCGTAAACAAGCATAGGTGTTTTGGTTCCAAGTCAATAGAAAGCAGGCGAAAAAGTTTGGATTGTTCTTTCCATGTTCTTTCCACCCACAAATAGCGAAGTGTAATGAGCCTGAACCTCCCCAAACAGGTTGTTTTGCGTTCCAGCTACATAGAAAGAAGAATTTTGGATTTCGCTTATTTCAAATCGTGTTCCGTGGTGTTAATGCTCATTAACCCAGAAATCGCAAAGTATGTGTAATGAGTGCCAAGTAACACAAAACCGTCTTTTCGCTTCCATATGCGTAGAAAGAAGACGAATAAGCTTTGATAGGGCTTATTTCAATTCGCATGGTGTTTTATGCGTGTGCACCAGAATCACCTCCAACCAAAGCAAAAAGGTTTTTTGGGTTCGATCCACTTAAAAAGAAGGACGATAAAGCTCTCATTGGTTTTGTAGCAAATTGGTGTTTTTGGGGTTAGAATGCACATTCACCCAAAAATCTCAGAGTGAAATGTTTCTTAACAGCCGTAAACAAGCATAGGAGTTTTGGTTCCATGTCAATAGAAAGCAGACGAAAAAGTTTGGATTGTTCTTTCCATGTTCTTTCCACCCACAAATAGCGAAGTGTAATGAGCCTGAACCTCCCCAAACAGGTTGTTTTGCGTTCCAGCTACATAGAAAGAAGAATTTTGGATTTCGCTTATTTCAAATGGTGTTCCGTGGTGTTAATGCTCATTAACCCAGAAATCGCGAACTATGTGTAATGAGTCCCAAATAACACAAAACCATCTTTTCGCTTCCATATGCGTAGAAAGAAGACAAATAAGCTTTGATAGGGCTTATTTCAATTCGCATGGTGTTTTATGCCTGTGCACCAGAATCAGCTCCAACCAAAGCAAAAAGGTGTTTTGGGTTCCATCCACTTAAAAAGGAAGACGATAAAGCTCTGATTGGTTTTGTTGCAAATTGGTGTTTTTGGGGTTAGAATGCACATTCACCCAAAAATCTCAGTGAAATGTTTCTTAACAGCCGTAAACAAGCATAGGAGTTTTGGTTCCATGTCAATAGAAAGCAGACGAAAAAGTTTGGATTGTTCTTTCCATGTTCTTTCCACCCACAAATAGAAAAGCGAAGTGTAATGAGCCTGAACCTCCCCAAACAGGTTGTTTTGCGTTCCAGCTACATAGAAAGAAGAATTTTGGATTTCGCTTATTTCAAATCGTGTTCCGTGGTGTTAATGCTCATTAACCCAGAAATCGCAAAGTATGTGTAATGAGTCCCAAGTAACACAAAACCGTCTTTTCGCTTCCATATGCGTAGAAAGAAGACGAATAAGCTTTGATAGGGCTTATTTCAATTCGCATGGTGTTTTATGCGTGTGCACCAGAATCACCTCCAACCAAAGCAAAAAGGTGTTTTGGGTTCCATCCACTTAAAAAGAAAGACGATAAAGCTCTCATTGGTTTTGTAGCAAATTGGTGTTTTTGGGGTTAGAATGCACATTCACCCAAAAATCTCAGAGTGAAATGTTTCTTAACAGCCGTAAACAAGCATAGGAGTTTTGGTTCCATGTCAATAGAAAGCAGACGAAAAAGTTTGGATTGTTCTTTCCATGTTCTTTCCACCCACAAATAGCGAAGTGTAATGAGCCTGAACCTCCCCAAACAGGTTGTTTTGCGTTCCAGCTACATAGAAAGAAGAATTTTGGATTTCGCTTATTTCAAATCGTGTTCCGTGGTGTTAATGCTCATTAACCCAGAAATCGCAAAGTATGTGTAATGAGTCCCAAGTAACACAAAACCGTCTTTTCGCTTCCATATGCGTAGAAAGAAGACGAATAAGCTTTGATAGGGCTTATTTCAATTCGCATGGTGTTTTATGCGTGTGCACCATAATCAGCTCCAACCAAAGCAAAAAGGTGTTTTGGGTTCCATCCACTTAAAAAGAAAGACGATAAAGTTCTGATTGGTTTTGTTGCAAATTGGTGTTTTTGGGGTTAGAATGCACATTCACCCAAAAATCTCAGTGTGAAATGTTTCTTAACAGCCGTAAACAAGCATAGGTGTTTTGGTTCCATGTCAATAGAAAGCAGACGAAAAAGTTGGGATTGTTCTTTCCATGTTCTTTCCACCCACAAATAGCGAAGTGTAATGAGCCTGAACCTCCCCAAACAGGTTGTTTTGCGTTCCAGCTACATAGAAAGAAGAATTTTGGATTTCGCTTATTTCAAATCGTGTTCCGTGGTGTTAATGCTCATTAACCCAGAAATCGCAAAGTATGTGTAATGTCCCAAGTAACACATAACCGTCTTTTCGCTTCCATATGCGTAGAAAGAAGACAAATAAGCTTTGATAGGGCGTATTTCAATTCGCATGGTGTTTTATGGGTGTGCACCAGAATCACCTCCAACCAAAGCAAAAAGGTTTTTTGGGTTCCATCCACTTAAAAAGAAAGACGATAAAGCTCTGATTGGTTTTGTTGCAAATTGGTGTTTTTGGGGTTAGAATGCACATTCACCCAAAAATCTCAGAGTGAAATGTTTCTTAACAGCCGTAAACAAGCATAGGTGTTTTGGTTCCATGTCAATAGAAAGCAGACGAAAAAGTTTGGATTGTTCTTTCCATGTTCTTTCCACCCACAAATAGCGAAGTGTAATGAGCCTGAACCTCCCCAAACAGGTTGTTTTGCGTTCCAGCTACATAGAAAGAAGAATTTTGGATTTCGCTTATTTCAAATCGTGTTCCGTGGTGTTAATGCTCATTAACCCAGAAATCGCAAAGTATATGTAATGAGTCCCAAATAACACAAAACCGTATTTTCGCTTCCATGTGCGTAGAAAGAAGACGAATAAGCTTTGATAGGGCTTATTTCAATTCGCATGGTGTTTTATGCCTGTGCACCAGAATCACCTCCAACCAAAGCAAAAAGGTGTTTTGGGTTCCATCCACTTAAAAAGAAAGACGATAAAGCTCTGATTGGTTTTGTTGCAAATTGGTGTTTTTGGGGTTAGAATGCACATTCACCCAAAAATCTCAGTGTGAAATGTTTCTTAACAGCCGTAAACAAGCATAGGTGTTTTGGTTCCAAGTCAATAGAAAGCAGGCGAAAAAGTTTGGATTGTTCTTTCCATGTTCTTTCCACCCACAAATAGCGAAGTGTAATGAGCCTGAACCTCCCCAAACAGGTTGTTTTGCGTTCCAGCTACATAGAAAGAAGAATTTTGGATTTCGCTTATTTCAAATCGTGTTCCGTGGTGTTAATGCTCATTAACCCAGAAATCGCAAAGTATGTGTAATGAGTGCCAAGTAACACAAAACCGTCTTTTCGCTTCCATATGCGTAGAAAGAAGACGAATAAGCTTTGATAGGGCTTATTTCAATTCGCATGGTGTTTTATGCGTGTGCACCAGAATCACCTCCAACCAAAGCAAAAAGGTTTTTTGGGTTCGATCCACTTAAAAAGAAGGACGATAAAGCTCTCATTGGTTTTGTAGCAAATTGGTGTTTTTGGGGTTAGAATGCACATTCACCCAAAAATCTCAGAGTGAAATGTTTCTTAACAGCCGTAAAGAAGCATAGGTGTTTTGGTTCCATGTCAATAGAAAGCAGACGAAAAAGTTTGGATTGTTCTTTCCATGTTCTTTCCACCCACAAATAGCGAAGTGTAATGAGCCTGAACCTCCCCAAACAGGTTGTTTTGCGTTCCAGCTACATAGAAAGAAGAATTTTGGTTTTCGCTTATTTCAAATCGTGTTCCGTGGTGTTAATGCTCATTAACCCAGAAATCGCAAAGTATATGTAATGAGTCCCAAATAACACAAAACCGTATTTTCGCTTCCATGTGCGTAGAAAGAAGACGAATAAGCTATGATAGGGCTTATTTCAATTCGCATGGTGTTTTATGCCTGTGCACCAGAATCACCTCCAACCAAAGCAAAAAGGTGTTTTGGGTTCCATCCACTTAAAAAGAAAGACGATAAAGCTCTGATTGGTTTTGTTGCAAATTGGTGTTTTTGGGGTTAGAATGCACATTCACCCAAAAATCTCAGAGTGAAATGTTTCTTAACAGCCGTAAACAAGCATAGGTGTTTTGGTTCCAAGTCAATAGAAAGCAGGCGAAAAAGTTTGGATTGTTCTTTCCATGTTCTTTCCACCCACAAATAGCGAAGTGTAATGAGCCTGAACCTCCCCAAACAGGTTGTTTTGCGTTCCAGCTACATAGAAAGAAGAATTTTGGATTTCGCTTATTTCAAATCGTGTTGCGTGGTGTTAATGCTCATTAACCCAGAAATCGCAAAGTATGTGTAATGAGTCCCAAGTAACACAAAACCGTCTTTTCGCTTCCATATGCGTAGAAAGAAGACGAATAAGCTTTGATAGGGCTTATTTCAATTCGCATGGTGTTTTATGCGTGTGCACCAGAATCACCTCCAACCAAAGCAAAAAGGTTTTTTGGGTTCGATCCACTTAAAAAGAAGGACGATAAAGTTCTCATTGGTTTTGTAGCAAATTGGTGTTTTTGGGGTTAGAATGCACATTCACCCAAAAATCTCAGAGTGAAATGTTTCTTAACAGCCGTAAACAAGCATAGGAGTTTTGGTTCCATGTCAATAGAAAGCAGACGAAAAAGTTTGGATTGTTCTTTCCATGTTCTTTCCACCCACAAATAGCGAAGTGTAATGAGCCTGAACCTCCCCAAACAGGTTGTTTTGCGTTCCAGCTACATAGAAAGAAGAATTTTGGATTTCGCTTATTTCAAATCGTGTTCCGTGGTGTTAATGCTCATTAACCCAGAAATCGCGAACTATGTGTAATGAGTCCCAAATAACACAAAACCATCTTTTCGCTTCCATATGCGTAGAAAGAAGACAAATAAGCTTTGATAGGGCTTATTTCAATTCGCATGGTGTTTTATGCCTGTGCACCAGAATCAGCTCCAACCAAAGCAAAAAGGTGTTTTGGGTTCCATCCACTTAAAAAGGAAGACGATAAAGCTCTGATTGGTTTTGTTGCAAATTGGTGTTTTTGGGGTTAGAATGCACATTCACCCAAAAATCTCAGTGAAATGTTTCTTAACAGCCGTAAACAAGCATAGGTGTTTTGGTTCCATGTCAATAGAAAGCAGACGAAAAAGTTTGGATTGTTCTTTCCATGTTCTTTCCACCCACAAATAGCGAAGTGTAATGAGCCTGAACCTCCCCAAACAGGTTGTTTTGCGTTCCAGCTACACAGAAATAAGAATTTTGGATTTCGCTCATTTCAAATCGTGTTCCGTGGTGTTAATGCTCATTAACCCAGAAATCGCAAAGTATGTGTAATGAGTCCCAAGTAACACAAAACCGTCTTTTCGCTTCCATATGCGTAGAAAGACGAATAAGCTTTGATAGGGCTTATTTCAATTCGCATGGTGTTTTATGGGTGTGCACCAGAATCACCTCCAACCAAAGCAAAAAGGTGTTTTGGGTTCCATCCACTTAAAAAGAAAGACGATAAAGCTCTGATTGGTTTTGTTGCAAATTGGTGTTTTTGGGGTTAGAATGCACATTCACCCAAAAATCTCAGAGTGAAATGTTTCTTAACAGCCGTAAAGAAGCATAGGTGTTTTGGTTCCATGTCAATAGAAAGCAGACGAAAAAGTTTGGATTGTTCTTTCCATGTTCTTTCCACCCACAAATAGCGAAGTGTAATGAGCCTGAACCTCCCCAAACAGGTTGTTTTGCGTTCCAGCTACATAGAAAGAAGAATTTTGGATTTCGCTTATTTCAAATCGTGTTCCGTGGTGTTAATGCTCATTAACCCAGAAATCGCAAAGTATATGTAATGAGTCCCAAATAACACAAAACCGTATTTTCGCTTCCATGTGCGTAGAAAGAAGACGAATAAGCTTTGATAGGGCTTATTTCAATTCGCATGGTGTTTTATGCCTGTGCACCAGAATCACCTCCAACCAAAGCAAAAAGGTGTTTTGGGTTCCATCCACTTAAAAAGAAAGACGATAAAGCTCTGATTGGTTTTGTTGCAAATTGGTGTTTTTGGGGTTAGAATGCACATTCACCCAAAAATCTCAGTGTGAAATGTTTCTTAACAGCCGTAAACAAGCATAGGTGTTTTGGTTCCAAGTCAATAGAAAGCAGGCGAAAAAGTTTGGATTGTTCTTTCCATGTTCTTTCCACCCACAAATAGCGAAGTGTAATGAGCCTGAACCTCCCCAAACAGGTTGTTTTGCGTTCCAGCTACATAGAAAGAAGAATTTTGGATTTCGCTTATTTCAAATCGTGTTCCGTGGTGTTAATGCTCATTAACCCAGAAATCGCAAAGTATGTGTAATGAGTCCCAAGTAACACAAAACCGTCTTTTCGCTTCCATATGCGTAGAAAGAAGACGAATAAGCTTTGATAGGGCTTATTTCAATTCGCATGGTGTTTTATGCGTGTGCACCAGAATCACCTCCAACCAAAGCAAAAAGGTTTTTTGGGTTCGATCCACTTAAAAAGAAGGACGATAAAGCTCTCATTGGTTTTGTAGCAAATTGGTGTTTTTGGGGTTAGAATGCACATTCACCCAAAAATCTCAGAGTGAAATGTTTCTTAACAGCCGTAAAGAAGCATAGGAGTTTTGGTTCCATGTCAATAGAAAGCAGACGAAAAAGTTTGGATTGTTCTTTCCATGTTCTTTCCACCCACAAATAGAAAAGCGAAGTGTAATGAGCCTGAACCTCCCCAAACAGGTTTTTTTGCGTTCCAGCTACATAGAAAGAAGAATTTTGGATTTCGCTTATTTCAAATCGTGTTCCGTGGTGTTAATGCTCATTAACCCAGAAATCGCAAAGTATGTGTAATGAGTCCCAAGTAACACAAAACCGTCTTTTCGCTTCCATATGCGTAGAAAGAAGACGAATAAGCTTTGATAGGGCTTATTTCAATTCGCATGGTGTTTTATGCGTGTGCACCAGAATCACCTCCAACCAAAGCAAAAAGGTGTTTTGGGTTCCATCCACTTAAAAAGAAAGACGATAAAGCTCTCATTGGTTTTGTAGCAAATTGGTGTTTTTGGGGTTAGAATGCACATTCACCCAAAAATCTCAGAGTGAAATGTTTCTTAACAGCCGTAAACAAGCATAGGAGTTTTGGTTCCATGTCAATAGAAAGCAGACGAAAAAGTTTGGATTGTTCTTTCCATGTTCTTTCCACCCACAAATAGCGAAGTGTAATGAGCCTGAACCTCCCCAAACAGGTTGTTTTGCGTTCCAGCTACATAGAAAGAAGAATTTTGGATTTCGCTTATTTCAAATCGTGTTCCGTGGTGTTAATGCTCATTAACCCAGAAATCGCAAAGTATGTGTAATGAGTCCCAAGTAACACAAAACCGTCTTTTCGCTTCCATATGCGTAGAAAGAAGACGAATAAGCTTTGATAGGGCTTATTTCAATTCGCATGGTGTTTTATGCGTGTGCACCAGAATCACCTCCAACCAAAGCAAAAAGGTTTTTTGGGTTCGATCCACTTAAAAAGAAGGACGATAAAGCTCTCATTGGTTTTGTAGCAAATTGGTGTTTTTGGGGTTAGAATGCACATTCACCCAAAAATCTCAGAGTGAAATGTTTCTTAACAGCCGTAAACAAGCATAGGAGTTTTGGTTCCATGTCAATAGAAAGCAGACGAAAAAGTTTGGATTGTTCTTTCCATGTTCTTTCCACCCACAAATAGAAAAGCGAAGTGTAATGAGCCTGAACCTCCCCAAACAGGTTTTTTTGCGTTCCAGCTACATAGAAAGAAGAATTTTGGATTTCGCTTATTTCAAATCGTGTTCCGTGGTGTTAATGCTCATTAACCCAGAAATCGCAAAGTATGTGTAATGAGTCCCAAGTAACACAAAACCGTCTTTTCGCTTCCATATGCGTAGAAAGAAGACGAATAAGCTTTGATAGGGCTTATTTCAATTCGCATGGTGTTTTATGGGTGTGCACCAGAATCACCTCCAACCAAAGCAAAAAGGTGTTTTGGGTTCCATCCACTTAAAAAGAAAGACGATAAAGCTCTCATTGGTTTTGTAGCAAATTGGTGTTTTTGGGGTTAGAATGCACATTCACCCAAAAATCTCAGAGTGAAATGTTTCTTAACAGCCGTAAACAAGCATAGGAGTTTTGGTTCCATGTCAATAGAAAGCAGACGAAAAAGTTTGGATTGTTCTTTCCATGTTCTTTCCACCCAGAAATAGCGAAGTGTAATGAGCCTGAACCTCCCCAAACAGGTTGTTTTGCGTTCCAGCTACATAGAAAGAAGAATTTTGGATTTCGCTTATTTCAAATCGTGTTCCGTGGTGTTAATGCTCATTAACCCAGAAATCGCAAAGTATGTGTAATGAGTCCCAAGTAACACAAAACCGTCTTTTCGCTTCCATATGCGTAGAAAGAAGACGAATAAGCTTTGATAGGGCTTATTTCAATTCGCATGGTGTTTTATGCGTGTGCACCAGAATCACCTCCAACCAAAGCAAAAAGGTTTTTTGGGTTCGATCCACTTAAAAAGAAGGACGATAAAGCTCTCATTGGTTTTGTAGCAAATTGGTGTTTTTGGGGTTAGAATGCACATTCACCCAAAAATCTCAGAGTGAAATGTTTCTTAACAGCCGTAAACAAGCATAGGAGTTTTGGTTCCATGTCAATAGAAAGCAGACGAAAAAGTTTGGATTGTTCTTTCCATGTTCTTTCCACCCACAAATAGAAAAGCGAAGTGTAATGAGCCTGAACCTCCCCAAACAGGTTTTTTTGCGTTCCAGCTACATAGAAAGAAGAATTTTGGATTTCGCTTATTTCAAATCGTGTTCCGTGGTGTTAATGCTCATTAACCCAGAAATCGCAAAGTATGTGTAATGAGTCCCAAGTAACACAAAACCGTCTTTTCGCTTCCATATGCGTAGAAAGAAGACGAATAAGCTTTGATAGGGCTTATTTCAATTCGCATGGTGTTTTATGGGTGTGCACCAGAATCACCTCCAACCAAAGCAAAAAGGTGTTTTGGGTTCCATCCACTTAAAAAGAAAGACGATAAAGCTCTCATTGGTTTTGTAGCAAATTGGTGTTTTTGGGGTTAGAATGCACATTCACCCAAAAATCTCAGAGTGAAATGTTTCTTAACAGCCGTAAACAAGCATAGGAGTTTTGGTTCCATGTCAATAGAAAGCAGACGAAAAAGTTTGGATTGTTCTTTCCATGTTCTTTCCACCCAGAAATAGCGAAGTGTAATGAGCCTGAACCTCCCCAAACAGGTTGTTTTGCGTTCCAGCTACATAGAAAGAAGAATTTTGGATTTCGCTTATTTCAAATCGTGTTCCGTGGTGTTAATGCTCATTAACCCAGAAATCGCAAAGTATGTGTAATGAGTCCCAAGTAACACAAAACCGTCTTTTCGCTTCCATATGCGTAGAAAGAAGACGAATAAGCTTTGATAGGGCTTATTTCAATTCGCATGGTGTTTTATGCGTGTGCACCAGAATCACCTCCAACCAAAGCAAAAAGGTTTTTTGGGTTCGATCCACTTAAAAAGAAGGACGATAAAGCTCTCATTGGTTTTGTAGCAAATTGGTGTTTTTGGGGTTAGAATGCACATTCACCCAAAAATCTCAGAGTGAAATGTTTCTTAACAGCCGTAAACAAGCATAGGAGTTTTGGTTCCATGTCAATAGAAAGCAGACGAAAAAGTTTGGATTGTTCTTTCCATGTTCTTTCCACCCACAAATAGAAAAGCGAAGTGTAATGAGCCTGAACCTCCCCAAACAGGTTTTTTTGCGTTCCAGCTACATAGAAAGAAGAATTTTGGATTTCGCTTATTTCAAATCGTGTTCCGTGGTGTTAATGCTCATTAACCCAGAAATCGCAAAGTATGTGTAATGAGTCCCAAGTAACACAAAACCGTCTTTTCGCTTCCATATGCGTAGAAAGAAGACGAATAAGCTTTGATAGGGCTTATTTCAATTCGCATGGTGTTTTATGGGTGTGCACCAGAATCACCTCCAACCAAAGCAAAAAGGTGTTTTGGGTTCCATCCACTTAAAAAGAAAGACGATAAAGCTCTCATTGGTTTTGTAGCAAATTGGTGTTTTTGGGGTTAGAATGCACATTCACCCAAAAATCTCAGAGTGAAATGTTTCTTAACAGCCGTAAACAAGCATAGGAGTTTTGGTTCCATGTCAATAGAAAGCAGACGAAAAAGTTTGGATTGTTCTTTCCATGTTCTTTCCACCCACAAATAGCGAAGTGTAATGAGCCTGAACCTCCCCAAACAGGTTGTTTTGCGTTGCAGCTACATAGAAAGAAGAATTTTGGATTTCGCTTATTTCAAATCGTGTTCCGTGGTGTTAATGCTCATTAACCCAGAAATCGCAAAGTATGTGTAATGAGTCCCAAGTAACACATAACCGTCTTTTCGCTTCCATATGCGTAGAAAGAAGACGAATAAGCTTTGATAGGGCTTATTTCAATTCGCATGGTATTTTATTCGTGTGCACCAGAATCACCTCCAACCAAAGCAAAAAGGTGTTTTGGGTTCCATCCACTTAAAAAGAAAGACGATAAAGTTCTGATTGGTTTTGTTGCAAATTGGTGTTTTTGGGGTTAGAATGCACATTCACCCAAAAATCTCATTGTGAAATGTTTCTTAACAGCCGTAAACAAGCATAGGTGTTTTGGTTCGATGTCAATAGAAAGCAGTTTGGATTTTCGATTGTTCTTTCCATGTTCTTTCCACCCACAAATAGCGAAGTGTAATGAGCCTGAACCTCCCCAAACAGGTTGTTTTGCGTTCCAGCTACATAGAAAGAAGAATTTTGGATTTCGCTTATTTCAAATCGTGTTCCGTGATGTTAATGCTCATTAACCCAGAAATCGCAAAGTATGTGTAATGAGTCCCAAGTAACACAAAACCGTCTTTTCGCTTCCATATGCGTAGAAGGAAGACGAATAAGCTTTGATAGGGGTTATTTCAATTCGCATGGTGTTTTATACCTGTGCACCAGAATCACCTCCAACCAAAGCAAAATGTGTTTTGGGTTCCATCCACTTAAAAAGAAAGACGATAAAGTTCTGATTGGTTTTGTTGCAAATTGGTGTTTTTGGGGTTAGAATGCACATTCACCTAAAAATCTCAGAGTGAAATGTTTCTTAACAGCCGTACACAAGCATAGGAGTTTTGGTTCCATGTCAATAGAAAGCAGACGAAAAAGTTTGGATTGTTCTTTCCATGTTCTTTCCACCCACAAATAGCGAAGTGTAATGAGCCTGAACCTCCCCAAACAGGTTGTTTTGCGTTGCAGCTACATAGAAAGAAGTATTTTGGATTTCGCTTATTTCAAATCGTGTTCCGTGATGTTAATGCTCATTAACCCAGAAATCGCAAAGTATGTGTAATGAGTCCCAAGTAACACATAACCGTCTTTTCGCTTCCATATGCGTAGAAAGAAGACGAATAAGTTTGATAGGGCTTATTTCAATTCGCATGGTATTTTATTCGTGTGCACCAGAATCACCTCCAACCAAAGCAAAAAGGTGTTTTGGGTTCCATCCACTTAAAAAGAAAGACGATAAAGTTCTGATTGGTTTTGTTGCAAATTGGTGTTTTTGGGGTTAGAATGCACATTCACCCAAAAATCTCAGTGTGAAATGTTTCTTAACAGCCGTAAACAAGCATAGGTGTTTTGGTTCGATGTCAATAGAAAGCAGTTTGGATTTTCGATTGTTCTTTCCATGTTCTTTCCACCCACAAATAGCGAAGTGTAATGAGCCTGAACCTCCCCAAACAGGTTGTTTTGCGTTCCAGCTACATAGAAAGAAGAATTTTGGATTTCGCTTATTTCAAATCGTGTTCCGTGATGTTAATGCTCATTAACCCAGAAATCGCAAAGTATGTGTAATGAGTCCCAAGTAACACAAAACCGTCTTTTCGCTTCCATATGCGTAGAAGGAAGACGAATAAGCTTTGATAGGGGTTATTTCAATTCGCATGGTGTTTTATACCTGTGCACCAGAATCACCTCCAACCAAAGCAAAATGTGTTTTGGGTTCCATCCACTTAAAAAGAAAGACGATAAAGTTCTGATTGGTTTTGTTGCAAATTGGTGTTTTTGGGGTTAGAATGCACATTCACCTAAAAATCTCAATGTTTCTTAACAGCCGTAAACAAGCATAGGAGTTTTGGTTCCATGTCAATAGAAAGCAGACGAAAAAGTTTGGATTGTTCTTTCCATGTTCTTTCCACCCACAAATAGCGAAGTGTAATGAGCCTGAACCTCCCCAAACAGGTTGTTTTGCGTTGCAGCTACATAGAAAGAAGAATTTTGGATTTCGCTTATTTCAAATCGTGTTCCGTGATGTTAATGCTCATTAACCCAGAAATCGCAAAGTATGTGTAATGAGTCCCAAGTAACACATAACCGTCTTTTCGCTTCCATATGCGTAGAAAGAAGACTAATAAGCTTTGATAGGGCTTATTTCAATTCGCATGGTATTTTATTCGTGTGCACCAGAATCACCTCCAACCAAAGCAAAAAGGTGTTTTGGGTTCCATCCACTTAAAAAGAAAGACGATAAAGTTCTGATTGGTTTTGTTGCAAATTGGTGTTTTTGGGGTTAGAATGCACATTCACCCAAAAATCTCAGTGTGAAATGTTTCTTAACAGCCGTAAACAAGCATAGGTGTTTTGGTTCCATGTCAATAGAAAGCAGTTTGGATTTTCGATTGTTCTTTCCATGTTCTTTCCACCCACAAATAGCGAAGTGTAATGAGCCTGAACCTCCCCAAACAGGTTTCTTTGCGTTCCAGCTACATAGAAAGAAGAATTTTGGATTTCGCTTATTTCAAATCGTGTTCCGTGGTGTTAATGCTCATTAACCCAGAAATCGCAAAGTATGTGTAATGAGTCCCAAGTAACACAAAACCGTCTTTTCGCTTCCATATGCGTAGAAAGAAGACGAATAAGCTTTGATAGGGCTTATTTCAATTCGCATGGTGTTTTATACCTGTGCACCAGAATCACCTCCAACCAAAGCAAAAAGGTATTTTGGGTTCCATCCACTTAAAAAGAAAGACGATAAAGCTCTCATTGGTTTTGTAGCAAATTGGTGTTTTTGGGGTTAGAATGCACATTGACCCAAAAATCTCAGAGTGAAATGTTTCTTAGCCGTAAACAAGCATAGGTGTTTTGGTTGCATTTCAATAGAAAGCAGACGAAAAAGTTTGGATCGTTCTTTCCATGTTCTTTCCACCCACAAATAGCAAAGCGAAGTGTAATGAGCCTGAACCCAAACAGGTTGTTTTGCGTTCCAGCTACATAGAAAGAAGAATTTTGGATTTCGCTTATTTCAAATCGTGTTCCGTGGTGTTAATGCTCATTAACCCAGAAATCGCAAAGTATGTGTAATGAGTCCCAAGTAACACAAAACCGTCTTTTCGCTTCCATATGCGTAGAAAGAAGACGAATAAGTTTGATAGGGCTTATTTCAATTCGCATGGTATTTTATGCGTGTGCACCAGAATCACCTCCAACCAAAGCAAAAAGGTGTTTAGGGTTCCATCCACTTAAAAAGAAAGACGATAAAGTTCTGATTGGTTTTGTTGCAAATTGGTGTTTTTGGGGTTAGAATGCACATTCACCCAAAAATCTCAGTGTGAAATGTTTCTTAACAGCCGTAAAGAAGCATAGGTGTTTCGGTTCCATGTCAATAGAAAGCAGGCGAAAAAGTTTGGATTGTTCTTTCCATGTTCTTTCCACCCACAAATAGCGAAGTGTAATGAGCCTGAACCTCCCCAAACAGGTTTTTTTGCGTTCCAGCTACATAGAAAGAAGAATTTTGGATTTCGCTTATTTCAAATCGTGTTCCGTGGTGTTAATGCTCATTAACCCAGAAATCGCAAAGTATGTGTAATGAGTCCCAAGTAACACAAAACCGTCTTTTCGCTTCCATATGCGTAGAAAGAAGACGAATAAGCTTTGATAGGGCTTATTTCAATTCGCATGGTGTTTTATTCGTGTGCACCAGAATCACCTCCAACCAAAGCAAAAAGGTGTTTGGGGTTCCATCCACTTAAAAAGAAAGACGATAAAGTTCTGATTGGTTTTGTTGCAAATTGGTGTTTTTGGGGTTAGAATGCACATTCACCCAAAAATCTCAGTGTGAAATGTTTCTTAACAGCCGTAAACAAGCATAGGTGTTTTGGTTCCATGTCAATAGAAAGCAGTTTGGATTTTCGATTGTTCTTTCCATGTTCTTTCCACCCACAAATAGCGAAGTGTAATGAGCCTGAACCTCCCCAAACAGGTTTCTTTGCGTTCCAGCTACATAGAAAGAAGAATTTTGGATTTCGCTTATTTCAAATCGTGTTCCGTGGTGTTAATGCTCATTAACCCAGAAATCGCAAAGTATGTGTAATGAGTCCCAAGTAACACAAAACCGTCTTTTCGCTTCCATATGCGTAGAAAGAAGACGAATAAGCTTTGATAGGGCTTATTTCAATTCGCATGGTGTTTTATGGGTGTGCACCAGAATCACCTCCAACCAAAGCAAAAAGGTGTTTTGGGTTCCATCCACTTAAAAAGAAAGACGATAAAGCTCTCATTGGTTTTGTAGCAAATTGGTGTTTTTGGGGTTAGAATGCACATTCACCCAAAAATCTCAGAGTGAAATGTTTCTTAACAGCCGTAAACAAGCATAGGAGTTTTGGTTCCATGTCAATAGAAAGCAGACGAAAAAGTTTGGATTGTTCTTTCCATGTTCTTTCCACCCAGAAATAGCGAAGTGTAATGAGCCTGAACCTCCCCAAACAGGTTGTTTTGCGTTCCAGCTACATAGAAAGAAGAATTTTGGATTTCGCTTATTTCAAATCGTGTTCCGTGGTGTTAATGCTCATTAACCCAGAAATCGCAAAGTATGTGTAATGAGTCCCAAGTAACACAAAACCGTCTTTTCGCTTCCATATGCGTAGAAAGAAGACGAATAAGCTTTGATAGGGCTTATTTCAATTCGCATGGTGTTTTATGCGTGTGCACCAGAATCACCTCCAACCAAAGCAAAAAGGTTTTTTGGGTTCGATCCACTTAAAAAGAAGGACGATAAAGCTCTCATTGGTTTTGTAGCAAATTGGTGTTTTTGGGGTTAGAATGCACATTCACCCAAAAATCTCAGAGTGAAATGTTTCTTAACAGCCGTAAACAAGCATAGGAGTTTTGGTTCCATGTCAATAGAAAGCAGACGAAAAAGTTTGGATTGTTCTTTCCATGTTCTTTCCACCCACAAATAGAAAAGCGAAGTGTAATGAGCCTGAACCTCCCCAAACAGGTTTTTTTGCGTTCCAGCTACATAGAAAGAAGAATTTTGGATTTCGCTTATTTCAAATCGTGTTCCGTGGTGTTAATGCTCATTAACCCAGAAATCGCAAAGTATGTGTAATGAGTCCCAAGTAACACAAAACCGTCTTTTCGCTTCCATATGCGTAGAAAGAAGACGAATAAGCTTTGATAGGGCTTATTTCAATTCGCATGGTGTTTTATGGGTGTGCACCAGAATCACCTCCAACCAAAGCAAAAAGGTGTTTTGGGTTCCATCCACTTAAAAAGAAAGACGATAAAGCTCTCATTGGTTTTGTAGCAAATTGGTGTTTTTGGGGTTAGAATGCACATTCACCCAAAAATCTCAGAGTGAAATGTTTCTTAACAGCCGTAAACAAGCATAGGAGTTTTGGTTCCATGTCAATAGAAAGCAGACGAAAAAGTTTGGATTGTTCTTTCCATGTTCTTTCCACCCAGAAATAGCGAAGTGTAATGAGCCTGAACCTCCCCAAACAGGTTGTTTTGCGTTCCAGCTACATAGAAAGAAGAATTTTGGATTTCGCTTATTTCAAATCGTGTTCCGTGGTGTTAATGCTCATTAACCCAGAAATCGCAAAGTATGTGTAATGAGTCCCAAGTAACACAAAACCGTCTTTTCGCTTCCATATGCGTAGAAAGAAGACGAATAAGCTTTGATAGGGCTTATTTCAATTCGCATGGTGTTTTATGCGTGTGCACCAGAATCACCTCCAACCAAAGCAAAAAGGTTTTTTGGGTTCGATCCACTTAAAAAGAAGGACGATAAAGCTCTCATTGGTTTTGTAGCAAATTGGTGTTTTTGGGGTTAGAATGCACATTCACCCAAAAATCTCAGAGTGAAATGTTTCTTAACAGCCGTAAACAAGCATAGGAGTTTTGGTTCCATGTCAATAGAAAGCAGACGAAAAAGTTTGGATTGTTCTTTCCATGTTCTTTCCACCCACAAATAGAAAAGCGAAGTGTAATGAGCCTGGTCCTCCCCAAACAGGTTTTTTTGCGTTCCAGCTACATAGAAAGAAGAATTTTGGATTTCGCTTATTTCAAATCGTGTTCCGTGGTGTTAATGCTCATTAACCCAGAAATCGCAAAGTATGTGTAATGAGTCCCAAGTAACACAAAACCGTCTTTTCGCTTCCATATGCGTAGAAAGAAGACGAATAAGCTTTGATAGGGCTTATTTCAATTCGCATGGTGTTTTATGGGTGTGCACCAGAATCACCTCCAACCAAAGCAAAAAGGTGTTTTGGGTTCCATCCACTTAAAAAGAAAGACGATAAAGCTCTCATTGGTTTTGTAGCAAATTGGTGTTTTTGGGGTTAGAATGCACATTCACCCAAAAATCTCAGAGTGAAATGTTTCTTAACAGCCGTAAACAAGCATAGGAGTTTTGGTTCCATGTCAATAGAAAGCAGACGAAAAAGTTTGGATTGTTCTTTCCATGTTCTTTCCACCCACAAATAGCGAAGTGTAATGAGCCTGAACCTCCCCAAACAGGTTGTTTTGCGTTGCAGCTACATAGAAAGAAGAATTTTGGATTTCGCTTATTTCAAATCGTGTTCCGTGGTGTTAATGCTCATTAACCCAGAAATCGCAAAGTATGTGTAATGAGTCCCAAGTAACACATAACCGTCTTTTCGCTTCCATATGCGTAGAAAGAAGACGAATAAGCTTTGATAGGGCTTATTTCAATTCGCATGGTATTTTATTCGTGTGCACCAGAATCACCTCCAACCAAAGCAAAAAGGTGTTTTGGGTTCCATCCACTTAAAAAGAAAGACGATAAAGTTCTGATTGGTTTTGTTGCAAATTGGTGTTTTTGGGGTTAGAATGCACATTCACCCAAAAATCTCATTGTGAAATGTTTCTTAACAGCCGTAAACAAGCATAGGTGTTTTGGTTCGATGTCAATAGAAAGCAGTTTGGATTTTCGATTGTTCTTTCCATGTTCTTTCCACCCACAAATAGCGAAGTGTAATGAGCCTGAACCTCCCCAAACAGGTTGTTTTGCGTTCCAGCTACATAGAAAGAAGAATTTTGGATTTCGCTTATTTCAAATCGTGTTCCGTGATGTTAATGCTCATTAACCCAGAAATCGCAAAGTATGTGTAATGAGTCCCAAGTAACACAAAACCGTCTTTTCGCTTCCATATGCGTAGAAGGAAGACGAATAAGCTTTGATAGGGGTTATTTCAATTCGCATGGTGTTTTATACCTGTGCACCAGAATCACCTCCAACCAAAGCAAAATGTGTTTTGGGTTCCATCCACTTAAAAAGAAAGACGATAAAGTTCTGATTGGTTTTGTTGCAAATTGGTGTTTTTGGGGTTAGAATGCACATTCACCTAAAAATCTCAGAGTGAAATGTTTCTTAACAGCCGTACACAAGCATAGGAGTTTTGGTTCCATGTCAATAGAAAGCAGACGAAAAAGTTTGGATTGTTCTTTCCATGTTCTTTCCACCCACAAATAGCGAAGTGTAATGAGCCTGAACCTCCCCAAACAGGTTGTTTTGCGTTGCAGCTACATAGAAAGAAGTATTTTGGATTTCGCTTATTTCAAATCGTGTTCCGTGATGTTAATGCTCATTAACCCAGAAATCGCAAAGTATGTGTAATGAGTCCCAAGTAACACATAACCGTCTTTTCGCTTCCATATGCGTAGAAAGAAGACGAATAAGTTTGATAGGGCTTATTTCAATTCGCATGGTATTTTATTCGTGTGCACCAGAATCACCTCCAACCAAAGCAAAAAGGTGTTTTGGGTTCCATCCACTTAAAAAGAAAGACGATAAAGTTCTGATTGGTTTTGTTGCAAATTGGTGTTTTTGGGGTTAGAATGCACATTCACCCAAAAATCTCAGTGTGAAATGTTTCTTAACAGCCGTAAACAAGCATAGGTGTTTTGGTTCGATGTCAATAGAAAGCAGTTTGGATTTTCGATTGTTCTTTCCATGTTCTTTCCACCCACAAATAGCGAAGTGTAATGAGCCTGAACCTCCCCAAACAGGTTGTTTTGCGTTCCAGCTACATAGAAAGAAGAATTTTGGATTTCGCTTATTTCAAATCGTGTTCCGTGATGTTAATGCTCATTAACCCAGAAATCGCAAAGTATGTGTAATGAGTCCCAAGTAACACAAAACCGTCTTTTCGCTTCCATATGCGTAGAAGGAAGACGAATAAGCTTTGATAGGGGTTATTTCAATTCGCATGGTGTTTTATACCTGTGCACCAGAATCACCTCCAACCAAAGCAAAATGTGTTTTGGGTTCCATCCACTTAAAAAGAAAGACGATAAAGTTCTGATTGGTTTTGTTGCAAATTGGTGTTTTTGGGGTTAGAATGCACATTCACCCAAAAATCTCAGTGTGAAATGTTTCTTAACAGCCGTAAACAAGCATAGGTGTTTTGGTTCGATGTCAATAGAAAGCAGTTTGGATTTTCGATTGTTCTTTCCATGTTCTTTCCACCCACAAATAGCGAAGTGTAATGAGCCTGAACCTCCCCAAACAGGTTGTTTTGCGTTCCAGCTACATAGAAAGAAGAATTTTGGATTTCGCTTATTTCAAATCGTGTTCCGTGATGTTAATGCTCATTAACCCAGAAATCGCAAAGTATGTGTAATGAGTCCCAAGTAACACAAAACCGTCTTTTCGCTTCCATATGCGTAGAAGGAAGACGAATAAGCTTTGATAGGGGTTATTTCAATTCGCATGGTGTTTTATACCTGTGCACCAGAATCACCTCCAACCAAAGCAAAATGTGTTTTGGGTTCCATCCACTTAAAAAGAAAGACGATAAAGTTCTGATTGGTTTTGTTGCAAATTGGTGTTTTTGGGGTTAGAATGCACATTCACCTAAAAATCTCAATGTTTCTTAACAGCCGTAAACAAGCATAGGAGTTTTGGTTCCATGTCAATAGAAAGCAGACGAAAAAGTTTGGATTGTTCTTTCCATGTTCTTTCCACCCACAAATAGCGAAGTGTAATGAGCCTGAACCTCCCCAAACAGGTTGTTTTGCGTTGCAGCTACATAGAAAGAAGAATTTTGGATTTCGCTTATTTCAAATCGTGTTCCGTGATGTTAATGCTCATTAACCCAGAAATCGCAAAGTATGTGTAATGAGTCCCAAGTAACACATAACCGTCTTTTCGCTTCCATATGCGTAGAAAGAAGACTAATAAGCTTTGATAGGGCTTATTTCAATTCGCATGGTATTTTATTCGTGTGCACCAGAATCACCTCCAACCAAAGCAAAAAGGTGTTTTGGGTTCCATCCACTTAAAAAGAAAGACGATAAAGTTCTGATTGGTTTTGTTGCAAATTGGTGTTTTTGGGGTTAGAATGCACATTCACCCAAAAATCTCAGTGTGAAATGTTTCTTAACAGCCGTAAACAAGCATAGGTGTTTTGGTTCCATGTCAATAGAAAGCAGTTTGGATTTTCGATTGTTCTTTCCATGTTCTTTCCACCCACAAATAGCGAAGTGTAATGAGCCTGAACCTCCCCAAACAGGTTTCTTTGCGTTCCAGCTACATAGAAAGAAGAATTTTGGATTTCGCTTATTTCAAATCGTGTTCCGTGGTGTTAATGCTCATTAACCCAGAAATCGCAAAGTATGTGTAATGAGTCCCAAGTAACACAAAACCGTCTTTTCGCTTCCATATGCGTAGAAAGAAGACGAATAAGCTTTGATAGGGCTTATTTCAATTCGCATGGTGTTTTATACCTGTGCACCAGAATCACCTCCAACCAAAGCAAAAAGGTATTTTGGGTTCCATCCACTTAAAAAGAAAGACGATAAAGCTCTCATTGGTTTTGTAGCAAATTGGTGTTTTTGGGGTTAGAATGCACATTGACCCAAAAATCTCAGAGTGAAATGTTTCTTAGCCGTAAACAAGCATAGGTGTTTTGGTTGCATTTCAATAGAAAGCAGACGAAAAAGTTTGGATCGTTCTTTCCATGTTCTTTCCACCCACAAATAGCAAAGCGAAGTGTAATGAGCCTGAACCCAAACAGGTTGTTTTGCGTTCCAGCTACATAGAAAGAAGAATTTTGGATTTCGCTTATTTCAAATCGTGTTCCGTGGTGTTAATGCTCATTAACCCAGAAATCGCAAAGTATGTGTAATGAGTCCCAAGTAACACAAAACCGTCTTTTCGCTTCCATATGCGTAGAAAGAAGACGAATAAGTTTGATAGGGCTTATTTCAATTCGCATGGTATTTTATGCGTGTGCACCAGAATCACCTCCAACCAAAGCAAAAAGGTGTTTAGGGTTCCATCCACTTAAAAAGAAAGACGATAAAGTTCTGATTGGTTTTGTTGCAAATTGGTGTTTTTGGGGTTAGAATGCACATTCACCCAAAAATCTCAGTGTGAAATGTTTCTTAACAGCCGTAAAGAAGCATAGGTGTTTCGGTTCCATGTCAATAGAAAGCAGGCGAAAAAGTTTGGATTGTTCTTTCCATGTTCTTTCCACCCACAAATAGCGAAGTGTAATGAGCCTGAACCTCCCCAAACAGGTTTTTTTGCGTTCCAGCTACATAGAAAGAAGAATTTTGGATTTCGCTTATTTCAAATCGTGTTCCGTGGTGTTAATGCTCATTAACCCAGAAATCGCAAAGTATGTGTAATGAGTCCCAAGTAACACAAAACCGTCTTTTCGCTTCCATATGCGTAGAAAGAAGACGAATAAGCTTTGATAGGGCTTATTTCAATTCGCATGGTGTTTTATTCGTGTGCACCAGAATCACCTCCAACCAAAGCAAAAAGGTGTTTGGGGTTCCATCCACTTAAAAAGAAAGACGATAAAGTTCTGATTGGTTTTGTTGCAAATTGGTGTTTTTGGGGTTAGAATGCACATTCACCCAAAAATCTCAGTGTGAAATGTTTCTTAACAGCCGTAAACAAGCATAGGTGTTTTGGTTCCATGTCAATAGAAAGCAGTTTGGATTTTCGATTGTTCTTTCCATGTTCTTTCCACCCACAAATAGCGAAGTGTAATGAGCCTGAACCTCCCCAAACAGGTTTCTTTGCGTTCCAGCTACATAGAAAGAAGAATTTTGGATTTCGCTTATTTCAAATCGTGTTCCGTGGTGTTAATGCTCATTAACCCAGAAATCGCAAAGTATGTGTAATGAGTCCCAAGTAACACAAAACCGTCTTTTCGCTTCCATATGCGTAGAAAGAAGACGAATAAGCTTTGATAGGGCTTATTTCAATTCGCATGGTGTTTTATGGGTGTGCACCAGAATCACCTCCAACCAAAGCAAAAAGGTGTTTTGGGTTCCATCCACTTAAAAAGAAAGACGATAAAGCTCTCATTGGTTTTGTAGCAAATTGGTGTTTTTGGGGTTAGAATGCACATTCACCCAAAAATCTCAGAGTGAAATGTTTCTTAACAGCCGTAAACAAGCATAGGAGTTTTGGTTCCATGTCAATAGAAAGCAGACGAAAAAGTTTGGATTGTTCTTTCCATGTTCTTTCCACCCAGAAATAGCGAAGTGTAATGAGCCTGAACCTCCCCAAACAGGTTGTTTTGCGTTCCAGCTACATAGAAAGAAGAATTTTGGATTTCGCTTATTTCAAATCGTGTTCCGTGGTGTTAATGCTCATTAACCCAGAAATCGCAAAGTATGTGTAATGAGTCCCAAGTAACACAAAACCGTCTTTTCGCTTCCATATGCGTAGAAAGAAGACGAATAAGCTTTGATAGGGCTTATTTCAATTCGCATGGTGTTTTATGCGTGTGCACCAGAATCACCTCCAACCAAAGCAAAAAGGTTTTTTGGGTTCGATCCACTTAAAAAGAAGGACGATAAAGCTCTCATTGGTTTTGTAGCAAATTGGTGTTTTTGGGGTTAGAATGCACATTCACCCAAAAATCTCAGAGTGAAATGTTTCTTAACAGCCGTAAACAAGCATAGGAGTTTTGGTTCCATGTCAATAGAAAGCAGACGAAAAAGTTTGGATTGTTCTTTCCATGTTCTTTCCACCCACAAATAGAAAAGCGAAGTGTAATGAGCCTGAACCTCCCCAAACAGGTTTTTTTGCGTTCCAGCTACATAGAAAGAAGAATTTTGGATTTCGCTTATTTCAAATCGTGTTCCGTGGTGTTAATGCTCATTAACCCAGAAATCGCAAAGTATGTGTAATGAGTCCCAAGTAACACAAAACCGTCTTTTCGCTTCCATATGCGTAGAAAGAAGACGAATAAGCTTTGATAGGGCTTATTTCAATTCGCATGGTGTTTTATGGGTGTGCACCAGAATCACCTCCAACCAAAGCAAAAAGGTGTTTTGGGTTCCATCCACTTAAAAAGAAAGACGATAAAGCTCTCATTGGTTTTGTAGCAAATTGGTGTTTTTGGGGTTAGAATGCACATTCACCCAAAAATCTCAGAGTGAAATGTTTCTTAACAGCCGTAAACAAGCATAGGAGTTTTGGTTCCATGTCAATAGAAAGCAGACGAAAAAGTTTGGATTGTTCTTTCCATGTTCTTTCCACCCAGAAATAGCGAAGTGTAATGAGCCTGAACCTCCCCAAACAGGTTGTTTTGCGTTCCAGCTACATAGAAAGAAGAATTTTGGATTTCGCTTATTTCAAATCGTGTTCCGTGGTGTTAATGCTCATTAACCCAGAAATCGCAAAGTATGTGTAATGAGTCCCAAGTAACACAAAACCGTCTTTTCGCTTCCATATGCGTAGAAAGAAGACGAATAAGCTTTGATAGGGCTTATTTCAATTCGCATGGTGTTTTATGCGTGTGCACCAGAATCACCTCCAACCAAAGCAAAAAGGTTTTTTGGGTTCGATCCACTTAAAAAGAAGGACGATAAAGCTCTCATTGGTTTTGTAGCAAATTGGTGTTTTTGGGGTTAGAATGCACATTCACCCAAAAATCTCAGAGTGAAATGTTTCTTAACAGCCGTAAACAAGCATAGGAGTTTTGGTTCCATGTCAATAGAAAGCAGACGAAAAAGTTTGGATTGTTCTTTCCATGTTCTTTCCACCCACAAATAGCAAAGCGAAGTGTAATGAGCCTGAACCTCCCCAAACAGGTTTTTTTGCGTTCCAGCTACATAGAAAGAAGAATTTTGGATTTCGCTTATTTCAAATCGTGTTCCGTGGTGTTAATGCTCATTAACCCAGAAATCGCAAAGTATGTGTAATGAGTCCCAAGTAACACAAAACCGTCTTTTCGCTTCCATATGCGTAGAAAGAAGACGAATAAGTTTGATAGGGCTTATTTCAATTCGCATGGTATTTTATGCGTGTGCACCAGAATCACCTCCAACCAAAGCAAAAAGGTGTTTAGGGTTCCATCCACTTAAAAAGAAAGACGATAAAGTTCTGATTGGTTTTGTTGCAAATTGGTGTTTTTGGGGTTAGAATGCACATTCACCCAAAAATCTCAGTGTGAAATGTTTCTTAACAGCCGTAAAGAAGCATAGGTGTTTCGGTTCCATGTCAATAGAAAGCAGGCGAAAAAGTTTGGATTGTTCTTTCCATGTTCTTTCCACCCACAAATAGCGAAGTGTAATGAGCCTGAACCTCCCCAAACAGGTTTTTTTGCGTTCCAGCTACATAGAAAGAAGAATTTTGGATTTCGCTTATTTCAAATCGTGTTCCGTGGTGTTAATGCTCATTAACCCAGAAATCGCAAAGTATGTGTAATGAGTCCCAAGTAACACAAAACCGTCTTTTCGCTTCCATATGCGTAGAAAGAAGACGAATAAGCTTTGATAGGGCTTATTTCAATTCGCATGGTGTTTTATTCGTGTGCACCAGAATCACCTCCAACCAAAGCAAAAAGGTGTTTGGGGTTCCATCCACTTAAAAAGAAAGACGATAAAGTTCTGATTGGTTTTGTTGCAAATTGGTGTTTTTGGGGTTAGAATGCACATTCACCCAAAAATCTCAGTGTGAAATGTTTCTTAACAGCCGTAAACAAGCATAGGTGTTTTGGTTCCATGTCAATAGAAAGCAGTTTGGATTTTCGATTGTTCTTTCCATGTTCTTTCCACCCACAAATAGCGAAGTGTAATGAGCCTGAACCTCCCCAAACAGGTTTCTTTGCGTTCCAGCTACATAGAAAGAAGAATTTTGGATTTCGCTTATTTCAAATCGTGTTCCGTGGTGTTAATGCTCATTAACCCAGAAATCGCAAAGTATGTGTAATGAGTCCCAAGTAACACAAAACCGTCTTTTCGCTTCCATATGCGTAGAAAGAAGACGAATAAGCTTTGATAGGGCTTATTTCAATTCGCATGGTGTTTTATGGGTGTGCACCAGAATCACCTCCAACCAAAGCAAAAAGGTGTTTTGGGTTCCATCCACTTAAAAAGAAAGACGATAAAGCTCTCATTGGTTTTGTAGCAAATTGGTGTTTTTGGGGTTAGAATGCACATTCACCCAAAAATCTCAGAGTGAAATGTTTCTTAACAGCCGTAAACAAGCATAGGAGTTTTGGTTCCATGTCAATAGAAAGCAGACGAAAAAGTTTGGATTGTTCTTTCCATGTTCTTTCCACCCAGAAATAGCGAAGTGTAATGAGCCTGAACCTCCCCAAACAGGTTGTTTTGCGTTCCAGCTACATAGAAAGAAGAATTTTGGATTTCGCTTATTTCAAATCGTGTTCCGTGGTGTTAATGCTCATTAACCCAGAAATCGCAAAGTATGTGTAATGAGTCCCAAGTAACACAAAACCGTCTTTTCGCTTCCATATGCGTAGAAAGAAGACGAATAAGCTTTGATAGGGCTTATTTCAATTCGCATGGTGTTTTATGCGTGTGCACCAGAATCACCTCCAACCAAAGCAAAAAGGTTTTTTGGGTTCGATCCACTTAAAAAGAAGGACGATAAAGCTCTCATTGGTTTTGTAGCAAATTGGTGTTTTTGGGGTTAGAATGCACATTCACCCAAAAATCTCAGAGTGAAATGTTTCTTAACAGCCGTAAACAAGCATAGGAGTTTTGGTTCCATGTCAATAGAAAGCAGACGAAAAAGTTTGGATTGTTCTTTCCATGTTCTTTCCACCCACAAATAGAAAAGCGAAGTGTAATGAGCCTGAACCTCCCCAAACAGGTTTTTTTGCGTTCCAGCTACATAGAAAGAAGAATTTTGGATTTCGCTTATTTCAAATCGTGTTCCGTGGTGTTAATGCTCATTAACCCAGAAATCGCAAAGTATGTGTAATGAGTCCCAAGTAACACAAAACCGTCTTTTCGCTTCCATATGCGTAGAAAGAAGACGAATAAGCTTTGATAGGGCTTATTTCAATTCGCATGGTGTTTTATGGGTGTGCACCAGAATCACCTCCAACCAAAGCAAAAAGGTGTTTTGGGTTCCATCCACTTAAAAAGAAAGACGATAAAGCTCTCATTGGTTTTGTAGCAAATTGGTGTTTTTGGGGTTAGAATGCACATTCACCCAAAAATCTCAGAGTGAAATGTTTCTTAACAGCCGTAAACAAGCATAGGAGTTTTGGTTCCATGTCAATAGAAAGCAGACGAAAAAGTTTGGATTGTTCTTTCCATGTTCTTTCCACCCACAAATAGCGAAGTGTAATGAGCCTGAACCTCCCCAAACAGGTTGTTTTGCGTTGCAGCTACATAGAAAGAAGAATTTTGGATTTCGCTTATTTCAAATCGTGTTCCGTGGTGTTAATGCTCATTAACCCAGAAATCGCAAAGTATGTGTAATGAGTCCCAAGTAACACATAACCGTCTTTTCGCTTCCATATGCGTAGAAAGAAGACGAATAAGCTTTGATAGGGCTTATTTCAATTCGCATGGTATTTTATTCGTGTGCACCAGAATCACCTCCAACCAAAGCAAAAAGGTGTTTTGGGTTCCATCCACTTAAAAAGAAAGACGATAAAGTTCTCATTGGTTTTGTTGCAAATTGGTGTTTTTGGGGTTAGAATGCACATTCACCCAAAAATCTCATTGTGAAATGTTTCTTAACAGCCGTAAACAAGCATAGGTGTTTTGGTTCGATGTCAATAGAAAGCAGTTTGGATTTTCGATTGTTCTTTCCATGTTCTTTCCACCCACAAATAGCGAAGTGTAATGAGCCTGAACCTCCCCAAACAGGTTGTTTTGCGTTCCAGCTACATAGAAAGAAGAATTTTGGATTTCGCTTATTTCAAATCGTGTTCCGTGATGTTAATGCTCATTAACCCAGAAATCGCAAAGTATGTGTAATGAGTCCCAAGTAACACAAAACCGTCTTTTCGCTTCCATATGCGTAGAAGGAAGACGAATAAGCTTTGATAGGGGTTATTTCAATTCGCATGGTGTTTTATACCTGTGCACCAGAATCACCTCCAACCAAAGCAAAATGTGTTTTGGGTTCCATCCACTTAAAAAGAAAGACGATAAAGTTCTGATTGGTTTTGTTGCAAATTGGTGTTTTTGGGGTTAGAATGCACATTCACCTAAAAATCTCAGAGTGAAATGTTTCTTAACAGCCGTACACAAGCATAGGAGTTTTGGTTCCATGTCAATAGAAAGCAGACGAAAAAGTTTGGATTGTTCTTTCCATGTTCTTTCCACCCACAAATAGCGAAGTGTAATGAGCCTGAACCTCCCCAAACAGGTTGTTTTGCGTTGCAGCTACATAGAAAGAAGTATTTTGGATTTCGCTTATTTCAAATCGTGTTCCGTGATGTTAATGCTCATTAACCCAGAAATCGCAAAGTATGTGTAATGAGTCCCAAGTAACACATAACCGTCTTTTCGCTTCCATATGCGTAGAAAGAAGACGAATAAGTTTGATAGGGCTTATTTCAATTCGCATGGTATTTTATTCGTGTGCACCAGAATCTCCTCCAACCAAAGCAAAAAGGTGTTTTGGGTTCCATCCACTTAAAAAGAAAGACGATAAAGTTCTGATTGGTTTTGTTGCAAATTGGTGTTTTTGGGGTTAGAATGCACATTCACCCAAAAATCTCAGTGTGAAATGTTTCTTAACAGCCGTAAACAAGCATAGGTGTTTTGGTTCGATGTCAATAGAAAGCAGTTTGGATTTTCGATTGTTCTTTCCATGTTCTTTCCACCCACAAATAGCGAAGTGTAATGAGCCTGAACCTCCCCAAACAGGTTGTTTTGCGTTCCAGCTACATAGAAAGAAGAATTTTGGATTTCGCTTATTTCAAATCGTGTTCCGTGATGTTAATGCTCATTAACCCAGAAATCGCAAAGTATGTGTAATGAGTCCCAAGTAACACAAAACCGTCTTTTCGCTTCCATATGCGTAGAAGGAAGACGAATAAGCTTTGATAGGGGTTATTTCAATTCGCATGGTGTTTTATACCTGTGCACCAGAATCACCTCCAACCAAAGCAAAATGTGTTTTGGGTTCCATCCACTTAAAAAGAAAGACGATAAAGTTCTGATTGGTTTTGTTGCAAATTGGTGTTTTTGGGGTTAGAATGCACATTCACCTAAAAATCTCAATGTTTCTTAACAGCCGTAAACAAGCATAGGAGTTTTGGTTCCATGTCAATAGAAAGCAGACGAAAAAGTTTGGATTGTTCTTTCCATGTTCTTTCCACCCACAAATAGCGAAGTGTAATGAGCCTGAACCTCCCCAAACAGGTTGTTTTGCGTTGCAGCTACATAGAAAGAAGAATTTTGGATTTCGCTTATTTCAAATCGTGTTCCGTGATGTTAATGCTCATTAACCCAGAAATCGCAAAGTATGTGTAATGAGTCCCAAGTAACACATAACCGTCTTTTCGCTTCCATATGCGTAGAAAGAAGACTAATAAGCTTTGATAGGGCTTATTTCAATTCGCATGGTATTTTATTCGTGTGCACCAGAATCACCTCCAACCAAAGCAAAAAGGTGTTTTGGGTTCCATCCACTTAAAAAGAAAGACGATAAAGTTCTGATTGGTTTTGTTGCAAATTGGTGTTTTTGGGGTTAGAATGCACATTCACCCAAAAATCTCAGTGTGAAATGTTTCTTAACAGCCGTAAACAAGCATAGGTGTTTTGGTTCCATGTCAATAGAAAGCAGTTTGGATTTTCGATTGTTCTTTCCATGTTCTTTCCACCCACAAATAGCGAAGTGTAATGAGCCTGAACCTCCCCAAACAGGTTTCTTTGCGTTCCAGCTACATAGAAAGAAGAATTTTGGATTTCGCTTATTTCAAATCGTGTTCCGTGGTGTTAATGCTCATTAACCCAGAAATCGCAAAGTATGTGTAATGAGTCCCAAGTAACACAAAACCGTCTTTTCGCTTCCATATGCGTAGAAAGAAGACGAATAAGTTTGATAGGGCTTATTTCAATTCGCATGGTATTTTATGCGTGTGCACCAGAATCACCTCCAACCAAAGCAAAAAGGTGTTTAGGGTTCCATCCACTTAAAAAGAAAGACGATAAAGTTCTGATTGGTTTTGTTGCAAATTGGTGTTTTTGGGGTTAGAATGCACATTCACCCAAAAATCTCAGTGTGAAATGTTTCTTAACAGCCGTAAAGAAGCATAGGTGTTTCGGTTCCATGTCAATAGAAAGCAGGCGAAAAAGTTTGGATTGTTCTTTCCATGTTCTTTCCACCCACAAATAGCGAAGTGTAATGAGCCTGAACCTCCCCAAACAGGTTTTTTTGCGTTCCAGCTACATAGAAAGAAGAATTTTGGATTTCGCTTATTTCAAATCGTGTTCCGTGGTGTTAATGCTCATTAACCCAGAAATCGCAAAGTATGTGTAATGAGTCCCAAGTAACACAAAACCGTCTTTTCGCTTCCATATGCGTAGAAAGAAGACGAATAAGCTTTGATAGGGCTTATTTCAATTCGCATGGTGTTTTATGGGTGTGCACCAGAATCACCTCCAACCAAAGCAAAAATGTGTTTTGGGTTCGATAAACTTAAAAAGAAAGACGATAAAGCTCTCATTGGTTTTGTAGCAAACTGGTGTTTTTGGGGTTAGAATGCACATTCACCCAAAAATCTCAGAGTGAAATGTTTCTTAACAGCCGTAAACAAGCATAGGTGTTTTGGTTCCATGTCAATAGAAAGCAGACGAAAAAGTTTGGATTGTTCTTTCCATGTTCTTTCCACCCACAAATAGCGAAGTGTAATGAGCCTGAACCTCCCCAAACAGGTTGTTTTGCGTTGCAGCTACATAGAAAGAAGAATTTTGGATTTCGCTTATTTCAAATCGTGTTCCGTGGTGTTAATGCTCATTAACCCAGAAATCGCAAAGTATGTGTAATGAGTCCCAAGTAACACAAAACCGTCTTTTCGCTTCCATATGCGTAGAAAGAAGACGAATAAGCTTTGATAGGGCTTATTTCAATTCGCATGGTGTTTTATACCTGTGCACCAGAATCACCTCCAACCAAAGCAAAAAGGTATTTTGGGTTCCATCCACTTAAAAAGAAAGACGATAAAGCTCTCATTGGTTTTGTAGCAAATTGGTGTTTTTGGGGTTAGAATGCACATTGACCCAAAAATCTCAGAGTGAAATGTTTCTTAGCCGTAAACAAGCATAGGTGTTTTGGTTGCATTTCAATAGAAAGCAGACGAAAAAGTTTGGATCGTTCTTTCCATGTTCTTTCCACCCACAAATAGCGAAGTGTAATGAGCCTGAACCTCCCCAAACAGGTTGTTTTGCGTTGCAGCTACATAGAAAGAAGAATTTTGGATTTCGCTTATTTCAAATCGTGTTCCGTGATGTTAATGCTCATTAACCCAGAAATCGCAAAGTATGTGTAATGAGTCCCAAGTAACACAAAACCGTCTTTTCGCTTCCATATGCGTAGAAAGAAGACGAATAAGTTTGATAGGGCTTATTTCAATTCGCATGGTATTTTATGCGTGTGCACCAGAATCACCTCCAACCAAAGCAAAAAGGTGTTTAGGGTTCCATCCACTTAAAAAGAAAGACGATAAAGTTCTGATTGGTTTTGTTGCAAATTGGTGTTTTTGGGGTTAGAATGCACATTCACCCAAAAATCTCAGTGTGAAATGTTTCTTAACAGCCGTAAAGAAGCATAGGTGTTTCGGTTCCATGTCAATAGAAAGCAGGCGAAAAAGTTTGGATTGTTCTTTCCATGTTCTTTCCACCCACAAATAGCGAAGTGTAATGAGCCTGAACCTCCCCAAACAGGTTTTTTTGCGTTCCAGCTACATAGAAAGAAGAATTTTGGATTTCGCTTATTTCAAATCGTGTTCCGTGGTGTTAATGCTCATTAACCCAGAAATCGCAAAGTATGTGTAATGAGTCCCAAGTAACACAAAACCGTCTTTTCGCTTCCATATGCGTAGAAAGAAGACGAATAAGCTTTGATAGGGCTTATTTCAATTCGCATGGTGTTTTATGGGTGTGCACCAGAATCACCTCCAACCAAAGCAAAAATGTGTTTTGGGTTCGATAAACTTAAAAAGAAAGACGATAAAGCTCTCATTGGTTTTGTAGCAAACTGGTGTTTTTGGGGTTAGAATGCACATTCACCCAAAAATCTCAGAGTGAAATGTTTCTTAACAGCCGTAAACAAGCATAGGTGTTTTGGTTCCATGTCAATAGAAAGCAGACGAAAAAGTTTGGATTGTTCTTTCCATGTTCTTTCCACCCACAAATAGCGAAGTGTAATGAGCCTGAACCTCCCCAAACAGGTTGTTTTGCGTTGCAGCTACATAGAAAGAAGAATTTTGGATTTCGCTTATTTCAAATCGTGTTCCGTGGTGTTAATGCTCATTAACCCAGAAATCGCAAAGTATGTGTAATGAGTCCCAAGTAACACAAAACCGTCTTTTCGCTTCCATATGCGTAGAAAGAAGACGAATAAGCTTTGATAGGGCTTATTTCAATTCGCATGGTGTTTTATACCTGTGCACCAGAATCACCTCCAACCAAAGCAAAAAGGTATTTTGGGTTCCATCCACTTAAAAAGAAAGACGATAAAGCTCTCATTGGTTTTGTAGCAAATTGGTGTTTTTGGGGTTAGAATGCACATTGACCCAAAAATCTCAGAGTGAAATGTTTCTTAACAGCCGTAAACAAGCATAGGTGTTTTGGTTGCATTTCAATAGAAAGCAGACGAAAAAGTTTGGATCGTTCTTTCCATGTTCTTTCCACCCACAAATAGCAAAGCGAAGTGTAATGAGCCTGAACCCAAACAGGTTGTTTTGCGTTCCAGCTACATAGAAAGAAGAATTTTGGATTTCGCTTATTTCAAATCGTGTTCCGTGGTGTTAATGCTCATTAACCCAGAAATCGCAAAGTATGTGTAATGAGTCCCAAGTAACACAAAACCGTCTTTTCGCTTCCATATGCGTAGAAAGAAGACGAATAAGTTTGATAGGGCTTATTTCAATTCGCATGGTATTTTATGCGTGTGCACCAGAATCACCTCCAACCAAAGCAAAAAGGTGTTTAGGGTTCCATCCACTTAAAAAGAAAGACGATAAAGTTCTGATTGGTTTTGTTGCAAATTGGTGTTTTTGGGGTTAGAATGCACATTCACCCAAAAATCTCAGTGTGAAATGTTTCTTAACAGCCGTAAAGAAGCATAGGTGTTTCGGTTCCATGTCAATAGAAAGCAGGCGAAAAAGTTTGGATTGTTCTTTCCATGTTCTTTCCACCCACAAATAGCGAAGTGTAATGAGCCTGAACCTCCCCAAACAGGTTTTTTTGCGTTCCAGCTACATAGAAAGAAGAATTTTGGATTTCGCTTATTTCAAATCGTGTTCCGTGGTGTTAATGCTCATTAACCCAGAAATCGCAAAGTATGTGTAATGAGTCCCAAGTAACACAAAACCGTCTTTTCGCTTCCATATGCGTAGAAAGAAGACGAATAAGCTTTGATAGGGCTTATTTCAATTCGCATGGTGTTTTATGGGTGTGCACCAGAATCACCTCCAACCAAAGCAAAAATGTGTTTTGGGTTCGATAAACTTAAAAAGAAAGACGATAAAGCTCTCATTGGTTTTGTAGCAAACTGGTGTTTTTGGGGTTAGAATGCACATTCACCCAAAAATCTCAGAGTGAAATGTTTCTTAACAGCCGTAAACAAGCATAGGTGTTTTGGTTCCATGTCAATAGAAAGCAGACGAAAAAGTTTGGATTGTTCTTTCCATGTTCTTTCCACCCACAAATAGCGAAGTGTAATGAGCCTGAACCTCCCCAAACAGGTTGTTTTGCGTTGCAGCTACATAGAAAGAAGAATTTTGGATTTCGCTTATTTCAAATCGTGTTCCGTGGTGTTAATGCTCATTAACCCAGAAATCGCAAAGTATGTGTAATGAGTCCCAAGTAACACAAAACCGTCTTTTCGCTTCCATATGCGTAGAAAGAAGACGAATAAGCTTTGATAGGGCTTATTTCAATTCGCATGGTGTTTTATACCTGTGCACCAGAATCACCTCCAACCAAAGCAAAAAGGTATTTTGGGTTCCATCCACTTAAAAAGAAAGACGATAAAGCTCTCATTGGTTTTGTAGCAAATTGGTGTTTTTGGGGTTAGAATGCACATTGACCCAAAAATCTCAGAGTGAAATGTTTCTTAGCCGTAAACAAGCATAGGTGTTTTGGTTCCAAGTCAATAGAAAGCAGGCGAAAAAGTTTGGATTGTTCTTTCCATGTTCTTTCCACCCACAAATAGCGAAGTGTAATGAGCCTGAACCTCCCCAAACAGGTTGTTTTGCGTTGCAGCTACATAGAAAGAAGAATTTTGGATTTCGCTTATTTCAAATCGTGTTCCGTGATGTTAATGCTCATTAACCCAGAAATCGCAAAGTATGTGTAATGAGTCCCAAGTAACACAAAACCGTCTTTTCGCTTCCATATGCGTAGAAAGAAGACGAATAAGTTTGATAGGGCTTATTTCAATTCGCATGGTATTTTATGCGTGTGCACCAGAATCACCTCCAACCAAAGCAAAAAGGTGTTTAGGGTTCCATCCACTTAAAAAGAAAGACGATAAAGTTCTGATTGGTTTTGTTGCAAATTGGTGTTTTTGGGGTTAGAATGCACATTCACCCAAAAATCTCAGTGTGAAATGTTTCTTAACAGCCGTAAAGAAGCATAGGTGTTTCGGTTCCATGTCAATAGAAAGCAGGCGAAAAAGTTTGGATTGTTCTTTCCATGTTCTTTCCACCCACAAATAGCGAAGTGTAATGAGCCTGAACCTCCCCAAACAGGTTTTTTTGCGTTCCAGCTACATAGAAAGAAGAATTTTGGATTTCGCTTATTTCAAATCGTGTTCCGTGGTGTTAATGCTCATTAACCCAGAAATCGCAAAGTATGTGTAATGAGTCCCAAGTAACACAAAACCGTCTTTTCGCTTCCATATGCGTAGAAAGAAGACGAATAAGCTTTGATAGGGCTTATTTCAATTCGCATGGTGTTTTATGCGTGTGCACCAGAATCACCTCCAACCAAAGCAAAAAGGTGTTTTGGGTTCCATCCACTTAAAAAGAAAGACGATAAAGCTCTCATTGGTTTTGTAGCAAACTGGTGTTTTTGGGGTTAGAATGCACATTCACCCAAAAATCTCAGAGTGAAATGTTTCTTAACAGCCGTAAACAAGCATAGGTGTTTTGGTTCCATGTCAATAGAAAGCAGACGAAAAAGTTTGGATTGTTCTTTCCATGTTCTTTCCACCCACAAATAGCGAAGTGTAATGAGCCTGAACCTCCCCAAACAGGTTGTTTTGCGTTGCAGCTACATAGAAAGAAGAATTTTGGATTTCGCTTATTTCAAATCGTGTTCCGTGGTGTTAATGCTCATTAACCCAGAAATCGCAAAGTATGTGTAATGAGTCCCAAGTAACACAAAACCGTCTTTTCGCTTCCATATGCGTAGAAAGAAGACGAATAAGCTTTGATAGGGCTTATTTCAATTCGCATGGTGTTTTATACCTGTGCACCAGAATCACCTCCAACCAAAGCAAAAAGGTATTTTGGGTTCCATCCACTTAAAAAGAAAGACGATAAAGCTCTCATTGGTTTTGTAGCAAATTGGTGTTTTTGGGGTTAGAATGCACATTGACCCAAAAATCTCAGAGTGAAATGTTTCTTAGCCGTAAACAAGCATAGGTGTTTTGGTTGCATTTCAATAGAAAGCAGACGAAAAAGTTTGGATCGTTCTTTCCATGTTCTTTCCACCCACAAATAGCAAAGCGAAGTGTAATGAGCCTGAACCCAAACAGGTTGTTTTGCGTTCCAGCTACATAGAAAGAAGAATTTTGGATTTCGCTTATTTCAAATCGTGTTCCGTGGTGTTAATGCTCATTAACCCAGAAATCGCAAAGTATGTGTAATGAGTCCCAAGTAACACAAAACCGTCTTTTCGCTTCCATATGCGTAGAAAGAAGACGAATAAGTTTGATAGGGCTTATTTCAATTCGCATGGTATTTTATGCGTGTGCACCAGAATCACCTCCAACCAAAGCAAAAAGGTGTTTAGGGTTCCATCCACTTAAAAAGAAAGACGATAAAGTTCTGATTGGTTTTGTTGCAAATTGGTGTTTTTGGGGTTAGAATGCACATTCACCCAAAAATCTCAGTGTGAAATGTTTCTTAACAGCCGTAAAGAAGCATAGGTGTTTCGGTTCCATGTCAATAGAAAGCAGGCGAAAAAGTTTGGATTGTTCTTTCCATGTTCTTTCCACCCACAAATAGCGAAGTGTAATGAGCCTGAACCTCCCCAAACAGGTTTCTTTGCGTTCCAGCTACATAGAAAGAAGAATTTTGGATTTCGCTTATTTCAAATCGTGTTCCGTGGTGTTAATGCTCATTAACCCAGAAATCGCAAAGTATGTGTAATGAGTCCCAAGTAACACAAAACCGTCTTTTCGCTTCCATATGCGTAGAAAGAAGACGAATAAGCTTTGATAGGGCTTATTTCAATTCGCATGGTGTTTTATACCTGTGCACCAGAATCACCTCCAACCAAAGCAAAAAGGTGTTTTGGGTTCCATCCACTTAAAAAGAAAGACGATAAAGCTCTCATTGGTTTTGTAGCAAATTGGGGTTTTTGGGGTTAGAATGCACATTCACCCAAAAATCTCAGAGTGAAATGTTTCTTAACAGCCGTAAACAAGCATAGGTGTTTTGGTTCCATGTCAATAGAAAGCAGACGAAAAAGTTTGGATTGTTCTTTCCATGTTCTTTCCACCCACAAATAGCGAAGTGTAATGAGCCTGAACCTCCCCAAACAGGTTGTTTTGCGTTGCAGCTACATAGATAGAAGAATTTTGGATTTCGCTTATTTCAAATCGTGTTCCGTGGTGTTAATGCTCATTAACCCAGAAATCGCAAAGTATGTGTAATGAGTCCCAAGTAAAACATAACCGTCTTTTCGCTTCCATATGCGTAGAAAGAAGACGAATAAGCTTTGAAAGGGCGTATTTCAATTCGCATGGTGTTTTATGGGTGTGCACCAGAATCACCTCCAACCAAAGCAAAAAGGTGTTTTGGGTTCCATCCACTTAAAAAGAAAGACGATAAAGCTCTGATTGGTTTTGTTACAAATTGGTGTTTTTGGGGTTAGAATGCACATTCACCCAAAAATCTGAGTGAAATGTTTCTTAACAGCCGTAAAGAAGCATAGGTGTTTTGGTTCCATGTCAATAGAAAGCAGACGAAAAAGTTTGGATTGTTCTTTCCATGTTCTTTCCACCCACAAATAGCGAAGTGTAATGAGCCTGAACCTCCCGAAACAGGTTGTTTTGCGTTCCAGCTACATAGAAAGAAGAATTTTGGATTTCGCTTATTTCAAATCGTGTTCCGTGGTGTTAATGCTCATTAACCCAGAAATCGCAAAGTATGTGTAATGAGTCCCAAGTAACACAAAACCGTCTTTTCGCTTCCATATGCGTAGAAAGAAGACGAATAAGCTTTGATAGGGCTTATTTCAATTCGCATGGTGTTTTATGCCTGTGCACCAGAATCAGCTCCAACCAAAGCAAAAAGGTGTTTTGGGTTCCATCCACTTAAAAAGAAAGACGATAAAGTTCTGATTGGTTTTGTTGCAAATTGGTGTTTTTGGGGTTAGAATGCACATTCACCCAAAAATCTCAGTGTGAAATGTTTCTTAACAGCCGTAAACAAGCATAGGTGTTTTGGTTCCATGTCAATAGAAAGCAGTTTGGATTTTCGATTGTTCTTTCCATGTTCTTTCCACCCACAAATAGCGAAGTGTAATGAGCCTGAACCTCCCCAAACAGGTTTCTTTGCGTTCCAGCTACATAGAAAGAAGAATTTTGGATTTCGCTTATTTCAAATCGTGTTCCGTGGTGTTAATGCTCATTAACCCAGAAATCGCAAAGTATGTGTAATGAGTCCCAAGTAACACAAAACCGTCTTTTCGCTTCCATATGCGTAGAAAGAAGACGAATAAGCTTTGATAGGGCTTATTTCAATTCGCATGGTGTTTTATACCTGTGCACCAGAATCACCTCCAACCAAAGCAAAAAGGTGTTTTGGGTTCCATCCACTTAAAAAGAAAGACGATAAAGCTCTCATTGGTTTTGTAGCAAATTGGTGTTTTTGGGGTTAGAATGCACATTCACCCAAAAATCTCAGAGTGAAATGTTTCTTAGCCGTAAACAAGCATAGGTGTTTTGGTTGCATTTCAATAGAAAGCAGACGAAAAAGTTTGGATCGTTCTTTCCATGTTCTTTCCACCCACAATTAGCAAAGCGAAGTGTAATGAGCCTGAACCCAAACAGGTTTTTTTGCGTTCCAGCTACATAGAAAGAAGAATTTTGGATTTCGCTTATTTCAAATCGTGTTCCGTGGTGTTAATGCTCATTAACCCAGAAATCGCAAAGTATGTGTAATGAGTCCCAAGTAACACAAAACCGTCTTTTCGCTTCCATATGCGTAGAAAGAAGACGAATAAGTTTGATAGGGCTTATTTCAATTCGCATGGTATTTTATGCGTGTGCACCAGAATCACCTCCAACCAGAGCAAAAAGGTGTTTTGGGTTCCATCCACTTAAAAAGAAAGACGATAAAGTTCTGATTGGTTTTGTTGCAAATTGGTGTTTTTGGGGTTAGAATGCACATTCACCCAAAAATCTCAGTGTGAAATGTTTCTTAACAGCCGTAAACAAGCATAGGTGTTTCGGTTCCATGTCAATAGAAAGCAGGCGAAAAAGTTTGGATTGTTCTTTCCATGTTCTTTCCACCCACAAATAGCGAAGTGTAATGAGCCTGAACCTCCCCAAACAGGTTGTTTTGCGTTCCAGCTACATAGAAAGAAGAATTTTGGATTTCGCTTATTTCAAATCGTGTTCCGTGGTGTTAATGCTCATTAACCCAGAAATCGCAAAGTATGTGTAATGAGTCCCATGTAAAACATAACCGTCTTTTCGCTTCCATATGCGTAGAAAGAAGACGAATAAGCTTTGAAAGGGCGTATTTCAATTCGCATGGTGTTTTATGGGTGTGCACCAGAATCACCTCCAACCAAAGCAAAAAGGTGTTTTGGGTTCCATCCACTTAAAAAGAAAGACGATAAAGCTCTGATTGGTTTTGTTACAAATTGGTGTTTTTGGGGTTAGAATGCACATTCACCCAAAAATCTCAGTGTGAAATGTTTCTTAACAGCCGTAAACAAGCATAGGTGTTTTGGTTCCATGTCAATAGAAAGCAGGCGAAAAAGTTTGGATTGTTCTTTCCATGTTCTTTCCACCCACAAATAGCGAAGTGTAATGAGCCTGAACCTCCCGAAACAGGTTGTTTTGCGTTCCAGCTACATAGAAAGAAGAATTTTGGATTTCGCTTATTTCAAATCGTGTTCCGTGGTGTTAATGCTCATTAACCCAGAAATCGCAAAGTATGTGTAATGAGTCCCAAGTAACACAAAACCGTCTTTTCGCTTCCATATGCGTAGAAAGAAGACGAATAAGCTTTGATAGGGCTTATATCAATTCGCATGGTATTTTATGCGTGTGCACCAGAATCACCTCCAACCAAAGCAAAAACGTGTTTTGGGTTCCATCCACTTAAAAAGAAAGACGATAAAGTTCTGATTGGTTTTGTTGCAAATTGGTGTTTTTGGGGTTAGAATGCACATTCACCTAAAAATCTCAGAGTGAAATGTTTCTTAACAGCCGTAAACAAGCATAGGAGTTTTGGTTCCATGTCAATAGAAAGCAGACGAAAAAGTTTGGATTGTTCTTTCCATGTTCTTTCCACCCACAAATAGCGAAGTGTAATGAGCCTGAACCTCCAGAAACAGGTTGTTTTGCGTTGCAGCTACATAGAAAGAAGAATTTTGGATTTCGCTTATTTCAAATCGTGTTCCGTGATGTTAATGCTCATTAACCCAGAAATCGCAAAGCATGTGTAATGAGTCCCAAGTAACACAAAACCGTCTTTTCGCTTCCATATGCGTAGAAAGAAGACGAATAAGCTTTGATAGGGCTTATATCAATTCGGATGGTGTTTTATGCGTGTGCACCAGAATCACCTCCAACCAAAGCAAAAAGGTGTTTTGGGTTCCATCCACTTAAAAAGAAAGATAAAGCTCTGATTGGTTTTGTTGCAAATTGGTGTTTTTGGGGTTAGAATGCACATTCACCCAAAAATCTCAGTGTGAAATGTTTCTTAACAGCCGTAAACAAGCATAGGTGTTTTGGTTCCATGTCAATAGAAAGCAGTTTGGATTTTCGATTGTTCATTCCATGTTCTTTCCACCCACAAATAGCGAAGTGTAATGAGCCTGAACCTCCCCAAACAGGTTGTTTTGCGTTCCAGCTACATAGAAAGAAGAATTTTGGATTTCGCTTATTTCAAATCGTGTTCCGTGATGTTAATGCTCATTAACCCAGAAATCGCAAAGTATGTGTAATGAGTCCCAAGTAACACAAAACCGTCTTTTCGCTTCCATATGCGTAGAAGGAAGACGAATAAGCTTTGATAGGGGTTATTTCAATTCGCATGGTGTTTTATACCTGTGCACCAGAATCACCTCCAACCAAAGCAAAATGTGTTTTGGGTTCCATCCACTTAAAAAGAAAGACGATAAAGTTCTGATTGGTTTTGTAGCAAATTGGTGTTTTTGGGGTTAGAATGCACATTCACCTAAAAATCTCAGAGTGAAATGTTTCTTAACAGCCGTAAACAAGCATAGGAGTTTTGGTTCCATGTCAATAGAAAGCAGACGAAAAAGTTTGGATTGTTCTTTCCATGTTCTTTCCACCCACAAATAGCGAAGTGTAATGAGCCTGAACCTCCCCAAACAGGTTGTTTTGCGTTGCAGCTACATAGAAAGAAGTATTTTGGATTTCGCTTATTTCAAATCGTGTTCCGTGATGTTAATGCTCATTAACCCAGAAATCGCAAAGTATGTGTAATGAGTCCCAAGTAACACAAAACCGTCTTTTCGCTTCCATATGCGTAGAAAGAAGACGAATAAGTTTGATAGGGCTTATTTCAATTCGCATGGTATTTTATTCGTGTGCACCAGAATCACCTCCAACCAGAGCAAAAAGGTGTTTGGGGTTCCATCCACTTAAAAAGAAAGACGATAAAGTTCTGATTGGTTTTGTTGCAAATTGGTGTTTTTGGGGTTAGAATGCACATTCACCCAAAAATCTCAGTGTGAAATGTTTCTTAACAGCCGTAAACAAGCATAGGTGTTTTGGTTCCATGTCAATAGAAAGCAGTTTGGATTTTCGATTGTTCTTTCCATGTTCTTTCCACCCACAAATAGCGAAGTGTAATGAGCCTGAACCTCCCCAAACAGGTTTCTTTGCGTTCCAGCTACATAGAAAGAAGAATTTTGGATTTCGCTTATTTCAAATCGTGTTCCGTGGTGTTAATGCTCATTAACCCAGAAATCGCAAAGTATGTGTAATGAGTCCCAAGTAACACAAAACCGTCTTTTCGCTTCCATATGCGTAGAAAGAAGACGAATAAGCTTTGATAGGGCTTATTTCAATTCGCATGGTGTTTTATACCTGTGCACCAGAATCACCTCCAACCAAAGCAAAAAGGTGTTTTGGGTTCCATCCACTTAAAAAGAAAGACGATAAAGCTCTCATTGGTTTTGTAGCAAATTGGTGTTTTTGGGGTTAGAATGCACATTCACCCAAAAATCTCAGAGTGAAATGTTTCTTAGCCGTAAACAAGCATAGGTGTTTTGGTTGCATTTCAATAGAAAGCAGACGAAAAAGTTTGGATCGTTCTTTCCATGTTCTTTCCACCCACAATTAGCAAAGCGAAGTGTAATGAGCCTGAACCCAAACAGGTTTTTTTGCGTTCCAGCTACATAGAAAGAAGAATTTTGGATTTCGCTTATTTCAAATCGTGTTCCGTGGTGTTAATGCTCATTAACCCAGAAATCGCAAAGTATGTGTAATGAGTCCCAAGTAACACAAAACCGTCTTTTCGCTTCCATATGCGTAGAAAGAAGACGAATAAGTTTGATAGGGCTTATTTCAATTCGCATGGTATTTTATGCGTGTGCACCAGAATCACCTCCAACCAGAGCAAAAAGGTGTTTTGGGTTCCATCCACTTAAAAAGAAAGACGATAAAGTTCTGATTGGTTTTGTTGCAAATTGGTGTTTTTGGGGTTAGAATGCACATTCACCCAAAAATCTCAGTGTGAAATGTTTCTTAACAGCCGTAAACAAGCATAGGTGTTTCGGTTCCATGTCAATAGAAAGCAGGCGAAAAAGTTTGGATTGTTCTTTCCATGTTCTTTCCACCCACAAATAGCGAAGTGTAATGAGCCTGAACCTCCCCAAACAGGTTGTTTTGCGTTCCAGCTACATAGAAAGAAGAATTTTGGATTTCGCTTATTTCAAATCGTGTTCCGTGGTGTTAATGCTCATTAACCCAGAAATCGCAAAGTATGTGTAATGAGTCCCAAGTAAAACATAACCGTCTTTTCGCTTCCATATGCGTAGAAAGAAGACGAATAAGCTTTGAAAGGGCGTATTTCAATTCGCATGGTGTTTTATGGGTGTGCACCAGAATCACCTCCAACCAAAGCAAAAAGGTGTTTTGGGTTCCATTCACTTAAAAAGAAAGACGATAAAGCTCTGATTGGTTTTGTTACAAATTGGTGTTTTTGGGGTTAGAATGCACATTCACCCAAAAATCTGAGTGAAATGTTTCTTATCAGCCTAAAGAAGCATAGGTGTTTTGGTTCCATGTCAATAGAAAGCAGGCGAAAAAGTTTGGATTGTTCTTTCCATGTTCTTTCCACCCACAAATAGCGAAGTGTAATGAGCCTGAACCTCCCGAAACAGGTTGTTTTGCGTTCCAGCTACATAGAAAGAAGAATTTTGGATTTCGCTTATTTCAAATCGTGTTCCGTGGTGTTAATGCTCATTAACCCAGAAATCGCAAAGTATGTGTAATGAGTCCCAAGTAACACAAAACCGTCTTTTCGCTTCCATATGCGTAGAAAGAAGACGAATAAGCTTTGATAGGGCTTATATCAATTCGCATGGTATTTTATGCGTGTGCACCAGAATCACCTCCAACCAAAGCAAAAAGGTGTTTTGGGTTCCATCCACTTAAAAAGAAAGACGATAAAGTTCTGATTGGTTTTGTTGCAAATTGGTGTTTTTGGGGTTAGAATGCACATTCACCTAAAAATCTCAGAGTGAAATGTTTCTTAACAGCCGTAAACAAGCATAGGAGTTTTGGTTCCATGTCAATAGAAAGCAGACGAAAAAGTTTGGATTGTTCTTTCCATGTTCTTTCCACCCACAAATAGCGAAGTGTAATGAGCCTGAACCTCCAGAAACAGGTTGTTTTGCGTTCCAGCTACATAGAAAGAAGAATTTTGGATTTCGCTTATTTCAAATCGTGTTCCGTGATGTTAATGCTCATTAACCCAGAAATCGCAAAGTATGTGTAATGAGTCCCAAGTAACACAAAACCGTCTTTTCGCTTCCATATGCGTAGAAGGAAGACGAATAAGCTTTGATAGGGGTTATTTCAATTCGCATGGTGTTTTATACCTGTGCACCAGAATCACCTCCAACCAAAGCAAAATGTGTTTTGGGTTCCATCCACTTAAAAAGAAAGACGATAAAGTTCTGATTGGTTTTGTAGCAAATTGGTGTTTTTGGGGTTAGAATGCACATTCACCTAAAAATCTCAGAGTGAAATGTTTCTTAACAGCCGTAAACAAGCATAGGAGTTTTGGTTCCATGTCAATAGAAAGCAGACGAAAAAGTTTGGATTGTTCTTTCCATGTTCTTTCCACCCACAAATAGCGAAGTGTAATGAGCCTGAACCTCCCCAAACAGGTTGTTTTGCGTTGCAGCTACATAGAAAGAAGTATTTTGGATTTCGCTTATTTCAAATCGTGTTCCGTGATGTTAATGCTCATTAACCCAGAAATCGCAAAGTATGTGTAATGAGTCCCAAGTAACACAAAACCGTCTTTTCGCTTCCATATGCGTAGAAAGAAGACGAATAAGTTTGATAGGGCTTATTTCAATTCGCATGGTATTTTATTCGTGTGCACCAGAATCACCTCCAACCAGAGCAAAAAGGTGTTTGGGGTTCCATCCACTTAAAAAGAAAGACGATAAAGTTCTGATTGGTTTTGTTGCAAATTGGTGTTTTTGGGGTTAGAATGCACATTCACCCAAAAATCTCAGTGTGAAATGTTTCTTAACAGCCGTAAACAAGCATAGGTGTTTTGGTTCCATGTCAATAGAAAGCAGTTTGGATTTTCGATTGTTCTTTCCATGTTCTTTCCACCCACAAATAGCGAAGTGTAATGAGCCTGAACCTCCCCAAACAGGTTTCTTTGCGTTCCAGCTACATAGAAAGAAGAATTTTGGATTTCGCTTATTTCAAATCGTGTTCCGTGGTGTTAATGCTCATTAACCCAGAAATCGCAAAGTATGTGTAATGAGTCCCAAGTAACACAAAACCGTCTTTTCGCTTCCATATGCGTAGAAAGAAGACGAATAAGCTTTGATAGGGCTTATTTCAATTCGCATGGTGTTTTATACCTGTGCACCAGAATCACCTCCAACCAAAGCAAAAAGGTGTTTTGGGTTCCATCCACTTAAAAAGAAAGACGATAAAGCTCTCATTGGTTTTGTAGCAAATTGGTGTTTTTGGGGTTAGAATGCACATTCACCCAAAAATCTCAGAGTGAAATGTTTCTTAGCCGTAAACAAGCATAGGTGTTTTGGTTGCATTTCAATAGAAAGCAGACGAAAAAGTTTGGATCGTTCTTTCCATGTTCTTTCCACCCACAATTAGCAAAGCGAAGTGTAATGAGCCTGAACCCAAACAGGTTTTTTTGCGTTCCAGCTACATAGAAAGAAGAATTTTGGATTTCGCTTATTTCAAATCGTGTTCCGTGGTGTTAATGCTCATTAACCCAGAAATCGCAAAGTATGTGTAATGAGTCCCAAGTAACACAAAACCGTCTTTTCGCTTCCATATGCGTAGAAAGAAGACGAATAAGTTTGATAGGGCTTATTTCAATTCGCATGGTATTTTATGCGTGTGCACCAGAATCACCTCCAACCAGAGCAAAAAGGTGTTTTGGGTTCCATCCACTTAAAAAGAAAGACGATAAAGTTCTGATTGGTTTTGTTGCAAATTGGTGTTTTTGGGGTTAGAATGCACATTCACCCAAAAATCTCAGTGTGAAATGTTTCTTAACAGCCGTAAACAAGCATAGGTGTTTCGGTTCCATGTCAATAGAAAGCAGGCGAAAAAGTTTGGATTGTTCTTTCCATGTTCTTTCCACCCACAAATAGCGAAGTGTAATGAGCCTGAACCTCCCCAAACAGGTTGTTTTGCGTTCCAGCTACATAGAAAGAAGAATTTTGGATTTCGCTTATTTCAAATCGTGTTCCGTGGTGTTAATGCTCATTAACCCAGAAATCGCAAAGTATGTGTAATGAGTCCCAAGTAAAACATAACCGTCTTTTCGCTTCCATATGCGTAGAAAGAAGACGAATAAGCTTTGAAAGGGCGTATTTCAATTCGCATGGTGTTTTATGGGTGTGCACCAGAATCACCTCCAACCAAAGCAAAAAGGTGTTTTGGGTTCCATTCACTTAAAAAGAAAGACGATAAAGCTCTGATTGGTTTTGTTACAAATTGGTGTTTTTGGGGTTAGAATGCACATTCACCCAAAAATCTGAGTGAAATGTTTCTTATCAGCCTAAAGAAGCATAGGTGTTTTGGTTCCATGTCAATAGAAAGCAGGCGAAAAAGTTTGGATTGTTCTTTCCATGTTCTTTCCACCCACAAATAGCGAAGTGTAATGAGCCTGAACCTCCCGAAACAGGTTGTTTTGCGTTCCAGCTACATAGAAAGAAGAATTTTGGATTTCGCTTATTTCAAATCGTGTTCCGTGGTGTTAATGCTCATTAACCCAGAAATCGCAAAGTATGTGTAATGAGTCCCAAGTAACACAAAACCGTCTTTTCGCTTCCATATGCGTAGAAAGAAGACGAATAAGCTTTGATAGGGCTTATATCAATTCGCATGGTATTTTATGCGTGTGCACCAGAATCACCTCCAACCAAAGCAAAAAGGTGTTTTGGGTTCCATCCACTTAAAAAGAAAGACGATAAAGTTCTGATTGGTTTTGTTGCAAATTGGTGTTTTTGGGGTTAGAATGCACATTCACCTAAAAATCTCAGAGTGAAATGTTTCTTAACAGCCGTAAACAAGCATAGGAGTTTTGGTTCCATGTCAATAGAAAGCAGACGAAAAAGTTTGGATTGTTCTTTCCATGTTCTTTCCACCCACAAATAGCGAAGTGTAATGAGCCTGAACCTCCAGAAACAGGTTGTTTTGCGTTCCAGCTACATAGAAAGAAGAATTTTGGATTTCGCTTATTTCAAATCGTGTTCCGTGATGTTAATGCTCATTAACCCAGAAATCGCAAAGTATGTGTAATGAGTCCCAAGTAACACAAAACCGTCTTTTCGCTTCCATATGCGTAGAAGGAAGACGAATAAGCTTTGATAGGGGTTATTTCAATTCGCATGGTGTTTTATACCTGTGCACCAGAATCACCTCCAACCAAAGCAAAATGTGTTTTGGGTTCCATCCACTTAAAAAGAAAGACGATAAAGTTCTGATTGGTTTTGTAGCAAATTGGTGTTTTTGGGGTTAGAATGCACATTCACCTAAAAATCTCAGAGTGAAATGTTTCTTAACAGCCGTAAACAAGCATAGGAGTTTTGGTTCCATGTCAATAGAAAGCAGACGAAAAAGTTTGGATTGTTCTTTCCATGTTCTTTCCACCCACAAATAGCGAAGTGTAATGAGCCTGAACCTCCCCAAACAGGTTGTTTTGCGTTGCAGCTACATAGAAAGAAGTATTTTGGATTTCGCTTATTTCAAATCGTGTTCCGTGATGTTAATGCTCATTAACCCAGAAATCGCAAAGTATGTGTAATGAGTCCCAAGTAACACAAAACCGTCTTTTCGCTTCCATATGCGTAGAAAGAAGACGAATAAGTTTGATAGGGCTTATTTCAATTCGCATGGTATTTTATTCGTGTGCACCAGAATCACCTCCAACCAGAGCAAAAAGGTGTTTGGGGTTCCATCCACTTAAAAAGAAAGACGATAAAGTTCTGATTGGTTTTGTTGCAAATTGGTGTTTTTGGGGTTAGAATGCACATTCACCCAAAAATCTCAGTGTGAAATGTTTCTTAACAGCCGTAAACAAGCATAGGTGTTTTGGTTCCATGTCAATAGAAAGCAGTTTGGATTTTCGATTGTTCTTTCCATGTTCTTTCCACCCACAAATAGCGAAGTGTAATGAGCCTGAACCTCCCCAAACAGGTTTCTTTGCGTTCCAGCTACATAGAAAGAAGAATTTTGGATTTCGCTTATTTCAAATCGTGTTCCGTGGTGTTAATGCTCATTAACCCAGAAATCGCAAAGTATGTGTAATGAGTCCCAAGTAACACAAAACCGTCTTTTCGCTTCCATATGCGTAGAAAGAAGACGAATAAGCTTTGATAGGGCTTATTTCAATTCGCATGGTGTTTTATACCTGTGCACCAGAATCACCTCCAACCAAAGCAAAAAGGTGTTTTGGGTTCCATCCACTTAAAAAGAAAGACGATAAAGCTCTCATTGGTTTTGTAGCAAATTGGTGTTTTTGGGGTTAGAATGCACATTCACCCAAAAATCTCAGAGTGAAATGTTTCTTAGCCGTAAACAAGCATAGGTGTTTTGGTTGCATTTCAATAGAAAGCAGACGAAAAAGTTTGGATCGTTCTTTCCATGTTCTTTCCACCCACAATTAGCAAAGCGAAGTGTAATGAGCCTGAACCCAAACAGGTTTTTTTGCGTTCCAGCTACATAGAAAGAAGAATTTTGGATTTCGCTTATTTCAAATCGTGTTCCGTGGTGTTAATGCTCATTAACCCAGAAATCGCAAAGTATGTGTAATGAGTCCCAAGTAACACAAAACCGTCTTTTCGCTTCCATATGCGTAGAAAGAAGACGAATAAGTTTGATAGGGCTTATTTCAATTCGCATGGTATTTTATGCGTGTGCACCAGAATCACCTCCAACCAGAGCAAAAAGGTGTTTTGGGTTCCATCCACTTAAAAAGAAAGACGATAAAGTTCTGATTGGTTTTGTTGCAAATTGGTGTTTTTGGGGTTAGAATGCACATTCACCCAAAAATCTCAGTGTGAAATGTTTCTTAACAGCCGTAAACAAGCATAGGTGTTTCGGTTCCATGTCAATAGAAAGCAGGCGAAAAAGTTTGGATTGTTCTTTCCATGTTCTTTCCACCCACAAATAGCGAAGTGTAATGAGCCTGAACCTCCCCAAACAGGTTGTTTTGCGTTCCAGCTACATAGAAAGAAGAATTTTGGATTTCGCTTATTTCAAATCGTGTTCCGTGGTGTTAATGCTCATTAACCCAGAAATCGCAAAGTATGTGTAATGAGTCCCAAGTAAAACATAACCGTCTTTTCGCTTCCATATGCGTAGAAAGAAGACGAATAAGCTTTGAAAGGGCGTATTTCAATTCGCATGGTGTTTTATGGGTGTGCACCAGAATCACCTCCAACCAAAGCAAAAAGGTGTTTTGGGTTCCATCCACTTAAAAAGAAAGACGATAAAGCTCTGATTGGTTTTGTTACAAATTGGTGTTTTTGGGGTTAGAATGCACATTCACCCAAAAATCTGAGTGAAATGTTTCTTATCAGCCTAAAGAAGCATAGGTGTTTTGGTTCCATGTCAATAGAAAGCAGGCGAAAAAGTTTGGATTGTTCTTTCCATGTTCTTTCCACCCACAAATAGCGAAGTGTAATGAGCCTGAACCTCCCGAAACAGGTTGTTTTGCGTTCCAGCTACATAGAAAGAAGAATTTTGGATTTCGCTTATTTCAAATCGTGTTCCGTGGTGTCAGGGGTTCAGAAGGAGAGACACAGGAGGGGGAGCAAATGGAGAGTGAGGAGGAGGAGTACGAGGGGGGCCCAGGCAGTGACAGTGGCCAGAGTTATTCCACAAGCCTCTCTAGCGAATCGGAGGACTCACAGAAGGGAGCGCCGGTGGCCAGAGCAAGGGAGATTCCAAGGGAGAAACCTCAAGAGGGAGGGGCCAGCGGGGAGTCTCTGAACAGCAGCTGGAGATCAGGGCCAGCGTCTCCACCAGAGCGCAGTGGGGAGGGGGAGTCCCAGGAGTCGGGACCAGTGTCCTCACCACCAGAGGGAGGAGAGGAGTCAGGTTTGGCAACACCCACATCAGGAAGCGGGGAAACGGTCAGAAGGAAAGTCACCGGCTGGGCGCGCGCGCCAAGTTCAAATGTACAGGAGCGCGGCACAGCGGGGAGCCCGGGAAGGGAGCCAGGTCCTAAAGCCCGCCGGAGGGAGGGGCAAGACTCAGGAGGCTCCGCGTCAGAGGAGTCCAGGAAGGAGGGAACCCCAGAGGGCAGAAGGACCCAACGCAGGAAAGAGCAGCGCAAGAGGTGGAGCCAGGCTAGAATCTTAAACTGGTGTGGGTGGAGCAGTGAGTCAGAGGGGACTTAGCCGGTCTAGCGTTAAGACGTGGGCCTGCGCGCCCAGAGCTTGGAAATGGAAACTAAACTTCAATAAAGACTTTTGTATATAATATCCACTGGGCGTTGGTCCTCTGTGAGCTGGGACCTAGCGGCAGTCCTGACAGTAAGTCCCCTCTCCATTTTCACCAATTTTGCAACCTCGTGGAGTGCGGGAAAGCAGCGAGGGGAGAAGATTGGTGCTTCGCGAGCTCACGAAAAACAGGGAAATGACTACCGAAGAGAGGATAGCGAGTTTGCAAAACGCAGTGACGCAGTTGACTGCAGAAATTGCGGCTTCCAGAAAGAAAGAACAGGAAGCAGCTGCTGCCTGCCAGGATCTGCGAACCAGGTTAGAAGTCCTAAGTACACAGAGGCTACCAGCCACCAGACCAGAAGGGATTGGGCTGGGAAACAGAGGAGGGAGCCTGGTATCTCACTTCAATGGGGACCTGCAGGAGTATCCTAACTTCAGAGCAGATGTGATTTATACATTGCAGCTGCTTGACAAAGACTTTAAAAATGAGGGAGAGAAAGTGGGATTTATTATTTCGCATTTGCGGGGGGAGGCAAAATCGTGGCTGCGCAATCTATGGAGAGACAAGGATCCAGCCCTCCAAAATGCGGCTGCCTTCATTAAAGTGATGGATGCGTGTTTTTTATCTGAGATTGATGTGGATATCGCTAGGAGGGAGATTCACGGACTAAGACAAGGTAAAGCCACTGTGAGGCAATATCATGCACGTTTTTTCGGATTGGTGAATGTACTAGCCTGGGAGAAAGAATCGCCTGCCGTCAGAGACCTGTTCTGGGAGGGGTTGAGCGGAGCTGTGAAAGATGAGATCGCAAGGGGGGGAAGACCCCAAACCACCAAGGAAGTGGTGGAACGGGCACTCTCCATTGGGGTTCGGTTGGAAGGACGCCCTTGGGGCAGGGAGGAAGGGCATTTGGGACGCACGCCAGCGAAAGGAATGCCTCCCTTCCCCAAGGAGGCGGCGCGCGCTCGATCCATGCCTCCGCTGGGAGGGGGAGAGGAGCCGATGGAGATAGGTGGTGCTAAGGCTCACTCCACAGTCGGAGCCCTAACTCCGGGAGCAGTCAAGATGAAGCCTCCTAGAGGAACCAGGAAGTGCTACATCTGCGACAGTGCTCAGCATATGGCAAAAGAGTGTCCCCAGCGGTTTCACAAGCATACTGCAGCCGCAGCGACAGTAACAGACGCAATTCAGCAGAGGGAGTCGCAGCAGGAAAACTCCACTGTCTGGCTGGAGATGGCGTCTCTGGGGACCAGCCAGACAAGTCAGTGAAGCAATCCCCAGGGATCTTACAGCCCACCGACCCCCTCCCACCCAAACCAGTAGTGCAGCTCACCGCATCCCTTCAGCTCCCCAATGGGCTACTGGTGGAAATTCCCATCACCGTAGATTCGGGGAGCAATGCAGATTTTATAGACATGCAGTTCCTCCAGCAACATGGCATAGCCCTTCTGCCAGCGGCGGTACCTCTGAAAGTCGTCACAGTGGACGGCAGGGAGCTACTGGGAGGGCAAGTGCTACAGCAGACGCCGCCAATGGTGATGCGCATTGGAAACCACGGTGAGGTTCCTGAACCAGCGACACATCCGCTGGGCGGAGTTCTTTGCAGATTTCGACTTCAGAATTGAGTACATCCCAGGAAACAGCAACGTCTTGGCGGACGCGCTGTCCAGAAAACCGCAGTATCTGGAGGCAGAGGCACCGGCGGCGGCCAAGCACATTTTCACACCACAGGCGTGGGCATGCGCGTCAGCCACGGTGGACCTGGACGCGGTGCGCCGCGCGCTGCGAACAGACTCGTTCGCCCGAGCCAAGATGGAGGAGGTGTGCAGTGGCAAGGCGAGGGGCGACGAATTCCAAGTGCGAGACGGCCTGCTCCTACGCAAGGGAGTCCTCTACGTACCAGGAGACAGCCTCCGCGCGAAGGTCCTGCAACAGCTGCACGACGCGCCCAGCGCGGGGCACTTCGGCAAGGAGAAGACGGTGGACTTAGTAGCCAGAGACTTTTGGTGGCCTAAGATGCGGGGGGATGTCGCGGACTATGTCAATAGGTGCGACACCTGCCAAAGGGCTAAGCCTGTGCACCAGCCGCCGGCGGGCCTGTTGGAACCGCTACAGACACCGTTCGTACCGTGGGAGAGGGTAGCCCTGGACTTTGTCACAGATCTACCCAGCTCAAGGGGCAAGACGGCAGTGCTCGTGGTAGTGGACCTGTTCACCAAGATGGCCCACTTCATTCCGTGCGCGAAGGTGGCCACGGCCGAGCAGACCGCTAAGATGTTCATAGACCACGTGTTCAAGGTGCACGGCCTACCACGGTCTATTTTGTCCGACCGGGGGCGCCAGTTCATCTCCAACTTCTGGCAAAAGCTGATGGGATTCCTGAACGTCAAGGTCAGCCTGGCGTCGGCGAGACACCCGCAAACTAACGGGCAGGCGGAAAGGGTCAACGCCATCATGCAGCAGTACCTGAGATGCTACGCGAACCAGCAGCCATCGACCTGGGTGGACTATCTACCGTTGGCCGAGTTTGCCTACAACAACACGAAGCACGGGTCCACGGGGGTGACCCCATTTTTTGCCAACTACGGGAGGCATCCCAGAACCTTCCCGGGTCTGGACACAGTGCGGGAGGGGGAGCCACAGGGAGCAGAGGAAGTGGCAGCGGAGTTGCAGGAGATCCACGAGCAGCTCAGGAGGCAGTTAGAGTTGGCAAAACAGGCTTACAAAGTGCAGGCAGATCGACACAGGAGGGTTGGGGAGGACATCCAGGTGGGAGACTGGGTCTGGTTGGCAGCACAAGCAGTTCCAGCCAGATCGTTAGCCAAGAAGAAACTAGGGCACAAGCAGCTAGGGCCTTACCAAGTAGAGGCGCAGATCAACCCAGTGGCCTTCCGGTTGACACTCCCGGAGGGTTCCAGAATGCACCCGGTCTTTCATAGATCAGTGCTCACGCCCTACAGAGAGCCCCACAGGTTTCAAGCACCGGGGAAGGCGCCAGACCCGCTCAGAGAAGCGCCCAAAAAAGGGGGGTCGCCGAAAGGGGAGCCACTTAATGAAGCCACTGAGATTTTAGACTCAAGGTGGGGGGAGGACGGGATTGAATATCTTCTCGACACGGAGGACACCCCGGCCAGCGCCAACAGGTGGGTGCCGGATTACGCAGTGGAAGAGCAGTTGCTCAAGGAAGAATTCCACACACTTTTCCCGCACAAGCCTATGCCGGCGGGCTTTTTCGAGGATTGTTTGTTCACACCCACACTCTCGGCCAGCACTTTCCGGGGTTTCTCGTCAGCTGAGGACTCGGCTCCGGGAGGCAGCTCTCCGGAGGGATCACTTTCAGGTTTTGGCACGGGGGGATCTTATTGGTGGGAGGACCAACCCGAGGTGGGCTGGCGCAGAGACATGCCGAAGGGGCCCTGGGAGGTGGACCCCCATCAAACAACTGGGGGAGGAGGGCTCTTGGGTGATTTGGGGTCGAGCGCAGATTTCGAGCACACCGCGCAGGAGATGGAAGCGGAGGAGGTCGTCGTCGACGAGCCCATGGGGGACTTCCCGGACTTATCTCGATGGTTGCAAGCCTCAGGGGACGAGCTGTATCCTGGACTCACCCCTACAACAATGGAGCACCCGGAACCCGCACCGGAAGAGGGGGAGGGGGGAAGGGGGGGCTTCGAGGGGGGGATGGATGTCAGGGGTTCAGAAGGAGAGACACAGGAGGGGGAGCAAATGGAGAGTGAGGAGGAGGAGTACGAGGGGGGCGCAGGCAGTGACAGTGGCCAGAGTTATTCCACAAGCCTCTCTAGCGAATCGGAGGACTCACAGAAGGGAGCGCCGGTGGCCAGAGCAAGGGAGATTCCAAGGGAGAAACCTCAAGAGGGAGGGGCCAGCGGGGAGTCTCTGAACAGCAGCTGGAGATCAGGGCCAGCGTCTCCACCAGAGCGCAGTGGGGAGGGGGAGTCCCAGGAGTCGGGACCAGTGTCCTCACCACCAGAGGGAGGAGAGGAGTCAGGTTTGGCAACACCCACATCAGGAAGCGGGGAAACGGTCAGAAGGAAAGTCACCGGCTGGGCGCGCGCGCCAAGTTCAAATGTACAGGAGCGCGGCACAGCGGGGAGCCCGGGAAGGGAGCCAGGTCCTAAAGCCCGCCGGAGGGAGGGGCAAGACTCAGGAGGCTCCGCGTCAGAGGAGTCCAGGAAGGAGGGAACCCCAGAGGGCAGAAGGACCCAACGCAGGAAAGAGCAGCGCAAGAGGTGGAGCCAGGCTAGAATCTTAAACTGGTGTGGGTGGAGCAGTGAGTCAGAGGGGACTTAGCCGGTCTAGCGTTAAGACGTGGGCCTGCGCGCCCAGAGCTTGGAAATGGAAACTAAACTTCAATAAAGACTTTTGTATATAATATCCACTGGGCGTTGGTCCTCTGTGAGCTGGGACCTAGCGGCAGTCCTGACACGTGGTGTTAATGCTCATTAACCCAGAAATCGCAAAGTATGTGTAATGAGTCCCAAGTAACACAAAACCGTCTTTTCGCTTCCATATGCGTAGAAAGAAGACGAATAAGCTTTGATAGGGCTTATATCAATTCGCATGGTATTTTATGCGTGTGCACCAGAATCACCTCCAACCAAAGCAAAAAGGTGTTTTGGGTTCCATCCACTTAAAAAGAAAGACGATAAAGTTCTGATTGGTTTTGTTGCAAATTGGTGTTTTTGGGGTTAGAATGCACATTCACCTAAAAATCTCAGAGTGAAATGTTTCTTAACAGCCGTAAACAAGCATAGGAGTTTTGGTTCCATGTCAATAGAAAGCAGACGAAAAAGTTTGGATTGTTCTTTCCATGTTCTTTCCACCCACAAATAGCGAAGTGTAATGAGCCTGAACCTCCAGAAACAGGTTGTTTTGCGTTGCAGCTACATAGAAAGAAGAATTTTGGATTTCGCTTATTTCAAATCGTGTTCCGTGATGTTAATGCTCATTAACCCAGAAATCGCAAAGCATGTGTAATGAGTCCCAAGTAACACAAAACCGTCTTTTCGCTTCCATATGCGTAGAAAGAAGACGAATAAGCTTTGATAGGGCTTATATCAATTCGGATGGTGTTTTATGCGTGTGCACCAGAATCACCTCCAACCAAAGCAAAAAGGTGTTTTGGGTTCCATCCACTTAAAAAGAAAGATAAAGCTCTGATTGGTTTTGTTGCAAATTGGTGTTTTTGGGGTTAGAATGCACATTCACCCAAAAATCTCAGTGTGAAATGTTTCTTAACAGCCGTAAACAAGCATAGGTGTTTTGGTTCCATGTCAATAGAAAGCAGTTTGGATTTTCGATTGTTCATTCCATGTTCTTTCCACCCACAAATAGCGAAGTGTAATGAGCCTGAACCTCCCCAAACAGGTTGTTTTGCGTTCCAGCTACATAGAAAGAAGAATTTTGGATTTCGCTTATTTCAAATCGTGTTCCGTGATGTTAATGCTCATTAACCCAGAAATCGCAAAGTATGTGTAATGAGTCCCAAGTAACACAAAACCGTCTTTTCGCTTCCATATGCGTAGAAGGAAGACGAATAAGCTTTGATAGGGGTTATTTCAATTCGCATGGTGTTTTATACCTGTGCACCAGAATCACCTCCAACCAAAGCAAAATGTGTTTTGGGTTCCATCCACTTAAAAAGAAAGACGATAAAGTTCTGATTGGTTTTGTTGCAAATTGGTGTTTTTGGGGTTAGAATGCACATTCACCTAAAAATCTCAGAGTGAAATGTTTCTTAACAGCCGTACACAAGCATAGGAGTTTTGGTTCCATGTCAATAGAAAGCAGACGAAAAAGTTTGGATTGTTCTTTCCATGTTCTTTCCACCCACAAATAGCGAAGTGTAATGAGCCTGAACCTCCCCAAACAGGTTGTTTTGCGTTGCAGCTACATAGAAAGAAGTATTTTGGATTTCGCTTATTTCAAATCGTGTTCCGTGATGTTAATGCTCATTAACCCAGAAATCGCAAAGTATGTGTAATGAGTCCCAAGTAACACATAACCGTCTTTTCGCTTCCATATGCGTAGAAAGAAGACGAATAAGTTTGATAGGGCTTATTTCAATTCGCATGGTATTTTATTCGTGTGCACCAGAATCACCTCCAACCAAAGCAAAAAGGTGTTTTGGGTTCCATCCACTTAAAAAGAAAGACGATAAAGTTGATTGGTTTTGTTGCAAATTGGTGTTTTTGGGGTTAGAATGCACATTCACCCAAAAATCTCAGTGTGAAATGTTTCTTAACAGCCGTAAACAAGCATAGGTGTTTTGGTTCCAAGTCAATAGAAAGCAGTTTGGATTTTCGATTGTTCTTTCCATGTTCTTTCCACCCACAAATAGCGAAGTGTAATGAGCCTGAACCTCCCCAAACAGGTTTCTTTGCGTTCCAGCTACATAGAAAGAAGAATTTTGGATTTCGCTTATTTCAAATCGTGTTCCGTGGTGTTAATGCTCATTAACCCAGAAATCGCAAAGTATGTGTAATGAGTCCCAAGTAACACAAAACCGTCTTTTCGCTTCCATATGCGTAGAAAGAAGACGAATAAGCTTTGATAGGGCTTATTTCAATTCGCATGGTGTTTTATACCTGTGCACCAGAATCACCTCCAACCAAAGCAAAAAGGTGTTTTGGGTTCCATCCACTTAAAAAGAAAGACGATAAAGCTCTCATTGGTTTTGTAGCAAATTGGTGTTTTTGGGGTTAGAATGCACATTCACCCAAAAATCTCAGAGTGAAATGTTTCTTAGCCGTAAACAAGCATAGGTGTTTTGGTTGCATTTCAATAGAAAGCAGACGAAAAAGTTTGGATCGTTCTTTCCATGTTCTTTCCACCCACAAATAGCAAAGCGAAGTGTAATGAGCCTGAACCCAAACAGGTTGTTTTGCGTTCCAGCTACATAGAAAGAAGAATTTTGGATTTCGCTTATTTCAAATCGTGTTCCGTGGTGTTAATGCTCATTAACCCAGAAATCGCAAAGTATGTGTAATGAGTCCCAAGTAACACAAAACCGTCTTTTCGCTTCCATATGCGTAGAAAGAAGACGAATAAGTTTGATAGGGCTTATTTCAATTCGCATGGTATTTTATGCGTGTGCACCAGAATCACCTCCAACCAGAGCAAAAAGGTGTTTTGGGTTCCATCCACTTAAAAAGAAAGACGATAAAGTTCTGATTGGTTTTGTTGCAAATTGGTGTTTTTGGGGTTAGAATGCACATTCACCCAAAAATCTCAGTGTGAAATGTTTCTTAACAGCCGTAAACAAGCATAGGTGTTTTGGTTCCATGTCAATAGAAAGCAGTTTGGATTTTCGATTGTTCTTTCCATGTTCTTTCCACCCACAAATAGCGAAGTGTAATGAGCCTGAACCTCCCCAAACAGGTTTCTTTGCGTTCCAGCTACATAGAAAGAAGAATTTTGGATTTCGCTTATTTCAAATCGTGTTCCGTGGTGTTAATGCTCATTAACCCAGAAATCGCAAAGTATGTGTAATGAGTCCCAAGTAACACAAAACCGTCTTTTCGCTTCCATATGCGTAGAAAGAAGACGAATAAGCTTTGATAGGGCTTATTTCAATTCGCATGGTGTTTTACACCTGTGCACCAGAATCACCTCCAACCAAAGCAAAAAGGTGTTTTGGGTTCCATCCACTTAAAAAGAAAGACGATAAAGCTCTCATTGGTTTTGTAGCAAATTGGTGTTTTTGGGGTTAGAATGCACATTCACCTAAAAATCTCAGAGTGAAATGTTTCTTAGCCGTAAACAAGCATAGGTGTTTTGGTTGCATTTCAATAGAAAGCAGACGAAAAAGTTTGGATCGTTCTTTCCATGTTCTTTCCACCCACAATTAGCAAAGCGAAGTGTAATGAGCCTGAACCCAAACAGGTTTTTTTGCGTTCCAGCTACATAGAAAGAAGAATTTTGGATTTCGCTTATTTCAAATCGTGTTCCGTGATGTTAATGCTCATTAACCCAGAAATCGCAAAGTATGTGTAATGAGTCCCAAGTAACACAAAACCGTCTTTTCGCTTCCATATGCGTAGAAAGAAGACGAATAAGCTTTGATAGGGCTTATTTCAATTCGCATGGTGTTTTATGGGTGTGCACCAGAATCACCTCCAACCAAAGCAAAAATGTGTTTTGGGTTCGATAAACTTAAAAAGAAAGACGATAAAGCTCTCATTGGTTTTGTAGCAAACTGGTGTTTTGGGGTTAGAATGCACATTCACCCAAAAATCTCAGAGTGAAATGTTTCTTAACAGCCGTAAACAAGCATAGGTGTTTTGGTTCCATGTCAATAGAAAGCAGACGAAAAAGTTTGGATTGTTCTTTCCATGTTCTTTCCACCCACAAATAGCGAAGTGTAATGAGCCTGAACCTCCCCAAACAGGTTGTTTTGCGTTGCAGCTACATAGAAAGAAGAATTTTGGATTTCGCTTATTTCAAATCGTGTTCCGTGGTGTTAATGCTCATTAACCCAGAAATCGCAAAGTATGTGTAATGACTCCCAAGTAAAACATAACCGTCTTTTCGCTTCCATATGCGTAGAAAGAAGACGAATAAGCTTTGAAAGGGCGTATTTCAATTCGCATGGTGTTTTATGGGTGTGCACCAGAATCACCTCCAACCAAAGCAAAAAGGTGTTTTGGGTTCCATCCACTTAAAAAGAAAGACGATAAAGCTCTGATTGGTTTTGTTACAAATTGGTGTTTTTGGGGTTAGAATGCACATTCACCCAAAAATCTGAGTGAAATGTTTCTTAACAGCCGTAAAGAAGGATAGGTGTTTTGGTTCCATGTCAATAGAAAGCAGGCGAAAAAGTTTGGATTGTTCTTTCCATGTTCTTTCCACCCACAAATAGCGAAGTGTAATGAGCCTGAACCTCCCGAAACAGGTTGTTTTGCGTACCAGCTACATAGAAAGAAGAATTTTGGATTTCGCTTATTTCAAATCGTGTTCCGTGGTGTTAATGCTCATTAACCCAGAAATCGCAAAGTATGTGTAATGAGTCCCAAGTAACACAAAACCGTCTTTTCGCTTCCATATGCGTAGAAAGAAGACGAATAAGCTTTGATAGGGCTTATTTCAATTCGCATGGTGTTTTATACCTGTGCACCAGAATCACCTCCAACCAAAGCAAAAAGGTGTTTTGGGTTCCATCCACTTAAAAAGAAAGACGATAAAGCTCTCATTGGTTTTGTAGCAAATTGGTGTTTTTGGGGTTAGAATGCACATTCACCCAAAAATCTCAGAGTGAAATGTTTCTTAGCCGTAAACAAGCATAGGTGTTTTGGTTGCATTTCAATAGAAAGCAGACGAAAAAGTTTGGATCGTTCTTTCCATGTTCTTTCCACCCACAAATAGCAAAGCGAAGTGTAATGAGCCTGAACCCAAACAGGTTGTTTTGCGTTCCAGCTACATAGAAAGAAGAATTTTGGATTTCGCTTATTTCAAATCGTGTTCCGTGGTGTTAATGCTCATTAACCCAGAAATCGCAAAGTATGTGTAATGAGTCCCAAGTAACACAAAACCGTCTTTTCGCTTCCATATGCGTAGAAAGAAGACGAATAAGTTTGATAGGGCTTATTTCAATTCGCATGGTATTTTATGCGTGTGCACCAGAATCACCTCCAACCAAAGCAAAAAGGTGTTTTGGGTTCCATCCACTTAAAAAGAAAGACGATAAAGTTCTGATTGGTTTTGTTGCAAATTGGTGTTTTTGGGGTTAGAATGCACATTCACCCAAAAATCTCAGTGTGAAATGTTTCTTAACAGCCGTAAACAAGCATAGGTGTTTTGGTTCCAAGTCAATAGAAAGCAGTTTGGATTTTCGATTGTTCTTTCCATGTTCTTTCCACCCACAAATAGCGAAGTGTAATGAGCCTGAACCTCCCCAAACAGGTTTCTTTGCGTTCCAGCTACATAGAAAGAAGAATTTTGGATTTCGCTTATTTCAAATCGTGTTCCGTGGTGTTAATGCTCATTAACCCAGAAATCGCAAAGTATGTGTAATGAGTCCCAAATCGTGTTCCGTGGTGTTAATGCTCATTAACCCAGAAATCGCAAAGTATGTGTAATGAGTCCCAAGTAACACAATACCGTCTTTTCGCTTCCATATGCGTAGAAAGAAGACGAATAAGCTTTGATAGGGCTTATTTCAATTCGCATGGTGTTTTATACCTGTGCACCAGAATCACCTCCAACCAAAGCAAAAAGGTGTTTTGGGTTCCATCCACTTAAAAAGAAAGACGATAAAGCTCTCATTGGTTTTGTAGCAAATTGGTGTTTTTGGGGTTAGAATGCACATTCACCCAAAAATCTCAGAGTGAAATGTTTCTTAGCCGTAAACAAGCATAGGTGTTTTGGTTGCATTTCAATAGAAAGCAGACGAAAAAGTTTGGATCGTTCTTTCCATGTTCTTTCCACCCACAAATAGCAAAGCGAAGTGTAATGAGCCTGAACCCAAACAGGTTGTTTTGCGTTCCAGCTACATAGAAAGAAGAATTTTGGATTTCGCTTATTTCAAATCGTGTTCCGTGGTGTTAATGCTCATTAACCCAGAAATCGCAAAGTATGTGTAATGAGTCCCAAGTAACACAAAACCGTCTTTTCGCTTCCATATGCGTAGAAAGAAGACGAATAAGTTTGATAGGGCTTATTTCAATTCGCATGGTATTTTATGCGTGTGCACCAGAATCACCTCCAACCAAAGCAAAAAGGTGTTTTGGGTTCCATCCACTTAAAAAGAAAGACGATAAAGTTCTGATTGGTTTTGTTGCAAATTGGTGTTTTTGGGGTTAGAATGCACATTCACCCAAAAATCTCAGTGTGAAATGTTTCTTAACAGCCGTAAACAAGCATAGGTGTTTTGGTTCCAAGTCAATAGAAAGCAGTTTGGATTTTCGATTGTTCTTTCCATGTTCTTTCCACCCACAAATAGCGAAGTGTAATGAGCCTGAACCTCCCCAAACAGGTTTCTTTGCGTTCCAGCTACATAGAAAGAAGAATTTTGGATTTCGCTTATTTCAAATCGTGTTCCGTGGTGTTAATGCTCATTAACCCAGAAATCGCAAAGTATGTGTAATGAGTCCCAAGTAACACAAAACCGTCTTTTCGCTTCCATATGCGTAGAAAGAAGACGAATAAGCTTTGATAGGGCTTATTTCAATTCGCATGGTGTTTTATACCTGTGCACCAGAATCACCTCCAACCAAAGCAAAAAGGTGTTTTGGGTTCCATCCACTTAAAAAGAAAGACGATAAAGCTCTCATTGGTTTTGTAGCAAATTGGTGTTTTTGGGGTTAGAATGCACATTCACCCAAAAATCTCAGAGTGAAATGTTTCTTAGCCGTAAACAAGCATAGGTGTTTTGGTTGCATTTCAATAGAAAGCAGACGAAAAAGTTTGGATCGTTCTTTCCATGTTCTTTCCACCCACAAATAGCAAAGCGAAGTGTAATGAGCCTGAACCCAAACAGGTTGTTTTGCGTTCCAGCTACATAGAAAGAAGAATTTTGGATTTCGCTTATTTCAAATCGTGTTCCGTGGTGTTAATGCTCATTAACCCAGAAATCGCAAAGTATGTGTAATGAGTCCCAAGTAACACAAAACCGTCTTTTCGCTTCCATATGCGTAGAAAGAAGACGAATAAGTTTGATAGGGCTTATTTCAATTCGCATGGTATTTTATGCGTGTGCACCAGAATCACCTCCAACCAGAGCAAAAAGGTGTTTTGGGTTCCATCCACTTAAAAAGAAAGACGATAAAGTTCTGATTGGTTTTGTTGCAAATTGGTGTTTTTGGGGTTAGAATGCACATTCACCCAAAAATCTCAGAGTGAAATGTTTCTTAACAGCCGTAAACAAGCATAGGTGTTTTGGTTCCATGTCAATAGAAAGCAGTTTGGATTTTCGATTGTTCTTTCCATGTTCTTTCCACCCACAAATAGCGAAGTGTAATGAGCCTGAACCTCCCCAAACAGGTTTCTTTGCGTTCCAGCTACATAGAAAGAAGAATTTTGGATTTCGCTTATTTCAAATCGTGTTCCGTGGTGTTAATGCTCATTAACCCAGAAATCGCAAAGTATGTGTAATGAGTCCCAAGTAACACAAAACCGTCTTTTCGCTTCCATATGCGTAGAAAGAAGACGAATAAGCTTTGATAGGGCTTATTTCAATTCGCATGGTGTTTTACACCTGTGCACCAGAATCACCTCCAACCAAAGCAAAAAGGTGTTTTGGGTTCCATCCACTTAAAAAGAAAGACGATAAAGCTCTCATTGGTTTTGTAGCAAATTGGTGTTTTTGGGGTTAGAATGGTATTTTATGCGTGTGCACCAGAATCACCTCCAACCAGAGCAAAAAGGTGTTTTGGGTTCCATCCACTTAAAAAGAAAGACGATAAAGTTCTGATTGGTTTTGTTGCAAATTGGTGTTTTGGGGGTTAGAATGCACATTCACCCAAAAATCTCAGTGTGAAATGTTTCTTAACAGCCGTAAACAAGCATAGGTGTTTTGGTTCCATGTCAATAGAAAGCAGTTTGGATTTTCGAGTTTGGATTTTCAAAAGTATGTGTAATGAGTCCCAAGTAACACAAAACCGTCTTTTCGCTTCCATATGCGTAGAAAGAAGACGAATAAGCTTTGATAGGGCTTATTTCAATTCGCATGGTGTTTTACACCTGTGCACCAGAATCACCTCCAACCAAAGCAAAAAGGTGTTTTGGGTTCCATCCACTTAAAAAGAAAGACGATAAAGCTCTCATTGGTTTTGTAGCAAATTGGTGTTTTTGGGGTTAGAATGGTATTTTATGCGTGTGCACCAGAATCACCTCCAACCAGAGCAAAAAGGTGTTTTGGGTTCCATCCACTTAAAAAGAAAGACGATAAAGTTCTGATTGGTTTTGTTGCAAATTGGTGTTTTTGGGGTTAGAATGCACATTCACCCAAAAATCTCAGTGTGAAATGTTTCTTAACAGCCGTAAACAAGCATAGGTGTTTTGGTTCCATGTCAATAGAAAGCAGTTTGGATTTTCGATTGTTCTTTCCATGTTCTTTCCACCCACAAATAGCGAAGTGTAATGAGCCTGAACCTCCCCAAACAGGTTTCTTTGCGTTCCAGCTACATAGAAAGAAGAATTTTGGATTTCGCTTATTTCAAATCGTGTTCCGTGGTGTTAATGCTCATTAACCCAGAAATCGCAAAGTATGTGTAATGAGTCCCAAGTAACACAAAACCGTCTTTTCGCTTCCATATGCGTAGAAAGAAGACGAATAAGCTTTGATAGGGCTTATTTCAATTCGCATGGTGTTTTACACCTGTGCACCAGAATCACCTCCAACCAAAGCAAAAAGGTGTTTTGGGTTCCATCCACTTAAAAAGAAAGACGATAAAGCTCTCATTGGTTTTGTAGCAAATTGGTGTTTTTGGGGTTAGAATGCACATTCACCCAAAAATCTCAGAGTGAAATGTTTCTTAGCCGTAAACAAGCATAGGTGTTTTGGTTGCATTTCAATAGAAAGCAGACGAAAAAGTTTGGATCGTTCTTTCCATGTTCTTTCCACCCACAATTAGCAAAGCGAAGTGTAATGAGCCTGAACCCAAACAGGTTTTTTTGCGTTCCAGCTACATAGAAAGAAGAATTTTGGATTTCGCTTATTTCAAATCGTGTTCCGTGATGTTAATGCTCATTAACCCAGAAATCGCAAAGTATGTGTAATGAGTCCCAAGTAACACAAAACCGTCTTTTCGCTTCCATATGCGTAGAAAGAAGACGAATAAGCTTTGATAGGGCTTATTTCAATTCGCATGGTGTTTTATGGGTGTGCACCAGAATCACCTCCAACCAAAGCAAAAATGTGTTTTGGGTTCGATAAACTTAAAAAGAAAGACGATAAAGCTCTCATTGGTTTTGTAGCAAACTGGTGTTTTGGGGTTAGAATGCACATTCACCCAAAAATCTCAGAGTGAAATGTTTCTTAACAGCCGTAAACAAGCATAGGTGTTTTGGTTCCATGTCAATAGAAAGCAGACGAAAAAGTTTGGATTGTTCTTTCCTTGTTCTTTCCACCCACAAATAGCGAAGTGTAATGAGCCTGAACCTCCCCAAACAGGTTGTTTTGCGTTGCAGCTACATAGAAAGAAGAATTTTGGATTTCGCTTATTTCAAATCGTGTTCCGTGGTGTTAATGCTCATTAACCCAGAAATCGCAAAGTATGTGTAATGAGTCCCAAGTAAAACATAACCGTCTTTTCGCTTCCATATGCGTAGAAAGAAGACGAATAAGCTTTGAAAGGGCGTATTTCAATTCGCATGGTGTTTTATGGGTGTGCACCAGAATCACCTCCAACCAAAGCAAAAAGGTGTTTTGGGTTCCATCCATTTAAAAAGAAAGACGATAAAGCTCTGATTGGTTTTGTTACAAATTGGTGTTTTTGGGGTTAGAATGCACATTCACCCAAAAATCTGAGTGAAATGTTTCTTAACAGCCGTAAAGAAGGATAGGTGTTTTGGTTCCATGTCAATAGAAAGCAGGCGAAAAAGTTTGGATTGTTCTTTCCATGTTCTTTCCACCCACAAATAGCGAAGTGTAATGAGCCTGAACCTCCCGAAACAGGTTGTTTTGCGTTCCAGCTACATAGAAAGAAGAATTTTGGATTTCGCTTATTTCAAATCGTGTTCCGTGGTGTTAATGCTCATTAACCCAGAAATCGCAAAGTATGTGTAATGAGTCCCAAGTAACACAAAACCGTCTTTTCGCTTCCATATGCGTAGAAAGAAGACGAATAAGCTTTGATAGGGCTTATTTCAATTCGCATGGTGTTTTATACCTGTGCACCAGAATCACCTCCAACCAAAGCAGAAAGGTGTTTTGGGTTCCATCCACTTAAAAAGAAAGACGATAAAGCTCTGATTGGTTTTGTTGCAAATTGGTGTTTTTGGGGTTAGAATGCACATTCACCTAAAAATCTCAGAGTGAAATGTTTCTTAACAGCCGTAAACAAGCATAGGTGTTTTGGTTCCATGTCAATAGAAAGCAGTTTGGATTTTCGATTGTTCATTCCATGTTCTTTCCACCCACAAATAGCGAAGTGTAATGAGCCTGAACCTCCCCAAACAGGTTGTTTTGCGTTCCAGCTACATAGAAAGAAGAATTTTGGATTTCGCTTATTTCAAATCGTGTTCCGTGATGTTAATGCTCATTAACCCAGAAATCGCAAAGTATGTGTAATGAGTCCCAAGTAACACAAAACCGTCTTTTCGCTTCCATATGCGTAGAAGGAAGACGAATAAGCTTTGATAGGGCTTATTTCAATTCGCATGGTGTTTTATACCTGTGCACCAGAATCACCTCCAACCAAAGCAAAATGTGTTTTGGGTTCCATCCACTTAAAAAGAAAGACGATAAAGTTCTGATTGGTTTTGTTGCAAATTGGTGTTTTTGGGGTTAGAATGCACATTCACCTAAAAATCACAGAGTGAAATGTTTCTTAACAGCCGTACACAAGCATAGGAGTTTTGGTTCCATGTCAATAGAAAGCAGACGAAAAAGTTTGGATTGTTCTTTCCATGTTCTTTCCACCCACAAATAGCGAAGTGTAATGAGCCTGAACCTCCCCAAACATGTTGTTTTGCGTTGCAGCTACATAGAAAGAAGTATTTTGGATTTCGCTTATTTCAAATCGTGTTCCGTGATGTTAATGCTCATTAACCCAGAAATCGCAAAGTATGTGTAATGAGTCCCAAGTAACACAAAACCGTCTTTTCGCTTCCATATGCGTAGAAAGAAGACGAATAAGTTTGATAGGGCTTATTTCAATTCGCATGGTATTTTATTCGTGTGCACCAGAATCACCTCCAACCAAAGCAAAAAGGTGTTTGGGGTTCCATCCACTTAAAAAGAAAGACGATAAAGTTCTGATTGGTTTTGTTGCAAATTGGTGTTTTTGGGGTTAGAATGCACATTCACCCAAAAATCTCAGTGTGAAATGTTTCTTAACAGCCGTAAACAAGCATAGGTGTTTTGGTTCCATGTCAATAGAAAGCAGTTTGGATTTTCGATTGTTCTTTCCATGTTCTTTCCACCCACAAATAGCGAAGTGTAATGAGCCTGAACCTCCCCAAACAGGTTTCTTTGCGTTCCAGCTACATAGAAAGAAGAATTTTGGATTTCGCTTATTTCAAATCGTGTTCCGTGGTGTTAATGCTCATTAACCCAGAAATCGCAAAGTATGTGTAATGAGTCCCAAGTAACACAAAACCGTCTTTTCGCTTCCATATGCGTAGAAAGAAGACGAATAAGCTTTGATAGGGCTTATTTCAATTCGCATGGTGTTTTACACCTGTGCACCAGAATCACCTCCAACCAAAGCAAAAAGGTGTTTTGGGTTCCATCCACTTAAAAAGAAAGACGATAAAGCTCTCATTGGTTTTGTAGCAAATTGGTGTTTTTGGGGTTAGAATGCACATTCACCCAAAAATCTCAGAGTGAAATGTTTCTTAGCCGTAAACAAGCATAGGTGTTTTGGTTGCATTTCAATAGAAAGCAGACGAAAAAGTTTGGATCGTTCTTTCCATGTTCTTTCCACCCACAATTAGCAAAGCGAAGTGTAATGAGCCTGAACCCAAACAGGTTTTTTTGCGTTCCAGCTACATAGAAAGAAGAATTTTGGATTTCGCTTATTTCAAATCGTGTTCCGTGATGTTAATGCTCATTAACCCAGAAATCGCAAAGTATGTGTAATGAGTCCCAAGTAACACAAAACCGTCTTTTCGCTTCCATATGCGTAGAAAGAAGACGAATAAGCTTTGATAGGGCTTATTTCAATTCGCATGGTGTTTTATGGGTGTGCACCAGAATCACCTCCAACCAAAGCAAAAATGTGTTTTGGGTTCGATAAACTTAAAAAGAAAGACGATAAAGCTCTCATTGGTTTTGTAGCAAACTGGTGTTTTGGGGTTAGAATGCACATTCACCCAAAAATCTCAGAGTGAAATGTTTCTTAACAGCCGTAAACAAGCATAGGTGTTTTGGTTCCATGTCAATAGAAAGCAGACGAAAAAGTTTGGATTGTTCTTTCCATGTTCTTTCCACCCACAAATAGCGAAGTGTAATGAGCCTGAACCTCCCCAAACAGGTTGTTTTGCGTTGCAGCTACATAGAAAGAAGAATTTTGGATTTCGCTTATTTCAAATCGTGTTCCGTGGTGTTAATGCTCATTAACCCAGAAATCGCAAAGTATGTGTAATGAGTCCCAAGTAAAACATAACCGTCTTTTCGCTTCCATATGCGTAGAAAGAAGACGAATAAGCTTTGAAAGGGCGTATTTCAATTCGCATGGTGTTTTATGGGTGTGCACCAGAATCACCTCCAACCAAAGCAAAAAGGTGTTTTGGGTTCCATCCATTTAAAAAGAAAGACGATAAAGCTCTGATTGGTTTTGTTACAAATTGGTGTTTTTGGGGTTAGAATGCACATTCACCCAAAAATCTGAGTGAAATGTTTCTTAACAGCCGTAAAGAAGGATAGGTGTTTTGGTTCCATGTCAATAGAAAGCAGGCGAAAAAGTTTGGATTGTTCTTTCCATGTTCTTTCCACCCACAAATAGCGAAGTGTAATGAGCCTGAACCTCCCGAAACAGGTTGTTTTGCGTTCCAGCTACATAGAAAGAAGAATTTTGGATTTCGCTTATTTCAAATCGTGTTCCGTGGTGTTAATGCTCATTAACCCAGAAATCGCAAAGTATGTGTAATGAGTCCCAAGTAACACAAAACCGTCTTTTCGCTTCCATATGCGTAGAAAGAAGACGAATAAGCTTTGATAGGGCTTATTTCAATTCGCATGGTGTTTTATACCTGTGCACCAGAATCACCTCCAACCAAAGCAAAAAGGTGTTTTGGGTTCCATCCACTTAAAAAGAAAGACGATAAAGCTCTGATTGGTTTTGTTGCAAATTGGTGTTTTTGGGGTTAGAATGCACATTCACCTAAAAATCTCAGAGTGAAATGTTTCTTAACAGCCGTAAACAAGCATAGGTGTTTTGGTTCCATGTCAATAGAAAGCAGTTTGGATTTTCGATTGTTCATTCCATGTTCTTTCCACCCACAAATAGCGAAGTGTAATGAGCCTGAACCTCCCCAAACAGGTTGTTTTGCGTTCCAGCTACATAGAAAGAAGAATTTTGGATTTCGCTTATTTCAAATCGTGTTCCGTGATGTTAATGCTCATTAACCCAGAAATCGCAAAGTATGTGTAATGAGTCCCAAGTAACACAAAACCGTCTTTTCGCTTCCATATGCGTAGAAGGAAGACGAATAAGCTTTGATAGGGCTTATTTCAATTCGCATGGTGTTTTATACCTGTGCACCAGAATCACCTCCAACCAAAGCAAAATGTGTTTTGGGTTCCATCCACTTAAAAAGAAAGACGATAAAGTTCTGATTGGTTTTGTTGCAAATTGGTGTTTTTGGGGTTAGAATGCACATTCACCTAAAAATCACAGAGTGAAATGTTTCTTAACAGCCGTACACAAGCATAGGAGTTTTGGTTCCATGTCAATAGAAAGCAGACGAAAAAGTTTGGATTGTTCTTTCCATGTTCTTTCCACCCACAAATAGCGAAGTGTAATGAGCCTGAACCTCCCCAAACATGTTGTTTTGCGTTGCAGCTACATAGAAAGAAGTATTTTGGATTTCGCTTATTTCAAATCGTGTTCCGTGATGTTAATGCTCATTAACCCAGAAATCGCAAAGTATGTGTAATGAGTCCCAAGTAACACAAAACCGTCTTTTCGCTTCCATATGCGTAGAAAGAAGACGAATAAGTTTGATAGGGCTTATTTCAATTCGCATGGTATTTTATTCGTGTGCACCAGAATCACCTCCAACCAAAGCAAAAAGGTGTTTGGGGTTCCATCCACTTAAAAAGAAAGACGATAAAGTTCTGATTGGTTTTGTTGCAAATTGGTGTTTTTGGGGTTAGAATGCACATTCACCCAAAAATCTCAGTGTGAAATGTTTCTTAACAGCCGTAAACAAGCATAGGTGTTTTGGTTCCATGTCAATAGAAAGCAGTTTGGATTTTCGATTGTTCTTTCCATGTTCTTTCCACCCACAAATAGCGAAGTGTAATGAGCCTGAACCTCCCCAAACAGGTTTCTTTGCGTTCCAGCTACATAGAAAGAAGAATTTTGGATTTCGCTTATTTCAAATCGTGTTCCGTGGTGTTAATGCTCATTAACCCAGAAATCGCAAAGTATGTGTAATGAGTCCCAAGTAACACAAAACCGTCTTTTCGCTTCCATATGCGTAGAAAGAAGACGAATAAGCTTTGATAGGGCTTATTTCAATTCGCATGGTGTTTTACACCTGTGCACCAGAATCACCTCCAACCAAAGCAAAAAGGTGTTTTGGGTTCCATCCACTTAAAAAGAAAGACGATAAAGCTCTCATTGGTTTTGTAGCAAATTGGTGTTTTTGGGGTTAGAATGCACATTCACCCAAAAATCTCAGAGTGAAATGTTTCTTAGCCGTAAACAAGCATAGGTGTTTTGGTTGCATTTCAATAGAAAGCAGACGAAAAAGTTTGGATCGTTCTTTCCATGTTCTTTCCACCCACAATTAGCAAAGCGAAGTGTAATGAGCCTGAACCCAAACAGGTTTTTTTGCGTTCCAGCTACATAGAAAGAAGAATTTTGGATTTCGCTTATTTCAAATCGTGTTCCGTGATGTTAATGCTCATTAACCCAGAAATCGCAAAGTATGTGTAATGAGTCCCAAGTAACACAAAACCGTCTTTTCGCTTCCATATGCGTAGAAAGAAGACGAATAAGCTTTGATAGGGCTTATTTCAATTCGCATGGTGTTTTATGGGTGTGCACCAGAATCACCTCCAACCAAAGCAAAAATGTGTTTTGAGTTCGATAAACTTAAAAAGAAAGACGATAAAGCTCTCATTGGTTTTGTAGCAAACTGGTGTTTTGGGGTTAGAATGCACATTCACCCAAAAATCTCAGAGTGAAATGTTTCTTAACAGCCGTAAACAAGCATAGGTGTTTTGGTTCCATGTCAATAGAAAGCAGACGAAAAAGTTTGGATTGTTCTTTCCATGTTCTTTCCACCCACAAATAGCGAAGTGTAATGAGCCTGAACCTCCCCAAACAGGTTGTTTTGCGTTGCAGCTACATAGAAAGAAGAATTTTGGATTTCGCTTATTTCAAATCGTGTTCCGTGGTGTTAATGCTCATTAACCCAGAAATCGCAAAGTATGTGTAATGAGTCCCAAGTAAAACATAACCGTCTTTTCGCTTCCATATGCGTAGAAAGAAGACGAATAAGCTTTGAAAGGGCGTATTTCAATTCGCATGGTGTTTTATGGGTGTGCACCAGAATCACCTCCAACCAAAGCAAAAAGGTGTTTTGGGTTCCATCCATTTAAAAAGAAAGACGATAAAGCTCTGATTGGTTTTGTTACAAATTGGTGTTTTTGGGGTTAGAATGCACATTCACCCAAAAATCTGAGTGAAATGTTTCTTAACAGCCGTAAAGAAGGATAGGTGTTTTGGTTCCATGTCAATAGAAAGCAGGCGAAAAAGTTTGGATTGTTCTTTCCATGTTCTTTCCACCCACAAATAGCGAAGTGTAATGAGCCTGAACCTCCCGAAACAGGTTGTTTTGCGTTCCAGCTACATAGAAAGAAGAATTTTGGATTTCGCTTATTTCAAATCGTGTTCCGTGGTGTTAATGCTCATTAACCCAGAAATCGCAAAGTATGTGTAATGAGTCCCAAGTAACACAAAACCGTCTTTTCGCTTCCATATGCGTAGAAAGAAGACGAATAAGCTTTGATAGGGCTTATTTCAATTCGCATGGTGTTTTATACCTGTGCACCAGAATCACCTCCAACCAAAGCAAAAAGGTGTTTTGGGTTCCATCCACTTAAAAAGAAAGACGATAAAGCTCTGATTGGTTTTGTTGCAAATTGGTGTTTTTGGGGTTAGAATGCACATTCACCTAAAAATCTCAGAGTGAAATGTTTCTTAACAGCCGTAAACAAGCATAGGTGTTTTGGTTCCATGTCAATAGAAAGCAGTTTGGATTTTCGATTGTTCATTCCATGTTCTTTCCACCCACAAATAGCGAAGTGTAATGAGCCTGAACCTCCCCAAACAGGTTGTTTTGCGTTCCAGCTACATAGAAAGAAGAATTTTGGATTTCGCTTATTTCAAATCGTGTTCCGTGATGTTAATGCTCATTAACCCAGAAATCGCAAAGTATGTGTAATGAGTCCCAAGTAACACAAAACCGTCTTTTCGCTTCCATATGCGTAGAAGGAAGACGAATAAGCTTTGATAGGGCTTATTTCAATTCGCATGGTGTTTTATACCTGTGCACCAGAATCACCTCCAACCAAAGCAAAATGTGTTTTGGGTTCCATCCACTTAAAAAGAAAGACGATAAAGTTCTGATTGGTTTTGTTGCAAATTGGTGTTTTTGGGGTTAGAATGCACATTCACCTAAAAATCACAGAGTGAAATGTTTCTTAACAGCCGTACACAAGCATAGGAGTTTTGGTTCCATGTCAATAGAAAGCAGACGAAAAAGTTTGGATTGTTCTTTCCATGTTCTTTCCACCCACAAATAGCGAAGTGTAATGAGCCTGAACCTCCCCAAACATGTTGTTTTGCGTTGCAGCTACATAGAAAGAAGTATTTTGGATTTCGCTTATTTCAAATCGTGTTCCGTGATGTTAATGCTCATTAACCCAGAAATCGCAAAGTATGTGTAATGAGTCCCAAGTAACACAAAACCGTCTTTTCGCTTCCATATGCGTAGAAAGAAGACGAATAAGTTTGATAGGGCTTATTTCAATTCGCATGGTGTTTTATACCTGTGCACCAGAATCACCTCCAACCAAAGCAAAAAGGTGTTTTGGGTTCCATCCACTTAAAAAGAAAGACGATAAAGCTCTGATTGGTTTTGTTGCAAATTGGTGTTTTTGGGGTTAGAATGCACATTCACCTAAAAATCTCAGAGTGAAATGTTTCTTAACAGCCGTAAACAAGCATAGGTGTTTTGGTTCCATGTCAATAGAAAGCAGTTTGGATTTTCGATTGTTCATTCCATGTTCTTTCCACCCACAAATAGCGAAGTGTAATGAGCCTGAACCTCCCCAAACAGGTTGTTTTGCGTTCCAGCTACATAGAAAGAAGAATTTTGGATTTCGCTTATTTCAAATCGTGTTCCGTGATGTTAATGCTCATTAACCCAGAAATCGCAAAGTATGTGTAATGAGTCCCAAGTAACACAAAACCGTCTTTTCGCTTCCATATGCGTAGAAGGAAGACGAATAAGCTTTGATAGGGCTTATTTCAATTCGCATGGTGTTTTATACCTGTGCACCAGAATCACCTCCAACCAAAGCAAAATGTGTTTTGGGTTCCATCCACTTAAAAAGAAAGACGATAAAGTTCTGATTGGTTTTGTTGCAAATTGGTGTTTTTGGGGTTAGAATGCACATTCACCTAAAAATCACAGAGTGAAATGTTTCTTAACAGCCGTACACAAGCATAGGAGTTTTGGTTCCATGTCAATAGAAAGCAGACGAAAAAGTTTGGATTGTTCTTTCCATGTTCTTTCCACCCACAAATAGCGAAGTGTAATGAGCCTGAACCTCCCCAAACATGTTGTTTTGCGTTGCAGCTACATAGAAAGAAGTATTTTGGATTTCGCTTATTTCAAATCGTGTTCCGTGATGTTAATGCTCATTAACCCAGAAATCGCAAAGTATGTGTAATGAGTCCCAAGTAACACAAAACCGTCTTTTCGCTTCCATATGCGTAGAAAGAAGACGAATAAGTTTGATAGGGCTTATTTCAATTCGCATGGTATTTTATTCGTGTGCACCAGAATCACCTCCAACCAAAGCAAAAAGGTGTTTGGGGTTCCATCCACTTAAAAAGAAAGACGATAAAGTTCTGATTGGTTTTGTTGCAAATTGGTGTTTTTGGGGTTAGAATGCACATTCACCCAAAAATCTCAGTGTGAAATGTTTCTTAACAGCCGTAAACAAGCATAGGTGTTTTGGTTCCATGTCAATAGAAAGCAGTTTGGATTTTCGATTGTTCTTTCCATGTTCTTTCCACCCACAAATAGCGAAGTGTAATGAGCCTGAACCTCCCCAAACAGGTTTCTTTGCGTTCCAGCTACATAGAAAGAAGAATTTTGGATTTCGCTTATTTCAAATCGTGTTCCGTGGTGTTAATGCTCATTAACCCAGAAATCGCAAAGTATGTGTAATGAGTCCCAAGTAACACAAAACCGTCTTTTCGCTTCCATATGCGTAGAAAGAAGACGAATAAGCTTTGATAGGGCTTATTTCAATTCGCATGGTGTTTTATACCTGTGCACCAGAATCACCTCCAACCAAAGCAAAAAGGTGTTTTGGGTTCCATCCACTTAAAAAGAAAGACGATAAAGCTCTCATTGGTTTTGTAGCAAATTGGTGTTTTTGGGGTTAGAATGCACATTCACCCAAAAATCTCAGAGTGAAATGTTTCTTAGCCGTAAACAAGCATAGGTGTTTTGGTTGCATTTCAATAGAAAGCAGACGAAAAAGTTTGGATCGTTCTTTCCATGTTCTTTCCACCCACAAATAGCAAAGCGAAGTGTAATGAGCCTGAACCCAAACAGGTTGTTTTGCGTTCCAGCTACATAGAAAGAAGAATTTTGGATTTCGCTTATTTCAAATCGTGTTCCGTGGTGTTAATGCTCATTAACCCAGAAATCGCAAAGTATGTGTAATGAGTCCCAAGTAACACAAAACCGTCTTTTCGCTTCCATATGCGTAGAAAGAAGACGAATGTTTGATAGGGCTTATTTCAATTCGCATGGTATTTTATGCGTGTGCACCAGAATCACCTCCAACCAGAGCAAAAAGGTGTTTTGGGTTCCATCCACTTAAAAAGAAAGACGATAAAGTTCTGATTGGTTTTGTTGCAAATTGGTGTTTTTGGGGTTAGAATGCACATTCACCTAAAAATCTCAGAGTGAAATGTTTCTTAACAGCCGTAAACAAGCATAGGAGTTTTGGTTCCATGTCAATAGAAAGCAGACGAAAAAGTTTGGATTGTTCTTTCCATGTTCTTTCCACCCACAAATAGCGAAGTGTAATGAGCCTGACCTCCAGAAACAGGTTGTTTTGCGTTGCAGCTACATAGAAAGAAGAATTTTGGATTTCGCTTATTTCAAATCGTGTTCCGTGATGTTAATGCTCATTAACCCAGAAATCGCAAAGCATGTGTAATGAGTCCCAAGTAACACAAAACCGTCTTTTCGCTTCCATATGCGTAGAAAGAAGACGAATAAGCTTTGATAGGGCTTATATCAATTCGGATGGTGTTTTATGCGTGTGCACCAGAATCACCTCCAACCAAAGCAAAAAGGTGTTTTGGGTTCCATCCACTTAAAAAGAAAGATAAAGCTCTGATTGGTTTTGTTGCAAATTGGTGTTTTTGGGGTTAGAATGCACATTCACCCAAAAATCTCAGTGTGAAATGTTTCTTAACAGCCGTAAACAAGCATAGGTGTTTTGGTTCCATGTCAATAGAAAGCAGTTTGGATTTTCGATTGTTCATTCCATGTTCTTTCCACCCACAAATAGCGAAGTGTAATGAGCCTGAACCTCCCCAAACAGGTTGTTTTGCGTTCCAGCTACATAGAAAGAAGAATTTTGGATTTCGCTTATTTCAAATCGTGTTCCGTGATGTTAATGCTCATTAACCCATAAATCGCAAAGTATGTGTAATGAGTCCCAAGTAACACAAAACCGTCTTTTCGCTTCCATATGCGTAGAAAGAAGACGAATAAGTTTGATAGGGCTTATTTCAATTCGCATGGTATTTTATTCGTGTGCACCAGAATCACCTCCAACCAAAGCAAAAAGGTGTTTGGGGTTCCATCCACTTAAAAAGAAAGACGATAAAGTTCTGATTGGTTTTGTTGCAAATTGGTGTTTTTGGGGTTAGAATGCACATTCACCCAAAAATCTCAGAGTGAAATGTTTCTTAACAGCCGTAAACAAGCATAGGTGTTTTGGTTCCATGTCAATAGAAAGCAGTTTGGATTTTCGATTGTTCTTTCCATGTTCTTTCCACCCACAAATAGCGAAGTGTAATGAGCCTGAACCTCCCCAAACAGGTTTCTTTGCGTTCCAGCTACATAGAAAGAAGAATTTTGGATTTCGCTTATTTCAAATCGTGTTCCGTGGTGTTAATGCTCATTAACCCAGAAATCGCAAAGTATGTGTAATGAGTCCCAAGTAACACAAAACCGTCTTTTCGCTTCCATATGCGTAGAAAGAAGACGAATAAGCTTTGATAGGGCTTATTTCAATTCGCATGGTGTTTTATACCTGTGCACCAGAATCACCTCCAACCAAAGCAAAAAGGTGTTTTGGGTTCCATCCACTTAAAAAGAAAGACGATAAAGCTCTCATTGGTTTTGTAGCAAATTGGTGTTTTTGGGGTTAGAATGCACATTCACCCAAAAATCTCAGAGTGAAATGTTTCTTAGCCGTAAACAAGCATAGGTGTTTTGGTTGCATTTCAATAGAAAGCAGACGAAAAAGTTTGGATCGTTCTTTCCATGTTCTTTCCACCCACAAATAGCAAAGCGAAGTGTAATGAGCCTGAACCCAAACAGGTTGTTTTGCGTTCCAGCTACATAGAAAGAAGAATTTTGGATTTCGCTTATTTCAAATCGTGTTCCGTGGTGTTAATGCTCATTAACCCAGAAATCGCAAAGTATGTGTAATGAGTCCCAAGTAACACAAAACCGTCTTTTCGCTTCCATATGCGTAGAAAGAAGACGAATAAGTTTGATAGGGCTTATTTCAATTCGCATGGTATTTTATGCGTGTGCACCAGAATCACCTCCAACCAGAGCAAAAAGGTGTTTTGGGTTCCATCCACTTAAAAAGAAAGACGATAAAGTTCTGATTGGTTTTGTTGCAAATTGGTGTTTTTGGGGTTAGAATGCACATTCACCCAAAAATCTCAGTGTGAAATGTTTCTTAACAGCCGTAAACAAGCATAGGTGTTTTGGTTCCATGTCAATAGAAAGCAGTTTGGATTTTCGATTGTTCTTTCCATGTTCTTTCCACCCACAAATAGCGAAGTGTAATGAGCCTGAACCTCCCCAAACAGGTTTCTTTGCGTTCCAGCTACATAGAAAGAAGAATTTTGGATTTCGCTTATTTCAAATCGTGTTCCGTGGTGTTAATGCTCATTAACCCAGAAATCGCAAAGTATGTGTAATGAGTCCCAAGTAACACAAAACCGTCTTTTCGCTTCCATATGCGTAGAAAGAAGACGAATAAGCTTTGATAGGGCTTATTTCAATTCGCATGGTGTTTTATACCTGTGCACCAGAATCACCTCCAACCAAAGCAAAAAGGTGTTTTGGGTTCCATCCACTTAAAAAGAAAGACGATAAAGCTCTCATTGGTTTTGTAGCAAATTGGTGTTTTTGGGGTTAGAATGCACATTCACCCAAAAATCTCAGAGTGAAATGTTTCTTAGCCGTAAACAAGCATAGGTGTTTTGGTTGCATTTCAATAGAAAGCAGACGAAAAAGTTTGGATCGTTCTTTCCATGTTCTTTCCACCCACAATTAGCAAAGCGAAGTGTAATGAGCCTGAACCCAAACAGGTTTTTTTGCGTTCCAGCTACATAGAAAGAAGAATTTTGGATTTCGCTTATTTCAAATCGTGTTCCGTGGTGTTAATGCTCATTAACCCAGAAATCGCAAAGTATGTGTAATGAGTCCCAAGTAACACAAAACCGTCTTTTCGCTTCCATATGCGTAGAAAGAAGACGAATAAGTTTGATAGGGCTTATTTCAATTCGCATGGTATTTTATGCGTGTGCACCAGAATCACCTCCAACCAGAGCAAAAAGGTGTTTTGGGTTCCATCCACTTAAAAAGAAAGACGATAAAGTTCTGATTGGTTTTGTTGCAAATTGGTGTTTTTGGGGTTAGAATGCACATTCACCTAAAAATCACAGAGTGAAATGTTTCTTAACAGCCGTACACAAGCATAGGAGTTTTGGTTCCATGTCAATAGAAAGCAGACGAAAAAGTTTGGATTGTTCTTTCCATGTTCTTTCCACCCACAAATAGCGAAGTGTAATGAGCCTGAACCTCCCCAAACATGTTGTTTTGCGTTGCAGCTACATAGAAAGAAGTATTTTGGATTTCGCTTATTTCAAATCGTGTTCCGTGATGTTAATGCTCATTAACCCAGAAATCGCAAAGTATGTGTAATGAGTCCCAAGTAACACAAAACCGTCTTTTCGCTTCCATATGCGTAGAAAGAAGACGAATAAGTTTGATAGGGCTTATTTCAATTCGCATGGTATTTTATTCGTGTGCACCAGAATCACCTCCAACCAAAGCAAAAAGGTGTTTGGGGTTCCATCCACTTAAAAAGAAAGACGATAAAGTTCTGATTGGTTTTGTTGCAAATTGGTGTTTTTGGGGTTAGAATGCACATTCACCCAAAAATCTCAGTGTGAAATGTTTCTTAACAGCCGTAAACAAGCATAGGTGTTTTGGTTCCATGTCAATAGAAAGCAGTTTGGATTTTCGATTGTTCTTTCCATGTTCTTTCCACCCACAAATAGCGAAGTGTAATGAGCCTGAACCTCCCCAAACAGGTTTCTTTGCGTTCCAGCTACATAGAAAGAAGAATTTTGGATTTCGCTTATTTCAAATCGTGTTCCGTGGTGTTAATGCTCATTAACCCAGAAATCGCAAAGTATGTGTAATGAGTCCCAAGTAACACAAAACCGTCTTTTCGCTTCCATATGCGTAGAAAGAAGACGAATAAGCTTTGATAGGGCTTATTTCAATTCGCATGGTGTTTTATACCTGTGCACCAGAATCACCTCCAACCAAAGCAAAAAGGTGTTTTGGGTTCCATCCACTTAAAAAGAAAGACGATAAAGCTCTCATTGGTTTTGTAGCAAATTGGTGTTTTTGGGGTTAGAATGCACATTCACCCAAAAATCTCAGAGTGAAATGTTTCTTAGCCGTAAACAAGCATAGGTGTTTTGGTTGCATTTCAATAGAAAGCAGACGAAAAAGTTTGGATCGTTCTTTCCATGTTCTTTCCACCCACAAATAGCAAAGCGAAGTGTAATGAGCCTGAACCCAAACAGGTTGTTTTGCGTTCCAGCTACATAGAAAGAAGAATTTTGGATTTCGCTTATTTCAAATCGTGTTCCGTGGTGTTAATGCTCATTAACCCAGAAATCGCAAAGTATGTGTAATGAGTCCCAAGTAACACAAAACCGTCTTTTCGCTTCCATATGCGTAGAAAGAAGACGAATAAGTTTGATAGGGCTTATTTCAATTCGCATGGTATTTTATGCGTGTGCACCAGAATCACCTCCAACCAGAGCAAAAAGGTGTTTTGGGTTCCATCCACTTAAAAAGAAAGACGATAAAGTTCTGATTGGTTTTGTAGCAAATTGGTGTTTTTGGGGTTAGAATGCACATTCACCCAAAAATCTCAGAGTGAAATGTTTCTTAGCCGTAAACAAGCATAGGTGTTTTGGTTGCATTTCAATAGAAAGCAGACGAAAAAGTTTGGATCGTTCTTTCCATGTTCTTTCCACCCACAATTAGCAAAGCGAAGTGTAATGAGCCTGAACCCAAACAGGTTTTTTTGCGTTCCAGCTACATAGAAAGAAGAATTTTGGATTTCGCTTATTTCAAATCGTGTTCCGTGGTGTTAATGCTCATTAACCCAGAAATCGCAAAGTATGTGTAATGAGTCCCAAGTAACACAAAACCGTCTTTTCGCTTCCATATGCGTAGAAAGTATACGAATAAGTTTGATAGGGCTTATTTCAATTCGCATGGTATTTTATGCGTGTGCACCAGAATCACCTCCAACCAGAGCAAAAAGGTGTTTTGGGTTCCATCCACTTAAAAAGAAAGACGATAAAGTTCTGATTGGTTTTGTTGCAAATTGGTGTTTTTGGGGTTAGAATGCACATTCACCCAAAAATCTCAGTGTGAAATGTTTCTTAACAGCCGTAAACAAGCATAGGTGTTTCGGTTCCATGTCAATAGAAAGCAGGCGAAAAAGTTTGGATTGTTCTTTCCATGTTCTTTCCACCCACAAATAGCGAAGTGTAATGAGCCTGAACCTCCCCAAACAGGTTTTTTTGCGTTCCAGCTACATAGAAAGAAGAATTTTGGATTTCGCTTATTTCAAATCGTGTTCCGTGGTGTTAATGCTCATTAACCCAGAAATCGCAAAGTATGTGTAATGAGTCCCAAGTAACACAAAACCGTCTTTTCGCTTCCATATGCGTAGAAAGAAGACGAATAAGCTTTGATAGGGCTTATTTCAATTCGCATGGTGTTTTATGGGTGTGCACCAGAATCACCTCCAACCAAAGCAAAAATGTGTTTTGGGTTCGATAAACTTAAAAAGAAAGACGATAAAGCTCTCATTGGTTTTGTAGCAAACTGGTGTTTTTGGGGTTAGAATGCACATTCACCCAAAAATCTCAGAGTGAAATGTTTCTTAACAGCCGTAAACAAGCATAGGTGTTTTGGTTCCATGTCAATAGAAAGCAGACGAAAAAGTTTGGATTGTTCTTTCCATGTTCTTTCCACCCACAAATAGCGAAGTGTAATGAGCCTGAACCTCCCCAAACAGGTTGTTTTGCGTTGCAGCTACATAGAAAGAAGAATTTTGGATTTCGCTTATTTCAAATCGTGTTCCGTGGTGTTAATGCTCATTAACCCAGAAATCGCAAAGTATGTGTATTGAGTCCCAAGTAAAACATAACCGTCTTTTCGCTTCCATATGCGTAGAAAGAAGACGAATAAGCTTTGAAAGGGCGTATTTCAATTCGCATGGTGTTTTATGGGTGTGCACCAGAATCACCTCCAACCAAAGCAAAAAGGTGTTTTGGGTTCCATCCATTTAAAAAGAAAGACGATAAAGCTCTGATTGGTTTTGTTACAAATTGGTGTTTTTGGGGTTAGAATGCACATTCACCCAAAAATCTCAGTGAAATGTTTCTTAACAGCCGTAAAGAAGGATAGGTGTTTTGGTTCCATGTCAATAGAAAGCAGGCGAAAAAGTTTGGATTGTTCTTTCCATGTTCTTTCCACCCACAAATAGCGAAGTGTAATGAGCCTGAACCTCCCGAAACAGGTTGTTTTGCGTTCCAGCTACATAGAAAGAAGAATTTTGGATTTCGCTTATTTCAAATCGTGTTCCGTGGTGTTAATGCTCATTAACCCAGAAATCGCAAAGTATGTGTAATGAGTCCCAAGTAACACAAAACCGTCTTTTCGCTTCCATATGCGTAGAAAGAAGACGAATAAGCTTTGATAGGGCTTATATCAATTCGCATGGTATTTTATGGGTGTGCACCAGAATCACCTCCAACCAAAGCAAAAAGGTGTTTTGGGTTCCATCCACTTAAAAAGAAAGACGATAAAGTTCTGATTGGTTTTGTTGCAAATTGGTGTTTTTGGGGTTAGAATGCACATTCACCTAAAAATCTCAGAGTGAAATGTTTCTTAACAGCCGTAAACAAGCATAGGAGTTTTGGTTCCATGTCAATAGAAAGCAGACGAAAAAGTTTGGATTGTTCTTTCCATGTTCTTTCCACCCACAAATAGCGAAGTGTAATGAGCCTGAACCTCCAGAAACAGGTTGTTTTGCGTTGCAGCTACATAGAAAGAAGAATTTTGGATTTCGCTTATTTCAAATCGTGTTCCGTGATGTTAATGCTCATTAACCCAGAAATCGCAAAGCATGTGTAATGAGTCCCAAGTAACACAAAACCGTCTTTTCGCTTCCATATGCGTAGAAAGAAGACGAATAAGCTTTGATAGGGCTTATATCAATTCGGATGGTGTTTTATGCGTGTGCACCAGAATCACCTCCAACCAAAGCAAAAAGGTGTTTTGGGTTCCATCCACTTAAAAAGAAAGATAAAGCTCTGATTGGTTTTGTTGCAAATTGGTGTTTTTGGGGTTAGAATGCACATTCACCCAAAAATCTCAGTGTGAAATGTTTCTTAACAGCCGTAAACAAGCATAGGTGTTTTGGTTCCATGTCAATAGAAAGCAGTTTGGATTTTCGATTGTTCATTCCATGTTCTTTCCACCCACAAATAGCGAAGTGTAATGAGCCTGAACCTCCCCAAACAGGTTGTTTTGCGTTCCAGCTACATAGAAAGAAGAATTTTGGATTTCGCTTATTTCAAATCGTGTTCCGTGATGTTAATGCTCATTAACCCATAAATCGCAAAGTATGTGTAATGAGTCCCAAGTAACACAAAACCGTCTTTTCGCTTCCATATGCGTAGAAAGAAGACGAATAAGTTTGATAGGGCTTATTTCAATTCGCATGGTATTTTATTCGTGTGCACCAGAATCACCTCCAACCAAAGCAAAAAGGTGTTTGGGGTTCCATCCACTTAAAAAGAAAGACGATAAAGTTCTGATTGGTTTTGTTGCAAATTGGTGTTTTTGGGGTTAGAATGCACATTCACCCAAAAATCTCAGAGTGAAATGTTTCTTAACAGCCGTAAACAATCATAGGTGTTTTGGTTCCATGTCAATAGAAAGCAGTTTGGATTTTCGATTGTTCTTTCCATGTTCTTTCCACCCACAAATAGCGAAGTGTAATGAGCCTGAACCTCCCCAAACAGGTTGTTTTGCGTTGCAGCTACATAGAAAGAAGAATTTTGGATTTCGCTTATTTCAAATCGTGTTCCGTGGTGTTAATGCTCATTAACCCAGAAATCGCAAAGTATGTGTAATGAGTCCCAAGTAACACAAAACCGTCTTTTCGCTTCCATATGCGTAGAAAGAAGACGAATAAGCTTTGATAGGGCTTATTTCAATTCGCATGGTGTTTTATACCTGTGCACCAGAATCACCTCCAACCAAAGCAAAAAGGTGTTTTGGGTTCCATCCACTTAAAAAGAAAGACGATAAAGCTCTCATTGGTTTTGTAGCAAATTGGTGTTTTTGGGGTTAGAATGCACATTCACCCAAAAATCTCAGAGTGAAATGTTTCTTAGCCGTAAACAAGCATAGGTGTTTTGGTTGCATTTCAATAGAAAGCAGACGAAAAAGTTTGGATCGTTCTTTCCATGTTCTTTCCACCCACAAATAGCAAAGCGAAGTGTAATGAGCCTGAACCCAAACAGGTTGTTTTGCGTTCCAGCTACATAGAAAGAAGAATTTTGGATTTCGCTTATTTCAAATCGTGTTCCGTGGTGTTAATGCTCATTAACCCAGAAATCGCAAAGTATGTGTAATGAGTCCCAAGTAACACAAAACCGTCTTTTCGCTTCCATATGCGTAGAAAGAAGACGAATAAGTTTGATAGGGCTTATTTCAATTCGCATGGTATTTTATGCGTGTGCACCAGAATCACCTCCAACCAGAGCAAAAAGGTGTTTTGGGTTCCATCCACTTAAAAAGAAAGACGATAAAGTTCTGATTGGTTTTGTTGCAAATTGGTGTTTTTGGGGTTAGAATGCACATTCACCCAAAAATCTCAGTGTGAAATGTTTCTTAACAGCCGTAAACAAGCATAGGTGTTTTGGTTCCATGTCAATAGAAAGCAGTTTGGATTTTCGATTGTTCTTTCCATGTTCTTTCCACCCACAAATAGCGAAGTGTAATGAGCCTGAACCTCCCCAAACAGGTTTCTTTGCGTTCCAGCTACATAGAAAGAAGAATTTTGGATTTCGCTTATTTCAAATCGTGTTCCGTGGTGTTAATGCTCATTAACCCAGAAATCGCAAAGTATGTGTAATGAGTCCCAAGTAACACAAAACCGTCTTTTCGCTTCCATATGCGTAGAAAGAAGACGAATAAGCTTTGATAGGGCTTATTTCAATTCGCATGGTGTTTTATACCTGTGCACCAGAATCACCTCCAACCAAAGCAAAAAGGTGTTTTGGGTTCCATCCACTTAAAAAGAAAGACGATAAAGCTCTCATTGGTTTTGTAGCAAATTGGTGTTTTTGGGGTTAGAATGCACATTCACCCAAAAATCTCAGAGTGAAATGTTTCTTAGCCGTAAACAAGCATAGGTGTTTTGGTTGCATTTCAATAGAAAGCAGACGAAAAAGTTTGGATCGTTCTTTCCATGTTCTTTCCACCCACAATTAGCAAAGCGAAGTGTAATGAGCCTGAACCCAAACAGGTTTTTTTGCGTTCCAGCTACATAGAAAGAAGAATTTTGGATTTCGCTTATTTCAAATCGTGTTCCGTGGTGTTAATGCTCATTAACCCAGAAATCGCAAAGTATGTGTAATGAGTCCCAAGTAACACAAAACCGTCTTTTCGCTTCCATATGCGTAGAAAGAAGACGAATAAGTTTGATAGGGCTTATTTCAATTCGCATGGTATTTTATGCGTGTGCACCAGAATCACCTCCAACCAGAGCAAAAAGGTGTTTTGGGTTCCATCCACTTAAAAAGAAAGACGATAAAGTTCTGATTGGTTTTGTTGCAAATTGGTGTTTTTGGGGTTAGAATGCACATTCACCTAAAAATCACAGAGTGAAATGTTTCTTAACAGCCGTACACAAGCATAGGAGTTTTGGTTCCATGTCAATAGAAAGCAGACGAAAAAGTTTGGATTGTTCTTTCCATGTTCTTTCCACCCACAAATAGCGAAGTGTAATGAGCCTGAACCTCCCCAAACATGTTGTTTTGCGTTGCAGCTACATAGAAAGAAGTATTTTGGATTTCGCTTATTTCAAATCGTGTTCCGTGATGTTAATGCTCATTAACCCAGAAATCGCAAAGTATGTGTAATGAGTCCCAAGTAACACAAAACCGTCTTTTCGCTTCCATATGCGTAGAAAGAAGACGAATAAGTTTGATAGGGCTTATTTCAATTCGCATGGTATTTTATTCGTGTGCACCAGAATCACCTCCAACCAAAGCAAAAAGGTGTTTGGGGTTCCATCCACTTAAAAAGAAAGACGATAAAGTTCTGATTGGTTTTGTTGCAAATTGGTGTTTTTGGGGTTAGAATGCACATTCACCCAAAAATCTCAGTGTGAAATGTTTCTTAACAGCCGTAAACAAGCATAGGTGTTTTGGTTCCATGTCAATAGAAAGCAGTTTGGATTTTTGATTGTTCTTTCCATGTTCTTTCCACCCACAAATAGCGAAGTGTAATGAGCCTGAACCTCCCCAAACAGGTTTCTTTGCGTTCCAGCTACATAGAAAGAAGAATTTTGGATTTCGCTTATTTCAAATCGTGTTCCGTGGTGTTAATGCTCATTAACCCAGAAATCGCAAAGTATGTGTAATGAGTCCCAAGTAACACAAAACCGTCTTTTCGCTTCCATATGCGTAGAAAGAAGACGAATAAGCTTTGATAGGGCTTATTTCAATTCGCATGGTGTTTTATACCTGTGCACCAGAATCACCTCCAACCAAAGCAAAAAGGTGTTTTGGGTTCCATCCACTTAAAAAGAAAGACGATAAAGCTCTCATTGGTTTTGTAGCAAATTGGTGTTTTTGGGGTTAGAATGCACATTCACCCAAAAATCTCAGAGTGAAATGTTTCTTAGCCGTAAACAAGCATAGGTGTTTTGGTTGCATTTCAATAGAAAGCAGACGAAAAAGTTTGGATCGTTCTTTCCATGTTCTTTCCACCCACAAATAGCAAAGCGAAGTGTAATGAGCCTGAACCCAAACAGGTTGTTTTGCGTTCCAGCTACATAGAAAGAAGAATTTTGGATTTCGCTTATTTCAAATCGTGTTCCGTGGTGTTAATGCTCATTAACCCAGAAATCGCAAAGTATGTGTAATGAGTCCCAAGTAACACAAAACCGTCTTTTCGCTTCCATATGCGTAGAAAGAAGACGAATAAGTTTGATAGGGCTTATTTCAATTCGCATGGTATTTTATGCGTGTGCACCAGAATCACCTCCAACCAGAGCAAAAAGGTGTTTTGGGTTCCATCCACTTAAAAAGAAAGACGATAAAGTTCTGATTGGTTTTGTAGCAAATTGGTGTTTTTGGGGTTAGAATGCACATTCACCCAAAAATCTCAGAGTGAAATGTTTCTTAGCCGTAAACAAGCATAGGTGTTTTGGTTGCATTTCAATAGAAAGCAGACGAAAAAGTTTGGATCGTTCTTTCCATGTTCTTTCCACCCACAATTAGCAAAGCGAAGTGTAATGAGCCTGAACCCAAACAGGTTTTTTTGCGTTCCAGCTACATAGAAAGAAGAATTTTGGATTTCGCTTATTTCAAATCGTGTTCCGTGGTGTTAATGCTCATTAACCCAGAAATCGCAAAGTATGTGTAATGAGTCCCAAGTAACACAAAACCGTCTTTTCGCTTCCATATGCGTAGAAAGAAGACGAATAAGCTTTGATAGGGCTTATATCAATTCGCATGGTATTTTATGCGTGTGCACCAGAATCACCTCCAACCAAAGCAAAAAGGTGTTTTGGGTTCCATCCACTTAAAAAGAAAGACGATAAAGTTCTGATTGGTTTTGTTGCAAATTGGTGTTTTTGGGGTTAGAATGCACATTCACCTAAAAATCTCAGAGTGAAATGTTTCTTAACAGCCGTAAACAAGCATAGGAGTTTTGGTTCCATGTCAATAGAAAGCAGACGAAAAAGTTTGGATTGTTCTTTCCATGTTCTTTCCACCCACAAATAGCGAAGTGTAATGAGCCTGAACCTCCAGAAACAGGTTGTTTTGCGTTGCAGCTACATAGAAAGAAGAATTTTGGATTTCGCTTATTTCAAATCGTGTTCCGTGATGTTAATGCTCATTAACCCAGAAATCGCAAAGCATGTGTAATGAGTCCCAAGTAACACAAAACCGTCTTTTCGCTTCCATATGCGTAGAAAGAAGACGAATAAGCTTTGATAGGGCTTATATCAATTCGGATGGTGTTTTATGCGTGTGCACCAGAATCACCTCCAACCAAAGCAAAAAGGTGTTTTGGGTTCCATCCACTTAAAAAGAAAGACGATAAAGCTCTGATTGGTTTTGTTGCAAATTGGTGTTTTTGGGGTTAGAATGCACATTCACCTAAAAATCTCAGAGTGAAATGTTTCTTAACAGCCGTACACAAGCATAGGAGTTTTGGTTCCATGTCAATAGAAAGCAGTTTGGATTTTCGATTGTTCATTCCATGTTCTTTCCACCCACAAATAGCGAAGTGTAATGAGCCTGAACCTCCCCAAACAGGTTGTTTTGCGTTCCAGCTACATAGCAAGAAGAATTTTGGATTTCGCTTATTTCAAATCGTGTTCCGTGATGTTAATGCTCATTAACCCAGAAATCGCAAAGTATGTGTAATGAGTCCCAAGTAACACAAAACCGTCTTTTCGCTTCCATATGCTTAGAAGGAAGACGAATAAGCTTTGATAGGGCTTATTTCAATTCGCATGGTGTTTTATACCTGTGCACCAGAATCACCTCCAACCAAAGCAAAATGTGTTTTGGGTTCCATCCACTTAAAAAGAAAGACGATAAAGTTCTGATTGGTTTTGTTGCAAATTGGTGTTTTTGGGGTTAGAATGCACATTCACCCAAAAATCTCAGTGTGAAATGTTTCTTAACAGCCGTAAACAAGCATAGGTGTTTCGGTTCCATGTCAATAGAAAGCAGGCGAAAAAGTTTGGATTGTTCTTTCCATGTTCTTTCCACCCACAAATAGCGAAGTGTAATGAGCCTGAACCTCCCCAAACAGGTTTCTTTGCGTTCCAGCTACATAGAAAGAAGAATTTTGGATTTCGCTTATTTCAAATCGTGTTCCGTGGTGTTAATGCTCATTAACCCAGAAATCGCAAAGTATGTGTAATGAGTCCCAAGTAACACAAAACCGTCTTTTCGCTTCCATATGCGTAGAAAGAAGACGAATAAGCTTTGATAGGGCTTATTTCCATTCGCATGGTGTTTTATGGGTGTGCACCAGAATCACCTCCAACCAAAGCAAAAATGTGTTTTGGGTTCGATAAACTTAAAAAGAAAGACGATAAAGCTCTCATTGGTTTTGTAGCAAACTGGTGTTTTTGGGGTTAGAATGCACATTCACCCAAAAATCTCAGAGTGAAATGTTTCTTAACAGCCGTAAACAAGCATAGGTGTTTTGGTTCCATGTCAATAGAAAGCAGACGAAAAAGTTTGGATTGTTCTTTCCATGTTCTTTCCACCCACAAATAGCGAAGTGTAATGAGCCTGAACCTCCCCAAACAGGTTGTTTTGCGTTGCAGCTACATAGAAAGAAGAATTTTGGATTTCGCTTATTTCAAATCGTGTTCCGTGGTGTTAATGCTCATTAACCCAGAAATCGCAAAGTATGTGTAATGAGTCCCAAGTACATAACCGTCTTTTCGCTTCCATATGCGTAGAAAGAAGACGAATAAGCTTTGAAAGGGCGTATTTCAATTCGCATGGTGTTTTATGGGTGTGCACCAGAATCACCTCCAACCAAAGCAAAAAGGTGTTTTGGGTTCTGTCAGGGGTTCAGAAGGAGAGACACAGGAGGGGGAGCAAATGGAGAGTGAGGAGGAGGAGTACGAGGGGGGCGCAGGCAGTGACAGTGGCCAGAGTTATTCCACAAGCCTCTCTAGCGAATCGGAGGACTCACAGAAGGGAGCGCCGGTGGCCAGAGCAAGGGAGATTCCAAGGGAGAAACCTCAAGAGGGAGGGGCCAGCGGGGAGTCTCTGAACAGCAGCTGGAGATCAGGGCCAGCGTCTCCACCAGAGCGCAGTGGGGAGGGGGAGTCCCAGGAGTCGGGACCAGTGTCCTCACCACCAGAGGGAGGAGAGGAGTCAGGTTTGGCAACACCCACATCAGGAAGCGGGGAAACGGTCAGAAGGAAAGTCACCGGCTGGGCGCGCGCGCCAAGTTCAAATGTACAGGAGCGCGGCACAGCGGGGAGCCCGGGAAGGGAGCCAGGTCCTAAAGCCCGCCGGAGGGAGGGGCAAGACTCAGGAGGCTCCGCGTCAGAGGAGTCCAGGAAGGAGGGAACCCCAGAGGGCAGAAGGACCCAACGCAGGAAAGAGCAGCGCAAGAGGTGGAGCCAGGCTAGAATCTTAAACTGGTGTGGGTGGAGCAGTGAGTCAGAGGGGACTTAGCCGGTCTAGCGTTAAGACGTGGGCCTGCGCGCCCAGAGCTTGGAAATGGAAACTAAACTTCAATAAAGACTTTTGTATATAATATCCACTGGGCGTTGGTCCTCTGTGAGCTGGGACCTAGCGGCAGACCTGACAGTAAGTCCCCTCTCCATTTTCACCAATTTTGCAACCTCGTGGAGTGCGGGAAAGCAGCGAGGGGTGAAGATTGGTGCTTCGCGAGCTCACGAAAAACAGGGAAATGACTACCGAAGAGAGGATAGCGAGTTTGCAAAACGCAGTGACGCAGTTGACTGCAGAAATTGCGGCTTCCAGAAAGAAAGAACAGGAAGCAGCTGCTGCCTGCCAGGATCTGCGAACCAGGTTAGAAGTGCTAAGTACACAGAGGCTACCAGCCACCAGACCAGAAGGGATTGGGCTGGGAAACAGAGGAGGGAGCCTGGTATCTCACTTCAATGGGGACCTGCAGGAGTATCCTAACTTCAGAGCAGATGTGATTTATACATTGCAGCTGCTTGACAAAGACTTTAAAAATGAGGGAGAGAAAGTGGGATTTATTATTTCGCATTTGCGGGGGGAGGCAAAATCGTGGCTGCGCAATCTATGGAGAGACAAGGATCCAGCCCTCCAAAATGCGGCTGCCTTCATTAAAGTGATGGATGCGTGTTTTTTATCTGAGATTGATGTGGATATCGCTAGGAGGGAGATTCACGGACTAAGACAAGGTAAAGCCACTGTGAGGCAATATCATGCACGTTTTTTCGGATTGGTGAATGTACTAGCCTGGGAGAAAGAATCGCCTGCCGTCAGAGACCTGTTCTGGGAGGGGTTGAGCGGAGCTGTGAAAGATGAGATCGCAAGGGGGGGAAGACCCCAAACCACCAAGGAAGTGGTGGAACGGGCACTCTCCATTGGGGTTCGGTTGGAAGGACGCCCTTGGGGCAGGGAGGAAGGGCATTTGGGACGCACGCCAGCGAAAGGACTGCCTCCCTTCCCCAAGGAGGCGGCGCGCGCTCGATCCATGCCTCCGCTGGGAGGGGGAGAGGAGCCGATGGAGATAGGTGGTGCTAAGGCTCACTCCACAGTCGGAGCCCTAACTCCGGGAGCAGTCAAGATGAAGCCTCCTAGAGGAACCAGGAAGTGCTACATCTGCGACAGTGCTCAGCATATGGCAAAAGAGTGTCCCCAGCGGTTTCACAAGCATACTGCAGCCGCAGCGACAGTAACAGACGCAATTCAGCAGAGGGAGTCGCAGCAGGAAAACTCCACTGTCTGGCTGGAGATGGCGTCTCTGGGGACCAGCCAGACAAGTCAGTGAAGCAATCCCCAGGGATCTTACAGCCCACCGACCCCCTCCCACCCAAACCAGTAGTGCAGCTCACCGCATCCCTTCAGCTCCCCAATGGGCTACTGGTGGAAATTCCCATCACCGTAGACTCGGGGAGCAATGCAGATTTTATAGACATGCAGTTCCTCCAGCAACATGGCATAGCCCTTCTGCCAGCGGCGGTACCTCTGAAAGTCGTCACAGTGGACGGCAGGGAGCTACTGGGAGGGCAAGTGCTACAGCAGACGCCGCCAATGGTGATGCGCATTGGAAACCACCGTGAGGTCATCAGCTTCAACGTCACCCGCCTGTCAGACACGCCCATAGTGTTGGGAATGAGTTGGCTGGATAGGCACAGCCCGGCATTAGCTTGGTACCAGCGGCAACTGACCTTCGGCTCCTCTTACTGCGCAGAACACTGCATCCTGGCGGACTTGGAAGATGAGGGGCACGAGGATGGACCACAGCTGAACTTGGGCATGTTGCAAGCGGTGCCTAACAAATACAAGGAGTTTTTGGAGGTCTTCTGCGAGAAAGAGGCGGATAAGCTGCCACCCCACAGACCCTACGACTGCAAGATCGACCTCCTGCCCGGGGCGACGCTCCCGGCGGGGAAACTGTACTCCATGTCTGAGGATGAATTGCAAGAGCTCAGGGAGTTCATAGATCACAACCTGAAGCGGGGATTCATCCGGGAGTCCAAGGCGGCAGGAGGCAGTCCCGTGTTCTTTGTAAAGAAGCGGGACACGCCCCAAAAGAGGCTGGTCGTTGATTTCCGCTTCTTGAACCTCAAGACCAAGCCCTCAGCATTCCCTATGCCCAAGATCGATGACCTGCTGGCGACGGTGAGGAAGGGTCGCATCTTTACCAAGTTGGATCTGCGCGGAGCGTACAATCTCATTCGCGTACGGGAAGGCGACGAGTGGAAAACAACCATGTTTACGCCGCTGGGCACTTATGAATACAGAGTTATGCCTTTTGGATTAAAAAATGGTTCCCACTGCTTTCAAGCCTTCATGCATCATGTCTTGGCGGGTCTCCTCTACAAGAAGTGCGTCTGCTTCCTGGATGACATCCTAATCTTCTCGGAATCGCCGGAGGCTCACGAGAGAGATGTTAGGGAAGTTCTGCAGAGGCTGCGGGAGCACAGGCTGTACGCCAAGCTGGAGAAGTGCCAGTTCGACAAGACGGAGGTGGATTTCTTGGGCTACAAACTGTCCGACAAGGGACTGGCTATGGACGGTGCCAAGGTACGTGCAGTACTGGATTGGAAGAGCCCACGCAATAGGAAGGAAGTACAGAGGTTTGTCGGTTTTGCCAACTTTTATCGCAAGTTCATCAAGGGTTTCGCCATGCAGACAGCGGCCATCACCGACACCCTCAGTTCCAAGAAGAAGAGGTTCATCTGGACGGAGCAGGCAGAGCAGTCCTTTCAGAAGCTCAAGCAGCTCTTCGCTTCCGAAGAGAACCTACTGCACGTAAATCCCAGCAGGCCCATGAGAGTGGAGACGGACGCCTCAGACAGGGCCGTGGGAGCCGTTCTGTTGCAGCAAGACCACCAGGGGGACTGGAGGCCGTGCGCTTTCTACTCCAGAAAACTCAGCAAAGCGGAGCAGAACTACACCATTTGGGACAGGGAGTTGCTGGCCATACATGCAGCCTTCAAGGCGTGGCGGCACTTCCTCGTCGGAGCCAAGCACACGGTGCAGGTCCGCACAGACCATAAGAACTTGGAGTACTGGCGCACGGCGAGGTTCCTGAACCAGCGACACATCCGCTGGGCGGAGTTCTTTGCAGATTTCGACTTCAGAATTGAGTACATCCCAGGAAACAGCAACGTCTTGGCGGACGCGCTGTCCAGAAAACCGCAGTATCTGGAGGCAGAGGCACCGGCGGCGGCCAAGCACATTTTCACACCACAGGCGTGGGCATGCGCGTCAGCCACGGTGGACCTGGACGCGGTGCGCCGCGCGCTGCGAACAGACTCGTTCGCCCGAGCCAAGATGGAGGAGGTGTGCAGTGGCAAGGCGAGGGGCGACGAATTCCAAGTGCGAGACGGCCTGCTCCTACGCAAGGGAGTCCTCTACGTACCAGGAGACAGCCTCCGCGCGAAGGTCCTGCAACAGCTGCACGACGCACCCAGCGCGGGGCACTTCGGCAAGGAGAAGACGGTGGACTTAGTAGCCAGAGACTTTTGGTGGCCTAAGATGCGGGGGGATGTCGCGGACTATGTCAATAGGTGCGACACCTGCCAAAGGGCTAAGCCTGTGCACCAGCCGCCGGCGGGCCTGTTGGAACCGCTACAGACACCGTTCGTACCGTGGGAGAGGGTAGCCCTGGACTTTGTCACAGATCTACCCAGCTCAAGGGGCAAGACGGCAGTGCTCGTGGTAGTGGACCTGTTCACCAAGATGGCCCACTTCATTCCGTGCGCGAAGGTGGCCACGGCCGAGCAGACCGCTAAGATGTTCATAGACCACGTGTTCAAGGTGCACGGCCTACCACGGTCTATTTTGTCCGACCGGGGGCGCCAGTTCATCTCCAACTTCTGGCAAAAGCTGATGGGATTCCTGAACGTCAAGGTCAGCCTGGCGTCGGCGAGACACCCGCAAACTAACGGGCAGGCGGAAAGGGTCAACGCCATCATGCAGCAGTACCTGAGATGCTACGCGAACCAGCAGCCATCGACCTGGGTGGACTATCTACCGTTGGCCGAGTTTGCCTACAACAACACGAAGCACGGGTCCACGGGGGTGACCCCATTTTTTGCCAACTACGGGAGGCATCCCAGAACCTTCCCGGGTCTGGACACAGTGCGGGAGGGGGAGCCACAGGGAGCAGAGGAAGTGGCAGCGGAGTTGCAGGAGATCCACGAGCAGCTCAGGAGGCAGTTAGAGTTGGCAAAACAGGCTTACAAAGTGCAGGCAGATCGACACAGGAGGGTTGGGGAGGACATCCAGGTGGGAGACTGGGTCTGGTTGGCAGCACAAGCAGTTCCAGCCAGATCGTTAGCCAAGAAGAAACTAGGGCACAAGCAGCTAGGGCCTTACCAAGTAGAGGCGCAGATCAACCCAGTGGCCTTCCGGTTGACACTCCCGGAGGGTTCCAGAATGCACCCGGTCTTTCATAGATCAGTGCTCACGCCCTACAGAGAGCCCCACAGGTTTCAAGCACCGGGGAAGGCGCCAGACCCGCTCAGAGAAGCGCCCAAAAAAGGGGGGTCGCCGAAAGGGGAGCCACTTAATGAAGCCACTGAGATTTTAGACTCAAGGTGGGGGGAGGACGGGATTGAATATCTTCTCGCCACGGAGGACACCCCGGCCAGCGCCAACAGGTGGGTGCCGGATTACGCAGTGGAAGAGCAGTTGCTCAAGGAAGAATTCCACACACTTTTCCCGCACAAGCCTATGCCGGCGGGCTTTTTCGAGGATTGTTTGTTCACACCCACACTCTCGGCCAGCACTTTCCGGGGTTTCTCGTCAGCTGAGGACTCGGCTCCGGGAGGCAGCTCTCCGGAGGGATCACTTTCAGGTTTTGGCACGGGGGGATCTTATTGGTGGGAGGACCAACCCGAGGTGGGCTGGCGCAGAGACATGCCGAAGGGGCCCTGGGAGGTGGACCCCCATCAAACAACAGGGGGAGGAGGGCTCTTGGGTGATTTGGGGTCGAGCGCAGATTTCGAGCACACCGCGCAGGAGATGGAAGCGGAGGAGGTCGTCGTCGACGAGCCCATGGGGGACTTCCCGGACTTATCTCGATGGTTGCAAGCCTCAGGGGACGAGCTGTATCCTGGACTCACCCCTACAACAATGGAGCACCCGGAACCCGCACCGGAAGAGGGGGAGGGGGGAAGGGGGGGCTTCGAGGGGGGGATGGATGTCAGGGGTTCAGAAGGAGAGACACAGGAGGGGGAGCAAATGGAGAGTGAGGAGGAGGAGTACGAGGGGGGCGCAGGCAGTGACAGTGGCCAGAGTTATTCCACAAGCCTCTCTAGCGAATCGGAGGACTCACAGAAGGGAGCGCCGGTGGCCAGAGCAAGGGAGATTCCAAGGGAGAAACCTCAAGAGGGAGGGGCCAGCGGGGAGTCTCTGAACAGCAGCTGGAGATCAGGGCCAGCGTCTCCACCAGAGCGCAGTGGGGAGGGGGAGTCCCAGGAGTCGGGACCAGTGTCCTCACCACCAGAGGGAGGAGAGGAGTCAGGTTTGGCAACACCCACATCAGGAAGCGGGGAAACGGTCAGAAGGAAAGTCACCGGCTGGGCGCGCGCGCCAAGTTCAAATGTACAGGAGCGCGGCACAGCGGGGAGCCCGGGAAGGGAGCCAGGTCCTAAAGCCCGCCGGAGGGAGGGGCAAGACTCAGGAGGCTCCGCGTCAGAGGAGTCCAGGAAGGAGGGAACCCCAGAGGGCAGAAGGACCCAACGCAGGAAAGAGCAGCGCAAGAGGTGGAGCCAGGCTAGAATCTTAAACTGGTGTGGGTGGAGCAGTGAGTCAGAGGGGACTTAGCCGGTCTAGCGTTAAGACGTGGGCCTGCGCGCCCAGAGCTTGGAAATGGAAACTAAACTTCAATAAAGACTTTTGTATATAATATCCACTGGGCGTTGGTCCTCTGTGAGCTGGGACCTAGCGGCAGACCTGACAGGTTCCATCCATTTAAAAAGAAAGACGATAAAGCTCTGATTGGTTTTGTTACAAATTGGTGTTTTTGGGGTTAGAATGCACATTCACCCAAAAATCTGAGTGAAATGTTTCTTAACAGCCGTAAAGAAGGATAGGTGTTTTGGTTCCATGTCAATAGAAAGCAGGCGAAAAAGTTCTTTCCATGTTCTTTCCACCCACAAATAGCGAAGTGTAATGAGCCTGAACCTCCCGAAACAGGTTGTTTTGCGTTCCAGCTACATAGAAAGAAGAATTTTGGATTTCGCTTATTTCAAATCGTGTTCCGTGGTGTTAATGCTCATTAACCCAGAAATCGCAAAGTATGTGTAATGAGTCCCAAGTAACACAAAACCGTCTTTTCGCTTCCATATGCGTAGAAAGAAGACGAATAAGCTTTGATAGGGCTTATATCAATTCGCATGGTATTTTATGCGTGTGCACCAGAATCACCTCCAACCAAAGCAAAAAGGTGTTTTGGGTTCCATCCACTTAAAAAGAAAGACGATAAAGTTCTGATTGGTTTTGTTGCAAATTGGTGTTTTTGGGGTTAGAATGCACATTCACCTAAAAATCTCAGAGTGAAATGTTTCTTAACAGCCGTAAACAAGCATAGGAGTTTTGGTTCCATGTCAATAGAAAGCAGACGAAAAAGTTTGGATTGTTCTTTCCATGTTCTTTCCACCCACAAATAGCGAAGTGTAATGAGCCTGAACCTCCAGAAACAGGTTGTTTTGCGTTGCAGCTACATAGAAAGAAGAATTTTGGATTTCGCTTATTTCAAATCGTGTTCCGTGATGTTAATGCTCATTAACCCAGAAATCGCAAAGCATGTGTAATGAGTCCCAAGTAACACAAAACCGTCTTTTCGCTTCCATATGCGTAGAAAGAAGACGAATAAGCTTTGATAGGGCTTATATCAATTCGGATGGTGTTTTATGCGTGTGCACCAGAATCACCTCCAACCAAAGCAAAAAGGTGTTTTGGGTTCCATCCACTTAAAAAGAAAGACGATAAAGCTCTGATTGGTTTTGTTGCAAATTGGTGTTTTTGGGGTTAGAATGCACATTCACCTAAAAATCTCAGAGTGAAATGTTTCTTAACAGCCGTAAACAAGCATAGGTGTTTTGGTTCCATGTCAATAGAAAGCAGTTTGGATTTTCGATTGTTCATTCCATGTTCTTTCCACCCACAAATAGCGAAGTGTAATGAGCCTGAACCTCCCCAAACAGGTTGTTTTGCGTTCCAGCTACATAGAAAGAAGAATTTTGGATTTCGCTTATTTCAAATCGTGTTCCGTGGTGTTAATGCTCATTAACCCAGAAATCGCAAAGTATGTGTAATGAGTCCCAAGTAACACAAAACCGTCTTTTCGCTTCCATATGCGTAGAAGGAAGACGAATAAGCTTAGATAGGGCTTATTTCAATTCGCATGGTGTTTTATACCTGTGCACCAGAATCACCTCCAACCAAAGCAAAATGTGTTTTGGGTTCCATCCACTTAAAAAGAAAGACGATAAAGTTCTGATTGGTTTTGTTGCAAATTGGTGTTTTTGGGGTTAGAATGCACATTCACCTAAAAATCACAGAGTGAAATGTTTCTTAACAGCCGTACACAAGCATAGGAGTTTTGGTTCCATGTCAATAGAAAGCAGACGAAAAAGTTTGGATTGTTCTTTCCATGTTCTTTCCACCCACAAATAGCGAAGTGTAATGAGCCTGAACCTCCCCAAACATGTTGTTTTGCGTTGCAGCTACATAGAAAGAAGTATTTTGGATTTCGCTTATTTCAAATCGTGTTCCGTGGTGTTAATGCTCATTAACCCAGAAATCGCAAAGTATGTGTAATGAGTCCCAAGTAACACAAAACCGTCTTTTCGCTTCCATATTGCGTAGAAAGAAGACGAATAAGTTTGATAGGGCTTATTTCAATTCGCATGGTATTTTATGCGTGTGCACCAGAATCACCTCCAACCAGAGCAAAAAGGTGTTTTGGGTTCCATCCACTTAAAAAGAAAGACGATAAAGTTCTGATTGGTTTTGTTGCAAATTGGTGTTTTTGGGGTTAGAATGCACATTCACCTAAAAATCTCAGAGTGAAATGTTTCTTAACAGCCGTAAACAAGTATAGGAGTTTTTGTTCCATGTCAATAGAAAGCAGACGAAAAAGTTTGGATTGTTCTTTCCATGTTCTTTCCACCCACAAATAGCGAAGTGTAATGAGCCTGAACCTCCAGAAACAGGTTGTTTTGCGTTCCAGCTACATAGAAAGAAGAATTTTGGATTTCGCTTATTTCAAATCGTGTTCCGTGATGTTAATGCTCATTAACCCAGAAATCGCAAAGTATGTGTAATGAGTCCCAAGTAACACAAAACCGTCTTTTCGCTTCCATATGCGTAGAAAGAAGACGAATAAGTTTGATAGGGCTTATTTCAATTCGCATGGTATTTTATTCGTGTGCACCAGAATCACCTCCAACCAAAGCAAAAAGGTGTTTGGGGTTCCATCCACTTAAAAAGAAAGACGATAAAGTTCTGATTGGTTTTGTTGCAAATTGGTGTTTTTGGGGTTAGAATGCACATTCACCCAAAAATCTCAGAGTGAAATGTTTCTTAACAGCCGTAAACAATCATAGGTGTTTTGGTTCCATGTCAATAGAAAGCAGTTTGGATTTTCGATTGTTCTTTCCATGTTCTTTCCACCCACAAATAGCGAAGTGTAATGAGCCTGAACCTCCCCAAACAGGTTGTTTTGCGTTGCAGCTACATAGAAAGAAGAATTTTGGATTTCGCTTATTTCAAATCGTGTTCCGTGGTGTTAATGCTCATTAACCCAGAAATCGCAAAGTATGTGTAATGAGTCCCAAGTAACACAAAACCGTCTTTTCGCTTCCATATGCGTAGAAAGAAGACGAATAAGCTTTGATAGGGCTTATTTCAATTCGCATGGTGTTTTATACCTGTGCACCAGAATCACCTCCAACCAAAGCAAAAAGGTGTTTTGGGTTCCATCCACTTAAAAAGAAAGACGATAAAGCTCTCATTGGTTTTGTAGCAAATTGGTGTTTTTGGGGTTAGAATGCACATTCACCCAAAAATCTCAGAGTGAAATGTTTCTTAGCCGTAAACAAGCATAGGTGTTTTGGTTGCATTTCAATAGAAAGCAGACGAAAAAGTTTGGATCGTTCTTTCCATGTTCTTTCCACCCACAAATAGCAAAGCGAAGTGTAATGAGCCTGAACCCAAACAGGTTGTTTTGCGTTCCAGCTACATAGAAAGAAGAATTTTGGATTTCGCTTATTTCAAATCGTGTTCCGTGGTGTTAATGCTCATTAACCCAGAAATCGCAAAGTATGTGTAATGAGTCCCAAGTAACACAAAACCGTCTTTTCGCTTCCATATGCGTAGAAAGAAGACGAATAAGTTTGATAGGGCTTATTTCAATTCGCATGGTATTTTATGCGTGTGCACCAGAATCACCTCCAACCAGAGCAAAAAGGTGTTTTGGGTTCCATCCACTTAAAAAGAAAGACGATAAAGTTCTGATTGGTTTTGTTGCAAATTGGTGTTTTTGGGGTTAGAATGCACATTCACCCAAAAATCTCAGTGTGAAATGTTTCTTAACAGCCGTAAACAAGCATAGGTGTTTTGGTTCCATGTCAATAGAAAGCAGTTTGGATTTTCGATTGTTCTTTCCATGTTCTTTCCACCCACAAATAGCGAAGTGTAATGAGCCTGAACCTCCCCAAACAGGTTTCTTTGCGTTCCAGCTACATAGAAAGAAGAATTTTGGATTTCGCTTATTTCAAATCGTGTTCCGTGGTGTTAATGCTCATTAACCCAGAAATCGCAAAGTATGTGTAATGAGTCCCAAGTAACACAAAACCGTCTTTTCGCTTCCATATGCGTAGAAAGAAGACGAATAAGCTTTGATAGGGCTTATTTCAATTCGCATGGTGTTTTATACCTGTGCACCAGAATCACCTCCAACCAAAGCAAAAAGGTGTTTTGGGTTCCATCCACTTAAAAAGAAAGACGATAAAGCTCTCATTGGTTTTGTAGCAAATTGGTGTTTTTGGGGTTAGAATGCACATTCACCCAAAAATCTCAGAGTGAAATGTTTCTTAGCCGTAAACAAGCATAGGTGTTTTGGTTGCATTTCAATAGAAAGCAGACGAAAAAGTTTGGATCGTTCTTTCCATGTTCTTTCCACCCACAATTAGCAAAGCGAAGTGTAATGAGCCTGAACCCAAACAGGTTTTTTTGCGTTCCAGCTACATAGAAAGAAGAATTTTGGATTTCGCTTATTTCAAATCGTGTTCCGTGGTGTTAATGCTCATTAACCCAGAAATCGCAAAGTATGTGTAATGAGTCCCAAGTAACACAAAACCGTCTTTTCGCTTCCATATGCGTAGAAAGAAGACGAATAAGTTTGATAGGGCTTATTTCAATTCGCATGGTATTTTATGCGTGTGCACCAGAATCACCTCCAACCAGAGCAAAAAGGTGTTTTGGGTTCCATCCACTTAAAAAGAAAGACGATAAAGTTCTGATTGGTTTTGTTGCAAATTGGTGTTTTTGGGGTTAGAATGCACATTCACCTAAAAATCACAGAGTGAAATGTTTCTTAACAGCCGTACACAAGCATAGGAGTTTTGGTTCCATGTCAATAGAAAGCAGACGAAAAAGTTTGGATTGTTCTTTCCATGTTCTTTCCACCCACAAATAGCGAAGTGTAATGAGCCTGAACCTCCCCAAACATGTTGTTTTGCGTTGCAGCTACATAGAAAGAAGTATTTTGGATTTCGCTTATTTCAAATCGTGTTCCGTGATGTTAATGCTCATTAACCCAGAAATCGCAAAGTATGTGTAATGAGTCCCAAGTAACACAAAACCGTCTTTTCGCTTCCATATGCGTAGAAAGAAGACGAATAAGTTTGATAGGGCTTATTTCAATTCGCATGGTATTTTATTCGTGTGCACCAGAATCACCTCCAACCAAAGCAAAAAGGTGTTTGGGGTTCCATCCACTTAAAAAGAAAGACGATAAAGTTCTGATTGGTTTTGTTGCAAATTGGTGTTTTTGGGGTTAGAATGCACATTCACCCAAAAATCTCAGTGTGAAATGTTTCTTAACAGCCGTAAACAAGCATAGGTGTTTTGGTTCCATGTCAATAGAAAGCAGTTTGGATTTTCGATTGTTCTTTCCATGTTCTTTCCACCCACAAATAGCGAAGTGTAATGAGCCTGAACCTCCCCAAACAGGTTTCTTTGCGTTCCAGCTACATAGAAAGAAGAATTTTGGATTTCGCTTATTTCAAATCGTGTTCCGTGGTGTTAATGCTCATTAACCCAGAAATCGCAAAGTATGTGTAATGAGTCCCAAGTAACACAAAACCGTCTTTTCGCTTCCATATGCGTAGAAAGAAGACGAATAAGCTTTGATAGGGCTTATTTCAATTCGCATGGTGTTTTATACCTGTGCACCAGAATCACCTCCAACCAAAGCAAAAAGGTGTTTTGGGTTCCATCCACTTAAAAAGAAAGACGATAAAGCTCTCATTGGTTTTGTAGCAAATTGGTGTTTTTGGGGTTAGAATGCACATTCACCCAAAAATCTCAGAGTGAAATGTTTCTTAGCCGTAAACAAGCATAGGTGTTTTGGTTGCATTTCAATAGAAAGCAGACGAAAAAGTTTGGATCGTTCTTTCCATGTTCTTTCCACCCACAAATAGCAAAGCGAAGTGTAATGAGCCTGAACCCAAACAGGTTGTTTTGCGTTCCAGCTACATAGAAAGAAGAATTTTGGATTTCGCTTATTTCAAATCGTGTTCCGTGGTGTTAATGCTCATTAACCCAGAAATCGCAAAGTATGTGTAATGAGTCCCAAGTAACACAAAACCGTCTTTTCGCTTCCATATGCGTAGAAAGAAGACGAATAAGTTTGATAGGGCTTATTTCAATTCGCATGGTATTTTATGCGTGTGCACCAGAATCACCTCCAACCAGAGCAAAAAGGTGTTTTGGGTTCCATCCACTTAAAAAGAAAGACGATAAAGTTCTGATTGGTTTTGTAGCAAATTGGTGTTTTTGGGGTTAGAATGCACATTCACCCAAAAATCTCAGAGTGAAATGTTTCTTAGCCGTAAACAAGCATAGGTGTTTTGGTTGCATTTCAATAGAAAGCAGACGAAAAAGTTTGGATCGTTCTTTCCATGTTCTTTCCACCCACAATTAGCAAAGCGAAGTGTAATGAGCCTGAACCCAAACAGGTTTTTTTGCGTTCCAGCTACATAGAAAGAAGAATTTTGGATTTCGCTTATTTCAAATCGTGTTCCGTGGTGTTAATGCTCATTAACCCAGAAATCGCAAAGTATGTGTAATGAGTCCCAAGTAACACAAAACCGTCTTTTCGCTTCCATATGCGTAGAAAGAAGACGAATAAGCTTTGATAGGGCTTATATCAATTCGCATGGTATTTTATGCGTGTGCACCAGAATCACCTCCAACCAAAGCAAAAAGGTGTTTTGGGTTCCATCCACTTAAAAAGAAAGACGATAAAGTTCTGATTGGTTTTGTTGCAAATTGGTGTTTTTGGGGTTAGAATGCACATTCACCTAAAAATCTCAGAGTGAAATGTTTCTTAACAGCCGTAAACAAGCATAGGAGTTTTGGTTCCATGTCAATAGAAAGCAGACGAAAAAGTTTGGATTGTTCTTTCCATGTTCTTTCCACCCACAAATAGCGAAGTGTAATGAGCCTGAACCTCCAGAAACAGGTTGTTTTGCGTTGCAGCTACATAGAAAGAAGAATTTTGGATTTCGCTTATTTCAAATCGTGTTCCGTGATGTTAATGCTCATTAACCCAGAAATCGCAAAGCATGTGTAATGAGTCCCAAGTAACACAAAACCGTCTTTTCGCTTCCATATGCGTAGAAAGAAGACGAATAAGCTTTGATAGGGCTTATATCAATTCGGATGGTGTTTTATGCGTGTGCACCAGAATCACCTCCAACCAAAGCAAAAAGGTGTTTTGGGTTCCATCCACTTAAAAAGAAAGACGATAAAGCTCTGATTGGTTTTGTTGCAAATTGGTGTTTTTGGGGTTAGAATGCACATTCACCTAAAAATCTCAGAGTGAAATGTTTCTTAACAGCCGTACACAAGCATAGGAGTTTTGGTTCCATGTCAATAGAAAGCAGTTTGGATTTTCGATTGTTCATTCCATGTTCTTTCCACCCACAAATAGCGAAGTGTAATGAGCCTGAACCTCCCCAAACAGGTTGTTTTGCGTTCCAGCTACATAGCAAGAAGAATTTTGGATTTCGCTTATTTCAAATCGTGTTCCGTGATGTTAATGCTCATTAACCCAGAAATCGCAAAGTATGTGTAATGAGTCCCAAGTAACACAAAACCGTCTTTTCGCTTCCATATGCTTAGAAGGAAGACGAATAAGCTTTGATAGGGCTTATTTCAATTCGCATGGTGTTTTATACCTGTGCACCAGAATCACCTCCAACCAAAGCAAAATGTGTTTTGGGTTCCATCCACTTAAAAAGAAAGACGATAAAGTTCTGATTGGTTTTGTTGCAAATTGGTGTTTTTGGGGTTAGAATGCACATTCACCCAAAAATCTCAGTGTGAAATGTTTCTTAACAGCCGTAAACAAGCATAGGTGTTTCGGTTCCATGTCAATAGAAAGCAGGCGAAAAAGTTTGGATTGTTCTTTCCATGTTCTTTCCACCCACAAATAGCGAAGTGTAATGAGCCTGAACCTCCCCAAACAGGTTTCTTTGCGTTCCAGCTACATAGAAAGAAGAATTTTGGATTTCGCTTATTTCAAATCGTGTTCCGTGGTGTTAATGCTCATTAACCCAGAAATCGCAAAGTATGTGTAATGAGTCCCAAGTAACACAAAACCGTCTTTTCGCTTCCATATGCGTAGAAAGAAGACGAATAAGCTTTGATAGGGCTTATTTCCATTCGCATGGTGTTTTATGGGTGTGCACCAGAATCACCTCCAACCAAAGCAAAAATGTGTTTTGGGTTCGATAAACTTAAAAAGAAAGACGATAAAGCTCTCATTGGTTTTGTAGCAAACTGGTGTTTTTGGGGTTAGAATGCACATTCACCCAAAAATCTCAGAGTGAAATGTTTCTTAACAGCCGTAAACAAGCATAGGTGTTTTGGTTCCATGTCAATAGAAAGCAGACGAAAAAGTTTGGATTGTTCTTTCCATGTTCTTTCCACCCACAAATAGCGAAGTGTAATGAGCCTGAACCTCCCCAAACAGGTTGTTTTGCGTTGCAGCTACATAGAAAGAAGAATTTTGGATTTCGCTTATTTCAAATCGTGTTCCGTGGTGTTAATGCTCATTAACCCAGAAATCGCAAAGTATGTGTAATGAGTCCCAAGTACATAACCGTCTTTTCGCTTCCATATGCGTAGAAAGAAGACGAATAAGCTTTGAAAGGGCGTATTTCAATTCGCATGGTGTTTTATGGGTGTGCACCAGAATCACCTCCAACCAAAGCAAAAAGGTGTTTTGGGTTCCATCCATTTAAAAAGAAAGACGATAAAGCTCTGATTGGTTTTGTTACAAATTGGTGTTTTTGGGGTTAGAATGCACATTCACCCAAAAATCTGAGTGAAATGTTTCTTAACAGCCGTAAAGAAGGATAGGTGTTTTGGTTCCATGTCAATAGAAAGCAGGCGAAAAAGTTTGGATTGTTCTTTCCATGTTCTTTCCACCCACAAATAGCGAAGTGTAATGAGCCTGAACCTCCCGAAACAGGTTGTTTTGCGTTCCAGCTACATAGAAAGAAGAATTTTGGATTTCGCTTATTTCAAATCGTGTTCCGTGGTGTTAATGCTCATTAACCCAGAAATCGCAAAGTATGTGTAATGAGTCCCAAGTAACACAAAACCGTCTTTTCGCTTCCATATGCGTAGAAAGAAGACGAATAAGCTTTGATAGGGCTTATATCAATTCGCATGGTATTTTATGCGTGTGCACCAGAATCACCTCCAACCAAAGCAAAAAGGTGTTTTGGGTTCCATCCACTTAAAAAGAAAGACGATAAAGTTCTGATTGGTTTTGTTGCAAATTGGTGTTTTTGGGGTTAGAATGCACATTCACCTAAAAATCTCAGAGTGAAATGTTTCTTAACAGCCATAAACAAGCATAGGAGTTTTGGTTCCATGTCAATAGAAAGCAGACGAAAAAGTTTGGATTGTTCTTTCCATGTTCTTTCCACCCACAAATAGCGAAGTGTAATGAGCCTGAACCTCCAGAAACAGGTTGTTTTGCGTTGCAGCTACATAGAAAGAAGAATTTTGGATTTCGCTTATTTCAAATCGTGTTCCGTGATGTTAATGCTCATTAACCCAGAAATCGCAAAGCATGTGTAATGAGTCCCAAGTAACACAAAACCGTCTTTTCGCTTCCATATGCGTAGAAAGAAGACGAATAAGCTTTGATAGGGCTTATATCAATTCGGATGGTGTTTTATGCGTGTGCACCAGAATCACCTCCAACCAAAGCAAAAAGGTGTTTTGGGTTCCATCCACTTAAAAAGAAAGACGATAAAGCTCTGATTGGTTTTGTTGCAAATTGGTGTTTTTGGGGTTAGAATGCACATTCACCTAAAAATCTCAGAGTGAAATGTTTCTTAACAGCCGTAAACAAGCATAGGTGTTTTGGTTCCATGTCAATAGAAAGCAGTTTGGATTTTCGATTGTTCATTCCATGTTCTTTCCACCCACAAATAGCGAAGTGTAATGAGCCTGAACCTCCCCAAACAGGTTGTTTTGCGTTCCAGCTACATAGAAAGAAGAATTTTGGATTTCGCTTATTTCAAATCGTGTTCCGTGGTGTTAATGCTCATTAACCCAGAAATCGCAAAGTATGTGTAATGAGTCCCAAGTAACACAAAACCGTCTTTTCGCTTCCATATGCGTAGAAGGAAGACGAATAAGCTTAGATAGGGCTTATTTCAATTCGCATGGTGTTTTATACCTGTGCACCAGAATCACCTCCAACCAAAGCAAAATGTGTTTTGGGTTCCATCCACTTAAAAAGAAAGACGATAAAGTTCTGATTGGTTTTGTTGCAAATTGGTGTTTTTGGGGTTAGAATGCACATTCACCTAAAAATCACAGAGTGAAATGTTTCTTAACAGCCGTACACAAGCATAGGAGTTTTGGTTCCATGTCAATAGAAAGCAGACGAAAAAGTTTGGATTGTTCTTTCCATGTTCTTTCCACCCACAAATAGCGAAGTGTAATGAGCCTGAACCTCCCCAAACATGTTGTTTTGCGTTGCAGCTACATAGAAAGAAGTATTTTGGATTTCGCTTATTTCAAATCGTGTTCCGTGGTGTTAATGCTCATTAACCCAGAAATCGCAAAGTATGTGTAATGAGTCCCAAGTAACACAAAACCGTCTTTTCGCTTCCATATTGCGTAGAAAGAAGACGAATAAGTTTGATAGGGCTTATTTCAATTCGCATGGTATTTTATGCGTGTGCACCAGAATCACCTCCAACCAGAGCAAAAAGGTGTTTTGGGTTCCATCCACTTAAAAAGAAAGACGATAAAGTTCTGATTGGTTTTGTTGCAAATTGGTGTTTTTGGGGTTAGAATGCACATTCACCTAAAAATCTCAGAGTGAAATGTTTCTTAACAGCCGTAAACAAGTATAGGAGTTTTTGTTCCATGTCAATAGAAAGCAGACGAAAAAGTTTGGATTGTTCTTTCCATGTTCTTTCCACCCACAAATAGCGAAGTGTAATGAGCCTGAACCTCCAGAAACAGGTTGTTTTGCGTTCCAGCTACATAGAAAGAAGAATTTTGGATTTCGCTTATTTCAAATCGTGTTCCGTGATGTTAATGCTCATTAACCCAGAAATCGCAAAGTATGTGTAATGAGTCCCAAGTAACACAAAACCGTCTTTTCGCTTCCATATGCGTAGAAAGAAGACGAATAAGTTTGATAGGGCTTATTTCAATTCGCATGGTATTTTATTCGTGTGCACCAGAATCACCTCCAACCAAAGCAAAAAGGTGTTTGGGGTTCCATCCACTTAAAAAGAAAGACGATAAAGTTCTGATTGGTTTTGTTGCAAATTGGTGTTTTTGGGGTTAGAATGCACATTCACCCAAAAATCTCAGTGTGAAATGTTTCTTAACAGCCGTAAACAAGCATAGGTGTTTTGGTTCCATGTCAATAGAAAGCAGTTTGGATTTTCGATTGTTCTTTCCATGTTCTTTCCACCCACAAATAGCGAAGTGTAATGAGCCTGAACCTCCCCAAACAGGTTTCTTTGCGTTCCAGCTACATAGAAAGAAGAATTTTGGATTTCGCTTATTTCAAATCGTGTTCCGTGGTGTTAATGCTCATTAACCCAGAAATCGCAAAGTATGTGTAATGAGTCCCAAGTAACACAAAACCGTCTTTTCGCTTCCATATGCGTAGAAAGAAGACGAATAAGCTTTGATAGGGCTTATTTCAATTCGCATGGTGTTTTATACCTGTGCACCAGAATCACCTCCAACCAAAGCAAAAAGGTGTTTTGGGTTCCATCCACTTAAAAAGAAAGATAAAGCTCTCATTGGTTTTGTAGCAAATTGGTGTTTTTGGGGTTAGAATGCACATTCACCCAAAAATCTCAGAGTGAAATGTTTCTTAGCCGTAAACAAGCATAGGTGTTTTGGTTGCATTTCAATAGAAAGCAGACGAAAAAGTTTGGATCGTTCTTTCCATGTTCTTTCCACCCACAAATAGCAAAGCGAAGTGTAATGAGCCTGAACCCAAACAGGTTGTTTTGCGTTCCAGCTACATAGAAAGAAGAATTTTGGATTTCGCTTATTTCAAATCGTGTTCCGTGGTGTTAATGCTCATTAACCCAGAAATCGCAAAGTATGTGTAATGAGTCCCAAGTAACACAAAACCGTCTTTTCGCTTCCATATGCGTAGAAAGAAGACGAATAAGTTTGATAGGGCTTATTTCAATTCGCATGGTATTTTATGCGTGTGCACCAGAATCACCTCCAACCAGAGCAAAAAGGTGTTTTGGGTTCCATCCACTTAAAAAGAAAGACGATAAAGTTCTGATTGGTTTTGTTGCAAATTGGTGTTTTTGGGGTTAGAATGCACATTCACCCAAAAATCTCAGTGTGAAATGTTTCTTAACAGCCGTAAACAAGCATAGGTGTTTTGGTTCCATGTCAATAGAAAGCAGTTTGGATTTTCGATTGTTCTTTCCATGTTCTTTCCACCCACAAATAGCGAAGTGTAATGAGCCTGAACCTCCCCAAACAGGTTTCTTTGCGTTCCAGCTACATAGAAAGAAGAATTTTGGATTTCGCTTATTTCAAATCGTGTTCCGTGGTGTTAATGCTCATTAACCCAGAAATCGCAAAGTATGTGTAATGAGTCCCAAGTAACACAAAACCGTCTTTTCGCTTCCATATGCGTAGAAAGAAGACGAATAAGCTTTGATAGGGCTTATTTCAATTCGCATGGTGTTTTATACCTGTGCACCAGAATCACCTCCAACCAAAGCAAAAAGGTGTTTTGGGTTCCATCCACTTAAAAAGAAAGACGATAAAGCTCTCATTGGTTTTGTAGCAAATTGGTGTTTTTGGGGTTAGAATGCACATTCACCCAAAAATCTCAGAGTGAAATGTTTCTTAGCCGTAAACAAGCATAGGTGTTTTGGTTGCATTTCAATAGAAAGCAGACGAAAAAGTTTGGATCGTTCTTTCCATGTTCTTTCCACCCACAATTAGCAAAGCGAAGTGTAATGAGCCTGAACCCAAACAGGTTTTTTTGCGTTCCAGCTACATAGAAAGAAGAATTTTGGATTTCGCTTATTTCAAATCGTGTTCCGTGGTGTTAATGCTCATTAACCCAGAAATCGCAAAGTATGTGTGTCAGGACTGCCGCTAGGTCCCAGCTCACAGAGGACCAACGCCCAGTGGATATTATATACAAAAGTCTTTATTGAAGTTTAGTTTCCATTTCCAAGCTCTGGGCGCGCAGGCCCACGTCTTAACGCTAGACCGGCTAAGTCCCCTCTGACTCACTGCTCCACCCACACCAGTTTAAGATTCTAGCCTGGCTCCACCTCTTGCGCTGCTCTTTCCTGCGTTGGGTCCTTCTGCCCTCTGGGGTTCCCTCCTTCCTGGACTCCTCTGACGCGGAGCCTCCTGAGTCTTGCCCCTCCCTCCGGCGGGCTTTAGGACCTGGCTCCCTTCCCGGGCTCCCCGCTGTGCCGCGCTCCTGTACATTTGAACTTGGCGCGCGCGCCCAGCCGGTGACTTTCCTTCTGACCCCGCTTCCTGATGTGGGTGTTGCCAAACCTGACTCCTCTCCTCCCTCTGGTGGTGAGGACACTGGTCCCGACTCCTGGGACTCCCCCTCCCCACTGCGCTCTGGTGGAGACGCTGGCCCTGATCTCCAGCTGCTGTTCAGAGACTCCCCGCTGGCCCCTCCCTCTTGAGGTTTCTCCCTTGGAATCTCCCTTGCTCTGGCCACCGGCGCTCCCTTCTGTGAGTCCTCCGATTCGCTAGAGAGGCTTGTGGAATAACTCTGGCCACTGTCACTGCCTGCGCCCCCCTCGTACTCCTCCTCCTCACTCTCCATTTGCTCCCCCTCCTGTGTCTCTCCTTCTGAACCCCTGACATCCATCCCCCCCTCGAAGCCCCCCCTTCCCCCCTCCCCCTCTTCCGGTGCGGGTTCCGGGTGCTCCATTGTTGTAGGGGTGAGTCCAGGATACAGCTCGTCCCCTGAGGCTTGCAACCATCGAGATAAGTCCGGGAAGTCCCCCATGGGCTCGTCGACGACGACCTCCTCCGCTTCCATCTCCTGCGCGGTGTGCTCGAAATCTGCGCTCGACCCCAAATCACCCAAGAGCCCTCCTCCCCCTGTTGTTTGATGGGGGTCCACCTCCCAGGGCCCCTTCGGCATGTCTCTGCGCCAGCCCACCTCGGGTTGGTCCTCCCACCAATAAGATCCCCCCGTGCCAAAACCTGAAAGTGATCCCTCCGGAGAGCTGCCTCCTGGAGCCGAGTCCTCAGCTGACGAGAAACCCCGGAAAGTGCTGGCCGAGAGTGTGGGTGTGAACAAACAATCCTCGAAAAAGCCCGCCGGCATAGGCTTGTGCGGGAAAAGTGTGTGGAATTCTTCCTTGAGCAACTGCTCTTCCACTGCGTAATCCGGCACCCACCTGTTGGCGCTGGCCGGGGTGTCCTCCGTGGCGAGAAGATATTCAATCCCGTCCTCCCCCCACCTTGAGTCTAAAATCTCAGTGGCTTCATTAAGTGGCTCCCCTTTCGGCGACCCCCCTTTTTTGGGCGCTTCTCTGAGCGGGTCTGGCGCCTTCCCCGGTGCTTGAAACCTGTGGGGCTCTCTGTAGGGCGTGAGCACTGATCTATGAAAGACCGGGTGCATTCTGGAACCCTCCGGGAGTGTCAACCGGAAGGCCACTGGGTTGATCTGCGCCTCTACTTGGTAAGGCCCTAGCTGCTTGTGCCCTAGTTTCTTCTTGGCTAACGATCTGGCTGGAACTGCTTGTGCTGCCAACCAGACCCAGTCTCCCACCTGGATGTCCTCCCCAACCCTCCTGTGTCGATCTGCCTGCACTTTGTAAGCCTGTTTTGCCAACTCTAACTGCCTCCTGAGCTGCTCGTGGATCTCCTGCAACTCCGCTGCCACTTCCTCTGCTCCCTGTGGCTCCCCCTCCCGCACTGTGTCCAGACCCGGGAAGGTTCTGGGATGCCTCCCGTAGTTGGCAAAAAATGGGGTCACCCCCGTGGACCCGTGCTTCGTGTTGTTGTAGGCAAACTCGGCCAACGGTAGATAGTCCACCCAGGTCGATGGCTGCTGGTTCGCGTAGCATCTCAGGTACTGCTGCATGATGGCGTTGACCCTTTCCGCCTGCCCGTTAGTTTGCGGGTGTCTCGCCGACGCCAGGCTGACCTTGACGTTCAGGAATCCCATCAGCTTTTGCCAGAAGTTGGAGATGAACTGGCGCCCCCGGTCGGACAAAATAGACCGTGGTAGGCCGTGCACCTTGAACACGTGGTCTATGAACATCTTAGCGGTCTGCTCGGCCGTGGCCACCTTCGCGCACGGAATGAAGTGGGCCATCTTGGTGAACAGGTCCACTACCACGAGCACTGCCGTCTTGCCCCTTGAGCTGGGTAGATCTGTGACAAAGTCCAGGGCTACCCTCTCCCACGGTACGAACGGTGTCTGTAGCGGTTCCAACAGGCCCGCCGGCGGCTGGTGCACAGGCTTAGCCCTTTGGCAGGTGTCGCACCTATTGACATAGTCCGCGACATCCCCCCGCATCTTAGGCCACCAAAAGTCTCTGGCTACTAAGTCCACCGTCTTCTCCTTGCCGAAGTGCCCCGCGCTGGGCGCGTCGTGCAGCTGTTGCAGGACCTTCGCGCGGAGGCTGTCTCCTGGTACGTAGAGGACTCCCTTGCGTAGGAGCAGGCCGTCTCGCACTTGGAATTCGTCGCCCCTCGCCTTGCCACTGCACACCTCCTCCATCTTGGCTCGGGCGAACGAGTCTGTTCGCAGCGCGCGGCGCACCGCGTCCAGGTCCACCGTGGCTGACGCGCATGCCCACGCCTGTGGTGTGAAAATGTGCTTGGCCGCCGCCGGTGCCTCTGCCTCCAGATACTGCGGTTTTCTGGACAGCGCGTCCGCCAAGACGTTGCTGTTTCCTGGGATGTACTCAATTCTGAAGTCGAAATCTGCAAAGAACTCCGCCCAGCGGATGTGTCGCTGGTTCAGGAACCTCGCCGTGCGCCAGTACTCCAAGTTCTTATGGTCTGTGCGGACCTGCACCGTGTGCTTGGCTCCGACGAGGAAGTGCCGCCACGCCTTGAAGGCTGCATGTATGGCCAGCAACTCCCTGTCCCAAATGGTGTAGTTCTGCTCCGCTTTGCTGAGTTTTCTGGAGTAGAAAGCGCACGGCCTCCAGTCCCCCTGGTGGTCTTGCTGCAACAGAACGGCTCCCACGGCCCTGTCCGAGGCGTCCGTCTCCACTCTCATGGGCCTGCTGGGATTTACGTGCAGTAGGTTCTCTTCGGAAGCGAAGAGCTGCTTGAGCTTCTGAAAGGACTGCTCTGCCTGCTCCGTCCAGATGAACCTCTTCTTCTTGGAACTGAGGGTGTCGGTGATGGCCGCTGTCTGCATGGCGAAACCCTTGATGAACTTGCGATAAAAGTTGGCAAAACCGACAAACCTCTGTACTTCCTTCCTATTGCGTGGGCTCCTCCAATCCAGTACTGCACGTACCTTGGCACCGTCCATAGCCAGTCCCTTGTCGGACAGTTTGTAGCCCAAGAAATCCACCTCCGTCTTGTCGAACTGGCACTTCTCCAGCTTGGCGTACAGCCTGTGCTCCCGCAGCCTCTGCAGAACTTCCCTAACATCTCTCTCGTGAGCCTCCGGCGATTCCGAGAAGATTAGGATGTCATCCAGGAAGCAGACGCACTTCTTGTAGAGGAGACCCGCCAAGACATGATGCATGAAGGCTTGAAAGCAGTGGGAACCATTTTTTAATCCAAAAGGCATAACTCTGTATTCATAAGTGCCCAGCGGCGTAAACATGGTTGTTTTCCACTCGTCGCCTTCCCGTACGCGAATGAGATTGTACGCTCCGCGCAGATCCAACTTGGTAAAGATGCGACCCTTCCTCACCGTCGCCAGCAGGTCATCGATCTTGGGCATAGGGAATGCTGAGGGCTTGGTCTTGAGGTTCAAGAAGCGGAAATCAACGACCAGCCTCTTTTGGGGCGTGTCCCGCTTCTTTACAAAGAACACGGGACTGCCTCCTGCCGCCTTGGACTCCCGGATGAATCCCCGCTTCAGGTTGTGATCTATGAACTCCCTGAGCTCTTGCAATTCATCCTCAGACATGGAGTACAGTTTCCCCGTCGGGAGCGTCGCCCCGGGCAGGAGGTCGATCTTGCAGTCGTAGGGTCTGTGGGGTGGCAGCTTATCCGCCTCTTTCTCGCAGAAGACCTCCAAAAACTCCTTGTATTTGTTAGGCACCGCTTGCAACATGCCCAAGTTCAGCTGTGGTCCATCCTCGTGCCCCTCATCTTCCAAGTCCGCCAGGATGCAGTGTTCTGCGCAGTAAGAGGAGCCGAAAGTCAGTTGCCGCTGGTACCAAGCTAATGCCGGGCTGTGCCTATCCAGCCAACTCATTCCCAACACTATGGGCGTGTCTGACAGGCGGGTGACGTTGAAGCTGATGACCTCACGGTGGTTTCCAATGCGCATCACCATTGGCGGCGTCTGCTGTAGCACTTGCCCTCCCAGTAGCTCCCTGCCGTCCACTGTGACGACTTTCAGAGGTACCGCCGCTGGCAGAAGGGCTATGCCATGTTGCTGGAGGAACTGCATGTCTATAAAATCTGCATTGCTCCCCGAGTCTACGGTGATGGGAATTTCCACCAGTAGCCCATTGGGGAGCTGAAGGGATGCGGTGAGCTGCACTACTGGTTTGGGTGGGAGGGGGTCGGTGGGCTGTAAGATCCCTGGGGATTGCTTCACTGACTTGTCTGGCTGGTCCCCAGAGACGCCATCTCCAGCCAGACAGTGGAGTTTTCCTGCTGCGACTCCCTCTGCTGAATTGCGTCTGTTACTGTCGCTGCGGCTGCAGTATGCTTGTGAAACCGCTGGGGACACTCTTTTGCCATATGCTGAGCACTGTCGCAGATGTAGCACTTCCTGGTTCCTCTAGGAGGCTTCATCTTGACTGCTCCCGGAGTTAGGGCTCCGACTGTGGAGTGAGCCTTAGCACCACCTATCTCCATCGGCTCCTCTCCCCCTCCCAGCGGAGGCATGGATCGAGCGCGCGCCGCCTCCTTGGGGAAGGGAGGCAGTCCTTTCGCTGGCGTGCGTCCCAAATGCCCTTCCTCCCTGCCCCAAGGGCGTCCTTCCAACCGAACCCCAATGGAGAGTGCCCGTTCCACCACTTCCTTGGTGGTTTGGGGTCTTCCCCCCCTTGCGATCTCATCTTTCACAGCTCCGCTCAACCCCTCCCAGAACAGGTCTCTGACGGCAGGCGATTCTTTCTCCCAGGCTAGTACATTCACCAATCCGAAAAAACGTGCATGATATTGCCTCACAGTGGCTTTACCTTGTCTTAGTCCGTGAATCTCCCTCCTAGCGATATCCACATCAATCTCAGATAAAAAACACGCATCCATCACTTTAATGAAGGCAGCCGCATTTTGGAGGGCTGGATCCTTGTCTCTCCATAGATTGCGCAGCCACGATTTTGCCTCCCCCCGCAAATGCGAAATAATAAATCCCACTTTCTCTCCCTCATTTTTAAAGTCTTTGTCAAGCAGCTGCAATGTATAAATCACATCTGCTCTGAAGTTAGGATACTCCTGCAGGTCCCCATTGAAGTGAGATACCAGGCTCCCTCCTCTGTTTCCCAGCCCAATCCCTTCTGGTCTGGTGGCTGGTAGCTTCTGTGTACTTAGCACTTCTAACCTGGTTCGCAGATCCTGGCAGGCAGCAGCTGCTTCCTGTTCTTTCTTTCTGGAAGCCGCAATTTCTGCAGTCAACTGCGTCACTGCGTTTTGCAAACTCGCTATCCTCTCTTCGGTAGTCATTTCCCTGTTTTTCGTGAGCTCGCGAAGCACCAATCTTCACCCCTCGCTGCTTTCCCGCACTCCACGAGGTTGCAAAATTGGTGAAAAACGAGAGGGGACTTACTGTCAGGACTGCCGCTAGGTCCCAGCTCACAGAGGACCAACGCCCAGTGGATATTATATACAAAAGTCTTTATTGAAGTTTAGTTTCCATTTCCAAGCTCTGGGCGCGCAGGCCCACGTCTTAACGCTAGACCGGCTAAGTCCCCTCTGACTCACTGCTCCACCCACACCAGTTTAAGATTCTAGCCTGGCTCCACCTCTTGCGCTGCTCTTTCCTGCGTTGGGTCCTTCTGCCCTCTGGGGTTCCCTCCTTCCTGGACTCCTCTGACGCGGAGCCTCCTGAGTCTTGCCCCTCCCTCCGGCGGGCTTTAGGACCTGGCTCCCTTCCCGGGCTCCCCGCTGTGCCGCGCTCCTGTACATTTGAACTTGGCGCGCGCGCCCAGCCGGTGACTTTCCTTCTGACCGTTTCCCCGCTTCCTGATGTGGGTGTTGCCAAACCTGACTCCTCTCCTCCCTCTGGTGGTGAGGACACTGGTCCCGACTCCTGGGACTCCCCCTCCCCACTGCGCTCTGGTGGAGACGCTGGCCCTGATCTCCAGCTGCTGTTCAGAGACTCCCCGCTGGCCCCTCCCTCTTGAGGTTTCTCCCTTGGAATCTCCCTTGCTCTGGCCACCGGCGCTCCCTTCTGTGAGTCCTCCGATTCGCTAGAGAGGCTTGTGGAATAACTCTGGCCACTGTCACTGCCTGCGCCCCCCCCTCGTACTCCTCCTCCTCACTCTCCATTTGCTCCCCCTCCTGTGTCTCTCCTTCTGAACCCCTGACAATGTGTAATGAGTCCCAAGTAACACAAAACCGTCTTTTCGCTTCCATATGCGTAGAAAGAAGACGAATAAGTTTGATAGGGCTTATTTCAATTCGCATGGTATTTTATGCGTGTGCACCAGAATCACCTCCAACCAGAGCAAAAAGGTGTTTTGGGTTCCATCCACTTAAAAAGAAAGACGATAAAGTTCTGATTGGTTTTGTTGCAAATTGGTGTTTTTGGGGTTAGAATGCACATTCACCCAAAAATCTCAGTGTGAAATGTTTCTTAACAGCCGTAAACAAGCATAGGTGTTTTGGTTCCATGTCAATAGAAAGCAGTTTGGATTTTTGATTGTTCTTTCCATGTTCTTTCCACCCACAAATAGCGAAGTGTAATGAGCCTGAACCTCCCCAAACAGGTTTCTTTGCGTTCCAGCTACATAGAAAGAAGAATTTTGGATTTCGCTTATTTCAAATCGTGTTCCGTGGTGTTAATGCTCATTAACCCAGAAATCGCAAAGTATGTGTAATGAGTCCCAAGTAACACAAAACCGTCTTTTCGCTTCCATATGCGTAGAAAGAAGACGAATAAGCTTTGATAGGGCTTATTTCAATTCGCATGGTGTTTTATGGGTGTGCACCAGAATCACCTCCAACCAAAGCAAAAAGGTGTTTTGGGTTCCATCCACTTAAAAAGAAAGACGATAAAGCTCTCATTGGTTTTGTAGCAAACTGGTGTTTTTGGGGTTAGAATGGACATTCACCCAAAAATCTCAGAGTGAAATGTTTCTTAACAGCCGTAAACAAGCATAGGTGTTTTGGTTCCATGTCAATAGAAAGCAGACGAAAAAGTTTGGATTGTTCTTTCCATGTTCTTTCCACCCATAAATAGCGAAGTGTAATGAGCCTGAACCTCCCCAAACAGGTTGTTTTGCGTTGCAGCTACATAGAAAGAAGAATTTTGGATTTCGCTTATTTCAAATCGTGTTCCGTGGTGTTAATGCTCATTAACCCAGAAATCGCAAAGTATGTGTAATGATTCCCAAGTAAAACATAACCGTCTTTTCGCTTCCATATGCGTAGAAAGAAGACGAATAAGCTTTGAAAGGGCGTATTTCAATTCGCATGGTGTTTTATGGGTGTGCACCAGAATCACCTCCAACCAAAGCAAAAATGTGTTTTGGGTTCCATCCACTTAAAAAGAAAGACGATAAAGCTCTGATTGGTTTTGTTACAAATTGGTGTTTTTGGGGTTAGAATGCACATTCACCCAAAAATCTGAGTGAAATGTTTCTTAACAGCCGTAAAGAAGCATAGGTGTTTTGGTTCCATGTCAATAGAAAGCAGGCGAAAAAGTTTGGATTGTTCTTTCCATGTTCTTTCCACCCACAAATAGCGAAGTGTAATGAGCCTGAACCTCCCCAAACAGGTTGTTTTGCGTTGCAGCTACATAGAAAGAAGAATTTTGGATTTCGCTTATGTCAGGGGTTCAGAAGGAGAGACACAGGAGGGGGAGCAAATGGAGAGTGAGGAGGAGGAGTACGAGGGGGGCGCAGGCAGTGACAGTGGCCAGAGTTATTCCACAAGCCTCTCTAGCGAATCGGAGGACTCACAGAAGGGAGCGCCGGTGGCCAGAGCAAGGGAGATTCCAAGGGAGAAACCTCAAGAGGGAGGGGCCAGCGGGGAGTCTCTGAACAGCAGCTGGAGATCAGGGCCAGCGTCTCCACCAGAGCGCAGTGGGGAGGGGGAGTCCCAGGAGTCGGGACCAGTGTCCTCACCACCAGAGGGAGGAGAGGAGTCAGGTTTGGCAACACCCACATCAGGAAGCGGGGAAACGGTCAGAAGGAAAGTCACCGGCTGGGCGCGCGCGCCAAGTTCAAATGTACAGGAGCGCGGCACAGCGGGGAGCCCGGGAAGGGAGCCAGGTCCTAAAGCCCGCCGGAGGGAGGGGCAAGACTCAGGAGGCTCCGCGTCAGAGGAGTCCAGGAAGGAGGGAACCCCAGAGGGCAGAAGGACCCAACGCAGGAAAGAGCAGCGCAAGAGGTGGAGCCAGGCTAGAATCTTAAACTGGTGTGGGTGGAGCAGTGAGTCAGAGGGGACTTAGCCGGTCTAGCGTTAAGACGTGGGCCTGCGCGCCCAGAGCTTGGAAATGGAAACTAAACTTCAATAAAGACTTTTGTATATAATATCCACTGGGCGTTGGTCCTCTGTGAGCTGGGACCTAGCGGCAGTCCAGACAGTAAGTCCCCTCTCCATTTTCACCAATTTTGCAACCTCGTGGAGTGCGGGAAAGCAGCGAGGGGTGAAGATTGGTGCTTCGCGAGCTCACGAAAAACAGGGAAATGACTACCGAAGAGAGGATAGCGAGTTTGCAAAACGCAGTGACTCAGTTGACTGCAGAAATTGCGGCTTCCAGAAAGAAAGAACAGGAAGCAGCTGCTGCCTGCCAGGATCTGCGAACCAGGTTAGAAGTGCTAAGTACACAGAGGCTACCAGCCACCAGACCAGAAGGGATTGGGCTGGGAAACAGAGGAGGGAGCCTGGTATCTCACTTCAATGGGGACCTGCAGGAGTATCCTAACTTCAGAGCAGATGTGATTTATACATTGCAGCTGCTTGACAAAGACTTTAAAAATGAGGGAGAGAAAGTGGGATTTATTATTTCGCATTTGCGGGGGGAGGCAAAATCGTGGCTGCGCAATCTATGGAGAGACAAGGATCCAGCCCTCCAAAATGCGGCTGCCTTCATTAAAGTGATGGATGCGTGTTTTTTATCTGAGATTGATGTGGATATCGCTAGGAGGGAGATTCACGGACTAAGACAAGGTAAAGCCACTGTGAGGCAATATCATGCACGTTTTTTCGGATTGGTGAATGTACTAGCCTGGGAGAAAGAATCGCCTGCCGTCAGAGACCTGTTCTGGGAGGGGTTGAGCGGAGCTGTGAAAGATGAGATCGCAAGGGGGGGAAGACCCCAAACCACCAAGGAAGTGGTGGAACGGGCACTCTCCATTGGGGTTCGGTTGGAAGGACGCCCTTGGGGCAGGGAGGAAGGGCATTTGGGACGCACGCCAGCGAAAGGACTGCCTCCCTTCCCCAAGGAGGCGGCGCGCGCTCGATCCATGCCTCCGCTGGGAGGGGGAGAGGAGCCGATGGAGATAGGTGGTGCTAAGGCTCACTCCACAGTCGGAGCCCTAACTCCGGGAGCAGTCAAGATGAAGCCTCCTAGAGGAACCAGGAAGTGCTACATCTGCGACAGTGCTCAGCATATGGCAAAAGAGTGTCCCCAGCGGTTTCACAAGCATACTGCAGCCGCAGCGACAGTAACAGACGCAATTCAGCAGAGGGAGTCGCAGCAGGAAAACTCCACTGTCTGGCTGGAGATGGCGTCTCTGGGGACCAGCCAGACAAGTCAGTGAAGCAATCCCCAGGGATCTTACAGCCCACCGACCCCCTCCCACCCAAACCAGTAGTGCAGCTCACCGCATCCCTTCAGCTCCCCAATGGGCTACTGGTGGAAATTCCCATCACCGTAGACTCGGGGAGCAATGCAGATTTTATAGACATGCAGTTCCTCCAGCAACATGGCATAGCCCTTCTGCCAGCGGCGGTACCTCTGAAAGTCGTCACAGTGGACGGCAGGGAGCTACTGGGAGGGCAAGTGCTACAGCAGACGCCGCCAATGGTGATGCGCATTGGAAACCACCGTGAGGTCATCAGCTTCAACGTCACCCGCCTGTCAGACACGCCCATAGTGTTGGGAATGAGTTGGCTGGATAGGCACAGCCCGGCATTAGCTTGGTACCAGCGGCAACTGACCTTCGGCTCCTCTTACTGCGCAGAACACTGCATCCTGGCGGACTTGGAAGATGAGGGGCACGAGGATGGACCACAGCTGAACTTGGGCATGTTGCAAGCGGTGCCTAACAAATACAAGGAGTTTTTGGAGGTCTTCTGCGAGAAAGAGGCGGATAAGCTGCCACCCCACAGACCCTACGACTGCAAGATCGACCTCCTGCCCGGGGCGACGCTCCCGACGGGGAAACTGTACTCCATGTCTGAGGATGAATTGCAAGAGCTCAGGGAGTTCATAGATCACAACCTGAAGCGGGGATTCATCCGGGAGTCCAAGGCGGCAGGAGGCAGTCCCGTGTTCTTTGTAAAGAAGCGGGACACGCCCCAAAAGAGGCTGGTCGTTGATTTCCGCTTCTTGAACCTCAAGACCAAGCCCTCAGCATTCCCTATGCCCAAGATCGATGACCTGCTGGCGACGGTGAGGAAGGGTCGCATCTTTACCAAGTTGGATCTGCGCGGAGCGTACAATCTCATTCGCGTACAGGAAGGCGACGAGTGGAAAACAACCATGTTTACGCCGCTGGGCACTTATGAATACAGAGTTATGCCTTTTGGATTAAAAAATGGTTCCCACTGCTTTCAAGCCTTCATGCATCATGTCTTGGCGGGTCTCCTCTACAAGAAGTGCGTCTGCTTCCTGGATGACATCCTAATCTTCTCGGAATCGCCGGAGGCTCATGAGAGAGATGTTAGGGAAGTTCTGCAGAGGTTGCGGGAGCACAGGCTGTACGCCAAGCTGGAGAAGTGCCAGTTCGACAAGACGGAGGTGGATTTCTTGGGCTACAAACTGTCCGACAAGGGACTGGCTATGGACGGTGCCAAGGTACGTGCAGTACTGGATTGGAGGAGCCCACGCAATAGGAAGGAAGTACAGAGGTTTGTCGGTTTTGCCAACTTTTATCGCAAGTTCATCAAGGGTTTCGCCATGCAGACAGCGGCCATCACCGACACCCTCAGTTCCAAGAAGAAGAGGTTCATCTGGACGGAGCAGGCAGAGCAGTCCTTTCAGAAGCTCAAGCAGCTCTTCGCTTCCGAAGAGAACCTACTGCACGTAAATCCCAGCAGGCCCATGAGAGTGGAGACGGACGCCTCAGACAGGGCCGTGGGAGCCGTTCTGTTGCAGCAAGACCACCAGGGGGACTGGAGGCCGTGCGCTTTCTACTCCAGAAAACTCAGCAAAGCGGAGCAGAACTACACCATTTGGGACAGGGAGTTGCTGGCCATACATGCAGCCTTCAAGGCGTGGCGGCACTTCCTCGTCGGAGCCAAGCACACGGTGCAGGTCCGCACAGACCATAAGAACTTGGAGTACTGGCGCACGGCGAGGTTCCTGAACCAGCGACACATCCGCTGGGCGGAGTTCTTTGCAGATTTCGACTTCAGAATTGAGTACATCCCAGGAAACAGCAACGTCTTGGCGGACGCGCTGTCCAGAAAACCGCAGTATCTGGAGGCAGAGGCACCGGCGGCGGCCAAGCACATTTTCACACCACAGGCGTGGGCATGCGCGTCAGCCACGGTGGACCTGGACGCGGTGCGCCGCGCGCTGCGAACAGACTCGTTCGCCCGAGCCAAGATGGAGGAGGTGTGCAGTGGCAAGGCGAGGGGCGACGAATTCCAAGTGCGAGACGGCCTGCTCCTACGCAAGGGAGTCCTCTACGTACCAGGAGACAGCCTCCGCGCGAAGGTCCTGCAACAGCTGCACGACGCGCCCAGCGCGGGGCACTTCGGCAAGGAGAAGACGGTGGACTTAGTAGCCAGAGACTTTTGGTGGCCTAAGATGCGGGGGGATGTCGCGGACTATGTCAATAGGTGCGACACCTGCCAAAGGGCTAAGCCTGTGCACCAGCCGCCGGCGGGCCTGTTGGAACCGCTGCAGACACCGTTCGTACCGTGGGAGAGGGTAGCCCTGGACTTTGTCACAGATCTACCCAGCTCAAGGGGCAAGACGGCAGTGCTCGTGGTAGTGGACCTGTTCACCAAGATGGCCCACTTCATTCCGTGCGCGAAGGTGGCCACGGCCGAGCAGACCGCTAAGATGTTCATAGACCACGTGTTCAAGGTGCACGGCCTACCACGGTCTATTTTGTCCGACCGGGGGCGCCAGTTCATCTCCAACTTCTGGCAAAAGCTGATGGGATTCCTGAACGTCAAGGTCAGCCTGGCGTCGGCGAGACACCCGCAAACTAACGGGCAGGCGGAAAGGGTCAACGCCATCATGCAGCAGTACCTGAGATGCTACGCGAACCAGCAGCCATCGACCTGGGTGGACTATCTACCGTTGGCCGAGTTTGCCTACAACAACACGAAGCACGGGTCCACGGGGGTGACCCCATTTTTTGCCAACTACGGGAGGCATCCCAGAACCTTCCCGGGTCTGGACACAGTGCGGGAGGGGGAGCCACAGGGAGCAGAGGAAGTGGCAGCGGAGTTGCAGGAGATCCACGAGCAGCTCAGGAGGCAGTTAGAGTTGGCAAAACAGGCTTACAAAGTGCAGGCAGATCGACACAGGAGGGTTGGGGAGGACATCCAGGTGGGAGACTGGGTCTGGTTGGCAGCACAAGCAGTTCCAGCCAGATCGTTAGCCAAGAAGAAACTAGGGCACAAGCAGCTAGGGCCTTACCAAGTAGAGGCGCAGATCAACCCAGTGGCCTTCCGGTTGACACTCCCGGAGGGTTCCAGAATGCACCCGGTCTTTCATAGATCAGTGCTCACGCCCTACAGAGAGCCCCACAGGTTTCAAGCACCGGGGAAGGCGCCAGACCCGCTCAGAGAAGCGCCCAAAAAAGGGGGGTCGCCGAAAGGGGAGCCACTTAATGAAGCCACTGAGATTTTAGACTCAAGGTGGGGGGAGGACGGGATTGAATATCTTCTCGCCACGGAGGACACCCCGGCCAGCGCCAACAGGTGGGTGCCGGATTACGCAGTGGAAGAGCAGTTGCTCAAGGAAGAATTCCACACACTTTTCCCGCACAAGCCTATGCCGGCGGGCTTTTTCGAGGATTGTTTGTTCACACCCACACTCTCGGCCAGCACTTTTCGGGGTTTCTCGTCAGCTGAGGACTCGGCTCCGGGAGGCAGCTCTCCGGAGGGATCACTTTCAGGTTTTGGCACGGGGGGATCTTATTGGTGGGAGGACCAACCCGAGGTGGGCTGGCGCAGAGACATGCCGAAGGGGCCCTGGGAGGTGGACCCCCATCAAACAACAGGGGGAGGAGGGCTCTTGGGTGATTTGGGGTCGAGCGCAGATTTCGAGCACACCGCGCAGGAGATGGAAGCGGAGGAGGTCGTCGTCGACGAGCCCATGGGGGACTTCCCGGACTTATCTCGATGGTTGCAAGCCTCAGGGGACGAGCTGTATCCTGGACTCACCCCTACAACAATGGAGCACCCGGAACCCGCGCCGGAAGAGGGGGAGGGGGGAAGGGGGGGCTTCGAGGGGGGGATGGATGTCAGGGGTTCAGAAGGAGAGACACAGGAGGGGGAGCAAATGGAGAGTGAGGAGGAGGAGTACGAGGGGGGCGCAGGCAGTGACAGTGTCCAGAGTTATTCCACAAGCCTCTCTAGCGAATCGGAGGACTCACAGAAGGGAGCGCCGGTGGCCAGAGCAAGGGAGATTCCAAGGGAGAAACCTCAAGAGGGAGGGGCCAGCGGGGAGTCTCTGAACAGCAGCTGGAGATCAGGGCCAGCGTCTCCACCAGAGCGCAGTGGGGAGGGGGAGTCCCAGGAGTCGGGACCAGTGTCCTCACCACCAGAGGGAGGAGAGGAGTCAGGTTTGGCAACACCCACATCAGGAAGCGGGGAAACGGTCAGAAGGAAAGTCACCGGCTGGGCGCGCGCGCCAAGTTCAAATGTACAGGAGCGCGGCACAGCGGGGAGCCCGGGAAGGGAGCCAGGTCCTAAAGCCCGCCGGAGGGAGGGGCAAGACTCAGGAGGCTCCGCGTCAGAGGAGTCCAGGAAGGAGGGAACCCCAGAGGGCAGAAGGACCCAACGCAGGAAAGAGCAGCGCAAGAGGTGGAGCCAGGCTAGAATCTTAAACTGGTGTGGGTGGAGCAGTGAGTCAGAGGGGACTTAGCCGGTCTAGCGTTAAGACGTGGGCCTGCGCGCCCAGAGCTTGGAAATGGAAACTAAACTTCAATAAAGACTTTTGTATATAATATCCACTGGGCGTTGGTCCTCTGTGAGCTGGGACCTAGCGGCAGTCCTGACAGCTTATTTCAAATCGTGTTCCGTGATGTTAATGCTCATTAACCCAGAAATCGCAAAGTATGTGTAATGAGTCCCAAGTAACACATAACCGTCTTTTCGCTTCCATATGCGTAGAAAGAAGACGAATAAGCTTTGATAGGGCTTATTTCAATTCGCATGGTGTTTTATTCGTGTGCACCAGAATCACCTCCAACCAAAGCAAAAAGGTGTTTGGGGTTCCATCCACTTAAAAAGAAAGACGATAAAGTTCTGATTGGTTTTGTTGCAAATTGGTGTTTTTGGGGTTAGAATGCACATTCACCCAAAAATCTCAGTGTGAAATGTTTCTTAACAGCCGTAAACAAGCATAGGTGTTTTGGTTCCATGTCAATAGAAAGCAGTTTGGATTTTCGATTGTTCTTTCCATGTTCTTTCCACCCACAAATAGCGAAGTGTAATGAGCCTGAACCTCCCCAAACAGGTTTCTTTGCGTTCCAGCTACATAGAAAGAAGAATTTTGGATTTCGCTTATTTCAAATCGTGTTCCGTGGTGTTAATGCTCATTAACCCAGAAATCGCAAAGTATGTGTAATGAGTCCCAAGTAACACAAAACCGTCTTTTCGCTTCCATATGCGTAGAAAGAAGACGAATAAGCTTTGATAGGGCTTATTTCAATTCGCATGGTGTTTTATACCTGTGCACCAGAATCACCTCCAACCAAAGCAAAAAGGTGTTTTGGGTTCCATCCACTTAAAAAGAAAGACGATAAAGCTCTCATTGGTTTTGTAGCAAATTGGTGTTTTTGGGGTTAGAATGCACATTCACCCAAAAATCTCAGAGTGAAATGTTTCTTAGCCGTAAACAAGCATAGGTGTTTTGGTTGCATTTCAATAGAAAGCAGACGAAAAAGTTTGGATCGTTCTTTCCATGTTCTTTCCACCCACAAATAGCAAAGCGAAGTGTAATGAGCCTGAACCCAAACAGGTTCTTTTGCGTTCCAGCTACATAGAAAGAAGAATTTTGGATTTCGCTTATTTCAAATCGTGTTCCGTGGTGTTAATGCTCATTAACCCAGAAATCGCAAAGTATGTGTAATGAGTCCCAAGTAAAACATAACCGTCTTTTCGCTTCCATATGCGTAGAAAGAAGACGAATAAGCTTTGAAAGGGCGTATTTCAATTCGCATGGTGTTTTATGGGTGTGCACCAGAATCACCTCCAACCAAAGCAAAAAGGTGTTTTGGGTTCCATCCACTTAAAAAGAAAGACGATAAAGCTCTGATTGGTTTTGTTACAAATTGGTGTTTTTGGGGTTAGAATGCACATTCACCCAAAAATCTGAGTGAAATGTTTCTTAACAGCCGTAAAGAAGGATAGGTGTTTTGGTTCCATGTCAATAGAAAGCAGGCGAAAAAGTTTGGATTGTTCTTTCCATGTTCTTTCCACCCACAAATAGCGAAGTGTAATGAGCCTGAACCTCCCCAAACAGGTTGTTTTGCGTTCCAGCTACATAGAAAGAAGAATTTTGGATTTCGCTTATTTCAAATCGTGTTCCGTGATGTTAATGCTCATTAACCCAGAAATCGCAAAGTATGTGTAATGAGTCCCAAGTAACACAAAACCGTCTTTTCGCTTCCATATGCGTAGAAAGAAGACGAATAAGTTTGATAGGGCTTATTTCAATTCGCATGGTATTTTATTCATGTGCACCAGAATCACCTCCAACCAAAGCAAAAAGGTGTTTGGGGTTCCATCCACTTAAAAAGAAAGACGATAAAGTTCTGATTGGTTTTGTTGCAAATTGGTGTTTTTGGGGTTAGAATGCACATTCACCCAAAAATCTCAGTGTGAAATGTTTCTTAACAGCCGTAAACAAGCATAGGTGTTTTGGTTCCATGTCAATAGAAAGCAGTTTGGATTTTCGATTGTTCTTTCCATGTTCTTTCCACCCACAAATAGCGAAGTGTAATGAGCCTGAACCTCCCCAAACAGGTTTCTTTGCGTTCCAGCTACATAGAAAGAAGAATTTTGGATTTCGCTTATTTCAAATCGTGTTCCGTGGTGTTAATGCTCATTAACCCAGAAATCGCAAAGTATGTGTAATGAGTCCCAAGTAACACAAAACCGTCTTTTCGCTTCCATATGCGTAGAAAGAAGACGAATAAGCTTTGATAGGGCTTATTTCAATTCGCATGGTGTTTTATACCTGTGCACCAGAATCACCTCCAACCAAAGCAAAAAGGTGTTTTGGGTTCCATCCACTTAAAAAGAAAGACGATAAAGCTCTCATTGGTTTTGTAGCAAATTGGTGTTTTTGGGGTTAGAATGCACATTCACCCAAAAATCTCAGAGTGAAATGTTTCTTAGCCGTAAACAAGCATAGGTGTTTTGGTTGCATTTCAATAGAAAGCAGACGAAAAAGTTTGGATCGTTCTTTCCATGTTCTTTCCACCCACAAATAGCAAAGCGAAGTGTAATGAGCCTGAACCCAAACAGGTTCTTTTGCGTTCCAGCTACATAGAAAGAAGAATTTTGGATTTCGCTTATTTCAAATCGTGTTCCGTGGTGTTAATGCTCATTAACCCAGAAATCGCAAAGTATGTGTAATGAGTCCCAAGTAAAACATAACCGTCTTTTCGCTTCCATATGCGTAGAAAGAAGACGAATAAGCTTTGAAAGGGCGTATTTCAATTCGCATGGTGTTTTATGGGTGTGCACCAGAATCACCTCCAACCAAAGCAAAAAGGTGTTTTGGGTTCCATCCACTTAAAAAGAAAGACGATAAAGCTCTGATTGGTTTTGTTACAAATTGGTGTTTTTGGGGTTAGAATGCACATTCACCCAAAAATCTGAGTGAAATGTTTCTTAACAGCCGTAAAGAAGGATAGGTGTTTTGGTTCCATGTCAATAGAAAGCAGTTTGGATTTTCGATTGTTCTTTCCATGTTCTTTCCACCCACAAATAGCGAAGTGTAATGAGCCTGAACCTCCCCAAACAGGTTTCTTTGCGTTCCAGCTACATAGAAAGAAGAATTTTGGATTTCGCTTATTTCAAATCGTGTTCCGTGGTGTTAATGCTCATTAACCCAGAAATCGCAAAGTATGTGTAATGAGTCCCAAGTAACACAAAACCGTCTTTTCGCTTCCATATGCGTAGAAAGAAGACGAATAAGCTTTGATAGGGCTTATTTCAATTCGCATGGTGTTTTATTCGTGTGCACCAGAATCACCTCCAACCAAAGCAAAAAGGTGTTTTGGGTTCCATCCACTTAAAAAGAAAGACGATAAAGTTCTGATTGGTTTTGTTGCAAATTGGTGTTTTTGGGGTTAGAATGCACATTCACCCAAAAATCTCAGTGTGAAATGTTTCTTAACAGCCGTAAACAAGCATAGGTGTTTTGGTTCCATGTCAATAGAAAGCAGTTTGGATTTTCGATTGTTCTTTCCATGTTCTTTCCACCCACAAATAGCGAAGTGTAATGAGCCTGAACCTCCCCAAACAGGTTTCTTTGCGTTCCAGCTACATAGAAAGAAGAATTTTGGATTTCGCTTATTTCAAATCGTGTTCCGTGGTGTTAATGCTCATTAACCCAGAAATCGCAAAGTATGTGTAATGAGTCCCAAGTAACACATAACCGTCTTTTCGCTTCCATATGCGTAGAAAGAAGACGAATAAGCTTTGATAGGGCTTATTTCAATTCGCATGGTATTTTATGCGTGTGCACCAGAATCACCTCCAACCAAAGCAAAAAGGTGTTTTGGGTTCCATCCACTTAAAAAGAAAGACGATAAAGTTCTGATTGGTTTTGTTGCAAATTGGTGTTTTTGGGGTTAGAATGCACATTCACCCAAAAATCTCAGAGTGAAATGTTTCTTAACAGCCGTAAACAAGCATAGGTGTTTTGGTTGCATTTCAATAGAAAGCAGTTTGGATTTTCGATTGTTCTTTCCATGTTCTTTCCACCCACAAATAGCGAAGTGTAATGAGCCTGAACCTCCCCAAACAGGTTTCTTTGCGTTCCAGCTACATAGAAAGAAGAATTTTGGATTTCGCTTATTTCAAATCGTGTTCCGTGGTGTTAATGCTCATTAACCCAGAAATCGCAAAGTATGTGTAATGAGTCCCAAGTAACACATAACCGTCTTTTCGCTTCCATATGCGTAGAAAGAAGACGAATAAGCTTTGATAGGGCTTATTTCAATTCGCATGGTATTTTATGCGTGTGCACCAGAATCACCTCCAACCAAAGCAAAAAGGTGTTTTGGGTTCCATCCACTTAAAAAGAAAGACGATAAAGTTCTGATTGGTTTTGTTGCAAATTGGTGTTTTTGGGGTTAGAATGCACATTCACCCAAAAATCTCAGAGTGAAATGTTTCTTAACAGCCGTAAACAAGCATAGGTGTTTCGGTTCCATGTCAATAGAAAGCAGGCGAAAAAGTTTGGATTGTCCTTTCCATGTTCTTTCCACCCACAAATAGCGAAGTGTAATGAGCCTGAACCTCCCCAAACAGGTTGTTTTGCGTTCCAGCTACATAGAAAGAAGAATTTTGGATTTCGCTTATTTCAAATCGTGTTCCGTGGTGTTAATGCTCATTAACCCAGAAATCGCAAAGTATGTGTAATGAGTCCCAAGTAAAACATAACCGTCTTTTCGCTTCCATATGCGTAGAAAGAAGACGAATAAGCTTTGAAAGGGCGTATTTCAATTCGCATGGTGTTTTATGGGTGTGCACCAGAATCACCTCCAACCAAAGCAAAAATGTGTTTTGGGTTCCATCCACTTAAAAAGAAAGACGATAAAGCTCTGATTGGTTTTGTTACAAATTGGTGTTTTTGGGGTTAGAATGCACATTCACCCAAAAATCTGAGTGAAATGTTTCTTAACAGCCGTAAAGAAGCATAGGTGTTTTGGTTCCATGTCAATAGAAAGCAGGCGAAAAAGTTTGGATTGTTCTTTCCATGTTCTTTCCACCCACAAATAGCGAAGTGTAATGAGCCTGAACCTCCCCAAACAGGTTGTTTTGCGTTGCAGCTACATAGAAAGAAGTATTTTGGATTTCGCTTATTTCAAATCGTGTTCCGTGGTGTTAATGCTCATTAACCCAGAAATCGCAAAGTATGTGTAATGAGTCCCAAGTAACACAAAACCGTCTTTTCGCTTCCATATGCGTAGAAAGAAGACGAATAAGCTTTGATAGGGCTTATTTCAATTCGCATGGTGTTTTATACCTGTGCACCAGAATCACCTCCAACCAAAGCAAAAAGGTGTTTTGGGTTCCATCCACTTAAAAAGAAAGACGATAAAGCTCTCATTGGTTTTGTAGCAAATTGGTGTTTTTGGGGTTAGAATGCACATTCACCCAAAAATCTCAGAGTGAAATGTTTCTTAGCCGTAAACAAGCATAGGTGTTTTGGTTGCATTTCAATAGAAAGCAGACGAAAAAGTTTGGATCGTTCTTTCCATGTTCTTTCCACCCACAAATAGCAAAGCGAAGTGTAATGAGCCTGAACCCAAACAGGTTGTTTTGCGTTCCAGCTACATAGAAAGAAGAATTTTGGATTTCGCTTATTTCAAATCGTGTTCCGTGGTGTTAATGCTCATTAACCCAGAAATCGCAAAGTATGTGTAATGAGTCCCAAGTAAAACATAACCGTCTTTTCGCTTCCATATGCGTAGAAAGAAGACGAATAAGCTTTGAAAGGGCGTATTTCAATTCGCATGGTGTTTTATGGGTGTGCACCAGAATCACCTCCAACCAAAGCAAAAAGGTGTTTTGGGTTCCATCCACTTAAAAAGAAAGACGATAAAGCTCTGATTGGTTTTGTTACAAATTGGTGTTTTTGGGGTTAGAATGCACATTCACCCAAAAATCTGAGTGAAATGTTTCTTAACAGCCGTAAACAAGCATAGGTGTTTTGGTTCCATGTCAATAGAAAGCAGTTTGGATTTTCGATTGTTCTTTCCATGTTCTTTCCACCCACAAATAGCGAAGTGTAATGAGCCTGAACCTCCCCAAACAGGTTTCTTTGCGTTCCAGCTACATAGAAAGAAGAATTTTGGATTTCGCTTATTTCAAATCGTGTTCCGTGGTGTTAATGCTCATTAACCCAGAAATCGCAAAGTATGTGTAATGAGTCCCAAGTAACACAAAACCGTCTTTTCGCTTCCATATGCGTAGAAAGAAGACGAATAAGCTTTGATAGGGCTTATTTCAATTCGCATGGTGTTTTATACCTGTGCACCAGAATCACCTCCAACCAAAGCAAAAAGGTGTTTTGGGTTCCATCCACTTAAAAAGAAAGACGATAAAGCTCTCATTGGTTTTGTAGCAAATTGGTGTTTTTGGGGTTAGAATGCACATTCACCCAAAAATCTCAGAGTGAAATGTTTCTTAGCCGTAAACAAGCATAGGTGTTTTGGTTGCATTTCAATAGAAAGCAGACGAAAAAGTTTGGATCGTTCTTTCCATGTTCTTTCCACCCACAAATAGCAAAGCGAAGTGTAATGAGCCTGAACCCAAACAGGTTGTTTTGCGTTGCAGCTACATAGAAAGAAGAATTTTGGATTTCGCTTATTTCAAATCGTGTTCCGTGATGTTAATGCTCATTAACCCAGAAATCGCAAAGCATGTGTAATGAGTCCCAAGTAACACAAAACCGTCTTTTCGCTTCCATATGCGTAGAAAGAAGACGAATAATCTTTGATAGGGCTTATATCAATTCGGATGGTGTTTTATGCGTGTGCACCAGAATCACCTCCAACCAAAGCAAAAAGGTGTTTTGGGTTCCATCCACTTAAAAAGAAAGATAAAGCTCTGATTGGTTTTGTTGCAAATTGGTGTTTTTGGGGTTAGAATGCACATTCACCCAAAAATCTCAGTGTGAAATGTTTCTTAACAGCCGTAAACAAGCATAGGTGTTTTGGTTCCATGTCAATAGAAAGCAGTTTGGATTTTCGATTGTTCATTCCATGTTCTTTCCACCCACAAATAGCGAAGTGTAATGAGCCTGAACCTCCCCAAACAGGTTGTTTTGCGTTCCAGCTACATAGAAAGAAGAATTTTGGATTTCGCTTATTTCAAATCGTGTTCCGTGATGTTAATGCTCATTAACCCAGAAATCGCAAAGTATGTGTAATGAGTCCCAAGTAACACAAAACCGTCTTTTCGCTTCCATATGCGTAGAAGGAAGACGAATAAGCTTTGATAGGGGTTATTTCAATTCGCATGGTGTTTTATACCTGTGCACCAGAATCACTTCCAACCAAAGCAAAATGTGTTTTGGGTTCCATCCACTTAAAAAGAAAGACGATAAAGTTCTGATTGGTTTTGTAGCAAATTGGTGTTTTTGGGGTTAGAATGCACATTCACCTAAAAATCTCAGAGTGAAATGTTTCTTAACAGCCGTACACAAGCATAGGAGTTTTGGTTCCATGTCAATAGAAAGCAGACGAAAAGTTTGGATTGTTCTTTCCATGTTCTTTCCACCCACAAATAGCGAAGTGTAATGAGCCTGAACCTCCCCAAACAGGTTGTTTTGCGTTGCAGCTACATAGAAAGAAGTATTTTGGATTTCGCTTATTTCAAATCGTGTTCCGTGGTGTTAATGCTCATTAACCCAGAAATCGCAAAGTATGTGTAATGAGTCCCAAGTAACACAAAACCGTCTTTTCGCTTCCATATGCGTAGAAAGACGAATAAGTTTGATAGGGCTTATTTCAATTCGCATGGTATTTTATGCGTGTGCACCAGAATCACCTCCAACCAAAGCAAAAAGGTGTTTTGGGTTCCATCCACTTAAAAAGAAAGACGATAAAGTTCTGATTGGTTTTGTTGCAAATTGGTGTTTTTGGGGTTAGAATGCACATTCACCCAAAAATCTCAGTGTGAAATGTTTCTTAACAGCCGTAAACAAGCATAGGTGTTTTGGTTCCATGTCAATAGAAAGCAGTTTGGATTTTCGATTGTTCTTTCCATGTTCTTTCCACCCACAAATAGCGAAGTGTAATGAGCCTGAACCTCCCCAAACAGGTTTCTTTGCGTTCCAGCTACATAGAAAGAAGAATTTTGGATTTCGCTTATTTCAAATCGTGTTCCGTGGTGTTAATGCTCATTAACCCAGAAATCGCAAAGTATGTGTAATGAGTCCCAAGTAACACAAAACCGTCTTTTCGCTTCCATATGCGTAGAAAGAAGACGAATAAGCTTTGATAGGGCTTATTTCAATTCGCATGGTGTTTTATACCTGTGCACCAGAATCACCTCCAACCAAAGCAAAAAGGTGTTTTGGGTTCCATCCACTTAAAAAGAAAGACGATAAAGCTCTCATTGGTTTTGTAGCAAATTGGTGTTTTTGGGGTTAGAATGCACATTCACCCAAAAATCTCAGAGTGAAATGTTTCTTAGCCGTAAACAAGCATAGGTGTTTTGGTTGCATTTCAATAGAAAGCAGACGAAAAAGTTTGGATCGTTCTTTCCATGTTCTTTCCACCCACAAATAGCAAAGCGAAGTGTAATGAGCCTGAACCCAAACAGGTTGTTTTGCGTTCCAGCTACATAGAAAGAAGAATTTTGGATTTCGCTTATTTCAAATCGTGTTCCGTGGTGTTAATGCTCATTAACCCAGAAATCGCAAAGTATGTGTAATGAGTCCCAAGTAACACAAAACAGTCTTTTCGCTTCCATATGCGTAGAAAGAAGACGAATAAGTTTGATAGGGCTTATTTCAATTCGCATGGTATTTTATGCGTGTGCACCAGAATCACCTCCAACCAGAGCAAAAAGGTGTTTTGGGTTCCATCCACTTAAAAAGAAAGACGATAAAGTTCTGATTGGTTTTGTTGCAAATTGGTGTTTTTGGGGTTAGAATGCACATTCACCCAAAAATCTCAGAGTGAAATGTTTCTTAACAGCCGTAAACAAGCATAGGTGTTTTGGTTCCATGTCAATAGAAAGCAGTTTGGATTTTCGATTGTTCTTTCCATGTTCTTTCCACCCACAAATAGCGAAGTGTAATGAGCCTGAACCTCCCCAAACAGGTTTTTTTGCGTTCCAGCTACATAGAAAGAAGAATTTTGGATTTCGCTTATTTCAAATCGTGTTCCGTGGTGTTAATGCTCATTAACCCAGAAATCGCAAAGTATGTGTAATGAGTCCCAAGTAACACAAAACCGTCTTTTCGCTTCCATATGCGTAGAAAGAAGACGAATAAGCTTTGATAGGGCTTATTTCAATTCGCATGGTGTTTTATGGGTGTGCACCAGAATCACCTCCAACCAAAGCAAAAATGTGTTTTGGGTTCCATCCACTTAAAAAGAAAGACGATAAAGCTCTCATTGGTTTTGTAGCAAACTGGTGTTTTTGGGGTTAGAATGCACATTCACCCAAAAATCTCAGAGTGAAATGTTTCTTAACAGCCGTAAACAAGCATAGGTGTTTTGGTTCCATGTCAATAGAAAGCAGACGAAAAAGTTTGGATTGTTCTTTCCATGTTCTTTCCACCCACAAATAGCGAAGTGTAATGAGCCTGAACCTCCCCAAACAGGTTGTTTTGCGTTGCAGCTACATAGAAAGAAGAATTTTGGATTTCGCTTATTTCAAATCGTGTTCCGTGGTGTTAATGCTCATTAACCCAGAAATCGCAAAGTATGTGTAATGAGTCCCAAGTAACACAAAACCGTCTTTTCGTTTCCATATGCGTAGAAAGAAGACGAATAAGCTTTGATAGGGCTTATTTCAATTCGCATGGTGTTTTATACCTGTGCACCAGAATCACCTCCAACCAAAGCAAAAAGGTGTTTTGGGTTCCATCCACTTAAAAAGAAAGACGATAAAGCTCTCATTGGTTTTGTAGCAAATTGGTGTTTTTGGGGTTAGAATGCACATTCACCCAAAAATCTCAGAGTGAAATGTTTCTTAGCCGTAAACAAGCATAGGTGTTTTGGTTGCATTTCAATAGAAAGCAGACGAAAAAGTTTGGATCGTTCTTTCCATGTTCTTTCCACCCACAAATAGCAAAGCGAAGTGTAATGAGCCTGAACCCAAACAGGTTGTTTTGCGTTCCAGCTACATAGAAAGAAGAATTTTGGATTTCGCTTATTTCAAATCGTGTTCCGTGGTGTTAATGCTCATTAACCCAGAAATCGCAAAGTATGTGTAATGAGTCCCAAGTAACACAAAACAGTCTTTTCGCTTCCATATGCGTAGAAAGAAGACGAATAAGTTTGATAGGGCTTATTTCAATTCGCATGGTATTTTATGCGTGTGCACCAGAATCACCTCCAACCAGAGCAAAAAGGTGTTTTGGGTTCCATCCACTTAAAAAGAAAGACGATAAAGTTCTGATTGGTTTTGTTGCAAATTGGTGTTTTTGGGGTTAGAATGCACATTCACCCAAAAATCTCAGTGTGAAATGTTTCTTAACAGCCGTAAACAAGCATAGGTGTTTTGGTTCCATGTCAATAGAAAGCAGTTTGGATTTTCGATTGTTCTTTCCATGTTCTTTCCACCCACAAATAGCGAAGTGTAATGAGCCTGAACCTCCCCAAACAGGTTTCTTTGCGTTCCAGCTACATAGAAGGAAGAATTTTGGATTTCGCTTATTTCAAATCGTGTTCCGTGGTGTTAATGCTCATTAACCCAGAAATCGCAAAGTATGTGTAATGAGTCCCAAGTAACACAAAACCGTCTTTTCGCTTCCATATGCGTAGAAAGAAGACGAATAAGCTTTGATAGGGCTTATTTCAATTCGCATGGTGTTTTATACCTGTGCACCAGAATCACCTCCAACCAAAGCAAAAAGGTGTTTTGGGTTCCATCCACTTAAAAAGAAAGACGATAAAGTTCTGATTGGTTTTGTAGCAAATTGGTGTTTTTGGGGTTAGAATGCACATTCACCCAAAAATCTCAGAGTGAAATGTTTCTTAGCCGTAAACAAGCATAGGTGTTTTGGTTGCATTTCAATAGAAAGCAGACGAAAATGTTTGGATCGTTCTTTCCATGTTCTTTCCACCCACAAATAGCAAAGCGAAGTGTAATGAGCCTGAACCCAAACAGGTTGTTTTGCGTTCCAGCTACATAGAAAGAAGAATTTTGGATTTCGCTTATTTCAAATCGTGTTCCGTGGTGTTAATGCTCATTAACCCAGAAATCGCAAAGTATGTGTAATGAGTCCCAAGTAACACAAAACCGTCTTTTCGCTTCCATATGCGTAGAAAGAAGACGAATAAGCTTTGATAGGGCTTATTTCAATTCGCATGGTGTTTTATACCTGTGCACCAGAATCACCTCCAACCAAAGCAAAAAGGTGTTTTGGGTTCCATCCACTTAAAAAGAAAGACGATAAAGTTCTGATTGGTTTTGTTGCAAATTGGTGTTTTTGGGGTTAGAATGCACATTCACCCAAAAATCTCAGAGTGAAATGTTTCTTAACAGCCGTAAACAAGCATAGGTGTTTTGGTTCCATGTCAATAGAAAGCAGTTTGGATTTTCGATTGTTCTTTCCATGTTCTTTCCACCCACAAATAGCGAAGTGTAATGAGCCTGAACCTCCCCAAACAGGTTTCTTTGCGTTCCAGCTACATAGAAAGAAGAATTTTGGATTTCGCTTATTTCAAATCGTGTTCCGTGGTGTTAATGCTCATTAACCCAGAAATCGCAAAGTATGTGTAATGAGTCCCAAGTAACACAAAACCGTCTTTTCGCTTCCATATGCGTAGAAAGAAGACGAATAAGCTTTGATAGGGCTTATTTCAATTCGCATGGTGTTTTATACCTGTGCACCAGAATCACCTCCAACCAAAGCAAAAAGGTGTTTTGGGTTCCATCCACTTAAAAAGAAAGACGATAAAGTTCTGATTGGTTTTGTAGCAAATTGGTGTTTTTGGGGTTAGAATGCACATTCACCCAAAAATCTCAGAGTGAAATGTTTCTTAGCCGTAAACAAGCATAGGTGTTTTGGTTGCATTTCAATAGAAAGCAGACGAAAATGTTTGGATCGTTCTTTCCATGTTCTTTCCACCCACAAATAGCAAAGCGAAGTGTAATGAGCCTGAACCCAAACAGGTTGTTTTGCGTTCCAGCTACATAGAAAGAAGAATTTTGGATTTCGCTTATTTCAAATCGTGTTCCGTGGTGTTAATGCTCATTAACCCAGAAATCGCAAAGTATGTGTAATGAGTCCCAAGTAACACAAAACCGTCTTTTCGCTTCCATATGCGTAGAAAGAAGACGAATAAGCTTTGATAGGGCTTATTTCAATTCGCATGGTGTTTTATACCTGTGCACCAGAATCACCTCCAACCAAAGCAAAAAGGTGTTTTGGGTTCCATCCACTTAAAAAGAAAGACGATAAAGTTCTGATTGGTTTTGTTGCAAATTGGTGTTTTTGGGGTTAGAATGCACATTCACCCAAAAATCTCAGAGTGAAATGTTTCTTAACAGCCGTAAACAAGCATAGGTGTTTTGGTTCCATGTCAATAGAAAGCAGTTTGGATTTTCGATTGTTCTTTCCATGTTCTTTCCACCCACAAATAGCGAAGTGTAATGAGCCTGAACCTCCCCAAACAGGTTTCTTTGCGTTCCAGCTACATAGAAAGAAGAATTTTGGATTTCGCTTATTTCAAATCGTGTTCCGTGGTGTTAATGCTCATTAACCCAGAAATCGCAAAGTATGTGTAATGAGTCCCAAGTAACACAAAACCGTCTTTTCGCTTCCATATGCGTAGAAAGAAGACGAATAAGTTTGATAGGGCTTATTTCAATTCGCATGGTATTTTATGCGTGTGCACCAGAATCACCTCCAACCAGAGCAAAAAGGTGTTTTGGGTTCCATCCACTTAAAAAGAAAGACGATAAAGTTCTGATTGGTTTTGTTGCAAATTGGTGTTTTTGGGGTTAGAATGCACATTCACCCAAAAATCTCAGTGTGAAATGTTTCTTAACAGCCGTAAACAAGCATAGGTGTTTCGGTTCCATGTCAATAGAAAGCAGGCGAAAAAGTTTGGATTGTTCTTTCCATGTTCTTTCCACCCACAAATAGCGAAGTGTAATGAGCCTGAACCTCCCCAAACAGGTTTTTTTGCGTTCCAGCTACATAGAAAGAAGAATTTTGGATTTCGCTTATTTCAAATCGTGTTCCGTGGTGTTAATGCTCATTAACCCAGAAATCGCAAAGTATGTGTAATGAGTCCCAAGTAACACAAAACCGTCTTTTCGCTTCCATATGCGTAGAAAGAAGACGAATAAGCTTTGATAGGGCTTATTTCAATTCGCATGGTGTTTTATGGGTGTGCACCAGAATCACCTCCAACCAAAGCAAAAATGTGTTTTGGGTTCCATCCACTTAAAAAGAAAGACGATAAAGTTCTGATTGGTTTTGTTGCAAATTGGTGTTTTTGGGGTTAGAATGCACATTCACCCAAAAATCTCAGTGTGAAATGTTTCTTAACAGCCGTAAACAAGCATAGGTGTTTTGGTTCCATGTCAATAGAAAGCAGTTTGGATTTTCGATTGTTCTTTCCATGTTCTTTCCACCCACAAATAGCGAAGTGTAATGAGCCTGAACCTCCCCAAACAGGTTTCTTTGCGTTCCAGCTACATAGAAAGAAGAATTTTGGATTTCGCTTATTTCAAATCGTGTTCCGTGGTGTTAATGCTCATTAACCCAGAAATCGCAAAGTATGTGTAATGAGTCCCAAGTAACACAAAACCGTCTTTTCGCTTCCATATGCGTAGAAAGAAGACGAATAAGCTTTGATAGGGCTTATTTCAATTCGCATGGTGTTTTATACCTGTGCACCAGAATCACCTCCAACCAAAGCAAAAAGGTGTTTTGGGTTCCATCCACTTAAAAAGAAAGACGATAAAGCTCTCATTGGTTTTGTAGCAAATTGGTGTTTTTGGGGTTAGAATGCACATTCACCCAAAAATCTCAGAGTGAAATGTTTCTTAGCCGTAAACAAGCATAGGTGTTTTGGTTGCATTTCAATAGAAAGCAGACGAAAATGTTTGGATCGTTCTTTCCATGTTCTTTCCACCCACAAATAGCAAAGCGAAGTGTAATGAGCCTGAACCCAAACAGGTTGTTTTGCGTTCCAGCTACATAGAAAGAAGAATTTTGGATTTCGCTTATTTCAAATCGTGTTCCGTGGTGTTAATGCTCATTAACCCAGAAATCGCAAAGTATGTGTAATGAGTCCCAAGTAACACAAAACAGTCTTTTCGCTTCCATATGCGTAGAAAGAAGACGAATAAGTTTGATAGGGCTTATTTCAATTCGCATGGTATTTTATGCGTGTGCACCAGAATCACCTCCAACCAGAGCAAAAAGGTGTTTTGGGTTCCATCCACTTAAAAAGAAAGACGATAAAGTTCTGATTGGTTTTGTTGCAAATTGGTGTTTTTGGGGTTAGAATGCACATTCACCCAAAAATCTCAGAGTGAAATGTTTCTTAACAGCCGTAAACAAGCATAGGTGTTTTGGTTCCATGTCAATAGAAAGCAGTTTGGATTTTCGATTGTTCTTTCCATGTTCTTTCCACCCACAAATAGCGAAGTGTAATGAGCCTGAACCTCCCCAAACAGGTTTCTTTGCGTTCCAGCTACATAGAAAGAAGAATTTTGGATTTCGCTTATTTCAAATCGTGTTCCGTGGTGTTAATGCTCATTAACCCAGAAATCGCAAAGTATGTGTAATGAGTCCCAAGTAACACAAAACCGTCTTTTCGCTTCCATATGCGTAGAAAGAAGACGAATAAGTTTGATAGGGCTTATTTCAATTCGCATGGTATTTTATGCGTGTGCACCAGAATCACCTCCAACCAGAGCAAAAAGGTGTTTTGGGTTCCATCCACTTAAAAAGAAAGACGATAAAGTTCTGATTGGTTTTGTTGCAAATTGGTGTTTTTGGGGTTAGAATGCACATTCACCCAAAAATCTCAGTGTGAAATGTTTCTTAACAGCCGTAAACAAGCATAGGTGTTTCGGTTCCATGTCAATAGAAAGCAGGCGAAAAAGTTTGGATTGTTCTTTCCATGTTCTTTCCACCCACAAATAGCGAAGTGTAATGAGCCTGAACCTCCCCAAACAGGTTTTTTTGCGTTCCAGCTACATAGAAAGAAGAATTTTGGATTTCGCTTATTTCAAATCGTGTTCCGTGGTGTTAATGCTCATTAACCCAGAAATCGCAAAGTATGTGTAATGAGTCCCAAGTAACACAAAACCGTCTTTTCGCTTCCATATGCGTAGAAAGAAGACGAATAAGCTTTGATAGGGCTTATTTCAATTCGCATGGTGTTTTATGGGTGTGCACCAGAATCACCTCCAACCAAAGCAAAAATGTGTTTTGGGTTCCATCCACTTAAAAAGAAAGACGATAAAGCTCTCATTGGTTTTGTAGCAAACTGGTGTTTTTGGGGTTAGAATGCACATTCACCCAAAAATCTCAGAGTGAAATGTTTCTTAACAGCCGTAAACAAGCATAGGTGTTTTGGTTCCATGTCAATAGAAAGCAGACGAAAAAGTTTGGATTGTTCTTTCCATGTTCTTTCCACCCACAAATAGTGAAGTGTAATGAGCCTGAACCTCCCCAAACAGGTTGTTTTGCGTTGCAGCTACATAGAAAGAAGAATTTTGGATTTCGCTTATTTCAAATCGTGTTCCGTGGTGTTAATGCTCATTAACCCAGAAATCGCAAAGTATGTGTAATGAGTCCCAAGTAACACAAAACCGTCTTTTCGTTTCCATATGCGTAGAAAGAAGACGAATAAGCTTTGATAGGGCTTATTTCAATTCGCATGGTGTTTTATACCTGTGCACCAGAATCACCTCCAACCAAAGCAAAAAGGTGTTTTGGGTTCCATCCACTTAAAAAGAAAGACGATAAAGCTCTCATTGGTTTTGTAGCAAATTGGTGTTTTTGGGGTTAGAATGCACATTCACCCAAAAATCTCAGAGTGAAATGTTTCTTAGCCGTAAACAAGCATAGGTGTTTTGGTTGCATTTCAATAGAAAGCAGACGAAAAAGTTTGGATCGTTCTTTCCATGTTCTTTCCACCCACAAATAGCAAAGCGAAGTGTAATGAGCCTGAACCCAAACAGGTTGTTTTGCGTTCCAGCTACATAGAAAGAAGAATTTTGGATTTCGCTTATTTCAAATCGTGTTCCGTGGTGTTAATGCTCATTAACCCAGAAATCGCAAAGTATGTGTAATGAGTCCCAAGTAACACAAAACAGTCTTTTCGCTTCCATATGCGTAGAAAGAAGACGAATAAGTTTGATAGGGCTTATTTCAATTCGCATGGTATTTTATGCGTGTGCACCAGAATCACCTCCAACCAGAGCAAAAAGGTGTTTTGGGTTCCATCCACTTAAAAAGAAAGACGATAAAGTTCTGATTGGTTTTGTTGCAAATTGGTGTTTTTGGGGTTAGAATGCACATTCACCCAAAAATCTCAGTGTGAAATGTTTCTTAACAGCCGTAAACAAGCATAGGTGTTTTGGTTCCATGTCAATAGAAAGCAGTTTGGATTTTCGATTGTTCTTTCCATGTTCTTTCCACCCACAAATAGCGAAGTGTAATGAGCCTGAACCTCCCCAAACAGGTTTCTTTGCGTTCCAGCTACATAGAAGGAAGAATTTTGGATTTCGCTTATTTCAAATCGTGTTCCGTGGTGTTAATGCTCATTAACCCAGAAATCGCAAAGTATGTGTAATGAGTCCCAAGTAACACAAAACCGTCTTTTCGCTTCCATATGCGTAGAAAGAAGACGAATAAGCTTTGATAGGGCTTATTTCAATTCGCATGGTGTTTTATACCTGTGCACCAGAATCACCTCCAACCAAAGCAAAAAGGTGTTTTGGGTTCCATCCACTTAAAAAGAAAGACGATAAAGTTCTGATTGGTTTTGTAGCAAATTGGTGTTTTTGGGGTTAGAATGCACATTCACCCAAAAATCTCAGAGTGAAATGTTTCTTAGCCGTAAACAAGCATAGGTGTTTTGGTTGCATTTCAATAGAAAGCAGACGAAAATGTTTGGATCGTTCTTTCCATGTTCTTTCCACCCACAAATAGCAAAGCGAAGTGTAATGAGCCTGAACCCAAACAGGTTGTTTTGCGTTCCAGCTACATAGAAAGAAGAATTTTGGATTTCGCTTATTTCAAATCGTGTTCCGTGGTGTTAATGCTCATTAACCCAGAAATCGCAAAGTATGTGTAATGAGTCCCAAGTAACACAAAACCGTCTTTTCGCTTCCATATGCGTAGAAAGACGAATAAGTTTGATAGGGCTTATTTCAATTCGCATGGTATTTTATGCGTGTGCACCAGAATCACCTCCAACCAAAGCAAAAAGGTGTTTTGGGTTCCATCCACTTAAAAAGAAAGACGATAAAGTTCTGATTGGTTTTGTTGCAAATTGGTGTTTTTGGGGTTAGAATGCACATTCACCCAAAAATCTCAGTGTGAAATGTTTCTTAACAGCCGTAAACAAGCATAGGTGTTTTGGTTCCATGTCAATAGAAAGCAGTTTGGATTTTCGATTGTTCTTTCCATGTTCTTTCCACCCACAAATAGCGAAGTGTAATGAGCCTGAACCTCCCCAAACAGGTTGTTTTGCGTTGCAGCTACATAGAAAGAAGAATTTTGGATTTCGCTTATTTCAAATCGTGTTCCGTGGTGTTAATGCTCATTAACCCAGAAATCGCAAAGTATGTGTAATGAGTCCCAAGTAACACAAAACCGTCTTTTCGCTTCCATATGCGTAGAAAGAAGACGAATAAGTTTGATAGGGCTTATTTCAATTCGCATGGTATTTTATGCGTGTGCACCAGAATCACCTCCAACCAGAGCAAAAAGGTGTTTTGGGTTCCATCCACTTAAAAAGAAAGACGATAAAGTTCTGATTGGTTTTGTTGCAAATTGGTGTTTTTGGGGTTAGAATGCACATTCACCCAAAAATCTCAGTGTGAAATGTTTCTTAACAGCCGTAAACAAGCATAGGTGTTTCGGTTCCATGTCAATAGAAAGCAGGCGAAAAAGTTTGGATTGTTCTTTCCATGTTCTTTCCACCCACAAATAGCGAAGTGTAATGAGCCTGAACCTCCCCAAACAGGTTGTTTTGCGTTGCAGCTACATAGAAAGAAGAATTTTGGATTTCGCTTATTTCAAATCGTGTTCCGTGGTGTTAATGCTCATTAACCCAGAAATCGCAAAGTATGTGTAATGAGTCCCAAGTAACACAAAACCGTCTTTTCGTTTCCATATGCGTAGAAAGAAGACGAATAAGCTTTGATAGGGCTTATTTCAATTCGCATGGTGTTTTATACCTGTGCACCAGAATCACCTCCAACCAAAGCAAAAAGGTGTTTTGGGTTCCATCCACTTAAAAAGAAAGACGATAAAGCTCTCATTGGTTTTGTAGCAAATTGGTGTTTTTGGGGTTAGAATGCACATTCACCCAAAAATCTCAGAGTGAAATGTTTCTTAGCCGTAAACAAGCATAGGTGTTTTGGTTGCATTTCAATAGAAAGCAGACGAAAAAGTTTGGATCGTTCTTTCCATGTTCTTTCCACCCACAAATAGCAAAGCGAAGTGTAATGAGCCTGAACCCAAACAGGTTGTTTTGCGTTCCAGCTACATAGAAAGAAGAATTTTGGATTTCGCTTATTTCAAATCATGTTCCGTGGTGTTAATGCTCATTAACCCAGAAATCGCAAAGTATGTGTAATGAGTCCCAAGTAACACAAAACCGTCTTTTCGCTTCCATATGCGTAGAAAGAAGACGAATAAGTTTGATAGGGCTTATTTCAATTCGCATGGTATTTTATGCGTGTGCACCAGAATCACCTCCAACCAAAGCAAAAAGGTGTTTGGGGTTCCATCCACTTAAAAAGAAAGACGATAAAGTTCTGATTGGTTTTGTTGCAAATTGGTGTTTTTGGGGTTAGAATGCACATTCACCCAAAAATCTCAGTGTGAAATGTTTCTTAACAGCCGTAAACAAGCATAGGTGTTTTGGTTCCATGTCAATAGAAAGCAGTTTGGATTTTCGATTGTTCTTTCCATGTTCTTTCCACCCACAAATAGCGAAGTGTAATGAGCCTGAACCTCCCCAAACAGGTTTCTTTGCGTTCCAGCTACATAGAAAGAAGAATTTTGGATTTCGCTTATTTCAAATCGTGTTCCGTGGTGTTAATGCTCATTAACCCAGAAATCGCAAAGTATGTGTAATGAGTCCCAAGTAACACAAAACCGTCTTTTCGCTTCCATATGCGTAGAAAGAAGACGAATAAGTTTGATAGGGCTTATTTCAATTCGCATGGTATTTTATGCGTGTGCACCAGAATCACCTCCAACCAGAGCAAAAAGGTGTTTTGGGTTCCATCCACTTAAAAAGAAAGACGATAAAGTTCTGATTGGTTTTGTTGCAAATTGGTGTTTTTGGGGTTAGAATGCACATTCACCCAAAAATCTCAGTGTGAAATGTTTCTTAACAGCCGTAAACAAGCATAGGTGTTTCGGTTCCATGTCAATAGAAAGCAGGCGAAAAAGTTTGGATTGTTCTTTCCATGTTCTTTCCACCCACAAATAGTGAAGTGTAATGAGCCTGAACCTCCCCAAACAGGTTTTTTTGCGTTCCAGCTACATAGAAAGAAGAATTTTGGATTTCGCTTATTTCAAATCGTGTTCCGTGGTGTTAATGCTCATTAACCCAGAAATCGCAAGGTATGTGTAATGAGTCCCAAGTAACACAAAACCGTCTTTTCGCTTCCATATGCGTAGAAAGAAGACGAATAAGCTTTGATAGGGCTTATTTCAATTCGCATGGTGTTTTATGCCTGTGCACCATAATCACCTCCAACCAAAGCAAAAAGGTGTTTTGAGTTCCATCCACTTAAAAAGAAAGACGATAAAGCTCTCATTGGTTTTGTAGCAAATTGGTGTTTTTGGGGTTAGAATGCCCATTCACCCAAAAATCTCAGAGTGAAATGTTTCTTAACAGCCGTAAACAAGCATAGGTGTTTTGGTTCCATGTCAATAGAAAGCAGGCGCAAAAGTTTGGATTGTTCTTTCCATGTTCTTTCCACCCCCAAATAGCGAAGTGTAATGAGCCTGAACCTCCCCAAACAGGTTGTTTTGCGTTCCAGCTACATAGAAAGAAGAATTTTGGATTTCGCTTATTTCAAATCGTGTTCCGTGGTGTTAATGCTCATTAACCCAGAAATCGCAAAGTATGTGTAATGAGTCCCAAGTAACACAAAACCGTCTTTTCGCTTCCATATGCGTAGAAAGAAGACGAATAAGCTTTGAAAGGGCGTATTTCAATTCGCATGGTATTTTATGCGTGTGCACCAGAATCACCTCCAACCAAAGCAAAAAGGTGTTTTGGGTTCCATCCACTTAAAAAGAAAGACGATAAAGTTCTGATTGGTTTTGTTGCAAATTGGTGTTTTTGGGGTTAGAATGCACATTCACCTAAAAATCTCAGTGTGAAATGTTTCTTAACAGCCGTAAACAAGCATAGGAGTTTTGGTTCCATGTCAATAGAAAGCAGACGAAAAAGTTTGGATTGTTCTTTCCATGTTCTTTCCACCCACAAATAGCGAAGTGTAATGAGCCTGAACCTCCCCAAACAGGTTGTTTTGCGTTGCAGCTACATAGAAAGAAGAATTTTGGATTTCGCTTATTTCAAATCGTGTTCCGTGATGTTAATGCTCATTAACCCAGAAATCGCAAAGTATGTGTAATGAGTCCCAAGTAACACATAACCGTCTTTTCGCTTCCATATGCGTAGAAAGAAGACTAATAAGCTTTGATAGGGCTTATTTCAATTCGCATGGTATTTTATTCGTGTGCACCAGAATCACCTCCAACCAAAGCAAAAAGGTGTTTTGGGTTCCATCCACTTAAAAAGAAAGACGATAAAGTTCTGATTGGTTTTGTTGCAAATTGGTGTTTTTGGGGTTAGAATGCACATTCACCCAAAAATCTCAGTGTGAAATGTTTCTTAACAGCCGTTGTCAGGACTGCCGCTAGGTCCCAGCTCACAGAGGACCAACGCCCAGTGGATATTATATACAAAAGTCTTTATTGAAGTTTAGTTTCCATTTCCAAGCTCTGGGCGCGCAGGCCCACGTCTTAACGCTAGACCGGCTAAGTCCCCTCTGACTCACTGCTCCACCCACACCAGTTTAAGATTCTAGCCCGGCTCCACCTCTTGCGCTGCTCTTTCCTGCGTTGGGTCCTTCTGCCCTCTGGGGTTCCCTCCTTCCTGGACTCCTCTGACGCGGAGCCTCCTGAGTCTTGCCCCTCCCTCCGGCGGGCTTTAGGACCTGGCTCCCTTCCCGGGCTCCCCGCTGTGCCGCGCTCCTGTACATTTGAACTTGGCGCGCGCGCCCAGCCGGTGACTTTCCTTCTGACCGTTTCCCCGCTTCCTGATGTGGGTGTTGCCAAACCTGACTCCTCTCCTCCCTCTGGTGGTGAGGACACTGGTCCCGACTCCTGGGACTCCCCCTCCCCACTGCGCTCTGGTGGAGACGCTGGCCCTGATCTCCAGCTGCTGTTCAGAGACTCCCCGCTGGCCCCTCCCTCTTGAGGTTTCTCCCTTGGAATCTCCCTTGCTCTGGCCACCGGCGCTCCCTTCTGTGAGTCCTCCGATTCGCTAGAGAGGCTTGTGGAATAACTCTGGCCACTGTCACTGCCTGCGCCCCCCTCGTACTCCTCCTCCTCACTCTCCATTTGCTCCCCCTCCTGTGTCTCTCCTTCTGAACCCCTGACATCCATCCCCCCCTCGAAGCCCCCCCTTCCCCCCTCCCCCTCTTCCGGTGCGGGTTCCGGGTGCTCCATTGTTGTAGGGGTGAGTCCAGGATACAGCTCGTCCCCTGAGGCTTGCAACCATCGAGATAAGTCCGGGAAGTCCCCCATGGGCTCGTCGACGACGACCTCCTCCGCTTCCATCTCCTGCGCGGTGTGCTCGAAATCTGCGCTCGACCCCAAATCACCCAAGAGCCCTCCTCCCCCTGTTGTGTGATGGGGGTCCACCTCCCAGGGCCCCTTCGGCATGTCTCTGGGCCAGCCCACTTCGGGTTGGTCCTCCCACCAATAAGATCCCCCCGTGCCAAAACCTGAAAGTGATCCCTCCGGAGAGCTGCCTCCCGGAGCCGAGTCCTCAGCTGACGAGAAACCCCGGAAAGTGCTGGCCGAGAGTGTGGGTGTGAACAAACAATCCTCGAAAAAGCCCGCCGGCATAGGCTTGTGCGGGAAAAGTGTGTGGAATTCTTCCTTGAGCAACTGCTCTTCCACTGCGTAATCCGGCACCCACCTGTTGGCGCTGGCCGGGGTGTCCTCCGTGGCGAGAAGATATTCAATCCCGTCCTCCCCCCACCTTGAGTCTAAAATCTCAGTGGCTTCATTAAGTGGCTCCCCTTTCGGCGACCCCCCTTTTTTGGGCGCTTCTCTGAGCGGGTCTGGCGCCTTCCCCGGTGCTTGAAACCTGTGGGGCTCTCTGTAGGGCGTGAGCACTGATCTATGAAAGACCGGGTGCATTCTGGAACCCTCCGGGAGTGTCAACCGGAAGGCCACTGGGTTGATCTGCGCCTCTACTTGGTAAGGCCCTAGCTGCTTGTGCCCTAGTTTCTTCTTGGCTAACGATCTGGCTGGAACTGCTTGTGCTGCCAACCAGACCCAGTCTCCCACCTGGATGTCCTCCCCAACCCTCCTGTGTCGATCTGCCTGCACTTTGTAAGCCTGTTTTGCCAACTCTAACTGCCTCCTGAGCTGCTCGTGGATCTCCTGCAACTCCGCTGCCACTTCCTCTGCTCCCTGTGGCTCCCCCTCCCGCACTGTGTCCAGACCCGGGAAGGTTCTGGGATGCCTCCCGTAGTTGGCAAAAAATGGGGTCACCCCCGTGGACCCGTGCTTCGTGTTGTTGTAGGCAAACTCGGCCAACGGTAGATAGTCCACCCAGGTCGATGGCTGCTGGTTCGCGTAGCATCTCAGGTACTGCTGCATGATGGCGTTGACCCTTTCCGCCTGCCCGTTAGTTTGCGGGTGTCTCGCCGACGCCAGGCTGACCTTGACGTTCAGGAATCCCATCAGCTTTTGCCAGAAGTTGGAGATGAACTGGCGCCCCCGGTCGGACAAAATAGACCGTGGTAGGCCGTGCACCTTGAACACGTGGTCTATGAACATCTTAGCGGTCTGCTCGGCCGTGGCCACCTTAGCGCACGGAATGAAGTGGGCCATCTTGGTGAACAGGTCCACTACCACGAGCACTGCCGTCTTGCCCCTTGAGCTGGGTAGATCTGTGACAAAGTCCAGGGCTACCCTCTCCCACGGTACGAACGGTGTCTGTAGCGGTTCCAACAGGCCCGCCGGCGGCTGGTGCACAGGCTTAGCCCTTTGGCAGGTGTCGCACCTATTGACATAGTCCGCGACATCCCCCCGCATCTTAGGCCACCAAAAGTCTCTGGCTACTAAGTCCACCGTCTTCTCCTTGCCGAAGTGCCCCGCGCTGGGCGCGTCGTGCAGCTGTTGCAGGACCTTCGCGCGGAGGCTGTCTCCTGGTACGTAGAGGACTCCCTTGCGTAGGAGCAGGCCGTCTCGCACTTGGAATTCGTCGCCCCTCGCCTTGCCACTGCACACCTCCTCCATCTTGGCTCGGGCGAACGAGTCCGTTTGCAGCGCGCGGCGCACCGCGTCCAGGTCCACCGTGGCTGACGCGCATGCCCACGCCTGTGGTGTGAAAATGTGCTTGGCCGCCGCCGGTGCCTCTGCCTCCAGATACTGCGGTTTTCTGGACAGCGCGTCCGCCAAGACGTTGCTGTTTCCTGGGATGTACTCAATTCTGAAGTCGAAATCTGCAAAGAACTCCGCCCAGCGGATGTGTCGCTGGTTCAGGAACCTCGCCGTGCGCCAGTACTCCAAGTTCTTATGGTCTGTGCGGACCTGCACCGTGTGCTTGGCTCCGACGAGGAAGTGCCGCCACGCCTTGAAGGCTGCATGTATGGCCAGCAACTCCCTGTCCCAAATGGTGTAGTTCTGCTCCGCTTTGCTGAGTTTTCTGGAGTAGAAAGCGCACGGCCTCCAGTCCCCCTGGTGGTCTTGCTGCAACAGAACGGCTCCCACGGCCCTGTCTGAGGCGTCCGTCTCCACTCTCATGGGCCTGCTGGGATTTACGTGCAGTAGGTTCTCTTCGGAAGCGAAGAGCTGCTTGAGCTTCTGAAAGGACTGCTCTGCCTGCTCCGTCCAGATGAACCTCTTCTTCTTGGAACTGAGGGTGTCGGTGATGGCCGCTGTCTGCATGGCGAAACCCTTGATGAACTTGCGATAAAAGTTGGCAAAACCGACAAACCTCTGTACTTCCTTCCTATTGCGTGGGCTCTTCCAATCCAGTACTGCACGTACCTTGGCACCGTCCATAGCCAGTCCCTTGTCGGACAGTTTGTAGCCCAAGAAATCCACCTCCGTCTTGTCGAACTGGCACTTCTCCAGCTTGGCGTACAGCCTGTGCTCCCGCAGCCTCTGCAGAACTTCCCTAACATCTCTCTCGTGAGCCTCCGGCGATTCCGAGAAGATTAGGATGTCATCCAGGAAGCAGACGCACTTCTTGTAGAGGAGACCCGCCAAGACATGATGCATGAAGGCTTGAAAGCAGTGGGAACCATTTTTTAATCCAAAAGGCATAACTCTGTATTCATAAGTGCCCAGCGGCGTAAACATGGTTGTTTTCCACTCGTCGCCTTCCCGTACGCGAATGAGATTGTACGCTCCGCGCAGATCCAACTTGGTAAAGATGCGACCCTTCCTCACCGTCGCCAGCAGGTCATCGATCTTGGGCATAGGGAATGCTGAGGGCTTGGTCTTGAGGTTCAAGAAGCGGAAATCAACGACCAGCCTCTTTTGGGGCGTGTCCCGCTTCTTTACAAAGAACACGGGACTGCCTCCTGCCGCCTTGGACTCCCGGATGAATCCCCGCTTCAGGTTGTGATCTATGAACTCCCTGAGCTCTTGCAATTCATCCTCAGACATGGAGTACAGTTTCCCCGTCGGGAGCGTCGCCCCGGGCAGGAGGTCGATCTTGCAGTCGTAGGGTCTGTGGGGTGGCAGCTTATCCGCCTCTTTCTCGCAGAAGACCTCCAAAAACTCCTTGTATTTGTTAGGCACCGCTTGCAACATGCCCAAGTTCAGCTGTGGTCCATCCTCGTGCCCCTCATCTTCCAAGTCCGCCAGGATGCAGTGTTCTGCGCAGTAAGAGGAGCCGAAGGTCAGTTGCCGCTGGTACCAAGCTAATGCCGGGCTGTGCCTATCCAGCCAACTCATTCCCAACACTATGGGCGTGTCTGACAGGCGGGTGACGTTGAAGCTGATGACCTCACGGTGGTTTCCAATGCGCATCACCATTGGCGGCGTCTGCTGTAGCACTTGCCCTCCCAGTAGCTCCCTGCCGTCCACTGTGACGACTTTCAGAGGTACCGCCGCTGGCAGAAGGGCTATGCCATGTTGCTGGAGGAACTGCATGTCTATAAAATCTGCATTGCTCCCCGAGTCGACGGTGATGGGAATTTCCACAAGTAGCCCATTGGGGAGCTGAAGGGATGCGGTGAGCTGCACTACTGGTTTGGGTGGGAGGGGGTCGGTGGGCTGTAAGATCCCTGGGGATTGCTTCACTGACTTGTCTGGCTGGTCCCCAGAGACGCCATCTCCAGCCAGACAGTGGAGTTTTCCTGCTGCGACTCCCCCTGCTGAATTGCGTCTGTTACTGTCGCTGCGGCTGCAGTATGCTTGTGAAACCGCTGGGGACACTCTTTTGCCATATGCTGAGCACTGTCGCAGATGTAGCACTTCCTGGTTCCTCTAGGAGGCTTCATCTTGACTGCTCCCGGAGTTAGGGCTCCGACTGTGGAGTGAGCCTTAGCACCACCTATCTCCATCGGCTCCTCTCCCCCTCCCAGCGGAGGCATGGATCGAGCGCGCGCCGCCTCCTTGGGGAAGGGAGGCAGTCCTCTCGCTGGCGTGCGTCCCAAATGCCCTTCCTCCCTGCCCCAAGGGCGTCCTTCCAACCGAACCCCAATGGAGAGTGCCCGTTCCACCACTTCCTTGGTGGTTTGGGGTCTTCCCCCCCTTGCGATCTCGTCTTTCACAGCTCCGCTCAACCCCTCCCAGAACAGGTCTCTGACGGCAGGCGATTCTTTCTCCCAGGCTAGTACATTCACCAATCCGAAAAAACGTGAATGATATTGCCTCACAGTGGCTTTACCTTGTCTTAGTCCGTGAATCTCCCTCCTAGCGATATCCACATCAATCTCAGATAAAAAACACGCATCCATCACTTTAATGAAGGCAGCCGCATTTTGGAGGGCTGGATCCTTGTCTCTCCATAGATTGCGCAGCCACGATTTTGCCTCCCCCCGCAAATGCGAAATAATAAATCCCACTTTCTCTCCCTCATTTTTAAAGTCTTTGTCAAGCAGCTGCAATGCATAAATCACATCTGCTCTGAAGTTAGGATACTCCTGCAGGTCCCCATTGAAGTGAGATACCAGGCTCCCTCCTCTGTTTCCCAGCCCAATCCCTTCTGGTCTGGTGGCTGGTAGCCTCTGTGTACTTAGCACTTCTAACCTGGTTCGCAGATCCTGGCAGGCAGCAGCTGCTTCCTGTTCTTTCTTTCTGGAAGCCGCAATTTCTGCAGTCAACTGCGTCACTGCGTTTTGCAAACTCGCTATCCTCTCTTCGGTAGTCATTTCCCTGTTTTTCGTGAGCTCGCGAAGCACCAATCTTCACCCCTCGCTGCTTTCCCGCACTCCACGAGGTTGCAAAATTGGTGAAAATGGTGAGGGGACTTACTGTCAGGACTGCCGCTAGGTCCCAGCTCACAGAGGACCAACGCCCAGTGGATATTATATACAAAAGTCTTTATTGAAGTTTAGTTTCCATTTCCAAGCTCTGGGCGCGCAGGCCCACGTCTTAACGCTAGACCGGCTAAGTCCCCTCTGACTCACTGCTCCACCCACACCAGTTTAAGATTCTAGCCCGGCTCCACCTCTTGCGCTGCTCTTTCCTGCGTTGGGTCCTTCTGCCCTCTGGGGTTCCCTCCTTCCTGGACTCCTCTGACGCGGAGCCTCCTGAGTCTTGCCCCTCCCTCCGGCGGGCTTTAGGACCTGGCTCCCTTCCCGGGCTCCCCGCTGTGCCGCGCTCCTGTACATTTGAACTTGGCGCGCGCGCCCAGCCGGTGACTTTCCTTCTGACCGTTTCCCCGCTTCCTGATGTGGGTGTTGCCAAACCTGACTCCTCTCCTCCCTCTGGTGGTGAGGACACTGGTCCCGACTCCTGGGACTCCCCCTCCCCACTGCGCTCTGGTGGAGACGCTGGCCCTGATCTCCAGCTGCTGTTCAGGGACTCCCCGCTGGCCCCTCCCTCTTGAGGTTTCTCCCTTGGAATCTCCCTTGCTCTGGCCACCGGCGCTCCCTTCTGTGAGTCCTCCGATTCGCTAGAGAGGCTTGTGGAATAACTCTGGCCACTGTCACTGCCTGCGCCCCCCTCGTACTCCTCCTCCTCACTCTCCATTTGCTCCCCCTCCTGTGTCTCTCCTTCTGAACCCCTGACAGCTTATTTCAAATCGTGTTCCGTGGTGTTAATGCTCATTAACCCAGAAATCGCAAAGTATGTGTAATGAGTCCCAAGTAACACGAAACCGTCTTTTCGCTTCCATATGCGTAGAAAGAAGACGAATAAGCTTTGATAGGGCTTATTTCAATTCGCATGGTATTTTATGCGTGTGCACCAGAATCACCTCCAACCAAAGCAAAAAGGTGTTTTGGGTTCCATCCACTTAAAAAGAAAGACGATAAAGTTCTGATTGGTTTTGTTGCAAATTGGTGTTTTTGGGGTTAGAATGCACATTCACCTAAAAATCTCAGAGTGAAATGTTTCTTAACAGCCGTAAACAAGCATAGGAGTTTTGGTTCCATGTCAATAGAAAGCAGACGAAAAAGTTTGGATTGTTCTTTCCATGTTCTTTCCACCCACAAATAGCGAAGTGTAATGAGCCTGAACCTCCCCAAACAGGTTGTTTTGCGTTGCAGCTACATAGAAAGAAGAATTTTGGATTTCGCTTATTTCAAATCGTGTTCCGTGATGTTAATGCTCATTAACCCAGAAATCGCAAAGTATGTGTAATGAGTCCCAAGTAACACGAAACCGTCTTTTCGCTTCCATATGCGTAGAAAGAAGACGAATAAGCTTTGATAGGGCTTATATCAATTCGGATGGTGTTTTATGCGTGTGCACCAGAATCACCTCCAACCAAAGCAAAAAGGTGTTTTGGGTTCCATCCACTTAAAAAGAAAGACGATAAAGCTCTCATTGGTTTTGTAGCAAATTGGTGTTTTTGGGGTTAGAATGCACATTCACCCAAAAATCTCAGAGTGAAATGTTTCTTAACAGCCGTAAACAAGCATAGGTGTTTTGGTTCCATGTCAATAGAAAGCAGACGAAAAAGTTTGGATTGTTCTTTCCATGTTCTTTCCACCCACAAATAGCGAAGTGTAATGAGCCTGAACCTCCCCAAACAGGTTGTTTTGCGTTGCAGCTACATAGAAAGAAGAATTTTGGATTTCGCTTATTTCAAATCGTGTTCCGTGGTGTTAATGCTCATTAACCCAGAAATCGCAAAGTATGTGTAATGAGTCCCAAGTAACACATAACCGTCTTTTCGCTTCCATATGCGTAGAAAGAAGACGAATAAGCTTTGATAGGGCTTATTTCAATTCGCATGGTATTTTATGAGTGTGCACCAGAATCACCTCCAACCAAAGCAAAAAGGTGTTTTGGGTTCCATCCACTTAAAAAGAAAGACGATAAAGTTCTGATTGGTTTTGTTGCAAATTGGTGTTTTTGGGGTTAGAATGCACATTCACCCAAAAATCTCAGAGTGAAATGTTTCTTAACAGCCGTAAACAAGCATAGGTGTTTTGGTTCCATGTCAATAGAAAGCAGTTTGGATTTTCGATTGTTCTTTCCATGTTCTTTCCACCCACAAATAGCGAAGTGTAATGAGCCTGAACCTCCCCAAACAGGTTTCTTTGCGTTCCAGCTACATAGAAAGAAGAATTTTGGATTTCGCTTATTTCAAATCGTGTTCCGTGGTGTTAATGCTCATTAACCCAGAAATCGCAAAGTATGTGTAATGAGTCCCAAGTAACACATAACCGTCTTTTCGCTTCCATATGCGTAGAAAGAAGACGAATAAGCTTTGATAGGGCTTATTTCAATTCGCATGGTATTTTATGCGTGTGCACCAGAATCACCTCCAACCAAAGCAAAAAGGTGTTTTGGGTTCCATCCACTTAAAAAGAAAGACGATAAAGTTCTGATTGGTTTTGTTGCAAATTGGTGTTTTTGGGGTTAGAATGCACATTCACCCAAAAATCTCAGAGTGAAATGTTTCTTAACAGCCGTAAACAAGCATAGGTGTTTTGGTTCCATGTCAATAGAAAGCAGTTTGGATTTTCGATTGTTCTTTCCATGTTCTTTCCACCCACAAATAGCGAAGTGTAATGAGCCTGAACCTCCCCAAACAGGTTTCTTTGCGTTCCAGCTACATAGAAGGAAGAATTTTGGATTTCGCTTATTTCAAATCGTGTTCCGTGGTGTTAATGCTCATTAACCCAGAAATCGCAAAGTATGTGTAATGAGTCCCAAGTAACACAAAACCGTCTTTTCGCTTCCATATGCGTAGAAAGAAGACGAATAAGCTTTGATAGGGCTTATTTCAATTCGCATGGTGTTTTATACCTGTGCACCAGAATCACCTCCAACCAAAGCAAAAAGGTGTTTTGGGTTCCATCCACTTAAAAAGAAAGACGATAAAGCTCTCATTGGTTTTGTAGCAAATTGGGGTTTTTGGGGTTAGAATGCACATTCACCCAAAAATCTCAGAGTGAAATGTTTCTTAACAGCCGTAAACAAGCATAGGTGTTTTGGTTGCATTTCAATAGAAAGCAGACGAAAAAGTTTGGATTGTTCTTTCCATGTTCTTTCAACCCACAAATAGCAAAGCGAAGTGTAATGAGCCTGAACCTCCCCAAACAGGTTGTTTTGCGTTCCAGCTACATAGAAAGAAGAATTTTGGATTCGCTTATTTCAAATCGTGTCCCGTGGTGTTAATGCTCATTAACCCAGAAATCGCGAACTATGTGTAATGAGTCCCAAGTAACACAAAACCGTCTTTTCGCTTCCATATGCGTAGAAGGAAGACGAATAAGCTTTGATAGGGCTTATTTCAATTCGCATGGTGTTTTATACCTGTGCACCAGAATCACCTCCAACCAAAGCAAAAAGGTGTTTTGGGTTCCATCCACTTAAAAAGAAAGACGATAAAGCTCTCATTGGTTTTGTAGCAAATTGGGGTTTTTGGGGTTAGAATGCACATTCACCCAAAAATCTCAGAGTGAAATGTTTCTTAACAGCCGTAAACAAGCATAGGTGTTTTGGTTGCATTTCAATAGAAAGCAGACGAAAAAGTTTGGATTGTTCTTTCCATGTTCTTTCAACCCACAAATAGCAAAGCGAAGTGTAATGAGCCTGAACCTCCACAAACAGGTTGTTTTGCGTTCCAGCTACATAGAAAGAAGAATTTTGGATTTCGCTTATTTCAAATCGTGTCCCGTGGTGTTAATGCTCATTAACCCAGAAATCGCGAACTATGTGTAATGAGTCCCAAGTAACACAAAACCGTCTTTTCGCTTCCATATGCGTAGAAAGAAGACGAATAAGCTTTGATAGGGCTTATTTCAATTCGCATGGTATTTTATGCGTGTGCACCAGAATCACCTCCAACCAAAGCAAAAAGGTGTTTTGGGTTCCATCCACTTAAAAAGAAAGACGATAAAGTTCTGATTGGTTTTGTTGCAAATTGGTGTTTTTGGGGTTAGAATGCACATTCACCTAAAAATCTCAGAGTGAAATGTTTCTTGACAGCCGTAAACAAGCATAGGAGTTTTGGTTCCATGTCAATAGAAAGCAGACGAAAAAGTTTGGATTGTTCTTTCCATGTTCTTTCCACCCACAAATAGCGAAGTGTAATGAGCCTGAACCTCCCCAAACAGGTTGTTTTGCGTTGCAGCTACATAGAAAGAAGAATTTTGGATTTCGCTTATTTCAAATCGTGTTCCGTGATGTTAATGCTCATTAACCCAGAAATCGCAAAGTATGTGTAATGAGTCCCAAGTAACACAAAACCGTCTTTTCGCTTCCATATGCGTAGAAAGAAGACGAATAAGCTTTGATAGGGCTTATATCAATTCGGATGGTGTTTTATGCGTGTGCACCAGAATCACCTCCAACCAAAGCAAAAAGGTGTTTTGGGTTCCATCCACTTAAAAAGAAAGACGATAAAGCTCTCATTGGTTTTGTAGCAAATTGGTGTTTTTGGGGTTAGAATGCACATTCACCCAAAAATCTCAGAGTGAAATGTTTCTTAACAGCCGTAAACAAGCATAGGTGTTTTGGTTCCATGTCAATAGAAAGCAGACGAAAAAGTTTGGATTGTTCTTTCCATGTTCTTTCCACCCACAAATAGCGAAGTGTAATGAGCCTGAACCTCCCCAAACAGGTTGTTTTGCGTTGCAGCTACATAGAAAGAAGAATTTTGGATTTCGCTTATTTCAAATCGTGTTCCGTGGTGTTAATGCTCATTAACCCAGAAATCGCAAAGTATGTGTAATGAGTCCCAAGTAACACATAACCGTCTTTTCGCTTCCATATGCGTAGAAAGAAGACGAATAAGCTTTGATAGGGCTTATTTCAATTCGCATGGTATTTTATGCGTGTGCACCAGAATCACCTCCAACCAAAGCAAAAAGGTGTTTTGGGTTCCATCCACTTAAAAAGAAAGACGATAAAGTTCTGATTGGTTTTGTTGCAAATTGGTGTTTTTGGGGTTAGAATGCACATTCACCCAAAAATCTCAGAGTGAAATGTTTCTTAACAGCCGTAAACAAGCATAGGTGTTTTGGTTCCATGTCAATAGAAAGCAGTTTGGATTTTCGATTGTTCTTTCCATGTTCTTTCCACCCACAAATAGCGAAGTGTAATGAGCCTGAACCTCCCCAAACAGGTTTCTTTGCGTTCCAGCTACATAGAAAGAAGAATTTTGGATTTCGCTTATTTCAAATCGTGTTCCGTGGTGTTAATGCTCATTAACCCAGAAATCGCAAAGTATGTGTAATGAGTCCCAAGTAACACATAACCGTCTTTTCGCTTCCATATGCGTAGAAAGAAGACGAATAAGCTTTGATAGGGCTTATTTCAATTCGCATGGTATTTTATGCGTGTGCACCAGAATCACCTCCAACCAAAGCAAAAAGGTGTTTTGGGTTCCATCCACTTAAAAAGAAAGACGATAAAGTTCTGATTGGTTTTGTTGCAAATTGGTGTTTTTGGGGTTAGAATGCACATTCACCCAAAAATCTCAGAGTGAAATGTTTCTTAACAGCCGTAAACAAGCATAGGTGTTTTGGTTCCATGTCAATAGAAAGCAGTTTGGATTTTCGATTGTTCTTTCCATGTTCTTTCCACCCACAAATAGCGAAGTGTAATGAGCCTGAACCTCCCCAAACAGGTTTCTTTGCGTTCCAGCTACATAGAAAGAAGAATTTTGGATTTCGCTTATTTCAAATCGTGTTCCGTGGTGTTAATGCTCATTAACCCAGAAATCGCAAAGTATGTGTAATGAGTCCCAAGTAACACAAAACCGTCTTTTCGCTTCCATATGCGTAGAAAGAAGACGAATAAGCTTTGATAGGGCTTATTTCAATTCGCATGGTGTTTTATACCTGTGCACCAGAATCACCTCCAACCAAAGCAAAAAGGTGTTTTGGGTTCCATCCACTTAAAAAGAAAGACGATAAAGCTCTCATTGGTTTTGTAGCAAATTGGGGTTTTTGGGGTTAGAATGCACATTCACCCAAAAATCTCAGAGTGAAATGTTTCTTAACAGCCGTAAACAAGCATAGGTGTTTTGGTTGCATTTCAATAGAAAGCAGACGAAAGAGTTTGGATTGTTCTTTCCATGTTCTTTCAACCCACAAATAGCAAAGCGAAGTGTAATGAGCCTGAACCTCCACAAACAGGTTGTTTTGCGTTCCAGCTACATAGAAAGAAGAATTTTGGATTTCGCTTATTTCAAATCGTGTCCCGTGGTGTTAATGCTCATTAACCCAGAAATCGCGAACTATGTGTAATGAGTCCCAAGTAACACAAAACCGTCTTTTCGCTTCCATATGCGTAGAAGGAAGACGAATAAGCTTTGATAGGGCTTATTTCAATTCGCATGGTGTTTTATACCTGTGCACCAGAATCACCTCCAACCAAAGCAAAAAGGTGTTTTGGGTTCCATCCACTTAAAAAGAAAGACGATAAAGCTCTCATTGGTTTTGTAGCAAATTGGGGTTTTTGGGGTTAGAATGCACATTCACCCAAAAATCTCAGAGTGAAATGTTTCTTAACAGCCATAAACAAGCATAGGTGTTTTGGTTGCATTTCAATAGAAAGCAGACGAAAAAGTTTGGATTGTTCTTTCCATGTTCTTTCAACCCACAAATAGCAAAGCGAAGTGTAATGAGCCTGAACCTCCACAAACAGGTTGTTTTGCGTTCCAGCTACATAGAAAGAAGAATTTTGGATTTCGCTTATTTCAAATCGTGTCCCGTGGTGTTAATGCTCATTAACCCAGAAATCGCGAACTATGTGTAATGAGTCCCAAGTAACACAAAACCGTCTTTTCGCTTCCATATGCGTAGAAAGAAGACGAATAAGCTTTGATAGGACTTATTTCAATTCGCATGGTGTTTTATGCGTGTGCACCAGAATCACCTCCAACCAAAGCAAAAAGGTGTTTTGGGTTCCATCCACTTAAAAAGAAAGAGGATAAAGCTCTCATTGGTTTTGTAGCAAATTGGTGTTTTTGGGGTTAGAATGCACATTCACCCAAAAATCTCAGAGTGAAATGTTTCTTAACAGCCGTAAACAAGCATAGGTGTTTTGGTTCCATGTTGTCAGGGGTTCAGAAGGAGAGACACAGGAGGGGGAGCAAATGGAGAGTGAGGAGGAGGAGTACGAGGGGGGCGCAGGCAGTGACAGTGGCCAGAGTTATTCCACAAGCCTCTCTAGCGAATCGGAGGACTCACAGAAGGGAGCGCCGGTGGCCAGAGCAAGGGAGATTCCAAGGGAGAAACCTCAAGAGGGAGGGGCCAGCGGGGAGTCTCTGAACAGCAGCTGGAGATCAGGGCCAGCGTCTCCACCAGAGCGCAGTGGGGAGGGGGAGTCCCAGGAGTCGGGACCAGTGTCCTCACCACCAGAGGGAGGAGAGGAGTCAGGTTTGGCAACACCCACATCAGGAAGCGGGGAAACGGTCAGAAGGAAAGTCACCGGCTGGGCGCGCGCGCCAAGTTCAAATGTACAGGAGCGCGGCACAGCGGGGAGCCCGGGAAGGGAGCCAGGTCCTAAAGCCCGCCGGAGGGAGGGGCAAGACTCAGGAGGCTCCGCGTCAGAGGAGTCCAGGAAGGAGGGAACCCCAGAGGGCAGAAGGACCCAACGCAGGAAAGAGCAGCGCAAGAGGTGGAGCCAGGCTAGAATCTTAAACTGGTGTGGGTGGAGCAGTGAGTCAGAGGGGACTTAGCCGGTCTAGCGTTAAGACGTGGGCCTGCGCGCCCAGAGCTTGGAAATGGAAACTAAACTTCAATAAAGACTTTTGTATATAATATCCACTGGGCGTTGGTCCTCTGTGAGCTGGGACCTAGCGGCAGTCCTGACAGTAAGTCCCCTCTCCATTTTCACCAATTTTGCAACCTCGTGGAGTGCGGGAAAGCAGCGAGGGGTGAAGATTGGTGCTTCGCGAGCTCACGAAAAACAGGGAAATGACTACCGAAGAGAGGATAGCGAGTTTGCAAAACGCAGTGACGCAGTTGACTGCAGAAATTGCGGCTTCCAGAAAGAAAGAACAGGAAGCAGCTGCTGCCTGCCAGGATCTGCGAACCAGGTTAGAAGTGCTAAGTACACAGAGGCTACCAGCCACCAGACCAGAAGGGATTGGGCTGGGAAACAGAGGAGGGAGCCTGGTATCTCACTTCAATGGGGACCTGCAGGAGTATCCTAACTTCAGAGCAGATGTGATTTATACATTGCAGCTGCTTGACAAAGACTTTAAAAATGAGGGAGAGAAAGTGGGATTTATTATTTCGCATTTGCGGGGGGAGGCAAAATCGTGGCTGCGCAATCTATGGAGAGACAAGGATCCAGCCCTCCAAAATGCGGCTGCCTTCATTAAAGTGATGGATGCGTGTTTTTTATCTGAGATTGATGTGGATATCGCTAGGAGGGAGATTCACGGACTAAGACAAGGTAAAGCCACTGTGAGGCAATATCATGCACGTTTTTTCGGATTGGTGAATGTACTAGCCTGGGAGAAAGAATCGCCTGCCGTCAGAGACCTGTTCTGGGAGGGGTTGAGCGGAGCTGTGAAAGATGAGATCGCAAGGGGGGGAAGACCCCAAACCACCAAGGAAGTGGTGGAACGGGCACTCTCCATTGGGGTTCGGTTGGAAGGACGCCCTTGGGGCAGGGAGGAAGGGCATTTGGGACGCACGCCAGCGAAAGGACTGCCTCCCTTCCCCAAGGAGGCGGCGCGCGCTCGATCCATGCCTCCGCTGGGAGGGGGAGAGGAGCCGATGGAGATAGGTGGTGCTAAGGCTCACTCCACAGTCGGAGCCCTAACTCCGGGAGCAGTCAAGATGAAGCCTCCTAGAGGAACCAGGAAGTGCTACATCTGCGACAGTGCTCAGCATATGGCAAAAGAGTGTCCCCAGCGGTTTCACAAGCATACTGCAGCCGCAGCGACAGTAACAGACGCAATTCAGCAGAGGGAGTCGCAGCAGGAAAACTCCACTGTCTGGCTGGAGATGGCGTCTCTGGGGACCAGCCAGACAAGTCAGTGAAGCAATCCCCAGGGATCTTACAGCCCACCGACCCCCTCCCACCCAAACCAGTAGTGCAGCTCACCGCATCCCTTCAGCTCCCCAATGGGCTACTGGTGGAAATTCCCATCACCGTAGACTCGGGGAGCAATGCAGATTTTATAGACATGCAGTTCCTCCAGCAACATGGCATAGCCCTTCTGCCAGCGGCGGTACCTCTGAAAGTCGTCACAGTGGACGGCAGGGAGCTACTGGGAGGGCAAGTGCTACAGCAGACGCCGCCAATGGTGATGCGCATTGGAAACCACCGTGAGGTCATCAGCTTCAACGTCACCCGCCTGTCAGACACGCCCATAGTGTTGGGAATGAGTTGGCTGGATAGGCACAGCCCGGCATTAGCTTGGTACCAGCGGCAACTGACCTTCGGCTCCTCTTACTGCGCAGAACACTGCATCCTGGCGGACTTGGAAGATGAGGGGCACGAGGATGGACCACAGCTGAACTTGGGCATGTTGCAAGCGGTGCCTAACAAATACAAGGAGTTTTTGGAGGTCTTCTGCGAGAAAGAGGCGGATAAGCTGCCACCCCACAGACCCTACGACTGCAAGATCGACCTCCTGCCCGGGGCGACGCTCCCGACGGGGAAACTGTACTCCATGTCTGAGGATGAATTGCAAGAGCTCAGGGAGTTCATAGATCACAACCTGAAGCGGGGATTCATCCGGGAGTCCAAGGCGGCAGGAGGCAGTCCCGTGTTCTTTGTAAAGAAGCGGGACACGCCCCAAAAGAGGCTGGTCGTTGATTTCCGCTTCTTGAACCTCAAGACCAAGCCCTCAGCATTCCCTATGCCCAAGATCGATGACCTGCTGGCGACGGTGAGGAAGGGTCGCATCTTTACCAAGTTGGATCTGCGCGGGGCGTACAATCTCATTCGCGTACGGGAAGGCGACGAGTGGAAAACAACCATGTTTACGCCGCTGGGCACTTATGAATACAGAGTTATGCCTTTTGGATTAAAAAATGGTTCCCACTGCTTTCAAGCCTTCATGCATCATGTCTTGGCGGGTCTCCTCTACAAGAAGTGCGTCTGCTTCCTGGATGACATCCTAATCTTCTCGGAACCGCCGGAGGCTCACGAGAGAGATGTTAGGGAAGTTCTGCAGAGGCTGCGGGAGCACAGGCTGTACGCCAAGCTGGAGAAGTGCCAGTTCGACAAGACGGAGGTGGATTTCTTGGGCTACAAACTGTCCGACAAGGGACTGGCTATGGACGGTGCCAAGGTACGTGCAGTACTGGATTGGAAGAGCCCACGCAATAGGAAGGAAGTACAGAGGTTTGTCGGTTTTGCCAACTTTTATCGCAAGTTCATCAAGGGTTTCGCCATGCAGACAGCGGCCATCACCGACACCCTCAGTTCCAAGAAGAAGAGGTTCATCTGGACGGAGCAGGCAGAGCAGTCCTTTCAGAAGCTCAAGCAGCTCTTCGCTTCCGAAGAGAACCTACTGCACGTAAATCCCAGCAGGCCCATGAGAGTGGAGACGGACGCCTCAGACAGGGCCGTGGGAGCCGTTCTGTTGCAGCAAGACCACCAGGGGGACTGGAGGCCGTGCGCTTTCTACTCCAGAAAACTCAGCAAAGCGGAGCAGAACTACACCATTTGGGACAGGGAGTTGCTGGCCATACATGCAGCCTTCAAGGCGTGGCGGCACTTCCTCGTCGGAGCCAAGCACACGGTGCAGGTCCGCACAGACCATAAGAACTTGGAGTACTGGCGCACGGCGAGGTTCCTGAACCAGCGACACATCCGCTGGGCGGAGTTCTTTGCAGATTTCGACTTCAGAATTGAGTACATCCCAGGAAACAGCAACGTCTTGGCGGACGCGCTGTCCAGAAAACCGCAGTATCTGGAGGCAGAGGCACCGGCGGCGGCCAAGCACATTTTCACACCACAGGCGTGGGCATGCGCGTCAGCCACGGTGGACCTGGACGCGGTGCGCCGCGCGCTGCGAACAGACTCGTTCGCCCGAGCCAAGATGGAGGAGGTGTGCAGTGGCAAGGCGAGGGGCGACGAATTCCAAGTGCGAGACGGCCTGCTCCTACGCAAGGGAGTCCTCTACGTACCAGGAGACAGCCTCCGCGCGAAGGTCCTGCAACAGCTGCACGACGCGCCCAGCGCGGGGCACTTCGGCAAGGAGAAGACGGTGGACTTAGTAGCCAGAGACTTTTGGTGGCCTAAGATGCGGGGGGATGTCGCGGACTATGTCAATAGGTGCGACACCTGCCAAAGGGCTAAGCCTGTGCACCAGCCGCCGGCGGGCCTGTTGGAACCGCTACAGACACCGTTCGTACCGTGGGAGAGGGTAGCCCTGGACTTTGTCACAGATCTACCCAGCTCAAGGGGCAAGACGGCAGTGCTCGTGGTAGTGGACCTGTTCACCAAGATGGCCCACTTCATTCCGTGCGCGAAGGTGGCCACGGCCGAGCAGACCGCTAAGATGTTCATAGACCACGTGTTCAAGGTGCACGGCCTACCACGGTCTATTTTGTCCGACCGGGGGCGCCAGTTCATCTCCAACTTCTGGCAAAAGCTGATGGGATTCCTGAACGTCAAGGTCAGCCTGGCGTCGGCGAGACACCCGCAAACTAACGGGCAGGCGGAAAGGGTCAACGCCATCATGCAGCAGTACCTGAGATGCTACGCGAACCAGCAGCCATCGACCTGGGTGGACTATCTACCGTTGGCCGAGTTTGCCTACAACAACACGAAGCACGGGTCCACGGGGGTGACCCCATTTTTTGCCAACTACGGGAGGCATCCCAGAACCTTCCCGGGTCTGGACACAGTGCGGGAGGGGGAGCCACAGGGAGCAGAGGAAGTGGCAGCGGAGTTGCAGGAGATCCACGAGCAGCTCAGGAGGCAGTTAGAGTTGGCAAAACAGGCTTACAAAGTGCAGGCAGATCGACACAGGAGGGTTGGGGAGGACATCCAGGTGGGAGACTGGGTCTGGTTGGCAGCACAAGCAGTTCCAGCCAGATCGTTAGCCAAGAAGAAACTAGGGCACAAGCAGCTAGGGCCTTACCAAGTAGAGGCGCAGATCAACCCAGTGGCCTTCCGGTTGACACTCCCGGAGGGTTCCAGAATGCACCCGGTCTTTCATAGATCAGTGCTCACGCCCTACAGAGAGCCCCACAGGTTTCAAGCACCGGGGAAGGCGCCAGACCCGCTCAGAGAAGCGCCCAAAAAAGGGGGGTCGCCGAAAGGGGAGCCACTTAATGAAGCCACTGAGATTTTAGACTCAAGGTGGGGGGAGGACGGGATTGAATATCTTCTCGCCACGGAGGACACCCCGGCCAGCGCCAACAGGTGGGTGCCGGATTACGCAGTGGAAGAGCAGTTGCTCAAGGAAGAATTCCACACACTTTTCCCGCACAAGCCTATGCCGGCGGGCTTTTTCGAGGATTGTTTGTTCACACCCACACTCTCGGCCAGCACTTTCCGGGGTTTCTCGTCAGCTGAGGACTCGGCTCCGGGAGGCAGCTCTCCGGAGGGATCACTTTCAGGTTTTGGCACGGGGGGATCTTATTGGTGGGAGGACCAACCCGAGGTGGGCTGGCGCAGAGACATGCCGAAGGGGCCCTGGGAGGTGGACCCCCATCAAACAACAGGGGGAGGAGGGCTCTTGGGTGATTTGGGGTCGAGCGCAGATTTCGAGCACACCGCGCAGGAGATGGAAGCGGAGGAGGTCGTCGTCGACGAGCCCATGGGGGACTTCCCGGACTTATCTCGATGGTTGCAAGCCTCAGGGGACGAGCTGTATCCTGGACTCACCCCTACAACAATGGAGCACCCGGAACCCGCACCGGAAGAGGGGGAGGGGGGAAGGGGGGGCTTCGAGGGGGGGATGGATGTCAGGGGTTCAGAAGGAGAGACACAGGAGGGGGAGCAAATGGAGAGTGAGGAGGAGGAGTACGAGGGGGGCGCAGGCAGTGACAGTGGCCAGAGTTATTCCACAAGCCTCTCTAGCGAATCGGAGGACTCACAGAAGGGAGCGCCGGTGGCCAGAGCAAGGGAGATTCCAAGGGAGAAACCTCAAGAGGGAGGGGCCAGCGGGGAGTCTCTGAACAGCAGCTGGAGATCAGGGCCAGCGTCTCCACCAGAGCGCAGTGGGGAGGGGGAGTCCCAGGAGTCGGGACCAGTGTCCTCACCACCAGAGGGAGGAGAGGAGTCAGGTTTGGCAACACCCACATCAGGAAGCGGGGAAACGGTCAGAAGGAAAGTCACCGGCTGGGCGCGCGCGCCAAGTTCAAATGTACAGGAGCGCGGCACAGCGGGGAGCCCGGGAAGGGAGCCAGGTCCTAAAGCCCGCCGGAGGGAGGGGCAAGACTCAGGAGGCTCCGCGTCAGAGGAGTCCAGGAAGGAGGGAACCCCAGAGGGCAGAAGGACCCAACGCAGGAAAGAGCAGCGCAAGAGGTGGAGCCAGGCTAGAATCTTAAACTGGTGTGGGTGGAGCAGTGAGTCAGAGGGGACTTAGCCGGTCTAGCGTTAAGACGTGGGCCTGCGCGCCCAGAGCTTGGAAATGGAAACTAAACTTCAATAAAGACTTTTGTATATAATATCCACTGGGCGTTGGTCCTCTGTGAGCTGGGACCTAGCGGCAGTCCTGACACATGTCAATAGAAAGCAGGCAAAAAAGTTTGGATTGTTCTTTCCATGTTCTTTCCACCCACAAATAGCGAAGTGTAATGAGCCTGAACCTCCCCAAACAGGTTGTTTTGCGTTCCAGCTACATAGAAAGAAGAATTTTGGATTTCGCTTATTTCAAATCGTGTTCCGTGGTGTTAATGCTCATTAACCCAGAAATCGCAAAGTATGTGTAATGAGTCCCAAGTAACACAAAACCGTCTTTTCGCTTCCATATGCGTAGAAAGAAGACGAATAAGCTTTGATAGGGCTTATTTCAATTCGCATGGTGTTTTATGCCTGTGCACCAGAATCACCTCCAACCAAAGCAAAAAGGTGTTTTGGGTTCCATCCACTTAAAAAGAAAGACGATAAAGCTCTCATTGGTTTTGTAGCAAATTGGTGTTTTTGGGGTTAGAATGCACATTCACCCAAAAATCTCAGACTGAAATGTTTCTTAACAGCAGTAAACAAGCATAGGTGTTTTGGTTCCATGTCAATAGAAAGCAGACGAAAAAGTTTGGATTGTTCTTTCCATGTTCTTTCCACCCACAAATAGCGAAGTGTAATGAGCCTGAACCTCCCCAAACAGGTTGTTTTGCGTTCCAGCTACATAGAAAGAAGAATTTTGGATTTCGCTTATTTCAAATCGTGTTCCGTGGTGTTAATGCTCATTAACCCAGAAATCGCAAAGTATGTGTAATGAGTCCCAAGTAACACATAACCGTCTTTTCGCTTCCATATGCGTAGAAAGAAGACGAATAAGCTTTGAAAGGGCGTATTTCAATTCGCATGGTGTTTTATGGGTGTGCACCAGAATCACCTCCAACCAAAGCAAAAAGGTGTTTTGGGTTCGATCCACTTAAAAAGAAAGACGATAAAGCTCTGATTGGTTTTGTTACAAATTGGTGTTTTTGGGGTTAGAATGCACATTCACCCAAAAATCTCAGAGTGAAATGTTTCTTAACAGCCGTAAACAAGCATAGGTGTTTTGGTTCCATGTCAATAGAAAGCAGGCGAAAAAGTTTGGATTGTTCTTTCCATGTTCTTTCCACCCACAAATAGCGAAGTGTAATGAGCCTGAAACTCCCCAAACAGGTTGTTTTGCGTTGCAGCTACATAGAAAGAAGAATTTTGGATTTCGCTTATTTCAAATCGTGTTCCGTGGTGTTAATGCTCATTAACCCAGAAATCGCAAAGTATGTGTAATGAGTCCCAAGTAACACATAACCGTCTTTTCGCTTCCATATGCGTAGAAAGAAGACGAATAAGCTTTGATAGGGCTTATTTCAATTCGCATGGTATTTTATGCGTGTGCACCAGAATCACCTCCAACCAAAGCAAAAAGGTGTTTTGGGTTCCATCCACTTAAAAAGAAAGACGATAAAGTTCTGATTGGTTTTGTTGCAAATTGGTGTTTTTGGGGTTAGAATGCACATTCACCCAAAAATCTCAGAGTGAAATGTTTCTTAACAGCCGTAAACAAGCATAGGTGTTTTGGTTCCATGTCAATAGAAAGCAGGCGAAAAAGTTTGGATTGTTCTTTCCATGTTCTTTCCACCCACAAATAGCGAAGTGTAATGAGCCTGAAACTCCCCAAACAGGTTGTTTTGCGTTGCAGCTACATAGAAAGAAGAATTTTGGATTTCGCTTATTTCAAATCGTGTTCCGTGGTGTTAATGCTCATTAACCCAGAAATCGCAAAGTATGTGTAATGAGTCCCAAGTAACACATAACCGTCTTTTCGCTTCCATATGCGTAGAAAGAAGACGAATAAGCTTTCATAGGGCTTATTTCAATTCGCATGGTATTTTATGCGTGTGCACCAGAATCACCTCCAACCAAAGCAAAAAGGTGTTTTGGGTTCCATCCACTTAAAAAGAAAGACGATAAAGTTCTGATTGGTTTTGTTGCAAATTGGTGTTTTTGGGGTTAGAATGCACATTCACCCAAAAATCTCAGTGTGAAATATTTCTTAACAGCCGTAAACAAGCATAGGTGTTTTGGTTCCATGTCAATAGAAAGCAGTTTGGATTTTCGATTGTTCTTTCCATGTTCTTTCCACCCACAAATAGCGAAGTGTAATGAGCCTGAACCTCCCCAAACAGGTTTCTTTGCGTTCCAGCTACATAGAAAGAAGAATTTTGGGTTTCGCTTATTTCAAATCGTGTTCCGTGGTGTTAATGCTCATTAACCCAGAAATCGCAAAGTATGTGTAATGAGTCCCAAGTAACACAAAACCGTCTTTTCGCTTCCATATGCGTAGAAAGAAGACGAATAAGCTTTGATAGGGCTTATTTCAATTCGCATGGTATTTTATGCGTGTGCACCAGAATCACCTCCAACCAAAGCAAAAAGTTCTTTGGGTTCCACCCACTTAAAAAGAAAGACGATAAAGGTCTGATTGGTTTTGTTGCAAATTGGTGTTTTTGGGGTTAGAATGCACATTCACCCAAAAATCTCAGAGTGAAATGTTTCTTAACAGCCGTAATCAAGCATAGGTGTTTTGGTTCCATGTCAATATAAAGCAGACGAAAAAGTTTGGATTGTTCTTTCCACCCATAAATAGCAAAGCGAAGTGTAATGAGCCTAAACCTCCCCAAAAGTTGTTTTGCGTTCCAGCTACATAGAAAGAAGAATTTTGGATTTCGCTTATTTCAAATCGTGTTCCGTGGTGTTAATGCTCATTAACCCAGAAATCAGAGGGGACGCAGGTGGCGCTGTGGGTTAAAGCCTCAGCGCCTAGGACTTGCCGATCGAGAGGTCGGCGGTTCGATTCCCTGCGGCGGGGTGCGCTCCCGCTGCTCGGTCCCAGCGCCTGCCAACCTAGCAGTTCGAAAGCACCTCCGGGTGCAAGTAGATAAATAGGGACCGCTTACCAGCGGGAAGGTAAACGGCGTTTCCGTGTGCGGCTCTGGCTCGCCAGAGCAGCGATGTCACGCTGGCCACGTGACCCGGAAGTGTCTCCGGACAGCGCTGGCCCCTGGCCTCTTAAGTGAGATGGGCGCACAACCCCAGAGTCTGTCAAGACTGGCCCGTACGGGCAGGGGTACCTTTACCTTTTTTTTAACCCAGAAATCGCAAAGTATGTGTAATGAGTCCCAAATAACACAAAACCGTCTTTTCGCTTCCATATGCGTGGAGAGAAGACGAATAAGCTTTGATAGGGCTTATTTCAATTCGCATGGTGTTTTATGGGTGTGCACCAGAATCACCTCCAACCAAAGCAAAAAGGTGTTTTGGGTTCCATCCACTTAAAAAGAAAGACGATAAAGCTCTTGTCAGGGGTTCAGAAAGGAGAGACACAGGAGGGGGAGCAAATGGAGAGTGAGGAGGAGGAGTACGAGGGGGGCGCAGGCAGTGACAGTGGCCAGAGTTATTCCACAAGCCTCTCTAGCGAATCGGAGGACTCACAGAAGGGAGCGCCGGTGGCCAGAGCGACGGGGGCTCCAGGGGGGAAGCCCCAGGAGGAAGGGGCTAGCGGGGAGTACCTGAGCAGCAGTTGGAAATCAGGACCAGCTTCTCCACCAGAGCGCAGTGGGGAGGGGGAGTCCCAGGAGTCGGGACCAGTGTCCTCACCACCAGAGGGAGGAGAGGAGTCAGGTTTGGCAACGCCCACATCAGGAAGTGGGGAAACGGTCAGAAGGAAAGTCACCGGCTGGGCGCGCGCGCCAAGTTCAAATATACAGGAGCGCGGCACAGCGGGGAGCCCGGGAAGGGAGCCAGGTCCTAAAGCCCGCCGGAGGGAGGGACAAGACTCAGGAGGTTCAGCGTCAGAGGAGTCCAGGAAGGAGGAAACCCCAGAGGGCAGAAGGGCCCAGCGAGGGAAAGAACAGCGTAAGAGGTGGAGCCGGGCTAGAATCTTAAACTGGTGTGGGTGGAGCAGTGAGTCAGAGGGGACTTAGCCGGTCTAGCGTCAAGACGTGGGTCTGCGCGCCCAGAGCTTGGAAATGGAAACTAAACTTTAATAAAGACTTTTGTATATAACATCCACTGGGCGTTGGTCCTGTTTGAGCTGGGACCTAGCGGCAGTCCTGACAGAAATGTTTCTTAACAGCCGTAAAGAAGCATTTTGGTTGCATGTCAATAGAAAGCAGACGTAAATGTTTGGATTGAACCAAAACACCTATGTAATGAGTCCCAAATAACACAAAACCGTCTTTTCGCTTCCATATGCGTAGAAAGAAGACGAATAAGCTTTGATAGGGCTTATTTCAATTCGCATGGAGTTTTATGGGTGTGCACCAGAATCACCTCCAACCAAAGCAAAAAAGGTGTTTTGGGTTCCATCCACTTAAAAAGAAAGACGATAAAGCTCTGATTCGTTTTGTTGCAAATTGGTGTTTTGGGGTTAGAATGCACATTCACCCAAAAATCTGAGTGAAATGTTTCTTAACAGCCGTAAACAAGCATAGGTGTTTTGGTTCCATGTCAATAGAAAGCAGGCGAAAAAGTTTGGATTGTTCTTTCCATGTTCTTTCCACCCACAAATAGCGAAGTGTAATGAGCCTGAACCTCCCCAAATAGGTTGTTTTGCGTTCCAGCTACATAGAAAGAAGAATTTTGGATTTCGCTTATTTCAAATCGTGTTCCGTGGTGTTAATGCTCATTAACCCAGAAATCGCAAAGTATGTGTAATGAGTCCCAAGTAACACAAAACCGTCTTTTCGCTTCCATATGCGTAGAAAGAAGACGAATAAGCTTTGATAGGGCTTATTTCAATTCGCATGGTGTTTTATGCCTGTGCACCAGAATCACCTCCAACCAAAGCAAAAAGGTGTTTTGGGTTCCATCCACTTAAAAAGAAAGACGATAAAGCTCTCATTGGTTTTGTAGCAAATTGGTGTTTTTGGGGTTAGAATGCACATTCACCCAAAAATCTCAGAGTGAAATGTTTCTTAACAGCCGTAAACAAGCATAGGTGTTTTGGTTCCATGTCAATAGAAAGCAGACGAAAAAGTTTGGATTGTTCTTTCCATGTTCTTTCCACCCACAAATAGCGAAGTGTAATGAGCCTGAACCTCCACAAACAGGTTGTTTTGCGTTGCAGCTACATAGAAAGAAGAATTTTGGATTTCGCTTATTTCAAATCGTGTTCCGTGGTGTTAATGCTCATTAACCCAGAAATCGCGAACTATGTGTAATGAGTCCCAAATAACACAAAACCGTCTTTTCGCTTCCATATGCGTAGAAAGAAGACGAATAAGCTTTGATAGGGCTTATTTCAATTCGCATGGTGTTTTATACCTGTGCACCAGAATCACCTCCAACCAAAGCAAAAAGTTCTTTGGGTTCCACCTACTTAAAAAGAAAGACGATAAAGCTCTGATTGGTTTTGTTGCAAATTGGTGTTTTTGGGGTTAGAATGCACATTCACCCAAAAATCTCAGAGTGAAATATTTCTTAACAGCCGTAATCAAGCATAGGTGTTTTGGTTCCATGTCAATATAAAGCAGACGAAAAAGTTTGGATTGTTCTTTCCACCCATAAATAGCAAAGCGAAGTGTAATGAGCCTAAACCTCCCCAAAAGTTGTTTTGCGTTCCAGCTACATAGAAAGAAGAATTTTGGATTTCGCTTATTTCAAATCGTGTTCCGTGGTGTTAATGCTCATTAACCCAGAAATCAGAGGGGACGCAGGTGGCGCTGTGGGTTAAAGCCTCAGCGCCTAGGACTTGCCGATCGAGAGGTCGGCGGTTCGAATCCCTGCGGCGGGGTGCGCTCCCGCTGCTCGGTCCCAGCGCCTGCCAACCTAGCAGTTCGAAAGCACCTCCGGGTGCAAGTAGATAAATAGGGACCGCTTACCAGCGGGAAGGTAAACGGCGTTTCCGTGTGCGGCTCTGGCTCGCCAGAGCAGCGATGTCACGCTGGCCACGTGACCCGGAAGTGTCTCCGGACAGCGCTGGCCCCTGGCCTCTTAAGTGAGATGGGCGCACAACCCCAGAGTCTGTCAAGACTGGCCCGTACGGGCAGGGGTACCTTTACCTTTTTTTTAACCCAGAAATCGCAAAGTATGTGTAATGAGTCCCAAATAACACAAAACCGTCTTTTCGCTTCCATATGCGTGGAGAGAAGACGAATAAGCTTTGATAGGGCTTATTTCAATTCGCATGGTGTTTTATGGGTGTGCACCAGAATCACCTCCAACCAAAGCAAAAAGGTGTTTTGGGTTCCATCCACTTAAAAAGAAAGACGATAAAGCTCTTGTCAGGGGTTCAGAAAGGAGAGACACAGGAGGGGGAGCAAATGGAGAGTGAGGAGGAGGAGTACGAGGGGGGCGCAGGCAGTGACAGTGGCCAGAGTTATTCCACAAGCCTCTCTAGCGAATCGGAGGACTCACAGAAGGGAGCGCCGGTGGCCAGAGCGACGGGGGCTCCAGGGGGGAAGCCCCAGGAGGAAGGGGCTAGCGGGGAGTACCTGAGCAGCAGTTGGAAATCAGGACCAGCTTCTCCACCAGAGCGCAGTGGGGAGGGGGAGTCCCAGGAGTCGGGACCAGTGTCCTCACCACCAGAGGGAGGAGAGGAGTCAGGTTTGGCAACGCCCACATCAGGAAGTGGGGAAACGGTCAGAAGGAAAGTCACCGGCTGGGCGCGCGCGCCAAGTTCAAATATACAGGAGCGCGGCACAGCGGGGAGCCCGGGAAGGGAGCCAGGTCCTAAAGCCCGCCGGAGGGAGGGACAAGACTCAGGAGGTTCAGCGTCAGAGGAGTCCAGGAAGGAGGAAACCCCAGAGGGCAGAAGGACCCAGCGAGGGAAAGAACAGCGTAAGAGGTGGAGCCGGGCTAGAATCTTAAACTGGTGTGGGTGGAGCAGTGAGTCAGAGGGGACTTAGCCGGTCTAGCGTCAAGACGTGGGTCTGCGCGCCCAGAGCTTGGAAATGGAAACTAAACTTTAATAAAGACTTTTGTATATAACATCCACTGGGCGTTGGTCCTGTTTGAGCTGGGACCTAGCGGCAGTCCTGACAGAAATGTTTCTTAACAGCCGTAAAGAAGCATTTTGGTTGCATGTCAATAGAAAGCAGACGTAAATGTTTGGATTGAACCAAAACACCTATGTAATGAGTCCCAAATAACACAAAACCGTCTTTTCGCTTCCATATGCGTAGAAAGAAGACGAATAAGCTTTGATAGGGCTTATTTCAATTCGCATGGAGTTTTATAGGTGTGCACCAGAATCACCTCCAACCAAAGCAAAAAAGGTGTTTTGGGTTCCATCCACTTAAAAAGAAAGACGATAAAGCTCTGATTCGTTTTGTTGCAAATTGGTGTTTTGGGGTTAGAATGCACATTCACCCAAAAATCTGAGTGAAATGTTTCTTAACAGCCGTAAACAAGCATAGGTGTTTTGGTTCCATGTCAATAGAAAGCAGGCGAAAAAGTTTGGATTGTTCTTTCCATGTTCTTTCCACCCACAAATAGCGAAGTGTAATGAGCCTGAACCTCCCCAAATAGGTTGTTTTGCGTTCCAGCTACATAGAAAGAAGAATTTTGGATTTCGCTTATTTCAAATCGTGTTCCGTGGTGTTAATGCTCATTAACCCAGAAATCGCAAAGTATGTGTAATGAGTCCCAAGTAACACAAAACCGTCTTTTCGCTTCCATATGCGTAGAAAGAAGACGAATAAGCTTTGATAGGGCTTATTTCAATTCGCATGGTGTTTTATGCCTGTGCACCAGAATCACCTCCAACCAAAGCAAAAAGGTGTTTTGGGTTCCATCCACTTAAAAAGAAAGACGATAAAGCTCTCATTGGTTTTGTAGCAAATTGGTGTTTTTGGGGTTAGAATGCACATTCACCCAAAAATCTCAGAGTGAAATGTTTCTTAACAGCCGTAAACAAGCATAGGTGTTTTGGTTCCATGTCAATAGAAAGCAGACGAAAAAGTTTGGATTGTTCTTTCCATGTTCTTTCCACCCACAAATAGCAAAGCGAAGTGTAATGAGCCTGAACCTCCCCAAACAGGTTGTTTTGCGTTCCAGCTACATAGAAAGAAGAATTTTGGATTTCGCTTATTTCAAATCGTGTTCCGTGGTGTTAATGCTCATTAACCCAGAAATCGCGAACTATGTGTAATGAGTCCCAAATAACACAAAACCGTCTTTTCGCTTCCATATGCGTAGAAAGAAGACGAATAAGCTTTGATAGGGCGTATTTCAATTCGCATGGTGTTTTATGCCTGTGCACCAGAATCACCTCCAACCAAAGCAAAAAGGTGTTTTGGGTTCCATCCACTTAAAAAGAAAGACGATAAAGCTCTGATTGGTTTTGTTGCAAATTGGTGTTTTTGGGGTTAGAATGCACATTCACCCAAAAATCTCAGAGTGAAATGTTTCTTAACAGCCGTAAACAAGCATAGGTGTCAGGACTGCCGCTAGGTCCCAGCTCACAGAGGACCAACGCCCAGTGGATATTATATACAAAAGTCTTTATTGAAGTTTAGTTTCCATTTCCAAGCTCTGGGTGCGCAGACCCACGTCTTAACGCTAGACCGGCTTAGTCCTCTCTGACTCGCTGCTAAAGCCACACCAGTTTAAGATTCTCGCTTTGCTCCACCTCCTATGCTGCTCCTTCCTACGCTGGGTCCTTCTGCCCTCTGGGGTTATCTCCTTCCTTGATTCCTCTGAAGCTGACCCCCCTGAGTCCCGCCCTTCCTTCCGGCGGGCTTTAGGACTTGGCTCCCTGTCAGGACTCCCTGCTGTGCCGCTCGCCTGTACATTTGAACTTGGCGCGCGCGCCCTGCCGGTAACCTTCCTTCTGACCGTTTCCCCGCTTCCGGATGTGGGCGTGGCCAGCCCTGCCTCCTCTCCTCCCGCTGGTGGCAAGAACACTGGTTCCGACTCCTGGGACTCCCCCTCCCCACTGCGCTCTGGTGGGGAAGCTGGTCCCGATTTCCAACTGCTGCTCAGGGACTCCCCGCTGGCCCCTCCCTCTTGAGGTTTCTCCCCTGGAATCTCCCTTGCTCTGGCCATCGGTGCTCCCTTCTGCGAGTCTTCCGATTCACTAGAGAGGCTTGCGGAATGACTCTGGCAGCTGTCACTTCCTGCTCCCCCTTCGTCCTCTTCCTCCTCACTCTCCATTTGCTCCCCCTCCTGTGTCTCTCCTTCTGAACCCCTGAAAATAGGTGTTTTGGTTACATGTCAATAGAAAGCAGACGAAAAATTTTGGATTGTTCTTTCCATGTTCTTTCCACCCACAAATAGCAAAGTGTAATGAGCCTGAACCTCCCCAAACAGGTTGTTTTGCGTTCCAGCTACATAGAAAGAAGAATTTTGGATTTCGCTTATTTCAAATCGTGTTCCGTGGTGTTAATGCTCATTAACCCAGAAATCGCAAAGTATGTGTAATGAGTCCCAAGTAACACAAAACCGTCTTTTCGCTTCCATATGCGTAGAAAGAAGACGAATAAGCTTTGATAGGGCTTATTTCAATTCGCATGGTGTTTTATGCCTGTGCACCAGAATCACCTCCAACCAAAGCAAAAAGGTGTTTTGGGTTCCATCCACTTAAAAAGAAAGACGATAAAGCTCTCATTGGTTTTGTAGCAAATTGGTGCTTTTGGGGTTAGAATGCACATTCACCCAAAAATCTCAGAGTGAAATGTTTCTTAACAGCCGTAAACAAGCATAGGTGTTTTGGTTCCATGTCAATAGAAAGCAGACGAAAAAGTTTGGATTGTTCTTTCCATGTTCTTTCCACCCACAAATAGCAAAGCGAAGTGTAATGAGCCTGAACCTCCCCAAACAGGTTGTTTTGCGTTCCAGCTACATAGAAAGAAGAATTTTGGATTTCGCTTATTTCAAATCGTGTTCCGTGGTGTTAATGCTCATTAACCCAGAAATCGCGAACTATGTGTAATGAGTCCCAAATAACACAAAACCGTCTTTTCGCTTCCATATGCGTAGAAAGAAGACGAATAAGCTTTGATAGGGCGTATTTCAATTCGCATGGTGTTTTATGCCTGTGCACCAGAATCACCTCCAACCAAAGCAAAAAGGTGTTTTGGGTTCCATCCACTTAAAAAGAAAGACGATAAAGCTCTGATTGGTTTTGTTGCAAATTGGTGTTTTTGGGGTTAGAATGCACATTCACCCAAAAATCTCAGAGTGAAATGTTTCTTAACAGCCGTAAACAAGCATAGGTGTCAGGACTGCCGCTAGGTCCCAGCTCACAGAGGACCAACGCCCAGTGGATATTATATACAAAAGTCTTTATTGAAGTTTAGTTTCCATTTCCAAGCTCTGGGTGCGCAGACCCACGTCTTAACGCTAGACCGGCTTAGTCCTCTCTGACTCGCTGCTAAAGCCACACCAGTTTAAGATTCTCGCTTTGCTCCACCTCCTATGCTGCTCCTTCCTACGCTGGGTCCTTCTGCCCTCTGGGGTTATCTCCTTCCTTGATTCCTCTGAAGCTGACCCCCCTGAGTCCCGCCCTTCCTTCCGGCGGGCTTTAGGACTTGGCTCCCTGTCAGGACTCCCTGCTGTGCCGCTCGCCTGTACATTTGAACTTGGCGCGCGCGCCCTGCCGGTAACCTTCCTTCTGACCGTTTCCCCGCTTCCGGATGTGGGCGTGGCCAGCCCTGCCTCCTCTCCTCCCGCTGGTGGCAAGAACACTGGTTCCGACTCCTGGGACTCCCCCTCCCCACTGCGCTCTGGTGGGGAAGCTGGTCCCGATTTCCAACTGCTGCTCAGGGACTCCCCGCTGGCCCCTCCCTCTTGAGGTTTCTCCCCTGGAATCTCCCTTGCTCTGGCCATCGGTGCTCCCTTCTGCGAGTCTTCCGATTCACTAGAGAGGCTTGCGGAATGACTCTGGCAGCTGTCACTTCCTGCTCCCCCTTCGTCCTCTTCCTCCTCACTCTCCATTTGCTCCCCCTCCTGTGTCTCTCCTTCTGAACCCCTGAAAATAGGTGTTTTGGTTACATGTCAATAGAAAGCAGACGAAAAATTTTGGATTGTTCTTTCCATGTTCTTTCCACCCACAAATAGCAAAGTGTAATGAGCCTGAACCTCCCCAAACAGGTTGTTTTGCGTTCCAGCTACATAGAAAGAAGAATTTTGGATTTCGCTTATTTCAAATCGTGTTCCGTGGTGTTAATGCTCATTAACCCAGAAATCGCAAAGTATGTGTAATGAGTCCCAAGTAACACAAAACCGTCTTTTCGCTTCCATATGCGTAGAAAGAAGACGAATAAGCTTTGATAGGGCTTATTTCAATTCGCATGGTGTTTTATGCCTGTGCACCAGAATCACCTCCAACCAAAGCAAAAAGGTGTTTTGGGTTCCATCCACTTAAAAAGAAAGACGATAAAGCTCTCATTGGTTTTGTAGCAAATTGGTGCTTTTGGGGTTAGAATGCACATTCAACCAAAAATCTCAGAGTGAAATGTTTCTTAACAGCCGTAAACAAGCATAGGTGTTTTGGTTCCATGTCAATAGAAAGCAGACGAAAAAGTTTGGATTGTTCTTTCCATGTTCTTTCCACCCACAAATAGCAAAGCGAAGTGTAATGAGCCTGAACCTCCCCAAACAGGTTGTTTTGCGTTCCAGCTACATAGAAAGAAGAATTTTGGATTTCGCTTATTTCAAATCGTGTTCCGTGGTGTTAATGCTCATTAACCCAGAAATCGCGAACTATGTGTAATGAGTCCCAAATAACACAAAACCGTCTTTTCGCTTCCATATGCGTAGAAAGAAGACGAATAAGCTTTGATAGGGCGTATTTCAATTCGCATGGTGTTTTATGCCTGTGCACCAGAATCACCTCCAACCAAAGCAAAAAGGTGTTTTGGGTTCCATCCACTTAAAAAGAAAGACGATAAAGCTCTGATTGGTTTTGTTGCAAATTGGTGTTTTTGGGGTTAGAATGCACATTCACCCAAAAATCTCAGAGTGAAATGTTTCTTAACAGCCGTAAACAAGCATAGGTGTCAGGACTGCCGCTAGGTCCCAGCTCACAGAGGACCAACGCCCAGTGGATATTATATACAAAATCTTTATTGAAGTTTAGTTTCCATTTCCAAGCTCTGGGTGCGCAGACCCACGTCTTAACGCTAGACCGGCTTAGTCCTCTCTGACTCGCTGCTAAAGCCACACCAGTTTAAGATTCTCGCTTTGCTCCACCTCCTACGCTGCTCCTTCCTACGCTGGGTCCTTCTGCCCTCTGGGGTTATCTCCTTCCTTGATTCCTCTGAAGCTGACCCCCCTGAGTCCCGCCCTTCCTTCCGGCGGGCTTTAGGACTTGGCTCCCTGTCAGGACTCCCTGCTGTGCCGCTCGCCTGTACATTTGAACTTGGCGCGCGCGCCCTGCCAGTAACCTTCCTTCTGACCGTTTCCCCGCTTCCGGATGTGGGCGTGGCCAGCCCTGCCTCCTCTCCTCCCGCTGGTGGCAAGAACACTGGTTCCGACTCCTGGGACTCCCCCTCCCCACTGCGCTCTGGTGGGGAAGCTGGTCCCGATTTCCAACTGCTGCTCAGGGACTCCCCGCTGGCCCCTCCCTCTTGAGGTTTCTCCCCTGGAATCTCCCTTGCTCTGGCCATCGGTGCTCCCTTCTGCGAGTCTTCCGATTCACTAGAGAGGCTTGCGGAATGACTCTGGCAGCTGTCACTTCCTGCTCCCCCTTCGTCCTCTTCCTCCTCACTCTCCATTTGCTCCCCCTCCTGTGTCTCTCCTTCTGAACCCCTGACATCCATCCCCCCCTCGAAGCCCCCCTTCCCCCCTCCCCCTCTTCCGGTGCGGGTTCCGGGTGCTCCATTGTTGTAGGGGTGAGTCCAGGATACAGCTCGTCCCCTGAGGCTTGCAACCATCGAGATAAGTCCGGTAAGTCCCCCATGGGCTCGTCGACGACGACCTCCTCCGCTTCCATCTCCTGCGCGGTGTGCTCGAAATCTGAGCTCGACCCCAAATCACCCAAGAGCCCTCCTCCCCCTGTTGCTTGATGGGGGTCCACCTCCCAGGGTCCCTTCGGCATGTCTCTGCGCCAGACCACTTCGGGTTGGTCCTCCCACCAATAAGATCCCCCCGTGCCAAAACCTGAAAGCGATCCCTCCGGGGAGCTGCCTCCCGGAGCCGAGTCCTCAGCTGACGAGAAACCCCGGAAAGTGCTGGCCAAGAGTGTGGGTGTGAACAAACAATCCTCGAAAAAGCCCGCCGGCATAGGCTTGTGCGGGAAAAGTGTGTGGAATTCTTCCTTGAGCAACTGCTCTTCCACTGCGTAATCCGGCACCCACCTGTTGGCGCTGGCCGGGGTGTCCTCTGTGGCGAGAAGATATTCAATCCCGTCCTCCCCCCACCTTGAGTCTAAAATCTCAGTGGCTTCATTAAGTGGCTCCCCTTTCAGCGACCCCCCTTTTTTGGGCGCTTCTCTGAGCGGGTCTGGCGCCTTCCCCGGTGCTTGAAACCTGTGGGGCTCTCTGTAGGGCGTGAGCACTGATCTATGAAAGACCGGGTGCATTCTGGAACCCTCCGGGAGTGTCAACCGGAAGGCCACTGGGTTGATCTGCGCCTCTACTTGGTAAGGCCCTAGCTGCTTGTGCCCTAGTTTCTTCTTGGCTAACGATCTGGCTGGAACTGCTTGTGCTGCCAACCAGACCCAGTCTCCCACCTGGATGTCCTCCCCAACCCTCCTGTGTCGATCTGCCTGCACTTTGTAAGCCTGTTTTGCCAACTCTAACTGCCTCCTGAGCTGCTCGTGGATCTCCTGCAACTCCGCTGCCACGTCCTCTGCTCCCTGTGGCTCCCCCTCCCGCACTGTGTCCAAACCCGGGAAGGTTCTGGGATGCCTCCCGTAGTTGGCGAAAAATGGTGTCACCCCCGTGGACCCGTGCTTCGTGTTGTTGTAGGCAAACTCGGCCAACGGTAGATCGTCCACCCAGGTCGATGGCTGCTGGTTCGCGTAGCATCTCAGGTACTGCTGCATGATGGCGTTGACCCTTTCCGCCTGCCCGTTAGTCTGCGGGTGTCTCGCCGACGCCAGGCTGACCTTGACGTTCAGGAATCCCATCAGCTTTTGCCAGAAGTTGGAGATGAACTGGCGCCCCCGGTCGGACAAAATAGACCGTGGTAGGCCGTGCACCTTGAACACGTGGTCTATAAACATCTTAGCGGTCTGCTCGGCCGTGGCCACCTTCGCGCACGGAATGAAGTGGGCCATCTTGGTGAACAGGTCCACTACCACGAGCACTGCCGTCTTGCCCCTCGAGCTGGGTAGATCCGTGACAAAGTCCAGGGCCACCCTCTCCCACGGTACGAACGGTGTCTGTAGCGGTTCCAACAGGCCCGCCGGCGGCTGGTGCACAGGCTTAGCCCTTTGGCAGGTGTCGCACCTATTGACATAGTCCGCGACATCCCCCCGCATCTTAGGCCACCAAAAGTCTCTAGCTACTAAGTCCACCGTCTTCTCCTTACCGAAGTGCCCCGCGCTGGGCGCGTCGTGCAGCTGTTGCAGGACCTTCGCGTGGAGGCTGTCTCCTGGTACGTAGAGGACTCCCTTGCGTAGGAGCAGGCCGTCGCGCACTTGGAATTCGTCGCCCCTCGCTTTGCCGCTGCACACCTCCTCCATCTTGGCTCGGGCGAACGAGTCCGTTTGCAGCGCGCGGCGCACCGCGTCCAGGTCCACCGTGGCTGACGCGCATGCCCACGCCTGTGGTGTGAAAACGTGCTTGGCCGCCGCCGGTGCCTCTGCCTCCAGATACTGCGGTTTTCTGGACAGCGCGTCCGCCAAGACGTTGCTGTTTCCTGGGATGTACTCAATTCTGAAGTCGAAATCTGCAAAGAACTCCGCCCAGCGGATGTGTCGCTGGTTCAGGAACCTCGCCGTGCGCCAGTACTCCAAGTTCTTATGGTCTGTGCGGACCTGCACCGTGTGCTTGGCTCCGACGAGGAAGTGCCGCCACGCCTTGAAGGCTGCATGTATGGCCAGCAACTCCCTGTCCCAGATGGTGTAGTTCTGCTCCGCTTTGCTGAGTTTTCTGGAGTAGAAAGCGCACGGCCTCCAGTCCCCCTGGTGGTCTTGCTGCAACAGAACGGCTCCCACGGCCCTGTCTGAGGCGTCCGTCTCCACTCTCATGGGCCTGCTGGGATTTACGTGCAGTAGGTTCTCCTCGGAAGCGAAGAGCTGCTTGAGCTTCTGAAAGGACTGCTCCGCCTGCTCCGTCCAGATGAACCTCTTCTTCTTGGAACTGAGGGTGTCGGTGATGGCCGCTGTCTGCATGGCGAAACCCTTGATGAACTTGCGATAAAAGTTGGCAAAACCGACAAACCTCTGTACTTCCTTCCTATTGCGTGGGCTCTTCCAGTCCAGTACTGCACGTACCTTGGCACCGTCCATAGCCAGTCCCTTGTTGGACAGTTTGTAGCCCAAGAAATCCACCTCCGTCTTGTCGAACTGGCACTTCTCCAGCTTGGCCTGTGCTCCCGCAGCCTCTGCAGAACTTCCCTGACATCTCTCTCGTGAGCCTCCGGCGATTCCGAGAAGATCAGGATGTCGTCCAGGAAGCAGACGCACTTCTTGTAGAGGAGACCCGCCAAGACATGATGCATGAAGGCTTGAAAGCAGTGGGAACCATTTTTTAATCCAAAAGGCATAACTCTGTATTCATAAGTGCCCAGCGGCGTAAACATGGTCGTTTTCCACTCGTCGCCTTCCCGCACGCGAATGAGATTGTACGCTCCGCGCAGATCCAACTTGGTAAAGATGCGACCCTTCCTCACAGTCGCCAGCAGGTCATCGATCTTGGGCATAGGGAAGGCTGAGGGCTTGGTCTTGAGGTTCAAGACGCGGAAATCAACGACCAGCCTCTTCTGGGGCGTATCCCTCTTCTTTACAAAGAACACGGGACTGCCTCCTGCCGCCTTGGACTCCCGGATGAATCCCCGCTTCAGGTTGTGATCTATGAACTCCCAGAGCTCTTGCAATTCATCCTCAGACATGGAGTACAGTTTCCCCGTCGGGAGCGTCGCCCCGGGCAGGAGGTCGATCTTGCAGTCGTAGGGTCTGTGGGGAGGCGGCTTATCCACTTCTTTCTTACAGAAGACCTCCAAAAACTCCTTGTATTTGTTAGGCACCGCTTGCAACATGCCCAAGTTCAGCTGTGGTCCATCCTCGTGCCCCTCATCTTCCAAGTCCGCCAGGATGCAGTGTTCTGCGCAGTAAGAGGAGCCGAAGGTCAGTTGCCGCTGGTACCAAGCTAATGCCGGGCTGTGCCTATCCAGCCAACTCATTCCCAACACTATGGGCGTGTCTGACAGGCGGGTGACGTTGAAGCTGATGACCTCACGGTGGTTTCCAATGCGCATCACCATTGGCGGCGTCTGCTGTAGCACTTGCCCTCCCAGTAGCTCCCTGCCGTCCACTGTGACGACTTTCAGAGGTACCGCCGCTGGCAGAAGGGCTATGCCATGTTGCTGGATGAACTGCATGTCTATAAAGTCTGCATTGCTCCCCGAGTCGATGGTGATGGGAATTTCCACAAGTAGCCCATTGGGGAGCTGAAGGGATGCGGTGAGCTGCACTACTGGTTTGGGTGGGAGGGGGTCGGTGGGCTGTAAGATCCCTGGGGATTGCTTCACTGACTTGTCTGGCTGGTCCCCAGAGACGCCATCTCCAGCCAGACAGTGGAGTTTTCCTGCTGCGACTCCCTCTGCTGAATTGCGTCTGTTACTGTCGCTGCGGCTGCAGTGTGCTTGTGAAACCGCTGGGGACACTCTTTTGCCATATGCTGAGCACTGTCGCAGATGTAGCACTTCCTGGTTCCTCTAGGAGGCTTCATCTTGACTGCTCCCGGAGTTAGGGCTCCGACTGTGGAGTGAGCCTTAGCACCACCTATCTCCCTCGGCTCCTCTCCCCCTCCCAGCGGAGGCATGGAGCGAGCGAGCGCCGCCTCCTTGGGGAAGGGAGGCAGTCCTCTCGCTGGCGTGCGTCCCAAATGCCCTTCCTCCTTGCCCCAAGGGCGTCCTTCCAACCGAACCCCAATGGAGAGTGCCCGTTCCACCACGTCCTTGGTGGTTTGGGGTCTCCCCCCCTTGCGATCTCGTCTTTCACAGCTCCGCTCAACCCCTCCCAGAACAGGTCTCTGACGGCAGGCGATTCTTTCTCCCAGGCTAGCACATTCACCAATGCGAAAAAAAGTGAATGATATTGCCTCACAGTGGCTCTACCTTGTCTTAGTCCGTGAATCTCCTTCCTAGCGATATCCACATCAATCTCAGATAAAAAACACACATCCATCACTTTAATGAAGGCAACCGCATTTTGGAGGGCTGGATCCTTGTCTCTGCAGAGATTGCGCAGCCACGATTTCGCCTCCCCCCGTAAATGCGAAACAATAAATCCCACTCTCTCTTCCTCATTTTTAAAGTCTTTGTCAAGCAGCTGCAGTGCATAAATTACATCTGCTCTGAAGTTAGGATACTCCTGCAGGTCCCCATTGAAGTGAGATACCAGGCTCCCTCCTCTGTTCCCCAGCCCAATCCCTTCTGGTCTGGTGGCCGGTAGCCTCTGTGTAGTTAGCACTTCTAACCTGGTTCGCAGATCCTGGCAGGCAGCAGCTGCTTCCTGTTCTTTCTTTCTGGAAGCCGCAATTTCTGCAGTTAACTGCGTCACTGCGTTTTGCAAACTCGCTATCTTCTCTTCGGTAGTCATTTCCCTGTTTTTCGTGAGCTCGCGAAGCACCAATCTTCACCCCTCGCTGCTTTCCCGCACTCCACGAGGTTGCAAAATTGGTGAAAATGGAGAGGGGACTTACTGTCAGGACTGCCGCTAGGTCCCAGCTCACAGAGGACCAACGCCCAGTGGATATTATATACAAAAGTCTTTATTGAAGTTTAGTTTCCATTTCCAAGCTCTGGGCGCGCAGACCCACGTCTTAACGCTAGACCGGCTAAGTCCCCTCTGACTCGCTGCTAAAGCCACACCAGTTTAAGATTCTCGCTTTGCTCCACCTCCTACGCTGCTCCTTCCTACGCTGGGTCCTTCTGCCCTCTGGGGTTATCTCCTTCCTTGATTCCTCTGAAGCTGACCCCCCTGAGTCCCGCCCTTCCTTCCGGCGGGCTTTAGGACCTGGCTCCCTGTCAGGACTCCCTGCTGTGCCGCTCGCCTGTACATTTGAACTTGGCGCGCGCGCCCAGCTGGTAACCTTCCTTCTGACCGTTTCCCCGCTTCCGGATGTGGGCGTGGCCAGCCCTGCCTCCTCTCCTCCCGCTGGTGGCAAGAACACTGGTTCCGACTTCTGGGACTCCCCCTCCCCACTGCGCTCTGGTGGGGAAGCTGGTCCCGATTTCCAACTGCTGCTCAGGGACTCCCCGCTGGCCCCTCCCTCTTGAGGTTTCTCCCCTGGAATCTCCCTTGCTCTGGCCATCGGTGCTCCCTTCTGCGAGTCTTCCGATTCACTAGAGAGGCTTGCGGAATGACTCTGGCAGCTGTCACTTCCTGCTCCCCCTTCGTCCTCTTCCTCCTCACTCTCCATTTGCTCCCCCTCCTGTGTCTCTCCTTCTGAACCCCTGAAAATAGGTGTTTTGGTTACATGTCAATAGAAAGCAGACGAAAAATTTTGGATTGTTCTTTCCATGTTCTTTCCACCCACAAATAGCAAAGTGTAATGAGCCTGAACCTCCCGAAACAGGTTGTTTTGCGTTCCAGCTACATAGAAAGAAGAATTTTGGATTTCGCTTATTTCAAATCGTGTTCCGTGGTGTTAATGCTCATTAACCCAGAAATCGCAAAGTATGTGTAATGAGTCCCAAGTAACACAAAACCGTCTTTTCGCTTCCATATGCGTAGAAAGAAGACGAATAAGCTTTGATAGGGCTTATTTCAATTCGCATGGTGTTTTATGCCTGTGCACCAGAATCACCTCCAACCAAAGCAAAAAGGTGTTTTGGGTTCCATCCACTTAAAAAGAAAGACGATAAAGCTCTCATTGGTTTTGTAGCAAATTGGTGCTTTTGGGGTTAGAATGCACATTCACCCAAAAATCTCAGAGTGAAATGTTTCTTAACAGCCGTAAACAAGCATAGGTGTTTTGGTTCCATGTCAATAGAAAGCAGACGAAAAAGTTTGGATTGTTCTTTCCATGTTCTTTCCACCCACAAATAGCAAAGCGAAGTGTAATGAGCCTGAACCTCCCCAAACAGGTTGTTTTGCGTTCCAGCTACATAGAAAGAAGAATTTTGGATTTCGCTTATTTCAAATCGTGTTCCGTGGTGTTAATGCTCATTAACCCAGAAATCGCGAACTATGTGTAATGAGTCCCAAATAACACAAAACCGTCTTTTCGCTTCCATATGCGTAGAAAGAAGACGAATAAGCTTTGATAGGGCTTATTTCAATTCGCATGGTGTTTTATGCCTGTGCACCAGAATCACCTCCAACCAAAGCAAAAAGGTGTTTTGGGTTCCATCCACTTAAAAAGAAAGACGATTAAGCTCTCATTGGTTTTGTAGCAAATTGGTGTTTTTGGGGTTAGAATGCACATTCACCCAAAAATCTCAGAGTGAAATGTTTCTTAACAGCCGTAAACAAGCATAGGTGTTTTGGTTCCATGTCAATAGAAAGCAGTTTGGATTTTCGATTGTTCTTTCCATGTTCTTTCCACCCACAAATAGCGAAGTGTAATGAGCCTGAACCTCCCCAAACAGGTTGTTTTGCGTTCCAGCTACATAGAAAGAAGAATTTTGGATTTCGCTTATTTCAAATCGTGTTCCGTGGTGTTAATGCTCATTAACCCAGAAATCGCGAACTATGTGTAATGAGTCCCAAATAACACAAAACCGTCTTTTCGCTTCCATATGCGTAGAAAGAAGACGAATAAGCTTTGATAGGGCTTATTTCAATTCGCATGGTGTTTTATGCCTGTGCACCAGAATCACCTCCAACCAAAGCAAAAAGGTGTTTTGGGTTCCATCCACTTAAAAAGAAAGACGATAAAGCTCTGATTGGTTTTGTTGCAAATTGGTGTTTTTGGGGTTAGAATGCACATTCACCCAAAAATCTCAGAGTGAAATGTTTCTTAACAGCCGTAAACAAGCATAGGTGTTTTGGTTCCATGTCAATAGAAAGCAGACGAAAAAGTTTGGATTGTTCTTTCCATGTTCTTTCCACCCACAAATAGCGAAGTGTAATGAGCCTGAACCTCCCCAAACAGGTTGTTTTGCCTTCCAGCTACATAGAAAGAAGAATTTTGGATTTCGCTTATTTCAAATCGTGTTCCGTGGTGTTAATGCTCATTAACCCAGAAATCGCAAAGTATGTGTAATGAGTCCCAAGTAACACAAAACCGTCTTTTCGCTTCCATATGCGTAGAAAGAAGACGAATAAGCTTTGATAGGGCTTATTTCAATTCGCATGGTGTTTTATACCTGTGCACCAGAATCACCTCCAACCAAAGCAAAAAGGTGTTTTGGGTTCCATCCACTTAAAAAGAAAGACGATAAAGTTCTGATTGGTTTTGTTGCAAATTGGTGTTTTTGGGGTTAGAATGCACATTCACCTAAAAATCTCAGAGTGAAATGTTTCTTAACAGCCGTACACAAGCATAGGAGTTTTGGTTCCATGTCAATAGAAAGCAGGCGAAAAAGTTTGGATTGTTCTTTGCATGTTCTTTCCACCCACAAATAGCGAAGTGTAATGAGCCTGAACCTCCCCAAACAGGTTGTTTTGCGTTCCAGCTACATAGAAAGAAGAATTTTGGATTTCGCTTATTTCAAATCGTGTTCCGTGGTGTTAATGCTCATTAACCCAGAAATCGCGAACTATGTGTAATGAGTCCCAAATAACACAAAACCGTCTTTTCGCTTCCATATGCGTAGAAAGAAGACGAATAAGCTTTGATAGGGCTTATTTCAATTCGCATGGTGTTTTATGGGTGTGCACCAGAATCTCCTCCAACCAAAGCAAAAAGGTGTTTTGGGTTCCATCCACTTAAAAAGAAAGACGATAAAGCTCTGATTGGTTTTGTTGCAAATTGGTGTTTTTGGGGTTAGAATGCACATTCACCCAAAAATCTCAGAGTGAAATGTTTCTTAACAGCCGTAAACAAGCATAGGTGTTTTGGTTCCATGTCAATAGAAAGCAGACGAAAAAGTTTGGATTGTTCTTTCCATGTTCTTTCCACCCACAAATAGCGAAGTGTAATGAGCCTGAACCTCCCCAAACAGGTTGTTTTGCCTTCCAGCTACATAGAAAGAAGAATTTTGGATTTCGCTTATTTCAAATCGTGTTCCGTGGTGTTAATGCTCATTAACCCAGAAATCGCGAACTATGTGTAATGAGTCCCAAATAACACAAAACCGTCTTTTCGCTTCCATATGCGTAGAAAGAAGACGAATAAGCTTTGATAGGGCTTATTTCAATTCGCATGGTGTTTTATGCCTGTGCACCAGAATCACCTCCAACCAAAGCAAAAAGGTGTTTTGGGTTCCATCCACTTAAAAAGAAAGACGATAAAGCTCTGATTGGTTTTGTTGCAAATTGGTGTTTTTGGGGTTAGAATGCACATTCACCCAAAAATCTCAGAGTGAAATGTTTCTTAACAGCCGTAAACAAGCATAGGTGTTTTGGTTCCATGTCAATAGAAAGCAGACGAAAAAGTTTGGATTGTTCTTTCCATGTTCTTTCCACCCACAAATAGCGAAGTGTAATGAGCCTGAACCTCCCCAAACAGGTTGTTTTGCCTTCCAGCTACATAGAAAGAAGAATTTTGGATTTCGCTTATTTCAAATCGTGTTCCGTGGTGTTAATGCTCATTAACCCAGAAATCGCAAAGTATGTGTAATGAGTCCCAAGTAACACAAAACCGTCTTTTCGCTTCCATATGCGTAGAAAGAAGACGAATAAGCTTTGATAGGGCTTATTTCAATTCGCATGGTGTTTTATACCTGTGCACCAGAATCACCTCCAACCAAAGCAAAAAGGTGTTTTGGGTTCCATCCACTTAAAAAGAAAGACGATAAAGTTCTGATTGGTTTTGTTGCAAATTGGTGTTTTTGGGGTTAGAATGCACATTCACCTAAAAATCTCAGAGTGAAATGTTTCTTAACAGCCGTACACAAGCATAGGAGTTTTGGTTCCATGTCAATAGAAAGCAGGCGAAAAAGTTTGGATTGTTCTTTGCATGTTCTTTCCACCCACAAATAGCGAAGTGTAATGAGCCTGAACCTCCCCAAACAGGTTGTTTTGCGTTCCAGCTACATAGAAAGAAGAATTTTGGATTTCGCTTATTTCAAATCGTGTTCCGTGGTGTTAATGCTCATTAACCCAGAAATCGCGAACTATGTGTAATGAGTCCCAAATAACACAAAACCGTCTTTTCGCTTCCATATGCGTAGAAAGAAGACGAATAAGCTTTGATAGGGCTTATTTCAATTCGCATGGTGTTTTATGGGTGTGCACCAGAATCTCCTCCAACCAAAGCAAAAAGGTGTTTTGGGTTCCATCCACTTAAAAAGAAAGACGATAAAGCTCTGATTGGTTTTGTTGCAAATTGGTGTTTTTGGGGTTAGAATGCACATTCACCCAAAAATCTCAGAGTGAAATGTTTCTTAACAGCCGTAAACAAGCATAGGTGTTTTGGTTCCATGTCAATAGAAAGCAGACGAAAAAGTTTGGATTGTTCTTTCCATGTTCTTTCCACCCACAAATAGCGAAGTGTAATGAGCCTGAACCTCCCCAAACAGGTTGTTTTGCCTTCCAGCTACATAGAAAGAAGAATTTTGGATTTCGCTTATTTCAAATCGTGTTCCGTGGTGTTAATGCTCATTAACCCAGAAATCGCGAACTATGTGTAATGAGTCCCAAATAACACAAAACCGTCTTTTCGCTTCCATATGCGTAGAAAGAAGACGAATAAGCTTTGATAGGGCTTATTTCAATTCGCATGGTGTTTTATGCCTGTGCACCAGAATCACCTCCAACCAAAGCAAAAAGGTGTTTTGGGTTCCATCCACTTAAAAAGAAAGACGATAAAGCTCTGATTGGTTTTGTTGCAAATTGGTGTTTTTGGGGTTAGAATGCACATTCACCCAAAAATCTCAGAGTGAAATGTTTCTTAACAGCCGTAAACAAGCATAGGTGTTTTGGTTCCATGTCAATAGAAAGCAGACGAAAAAGTTTGGATTGTTCTTTCCATGTTCTTTCCACCCACAAATAGCGAAGTGTAATGAGCCTGAACCTCCCCAAACAGGTTGTTTTGCCTTCCAGCTACATAGAAAGAAGAATTTTGGATTTCGCTTATTTCAAATCGTGTTCCGTGGTGTTAATGCTCATTAACCCAGAAATCGCAAAGTATGTGTAATGAGTCCCAAGTAACACAAAACCGTCTTTTCGCTTCCATATGCGTAGAAAGAAGACGAATAAGCTTTGATAGGGCTTATTTCAATTCGCATGGTGTTTTATACCTGTGCACCAGAATCACCTCCAACCAAAGCAAAAAGGTGTTTTGGGTTCCATCCACTTAAAAAGAAAGACGATAAAGTTCTGATTGGTTTTGTTGCAAATTGGTGTTTTTGGGGTTAGAATGCACATTCACCTAAAAATCTCAGAGTGAAATGTTTCTTAACAGCCGTACACAAGCATAGGAGTTTTGGTTCCATGTCAATAGAAAGCAGGCGAAAAAGTTTGGATTGTTCTTTGCATGTTCTTTCCACCCACAAATAGCGAAGTGTAATGAGCCTGAACCTCCCCAAACAGGTTGTTTTGCGTTCCAGCTACATAGAAAGAAGAATTTTGGATTTCGCTTATTTCAAATCGTGTTCCGTGGTGTTAATGCTCATTAACCCAGAAATCGCGAACTATGTGTAATGAGTCCCAAATAACACAAAACCGTCTTTTCGCTTCCATATGCGTAGAAAGAAGACGAATAAGCTTTGATAGGGCTTATTTCAATTCGCATGGTGTTTTATGGGTGTGCACCAGAATCTCCTCCAACCAAAGCAAAAAGGTGTTTTGGGTTCCATCCACTTAAAAAGAAAGACGATAAAGCTCTGATTGGTTTTGTTGCAAATTGGTGTTTTTGGGGTTAGAATGCACATTCACCCAAAAATCTCAGAGTGAAATGTTTCTTAACAGCCGTAAACAAGCATAGGTGTTTTGGTTCCATGTCAATAGAAAGCAGACGAAAAAGTTTGGATTGTTCTTTCCATGTTCTTTCCACCCACAAATAGCGAAGTGTAATGAGCCTGAACCTCCCCAAACAGGTTGTTTTGCCTTCCAGCTACATAGAAAGAAGAATTTTGGATTTCGCTTATTTCAAATCGTGTTCCGTGGTGTTAATGCTCATTAACCCAGAAATCGCAAAGTATGTGTAATGAGTCCCAAGTAACACAAAACCGTCTTTTCGCTTCCATATGCGTAGAAAGAAGACGAATAAGCTTTGATAGGGCTTATTTCAATTTGCATGGTGTTTTATGCGTGTGCACCAGAATCACCTCCAACCAAAGCAAAAAGGTGTTTTGTTTTTTTTTTTGTTTTTTTCAGTCCTCATTCTTTTTTATTAGTTATTTCCAAAAAGAACACAAGGTAACACACAAATACAAAGAAAATACACAGAAAAGAAAAATTAAAAATAATAAACAGCAATTATCATTTCCATATCATCCATAACATAGTTGTCTCTTACGGGGCTTCCTTCAGCCTGTCCATAAATCATTCGAAGCAATAAATAAAATTACACGTTTCATTACTTATATTGTCATTATACCGATTCCTAATTCCTATTTGCTTTGCACAATAACTCTTAGTCTTTCACAGTGCGTCTCTAAATCCCTTTAGCGTTATTTGCCCTTCACTAATACATTCCAGATAATCTACATACTTTTCCCAATCTTTGGTGAACACTTGGTCTCTTATGTATCTAACTTTTCCTGTTAATCTATCCAACTCTGCGTAATCTGACAACTTAGATCTCCACTCCTCCACCGTTGGGGTTTCCCGTAGTTTCCACTTCTGGGCTAATACTACCCTTGCTGCCGTAACCGCATAGTATACCAATCTGCGATCTTCCTTTTTTATCTCTTGTCCTAATATCCCTAGAAGAAAGATTTCTGGTTTCTTTATGAACGTGTACTTTAATATCTTCTTCAATTCAGTGTGTACTTTCTCCCAAAATTGTTTCACTCTTCGGCACTCCCACCACATATGGTAGAAGGAGCCCTCTATGTCTTTACATCTCCAGCACTTATTATCCACCTTATACATTTTTGATAATTTCATGGGTGTCAAGTACCACCTATAAAACATCTTCATGACGTTTTCCCTTATCGAAGTACACGCCGTAAAGTTTACCCCCTCCTTCCAAAGTTTCTCCCAATCCTCAAACTGTATACTATGACCTATATCCCTTGACCAATGGATCATCACCGATTTGACTTCCTCATCGCCTAAATTCCAGTCCAACAACATCCTATATATCTTAGATATAATTTTCACTTTATTGTTTATTATTTCTGTCTGGAATTTTGAGTCTTTATCTGCATAGCCTCTTTCTTTGATATCTCTACTAAACATCTGATTCACCTGATGGTGATGTAGCCAATCGTAAACATGTTCCTTTGTTTGCTCATACGGTTTTAGCTTCCATTTCCCTTCAACCTTAGTTAGTAGCTGATCATAAGTTGCCCAATTGCTTCTCATATTAATGGTTTTTGTACTCATTACTTCGAGAGGTGAAAGCCAATGTGGTGTTTTCGGCTCTAACAGATTTTGATATCTTTCCCAAACTTCGATTAGCGGCCCTCTAAAAATGTGATTCGCAAACCCCTTGTGTTCTTTCCTTTTGTTCTTCCATAAGTACGCGTGCCAGCCGAATCTATTATCGAAGCCCTCTAAGTCGAGCAGCTCCGTATTCACCAATTTTACCCATTCTTTTATCCAACATAGGCATGATGCCTCATAGTACAGTTTCAGATCCGGCAGGGCAAAGCCCCCTCTTTCCTTTACGTCTGTCAGTAATTTAAACTGAATTCTGGGTTTTTTGCCCTGCCATATGAATCTTGAGACTATCCTTTGCCATTCCTTAAAGATTCGACTCCCTTTGATTATAGGGATGGTCTGGAACAGAAACATCAACCTCGATAAGACATTCATCTTGATTACATTAATCCTTCCCCAGAGTGACAATTTTAGCCCTCCCCATTTCTCTAAATCTTTCTTTATTTCCTTCCACATCGGCTCATAATTATTTTTAAATAAGTCTATGTTTTTAGGTGTTAACCAGATGCCGAGATATTTGACTTTTTTGACCATCTCTATCTGCGATTGTTGTTGGATTGTTTCAATTATCTTTGGGTCCACGTTTTTTCCTATCATTTTCGTTTTTGTCTTGTTTAATTTAAAGCCTGCCACTTCTCCAAATTGTTCTATTTCCTTTAATATTTCCCCTATTGCCGTTGCTGGTTCTTCTGTCATTATTACTAAGTCGTCGGCGAAGGCTTTGGTGTTATAAACATTCTGTCCTACTGATACTCCTTTTATATTATCGTTTTGTCTTATTGAGTTCATAAGGACTTCTAACACAGTTATAAATAGTAACGGAGAAAGCGGACATCCTTGTCTTGTTCCCTTCTGTATCCTTATCTCCTCCGTCACCATATTGTTTATGATCAATTTGGCCTTCTGTTCTGTGTATATTGCTTTTACCCCATTAAAGAAATCGTTACCCACATCCATGTGTTCTAAGTTCTTCAACATAAAGTTCCATATCACGTTATCGAATGCCTTCTCGGCATCTACAAACACCATTATAGCTTGTTTGTCAATCCTAACAGACAGGTATTCTAGCATATTAATTATATTTCTTGTGTTGTCTCTCATCTGCCGACCTGGCAGGAATCCCGCCTGGTCCCTGTGAATAATTTCTGATAGCAAAATCTTCAGCCTTCTTGCCAGAATTCCTGCAAATATCTTATAATCTGTGTTTAGGAGTGAAATTGGTCTGTAATTTTTAACCTGGGTTGGATCTGCATCCTGTTTGGGGATAAACGTAATATATGCCTCTTTCCAGGTCTCTGGGGTTTCTCCTTTCTTTAAGATATTGTTCATAATCGTTTTTAGAGGTCCCACCAAAATAGATTTCATTTCCTTGTAGTAGCCGGCTGTGAATCCGTCAGGGCCTGGTGCCTTACCCCTCTTTAAATCTTTAATTGCCTCCTCTATTTCCTCATTTCCAATTGGTGTATTCAAACGTTGCTTTTCCTCTATTGAGATTTTTTGCACCCTTTTATCCTTCAAGAATCTCTCTATCCTCCTTAAACCAACTTTCTCTTGATCTTTATACAAATTCCTGTAATAGCTGAGGAATTCGCTCTTAATTCCTTTGGGGTCGGTTCTTTCTACTCCCTCCACTGTTATTTTATTAATTACACCTTGCTCCTTCCTTTTTTTGATTTGCCAGGCAAGCCATTTGCCTGATTTATTCGCAAATTCAAAATTTTTTTGCCTTAGTTTTTTAATGTTCCACTCCACCTCTCTATTTATTATTATAGCAAACTGGGCTTGTAGAATCTTAATTCTTTCCTTCGCTTTTTGACAATTTGGTTTTTGTGATAGTTTTTGTTCGTTAACCATTATCTGTTTTAGAATTTCCTCTTTGTTTTTCTCTCTATTCCTATTTTTGATTGCATTCTGTTGGATAAAAAACCCTCTTATTACAGCCTTACTCGCATCCCAGACAACGCTATCCTTTGTTCCTTTATCACCATTATCTTTAAAATAGTCTATCAGTTTTTTCTGTGCCTTTTCCACAACTTTCTGATCATCTAAAAGGTGGTCTTTTAATCTCCATCTGAAGGTTCTTGTCTCTAGGCTTTCCAGTTCCAGCTCTGTTGGGCTATGATCTGAAATTACTTTTGGTCTTATTTCTATTAATTTAACTCTTGGACACAGTTCCTTTGAGACCCATATCTGGTCTATGCGTGACAGCGATTGGTTAGGCTCAGAATGAAAGGTGAATTGTTTGTCAAACGGGTGTCTGAGACGCCAGATGTCCACCAGATTACAATTTTCTACCATGGAGAAGAAGGTTTTTGGTAACTTTCCTTCTTTGTTTGTTCCTTTTCTTTGTCTATCCATTTCTAGTGAAACAACCCCGTTCATATCCCCCATTAAAATTATTTTTTGGTCCACAAATTCCGTCAACTTCTCTTCCAATCTTTTAAAGAATTCCGTTTTACTACCATTTGGGGCGTATAGCCCCACTACCATCAGCTTTTCACCTTGCCAGTTAATACTGACCCCTATCATCCTCCCCTATTCATCCTTGAATATTGTTTTAGCTTCTATATTATTTTTAACATACAGTACCACACCTCTTTTCTTTACCTTGTCTGAGGATTCAAATTCCTTTCCCAACCTTTTGTTAATTAACACTTTCCTATGCCTTCTAGCAACGTGCGTTTCCTGTAGACAGATAATGTCCAAATTTTTCTTTTTCAGATATTGCTCAATTTTATTCCTCTTATTTTTATCGTTCATCCCATTAATATTCCAGTTCCAAATTTTTAATCCCATGATGCTTAACTTTCCCTTCGGAAGTTAAGTTTTCGCCTGAGTTTTATTCAAATTCTCTTTTCCTTTAAGGATTCCCTGAGTCCTCCGCTTCCTCCTCTGCCTCTTTGCCCGATCTACTTCCTCCTTCCTCCTCCTCATCCCCTTCTCCTGAGTCTCCTGATGGGCCCCCCTCATCTCCTCCAGCCCCCGTTCCATTTACCTCCACTTTAAGTTCCTTATACTTCCTCAAGAACTTCCCGGTTTCTTCTTGACTTGACAACTTGTGCCTCTTACCTCTATATACAAATGATATCCCTTCCGGGAATTCCCATCTAAATTCGATCTTATTTCTTCTCAGTACCTGCACCAAGGATTTATAGTGATCTCTTCGTTTGAGTAGTCTGATCGGGACATCTTTAAAAATAATTATATAATTCCCATCTATATTCAACCTCTTTTCTCTATTCCTTTGAAGGATCCTATTTCTCATTTCTTTATCCTTGAATGTAATCAGACAATCACCTATAAGTTTCCTTCCTCTTGTTGTGTTAACGCGCATTCTGAATGCATTTTGTATATTATTGGCCATTTCCTCCGCTGGTAAACCCATCCATTCTGCTAACTCCATTGTCAATCTCTCTTTAATATTTTCATTTTGGGTCTCTGGCACAGCTCTAAATTTCAGATTAACCTCCCTCTGCCTCAGTTCATTCATCGCAATAATGTCCTTCATCTCTTCCTGAGCCTTATTTAAGTCCATCATTTCAGTTTTAATCCTTTCTTTATCCCTCTTAATATCCTTTAATTCTATCCTTGTCTTCTTTAACCCTTCCTCTGTAAGCTGCGTTCTCCTAAATATTTCTTTTATTTGGCCCTTAAGTTCGTTAACAGTCTCATCCATTTTTTTATCCATTTTCCCGATCCTGTTATCCACTTGCTCTAATTTATATTCTAAGTTGGCTTGGCTTTGTTTGATCTCTGTAAACATCTTCAAGATATCCGACTTAAAGTCTACTTCTTGCTTAGAGCCCCTCCTATCCCCAGGGGTCCCACCATTCGTTCCTTTTTTCCCTGTATGTGACATCTTAAATACTTATACACTTTTATCTCCCCTTGTCCCCGATAATTTCTCGCCCCCTGAGTTTGTTTCAGATGATTTCCTTTATACCGCCCACTTTGTCCGTTTTTGTAATACCCTCTTTCTTTCTTTAGTGTTACTGTTCAGAATTCCCAATTCTATATATATGTATTTTCCCAAAAGTCAGTATCGAAGTCTGTATATATAAAATCGATGTCAAGTTCTTACTGTACAGTCCTCTTCCTTCAAGGCGGAATGCTCCAATGTCGGGGGTTTGTCCCGCCTCCAATCAGGCTAGTCCATGTTCCATAGTAGATATACGGGGGGGGTGTCTTAAAATAGGGGGTGGTGAATAGAAAAAGGAGGGGAGAAAAGGGCAGGGGGAGCGGAGGCCAGTCTCAGATCACACCAACCTCATTTTAACACAAGAGGCCGTCAAACCAATATACACTGACGCCAGTTCCCAACATGTTCCCAAAGTGTTCCCAGGAGCTCCCAGAAGTTCAAAAACCCTAGTCTCCAACCAAGGGAAAAGAGATGGAGAACAATATGCGTATTAGCTCCAATATAGATATTATCACTGTCCTCTTTCTGCTTTTCACAAACTCACGCACAAAAAGTCTCAAATGGCGGCGGGGGTTTCTCTTCCGGCTTCATTCTCCTAAATTCTGACGCTAAGATAGAGAAACACCCCTTCTCCTCTTCACAACCTCCAGTTCACCAAAAACGCCAAGTCCTAATGCTTTGTCTCTGGCCCCCTTTCTTCCCTCTTCCTCTCCAGCGTACTTTTCCTTCTATTCGGCTTGTTTGGAGGGAGGAATACAGAAAGGGAAACAGCGTAACCGCTGAGGCAACTCCCTTTCTCTTTTCCCCGCACTGGCGTCTTTCCGCGTCTAAATTGATTTCGGCTATCAGCTGAACTCCGTTTGTTTCTCTTTACTCCCTCCGAGGCTTCCTTGTTCCTTTTATCTTAATTACAAAGTTGCAAGTGTCGGAGTTCTTTGTTCTGAGAGCGTACTGCTCTCCCTGCAAGCTCAGGGCTTCGCTATCTGAAGGTGAGTAATGGCTCCCCCTCGACCGCTAGACCTCTCCGCCCACGCTCTTCGCCTCTTCCGAGGTTACCTGGCAGCCGGTTTGGTCTTTCTCTGGCCGTGCCGGGGACTAGACTCTCTGAACACCCTTCAAGAGAGTTTTGGGGGGTCTCCGCGCCCTAGAGTTGCCCCCAATCCTTCAAAATAGCTCGAGTTCTCCCTCCCGGTGAGAACCCTGCTTGCACTGAGATCGCAGCAGCCGGAAGCCCCAGCAAAAAGGTGTTTTGGGTTCCATCCACTTAAAAAGAAAGACGATTAAGCTCTCATTGGTTTTGTAGCAAATTGGTGTTTTTGGGGTTAGAATGCACATTCACCCAAAAATCTCAGAGTGAAATGTTTCTTAACAGCCGTAAACAAGCATAGGTGTTTTGGTTCCATGTCAATAGAAAGCAGACGAAAAAGTTTGGATTGTTCTTTCCATGTTCTTTCCACCCACAAATAGCAAAGTGAAGTGTAATGAGCCTGAACCTCCCCAAACAGGTTGTTTTGCCTTCCAGCTACATAGAAAGAAGAATTTTGGATTTCGCTTATTTCAAATCGTGTTCCGTGGTGTTAATGCTCATTAACCCAGAAATCGCAAAGTATGTGTAATGAGTCCCAAGTAACACAAAACCGTCTTTTCGCTTCCATATGCATAGAAAGAAGACGAATAAGCTTTGTTTTTTTTTTTTTTCATTTTTTATTGCTTTTTTAAAGATACAGAAATACAGAAAAAAGAATAAAGAGTGGTTATATGAAGGAGAAATATAAATAACAAATTTCCATATTCTTTTTCCATCTAACCTATAGAACTTCCTCACATCCTCCGAACCCTGCGTTCTCTGTCTTATAAAGCATCAGCAATTTGTTAACTTATTTCAAAACTTATTGTAACTTCCATTTTATCATGTTCCCTATTTTCAATTTTACTGTCACTCAATTCTTATATGTTTTATATTAAACACAATAAAGTTGTTTCATTATTTTACCTCTGAATTCTTGTGTCTTAATTTTCATTCCAATAACTTACATTTGCTGAAGCTAGAATTTCTTGAAAGGTGCATTTTTTTTTTAACATTCATACAACTTATAATGTTTTTTCAAATAGTCCTTAAACTTTTCCCAATCCTCCTCAGTTGTTTCTTCTCCCGCGTCTCGGATTCTGCCAGTCATTTCAGCCAGTTCCATATAGTCCATCAACTGCGATTGCCATTCCTCCAGCGTGGGTAAATCTTGTATCTTCCAGTATTTTGCAATCAGGATCCTTGCTGCTGTGGTAGCATACATAAAAAAGGTTCTATCCTTCTTAGGCACTCTCTGGTCCACCATGCCCAGAAGGAGGGCCTCTGGTTTTTTAGGTAAGGTAAATCTCAATACCTTTTTTAGTTCATTATGGATCATTTCCCAGAAGGCCTTCACTTTCGGGCAGGTCCACCAGAGATGAAAGAATGTCCCTTCCGCCTCTCCACATTTCCAACATTTGTTGTCAGACAGATGATATATCTTGGCTAACTTGACTGGGGTCATGTACCACCGGTATACCATTTTCATAATATTTTCCTTCAAGGCAGTACATGCCGTGAATTTCAAACCGGTGTTCCATAACCTTTCCCAGTCTGCAAACATAATGTTATGCCCCACATCCTGAGCCCATTTTATCATAGCGGATTTGACTGTCTCATCCTGTGTATTCCACTTAAGCAGCAAGTTATACATTCTCGAAAGTAGTTTACTTTTTGGCTCTAACAATTCAGTCTCAAGTTTCGATTTTTCCACCTGGAATCCAACTTTTTTATCTATTTTAAATACCTCTTGAATTTGCGCATAGTGCAACCAATCTCGTACCTTAGTTTTCAATTTCTCCAAACTTAGCAACCTCCAATTGTCTCCGGTTTTTTCAATTATTTCCCAATATTTAGGCCAATGGGCCTCCATGTTGGGTCTCTTACGAGCCTTGGCCTCCAGAAGACGAATAAGCTTTGATAGGGCTTATTTCAATTCGCATGATGTTTTATGCGTGTGCACCAGAATCACCTCCAACCAAAGCAAAAAGGTGTTTTGGGTTCCATCCACTTAAAAAGAAAGACGATAAAGCTCTCATTGGTTTTGTAGCAAATTGGTGTTTTTGGGGTTAGAATGCACATTCACCCAAAAATCTCAGAGTGAAATGTTTCTTAGCAGCCGTAATCAAGCATAGGTGTTTTGGTTCCATGTCAATAGAAAGCAGACGAAAAAGTTTGGATTGTTCTTTCCACCCACAAATAGCAAAGCGAAGTGTAATGAGCCTAAACCTCCCCAAACAGGATGTTTTGCGTTCAAGCTACATAGAATGAAGAATCTTGGATTTCGCTTATGTCAAATCATGTTCCGTGGTGTTAATGCACATTAACACAGAAATCGCAAAGTGTGTGTAATGAGGCCAAAATAACATAAAACCGTCTTTTTGCTTCCATATGCGTAGAAAGAGGACGAAAAAGCTTTATTTCAATTTTCTCATGTTGTTTTATGGGTGTGCACCAGAATCACCTGCAACCAAAGCAAAAAGTTCTTTGGGTTCCACCCACTTAAAAAGAAAGACGATAAAGCTCTGATTGGTTTTGTTGCAAATTGGTGTTTTTGGGGTTAGAATGCACATTCACCCAAAAATCTCAGAGTGAAATGTTTCTTAACAGCCGTAATCAAGCATAGGTGTTTTGGTTCCATGTCAATATAAAGCAGACGAAAAAGTTTGGATTGTTCTTTCCACCCATAAATAGCAAAGCGAAGTGTAATGAGCCTAAACCTCCCCAAAAGTTGTTTTGCGTTCCAGCTACATAGAAAGAAGAATTTTGGATTTCGCTTATTTCAAATCGTGTTCCGTGGTGTTAATGCTCATTAACCCAGAAATCGCAAAGTATGTGTAATGAGTCCCAAATAACACAAAACCGTCTTTTCGCTTCCATATGCGTAGAAAGAGGACGAAAAAGCTTTGATAGGGCTTATTTCAATTCGCATGGTGTTTTATGGGTGTGCACCAGAATCACCTCCAACCAAAGCAAAAAGGTGTTTTGGGTTCCATCCACTTAAAAAGAAAGACGATAAAGCTCTGATTGGTTTTGTTGCAAATTGGTGTTTTTGGGGTTAGAATGCACATTCACCCAAAAATCTCAGAGTGAAATGTTTCTTAACAGCCGTAAACAAGCATAGGTGTTTTGGTTCCATGTCAATAGAAAGCAGGCGAAAAAGTTTGGATTGTTCTTTCCATGTTCTTTCCACCCACAAATAGCGAAGTGTAATGAGCCTGAACCTCCCCAAACAGGTTGTTTTGCGTTCCAGCTACATAGAAAGAATTTTGGATTTCGCTTATTTCAAATCGTGTTCCGTGGTGTTAATCGTCTTTCTTTCCATGTTCTTTCCACCCACAAATAGCGAAGTGTAATGAGCCTGAACCTCCCCAAACAGGTTGTTTTGCGTTCCAGCTACATAGAAAGAAGAATTTTGGATTTCGCTTATTTCAAATCGTGTTCCGTGGTGTTAATGCTCATTAACCCAGAAATCGCAAAGTATGTGTAATGAGTCCCAAGTAACACAAAACCGTCTTTTCGCTTCCATATGCGTAGAAAGAAGACGAATAAGCTTTGATAGGGCTTATTTCAATTCGCATGGTGTTTTATGGGTGTGCACCAGAATCACCTCCAACCAAAGCAAAAAGGTGTTTTGGGTTCCATCCACTTAAAAAGAAAGACGATAAAGCTCTGATTGGTTTTGTTGCAAATTGGTGTTTTTGGGGTTAGAATGCACATTCACCCAAAAACCTCAGAGTGAAATTGTCAGGGGCTCAGGAGCAGAGACACAGGAGAGGGAGGAAATGGAGAGCGAGGAGGAGGAATCCGAGGGGGGTGTAGGCAGTGACAGTGGTCAGAGGGATTCCACGAGCCTCTCCAGCGAATTGGAAGATTCACAGAAAGGAGCGCCGATGGCCAGGGCGAGGGGGGTGCCAAGGGGGAAACCCCAGAAGGAAGGGGCCAGCGGGGACTCCCTGAGCAGCAGTTGGAAATCAGGACCAGCTTCCCCACCAGAGCGCAGTAGGGGGGAGGAGTCCCAGGAATCGGGACCAGTGTTCTCACTACCAGCGAGAGGAGATGAGTCAGGGTTGACCACGCCTACATCGGAGAGCGGGGAAACGGTCAGGAGGAAGGATACCGGCTGGGCGCGTGCGCCAAGTTCAAATGTACAGGCGAGCGGCACAGCAGGTAGCCCGGATAGGGATCCAGGTCCTAAAGCCCGCCGGAAGGAGGGGCAAGACTCAGGGGGGTCAGCGTCAGAAGAGTCCAGGAAGGAGGAAACCCCAGGGGGCAGAAGGACCCAGAGGAGGAAAGAACAACGGAAGAGGTGGAGTAGAGCTAGGATCTTAAACTGGTGCGGAAAGGGTGGTGATTCAGAGGGGACTTCGCCGATCTAAGGTCAAGACGTAGGGCTGCACGCTCTGGCATTGGAATGGAAACTAAACTTCAATAAAGACTTTTATACGTTACATCAACCTGGCGTTGGTCCTCTGTGAGCTGGGACCTACAGGCAGCTCTGACAGTAAGTCCCCTCTCCATTTTAAAACCTCGCAACGTGAGGGAACGTAGCGAGGGGCGAAGATTGGTGCTTCGCGAGCTCACAAAAACAAGACAAGATGACTACCGAAGAACAAGTAGCAAGCCTGCGAAATGCAGTGACACAACTTAACGCGGAAATTTTGGCATCCAGGCAGAAGGAAGAGGAAGCAGCTGCTGTCTGCCAGGATCTGCGAACCAGGTTGGAAGTATTGACTAAACAGGGGCTACCGGGACCCAGACCAGAGGGGATTGGGCTGGGGAAGAGAGGAGGGAGCCTTGTGTCTCATTTCGATGGGAATCTGCAGCAGTATCCTAACTTCAGAGCAGACGTGATTTATGCGCTAAAGTTGCTGGAGAAGGACTTTAGAGATGAGGAGGAGAAAGTAGGCTTCATAGTCAGTCATCTCCATGGAGAAGCTAAAGCATGGTTGCGCAATCTCTGGAGAGATAAGGATCCAGCCCTCCGAAATGCGGCTGCCTTCATTAAAGCGATGGATGCGTACTTTTTATCAGAGATTGATGTAGATATCGCCAGGAAAGAGATTCATGGACTAAGACAAGGCAGAGCCACTGTAAGACAATATCACTCCCGCTTTTTTGCATTCGTCAATGCGCTGGGATGGGAAAAAGAGTCAGCTGCCGTCAGGGACCTGTTCTGGGAGGGTCTGAACGGAGCTGTGAAAGATGAAATTGCAAGGGGGGAGAGACCCCAGACCACTAAAGACGTGGTGCAGAGGGTGCTAATGATTGGGGTGCGCCTGGAAGAACGCCCTTGGAGCAAGGAGGAAGGGCGTTGGGGACGCACGCCAGCAAGAGCACCGCCCTCCTTTCCCAGGGAAACGGCGCGTGCTCAATCCACGCCTCTGCTGGGAGGAGGAGAGGAGCCGATGGAGATAGGTGGTGCTAAGGCTCAGTCAGCAGCCGGAGCCCTAACGCCGGGAGCAGTCAAAACGAAGCCTCCTAGAGGGAACAGGAAATGTTACATCTGCGACAGTGCTCAGCACATGGCGAAAGAGTGTCCCCGGAGGATTCACAAGCACACTGCAGCCTCAGCAACAGTAACAGGATCAGTTCAGCAGAGTGCACCACAGCCGGGAAACAACGAGGTCTGGCTGGAAATGGAGGCACTGGGGCCCAGCCAGACGAGTCAGTGAAGCAGTCCCCAGGAATTTTGCAGCCCACAGACCCCCTCCCACCCAAACCAGTGGTGCAGCTCACCGCATCCCTCCAGCTTCCCAATGGGCTCAACATGGAAGTCCCTATTACCATTGACTCTGGCAGCAATGCAGACTTTATAGGAGTGGATTTTCTCAAGCAACATAACGTGGCGCTCCTACCGGCCACGATGCCCCTGAACGTCATCACGGTAGACGGCAGAGAGCTACTGGGAGGGCAAGTGCTGCAGCAGACACCGCCAATGGTGATGCGAATTGGAAATCACTGCGAAGTCATCAGCTTCAACGTCACCCACCTGTCGGACACGCCCATAGAGTTGGGCATGAGTTGGCTGGACAGGCACAGCCCGGCATTAGCATGGTACCAGCGTCAACTGACCTTCTGCTCCTCCTACTGCGCAGAACACTGCATCCTCGCTAACCAGGAAGATGAGGGGCACGAGGATGGACCACAGCTGAACTTAGGCATGTTGCAAGCAGTACCCAACAAGTACAAAGAGTTTTTGGAGGTCTTCTGCGAGAAGGAAGCGGACAAGCTGCCTCCCCACAGACCCTACGACTGCAAGATTGACCTCCTGCCGGGGGCGACGCTGCCGACGGGGAAACTGTATTCCATGTCTGAGGATGAACTGCAGGAACTCAGGGAGTTCATAGATCACAACTGGAAGCGGGGATTCATCCGAGAATCCAAGGCGGTAGGGGGCAGTCCCGTGTTTTTTGTGAAGAAGCGGGACACGCCCCAGAAGAGGCTGGTAGTTGATTATAGAATTTTGAATTTGAAGACCAAGCCCTCAGCCTTCCCCATGCCCAAGATCGATGACCTGCTGGCGACGGTGAGGAAGGGTCGCATCTTTACTAAGTTGGATCTACGCGGAGCGTACAATCTCATACGCGTGCGGGAAGGCGACGAGTGGAATACGGCCATGTTTATGCCGCTAGGCACCTATGAATATAGAGTTATGCCTTTTGGATTGCAGAATGGTTCCCACTGTTTTCAGGCCTTCATGCACCACGTCTTAGCGGGTCTCCTCTACAAGAAGTGCGTCTGCTTCCTGGACGACATCCTGCTCTTTTCGGAGTCGCCGGCGGCTCACGAGAGAGATGTCAAGGAAGTCCTGCAGCGGCTGAGGGAGCACAGGCTTTACGCCAAGCTGGAGAAGTGCCAGTTCGACAGGACGGAGGTGGATTTCCTGCGCTACAAGCTGTCCGACAAGGGGCTCACCATGGACAGCGCCAAGGTCCATTCGGTGCTGGACTGGAAAAGCCCGCGCAATCGGAAGGAGGTCCAGAGGTTTGTCGGCTTTGCCAACTTTTATCGCAAATTCATCAAGGGTTTCGCTATGCAGACGGCGGCCATCACGGACACCCTCAGTTCCAAGAAGAAGAAGGTCATCTGGACTGAGAAGGCGGAGCAGTCCTTTCAGAAGCTCAAGCGTCTCTTCGCGTCCGAAGAACAACTACTACTTGTGAACCCCAGCAGGCCCATGAGGGTGGAGACGGACGCCTCAGACAGAGCTGTGGGGGCCGTCCTGTTGCAGCAAGACCACCAGGGGGACTGGAGGCCGTGCGCTTTCTACTCCAGGAAACTCAGCAAGTCGGAGCAGAACTACACCATCTGGGACAGGGAGTTGCTGGCCGTTCACGCAGCCTTCAAGGTGTGGCGGCACTTCCTCATCGGAGCCAAACACACGGTGCAGGTCCGCACGGACCATAAGAACTTGGAGTACTGGCGCACGGCGAGGTTCCTGAACCAGAGACACATCCGCTGGGCGGAGTTCTTTGCAGATTTCGACTTCAGGATAGAATACATCCCGGGAGACAGCAACATCATGGCGGATGCGCTATCCAGGAAACCGCAGTATCTAGAGGAAGAGGCACCGGCGGCGGCCAAGCACATTTTCGCACCGGAAGCGTAGGCATGCGCCTCAGCCACGGTGGACCTGGACGCCGTACGTCGCGCGCTGCAGACGGACTCCTTCGCTCGAGCCAAGATGGAGGAGGTGCGCAGTGGCACGGCGAGGGACGACGAGTTCCAGATACGCAACGGACTGCTCATCCGCAAAGGGGCCCTCTACGTGCCAGGAGACGACCTCCGCGCGAGAGTACTGCAGCAGTTGCACGACGCGCCCAGCGCTGGGCACTTCGGCAAAGAGAAGATGGTGGAATTAGTAACCAGAGACTTTTGGTGGCCCAAGATGCGGGGGGAAGTCGCGGATTACGTCAATAGGTGCGACACCTGCCAAAGGGCCAAGCCAGTACACAGGCCGCCGGCGGGACTGTTGGAACCGCTACAGACACCGTTCGAACCGTGGGAGAGGGTGGCCCTGGACTTTGTCACTGATCTGCCCAGCTCGAGGGGGAAGACAGCGGTACTCGTGGTAGTAGACTTGTTCACCAAGATGGCCCACTTCATTCCTTGCACGAAGGTGGCCACAGCGGAGCAGACCACCAAGCTGTTCATAGACCACGTGTTCAAGGTGCACGGCCTACCACGGTCTATCCTGTCCGACCGGGGGCGCCAGTTCATCTCCAACTTCTGGCAGAAGCTGATGGGCATCCTGAACGTCAAGGTCAGCCTAGCGTCGGCGAGACACCCGCAGACCAACGGACAAGCGCAAAGGGTCAATGCCATCATGCATGCAGCAGTACCTGAGATGCTACGCGAACCAGCAGCCCTCGACCTGGGTGGACTACCTACCGCTGGCCGAGTTTGCCTACAACAACACGAAGCACGTGTCCACGGGGGTGACATCGTTTTTCGCCAACAATGGGCGGCATCCCAGAACCTTCCCGGGTTTAGAGAAAGTGAGGGAGGGGGAGCCGCAGGGAGCAGAGGCCCTGGCGGCGGAGTTACAAGAGGTCCACGAGCAGCTCAGGAGGCAGTTAGAGCTAGCAAAACAAGCTTACAAAGTGCAGGCAAACCGACACAGGAGAGTTGGGGAGGACATCCGGGTGGAGGACTGGGTCTGGTTAGCAGCCCAGGCAGTCCCGGCCAGATCGTTAGCTAAGAAGAAGCTCGGACACAAGCAGCTAGGGCCTTACCAAGTCGAGGCACAGATAAACCCAGTGGCCTTTCGGTTGACACTCCCGGAGGGATCCAGAATGCACCCGGTCTTTCATAGATCAGTGCTAACGCCCTACAAGGCACCTCACAGGTTTCAGGCGGCAGGGACAGCACCAGACCCGCCCAGGGGAGCACCTGAGAAGGGGGGGTCACTGAGAGGGGAGCCACTCAATGAAGCCACAGAGATTTTAGACTCGAGGTGGGGGGAGGAAGGGATTGAATATCTCCTCGCCGCAGAAGACACCCCAGCCAGCGCCAACAGGTGGGTGCCGGATTATGCAGTGGAGGAGCAGTGGCTCAAAGACGAATTCCATGCACTTTTCCCGCACAGACCCATGCCAGCGGATTATTTAGACGAATATCTTTTCACACCCACACTCTCAGCCAGCACTTTCCAGGGTTTCTCTTCAGCTGAGGAGGCGGCTCCGGGGACTAGTTCCCCAGAGGGATTGCTCTCAGAGTTTGGCACGGGAGGATCTTATTGGTGGGAGGATCAACCCGAAGTGGGCTGGCGCAGAGACCTGCCGAAAGGACCTTGGCACTCAGTGTCATCCCAGGCGACAGGGGGAGAGGGGGTCGTGGGTGATTTGGGGGTGGCTCCAGGTTTCGAACACACCTCCCAAGAGATGGAAGCAGAGGAGATCGCCGTTGATGAGCCCATGCAGGACTTCCCGGACTTATCCCGATTGCTGCACGCCACGGGGGACGAACTGTATCCTGCGCTCACCCCCACAACACTGGAGCACCCGAAATCCGCACCTGAAGAGGGGGAGGGGGAAGGGGGGGCTTCGAGGGGGGATGGATGTCAGGGGCTCAGGAGCAGAGGCACAGGAGAGGGAGGAAATGGAGAGCGAGGAGGAGGAATCCGAGGGGGGTGGAGGCAGTGACAGTGGTCAGAGGGATTCCACGAGCCTCTCCAGCGAATCGGAAGATTCACAGAAAGGAGCGCCGATGGCCAGGGCGAGGGGGGTGCCAAGGGGGAAACCCCAGAAGGAAGGGGCCAGCGGGGACTCCCTGAGCAGCAGTTGGAAATCAGGACCAGCTTCCCCACCAGAGCGCAGTAGGGGGGAGGAGTCCCAGGAATCGGGACCAGTGTTCTCACTACCAGCGAGAGGAGATGAGTCAGGGTTGACCACGCCTACATCGGAGAGCGGGGAAACGGTCAGGAGGAAGGTTACCGGCTGGGCGCGCAAGCCAAATTCAAATGTACAGGCGAGCGGCACAGCAGGTAGCCCGGATAGGGAGCCAGGTCCTAAAGCCCGCCGGAAGGAGGGGCAAGACTCAGGGGGGTCAGCGTCAGAAGAGTCCAGGAAGGAGGAAACCCCAGGGGGCAGAAGGACCCAGGGGAGGAAAGAACAACGGAAGAGGTGGTGTAGGACTAGGATCTTAAACTGGTGCGGAAGGGGTGGTGATTCAGAGGGGACTTCGCCGATCTAAGGTCAAGACGTAGGGCTGCACGCTCTGGCGTTGGAATGGAAACTAAACTTCAATAAAGACTTTTATACGTTACATCAACCTGGCGTTGGTCCTCTGTGAGCTGGGACCTACAGGCAGCCCTGACAGGTTCCATCCACTTAAAAAGAAAGACGGTAAAGCTCTGATTGGTTTTGTTGCAAATTGGTGTTTTTGGGGTTAGAATGCACATTCACCCACAAATCTCAGAGTGAAATGTTTCTTAACAGCCCTAATCAAGCATAGGTGTTTTGGTTCCATGTCAATAGAAAGCAGACGAAAAAGTTTGGATTGTTCTTTCCATGTTCTTTCCACCCACAAATAGCGAAGTGTAATGAGCCTGAACCTCCCCAAACAGGTTGTTTTGCGTTCCAGCTACATAGAAAGAAGAATTTTGGATTTCGCTTATTTCAAATCGTGTTCCGTGGTGTTAATGCTCATTAACCCAGAAATCGCAAAGTATGTGTAATGAGTCCCAAATAACACAAAACCGTCTTTTCGCTTCCATATGCGTAGAAAGAACACGAATAAGCTTTGATAGGGCTTATTTCAATTCGCATGGTGTTTTATGGGTGTGCACCAGAATCACCTCCAACCAAAGCAAAAAGGTGTTTTGGGTTCCATCCACTTAAAAAGAAAGACGATAAAGCTCTGATTGGTTTTGTTGCAAATTGGTGTTTTTGGGGTTAGAATGCACATTCACCCAAAAATCTCAGAGTGAAATGTTTCTTAACAGCCGTAAACAAGCATAGGTGTTTTGGTTCCATCTCAAAAGCAAGCGGACGAAAAAGTTTGGATTGTTCTTTCCATGTTCTTTCCACCCACAAATAGCAAAGCGAAGTGTAATGAGCCTAAACCTCCCCAAACAGGATGTTTTGCGTTCAAGCTACATAGAATGAAGAATCTTGGATTTCGCTTATGTCAAATCATTTTCCGTGGTGTTAATGCACATTAACACAGAAATCGCAAAGTGTGTGTAATGAGGCCAAAATAACATAAAACCGTCTTTTTGCTTCCATATGCGTAGAAAGAGGACGAAAAAGCTTTATTTCAATTCTCATGTTGTTTTATGGGTGTGCACCAGAATCACCTCCAACCAAAGCAAAAAGTTCTTTGGGTTCCACCCACTTAAAAAGAAAGACGATAAAGCTCTGATTGGTTTTGTTGCAAATTGGTGTTTTTGGGGTTAGAATGCACATTCACCCAAAAATCTCAGAGTGAAATGTTTCTTAACAGCCGTAATCAAGCATAGGTGTTTTGGTTCCATGTCAATAGAAAGCACACTGTCAGGGGTTCAGAAGGAGAGACACAGGAGGGGGAGCAAATGGAGAGTGAGGAGGAGGAGTCCGAGGGGGGTGGAGGCAGTGACAGTGGAAAGAGTTACTCCACGAGCCTCTCCAGCGAATCGGAGGACTCACAGAAGGGAGCGCCAATGGCCAGAGCGAGGGGGGTTCCAGGGGGGAAGCCCCAGGAGGAAGGGGCTAGCAGGGATTCCCTGAGCAGCAGTTGGAAGTCAGGACCAGCTTCCCCACCAGAGCGCAGTGGGGAGGGGGAGTCCCAGGAATCGGGACCAGTGTCCTCACCACCAGCGGGAGGAGAGGAGTCAGGTTTGGCCACGCCCACATCGGGAAGCGGGGAAACGGTCAGGTCGAAGGTTACCGGCTGGGCGCGCTCGCCAATTTCAAATGTACAGGCGAGCAGCACAGCAGGGAGCCCGGGAAGGGAGCCAGGTCCTAAAGCCCGCCGGAAGGAAGGGCAGGACTCAGGGGGCTCAGCGTCAGAGGAGTCCAGGAAGGAGGAAACCCCAGGGGGCAGAAGGACCCAGTGAAGGAAAGAACAGCGCAGGAGGTGGAGCCGGGCTAGGATCTTGAACTGGTGTGGGAGGAGCAGTGAGTCAGAGGGGACTTAGCCGGTCTAGAGTCAAGACGTAGGGCTGCGCGCTCTGGGGTTTGAAATGGAAACTAAACTTCAATAAAGACTTTTGTACATTACATCAACCGGGCGTTGGTCCTCTGTTAGCTGGGACCTAGAGGCAGTCCTGACAGTAAGTCCCCTCTCCCTTTTACAACCTCACGACGTGAGGGAACGCAGCGAGGGGCGAAGATTGGTGCTTCGCGAGCTCACGAATACCAGGCAAAATGACTACCGAAGAGCAAATAGCAAGCCTGCAAAATGCAGTGACACGACTGACCGCAGAAGTTTTGGCATCCAAAAAGAAGGAAGAGGAAGCAGCTGCTGCCTGCCAGGATCTGCGAACCAGGTTAGACGTGTTGACTACACAGGGGCTACCGGCACCCAGACCAGAGGGGATTGGGCTGGGGAAGAGAGGAGGGAGCCTTGTGTCTCATTTCGCTGGGAACCTGCAGCAGTATCCTAACTTCAGAGCAGACGTGATTTATGCACTACAGTTGCTGGAGAAGGACTTTAGGAGGGAGGAGGAGAAAGTGGGCTTTATAGTATCTCATCTCCATGGAGAAGCTAAAGCATGGCTGCGCAATGTTTGGAGAGATAAGGATCCAGCCCTTCAAAATGCAGCTGCCTTCATTAAAGTGATGGATGCGTGTTTTTTGTCAGAGACTGATGTGGATATCGCCAGGAGGGAGGTTCACGGACTAAGACAAGGCAGAGCCACTGTAAGACAATATCACTCCTGCTTTTTTGCACTGGTGAACGCGCTGGGGTGGGAGAAAGAGTCAGCTGTCGTCAGAGACCTGTTCTGGGAGGGGCTGAACGGAGCTGTGAAAGACGAAATTGCAAGGGGGGAGAGACCCCAGACCACCAAAGACGTGGTGGAGAGGGCACTCACGATTGGAGTCAGGCTGGAAGAACGCCCTTGGGGCAAGGAGGAAGGGCGTTGGGGAGGCACGCCAGCAAGAGCACCGCCCCCCTTTCCCAAGGAAACGGCGCACACTCAATCCATGCCTCCGCTGGGAGGAGGTGAGGAGCCGATGGAGATATGTGGTGCCAAGGCTCAGTCAGCAGCCAGAGCCCTAACGCCGGGAGCAGTCAAAATGAAGCCTCCTAGAGGGAACAGGAAGTGCTACATCTGCGACAGTGCTCAGCACATGGCGAAAGAGTGTCCCCAGAGGATTCACAAGCACACTGCAGCCTCAGCGACAGTAACAGGAGCAGTTCAGCAGAGTGAATCACAGCAGGGAAACGACAATGTCTGGCTGGAATCGGAGGCACTGGGGCCCAGCCAGACAAGTCAGTGAAGCTGTCCCCAGGAATATTGCAGCCCACAGACCCCCTCCCACCCAAACCAGTGGTGCAGCTCACCGCATCCCTCCAACTCCCCAATGGGCTCACCATGGAAGTCCCCATTACCATTGATTCTGGAAGCAATGCAGATTTTATAGGCATGGACTTCATCCAGCAACATAGCATAGCGCTTCTGCCAGCGGCGGTGCCCCTGAACGTCGTCACGGTGGACGGCAGAGAGCTACTGGGAGGGCAGGTGCTGCAGCAGACGCCGCCAATGGTGATGCGAATTGGTAATCACCGCGAAGTCATCAGCTTCAACGTCACCCGCCTGTCGGACACGCCCATTGGGTTGGGCATGAGTTGGCTGGACAGGCACAGCCCGGCATTAGCATGGTACCAGCGTCAACTGACCTTCTGCTCCTCCTACTGCGCAGAACACTGCATCCTAGCTAACCAGGAAGATGAGGGGCGTGAGGATGGACCACAGCTGAACTTGGGCATGTTGCAAGCTGTACCCAACAAGTACAAAGAGTTTTTGGAGGTCTTCTGCGAGAAGGAAGCGGACAAGCTGCCTCCCCACAGACCCTACGACTGCAAGATTGACCTCCTGCCGGGGGCGACGCTGCCAACGGGGAAACTGTATTCCATGTCTGAGGATGAACTGCAGGAACTCAGGGAGTTCATAGATCACAACTTGAAGCGGGGTTTCATCCGAGAGTCCAAGGCGGTAGGGGGCAGTCCCGTGTTTTTTGTGAAGAAGCGGGACACGCCCCAGAAGAGGCTGGTGGTTGATTACCGCGTCTTAAATGCGAAAACTAAGCCCTCAGCCTTCCCTATGCCCAAGATCGATGACCTGCTGGCGACGGTGAGGAAGGGTCGCATCTTTACCAAGGTGGATCTGCACGGAGCATACAATCTCATTCGCGTGCGGGAAGGCGACGAGTGGAAAACGGCCATGTTTACGCCGCTGGGCACCTATGAATATAGGGTTATGCCTTTTGGATTACAAAATGGTTCCCACTGTTTTCAAGCCTTCATGCACCATGTCTTGGCGGGTCTTCTCTACAAGAAGTGCGTCTGCTTCCTGGACGACATCCTGATCTTCTCGGAGTCGCAGGAGATGTCAAGGAAGTCCTGCAGCGGCTGCGGGAGCACAGGCTTTACGCCAAGCTGGAGAAGTGCCAGTTCGACAGGACGGAGGTGGATTTCCTGGGCTACAAGCTGTCCGACAAGGGACTCGCCATGGACAGCGCCAAGGTACAATCAGTGCTGGACTGGAAAAGCCCGCGAAATCGGAAGGAAGTCCAGAGGTTTGTCGGCTTTGCCAACTTTTATCGCAAATTCATCAAGGGTTTCGCTATGCAGACAGCAGCCATCACCGACACCCTCAGTTCCAAGAAGAAGAAGTTCATCTGGACGGAGCAGGCGGAGCAGTCCTTTCAGAAGCTCAAGCGTCTCTTCGCGTCTGAAGAACACCTGCTACACGTGAACCCCAGCAGGCCCATGAGAGTGGAGACGGACGCCTCAGACAGGGCCGTGGGGGCCGTCCTGTTGCAGCAAGACCACCAGGGGGACTGGAGGCCGTGCGCTTTCTACTCCAGAAAACTCAGCAAGTCGGAGCAGAACTACACCATCTGGGACAGGGAGTTGCTGGCCATACATGCAGCCTTCAAGGCGTGGCGGCACTTCCTCATCGGAGCCAAACACACGGTGCAGGTCCGCACGGACCATAAGAACTTGGAGTACTGGCGCACGGCGAGGTTCCTGAACCAGAGACACATCCGCTGGGCGGAATTCTTTGCAGATTTCGACTTCAGGATAGAATACATCCCAGGAAACAACAACATCATGGCGGACGCGCTGTCCAGTAAACCGCAGTATCTGGAGGAAGAGACGCCGGCGGCGGCTAAGCACATTTTCGCACCAAAGGCGTGGGCATGCGCTTCAGCCACGGTGGACCTGGACGCGGTATGTCGCGCGCTCGAGCCAGGATGGAGGAGGTGCGCAGTGGCACGGTGAGGGGCGAAGACTTCCAAATACGCGGCGGCCTGCTCATCCGCAAAGGGGCCCTCTACGTACCGGAAGACAACCTCCGCGCGAAAGTCCTGCAACAGCTGCACGACGCGCCCAGCGCGGGACACTTCGGCAAGGAGAAGACGGTGGACTTAGTAGCCAGAGACTTTTGGTGGCCCAAGATGCGGGGGGATGTCGCGGACTACGTCAATAGGTGCGACACCTGCCAAAGGGCAAAGCCGGTAGACCAGCCGCCGGTGGGCCTGTTGGAACCTCTACAGATACCGTTCGAACCATGGGAGAGGGTGGCCCTGGACTTTGTCACGGATCTGCCCAGCTCGAGAGGCAAGACGGCAGTACTCGTGGTAGTAGACTTGTTCACCAAGATGGCCCACTTCATTCCTTGCGCGAAGGTGGCCACGGCTGAGCAGACCGCTAAGCTGTTTATAGACCACGTGTTCAAGGTGCACGGCCTGCCACGGTCTATCTTGTCCGACCGGGGGCGCCAGTTCATCTCCAACTTCTGGCAAAAGCTGATGGGCTTCCTGAACGTCAAGGTCAGCCTGGCGTCGGCGCGACACCCGCAGACTAACGGGCAGGCGGAGAGGGTCAACGCCATCATGCAGCAGTACCTGAGATGCTACGCGAACCAGCAGCCCTCGACCTGGGTGGACTATCTACCGTTGGCCGAGTTTGCCTACAACAACACGAAGCACGGGTCCACGGGGGTGACACCGTTTTTCGCCAACAATGGACGGCATCCCAGAACCTTCCCGGGGTTGGAGAAAGTGAGGGTAGGGCAGCCGCAGGGAGCAGAGGCCGTGGCAGCGGAGTTGCAGGAGATCCACGAGCAGCTCAGGAAGCAGTTAGAGGTGGCGAAACAGGCTTACAAAGTGCAGGCAGACCGACACAGGACGGTTGGGGAAGACATCCGGGTAGGAGACTGGGTCTGGTTAGCAGCCCAGGCAGTTCCAGCCAGATCGCTGGCCAAGAAGAAGCTCGGGCACAAGCAGCTAGGGCTGTACCAAGTAGAGGCACAGATCAACCCAGTGGCCTTCCGGTTGACACTCCCGGAGGGGTCCAGAATGCACCCGGTCTTTCATAGATCAGTGCTCACGCCCTACAAGGTACCTCACCAGTTTCAGGTGCCCGGGACAGCACCGAGCCCGCTCAGGGAAGCGCCCACGAAGGGGGTGTCGCCGAGAAGGGGGCCACTCAATGAAGCCACAGAGATTTTAGACTCAAGGTGGGGGGAGGACGGGATTGAATATCTTCTCGCCACAGAGGACACCCCGGCCAGCGCCAACAGGTGGGTGCCGGATTACGCATTGGAGGAGCAGTGGCTCAAGGAAGAATTCCATACACTTTTCCCGCACAAGCCCATGCCGGGGGGCTTTTTCGACGACTGTCTGTTCACACCCACACTCTCAGCCAGCACTTTCCAGGGTTTCTCTTCAGCTGAGGAATCGGCCCCGGGAGGCAGTTCCCCAGAGGATCGCTCTCAGGGTTTGGCACGGGGGGATCTTATTGGTGGGAGGACCAACCCGAAGTGGGCTGGCGCAGAGACCTGCCGAAGGGACCCTGGGACGTGGTGTCACCTCAGGCGACAGGGGGAGAGGGGGTCTTGGGTGATTTGGGGGCGGCCTCAGATTTCGAACACACCGCCCGGGAGATGGAAGCGGAAGAGATCGCCGTCGACGAGCCCATGGAGGACTTCCCGGACTTATCCCGATGGCTGCATGCCTTGGGAGACGAACTGTATCCTGAACTCACCCCCACAACACTGGAGCACCCGGAACCTGCACCTGAAGATGGGGAGGGGGGAAGGGGGGCTTCGAGGGGGGATGGATGTCAGGGGTTAAGGAGCAGAGACACAGGAGGGGGAGCAAATGGAGAGTGAGGAGGAGGAATCCGAGTGGGGTGGAGGCAGTGACAGTGGCCAGAGTTATTCCACGAGCCTCTCCAGCGAATCGGAAGATTCACAGAAGGGAGCGTCGATGGCCAGGGCAAGGGGGGCTCCAGGGGGAAACCCCAGGAGGAAGGGGCCAGCGGGGACTCCCTGAGCAGCAGTTGGAAATCAGGACCAGCTTCCCCACCAGAGCGCAGTAGGGAGGGAGAGTCCCAGGAATCGGGACCAGTGTTCTCACCACCAGCGAGAGGAGATGAGTCAGGTTTGACCATGCCCACATCGGAGAGCGGGGAAACGGTCAGGAGGAAGGTTACCGGCTGGGCGCGTGCGCCAAGTTCAAATGTACAGGCGAGTGGCACAGCAGGGAGCCCGGATAGGGAGCCAGGTCCTAAAGCCCGCCGGAAGGAAGGGCAAGACTCAGGGGGGTCAGCGTCAGAAGAGTCCAGGAAGGAGGAAACCCCAGGAGGCAGAAGGACCCAGAGGAGGAAGGAACAGCGCAGGAGGTGGAGCCGGGCTAGGATCTTGAACTGGTGCGGAAGGGATAGTGATTCAGAGGGGACTTCGCCGATATAGAGTCAAGACGTAGGGCTGCGCGCTCTGGGGTTTGAAATGGAAACTAAACTTCAATAAAGACTTTTGTACATTACATCAACCGGGCGTTGATCCTCTGTGCGAACTTGCACTGTGTGTTTGGCTCCGATGAGGAAGTGCCGCCACGCCTTGAATGCTGCATGAATGGCCAGCAACTCTCTGTCCCAGATGGTGTAGTTCTGCTCCGACTTGCTGAGTTTCCTGGAGTAGAAAGCGGCCGGCCTCCAGTCCCCTTGCGGGTCTTGCTGCAACAGGACTGCCCCCACGGCTCTGTCTGAGGCATCCGTCTCAACCCTCATGGGTTTGCTGGGGTTCACATGTAGCAGTTGTTCTTCGGACGCGAAGAGACGCTTGAGTTTCTGAAAGGACCGCTCTGCCTGCTCCGTCCAGATGAATTTCTTCTTCTTGGAGCTGAGGGTGTCCGTGATGGCCGCCGTTTGCATAGCGAAACCCTTGATAAACTTGCGATAAAAGTTGGCAAAGCCGACAAACTTCTGGACCTCCTTCCGATTGCGCGGGCTTTTCCAGTCCAGCACCGAGCGGACCTTGGCGCTGTCCATGGCGAGTCCCTTGTCGGACAACTTGTAGCCCAGGAAATCCACCTCCGTCATGTCGAACTGGCACTTCTCCAGCTTGGCATAAAGCCTGTGCTCTCGTAGCCTCTGCAGGACTTCCTTGACATCTCTCTCGTGGGCCTCCTGCGACTCCGAGAAGATCAGAATGTCGTCCAGGAAGCAGACGCACTTCTTGTAGAGGAGCCCCGCTAACACGTGATGCATGAAGGCTTGGAAGCAGTGGGAGCCATTTTGTAAGCCAAATGGCATAACTCTGTATTCATAGGTGCCCAAAGGCGTAAACATGGCCGTCTTCCACTCGTCGCCCTCCCTCATACATATAAGGTTGTATGCCCCTCGCAGATCCAACTTGGTGAAGATGCGACCCTTCCTCACCATCGAAAGCAGGTCGTCGATCTTCGGCATGGGGAACGCCGTGGGCCTCGTCCTCGAGTTTATGACCCGGTAATCAACTACAAGCCTCTTTTGGGGCGTGTCTTTTTTCTTCACAAAGAACACTGGGCTGCCCCCCACTGCTTTGGATTCTCGGATGAATCCCTGCTTCAAGTTGTGGTCTATGAACTCCCTGAGTTCCTGCAGTTCATCTTCAGACATGGAATACAATTTTCCAGTCGGCAGCGTCGCGCCCGGTAAGAGGTCAATTTTGCAGTCGTATGGTCAGTGGGGGGGTAGTTTGTCCGCCTCCTTCTCGCAGAAGACCTCCAAAAAGAAGACCCAATCCAAATAGAAAAGTATCTTGAGAACTGTAAAGGAAAGACTGTAACGGAAGAAGAAAGACTTCAATTGAACAGACCCATAAGAATAGAAGAGATTCAGAATGCGATCAAAAAAATGAAACCAGGGAAAGCACCGGGACCGGATGGTTTATCGGCAAAATACTATAAAGTCTTGGGAAATCAACTGGCACCAGCACTTTGCGAGACCATGAACAATATCTTAAGAGGAGGAAAAATACCTGAGTCCTGGAGGGAGGCCTTTATAACGTTAATTCCAAAACTGGACACAGATAGACTGAACATCAAGAACTATAGGCCAATATCCCTATTAAACAATGATTATAAAATATATGCGGATATTATGGCAAACAGACTGAAAAAGTGCTTAACAAATTTAATCCATAAAGACCAGGCGGGTTTCCTGCCGAACAGGTTTATGAAGGATAATGTGAGACATATCATAAACATAATTGAATATTTGGGGATTAATAATGATGTTCCGGCGGCTCTGATGTTTATAGATGCCGAAAAGGCATTCGATAATGTTTCTTGGTCGTTTTTAATAAAATCCATGGAGAGGGCAGGAATAGAGGGAGAATTTCTGAAAGGAATACAGGCAATATACTCAGTCCAAACTGCCAAATTAGTAATAAACAATAATCTTACAAACACATTTAAAATCGAGAAGGGAACAAGGCAAGGATGCCCTCTCTCCCCGCTCTTATTCATCATGGTATTAGAAGTACTGGCGAATAAAATAAGATCGACATCGGAAATACAAGGAATTAAAATAGGACTGAAGGAGTACAAATTAAAAGCCTATGCGGACGACCTGATGTTATCCCTGGAAGAACCGCAAGAAAGTATGGGCAAAGTGCTGGAGATATTAGAAGAATATGGCAAGCTATCCGGATTCAAATTGAACAAATTAAAGACAAAAATGTTGACAAAGAACCTGGGAAATGAGCAAAATGAAAAATTAGAGAGAAATCATGGAATAAAGGTGGCAAAAAAATTAAAATATTTAGGAATATGGCTCACACCAAAAAACATAAATTTAATTGAAGATAATTATTCGACAACATGGAATGAAATTAAAAAAGACTTAGACATCTGGAATAGAATTAACCTCTCGTGGCTGGGCAGGATGGAGGTAATAAAAATGAATGTTCTTCCAAAGATGCTGTTCTTATTCCAGAACATACCTGTAATCAGGGGACCTAGATTATTCAAGGACTGGCAGAAAACCCTTTCAAGATTCATATGGCAGGGAAAGAGGCCTAGGATTAGATTTAAACTACACACGGACCGAAAGGAGAGAGGGGGGTTTGCAGTTCCCAATCTAAAATTGTATTATGAAGCTGCTTGTCTCTGCTGGGTTAAAGACTGGATAACCTTGGAAAATAATGACCTATTGGATTTGGAAGGGGCAGACAACAGGTTTGGCTGGCACGCCTACCTGTGGGCAAATAAAGAGAAAGTGCACAGAGGGTTCTCAAGCCACATTATCAGGGGCCCACTGTATGAAGTGTGGGAAAAAAACAAAAAACTGCTGGAATGGAGAGTACCTTGGTGGCTATCCCCAACAAACATCCTAATAAACAAAAAAATAAACACGGAGGAGCAAAAATTGACTTACGAAGATTTATTGATTAGATCGGAAGACAGCTGGAAACTAAGACCGTATGAAGAACTAAAGGGAAAGATGACAGGCTGGCTACAGTATCATCAAATCAACGCAATTTGGTCGGAGGATAAAAAAATTGGAATGAATGAAAAAAAATCAAAATTTCAGATTGAGATAATTGAAAGTAATTCTAAATTATTGTCTAAAATGTATAAAATATTATTGGACTGGGATACAAAAGATGAAGAAATCAAAGAAGTTATGGTTAAATGGGCAATAGACTTGGGGCACAACATAGAATATGAAAAATGGACAAAATTGTGGAATGAGGGAATAAAATTTACGGCGAGTGCTGCAATCAGAGAAAACCTAGAGAAGATGATATATAGATGGTATATAACACCAGAAAAACTAAGTAGGATATATAAGAATGGAAATAAGGCTTGCTGGAGATGTAAAACAAAAGAGGGCAATTTCATACATATGTGGTGGGCATGTGAGGAAATAAAGAAATTTTGGGACATGATATATAATGAATTAAAAAAAATATTTAGATACACATTCCCTAAAAAACCAGAGGCCTTCCTACTAGGTATTGGAGAAGAAATTAGGAAAGAAGATAAAATTTTATTTCAATATTCAACAGCAGCGGCCAGAATGTTAATTGCCCAAAACTGGAAAAGCATAAATATACCAACGGTGAGGGAATGGCAAACGAAATTATTCGATTTCGTTGAATTGGCAAAAATGACGCAGAGAATTAGAAACCAAAAGAATACAAAGTTAATTGATGACTGGATTAAATTTATGACATATATTGAAGGTAATCATAGAAACCTACCAACTATAGCAGGACTGTTATAAAACTTCCGATGTAAAAACTAATAACCAATACCAGCTGTAAAAATGAAACTTTTAAAATTAGAAACCCGAAATCAGGAGGGAAGGAAGTCAGACAGTGTGTATTATCTATTAGTCTTTATTTTTTTGTATTTTTCACCCTTTCTTTTTCCCTTTTTGTTTTGGTGCCTTTAATGTATTTGTGTGTTGTTGTTTTTCTTTGTGTGTATGTGATAAGTGAAACTCAATAAAAAGATTTATAAAAAAAACAAAAAGCCTCTGTATTTGTCGGGCACCGCTTGCAGCATGCCCAAGTGCAACTGTGGTCCATCTTCTTGCCCCTCATCTTCCTGGGTAGGCAGTATGCAATTTGCTGCGCAGTAGGAGGAGCTGAAGGTCAATTGGCGCTGGTACCATGCTAATGTCGGGCTGTGCCGGTCCAGCCAACTCATGCCCAATACTATGGGCGTGTCAGACAGGTGGGTAACATTGAAGCTGATGACTTCGCGGTGGTTTCCAATTTGCATCACCATTGGCGGCGTTTGCTGTACCACTTGTCCCCCAGTAGCTTTCTGCCGTCGACTGTCACTACTTTCAGAGGCATCGTGGCAGGCAGGAGCGCTATGCTATGTTGCGTGATGAAATCCAGTCCTATAAAGTCTGCATTGCTGCCAGAGTCAATGGTAATAGGGACTTCCATGGTGAGCCCATTGGGAAGCTGGAGCGTTGCGGTGAGCTGCACCACTGGTTTGGGTGGGAGGGGGTCTGTGGGCTGTAAGATCCCTGGGGACTGCTTCACTGACTCGTCTGGCTGGGCCCCAGTGCCTCTGATTCCAGCCAGACCTCGTCATTTCCCTGCTGTGGTTCACTCTGCTGAACTACTTCTGTAACTGTCGCTGAGGCTGCAGTGTGCTTGTGAATCCTCTGGGGACACTCTTTCGCCATGTGCTGAGCACTGTCGCAGATGTAACACTTCCTGTTCCCTCTAGGAGGCTTCGGTTTGACTGCTCCCGGCGTTAGGGCTCTGGCTGCTGACTGAGCCTTGGCACCGCCTAACTCCATCGGCTCCTCTCCCCCTCCCAGTGGAGGTGTGGATTGAGCGCGCGCTGTGTCCCTGGGAAAGAAAGGAGGTGCTCTTGCTGGTGTGCGTCCCCAACGCCCTTCGTCTTTGCTCCAGGAACGTTCTTCCAGACGCACCCCAATCGTCAGCGCCCTCTGGACAACTTCTTGAGTGCTCTGGGGTCTCTCCCCCCTTGCAATTTCGTCTTTCACAGCCCCGTTCAACCCCTCCCAGAAAAGGCCCTGACGGCAGCTGAATCCTTTTCCCATCCCAGCGCGTTGACCAATACAAAAAAGCGGGAGTGATATTGTCTTACAGTGGCCCTGCCTTGTTTCAATCCATGTATCTCTTTCCTGGCGACATCTACATCTATCGCTGATAAAAAACAGGCATCCATCGCCTTTAGGAAGGCTTTCGCATCTTGGAGGGCTGGGTCTTTATCTCGCCACAGATTGTGCAGCCACGCTTTAGCGTCTCCGTGGAGATGCGTTAGTATGAAGCCTACTTTCTCCTGCTCATCTCTAAAGTCCTTCTCCAGCAACTCTAGGGCGAAAACCACGTCTGCTCTGAAGTTAGGATACTGCTGCAGATTCCCATCGAAATGCGACACAAGGCTGCCTCCTCTCTTTCCCAGCCCAATCCCCTCTGGTCTGGTTCCCGGCGCCCCCTGTTTAGTCAACATTTCCAACCTGATTTGCAGATCCTTGCAGGCAGCAGCTGATTCGTCCTCTCTCTTCCTGGATGCTAGTATTTCCGCGTTAAGTTGCGCCACTGCGTTTTGCAGGGCTGTTAATTGTTGTTCGGTATTCATCTTGTCCTGCCTTCGTGAGCTCGCGAAGCACCAATCTTCGCCCCTCGCGGCGTCCACTCACGTTGCGAGGTTCTTTTTGAGACGGGACTTACTGTCAGAGCTGCCTCTAGGTCCCAGCTCACAGAGGACCAACGCCAGGTTGATATAATGTACAAATGTCTTTATTGAAGTTTAGTTTCCATTTCAACGCCAGAGCGTGCAGCCCTACATCTTAGACCTTAGATCGGCGAAGACCCGTCTGAATCACCTCCCCTTCCGCACCAGTTTAAGATCCTAGCCCTGCTACACCTTCTGCGCTGTTCTCTCCTCATCTGGGTCCTCCTGCCCGCTGGGGCATTGCCCTTTCTAGACTCCTCCGATGCTGAGTCGCTCAGCTCCTCCCCCTGCCTCCTGCGGGCTTTAGGACCCGGTTCCCAATCCTCATTCTCTTGTTTCTCGCGCCATCCCAGTGACCTTTCTCCTAACCGTTACACTGCTTCTATCACTGCTTCCCTTTTCCGTGACACTGGCCGGATCTGACCTCCCCTCCGTTGCCTGACTCTCCGATGGAGGCGTGGTTAGCTCTGCCTCGTCTCCTCTCCCTGGTGGAGAAAGCACTGGCCCCGATACCTGGGACTCTTCCCCCCCACTCTGCTCTGGTGGGGAAGCTGGTCCTGATTTCCAACTACTGCTCTGGGACTCCCTGCTGCCCCCTTGCTCCTGGGGCGTTCCCCTTGGGAACCCCCTGCCCCTGGCCACTGGCGCCCCCTTTTGTGAATCTTCCGATTCGCTGGAGAGGCTCATGGAATCCCTCGGACCACTGTCCCCTCCTAGGCTCCCCTCGGATTCCTCCCCCTCGCTCTCCATCTCCCCTCTTCCCCGTGCCTCTGCTCCTGAGCCCCTGACAATAGGTGTTTTGCTTTCATCTCAATAGAAAAAGGACGAATGAGCTTGAATTGTTATTTCGTGTTCATTGACCCACAAATAGCAAAGCGAAGTGTAATAAGCCTAAACCAAGCAAAAAGGTATTTTGGCTTACATCTACATAAAAAGAAGATGATAAAGCTCTGATTGGGCTTATTTCAAATTGGTATTTTTGGATGTTTTAGAATGCACATTCACCCAAAAATTGGAGAGTGACATGTTTGTAATCAGCCCAAAACAAGCATAGGTGTTTTGCTTTCATCTCAATAGAAAAAGGACGAATGAGCTTGAATTGTTCTTTCGCGTTCATTGTCCCACAAATAGCAAAGTGGAGTGTAGTGAGCCCAAACAAAGCCAAACAGGTTTTTTGGAGTTCCAGCTACATAGAAAGAAGAATCTTGGATTTCGCGTATTTCAAGTCGTGTTCTTTGGTGTTAATGCACATTGACGCAGAAATCCCAAAATGTGTAGAATGAGACCAAAATAACAGAACACCGTCTTTTCGCTTCCATAGGCGTAGAAAGAAGACAAATAAGCTTTGATTAGGCTTATTTCAATTCGCACGGTGTTTTTTGGGTGTGCACCAGACTCACCCCCAACTAAAGCAAAAAGGTCTTTTGGGTTCTATTAACATAAAAAGAAGATGATAGAGCTCTGATTGGGCTTATTACTAATTGGTGTTTTGGGGGTTAGAATGCACATTCACCCAAAAATTGGAGAGTGACATGTTTGTAATCAGCCCAAAACCAGCATAGGTGTTTTGCTTCCATCTCAATAGGAAAAGGACGAATGAGCTTGAATTGCTCTTTCGTGTTCATTGTCCCACAAATAGCAAAGCGAAGCCTAAACAAAGCCAAACAGGTTGTTTTGGGTTCCAGCTACATAGAAAGAAGAATCTTGGATTTCGCGTATTTTGTGTTCTTTGGTGTTAATGCACATTGACCCAGAAATCGCAAAGTTTGTGTAATGAGACCAAGAAAACACAACACCGTCTTTTCGCTTCCATATGCGTAGAAAGAAGACAAATAAGCTTCGACTGGGCTTATTTCAATTTGATTGGTGTTTTTTGGGTGTACACCAGAATCACCCCCAACCAAAGCAAAAAGGTGTTTTGGGTTCCATTTACATAAAAAGAAGATGACAGAGCTCTGATGGGACTTATTGCAAATTGGTGTTTTTGGATGTTTTAGAATGCACAGTCACCCAAAAATTGGAGAGTGACATGTTTGTAATCAGCCCAAAGCAAGCATAGGTGTCAGGGGTTCAGAAGGAGAGACACAGGAGGGGGAGCAAATGGAGAGTGAGGAGGAAGAGGACGAAGGGGGAGCAGGAAGTGACAGCTGCCAGAGTCATTCCGCAAGCCTCTCTAGTGAATCGGAAGACTCGCAGAAGGGAGCACCGATGGCCAGAGCAAGGGAGATTCCAGGGGAGAAACCTCAAGCGGGAGGGCCCAGCGGGGAGTCCCTGAGCAGCAGTTGGAAATCGGGACCAGCTTCTCCACCAGAGCGCAGTGGGGAGGGGGAGTCCCAGGAGTCGGAACCAGTGTTCTTGCCACCAGCGGGAGGAGAGGAGGCAGGGCTGGCCACGCCCACATCCGGAAGCGGGGAAACGGTCAGAAGGAAGGTTACCGGCTGGGCGCGCGCGCCAAGTTCAAATGTACAGGCGAGCGGCACAGCAGGGAGTCCTGACAGGGAGCCAGGTCCTAAAGCCCGCCGGAAGGAAGGGCGGGACTCAGGGGGGTCAGCTTCAGAGGAATCAAGGAAGGAGATAACCCCAGAGGGCAGAAGGACCCAGCGTAGGAAGGAGCAGCGTAGGCGGTGGAGCAAAGCGAGAATCTTAAACTGGTGTGGCTTTAGCAGCGAGTCAGAGGGGACTTAGCCGGTCTAGCGTTAAGACGTGGGTCTGCGCGCCCAGAGCTTGGAAATGGAAACTAAACTTCAATAAAGGCTTTTGTATATAATATCCACTGGGCGTTGGTCCTCTGTGAGCTGGGACCTAGCGGCAGTCCTGACAATAGGTGTTTTGCTTTCATCTCAATAGAAAAAGGACGAATGTGCTTGAATTTTTCTTTCGGGTTCATTGCCCCACAAATAGCAAAGCGAAGTGTAATAAGCCTTAACCAAGCAAAAAGGTGTTTTAGCTTACATCTACATAAAAAGAAGATGATAAAGCTCTCATTGGGCTTATTTCAAATTGGTATTTTTGGATGTTTTAGAATGCACAGTCACCCAAAAATTGGAGAGTGACATGTTTGTAATCAGCCCAAAACAAGCATAGGGGTCAGAGCTGCCTCTAGGTCCCAGCTCACAGAGGACCAACGCTAGGCTGTGGTAATGTACAAAAGTCTTTATTAAAGTCCAATTTCCATTTCAAAGCCACAGCGTGCAGCACTACGTCTTGAACTCTAGATCGGCGAAGTCCCGTCTGAGTCTCCTCCCCTCTGACACCAGTTTAAGATTCTAGCCCTGCTCCACCTCTTGCGCTGTTCTCTCCTCCTCTGGGTCCTCCTGCCCGCTGGGGCATTGCCCTTTCTGGACTCTTCCGACGCCGAGTCGCTTAGCTCCTCCCCCTGCCTCCGGCAGGCTTTAGGACCCGGTTCCCAATCCTCATTCTCTGCTGTCCCGCGCTCCTGTACATTTGAACTTGCCTCTCGCGCCAACCCAGTGACCTTTCTCCTAACCGTCACACTACTTGTGTCACTGCTTCCCCCTTCCGGGACACTGGCCGGATCTGACCTCCCCCCCGTTGTCCGACTCTCCGATGGAGGCGTGGTCAGCCCTGCCTCGTCTTCTCTCCCTGGTGGGAAATGCACTGGCCCCGATGCTTGGGACTCTTCCCCCCCACTCCGCTCTGGTCGGGAAGCTGGTCCTGATTTCCAACTACTGCTCTGGGGGTCCCTGCTGCCCCCTTGCTCCTGGGGCGTTCCCCTTGGGAACCCCCTACCCCTGGCCACTGGCGCCCCCTTCTGTGAATCTTCCGATTCGCTGGAGAGGCTCATGGAATCCCTTGGACCACTGTCATCTCCTACGCTCCCCTCGGATTCCTCCCCCTCGCTCTCCATCTCCTCTCTTCCCTGTGCCTCTGATCCTGAACCCCTGACAATAGGTGTTTTGCTTTCATCTCAATAGAAAAAGGACGAATGAGCTTGGTTTGTTCTTTCGTGTTCATTGTCCCACAAATAGCAAAGTGGAGTGTAGTGAGCCCAAACAAAGCCAAACAGGTTTTTTGGAGTTCCAGCTACATAGAAACAAGAATCTTGGATTTCGCGTATTTTGTGTTCTTTGGTGTTAATGCACATTGACGCAGAAATCCCAAAATGTGTGGAATGAGACCAAGAAAACAGAACACCGTCTTTTCGCTTCCATAGGCATAGAAAGAAGACAAATAAGCTTCGACTGGGCTTATTTCAATTCGATTGGTGTTTTTTGGGTGTACACCAGAATCACCCCCAACCAAAGCAAAAAGGTGTTTTGGGTTCCATTTACATAAAAAGAAGATGATAGAGCTCTGATGGGACTTATTGCAAATTGGTGTTTTTGGATGTTTTAGAATGCACAGTCACCCAAAAATTGGAGAGTGACATGTTTGTAATCAGCCCAAAACAAGCATAGGTGTTTTGCTTTCATCTCAATAGAAAAAGGACGAATGAGCTTGGTTTGTTCTTTCACGTTCATTGTCCCACAAATAGCAAAGTGGAGTGTAGTGAGCCCAAACAAAGCCAAACAGGTTTTTTGGAGTTCCAGCTACATAGAAAGAAGAATCTTGGATTTCGCGTATTTCAAGTCGTGTTTTTTGGTGTTAATGCACATTGACGCAGAAATCCCAAAATGTGTGGAATGAGACCAAAATAACAGAACACCGTCTTTTCGCTTCCATAGGCTTTGAAAGAAGACAAATAAGCTTTGATTGGGCTTATTTCAATTCACACAGTGTTTTTTGGGTGTGCACCAGACTCACCCCCAACTAAAGCAAAAAGGTGTTTAGGTTCCATTAACATAAAAAGAAGATGATAGAGCTCTGATTGGGCTTATTTCTAATTGGTGTTTTTGGGGTTAGAATGCACATTCACCCCAAAATTGGAGAGTGACATTGTCAGGGACTCAAGAGAGGGCCCCAAGGGGGACACTCCAGAAACAAGGGGCCAGCGGGGACTCCCAGAGCAGCAATTGGAGATCAGGACCAGCTTCCCCACCAGAGCGTATTCACCACCAGGGAGAGAAGATGAGTCAGGGTTGACCACGCCTACATTGGAGAGTCAGGCAACGGAGGCGAGGTCACGTCCAGCCAGCTTCCAGGAGGAAGGAAGCAGTGATAGAAGCAGTGTAACGGTCAGGCGGAGGATCACGTGGTTGGCGCGAGAGCCAAGTTCAAATGTACAGGAGCGCGGGACAGCAGAGAACAAGGATTGGGAACCAGGTCCTAAAGCCCGCAGGAGGCAGGGGGAGGAGTCAGGGGACTCAGCGTCAGAAGAGTCCAGAATGGTGAATGCCCCAGCGGGCAGGAGGACCCAGAGGAGGAGAGAGGAGAGGAAGAGGTGGAGCAGGGCTAGGATCTTAAACTGGTGTCAGAGGGGAGGAGATTCAGACGGAGCTTCGCCGGTCTAGGGTTTAAGAGCTGTGCGCTGCGGCTTTGAAATGGAAACTGAACTTCAATAAAGACTTTAGTACATAACGACAGCCTGGCGTTGGTCCTCTGTGAGCTGGGACCTAGGGGCAGCTCTGACAGTAAGCTCCGTCTCAATTAAAACCTTCGCAGCGTGAGTGGACGCAGCGAGGGACGAAGCTTGGTGCTTTGCGAGCTCACGAAGATCGGAAAGGATGAGTACCGATGAAAGAATTGCAGCCTTGCAAGAAGCAGTCACAAGGCTTAACATGGAAATAGCAGCATCCAGAAAGAAAGAGGATGAAGCAGCCGCTGCATGCCGGGATCTGCAAACCAGGTTGGAAATGTTGACCAAACAGGGGCTACCGGGTGCCAGACCAGAGGGGATTGGTCTAGGAAAGAGGGGAGGCAGCCTCGTGTCTCATTTCGATGGGAGCCTGCAGCAGTATCCTAACTTCAGAGCAGACATAGTTTTCGCGCTCAAGTTGCTGCAGAAGGACTTTAGAGATGAGGAGGAGAAAGTGGGCTTCATACTGACTCATCTCCATGGGGAAGCTAAAGCGTGGCTGCGCAATTTGTGGCGCGATAATGACCCAGCCCTCCGAAATGCGAATGCCTTTATTAAGGCGATGGACGCTTGTTTTTTATCAGCGGTAGATGTAGATGTGGCCAGAAGGGAGATACATGGATTGAAACAGGGCAAAGCAACTGTACGACAATATCACTCCCGCTTTTTTGCATTGGTCAACGCGCTGGGATGGGAAAAAGACTCAGCTGCCGTCCGGGACCTGTTCTGGGAGGGGCTGAATGGGGCTGTGAAAGACGAAATTGCGAGGGGAGAGAGTAAGAGAGTCTGTGTACTGGTCCAGTAAATGCTTCCGCTGCGCAACCAGCAACAGTTCTCTTTGCAGAGCATTAATTAAATCCAGTGCAGAGATTCTTGTTGCAGTACAAGCTTCAGAGTCTCAGCAGCAAAGAAATAACGACACAGGGAAGCCTGTCTTTCCAAAGACAGGTTTATTGCAGACAGATAACAGAAACACCTCCGGAGCTTTCAGACATTTTTGCTTCACGCCCCGCAGGCAGAGAAAACAAACACTCTTTATATACTGAGCAACTTAACAACTTAACGAGCTTGACTACTTAAAGTCACATGACATTGCTAACTTGCCAGCGTCTTAGGTTTCACACCCTAACACCCCCTCTCGCTGGCAATACAAAAACAAAATTACTTCAGACCCATTTCTTCACAAAAGTTTTCATGCCGCTGAAACCCAAGCGGTTTTGTAAAACCATCAGCTTGATTTTCATGACTGGGACAGTAATTTAATTTAACAATTCCTGCTTTTACCGTTTGACAAACATTTTGAAAGCGGATATCCAAATGTTTTGTACGACCTTTAAACTGCCCATTTTGTGCTAACTTAAGACACGGTTGATTATCACCCCATACAGTGATTGGGGTGATGGCCTTTTCATACATCTCTTGTGCCAAGCATTTGTAAAATTCTAGATCTCTACATAACTCAGATAAGGCACAGAACTCAGCTTCTGTTGACGACAAAGCAATCAGGTTCTGTTTCTTGGATCTCCACCCAATCAGAGAGTTACCAAATTTTATTACACAGCCAGACACTGATTTTCTATCCTTTAAATTTCCCCAATCACTATCTGCCCAACAAGTAATCTGTGCTGGTCCTTCAGCAGATAATTCAAGGCAAAAATCTTTGGTGTATTGTAAATATCTTAACACTCTTTGAATTCCTTTCCATGCATTTACACTAGGTTTTGAAGCTTCTCTGCTGAGTAAGTTAACAGCGTAAGCAATATCTGGTCTACTCCATTGCGAAAGATGAAGTAAGCTTCCCAGTGCTGACTGAAAGATTTCAGCACGCTTGAATTCAGCACTATCCTTGAACTCATTGTCTTTTACAAAACCCATTTCCATTGGTGTTCTAACACCTGCACACTCTGTCATGCCAAACTTTTTCAACATTTGCAATATCTTGCCTTTTTGATTCAGTAGAAAACTGCCATTTTTGGTCCTATCTATCTGAACACCAAGATAGACCTTTACATCACCAAGATTCTTAACTTTGAAGTGTTTATTTAACTCTTTGGCTAGTTTTTTTACTTGTTCTTGTGTCTTTGAAGTATAAATCAGGTCATCTACATAAACAAGCAAAGATTCTTGAGCATCTCCTGAACCTCTGAAATATAAGCAATTGTCAGCCTTGCTCCTGCTAAAACCAATGCCTACCAAAACGTCATTCAAACACTCATTCCAATTATGAGCAGATTGCTTGAGTCCATAAATAGATTTATGTAGTTTCCATACCTGATTTGATTTACCAACTTTCAATCCTGGCGGTAGCTCCATATAGAGCTCTTCAGCCAAGTCTGAATGAAGATAAGCTGTAGAGACATCAAATTGATTCACTTTGAACCCTTTCTGAGCAGCAACTGCTAATAGTGCCCGTAGGGTTTCACTCCTTGAAGTGGGTGCATAGACTTCGGAATAATGTAACCCCTCTCTTTGCGTAAAACCTCGAGCTACAAGCCTTGCTTTGTACTCTGGTTTCCCCATCGCTGTTGTCTTTATCCTGTACACCCACCTACAACTTACTGCCTTGGTACCTTCTGGCAGTTTGGTGATGGAAAACACACCCAGTTCTTTCATAGAATTCAATTCTTTTTGCATGGCCTCACGCCACCTACTGGCCTCCTCCTGGGGTAATTGCTCAACCTCCTCAAAACTTTCAGGTTCGCAATTTGCCAAACCAGCCCAAACACTAATAGCTTGGTACCTTTCAGGAGGTATACCTTTGTTGGCACGCTTGGAACGCCTTAACAGTTCCTGTGATGTTCCTTCAGTTTCCCCCTCTGACCCAGAATCACTAGTCGTCACCTGTTTGTCACTAGTAGTTGAAGAACTTTCTGATTCTGACTTTACACTCTCTTGCTGTACAGGTGAACTTTTAGAGCTAGAAGATTCTGACTTTACAGGTCTCTCTTGCTGTACAGGTGAACGAGAAGAGCTAGAAGATTCTGACTTTACAGACTTGGGTGAACTAAACGATTTCTCACCCTTGTCCTCAGACTCAAATTCCTCAGCCTGTTCTGGAACTAATACCTGCCCTGGGGCCTGAGTTTCATTGTTACTGTTCACCACGTCAAATAGTATGTCAGGATTTCCATGAATTTTATTCCAACCATCCTGTTCGCAAAATTCTGCACTTCTGCTGATTGTGATTTTCGTTTGATTGCCTTCTACATTCACAAATCTCCAACCTTTTGTGTTTGCTTGATAACCACAGAAAAGCATTTCTTTAGATCTAGGATCGCCTTTCCTACGTTGTGCCCTAGGCACCAGCACATAAGCACGACATCCAAAAACTCTTAGATGATCAATTTTTGGTTTTTTCCCAAATAGCATGAAGTAAGGAGTGTTGCCTACTGTGCTATTGTACACTCTGTTAAAAGTATAATTCGCATACAGTGCAGCCTCAGCCCAAAACCGCTGTGGAAGTCCAGAATCAAACAGCAAAGCAGCAATGGCTTCCTGTAATGTTCGAAATTTTCTTTCAGCAACTGCATTCTCCTGTGGTGAATAGGGATTGGTAAGTCTATGAACTATACCTTTCCTTTTTAACCACGTCTCCAGCGTGTGGTTCACATATTCCCCACCACGATCTGATTGTATTTTACGCACCCTGGTGTCAAATTTACATTCGACTTCTTCAATCCAATCCATCAGGATGGAAGCTGCTTGCGATTTTTCTTTCAGAAAGAAAACCCAACTAGCCCTTGAAAAATCATCCACCAAAATTTGCATAAATCTCGCACCTCCAAGCGATTTGACTGGCATAGGGCCACACACGTCTGTGTGCACAAGTTCAAAGGGTTTCTTGCTTACTCTGTCAGATCTAGGATAGTTACATGTCTTAACCTTAGCATGTTTACAAGCACAACAATCCAGAAAATTTGGACAGGGTTTAATGTTACACTCCTCAGCTAAATCTGGCATCTTGCTTACATACTTAAAGCATATATGAGCTAACCTTCTGTGTAGTAGATGTGCACAACCTGTATGAGGAGCCTTATTTACACACTTAGCTTGTGCTTCATCTGTTGAACATCTACCTGCTGCTAACTGCTCTTCATCCAAAACAAAAAGCCCATCCTCACAGGGAATTTTAACTAGCTCCTTCCCCTGTTTCGAAATGGTGCACACATCATTTTCAAACTCAACCTTAAAACCACTTTTTACCAGGCATGACACACTCAAAAGTCCATTCTTCATTCCTGGAAGAACAAAAACAGGAAGGTTAGTTTGCAAACAATTAACATAAATTGTGCCTTTAAGGCTCATTTCCCGTTTACTATTGTCTGCTATAGTCACAGTTTTTGCAACTGGCAATGTCTTGCAGTTCTTCAAGCTGCCACTAGATGTCGCTGGAACTAAACTGTGACTGGCTCCACTGTCAATTATCCACTTCAAGGTTTGTTGGCTCCTTTTAGGACTCTGTTGTGCTGCCATTGCAGATAGTCCCTTATCAGCACCTGCTCCCCCTCTGGATCGTTGATTCTTGTAGCTCTCACGTCGTCTTCCCCTGTAGCTCCGGAAACTGACCTTGGACTGTTGAAATTCCTGTTGCTTTTCAGGACACTTTGCTATCAAATGAAACCTGCTGCCACATCGAAAACATGACTTGCTGGCCATAGCAGACACTTGTGAGGCTTCCTTACAGCTCTGCCTGCTAGTTCCCCCACGCTCTATGGTGGCTCTATGGTGAATTCGCCTAAGAGCTTCCCAAATTTCAAATGCAGACCTTAAATTTTCCACATGAGGTAATTGGGAATCGTCTATCGATACCATCAACATGCATCTAGCTTTAGTGTCCATTTTATCATGTTCCCTGTTCTGAGCATGTGCAGCAGCCTCTTGCTCTGCTGTGGCATCTGCTGCAACAGCCACAAACGGCTTTCGCCTCTGGACATAGTCAGCCCACACTTCTTTGGCTTCCAACCAGACTTGAGCCCTCTTAGACCACTGCACGTAATTAGCAGAGTTCAACTTTGTAAAGGGAACCTGGAAATTTTCCACTGCCATTCTTGGGGTCTGCTGCTACTCCCTCTGTGTGCCCTTGCTTCTCTTTCCCCTTGGGATTTGTTTTACTCACTTTTCAGACGCCTCCAGCCTCCTCTGAAGCCTTTTAAACTTTTTTTTTTTCTCCGTCTCTTCACTAGCAACCTACCACCGTCCTCTGTTTTTATTAACAAAACAAAAAACAGAACGGGAGGTCAAGCTAGCCTTTTGCAGCTAATGAAGCTGTAAATCTTCACTTACGCAGCTCTCTCAACTTTCTGCAGCCTCTCAGTTCCTTTAAGAGCTGGATTTACGACCAAGCCGGTCTTCTCTCATCCGAAAGCTGCTTTCACTTTCTCTGCACACAATACAGCTGTAGAAACGTAGAAGGAGCCATAACCTAAGAGAGTCTGTGTACTGGTCCAGTAAATGCTTCCGCTGCGCAACCAGCAACAGTTCTCTTTGCAGAGCATTAATTAAATCCAGTGCAGAGATTCTTGTTGCAGTACAAGCTTCAGAGTCTCAGCAGCAAAGAAATAACGACACAGGGAAGCCTGTCTTTCCAAAGACAGGTTTATTGCAGACAGATAACAGAAACACCTCCGGAGCTTTCAGACATTTTTGCTTCACGCCCCGCAGGCAGAGAAAACAAACACTCTTTATATACTGAGCAACTTAACAACTTAACGAGCTTGACTACTTAAAGTCACATGACATTGCTAACTTGCCAGCGTCTTAGGTTTCACACCCTAACAGAGAGACCCCAGAGCACTACATAAGTTGTCCAGAAAGTGCTGGCGATAGGAGTGCGGCTAGAAGAACGTCCTTGGAGCAAAGACGAAGGGCGTTGGGGATGCACACCAGCTAGATCACCTCCTTTCTTTCCCAGAGAGACAGCGCGCGCCCAGTCCACGCCTCCACTAGGAGGGGGAGAAGAGCTGATGGAGTTGGGTGGTGCCAGGGCTCAGACGGCAACCAGAGCCCTAACACCAGGAGCAGTCAAGGCGAAGGCTCCTAGAGGGAACAGGAAGTGTTACATCTGCGACAGTGCTCAGCACATGGTGAAAGAGTGTCCCCAGAGGATCCACAAGCACACTGCAGCCTCAGCAACAGTAAAAGAAGCAGTTCAGCAGGGAGAACCACTGCAGGGAAACGACGGAGTCTGGCTGGAAGCGGAGGCACTGGGGTCCAGCCAGACGAGTCAGTGAAGCAGTCCCCAGGGATCTTACAGCCCACAGAACCCCTCCCACCCAAACCAGTGGTGCAGCTCACCGCATCACTCCAGCTTCCCAATGGGCTCACCATGGAAGTCCCTATTACCATTGACTCTGGTAGTAATGCAGACTTTATAGGAGTGGATTTTCTCAAGCAACATAACGTAGCGCTCCTACCAGCCACGATGCCCCTGAAAGTGGTCACGGTCGATGGCAGGGAGCTATTGGGAGGACAAGTGGTACAGCAAACACCGCCAATGGTGATGCACATTGGAAATCACCGCGAAGTCATCAGCTTCAACGTCACCCACCTGTCAGACACGCCCAAAGTATTGGGCATGAGTTGGTTGGACAGGCACAGCCCGGCATTGGCATGGTACCAGCGTCAATTGACCTTCTGCTCCTCCTACTGCGCAGAACACTGCATCCTCGCTAACCAGGAAGATGAGGGGCACGAGGATGGACCACAGCTACACTTAGGCATGTTGCAAGCGGTACCCGACAAGTACAAAGAGTTTTTGGAGGTCTTCTGCAAGAAGGAAGCGGACAAGCTGCCTCCCCACAGGCCCTACGACTGCAAGATTGACCTCCTGCCGCGGGCGACGCTGCCGACGGGGAAACTGTATTCCATGTCTGAGGATGAACTGCATGAACTCAAGGAGTTCATAGATCACAACATGGAGCGGGGATTCATCCGAGAATCCAAAGCAGTGGGGGGCAGTCCTGTGTTCTTCGTGAAGAAAAAAGACATGCCCCAAAAGAGGCTTGTAGTTGATTACAGAATTTTAAATTCGAAAACCAAGCCCACGGCATTCCCCATGCCCAAGATCGACGACCTGCTCGCGACGGTGAGGAAGGGACGCATCTTCACCAAGTTGGATCTACGAGGGGCATACAATCTTATACGCATGCGGGAGGGCGACGAGTGTTTACGCCCCTAGGCACCTATGAATATAGAGTTATGCCGTTTGGTTTACAAAATGGCTCCCACTGTTTCCAAGCCTTCATGCACCATGTCTTAGTGGGACTCCTCTACAAGAAGTGCGTCTGCTTCCTGGATGACATCCTGATCTTCTCGGAATCGCAGGAGGCTCACGAGAGGGACGTCAAGGACGTTCTGCAGAGACTACGGGAGCACAGACTTTACGCCAAACTGGAGAAGTGCCAGTTCGACATGACAGAGGTGGATCTCCTGGGCTACAAGCTATCTGACAAGGGACTTGCCATGGACAGCGCCAAGGTCCGCTCTGTGTTGGACTGGAAGAGCCCGCGCAATCGGAAGGAGGTCCAGAAGTTCGTCGGCTTTGCCAACTTTTATCGCAAGTGTCAGAGTTGCCTCCAGGTCCCAGCTCACAGAGGACCAACGCTAGTCAGTAATAACGTATAAAAGTCTTTATTGAAGATTAGTTTCCATTTCCAAACCGCAGCATGCAACTCTACGTCTTAGAACTTAGACCGGCGAAGCTCCATCTGAGTCTCCGCCTCCTAGACACCAGTTTAAGACTCTAGCCTTACTCCACCTCTTCCGTTGTTCTTTCCTCCTCTGGGTCCTTCTGCCCCCTGGGGTTTCCTCCTTTCTGGACTCTTCTGACGCTGACCCCCCTGAGTCTTGCCCCTCCTTCCAGCGGGCTTTAGGACCTGGCTCCCTATCCTGGCTCCCTGCTGTGCCGCTCGCCTGTACATTTGAACTTGGCGCGCGCGCCCAGCCGGTAACCTTCCTCTTGACTATTTCCCCGCTATCCGATGGAGGCGTGGTCAATCCTGACTCATCTCCTCTCGCTGGTGGTGAGAACACTGGTCCCGATTCCTGGGACTCCTCCCCCCCACTGCGCTCTGGTGGGGAAGCTGGTCCTGATTTCCAACTGCTGCTCTGGGAGTCCCCGCTGGCCCCTTCCTTCTGGGGTTTCCCCCTTGGCACCCCCCTTGCCCTGGCCATCAGCGCTCCCTTCTGTGAATCTTCCGATTCGCTGGAGAGGCTCGTGGAATCCCTCTGACCACTGTCACCGCCTACGCTCCCCTCGGATTCCTCCTCCTCGCTCTCCATTTCCTCCCTCTCCTGTGCCTCTGCTCCTGAGCCCCTGACATCCATCCCCCCTCAAAGCCCCCCTTCCCCCTCCCCCTCTTCAGGTGCGGGTTCTGGGTGCTCCAGTTTTGTGGGTGTGAGTGCAGGATACAATTCGTCCCCCGTGGCGTGCAGCCAGCCGGATAAGTCCGGGAAGTCTTCCATGGTCTCGTCGACGGCGATCTCCTCTGCGTCCATCTCCTGGGCGGTGTGTTCGAACCCAGGATCTTCCCCCAACTCGCCCATGACCCCCTCTTCCCCTGTCGCCTGGGGTGATGCTGCGTGCAATGGCCCTCTCGGCAGTTCTCTGCGCCACCCCACATCAGGTTGATCCTCCCACCAATAGGAGCCCCCTGTGCCAAACCCCGAGAGCGATCCCTCTGGAGAGCTAGTCTCTAGCGTCGTGTCCTCAGCTGAAGAGAACCCCTTAAACGTGCTGGCTGAGAGTGTGGGTGTGAAAAGATATTCGTCGAAATAATCTGCCGGCATGGGCCTGTGTGGGAAAATTGCATGGAATTCGTCTTTGAGCCATTGCTCCTCCACGGCATAGTCCAGTACCCACCTGTTGGCGCTGACCGGAGTGTCTTCCCTGGCAAGGAGATATTCAATCCCTTCCTCCCCCCATCTCGAGTCTAAAATCTCTGTGGCCTCGTTGAGTGGCTCCCCTCTCGGTGACCCCCCCTTCGTGGGCGCTCCCCTGAGCGGGTCTGGTGCTGTCCCTGCCGCCTGAAACCTGTGAGGTGCCTTGTAGGGCGTGAGCACCGATCTATGAAAGACCGGGTGCACTCTGGTAGTGTCAACCGGAAGGCCACTGGGTTGATCTGTGCCTCGACTTGGTAAGGGCCTATCTGCTTGTGTCCGAGCTTCTTCTTAGCTAACGATCTGGCCAGCAGTGCCTGGGCTGCCAACCAGACCCAGTCCCCCACCCGGATGTCCTCCCCAACTCTCCTGTGTCTGTCCGCTTGCATTTTGTACGCGTGTTTAGCTAGCTCTAACTGCCTTCGGAGTTGCTCGTGGACCTCCTGTAACTCTGCTGCCAAGGCCTCTGCTCCCTGCGGCTCCCCCTCCCTCACTTTCTCTAAACCCGGGAAGGTTCTGGGATGCCGCCCATTGTTGGCGAAAAACGGTGTCACCCCCGTGGACACGTGCTTCGTGTTGTTGTAGGCAAACTCGGCCAGCGGTAGGTAGTCCGCCCAGGTCGAGGGCTGCTGGTTCGCGTAGCATCTCAGGTACTGCTGCATGATGGCGTTGACCCTCTCCGCTTGTCCGTTGGTCTGCGGGTGTCTTGCCGACGCTAGGCTGACCTTGACGTTCAGGATGCCCATCAGCTTCTGCCAGAAGCTGGAGATGAACTGGCACCCCCGGTTGGACAGGATAGACCGTGGTAGGCCGTGCACCTTGAACACGTGGTCTATGAACAGCTTGGCGGTCTGCTCCGCTGTGGCCACCTTCGTGCAAGGAATGAAGTGGGCCATCTTGGTGAACAAGTCTACTACCACGAGTACTGCTGTTTTGTCCCTCGAGCTGGGCAGATCAGTGACAAAGTCCAGGGCCACTTTCTCCCACGGTTCGAGCGGGGTCTGTAGCGGTTCCAACAGTCCCGCCGGCGGCCTGTGTACTGGCTTGGCCCTTTGGCAGGTGTCGCACCTATTGACGTAATCCGCGACTTCTCCCCGCATCTTGGGCCACCAAAAGTCTCTGGCTACTAATTCCACCGTCTTCTCTTTGCCGAAGTGCCCAGCGCTGGGCGCGTCGTGTAACTGTTGCAGTACTCTCGCACGGAGGTCGTCTCCTGGCACATAGAGGGCCCCTTTGCGGATGAGCAGTCCGTCGCGTATCTGGAAATCGTCGTCCTTCGCTGTGCCGCTGCGCACCTCCTCCATCTTGGCTCGTGCGAAGGAGTCCGTCTGCAGCGCGCAACGTACTGCGTCCAGGTCGAAATCTGCAAAGAACTCCGCCCAGCGGATGTGTCTCTGGTTCAGGAACCGTGCCGTGCGCCAGTACTCCAAGTTCTTATGGTCCGTGCGGACCTGCACTGTGTGTTTCGCTCCGATGAGGAAGTGCCACCACGCCTTGAATGCTGCATGAATGGCCAGCAACTCTCTGTCCCAGATGGTGTAGTTCTGCTCCGACTTGCTGAGTTTCCTGGAGTAGAAAGCGCACGGCCTCCAGTCCCCTTGGTGGTCTCGCTGCAACAGGACCGCCCCCACGGCTCTGTCTGAGGCGTCCGTCTCAACCCTCATGGGTTTGCTGGGGTTCACATGTAGTAGTTGTTCTTCGGACGCGAAGAGACGCTTGAGCTTCTGAAAGGACTGCTCCGCCTGCTCCGTCCAGATGAACTTCTTCTTCTTGGAGCTGAGGGTGTCGGTGATGGCCGCCGTCTGCATAGCGAAACCCTTGATAAACTTGCGCTAAAAGTTGGCAAAGCCGACAAACCTCTGGACCTCCTTCCGATTGCGCGGGCTTTTCCAGTCCAGCACCGAGCGGACCTTGGCGCTGTCCATTGCAAGCCCCTTGTCAGACAGATTGTAGCCCAGGAAATCCACCTCCGTCATGTCGAACTGGCACTTCTCCAGCTTGGCATAAAGCCTGTGCTCTCTCAGCCTCTGCAGGACTTCCTTGACATCTCTCTCGTGGGCCTCCTGCGACTCCGAGAAGATCAGGATGTCGTCCAGGAAGCAGACGCACTTCTTGTAGAGGAGACCCGCTAAGACGTGGTGCATGAAGGCTTGAAAACAGTGGGAACCATTTTGTAATCCAAAAGGCATAACTCTATATTCATAGGTGCCTAGCGGCATAAACATGGCCGTATTCCACTCGTCGCCCTCCTGCATGCGTATGAGATTGTACGCTCCGTGTAGATCCAACTTGGTAAAGATGCGACCCTTCCTCACCGTCGCCAGCAGGTCATCGATCTTGGGCATGGGGAAGGCTGTGGGCTTGGTTTTCGAATTCAAAAATCTGTAATCAACTACAAGCCTCTTTTGGGGCGTGTCCCGCTTCTTCACAAAAAACACGGGACTGCCCCCCACTGCCTTGGATTCTCGGATGAATCCCCGCTTCAAGTTGTGATCTATGAAGTCCCTGAGCTCTTGCAGTTCGTCTTCAGACATGGAATACAGTTTTCCAGTCGGCAGCGTCACCCCCAGCAGGAGGTCAATCTTGCAGTCGTAGGGCCTGTGGGGAGGCAGCTTGTCCGCTTCCTTCTCGCAGAAGACCTTCAAAAACGCCTTGTACTTGTCGGGCACCGCTTGCAGCATGCCCAAGTGTAGCTGTGGTTCATCCTCTCGCCCCTCATCTTCCTGGCTAGTCAGGATGCAGTGTTCTGCCAGTAGGAGGAGCAGAAGGTCAATTGACGCTGGTACCATGCTAATGCCGGGCTGTGCCTGTCCAGCCAACTCATGCCCAATACTTTGGGCGTGTCCGACAGGTGGGTGACATTGAAGCTGATGACTTCACGGTGATTTCCAATTTGCATCACCATTGGCGGTGTTTGCTGTACCACCTGTCCTCCCAGTAGCTCTCTGCCATCGACCGTGACGACGTTCAGGGGCATTGTGGCTGGTAAGAGCGCTATGCGATGTTGCTTAATGAAATCCACTCCTGCATTACTACCACAGTCAACGGTAATAGGGACTTCCATGGTGAGTCCATTGGGGAGCTGGAGCGATGCGGTGAGTTGCACCACTGGTTTGGGCGGGAGAGGTCTGTGGGCTGTAAAATCCCTGGGGACTGCTTCACTGACTCGCCTGGCTGGGCCCCAGTGCCTCTGTCTCCAGCCAGACTCCATTGTTTCCCTGCAGCTGTTCCCCCTGCTGAGCTGCTCCTTTTACTGTTGCTGAGGCTGCAGTGTGCCTTTGGAGCCTCTGGGGACACTCTTTGGCCATGTGCTGAGCACTGTCGCAGATGTAGCACTTCCTGTTCCCTCTAGGAGCCTTCGCCTTGACTGCTCCTGGTGTTAGGGCTCTGGTTGCCGTCTGAGCCCTGGCACCACCCAACTCCATCGGCTCTTCTCCCCCTCCTAGTGGAGGCGTGGACTGCGCACGCGCTGTCTCTCTAGGTAGGAAAGGAGTTGTTCTGGCTGGTGTGCTTTCCATACGTCCTTCATCCCTGCTCCAAGGGCGTTCTTCCAGGCGCACCCGTATTGCCAGCGATTTTGGACGACTTCTGAGGTGTTGTTGGGTCTCTCCCCCCTCGCCAGCTCATCTTTCACGGCCCCATTTAGCCCCTCCCAGAACAGATCTCTGACTGCAGCTGAGTTCTTCTCCCAGCCCAGCGCATTTACTAACGCAAAAAAGAGGGAGTGATATTGTCTCACAGTGGCTTTGCCCTGTTTCAATCCATGCATTTCCCTCCTGGCAACGTCCACATCCACTGTAGATTTAAAACAAGCGTCCATAGCCTTAATAAAGGCATCTGAATTTTGGAGGGCGGGATCATTGTCGCGCCAAAGATTGCGCAGCCACGCTTTAGCTTCCCCATGCAGATGAGTTATTATGAAGCCTACTTTCTCCTCCTCATCTCTAAAGTCTTTCCAAAGCAAATTGAGCGTGAACACTATGTCTGCTCTGAAGTTAGGATACTGCTGCAGGTTCCCGTCGAAATGGGCTACGATGCTGCCCCCCCTTTTCCCGAGGCCAACTCCCTCTGGCTTAGGTCCTGGCAGTCCCTCCTTGCCCAAACGTTCCCACCTGGTCTGCAGATCCTGGCAGAGCGCTAGTGCTTCTTCCTCTCTCTTCCTGGATGCTCCTATCTCCATGGAAAGCCTCGTGACTGCGTCTTGCAGCTGTTTTACTTTCTCCTCTGTAGTCATCTTTGCCGATCTTCGTGAGCTCGCAAAACAGCGAGTTTTGCCCCCCCCACTGCGCCCACTCACCCTGCGAGGGTTAATTTTCTTATGCAGACGGAGCTTACTGTCAGAACTGCCCAAGGTCCCAGCTCACAGAGGACCAACGCCAGGTCGTTGTTATATACAAAAGTCTTTATTGAAGTTCAGTCTCTATTTCAAAGCCGTGGCGCGCAGCTCTACGTCTTAAACCCTAGACCGCCGAAGCTCTGTCTGAATCTCCTCCCCTCTGACACCAGTTTAAGATCCTAGCCCTGCTCCACCTCTTCCTCTGCTCTCTCCTCCTCTGGGTCCTCCTGTCTGCTGGGGCATTCCCCTTTCTGGACTCTTCTGACGCTGAGTCCCCTGACTCCTCCCCCTGCCTCCGGCGGGCTATAGGACCTGGTTCCCAATCCGGGTTCTCTGCTGTCCCACGTGCCTGTACATTTGAACTTGGCGCTCGCGCCCAGCCAGTGACCCTCCTCCTGACCGTTACACTGCTTCTGTCACTGCTTCCCTCTTCCGGGAGGCTAGCTGGACCTGACTTCCCCTCCGTTCCCTGACTCTCCAAAGGAGGCGTGGTCAGCCCTGACTCATCTCTCCCGGGTGGGGGATACGCTCGTCCCGATACCTGGGACTCTTCCCCCCCACTACGCTCTGGTGGGGAAGCTGGTCCTGATCTCCAACTGCTGCTCTGGGAGTCCCCACTGGCCCCTTGCTTCTGGAGTGTCCCTCTTGGGACCCCCCTTGCCCTGGCCATCGGCGCCCCCTTCTGTGAATCTTCTGATTCACTGGAGAGGCTCATGGAATCTCTCAGGCCACTGTCATACTCCCCCACGCTGCCCTCAGATTCTTCCCCTTCGCTCTCCATTGCCTCTCTTCCCTGTGCCTCTGCTCCTGAGCCCCTGACAGTTGTTATATACAAAAGTCTTTATTGAAGTTCTGTTTCGATTTCAAAGCCGCGGCGCGCAGCTCTACGTCTCAACTCTAGACCGCTGAAGCTCCGTCTGAATCTCCTCCCCCCAGACACCAGTTTAAGACTCTAGACTTGCTCCACCTCTTCCCCTGCTCTTTCCTCCTCTGGGTCCGCCTGTCCGCTGGTGCCTTGCCCTTTCTGGACTCTTCTGACGCTGAGTCCCGAGTCTTCCCCTTGCCTCCGGCGGGCTTTAGGACCTGGTTCCCAATCCGGGTTTTCTGCTGTCCTGCGAGCCTGTACATTCGAACTTGGCGCTCGCGCCCAGCCGGCAACCTTCCTCCTGACCGTTACACTGCTCCTGTCACTGCTTCCCCCTTCGGGGGGGCTGGCTGGACCTGACCTCCCCTCCGTTCCCTCACTCTCCAACAGAGGCGTGGTCAGCCCGGACTCATCTCCTGCCCCTACTGGAGGAGACGCTGGTCCTGATGCATGGGACTCTTCCCCCCCCCACTACGCTCTGGTGGGGGAACTGGTCCTGATCTCCCGCTGCTGCTTTGGGAGTCCCCGCTGGCCCCTTGCTTCTGGTGCGTCCCCCCTGGGACCCCCCTTGCCCTGGCCATCGGCGCCCCTCTGGGAAGCTTCTGAATCGCTGGAGAAGCTCATGGAATCTCTCGGGCCACTGTCATACTCCCCTACGCAGCCCTCAGATTCTTCCCCTTCGCTCTCCGTTTCCTCTCTCCCCTGTGCCTCTGCTCCTGAGCCCGTGACATCCCCCCCTCGAAGCCCCCCTCCCCTCCCCCTCTTCGGGTCCGGGTTCCGGGTGTTCCTGTGCTGTGGGGGTGAGTGCGGGATACAGTTCTTCCCCGCTGGTGTCCAGCCGGCCGGCTGGATCCGGCCAGTCCGTAATGGGCTCGTCGACGTCGATCTCCTCTGCTTCCATCTCTCTGCAGCTGTGATCGAACCCAGGATCCTCCCCCAACACGTCCATGTCCTTCTCTCCCCCTGTTGCCTCGGGGGATGCGGCCTGTAAGGGCCCCTTCAGCAGTTCCCTGCTCCACCCCACCTCCGGTTGATCGTCCCACCAATAAGAGCGGTCTGTGACAGACCCCGAGAGTGATCCCTCTGGGGAGCTCGTTTCTGGCACCTTTTCCTCAGCTGATGAGAACCCCTGGAACGTGCTGGCTGAAAGTGTGGGTGTGAAAAGATAGTCGTCGAAATAATCTGCCGGCATAGGTCTGTGTGGGAAGAGTGCATGGAACTCGTCCTTGAGGTAGTGCTCCTCCACAGCATAGTACGGTACCCACCTGTTGGCGCTGGCCGGGGTACCTTCCCTGGCTAGGAGATATTCAACCCCCTCTTCCCCCATCTCGAGTCTAAAATCTCCGTGACCTCGTTGAGTGGCGCCGCCCTCGGTGACCCCCCCTTTGTTGGCGATTTGCTGAGTGGGTCTGGTGCGTTCCCTGGCGCCTGAAACTTGTGGGGTTCCTTGTAGGGTGTGAGCACTGATCTATGAAAGACCGAGTGCATTCTGGATCCCTCCGGGAGTGACAACCGGAAGGCCACTGGATTGATTTGTGCCTCGACTTGGTAAGGCCCTAGCTGCTTGTGCCTGAGCTTCTTCTTAGCTAAAGTTCTGGCCGGCACTGCCTGGGCTGCTAACCAGACCCAGTCCCCCACCTGGATGTCTTCCCCAACTCTCCTGTGCCTGTCTGCCTGCATTTTGTAGGCGTGTTTTGCTAGCTCCAACTGCTAGCGGAGTTGCTCATGGACCTCCTGTAACTCCGCTGCCAAGGCCTCTGCTCCCTGTGGCTCCCCCTCCCCCACTCTCTCTAATCCCGGGAAGGTTCTGAGATGCCGCCCATTGTTGGCGAAGAACGGCGTCACCCCCGTAGACACGTGCTTCGTGTTGTTGTAGGCAAACTCGGCTAGCGGTAGGTAGTCCACCCAGGTCGAGGGCTGTTGATTCGCGTAGCATCGTAGGTACTGCTGCATGATGGCTTTGACCCTCTCCGCTTGTCCATTGGTCTGCGGGTGTCGTGCCGACGCTAAGTTGATCTTGACGTTCAGGATGCCCAGCAGCTTCTGCCAGAAGTTCGAGATGAATTGGCGACCCCGGTCGGACAGGATGGACCGCGGTAAGCCATGAACCTTGAACACGTGGTCTATGAACAGCTTGGCGGTCTGTTCCGCTGTGGCCACCTTTGCACAAGGAATGAAGTGCGCCATCTTGGTGAACACCTCTACGACCACGAGTGCTGCTGTTTTGCCTCGCAAACTGGGCAGATCTGTGACAAAGTCCAGGGCCACTTTGTCCCACGGTTCGAGCGGCGTCTGTAGCGGTTCCAGCAGTCCCGCTGGCGGCCTGTGTACTGGTTTGGCCCTTTGGCATGTGTTACACCTAGTAACGTAATCCGCGACTTCTCCCCTCATCTTGGGCCACCAAAAGTCTCTGGCTACTAATTCCGCGTCTTGTCCTTGCCGAAGTGCCCGGCGCTGGGCGCGTCGCGTAACTGCTGCAGAACTGTCGCGCGGAGGTCGTCTCCCGGCACGTAGAGGGCCCCTTTGCGGATGAGCAGTCCGTCGCGTATCTGGAACTCGTCGTCCTTCGCAGTGCCTCTTCGTACCTCTTCCATCTTGGATTGCGCGAACAAATCCGTCTGCAGCGCGCGACGTACTGTGTCCAGGTCCACGATGGCTGAAGCGCACGCCCACGCTTTCGGTGCGAAAATGTGTTTGGCTGCCACCGGTGCCGCTTCCTCGAGATATTGCGGCTTCCTGGATAGCGCATCCGCCATGACGTTGTTGTCTCCCGGGATGTATTCTATCCGGAAGTCGAAATCCGCAAAGAACTCCGCCCAGCAGATGTGCCTCTGGTTCAGGAACCGTGCCGTGCGACAGTACTCCATGTTCTTATGGTCCGTGCGGACCTGCACTGTGTGTTTGGCTCCAATGAGGAAGTGCCGCCACGCCTTGAAGGCTGCATGAATGGCCAGCAACTCCCTGTCCCAGATGGTGTAGTTCTGTTCCGACTTGCTGAGTTTCCTGGAGTAAAATCTTGCTGCAACAGGACCGCCCCCACCGCTCTGTCAGAGGCGTCTGTTTCAACCCTCATTGGTCTACTGGGGTTGACGTGTAGCAGCTGTTCTTCGGATGTGAAGAGACGCTTGAGTCTCCGAAAGGACTTCTCCGCCTGGTCCGTCCAGGTGAACTTCTTCTTGGAGCTGAGGGTGTCCGTGATGGCCGCCGTCTCCATCGCGAAACCCTTGATGAACTTGCGACAAAAGTTGGCGAAGCCAACGAACTTCTGGACCTCCTTCCGATTGCGCGGGCTCTTCCAGTCCAACACTGAGCGGACCTTGGTGCTGTCCATGGCGAGTCCCTTGTCGGACGGCTTGTAGCCCAGGAAATCCACCTCCGTCATGTCGAACTGGCACTTCTCCAGTTTGGCGTAAAGTCTGTGCTCCCGTAGTCTCTGCAGGACCTCCTTGACATCTCTGTCGTGAGCCTCCTGCGATTCCGAGAAGATCAGGATGTCGTCTAGGAAGCAGACGCACGTCTTGTAGAGGAGTCCCGCTAACACGTGGTGCATGAAGGCCTGGAAACAATGGGAGCCATTTTGCAAACCAAACGGCATAACTCGGTATTCATAGGTGCCCAAAGGCGTAAACATGGCCGTCTTCCACTCATCGCCCTCGCGCATGCGTATAAGGTTGTACGCCCCTCGAAGATCCAGCTTGGTGAAGATGCGTCCCTTCCTCACCGTCGCGAGCAGGTCGTCGATCTTGGGCATGGGGAATGCCGTGGGCTTCGTCCTCGAATTGATAATTCTGTAATCAACTAAAAGCCTCCGTTGGGGCGTGTCTTTCTTCTTCACGAAAAACACGGGACTGCCCCCCACTGCTTCGGACTCTCAGATGAATCCTCGCTTCAAGTTGTGATCTATGAACTCCCTGAGTTCTTGCAGTTCGTCTTCAGACATGGAATACAGTTTCCCAGTCAGCAGCGTCGCCCCCGGCAGGAGGTCAATCTTGCAGTCGTAGGGCCTGTGGGGAGGCAGCTTGTCCGCTTCCTTCTCGCAGAAGACCTCCAAAAACGCCTTGTACTTGTTGGGTACCGCTTGCAGCATGCCTAAGTGTAGCTGTGGTTCATCCTCTTGCCCCTCATCTTCCTGGCTGGTCAGGATGGAGTGTTCTGCGCAGTAGGAGGAGCAGAAGGTCAACTGACGATGGTACCATGCTAATGCCGGGCTGTGCCTGTCCAGCCAACTCATACCCAACACTATGGGCGTGTCCGACAGGTGGGTGACATTGAAGCTGATGACTTCGCGGTGATTTCCAATTTGCATTACCATTGGCGGTGTTTGCTGTACCACCTGTCCTCCCAGTAGCTTTCTGCCATCGACCGTGACGATGTTTAGGGGCATCGTGGCTGGTAGGAGCGCTATGCGGTGTTGCTTGATGAAATCCACTCCTACAAAGTCTGCATTACTACCACAGTCAATGGTAATAGGGACTTCCATGGTGAGTCCATTGGGCAGCTGGAGCGATGCGGTGAGTTGCACCACTGGTTTGGGCGGGAGGGGTCTGTGGGCCGTAAAATCTCTGGGGGCTGCTTCACTGACTCGCCTGGCTGGGCCCCAGTGCCTCTGCCTCCAACCAGGCTTCGTCGTTTCCCTGCAGCTGTTCCCCCTGCTGAACTGCTCCCTTTACTGTTGCTGAGGCTGCAGTGTGCCTCTGGAGCCTCTGGGGACACTCTTTGGCCATGTGCTGTGCACTGTCGCAGATATAACACTTCCTGCTCCCTCTAGGAGCCTTCGCCATGACTGCTCCTGGTACTTGGACTCTGATTGCTGTCTGAGCCCTGGCACCACCTATCTCCATCGGCTCTTCTCCCCCTGTCTCTCTGGGTAGGAAGGGAGGTGTTCTGACTGGTGTGTGTGCCATACGTCCCTCATCCCTGCTCCAAGGGCGTTCTTCCAGGCGCACCCCTATCGCCAGCGCTCTTTGTACGACTTCTGTGGTGCTGTTGGGCCTTTCCCCTCTCGCTAGTTCATCTTTCACAGCCCCATTCAGCCCCTCCCAGAACAGATCCCGGACGGCAGCCCAGCACATTTACTAACGCAAAAAAGCGGGAGTGATATTGTCTCACAGTGGCTTTGCCCTGCTTCAACCCATGCATTTCCCTCCTAGCCACATCCACATCTACCGTTGATTTAAAACAATCGTCCATAGCCTTGATAAAGGCTTTTGAATCTTTGAGGGCGGGGTCATTTTCGCGCCATAAATTGCGCAGCCATGATTTAGCTTCCCCATGCAGATGAGTTATTATGAAGCCTACTTTCTCCTCCTCATCTCTAAAGTCTTCCCGAAGCAAATTGAGCGCGAAAACTGTCTGCTCTGAAGTTAGGATACTGCTGCAGGTTCCCGTCGAAGTGGGATACGATGCTGCCCCCCCTCTTCCCGAGGCCAACTCCCTCTGGCTTGGGTCCTGGCAGTCCCTCTTTGCCCAAATGTTCCCACCTGGTTTGCAGATCCTGGTAGAGCGCTAATGCTTCTTCCTCTCTCTTTTTGGATGCTGCTACTTCTGCGTAAAACGCCAAAACTGCTTCTGTCAGCTCTTTCAGCTTGTCCTCTGTAGTCATCTTTACCGATCTTCGTGAGCTCGCAAAACACCAAGTTTTGCCCCTCGCTGCGCCAACTCACGCTGCGAGGGTTCAATTTTGAGCAGACGGAGCTTACTGTCAGAGCTGCCCGAGGTCCCAGCTCACAAAGGACCAACGCCAGTTCTTGTTATATACAAAAGTCTTTATTGAAGTTCAGTTTCGATTTCAAAGCCGCGGCACGCAGCTCTACGTCTTGAACTCTAGACCGCTGAAGCTCCGTCTGAATCTCCTCCCCCCAGACACCAGTTTAAGACTCTAGACTTGCTCCACCTCTTCCTTTGCTCTTTCCTCCTCTGGGTCCGTCTGTCCACTGGGGTCTTGCCCTTTCTAGACTCTTCTGACGCTGAGTCCCCTGAGTCTTCCCCCTGCCTCCGGCGGGCTTTAGGACCTGGTTCCCAATCCGGGTTTTCCGTCCCGCACGCCTGTACATTTGAACTTGGCGCGCGCGCCCAGCCGGCAACCTTGCTCCTGACCATTACACTGCTCCTGTCACTGCTTCCCCCTTCGGGGGGGCTAGCTGGACCTGACTTCCCCTCCGTTCCCTCACTCTCTGATAGAGGCGTGGTCAGCCCGGACTCATCTTCTCTCCCTACTGGAGGAGACGCTGGTCCTGATGCATGGGACTCTTCCCCCCCCCAACGCTATGGTGGGGGAACTGGTCCTGATCTCCCGCTGCTGCTTTGGGAGTCCCCGCTGGCCCCTTGCTTCTGGTGCGTCCCCCCTGCGACCCCCCTTGCCCTGGCCATCGGTGCCCCCCTCTAGGAATCTTCTGAATCGCTGTAGAAGCTCATGGAATTTCTCGGGCCACTGTCATACTCCCCTACGCTGCCCTCAGATTCTTCCCCTTCGCCCTCCGTTTCCTCTCTCCCCTGTGCCTCTGCTCCTGAGCCCCTGACAACCGTCTTTTCGCTTCCATAGGCGTAGAAAGAAGACAAGTAAGCTTTGATTGGGCTTATTTCAATTCGCATGGTGTTTTTTGGGTGTGCACCAGACTCACCCCCAACTAAAGCAAAAAGGTGTTTTGGGTTCCATTTACATAAAAAGAAGATGATAGAGCTCTGATGGGACATTGCAAATTGGTGTTTTTGGGTGTTTTAGAATGCACAGTCACCCAAAAATTGGAGAGTGACATGTTTGGAATCAGCCCAAAACAAGCATAGGTGTTTTGCTTTCATCTCAATAGGAAAAGGACGAATGAGCTTGGTTTGTTCTTTCGCGTTCATTGTCCCACAAATAGCAAAGTGGAGTGGAGTGAGCCCAAACAAAGCCAAACAGGTTTTTTGGGGTTCCAGCTACATAGAAACAAGAATCTTGGATTTCGCGTATTTCAAGTCGTGTTCTTTGGTGTTAATGCACATTGACGCAGAAATCCCAAAATGTGTGGAATGAGTCCAAAATAACAGAACACCGTCTTTTCGCTTCCATATGCGTAGAAAGAAGACAAATAAGCTTTGATTGGGCTTATTTAAATTCGCATGGTGCTTTTGGGTGTGCACCAGAATCACCCCCAAACAAAGCAAAAAGGTATTTTATGTTCCATCTACAAAAAAAAAGATGAAAAAGCTCTGATTGTGTCAGGGAACTGCCATCGGAAGAACAGGTGGTAGAAAGGCTCCAGGAGAATAGGAGAGACTCTGCAGCAGAAGAGGGAACCAGTAGGGGGAGAGCAGGAGCTCAAAGGGAAAGGGAGTCGGAGGGGAGGCTCTGGGATACTTCCAGTGAGAACAGTGAGGAGGTAACAAGACCCCCTTTAGGAAACCCCACCCCTCGCCGGAAGCTGTCACGCAGAGAGTCTAGGAGGCGCATGTCCGTCAAACAGCTTTTATGTTGGAGCAAGTTCCGTAGACGCCCACTGTCGGATTCTACCAGCGACTGACGGAGTCATGCTTTGGGGGCTCCGTTAGAGACTCAGGTTGGCTGACCAGCCAAAACCCGGAGGGATCAAGCTTTACGCACAAGCAGCTCATTATCCCATCATAGCAATCCGACAGTCTTTGAAAGCAGCTTGTGCAAGCAGAGGGCATCATGAGCGAACCAGCCGGAACCAGAGGAGCAGGAGCTGGAGCTGGAGCGGGTCCAAGCCTGGAAGAAAGGTATAGGGCGTTGGAGGTCCAGCTCGCGCTGCAAACGGCGAGGCTCGAGGAGAGGAGGGCTCAAGATGCGGATAAGGGGAAAACCACCCCACTTGCCAGAACGGTGCCTGGATTGGTGCAGAAATTTGGGGGGGGATCCCAGGAACTATCAAGCCTTTAGAACAGAGATGCAATATGCTCTCAATCTACTGTTTGATGACTTCCCCGATGAGAACTCTAGAGTGGCGTACGTTATTGGCCATCTAGAGGGAGGGGCGAAGGACTGGATTAGACCCCTAATGGCAGCCAACAATGAAATCTTAAAGGACACGAGGAAGTTTTTCCGCGCCATGGACCTGATGTTTTCCAGCAAGATTGAGCAGGGAGTGGTGCGCAGGCAGTTAATGGCGTGTAAACAGGGGAGCCGATCTGTACGTGAGTACTGGACTGAGTTCACCATGTTGATACATAGACTGGGGTGGGACCTAGCGAGTGAACCTATTCAAATGCTGTTTGAAGAAGGGCTCTCTCCGGCAGTGAAAGATGAACTTTCCCGGGCGCCTAGGGCGGAGTCTATGGATCATCTGACTAAATCTGCGCTGTCCATAGGAGCGCGCCAGGAGGCAAGAGCTTTGGAAAAGCGGGAAGGAAAGGGGGAACGTTGGAAGGACTTCCGCATTCCAGAGATTCCGGAGCAGCCTTTCCCGCCAGCAGAGCCGATGGAACTTGGAACAGCGCGCGCGCGCGCAGTTTCAAACACCAGTGAAGGGGGGAGGAAGGAGGGAAAGAGTGCCAAGAAATGTTATCTCTGCCAACAGCCAGGTCACTTTGCCAGAGTCTGTCTGCAAAGGAAGGAATGGCAAGGGATGGTGGGAACTGTTGGGGGGAAGGAGGAAGAAGAAATCAAGGAGCAAGTAAAAGCCAATGCCTGGCTGCCAACATCAGGGCACAGCAGCCAGGCCAAGGAGTAGTGAATGTACCCACGCCGGAACCTCCAAGACCAGCGCTTGTGATAGAGGTGTTGCTGGAACTGTCAAACGGACACCCACTAAAGATAAAAGCGCTATTGGATTCAGGCAGCTCCTGTAATTTCATGAGTAACGAGTTTGCAGCTGAACACCAGATACAGACTATCCCATTAAGTAAGCCTTTGCAGGTTACCACGATTGATGGGAGGGAACTGTTGGGAGGAGAAGTGAGCCAACAGACTGTGCCAATGATAATGAGGGTGGCGAGACACACAGAACTGATAGCGTTTAACGTAGCCACCTTGGGAGGAGCTCCTATTATTTTGGGGATGAGCTGGCTGGCACTACATGATCCGCTAGTAGGCTGGCATTAGAGGGTGGTTTCCTTTGGATCAGCACATTGCCTAGAACACTGCAAGGAGGGAGAGGCTCAGGCAGGGGCCAGGGCCACTCTAGCAGGGATGGAAGTGATGGACAAGGGGAGGGTGCCACGACAATACGCTGACTTGATTGACGTATTCAGCGAAAAGGAAGCAGATAAACTGCCCCCGCACAGACCCTTTGACTGTCAAATTACCTTACTCCCAGGAGCACAATTGCCAGTGGGCAAGCTGTATGCGATGTCAGACAGTGAGATGCAGGAGTTAAGGGAGTTCATTGACAAGAATCTCAAGCGAGGTTTCATCAGAGAGTCACGAGCGGTGGGGGGCAGCCCAGTGTTCTTTGTGGACAAAAAAAAACACGGGTAAACCCAGGCTTGTGTGTGATTTCAGGGCCCAAAATGCAGTGTCAGAACCAGTGACTTTCCCTATGCCTAGAATTGATGACATTCTGACACGGGTGAGAAAAGGGAAAATTTTTACCAAGCTGGAACTTAGGGGGGCATATAACTTGATACGTGTGAGAAAGGGGGATGAGTGGAAGACCACTATGTTCACCCCCTTGGGGGCTTTTGAGTACCTGGTTATGCCTTTCGGATTACAAGGGGGCTCAGCCTGTTTTCAATCATTCATGAATCACGTCCTGGGGCCATTGCTCTACAAGAACTGCGCAGCGTTCTTAGATGACGTCCTGGTGTACTCTGAAAATGAGGAGCAGCATGTGCAAGATGTAAGAGAGGTACTGAGCAAACTGTGAGAAAACCGGCTGTGGGTGAAACCAGAGAAGTGTCAGTTTCATACCAGGGAGGTGGAATTCCTGGGGTACCGGTTGTCTGACAAGGGATTGGCCATGGATCCCAGCAAGGTTCAAGCGGTACTGGAATGGAAAACACCAAAGACCAAGAAGGACGTGCAAAGGTTCCTGGGCTTCGGAAACTTCTATAGGAAGTTCATCAAAAACTTTGCCCATTTAACAGCGCCCATCACGGATTGTCTTAGCAGCAAGAAGAAATTTGTTTGGACGGAAGAAGCGCAGCGGGCGTTCGAACGCTTAAAGCAGGCATTTGCGTCAGAAGAGCAACTTTTGCACGTGGATCTACAACAACCAATGAGAGTGGAGACTGACGCGTCAGACCGAGCGGTGGGGGCCGTGATTCTCCAGCCGGGAAAAGATACGTCCGAATGGAGACCGTGTGCATTCTTCTCGCGGAAGTTGAACAAATCCGAGAGGAACTACACAGTATACGACCGAGAACTGCTCGCCATTCATGAAGCATTCCGGAAATGGCGGCACTTGCTGATTGGGGCGCAGCACAAGGTTCAAGTCAGAACTGATCACAAAAATCTGGAATACTGGAGAACAGCCCGAGTGCTGAACCAGAGACAAGTGAGATGGGCCCAGGAGTTCTCCAAATTCCACTTTGAAATTGGTTACGTGCCAGGCTCCGAGAACGTAAGGGCGGACGCTCTTCCCAGGAAACCTGAGTACTTAGAGGGGGAGGGAGCGCCTGAGGAAAGGCATGTAATCCCTGAGGACCGCTGGGTGTGTGGAGCGGCTTTGGTGGGGCAGAGGGAATTGATAGCAAGTACTGAGAACGATGAATACGCCCAAGAGAAACTAAGAGAACTCAGGAGGACAGAGGAGAACACAGGGGGGTTTGAAGAAAAGAACGGGGCGTTGTATTACAAAGGGGCACTGTACATACCCGATGGGGAACTGAGGGGCAGAGTACTAAAGCAGTTGCACGACAGCCCCACAGCGGGGCACTTCGGGCAGCACAAGACCATGTGGTTGGTTACCAGGGAGTTTTGGTGGCCCAAGGTGAGGGAGGACGTACGGGAATATGTCAGGGGGTGCGACAGGTGCCAGCGAGCGAAAGGGGAGAGGCTGGCACCGGCGGGGCTATTAGAACCCTTACCCACACCAGAACGGCCATGGGAGGCAGTATCCATAGATTTTATGACGGACCTGCCAAAATCCAAAGGCAAGACAGCGGTCATGGTGGTGGTAGATCTATTAACTAAGATGTGTCATTTTATAGCCTGTTCACATGCGGTCACCGCGGAGGAAACCGCCAAGTTGTTTGTAGAGCATATTTTCAGGTTGCATGGCGCCCCCTTGAGGGTGGTCAGCGACAGAGGGAAACAGTTTACTTCCAGGTTCTGGAGGAAACTCATGAGCTTACTGCACGTGGAAATCAATTTTTCAACTGCCCGGCACCCAGAAACAAATGGGCAAGCGGAGAGGGCAAACGGGATTTTACAACAATACCTGAGGTGTTATGTTCAGGACAGAGAAAATGATTGGGTAGATAAGTTACCTCTGGCAGAATTTGCCTACAACAACACGGAGAATGTGTCCACAGGGATGAGTCCCTTTCTGGCAAATTATGGGTGTCATCCCCGGGCTTTTCCAGGAGAGGGAGGGGAGAGGTGGAGCGTGCCGGCGGCGGAACATTTTGTTGAAGAGATGGAAGCGATCCACCGTCAGCTCCAACTCAACTTAGAGAAAGCCAAGGAAGAATATAAGAAGCAAGCAGACAGAAATAGGAGGGAAGGTGAAACTATAAGGGTGGGAAACCGGGTGTGGCTATCCACCCAAGGACTACCGTTCAAGGGAGGGAGTAAGAAATTGAGACCCAAAAGATTGGGACCCTTTGAGGTCATACAGCAGGTCAACCCAGTAGCATTCAAACTCAGATTGCCCAGTCACATGAAATTGCACCCAGTATTTCACAAGTCATTACTGTCGCCATACCGAGAGGGATGTGAGTGGGGGGAACGTGAGAGGGAGGTCACCCAAACGCCCGTGATAGAAGAGAGAGAACGCGACATGAACGTGGCAGGAATCATTGATTCCAGGTGGAAGGGGAATCAGGTGGAATATTTGGTAGAATGGGAGGGGGAAGTAGAGTCAGAAAACACATGGGTACCAGCAGAGGCAGTCAATGACGAGATTTTAATAGAAACGTTTCATAGGCGTTTCCCAAGGAAACCGCAGCCCATGGCACGATTTAGAAGGGAACATTTCGGGACCACCGATGAGGAAGGGGAGTTTGAAGGGTTTCCAGAGTCAGGGGTGGCAGGCTCCGACGAAGCAGACTCCGACGAAGAAGAGGAAGACGGGGCAAGAGACGGTAAGCCGTGGCAAGAAGTGTTTGAATCCACGGACGACGAGGAGAGTTCCTTCAGGGGCTTTCCACCCTCACCGCCAGTGGGAGAGGAGGCGGGAGGGGGTGAAGGGGGCCCTGGGAGGGAGGTGGATGTTAGGGAACTGCCATCGGAAGAACAGGTGGTAGAAAGGCTCCAGGAGAATAGGAGAGACTCTGCAGCAGAAGAGGGAACCAGTAGGGGGAGAGCAGGAGCTTAAAGGGAAAGGGAGTCGGAGGGGAGGCTCTGGGATACTTCCAGTGAGAACAGTGAGGAGGTAACAAGACCCCCTTTAGGAAACCCCACCCCTCGCCGGAAGCTGTCACGCAGAGAGTCTAGGAGGCGCATGTCCGTCAAACAGCTTTTATGTTGGAGTAAGTTCCGTAGACGCCCACTGTCGGATTCTACCAGCGACTGACGGAGTCATGCTTTGGGGGCTCTGTTAGAGACTCAGGTTGGCTGACCAGCCAAAACCCGGAGGGATCAAGCTTTACGCACAAGCAGCTCATTATCCCATCACAGATTGGGCTTATTTCAAATTGGTGTTTTGGGGTGTTTTAGAATGCACATTCACCCCAAAATCGCAGTTACATGTTTGTAATCAGCCCAAATCAAGGATAGATTTTTTGGTTTCATCTCAATAGAAAAAGGACGAATAAGCTTTGATTGTTCTTTCGGTGTTCATTTACCCAGAAATAGCAAAGTGTAGTGTAGTGAGCCCAAACAAAGCCAAACAGCTTGTTTTGGGTTCCAGCTACATAGAAAGAAGAATCTTGGATTTCGCGTATTTCAAGTCGTGTTCTTGGGTGTTAATGCACATTGACCCAGAAATCACAAAGTTTGTGTAATGAGACCAAGATAACATAACACCGTCTTTTCGCTTCCATAGGCGTAGAAAGAAGACAAGTAAGCTTTGATTGGGCTTATTTCAATTCGCATGGTGTTTTTTGGGTGTGCACCAGACTCACCCCCAACTAAAGCAAAAAGGTGTTTTGGGTTCCATTTACATAAAAAGAAGATGATAGAGCTCTGATGGGACATTATAAATTGGTGTTTTTGGATGTTTTAGAATGCACAGTCACCCAAAAAATGGAGAGTGACATGTTTGGAATCAGCCCAAAACAAGCATAGGTGTTTTGCTTTCATCTCAATAGAAAAAGGACGAATGAGCTTGGTTTGTTCTTTCGCGTTCATTGTCCCACAAATAGCAAAGTGGAGTGTAGTGAGCCCAAACAAAGCCAAACAGGTTTTTTGGAGTTCCAGCTACATAGAAACAAGAATCTTGGATTTCGCGTATTTCAAGTCGTGTTCTTTGGTGTTAATGCACATTGACCCAGAAATCACAAAGTTTGTGTAATGAGACCAAGAAAACACACCACCGTCTTTTCGCTTCCATAGGCGTAGAAAGAAGACAAATAAGCTTTGATTGGGCTTATTTCAATTCGCATGGTATTTATTTTTTGGGTGTGCACCAGAATCACCGCCAACCAAAGCAAAAAGGTATTTTGTGTTCCTTTGATTGGGCTTATTTCCAATTAGTGTTTTGGGGTGTTTCAGAATACACATTCACCCAAAAATCGCAGTTACATGTTTGTGATCAGCCCAAAACAAGCATAGTTGTTTTGCTTCCATCTCAATAGAAAAAGGACGAATGAGCTTGGATTCTTCTTTCGTGTTCATTGCCCCACAAATAGCAACGCGAAGTGTAGTGAGCCCAAACAAAGTCAAACAGGTTTTTTGGGGTTCCAGCTACATGGAAAGAAGAATCTTGGGATTTGCTTATTTCAAGTCGTGTTAATGCACCTTGACCCAGAAATCGCAAAGTTTGTGTAATGATACCAAGATAATACAACACCTTCTTTTCGCTTCAATATGCGTAGAAAGACGACAAATAAGCTTTGATTGGGCTTATTTTGATTTGCATGGTGTTTTTTGGGTGTGCACCAGAATCACCCCCAACCAAAGCAAAAGGTATTTTGGATTTCATCTACATAAAAAGAAGATGATAAAGCCTCTCCCGATCTCAGGAGGGGGAGGGGTTGCGGGGCTCACACCCCCATCCACATTCTTGCGGGGCTGGCGCCAGCCCTGCGGGACTTGGGTTTTCCCCCATTAATATTCCCCCATTAATATTCATGTAGGATAGCGCCAGCCAATGGGCTGGAGCTGTGGGCGGGCCCACAGGAGGGCACTTAAGGTTAGGGCAGTCCGGGCTCGCCCCTTTCCCTCCTCTGCAGCCGCGGTTGGGAGTTTTTTCTCCTAGGATCGAGCCTTTTACCGGCATTTTTTGCTTTCCTCCCGACGCGGCCCTCAGCGTCTCCTGCTCGCGCTCGCTCCCAGCCAGCTGATCCGGGAAGGATCCCAGCGATCGCTGCCAGCCAGCTGAGCCGGCTACAACCTTCGCCCCGCGATCGCCACCAACCAGCTGATCCCGGAAGGGTTCCAGCGATCGCCACCAGCCAGTGACCGCCGCCAGCCAGCTGAGCCGGCTACAACCGCTGCCGGAATACCATCGCCTTTTCCGGGTCCGTGTCGGAGGTCTCAGCGCGCTCTTTTATTCAGGTTTTGCTTTTGGGGCGCGGGGTCTTTGGGAGCTAAGGAGCGTTGTTCGGCATTTAATCCCAGTGGCATTTGTGAGTTTTGTGGGACCGCAAGGGAGAGTTTTGGTTGCGGGGTTAATTCAGTTATTTTGTTTGTTACAAGGGAGTTCACAAGGGCTGCAAGAGGGTGTTATTTGTGGTTGTTTTGCGGAGTTTTAATACGGTTTAATTTCCGTCTTTGTTTAAATCGCATTTTCGAGCTGGGGTTTTTTTGTTAGCGGCCTGATTTAATCGCTTACTTGCTGTCCGCTGTCCGCTGTTCTCGGGGGGCTTATTTCCTGCTTAGTTGGTCTGCACAGCACGAAGCAGCATAATCGCTAGGCAACAGGCATGCCCCCGACCGCCATTTGCAACTGCCCACGTGGCTACAAGGCGGCCGCCATTTTAGGTTAGGCAACAGAGCGTGGGAGTTTCCTTTCATAGCCAGGGCAGGAAGCAGCCTTTTTTACAATACAGTGGAGAGGCTTATCCCCCGGACCCCTTTAGGAGAGTTAATCTCTGCCGGCTGGGCAGTAAATCAGACGCTTAGGCGGTTGATATTCCATACCCTTTAGGATCAGGTATAATTGCATTACAACTCATTTGGTTAATTTTAAGTGTCTGAAAAGGCATATAGGTTCGTTGCTTTGACTAGGTCTTCCCAGTTGGGATTTTATTGATTTATTTTAAGGTTAGGCGCTTGTTAGCCAGCCGTTCACTGGCTCAATCTGAGCCTCTAGTGCGTGATTCTGCTTATATAATTGCTTGGTCAGTAAGTGTGTAATTAATTACACCATTTCATAAGAGATTAACAAATAAATAAATAAATAAACATATAGCAACAACAATAATTCTATTTTGTCTTTTTTTGTTTAGTGTATTTTTAATAAATAAATAATAATAATAATAATAATAATAATAAAATAAATAAATAAATAAGGAATAGATACAAAATAAATAAATAAATAAATAAATACTTAATTAAACGGTTAGCGTAGGTACACACTCGAAGCCAGTACATTCATTCACAGGCGCATACATATTTGGCTTACGAGATGGCAAATAGAGGCAACGTGCAAACATCCCACTCGGGTGGTGCTTTAGTGCCAGTGGCGCCCGGCTATAGCGCAACTGGTCGCGGCTATACAAGCCTTTTACGCACAATGTGGGCCTCCTCCAGCTGCACCCACCTCTTCCATAGTGGAGCTATCTCAAGATTGCATACCTGATACCCCCCTGGCCAGCAGGGCCAGGCAGGGGCCCCCCAGCCATTCCTAGCACATCGCAGCAGGGTGCCAACCGGCCCCAGACACGTCTGCAAACTGCACGTGCTCAGAAGTCGAAGGCTGGAGCGCAAAAGGCCAGGTCCAGTACACAGAAGCCTGGAACCAGTGCAAAGAGGCGCAGGCCTTCTAGGGCCACCACCTCTGACGCAGCTCAGGAGGCTATAGGTGTGCCTAGTGTTTTTCAGGATAACCCAGCCCAGCTTAGTCCATCGGAGGGGTCATCTTCGGACGATGAGTTGCCCCTCCAGCAAGCAGCATCGGTGGCGGCTGATCCACCCCCTCAAGACAGCAGCTCCCGCGGGGGAAAACAAAAGGCGAAGAGGAAGCACGTGTCCAAGAAGAGCAAGAGAAGGGACGCATCGGACTCCGAGGACGAGACAGGTACTTCTTCTTCTGAGGGTGATAGCGATGCGCCTATGGAGACGTACTGGGGGGAGGGCGAGGAGACAGGTGCCCCTTTGTGGGTTCATGAGAGGGTTAGGGTCAACTCCCACCGAAACTTTTAATGGTACTGTCAGGGGAATGGAAAGATGGGGCACTAGTTGAGGATGTAAAGGTGGCAACTCACTCCCCTACCAATTTTATCTTGGGAAATCACCTTTCTAAGAGGAAAAGGGATAAGATACTGAATGGGGATGTTGTGGACATGTTCACATTGCTGCCGCCAGCACAGGTGAAGGGAAAAGGGGAGAAAAAGAGGTACTATGGTAAAAAGAGATATAGGACCCCTTGGGCGGAGCGTACTTTCGAGAACTGGCTCAATGGTTACCAGGTATTCATGGGGATTGTGTTAGGAGGCTATCCAAAGCGTGGTTTGCACCTTGCTTCTTATCTGGCCCACGTGAGAAGGGCGCGTGAATTAGCAGGAGATGAGGCTGCCATCTCGTACGATGAGGAGTTTCGTAGGAACGCTTCACTTCTGTCCTCAACGCGATGGGATCAGAGGGACAACAACTGCTGGATGGAGCATGTCGGGCCTAACATTGAGAAGAAAACTCATGACCAAGCAAAGCCCGGTAAGATGGATGCCAAGCGTCGTAGGCAGTGCTGGGATTTCAATAGGGGGACATGCCAGCGCATCTCTTGTAAGTACTCACACGAATGCGATAAATGTTTGGGCAGCCACCCAGCCATTAACTGCTTCAAGGGAAAACAACAGCCCTTTCGTGGCGGCAGGGGGAACCTCCACCAGGGAAACAGGGGTGCCCCCTCTGGTGCTGCAGGACCGGCCCAAGGGACAACAGGGAACCGCTACTAACTTGTCCCTCGATCTGGCTTACTCCCCTATCAAGCTCCAACCCCTAAAAGCGCTGCTAAAACTATATCCCAATAGACGTGCCACCATTCTTCTAGCGGAGGGGTTTTCCCATGGTTTTAGTATCCCAGTTGTCTTCACACCTAATTCTGGTTGCCCCCCCAATCAAAAATCTGTTTTAGAGAGACCAGACATCGTGTTGAAGAAGATTACTAAAGAAATTGTGGCCGGCCGGGTGGCTGGTCCATTTCCCAAACCTCCCATTGATCAGCTGCATATTTCACCGCTCGGCATTGTCCCTAAAAAGGCACCAGGGGAATTTCGGATGATACATAACCTCTCATACCCAAAGGGTGCTTCTGTTAATGACGCTATCCCCCAAGACTTGTGCACAGTGAAGTATGCATCCTTTGATCAAGCGGTGAAGTTGGTCAGGGGATTTGGTCGGGGCGCCTTTATGGCTAAGTGCGACATCGAGTCGGCATTTCGCCTTCTTCCTGTTCACCCAGAGGACTATCGTTGGCTAGGCTTTAAATTTCAAGATGCTTACTTCGTCGATAAGGCAATGCCTATGGGGTGCTCGATAGCCTGCTCCGCGTTTGAGACCTTCAGCACCTTTCTGGAATGGGCGTTGAAATTCAAAACTGGCTCTGAAGGGGTGGGGCATTACTTGGATGACTTTATTTTGGTCGCAGGTAATGCAAAAGACTGCGAGGCTTTACTGCAGGCCTTTAAGTCCATGGCTGAGGAACTGGGTGTCCCCCTAGCAAACGACAAGACGGAAGGGCCGATCACCACTATGACTTACTTGGGCATTGAACTGGACACACTTGCCCAAACTTCTCGCTTACCTACAGAGAAGTTGGTCACCCTAAAAGAGCTTATATCACAGTTATTGCCCCTGAGGAAGGTCACTCTGCGGCAAATTCAATCACTCTTGGGTCACCTCAACTTCGCGTGCCGCGTGGTCTCTCCCGGTTGCCCCTTTTGCAGGCGATTGGCAAAGTTGTCAGCCGGTCTGCGGTCGCCACACCATAGGGTGCGCCTCTTGAAGGCCGTGAAATCAGATCTTCAGGTCTGGCTTCAATTCTTGGACAGTTATAATGGTATTTCTCTTTGGCAGGACAACTTGGCCTTGCAAGCTGATTTCCAAGTTCATTCGGACGCAGCAGGTTCCTTGGGTTTCGGTGTTTACTTCAGGGGTCAGTGGTGCCCTCAGCGGAGGCCTGCTTCCTGGCAGGGAAAATCGATACTACGTGATTTAACATTGTTAGAATTCTTTCCTATCGTAGTTGCAATTCACATTTGGGCAGAGCAATTTAAAAACCATAGGGTATGCTTTTGGACAGACAACCAAGCAGTGGTTTCGGTCTTAAATAGGCAATCCTCACATTCCCCCAGAGTAGTGGCGTTACTACGGTATTTTGTTCTTTCCTGTCTTCGATTAAACCTGTATGCCCCTGCTAGATTTGTCCCGGGTATTGATAACAACATTGCGGATGCTCTATCTCGTTTCCAGATAGATCGCTTTCGCTCATTGGCGGCGGATGCGCAACAGCTGCCGCAGCCGTTTCCGGAGCACCTCTGGAGTATTGGCAACGAGAAGCAATAAAGGGAGTATTGTCAGCTGTGGCACCCTCAACCTTAAGGTCATATAACAAGGCGTGGTTAGATTTCACATCCTTCTGCCAGAAGAAGGAGCGGTTTAGACCGGGCAGGCCCCCGTCTAGGTCGGAGGTGATAGAATATCTGGTGCGCCTCCGGGATCTAGGTCGGGCCCCCAAAACCCTCAATATTCATTCAGCAGCAATATCGTTTTTCTCCAAAGCCCTGTTTTCAGTCGATCCCTGCGCACACTTCGTGGTGCGGAAGATGCTGGAAGGCTGGCGTAGGTCTCGGCCTCCTAGCTCAGACAGCAGAAGGTCCATAACTTTTGACATACTCATGCAAATTCGCAAAAAGCTCAGGGTGATCTGCTGGTCCAGGTACGAGGCCAGGTTATTTTCTACAGCATTTTCCTTTGCCTTCTTTGGCGCGCTACGCATAGGCGAGGTAGTCTGCGAGGGTCGGCCACCTAGTAGCAATAAGGGGCTCCTGTTAGAGGATGTAACCTTATCGAGTTCAGATGTAACTTTGAAAATCCGCAGCTCTAAAAACCGATCAGCTCGGGAGAGGGGCCTTAATACGCCTGCAGGCAACGCGGAAGGTTGGCCCTTGCCCAGTCAAGGACGCTAGGAGGTTTATGTCTTTAAGACCAAAAACGGGTGGCCCTTTCTTCGTTCATGCGGATAGTTCTCGGCTTTCAAAGCACCAGTTCACGAGGGTTATGCGCAAGGTGATCGCGGCCATTGGTCTGCCGCCCAAGGAGTATGCGGCGCACTCTTTCCGCATCGGGGCGGCGACCATGGCAGTACACATGGGTTTGCCAGCGGAGAGAATAATGGACTTGGAACGGTGGAAGTCCAACGCATACAGGGGCTACATTCGTAAATCACGCTAACCCCCCTCCTTCTCCCTGCAATCCCTCCTGACCCGGCTCTCTTATTCTCTTATTTCAGGTAGTGGGACGCTTCGTCTCTGGATCATTGGTCATAGTATTGTGCACTGGGCAAGACTGCGAGCCGTAGCCAGGGGAGGGTGTGAGGACCTGCAACTACCTAGCAATGTAAATGTGTCCTTGATGGCACGGCGTGGAATGCGTTGGGAAGAGTTCTTCCCAGCTGTAACAAAAAGAATTGCATTCGAAGGCCCTCCGGATGCTCTGGTCATCCACCTGGGCGAGAACGACCTGCCATATAGAAAAGGGGTGGACATAATGTGGAACATTGTCAATGATTTAGAAGAGTTGCGGGCTTCGCATCCAAGCTTAACAATAATTTGGTCATCCTTGCTGGAGAGGCGCTGTTGGCGGGACGCCAAAAACCCTGTGGCTGTGAAGAAAGCCAGGAGGATCCTGGAGCGCTCGGTGGCTCATAGAGTGGCTTTGATGGGGGGTCGGGTCATAGAATACCCAAGTATCCGGTTTAGCTCGGAAGCACTCTACCGCGGGGATGGCGTGCATCTCTCTGATGCGGGTAATGATATTTCGCTTGCCGACATTTTTCAGGGAATCAGGGATTGGTTGCAGGTTTGAGGGTATTGGCGGCGAGCTGGGCTCGTGTGGCGGTTAGGCATTGGCCGGGGTATTGTCATGCAAATGAGGTCGGGGGGGAGGAGCGCCATCACCTCCCCCAATTCAGGAAGGGTAGTTCGTTAAAGGACTACGGGGGGCGTCGCCTCGTCCAAAACCTATGGAGGCTAGGGCCTAAAGCGCGCCCCCGAGCGGTAACCCCTTAGGGAGCGCTCAGGGATGTGCATCTCGGGGGCTCCCCCTGTTGGTGCTTAACCCTTCCCCGGTTAGACCAGATAGTCTGTAGGGGCCAATGCCTAATGCCAATACCGCTCTTACCTGTAATCAATAAAGTTGTGGCCAATTTTCGCCCATTAACCTAAATTCTGGTGTCCGGTGTCTTATTTACTCTACTTGTGGGATGGGGCGGGCTTGCCACGCAAAGCCTCTCCCAATCCCAGGAGGGGGAGGGGTTGCGGGGCTCACACCCCCATCCACATTCTCGCGGGGCTGGCGCCATCCCCGCAAGACTTGGGTTTCCCCCCATTAATATTCATGTAGGACAGCGCCAGCCAATGGGCTGGAGCTGTGGGCGGGCCCACAGGAGGGCACTTAAGGTCAGGGCAGCCCGGGCTCGCCCCTTTCCAGCCTCTGCAGCAGCCGCGGTTTCCCACCCACCCGCCTTTAGCGGTTCATCTCGAGTTTGCTATGGGCTTCGGCTGGTCACCGCAAGGGGCCTGGTAGGAGTTTTTTCCATTTGACTAATTGGCTGAATTTGTTGCCACTTGGTTTTTCGCCTACCTCGTAGCAAAATCGTCACAACTCCGTGGTTTCTTGATTTTGGCGGTTAGGCATTGGCCGGGGTATTGTCATGCAAATGAGGTTGGGGGGAGGAGCGCCATCACCTCCCCCAATTCAGGAAGGGTAGTTCGTTAAAGGACTCCGGGGGGTGTCGCCTCGTCCGAAACCTACGGAGGCTAGGGCCTAAAGCACGCCCCCGAGCGGTAACCCCTTGGGGAGCGCTCACGGATGTGCATCTCGGGGGCTCCCCCTGTTGGTGTTTAACCCTTCCCCGGTTAGACCAGATAGTCTGTAGGGGCCAATGCCTAATGCCAATACCGCTCTTACCTGTAATCAATAAATTTGTGGCCAATTTTCGCCCATTAACCTAAATTCTGGTGTCCGGTGTCTTATTTACTCTACTTGTGGGATGGGGCAGGCTTGCCACGCAAAGCTCTGTTTGGGCGTTGTCAGGACTGCCTCTAGGTCCCAGCTCACAGAGGACCAAAGCCCGGTGGATGTAATGTACAAAAGTCTTTATTGAAGTTTAGTTTCCATTTCAAAGCTCTGGGCGTGCCGCCCCACGTCTTGACTCTAGACCGGCTAAGTCCCCTCTGACTCACTGCTCCTCCCACACCAGTTTAAGATCCTTGCCCGGCTCCACCTCCTGCGCTGTTCTTTCCTTCGCTGGGTCCTTCTGCCCTCTGGGGTTTCCTCCTTCCTGGACTCCTCTGACGCTGAGCCCCCTGAGTCCTGCCCTTCCTTCCGGCGGGCTTTAGGACCTGGCTCCCTTCCCGGGCTCCCTGCTGTGCCGCTCGCCTGTACATTTGAACTTGGCGCGCGCGCCCAGCCGGTAACCTTCCTCCTGACCGTTTCTCCACTTCCCGATGTGGGCGTGGCCAAACCTGACTCCTCTCCTCCCGCTGGTGGTGAGGACACTGGTCCCGATTCCTGGGACTCCCCCTCCCCACTGCGCTCTGGTGGGGAAGCTGGTCCTGACTTCCAACTGCTGCTCAGGGACTCCCCGCTAGCCCCTTCCTCCTGGGGCTTCCCCCCTGGAACCCCCCTCGCTCTGGCCATTGGCGCTCCCTTCTGTGAGTCCTCCGATTCGCTAGAGAGGCTTGTGGAGTAACTCTTTCCACTGTCACTGCCTCCACCCCCCTCAGACTCCTCCTCCTCACTCTCCATTTGCTCCCCCTCCTGTGTCTCTCCTTCTGAACCCCTGACATCCATCCCCCCCTCGAAGCCCCCCCTTCCCCCTCCCCCTCTTCAGGTGCGGGTTCCGGGTGCTCCAGTGTTGTGGGGGTGAGTTCAGGATACAGTTCGTCCCCCGAGGCGTGCAGCCATCGGGATAAGTCCGGGAAGTCCTCCATGGGCTCGTCGACGGTGATTTCCTCCGCTTCCATCTCCTGGGCGGTGTGTTCGAAATCTGAAGCCGCCCCCAAATCACCCAAGACCCCCTCTCCCCCTGTCGCCTGAGGTGACGCCACTTCCCCGGGTCCCTTCGGCAGGTCTCTGCGCCAGCCCACTTCGGGTTGGTCCTCCCACCAATAAGATCCCCCCGTGCCAAAACCTGAGAGTGATCCCTCTGGGGAACTGCCTCCCGGAGTCGATTCCTCAGCTGAAGAGAAACCCCAGAAAGTGCTGGCTGAGAGTGTGGGTGTGAACAGACAGTCGTCGAAAAAGCCCGCCGGCATGGGCTTGTGCGGGAAAAGTGTATGGAATTCTTCCTTGAGCCACTGCTCCTCCAATGCGTAATCCGGCACCCACCTGTTGGCGCTGGCCGGGGTGTCCTCTGTGGCGAGAAGATATTCAATCCCGTCCTCCCCCCACCTTGAGTCTAAAATCTCTGTGGCTTCATTGAGTGGCCCCCTTCTCGGCGACCCCCCCTTCGTGGGCGCTTCCCTGAGTGGGCTCGGTGCTGTCCCGGGCACCTGAAACTGGTGAGGTACCTTGTAGGGCGTGAGCACTGATCTATGAAAGACCGGGTGCATTCTGGACCCCTCCGGGAGTGTCAACCGGAAGGCCACTGGGTTGATCTGTGCCTCTACTTGGTACGGCCCTAGCTGCTTGTGCCCGAGCTTCTTCTTGGCCAGCGATCTGGCTGGAACTGCCTGGGCTGCTAACCAGACCCAGTCTCCTACCCGGATGTCTTCCCCAACCGTCCTGTGTCGGTCTGCCTGCACTTTGTAAGCCTGTTTCGCCACCTCTAACTGCCTCCTGAGCTGCTCGTGGATCTCCTGCAACTCCACTGCCACGGCCTCTGCTCCCTGCGGCTGCCCTACCCTCACTTTCTCCAACCCCGGGAAGGTTCTGGGATGCCGTCCATTGTTGGCGAAAAACGGTGTCACCCCCGTGGACCCGTGCTTCGTGTTGTTGTAGGCAAACTCGGCCAACGGTAGATAGTCCACCCAGGTCGAGGGCTGCTGGTTCGCGTAGCATCTCAGGTACTGCTGCATGATGGCGTTGACCCTCTCCGCCTGCCCGTTAGTCTGCGGGTGTCGCGCCGACGCCAGGCTGACCTTGACGTTCAGGAAGCCCATCAGCTTTTGCCAGAAGTTGGAGATGAACTGGCGCCCCCGGTCGGACAAGATAGACCGTGGCAGGCCGTGCACCTTGAACACGTGGTCTATAAACAGCTTAGCGGTCTGCTCAGCCGTGGCCACCTTCGCGCAAGGAATGAAGTGGGCCATCTTGGTGAACAAGTCTACTACCACGAGTACTGCCGTCTTGCCTCTCGAGCTGGGCAGATCCGTGACAAAGTCCAGGGCCACCCTCTCCCATGGTTCGAACGGTATCTGTAGAGGTTCCAACAGGCCCACCGGCGGCTGGTCTACCGGCTTTGCCCTTTGGCAGGTGTCGCACCTATTGACGTAGTCCGCGACATCCCCCCGCATCTTGGGCCACCAAAAGTCTCTGGCTACTAAGTCCACCGTCTTCTCCTTGCCGAAGTGTCCCGCGCTGGGCGCGTCGTGCAGCTGTTGCAGGACTGTCGCGCGGAGGTTGTCTCCCGGTACGTACCGGGCTCCCTTGCGGATGAGTAGGCCGTCGCGTACCTGGAATTCGCCGTCCCTCGCCGTGCCGCTACGCACCTCCTCCATCTTGGCTCGGGCGAAGGAGTCCGTCTGCAGCGCGCGACGCACCGCGTCCAAGTCTACCGTGGCTGACGCGCATGCCCACTCCTTCAGTGCGTAAATGTGCTTGGCTGCCGCCGGTGCCTCTTCCTCGAGATACTGCGGTTTCCTGGACAGCGCGTCCGCCATGGGATGTATTCTATCCTGAAGTCGAAATCTGCAAAGAACTCCGCCCAGCGGATGTGTCTCTGGTTCAGGAACCTCGCCGTGCGCCAGTACTCCAAGTTCTTATGGTCCGTGCGGACCTGCACCGTGTGTTTGGCTCCGACGAGGAAGTGCCGCCACGCCTTGAAGGCTGCATGTATGGCCAGTAACTCCCTGTCCCAGATGGTGTAGTTCTGCTCCGACTTGCTGAGTTTTCTGGAGTAGAAAGCGCACGGCCTCCAGTCCCCCTGGTGGTCTTGCTGCAACAGGACGGCCCCCACGGCCCTGTCTGAGGCGTCCGTCTCCACGCTCATGGGCCTGCTGGGGTTCACGTGTAGTAGGTGTTCCTCGGACGCGAAGAGATGCTTGAGCCTCTGAAAGGACTGCTCTGCCTGCTCCGTCCAGATGAACTTCTTCTTCTTGGAACTGAGGGTGTCAGTGATGGCCGCTGTCTGCATGGGGAAACCTTTGATGAATTTGCGATAAAAGTTGGCAAAGCCGACGAACCTCTGGACTTCCTTCCGATTGCGTGGGCTCTTCCAGTCCAGCACTGCACGTACCTTGGCACTGTCCATGGCGAGTCCCTTGTCGGACAGTTTGTAGCCCAGGAAATCCACCTCCGTCTTGTCGAACTGGCACTTCTCCAGCTTGGCGTAAAGCCTGTGCTCCCGCAGCCGCTGCAGGACTTCCCTGACATCTCTCTCGTGAGCCTCCGGCGACTCCGAGAAGATGAGGATGTCGTCCAGGAAGCAGACGCACTTCTTGTAGAGAAGACCCGCCAAGACATGATGCATGAATGCCTGAAAACAGTGGGAGCCATTTTGTAATCCAAAAGGCATAACTCTATATTCATAGGTGCCCAGCGGCGTAAACATGGCCGTTTTCCACTCGTCGCCTTCCCGCACGCGAATGAGATTGTACGCTCCGTGCAGATCCAACTTGGTAAAGATGCGACCCTTCCTCACCGTCGCCAGCAGGTCATCGACCTTGGGCATAGGGAAGGCTGAGGGCTTGGTTTTCGAATTTAAGACGCGAAAATCAACGACCAGCCTCTTCTGGGGCGTGTCCCACTTCTTTACAAAAAACACAGGACTTCCCCCCACCGCCTTGGACTCCCGGATGAATCCCCGCTTCAAGTTGTGATCTCTGAACTCCCTGAGTTCCTGCAGTTCATCCTCAGACATGGAATACAGTTTCCCCGTCAGCAGCGTCGCCCCCGGCAGGAGGTCAATCTTGCAGTCGTAAGGTCTGTGGGGAGGCAGCCTGTCGGCTTCTTTCTCGCAGAATACCTCCAAAAAGTCTTTGTACTTGTTGGGTACCGCTTGCAACATGCCCAAGTTTAGTTGTGGTCCATCCTTGTGCCCCTCATCTTCCAGGTCAGCTAGGATGCAGTGTTCTGCGCAGTAGGAGGAGCCGAAGGTCAGTTGGCGTTGGTACCATGCCAATGCCGGGCTGTGCCTATCCAGCCAACTCATGCCCAACACTATGGGTGTGTCTGACAGGCGGGTGACGTTGAAGCTGATGACTTCGCGGTGATTCCCAATGCGCATCACCATTGGCGGCGTCTGCTGCAGCACTTGCCCTCCCAGTAGCTCCCTGCCGTCCACCGTGACAACGTTCAGAGGTACCGCCGCTGGCAGAAGGGCTATGCCATGTTGCTGGATGAAGTCCATGCCTATAAAATCTGCATTGCTCCCAGAATCAATGGTAATGGGGATTTCCACGGTGAGCCCATTGGGAAGTTGAAGGGATGCGGTGAGCTGCACCACTGGTTTGGGCGGGAGGGGGTCCGTGGGCTGTAATATTCCTGGGGATTGCTTCACTGACTTGTCTGGCTGGCCCCCAGTGGCTCCATCTCCAGCCAGACAGTGGAGTTTCCCTGCTGTGGTTCACTTTGCTGAACTGCTTCTGTTACTGTTGCTTCGGCTGCAGTGTGCTTGCGAAACCTCTGGGGACACTCTTTCGCCATGTGCTGAGCACTGTCGCAGATGTAGCACTTCCTGGTCCCTCTAGGAGGCTTCATTTTGACTGCTCCCGGCGTTAGGGCTCCGGCGGTGGACTGAGCCTTGGCACCACCTATCTCCATCGGCTCCTCTCCCCCTCCCAGCGGAGGCATGGATCGAGCGCGCGCCGCTTCCTTGGGAAAGGGGGGTGGTGCTCTTGTTGGCGTACGTCCCCCATGCCCTTCCTCCTTGCCCCAAGGGCGTTCTTCCAACCTGACTCCAATCGTGAGCGCCCTCTCCACCACGTCTTTGGTGGTCTGGGGTCTCTCCCCCCTTGCAATTTCGTCTTTCACAGCTCCGTTCAGCCCCTCCCAGAACAGGTCTCTGACGGCAGGCGATTCTCTCTCCCACCCCAGTGCGTTCACCAATGCAAAAAAGCGTGAGTGATATTGCCTTACAGTGGCTCTGCCTTGTCTTAGTCCGTGAATCTCCTTCCTAGCGATATCAACATCAATTTCAGACAAAAAACACGCATCCATCGCTTTAATGAAGGCAACCACATTTTGGAGGGCTGGATCCTTATCTCTCCAGAGATTGCGCAGCCACGCTTTAGCTTCTGCACGTAAATGCGATACTATGAATCCCACTTTCTCTTCCTCCCTTCTAAAGTCTTTCTCTAGCAGCTGCAGTGCATATATTACATCCGCTCTGAAGTTAGGATACTGCTGCAGGTTCCCATCGAAATGAGACACAAGGCTCCCCCCTCTATTCCCCAGCCCAATCCCTTCTGGTCTGGTGGTCTGTAGCCCCTGTGTAGTCAGCACTTCTAACCTGGTTCGCAGATCCTGGCATGCAGCAGCTGCTTCCTGTTCCTTCTTTCTGGACGCCAAAATTTCTGCGTTCAGCTGTGTCACTGCGTTCTGCAGGCTTGCTATCTTCTCTTCGGTAGTCATTTGCCTGGTATTCGTGAGTTCGCGAAGCACCAATCTTCACCCCTCGCTGCTTTCCCTCACGTCACGAGGTTGTAAAATTGGTGGACTTGAGAGGGGACTTACTGTCAGGACTGCCTCTAGGTCCCAGCTCACAGAGGACCAACGCTCGGTGGATGTAATGTACAAAAGTCTTCATTGAAGTTTAGTTTCCATTTCAAAGCTCTGGGCGTGCCGCCCCACGTCTTGACTCTAGACCGGCTAAGTCCCCTCTGACTCACTGCTCCTCCCACACCAGTTTAAGATCCTAGCCCGGCTCCACCTCCTGCGCTGTTCTTTCCTTCGCTGGGTCCTTCTGCCCTCTGGGGTTTCCTCCTTCCTGGACTCCTCTGACGCTGAGCCTCCTGAGTCCTGCCCTTCCTTCCGACTGGCTTTAGGACCTGGCTCCCTTCCCGGGCTCCCTGCTGTGCCGCTCGCCTGTACATTTGAACTTGGCGCGCGCGCCCAGCCGGTAACCTTCCTCCTGACCGTTTCCCCGCTTCCCGATGTGGGCGTGGCCAAACCTGACTCCTCTCCTCCCGCTGGTGGTGAGGACACTGGTCCCGATTCCTGGGACTCCCCCTCCCCACTGCGCTCTGGTGGGGAAGCTGGTCCTGACTTCCAACTGCTGCTCAGGGATTCCCCGCTAGCCCCTTCCTCCTGGGGCTTCCCCCTGGAACCCCCCTCGCTCTGGCCATTGGCGCTCCCTTCTGTGAGTCCTCCGATTCGCTGGAGAGGCTTGTGGAGTAACTCTTTCCACTGTCACTGCCTCCACCCCCCTCGGACTCCTCCTCCTCACTCTCCATTTGCTCCCCCTCCTGTGTCTCTCCTTCTGAACCCCTGACAGGCGTATTTCAAATTGGTGTTTTTGGGGTTAGAATGCACATTCACCCAAAAATCGCAGAGTGACATGTTTGTTATCAGCCCAAATCAAGCATAGGTGTTTTGGTTCCATCTGAATAGAAAGTGGACGAATAAGCTTGGATTGTTCTTTCAGAGTTCATTCACCCACAAATAGCAATGCGAAGTGTAATAAGCCCAAACAAAGCCAAACAGGTTGTTTTGGGTTCTAGCTACATAGAAAGAAGAATCTTGGATTTCGCTTATTTTGTCGTGTTCTTTGGTGTTAATGCTCATAAATGTTGGAAATGTAATGAGACTGGAGATACATTTTTTCACCTTTGGTGGACATGCCCAAGGATTAAGACATTCTGGGAGATGATCTATAATGAAATGAAAAAGGTATTTAAATATACCTTCCTGAAGAAACCAGAGGCCTTTCTCCTGGGTATGGTCGGCCAATTGGTGCCAAAGAAGGACAGAACTTTTTTTATGTACGCAACTACAGCAGCAAGAATACGCATCGCGAAGTATTGGAAGACACAAGATTTACCCACCTGGGAAGAATGGCAGATTAAGTTGATGGACTATATGGAACTGGCGGAAATGACTGGCCGAATCCGAGACCAGGGAGAAGAATCGGTGGAAGAAGACTGACTGGAATTTTTTTTTTAAAAAAAATTAAAGACTATTTACAGACTATTTACAGAAATACTGTAAAATCAATGAATGTTAGAAAAATGTTGGAATGAAGTTATATGGCTTTAGCAGAAATGTTATAAGGAACAAGTAGATTATTAATGTATTAAAGGGAAAAAATAAGGTTAGAACATGTTAAGATAAATTACAGGACAGAAAACAGAGGAAGATGGAAAGGAATTGCTGAAACAGTTAATTGAAGTGGAACACAAAAAGGGAGGTGTGAGGAGGTCGTTGAAACAAGTGAATGAAAGATAAGATATTGAAATTATTGGATGTGTTTTAAATTGTTTTTGTTTTGTCTTGTTAATTCAATGTTTTAGTGTTAGTGTTATGTAGCCTTTGTTTTTGTATTGTATTGTTTTGTTTTGTTTAATTCTTTTTCTTTCTTTTGTAGTCTCTAAACTGTTAATAAATATTTTTTTTAAAAAAAAAATCCTGACAAGACAGAAGTACTGTTTTTGGGGTTTCCGGCTACATCAATGAGTCAACGGTGGTTGTTCTTTGTAGCCCTCTGTGGGTTGTGAAGAAGTTCAGGCAGAGGAAGGAGAGGAAATGAGGCATAAATCCTCTCAATGCTCTTATGTGGGGTATGGGGAGTTCACTGCATCCCGCAGTGTCACACAATCTCGAAAGGCAGAGTGGGAGTGACCTGGGAGTGTGCCCCTGCCTATGGGCGAGCCTCCATTATCAACATGATTTGTGGATACCGTATTTTTTGCTCCATAAGACACACTTTTTTACTCTTAAAAAGTAAGGGGAAATGTCTGTGCGTCTTATGGAGCGAATGTGTGGTCCCTGGAGCCAAATTGCCGGAGTGTGGCACGCTCTTGGGCTGCTCTTTGGTGGGGGGGGGAGCCGCGCTCCTCTGCTGGCAGCTTCAGCTTCCCCCTGCAGCCCCGGGAAGCTTTGAAGCAGCAGGAGGGCTGTGCGCCCATGCCCTGCGTTCCTGGGCTGCTGAATGGGGGCAGTGGGGAGAGCTGCGCTTCTCTGCCGGCAGGCTCGGCTTCCCCCTGCAGCCCGGGAATCTTTGAAGCAGCGGGAGGGCTGTGCGTCCATGCTGCTGAATGGGGGTGGGGGGTGCTGCTCTGCCAGCAGCCTGCTGTTTCCCCTCAAGGTTTGTAGCAGCGGGAGTTCTTGGGGTTCACAGAAGACTAGAAGAGTACCCAAACCTTAAAGTCTCTCTTCATTTGTTAATGACAGTGATGATGGTTCTTAATGCCATTCTTAATGCCAATGCTTTTCCAACTGGCCCAGGCCCTCACTCTCCCAGCTACAAAAGGACTCCTGTGGTAGTGAGACCTTGGACCATCGGCTGTGGTGAGGACTGCAGGGCCTGCTCCCTTTCAAGGGCTTTCCAACTGGCCCAGGCCCTCATTTGGAACAACCTTTTTGGGAAGTGTGGGAAGTTGTTCTGCTATTGTTTCCTGTTCCAAGTGGTTAATGTGTTTTAAAATGTCCTTAAGCAGTCGGTGGCATTTTAAATTTTTCTTTCTTTTTCTCCTTTTTTGCTTTGTTGGGGGTGGGTGGGTGGGATGGATATCTGGTTGGAGATTAATTTTAGTATACCTGTTCTGTTTTTGTTTTTTGTTGGAACTCATTGCGTGGCGAGTTCCCGCCCCCCGCCAGGATAAATAAAGACACGAGACACCAAATTTAAAGTTAATTGGGCGAATTAGGCCACAACTTTATTGAATTCAGGAATGAGAGGCATTGGCTTAGGCATTGGTCCTAACGACTATCTGGCTCCAGCCCATTTGCTGGAGACACGGGGAAGGGTTAACCTTAAATCGGGGGAGTCTCCTGCCAAGGCACGTCGACTAGGAGCTCCCCCGGGTCACCGCTCTGGGGCGTGCCTTTGGCCCACACCTCCATAGGCTTCGGACAGGGCCACGCCCCCCGGAGTCCTTTAACGGACCACCCTTCGCTCGCTGGGGGGAGGTGATGGCGTTCCTCCCCCCCACATCCTCTTAACCCCTTCTTACCAATGCCTACCGCCACACGAGCAATCGCTCGCCGCCAATACTCTCATGCCTGAAACCAATCCCTTATCCCCTTTGCCATATCCATCAGCCAAATGTCATTTCCAGCATCCAAGAGATGCACGCCATCAGCCAAATATCATTTCCCGCATCCGAAAGATGCACGCCATCAAACCGGTAGAGGGCCTCACCGTTGAGACATATGCCCGGGAGGTCAATGACACTCCCACCCAGGGCTGCCACTCTATGCACCACCGCCCTATTTATGGCTATCGGGCACATGCAATCTCTCCAAACCTGCCACGAGGCCCAAATAAAATAGTAGTGACGTTTGGGTAAGAGGCCTTAAGTTCCTCAAAGTCACTAAAGATATGCCACATCAAGTCGACTGCCTTTCTATAAGCTAACTCTTTTCGCTTAATTGGATAACTAAAGCATCTGGGGGGCCCTCCGCTGCCGCTCTGGCCCTAATAGCGGGCAACATTTCGGCCCAGCGCATTCCCCTTTGAGAGATCCAAGATATATTGATGTAGCTAAGGTGCGGCCTGAGACCGGAATTGATGGCGCGGACCCTGGCCCAATGCACCATGCTGTGCCCGATTATCCAGATGTGCGCCCTCATAGCTCCTGCACCCTAGGTCCCCGTTAATGGCATAGTTTCTATCCCAGTGGACGGTGCGGGGCCTATACTCCAAATATGCACCCCAACGTCACCTGAAAGCAAAAGAAGGTAACAAAGCCAGGTCAGGTATACTGTGAACAATCACAAGGACTTACGAATATATCCTTTATATGCATCAGACTTCCCTTAATGCATCAGACTTCCACTGCCCCCAAGTCCTTCATCCTTTCAGATGAGAGTCCCAAATGCACTGCTGTGGTGGCGGCCCCAATCCTAAAGGAGTTAACCGCGAATTCAAAGAATGTATAACTTGCTGTTAAAATGGAACACACAAGACGAAATGGTTAAATCTGCTATGATAAAGTGGGCACAGGATATTGGGCATAACATTATGTTTGAGGACTGGGAAAGGTTGTGGACCAATGGGCTGAACTTCACTGCATGTAATGCTTTGAAGGAAAATGTAATGAAAATGATATACAGATGGTACATGACCCCAGTTAAACTTGCCAAAATATACCATTCGTTTGATAATAAATGTTGGAAATGTAAAGAAAATGAAGGAACATTCTTTCACCTCTGGTGGACTTGCCCTAAAGTGAAGGCCTTCTGGGAAATGATATATAATGAGTTGAAAAAGGTATTTAAGTATACCTTCACTAAGAAACCAGAGGCCTTCCTCCTGGGTATTGTCGGCCAGAGGGTGTTAAAGAAGGACCGAACATTTTTTATGTATGCAACAACAGCAGCAAGGATACTCATTGCCAAGAATTGGAAGACTCAAGATCTACCCACACTGGAAGAATGGCAGATGCAGCTGATAGACTATATGCAACTGGCAGAGATGACCGGCAGAATCCGAGACCTGGGAGAAGAAAGGATGGAAGAAGATTGGAAGAAATTTAAAACTTATTTACAAAAATATTGTAATTTGATTGAATGTTAAGAAGGATGCTTGATCATAAATAATTGGCCACCACTAAACTAGATTGGAATTAGATGATAAGTGAGATTAAGGAAAAGACAAACCCTTTGGGAGAACTATTAGATTATATTTAAACGAGCGGATATAAGATTGTAAACAAGATGATTATTTGCTTGAAAAAACTTTTTAACAATGTAAGTGGGAGCAGGAGACGTGAGGAAGTCCAAACAAGTTATGAAATTTTGTGTATGATATAATAATAATAATAATAATAATAATAATAATAATAATAATAATAATAATAATAAATTTTATTTATATCCCGCCCTCCCCAGCCGAAGCCGGGCTCAGGGCGGCTAACAACACTAAAACAGTACAACATTATAAAACATTATAAAAATGAATTAAAATCAAAATTAATGGCAACCATAAACTAAAGTCTTGTAAAGATTGCCAAAGGAGGGAGTCAGGCTGCGCCCTGACCAAAGGCCAGGTGGAACAGCTCTGTCTTGCAGGCCCTGCGGAAAGATGTCAAGTCCTGCAGGGCCCTTGTCTCTTGTGACAGAGCGTTCCACCTGGTTGGAGCCGCAGCCAAAAAAGCCCTGGCTCTAGTTGAGGCCAGCCTAACCTCTCTGTGGCTTGGGACCTTCAAGGTGTTTTTATTTGAAGACCGTAAGTTTCTCTGTGGGGCATACCAGGAGAGGCGGTCCCGTAGGTACGAGGGCCCTAGGCCGTATAGGGCTTTGAAGGTTAAAACCAGCACCTTAAACCTGATCCTGTACTCCACCGGGAGCCAGTGCAGCTTGTATAGCACTGGATGAATGTGATCTCTAAGCGAAGACCCCGTAAGGAGTCTCGCTGCGGCATTCTGCACCTGCTGGAGTTTCTGGGTCAGTCTCAAGGGCAGCCCCACGTAGAGCGAGTTACAATAATCCAGTCTGGAGGTGACCGTCACGTGGATCACAGTGGCTAGGTCAGGGCGAGAGAGGTAAGGAGCCAACTGCTTAGCTTGGCGGAGATGAAAAAATGGCGCCTTTGTTATAGCTGCAATCTGCGCCTCCATGGAGAGGGAGGTATCGAAGATTACACCCAAACTCTTAACGGACGGTGCTGGCACTAATTGCACCCCCGCAAGCAATGTTATTTGTTATTTATGCTTTTCTCTTATAAAAATCTTAATAAATATTTTAAAAATATATATATATATATAAAATAACCGCGAATTCAGCTGAGGGTAAACCGCAGGCAGCAATCGCCCCTCGCATAACGCGCATGGACTGATGCCGTGCAAGACTGGAGCCATCCCAATGTTTGAGGAATGGACCTGAGACGGTTGGTCTCACATACATGAATTGTTTAGTGTCCTTTACTGCTGATTGGTTTTGGAACATTGGACATGCAGGAGGACTAAATTGGATCTGAACAAGGTCAGGTCTCTCAAACTACCTCGGGCAGCGGAATCTGGTTGGCCCTTACAAACCACATCGCATAGCGCCAAAGGCAATGGAGTATGCAGCTGTAAATAACTGGGCCTTGTCCTCGGACCAATAGATACTTCTTCTTTTTTTAATGTTTTTTATTTATTTATTATTATTATTATTATTATTATTATTATACATTTTTTTATTTATTTAAGAATTGGCATAGAATGTCATAAGTTAAGGGCCTTCTACCATCACTTTTAGGAGGCTGCAGCCTGCGCCAGCCCTACAGTGCCCTTCACACTAAGAAGGCCACACCAGGGTCTCTGGATTAAACAACCTTACAGAAAAAAGGAGATTGCCGCCTACTGGATGTTTAAGAGTCTTTGCTGCACGACCCAGCACCCTCCAATGTACCAAGTATTGCAGGGCTTCAGCCTTGGTAGGAGGTGTGTCAAGCCTAGGATTTTTTTAATTTGCCTTGAGGTGTGTCAAGCCTAGTTTTTTGTTGCTGTTGTTTGTTTGTTTTTTACTATTATTATAATTATTATTTTATAAATTTGCCTTGAAACTCCATAAAGTCCACCCAAGCCTTTTTATAAGATCTAAGCATGGGCGGGGCTCCTGAAGCTAATACTCCCTTCAGGACATCACGTTCCCAAGGCTCCAAAGATGCTCCCGGAATGGCTGTGGCAATTTGCTGCGCCTGTGCATCCGTGATGCCCTTGATAACCCCAGGGTAAATTTGGTAGAGAAATAGATGTTTAATTCTAAGCACAAAAGGACAAAGGTCTGGGACAGATTTGCCACTCTAGGAGAGTGCGAAAATTGTTTAGACAGGACACTGCCAACCGTTTGATTGTCGGTCCAGAAGCATACCTGGTGATTCCTGAACTCTTCAGCCCGCAAATGCCCTTGTACTTTTCCATGCACTAACCTTCAGGTCCGACTTGACCACTTTAGAGAGGCGCACTCAGTGTTGCGGAGCGCGCAGTCCCGCTGACAGCTTAGCCAATCACCCGCAAAAGGGGCGGCCCAGCATGCAACGTTGAGGTGACCGAAGCGTGACTTTACGCTGGCCAAGTGTGACCTTCTTGAGGGGAAGAAGTTGCAGGATTAATTTTTAAGTGCTGCTAGCCTCTCCCTTGGTAGGTGGGATGTCTGTGCAATTGTGTCCAATTCAATACCCAAAATAGGTTATGGTCATAACTGGACCCTCCGTTTTGTCCGCCACCAAAGGTACCCCAAGCTCCTCAGGTGAAAGCTTCTAAAGTAGAAGCGCAATCAGGGCTATTACTAATGATGGGGGAGAAGAGTTATCGAGGTAATGGGTCACCCCTTCAGAACCAGTTCTAAAGCGAAGAGCCCAGTCCAGAATTGCACTAAATGACTCAAAATGCACAAGCTACTGAGCACCCTATCGGCATAGATTTGTCTATGGAATAAGCCCCCTCAAATCTAAAAACCTTGCCATAGAAATTCCTCAGGGTGAATTGGCAGGAGACGGAAAGTCCACTCAATGTCGCAATTAGCCAAGAGCGCGCCCCTGCTGAACCTGCGCATACACTTTGTAGCCTGATCAAAGGAGGCATATTTCACAGAACAAGGCTTCTGTGGTATTGCATCATTGACTGAGCCACCTCTAGGGTAGGGTAGGTTGTGGATCATAGGATACTCTCCTGGAGTCTATGGGGGGACAATGCCTAAAGGTGAAATGAGTAAACCCGCTATAGGTGGCTCCCTGAAGGGACTGGCCACCCTCCCAGCCAGAAATTTCTTTTAATTTCTTTTTTGCAATAGCTGGCATTTCCCAAACTGGTTTGGGGGGGGGGGTTCCCTGAGTTAGGGGGTAATGAAACGAGGATCTTGAAGCCATAAGAGAAACTCTTTCCCAGGGTACTTTGCTGCCTCTATTTTATTTTATTTTAATAATAATAATTATTAAATTTTTAAACAATAAACAACATACATAAAAACATGATCTTTTTCCATAACCACATTTCATTCTCATCTTTGGACTTCCTCACATCTCTTGTTCCTGCACTCTGAACACATAATTTTTTCTAGCAAATTATTTACTTAATTCAATTTATATCATGTAATTGTCCAATATTGAATCTCTAATTTTAGAATTTAAATCACTCTTTTTTAAAAACTTAATTCTAGAATATTATTTATCCAAAATTAGTCTTTTCTTTCAATTACGTTTAAATTTATATTCCTTGTTACTAATTTGTTGGAGCCATATTATTACAGATCTTACATCTTTCTTAACATTCGTACAATTTACAGTGTTTTTGTAAATAGTCCTTAAATTTCTTCCAATCCTCCTTCACGAGTTCTTCTCCCAGGTCTCGGATTCTGCCAGTCATCTCTGCCAGTTCCATATAGTCCATCAGTTGCATCTGCCATTCTTCCAATGTGGGCAAATCTTGAGTTTTCCAGCCTTTAGCAATGAGTATCCTTGCTGCTGTTGTGGCATACATAAAAAGAGTTCGATCCTTCTTTTGCACACTCTGGCCAACAATGCCCAAAAGGAAGGCCTCTGGTTTCTTAGGGAAGGTATACTTAAATACCTTTTTCAGCTCATTATATATCATTTCCCAGAAAGCCTTCACTCTAGGACAGGACCACCAGAGGTGAAAGAATGTTCCTTCAGCTTCTTTACACTTCCAACATTTATTATCAGGCAAATGGTATATCTTTGCAAGCTTGACTGGGGTCATGTACCACCTGTATATCATTTTCATAATATTTTCTTTCAAGGCATTACATGCGGTAAATCTCAGACCTGTGGTCCATAACTTTTCCCAGTCAGCAAACATAATGTTATACCCTATGTCCTGTGCCCATTTTATCATACCTGTTTTAACAGTTTCATCCTGTGTATTCCATTTTAGCAGCAAGTTATACATTCTTGAAAGTATCCTAGAGCTGGGTTCTAACAGTTCTGTTTCTAGCTTTGATTTTTCCACCTGGAATCCTATCTTTTTGTCCAACTTAAAAACTTCTTTAATCTGAGCATAATGTAGCCAATCTCGCACTTTATCTTTTATTTTCTCCATACTCTGCAACCTCCAATTATCTCCGTCTTTTTCTATTATTTCCCAATATTTCGGCCATTTGGCCTCCATATTGAGTCTTTTCGGGGCCTTAGCCTCCATTGGTGATAGCCACCTTGGGGTCTTGTTTTCCAGTAAGTCTTTATATTTTATCCAGACATTAAACACTGCTTTTCTGACAACATGATTCTTAAAGGCCTTATGTATTTTAACCTTGTCATACCACAAGTATGCATGCCATCTAAAAGTATTGTTAAATCCTTCCAGATCTAAAACATCCGTGTTTTCAAGAAGCAGCCAGTCCTTCAACCAGCAGAAAGCTGCTGATTCGTAGTACAGCTTTAAATCTGGCAGGGCAAAGCCCCCTCTTTTAGCGTCAGTTAATATCTTAAACTTAATTCTGGGCTTTTTGCCCTGCCAGACAAATTTAGAAATATCTCTCTGCCACTTCTCAAAACACCCCATTTTGTCCACAATCTGTAGAGTTTGAAACAAAAACAACATCTTTGGCAATACATTCATCTTAATAGCAGCAATACGTCCTGACAAGGAAAGTTTCAATCTTGACCAAATTTCTAGATCCTTTTTAATTTCAGACCAACATTTTTCATAGTTATTTTTAAATAAGTTCATGTTCTTGGCTGTTATGTTTACCCCTAGGTATTTTACTTTTTTAACCACATTTAATTCTGTCTCTTTCTGAAACCTTTCTGATTCTGAAGAGGTCATTTTTCCCCCCCAAAACCTTGGTTTTTTGCTTATCAAGTTTAAATCCCGCCACCCGACCAAACTCATAGATCAGTTGCAATACCCTTTTAGTACTGGGCTCTGGCTCCTGTAAGGTCAATACTAGGTCATCTGCAAATGCTTTGAGTTTATACTGTTTCGCTCTGACCTGAATACCCTCCACCAACCGGTCTCCTCTAATCATATTTAAGAGCACTTCCAGGACCGATATAAATAGCAAAGGGGAAATAGGACAACCTTGTCGTGTTCCTTTTTCAATGTTAAACTCTTCCGTCACCACATTGTTCACTATCAATTTTGCCTTCTGCTCCGAATAAATTGCCTCTATCCCATTCTCAAACCCCCGCCCCACTCCCATTCCTTCCAGGTTTTTCTTCATAAACTTCTAAGAAATATTATCAAAGGCCTTTTCCGCATCTATAAATATCAAGACTGCTTTTGTGTTAATATTTGTCTGCAAGAGTTCCAAAATGTCAATAATGTTTTTTGTGTTTGCAAACAAATGTCTACCTGGGAGAAAGCCTGCTTGGTCCTTGTGAATCACTTCATTTAGCACTTTTTAAAATCTACTTGCTAAAATGTCTGCAAATATTTTGTAATCCACATTCAGGAGGGAGATGGGACGGTAATTCTTGAGTTGTGTCTTTTCGGTTTCTAGTTTAGGTATCAATGTGATGAAAGCCTCTTTCCACGACTCTGGTGCCTTCTTCCCTTCCATAATTTCATTACAAACCTCCATTAGTGGGAATATCAAATAGTCTTTCAATGTCTTATAATACTTGGAGGTGAGACCATCTGGCCCTGGAGATTTGCCCAATTGCATGTTCTGAATGGCTTCTTCAATCTCTTGTTGTGTTATTTTGTAGTTCAGGATAGTTCTATTTCGCAGGGACAACCTTGGTAGACCATTCTTCTTTAAAAATTGTTCTATCTCCAATTCATCTTGCGGCCCTTGTGTATATAATTGCTTGAAATACCTCTGGAAGCACTTTCTAATCTCCACTGGGTTCTGAATGTTTCTTCCTTCAATTTCTAGATTTGTTACCGTATTCAGTTTTTGTCTCTTTTTCAGCTGCCATGCTAGCAGCTTTCCACATTTGCTGATTCAAAGGATCTCTGTTTCATTAGCCTGACTTTCCATTCCACTTCCTGATTTATCAATTTTGAATATTGCGCTTGATAAAGTTTAATTTCTCTTAAAATCTCCTTTGATTTCGGTCTGGATCTTCTTCTCACCTTCTTCAATTTTCTCCAAAATCTTATCTTTTTTCTCATTCTGTGCTTTTTTCTTTATAGTGTTCTGTTGTATCAGAAACCCCCTCATAACCGCCTTACTTGCATCCCAGATAGTTCTTTTTTCCACCGTGGTGTTCAGGTTAATCTCAAAATAGTCCTTCAAAGCTTTTTGGGCCTTTTTAATGATCTCCTGATCTCTAAACAAGTTGTCATTCATCCTCCATCTAAAGGAGCCGGTTGGGGTTAGTCTCATGTCCATCTTCACGGCGCTATGGTCGGAGCAGGTCTTTGGGCAGATTTCCACTTTTTTTATCTTGGGTGCCAGGCCTCTAGTTGTCCATATTTGGTCGATTCTTGTCCATGTCAGTTGGGCTTCAGAAAAAAATGTTCCCTCTCTTCCTAGGGGGTTCTTTGTTCTCCAGATATCAATCAAGTCCATGTTGTCAGTAAGTTCAAAGAATGTTTTGGGTAGTCTGCCTTCTTTTGTTACATTTTGACTATGTGACTTATCCATGTTGGTTGATACCACCCCATTCATATCTCCCATCATAATGATGTTGTCATAGTTCAGATAGTCCAGCATTGTCTCATGCAGCTTCTTGTAGAATTCCGATTTTCCGTCATTTGGCGCATAAACTCCTAATATCAAAAACTTTTCTCCTTGGTTCTGGATCTCAATTGCCAGGATTCTTCCTTGTTCATCTTTGAATAATAATTTTGGTGACAGGCTCTCTTTTGCATATATCACCACACCTCTTTTCTTAACTCGATCCGAAGAAATAAATTCTTGGCCTAGTCTTTTATTTATTAACACTTTTCTGTGAAGCCTAGTCACATGTGTTTCTTGTAAGCAAATAATGTCCAATTGTTCTTTTTTTAAAATGTGAAATATCCTTCTCCTTTTCTCCGGGATGTTGGCGCCATTTATGTTCCATCTCAGAAGTTGCAAAGACATCCTGGATATATCTGTTATTGCCCTGGTGGTGGTATCTTTTTGTCCTGGTCTTCAGACCCCAAGGGTGTAGGTATAGATGCACATGATGGTCCAGCCCCTGAAGGTTCTTCAATCCCTTTCTGAAGGTCCTCTCCGTAGATATTCAAAAATTTGTCTCTGTCTTCAGCGGTTTTAATTTTCACCTTCTTCCCTCTGAACGTGAAAGATAGTCCTTGTGGAAATTCCCACCTAAAGATAATTGAGTTGCTCCTCAACAGCCTTGTTAGTTCAAGGTAGGTGGATCTAAGGTCCAGAAGTTGTCTAGGAATATCCTTATAAATCTCTGCTCTTTTGTCCGAAATTTCAAGTGACTTTCCGTAGTGTAGTCCTAGTATCTTGTCTCTTTCCTCCTTGGATCTCAAAGTAATCAAACAGTCTCTGGGCTTGTCCTTCCTTGTTAATTTCCCAAGTCTAAAGGCAGTCACAATTTTAAAGTCCTCTTCTTCCTTCAAGGGCCACCACTTAGAAAATTCCTTTGTCAAAAAGTCAATTAGATTTCCTTGTTTAGGTTCAAGTTCTGGTACACACCTCAATCTTAAGTTGTTTTCCCGGGCCCGAAGTTCGATCATAGACAGATAGGCCTGGTGTTCCCCAACCTGCTTGTGGAGTGGTCTTACCTCCTGCTCCAGTGCCTCAGTTTTCTGGATAGCTTCCTCTGCCAGTTTCTGGTTTTCTACAGTGGATTCAGTTAATTTGCCAATTGCTTGTGCGTTTGAAGCAACTTGCTCAGTTAATTTGTTGACAGAGTCTCTAGTCTGATCAATCTTAACCGTTTGTTCATCCACTTTTTTATCTAGGCCTTCCAGTTTTTCAAGTATTTTGTCTAATACTGAAGCAGGTCCCCCTGATGCCATATCTTCTTCCAGCAGCTGTTCAGCTCCCTCTAGTTCCAAAACATTGGGGGCAGATGATCTTCGTGGCTGTGAAACTAAAGTCAAGGTTGCTTGCTTTTTTCCTCTAGCCGCTCTTGTTTGTCTCGCAGTGCCGCTCATTCCAATTCTGTCTGCTAGTCAAGGTCAAATTAAATATGTTCCCATGAGAATCCACAAGCCCATAAAGTAAACTTTTAGGAGGAAAAGAAACCAAAAGGAAAGTCAAATGTAGTTATAAATCCAAAGTCCTCTAGAGGGAGCCCACCTATATTATCGGGGATAAATCAAATTATTTATCTTCCTTGTTTAAATCTTCAAAGTTTTCCCAAATTTCCATATTTACACAGTCCAAACAGCCTTTAGTTCCCCAAAAGACCTTCAGTTTAGTTGTATTTAGCAGAGTTGGTCTCAAAATGTAACAATGTCTCAATAAGTGCAGAATGTAACAGTTCAATGTAACAGTTCCACTAAAGCTCAGTTAATAATACCTTCAGCAACAAAATGTCAAAATCTTGCAATCTGACAGCTCTGTTATCCAGGCAGTCCGACTGCCAGGGATTCTTTATCAATTTGTAAATCCAACGGAGCAGGTATCAAACAGTTCGTATTCCATAATAAAGCTTTTAACAAGTTAAGTCCTAAAGCAGCTTAAATAGATGTGAGAATTGCTTGCCTTTTGACGCCTCTTCAAAGGCTCCAAACATCAAAGTCTTTGCTTTAAATCTTTAAGCAGTGGCAAGAGACGGACTTCCTGGTTTCTTGGGTAAGCACAAGATTGCTACCCGAATGTGGAACCCAAAATAAGGAGGCCAAAGTGCAAGGGAGCTCCTCACTATTTCGGAAGATGCCACAGTGACCATGGGCCTGAATTGTTGGTAAAAGGTTTCAAAAGCAGAGGAAACACTGACTAGGCCTGTGGGTCGCAGGGCACAGGAGGCTACCCTGACCCATCTTGGACACAGGACCCACTGTTGAATCATTGGCTGCTCTCAGCACTGCCACGGTGAGGTGGCGTATCCGGGATGCATTCTTGGGTGAGCACAAGAGGTGCCGCTGCCACCTGGGCTGCAGGCCTATATTGCCTATAAAATGTCTAAAAAGCATTGAAAAAACTGCCAAAGTCTGTGGGTTACTAGGTACCACGAAGGCCTGAGGCCCCTCTTGGTTCCCTTATGCCACCCCCAGATTCAGCAGGCATTACAAAGCCTGGGACCCCTCCTGGTTCCCTTGTGCCGCCCCAGATATAGCTGCATTTTGCTGGTTCTCTTGAGCAGACATAGTTTGATACCCTTAATTAGCCTGGTTCAGTAAAATCAACGCCAACTAGCTTGGATTATATGCGTGAGCTGCAAGCAATATCACGGTAGTTCAGTATTGTCTGCACTGGTAAGTTTAAAGGACTCAAAGATGCCTAACTAATCTCCAACAAATTGTATTTAGCTGCAAACAATATCACCATAGCTCAGTATTATCTGCACTGGATAGCAATCCAAAATACCAGCCCACACCTCAAAGCAATGTATTTAGAGGAATATTGAGTTTGTAATAAACAGAAGAGAACCTTTGATAATGTAAGCAGCTATGCAGCAAGCTAGAGGTAGAATTATAAATTGTAACCCAGCAATACAGCAGTGAAAAATGATAAATTGACTTATGCAACAAACCTATAAGCAAAGCAAAGCTCCGAAGAGCCCTTAAGCACTGTTATCAAAATCAACCAAATGAATTAAATTGCAGATTAAATATATACTTGTAAACTAACAGATGAAATACCTGAAAGAGGTGAACGTAGAAGAGGCATGGGCTATTTACTTTAGATTCCCTATAAACCTGTATGCAAAGCTCGCAAGAGATTGCAGGCGAAGAAACCCTTCAATAAATCGAATGATAGAAAACCCTGATCTCTTTTTCCTTATAACTATGAGTTGACTGTACCAAATTATAAAACTTAATGCCTAGACAGAGAGTAAATGACACAGCTCCACAGAGCACCGCCAGCTGAATGAAATAATTTGAATTCCAATATACTGTGCACTAATGCTTCAATTTAATTTAAATGCGTTTCGTAAATTCCCAGAATGAAATTCTTAAGAGTGTAAGTATAAACAAAAGCAGTAAATTAATTAGAGGATATTAATTCTAAGATCAGCCTAGCCAGAGACGCTGTAGCCAGTTCTATACAAGCTTATGCACCAAGAGGAGGGGCTCCCTGCAGCCCCTTGCGCACTCTTATTTAAGCTAGGCTCTTTTAATAATTGCGCTTTCATCCTTTGTTTATATTACTTATGTTTATTTCCTTTGCTTGTATTGTTTAGATTGCTTATAAATTTAAAACCAACGAGAAAGTGAGGGGCACTCGAAAAGGAGATAGCTCCCACGTGGTTTTGCCTCTTCTAAAGTGGTTGCCGCCACAAGGCCACGTGGGCAATCAAAATGGCGGCCGTAATGCATTCCCGTTGCCTAGCGACGATGAACATGCGGAAACACTTAACGCTAGCCCTTTAACACTGAAAAATTCCGCAGCCTCAAGAGCAAAACCTGCAGGCATTCCCCACATACCCCTTATGAACGTTAATTATTCCCCTGGTTTTCTCGCCGGTTAGACTTAAAAGGGAGGGTTTGTAAAATAACTTCCCACGTGGAATGCCTATAGTAAAATGGTGGCCGCCCAGAAGGCCACGTGGGCGGATGAAATGGCGGCCGGGGCACACTGGTTGCTCAGCAACAGCGCAGCTGCTTCCGACGCTTTCCAAGTCTAAACTTCCGCGTGAAAATAAAGCAGCCTGTAGAACTCACCCCCTCAAGAATGCTGCTGAAATGATTATTTAACCAGAAATTCTGCCCCTCACCCTGGCAGAAAAATGAAACACAACCGGCACAAAACGCAGCCTGCTCTCCTCCCGCAGCTGCCGTTCAGCCTAATTGCACCGCGCTCCCCTGCACAAACCCTTAGCTAAAACCTGAAGCCCCAACAGCAAAACCTGATTGGATGGGTGCACTGTGTCCTCCGAACGGCGTGGCAATAACGAAGAGGAGCCAAACGTTCTTCCTTGAGCTCCTTGCAGAACAGGCAGTCAGCAGTCGAGGGCAGGCAACGGATCACCAGAAAAAGCTCCACAAAGCTGAATAAATTCCTCTGAAGGAGGCATGCAGCAGCAGGCACAGCAAACTCCTGAGGGAAGGGAACTTGCACCGAAACACAGAGCTCCCTGTAAAACTGTAGACGTGAAAGAGATGCTGGAAGGAAAGCACACAAACACACACACACACACACAAAGTGATTTTAGCTCAATTACAGCTCCGGTGTTAAACTGCAGCACCTGGAATGGAGCGCAAAGGGGGAAACCCCCAGAAGGAGAAAAGCCCCACAAAACTAGAGATAACAACTCCTGAAAATCAAGCAGTTTAGAAATCAAGCAACACCAGCAGCGAATGCTGGAAATTCCCTGTAAAAGAAAGGGAGCTTTTTCTGTGAAGCTACAGCATATTGAGGTGCCCTGCAGCTCAAGAACAAAGGCAACAAAGAAGCAAGGTAGGAATGCTCCAGGCAAGGCAGATAAGATCTCCGACAAGCAGGAACAGCTGATATGCGGGAAACAAACGTGAGGGCTAGCAGGCGAAAGCAGGCGAAAAGAGGGCGAGCCCCCTCCGTGCCGGCTCTAAATAGGGCAAACCACGCCCCCCCCAACAGCCAGCTGATTGGCTGGCTGGGGGGGGCTGGCCCGGCCGGGATTCCCCTGCTCTTGCGGGGGCTGGGACCAGCCCCCGCTCATGTGGGGGTGGGCATGAAGCCCGCAACCCCACCTCCTGTGCAGGCCGGAAGTGGCTTTTTCTAGTAAAAGGAGAAATTGGACTTGGGGGGGCATGTTGGCTTCCCATGTGCGCCAAGGGCCTTGGGAGGGAGCTGGTGTGGAGGTTGTGAGATGCCACTTTGCCTTGAGGAACTTTGCATGGGGCAGGGGAGCAGCATGATCATGGAGCGGTTTGTGCTTGTGTGAGGAAGGATGCAAACTTGGGTTTGAGGCCCCGGCAGCGCTGGGAAGATTCTCCTGCCTGAAGTTCTGGAGAGAAGCTGCCAATCTGTCAGGTCTGTCTGTCTTGGTATAAGGCAGCTTCCTAAACCCAGGAAAGGGGGCTCATCTTCCTGCAGTGGGAAGCAATACTGCATTTTGCAGGGCTGGACGTGGTCCTCCGCTAAGGCCTTGGAGAAGCCAAATATAAGCTCAGCCAAATATAATATGTTTAAGTTGAAGAATGACAATGGAAGAGTGTGGTAGATCATTGCCAGTTTTTGATACTGGGTCACAGCCTACTTGAAGTTGATATTCTTTTAGCCCCACAGCCATATTGGTAGAATAACAGAAACTGAAGCAAGGAATTGCTTTGCTAGTTCATAGCTAAAGGTAAAATAAGAGGGAAATAATTCTAAGGACTTGGAGAGGAAGATATTTATATATAATAAATTTATTTAATACATAGACAATTTAATACAAATTGTTTGTACTCTGAATATGTACCGGTAAATAATTTATTTGATGGCTGAAAATGGTGTCAGGGAGAGGCACACGGGAGAAGATTTAAGAACAGAAACCAGCACTTATAGAGAGCCTAAAGAGATCATTAGCAGCCTGTCGTCTGACAGCCCAGCAAGTCAGAGGCAGGGAGGGAGGAGGATGAGCCTTGAACAAGTCATTATGTACACAGAGGAAGTCAGGGGCGGGGTTTCCGCAGACTTGCATGCTGGGTAAAAAAAAAGGAAAAAGAAATCAGACGCAGAAACTGTGCCAAAAGGGTCGGACGTTGATTGAAACACTGGAGATGCACTTTTTAACGTTGTCAATAAATCAAATAGATTGGAACTGGCCGTGAGCCCGGAGTTTTATCTATGCCAGCTTGACAGCATAAAGCCTCTGACAAATGATACCCAAAATGTACTTCTGAGGGTTGTGTGATAGATCTTTCACATGGTAAATAGAAGAGTTGGACTTTGCTTACTGTGAAAAATGTTTAATATGGTTTAATCTTACAAAAAACATTTTGTGCACATCATGTACCACTCAAGTTTAAATGATACTACAACATGGTGATTTAAATGGTGATTTAAATTTTTAACATTTGGTTAGCTGGCCTAAAAAGTGTGTTTTAATGCAGAATTTCTGAAGACAAGCTAGGAAACAATGCTCCCCAAGAGAAAGAAGGAAGGGAAAACAAACCAAAAACCGATCTCTTACTAGTTGTGATTGAAAAAATAAAACTGCTTCTGAGATCATACAATTTTTGGAAAGAGGATGTCAAGAAATCTGCAGAGAAGAAACTGTAAATATCCTTGCCTTTCCTTGCCTTTTACTCTTTTACTCAAGCAAAGATGGAGAACCTGGGGGCCTCCTGATGTTGCTGGAATACAGCTCCCATCTTCCCTGATCACACTGGCAATGCTAGCTGGGACTGATGATAGTTGGAGTCCAAAAACAGCTGGAGGACCACAGGTTCCCCCAGCCCATGCCTATAGTTAGATTTGTAAACTGCTTGGGGTACAGCTAAATATTTTCCTTTCCTCACTATGAGAAGCTATATTGCCACCATAACCACCAGCAGCAATAAAAATATTGGACTAGATTCAATTAAATAAGTTGTGCTAGTGGGAACCAGTATGACTCATGCTAGTGCAAATGGGCATGCCCCCCCATTCTGCTCCAGAGAAGCACATTGAAGTGGAAATCCTTCCCTTCAGACAAGCAGAAATTCTTACACTGATGGAATGATCTCCTTAGCACTACTTTGAACTCCACCCATTTGCAGAATAACAAAACACTTTACGCATTCCTGCTGATATCTATCAATATAGAATTTAATTTCTGAAGTGCTTTATTCCTCCACTTTCCTTCCAATTGCTCTCCACAGGGCTCCTTTCACATCCCCATTCCTCAGGCTGTAGATCATGGGATTGAGCATGGGAGTGACGACCCCATAAAACACAGCCACTACTTTTTCCTTGTCAGTGAATGTTTTGGCTTGAGGCCTGAGGTACATGGCCAAGGTTGTGCCATAGAAAATTCCCACCACAGCCAGATGAGAACCACAGGTTGACAAGGCCTTACTACGGCCTTGTGATGAGCGGATACGCAGAACAGCGACACCAATGCGACCATAGGTCACCAAAACAAAGGAGAAGGGGAACACCAGAGTGAAGACACTGGTTACCATCATGCTGACTCCACTGGCTTGGGTATTAGAGCAGGCCAATTTCAACACTGCCTGGAGCTCACATTTGAAATGATTCACCACATTGGGCCCACACAAGCGTGCCTGCATACTGAAAAAGGGAACAATGGTCAGGAGGAAAGAGCTAGACCACAGGCTGACTGCCAGAGAGATGCACAACTTTTGGCTCATGATTAAGCTGTAACGTAGAGGGTAGCATATTGCCACAAGACGGTCATACGCCATCATTGCTAGCAAAAGGCACTCGGCCACTGCCAAAAACAGAGCAATGCTCATTTGTGCAAAGCATCTGCCCTTGGAGATTGTGGGCCTGTCTGTGAAGCAGTGGGCCAGCATCTGTGGGACAGAGGTGGTGACATAGCAGACATCAATGAGGGAGAGGTTGCTGAGGAAGAAATACATGGGTGTATGGAGGTGCGAATCCATCACAATGAGCACCACAATAAGTCCATTCCCAGCTACAGCAACCACGTACATCAGCAAGAAGAGAATAAACAAAACAGCACGTGCTTTGGGGTTTCTGGAGAGGCCTATTAGAACGAATTCAGTCACTGCAGTTGTGTTGCCCCATTCTTCCATGTTACCTGTAAAAAGTGATATCAAATATCATTGGACCTCATGTAGGACATTCCAGCCCTTCTGTTTATTTCCTCAGTTGTGAAATGTTATAAATGGAAAACAAATTAAAAGTTTATGTGTAGAGATCATGACTAAGTCCCAGCCACTAATGAAAGGCAAAATGTAAAGCTTTTGTTGATTAATCTAATTTTGTTGTTGTTTGGTCGTTTAGTCATGTCCGACTCTTCGTGACCCCATGGACCAGGTCAGATCCCCTTAATGGATCACTGCCTTGTCATGGTGAAGGGGCTTGAATAACTCAGCGAAGCTATGAGCTATGCCGTGCAGGGCCACCCAAGATGGACAGGTCATAGTGGAGAGTTTTGACCAAACGTGATCCACCTGGAGCAGGAACCGGCAAGCCACTCCAGTATACCTCCCAAGAAAACTCCATGGATAAAGACAACAGACATATAATCTAATTTAGGTGATACATTAACATTCACCAGGTTGTACTGCAAACTGACTAACATTTGATAGCAGATTAAGAAATTCAATTGGCTCTGTGTAATTAGGAAAGCATAGAGGGTATTTTCCCTTTCTTCATTTGCATTTGGAAGGGTGCATTGTACTGGTTTGCACTATGCAGAAGCAGTGGAGAAAAAGGTCCATGTGTTCCCTACGAAATCTTTGGAGTAGATAACACTTTCCCTCCATTCTACTGAGTATTGGATATTGTGTATGCATCCATTAATGCCAAACAAGCATAGATCCCCAGGTCACAACATGCATTGGGGGGCGACAACCATACATTCGCCACCAGTCAAGCCATGAAGGGTGAAATAATTTGCAAGCAAACTCACTCCACCTCACCCAAAGCCTCATTTAATTCATGTTGTAATGAAAGCCAAGAATAATCTCAGATTTAACCTTTGGGGGGGGATATTAAGGTGCCCTCCAGATGTTTCTGGATCACAACTCCCATCATCCCTGGCCTTTGGCCAAGCTGGCTGGGTCAGATGTCTGTACAGCCATATGGGTAATCACTCACTCATGGCATATGGACTGGAATAGATTTTATTCTGTGTTTTATATATCACTAATATTTTCAGTTTTATTTCTAAACACTTTAAAGATTTATCTGTCCAAAAACAAACAAGCAAACAAACCGCTCCAAATTAGATAACAAATGGCTGACCTACTAACTGGTTAAAACATTGAGAGGATCATTTTGCTGTTCTTTCATAAGGGAGGTTCACTATAGTTTGGTCATTATGTTCATTTTATACGTAGCTCCAGGTCAGATTTCATGCTTTATCGTCAATCTATATTAGGGTTGTCAAACGTCTGGAACTTCCTGGACATATCCAGAATACTGCAGTCGTCAGCAGTGTCTGGGCAAAAATTGGCCAAAAATGGCCTGGAAAATCCGGACATATGGTAGCCCATGTCGGCAGTTTCATTTTTGCCTGTTTCCCATAAAAATAGCTCAAAAATTGCATTTTAAGCTCAACAACTTTGGGCAAAACTAAACTTTTTTTTTAGTTAACCACTCAACAACTTTTCTGTTTGAAATATGGCAACCCTATATTATATTATAAGCCTATAGACTTGTCTTTCTCAAACTAGAGCTTTCCACATATTGGACTTGGTCAATGTTCAGGGATGAAGGCAAGTGGAGTTCAACATCTAGACAATGTGAAGTGGTGGAATATGCCAGTAAGTGTGGTAGTTCTGTCAGCTTTTGATTTTAAGAAATCTGGTTCTTGACTGTGGTCAGTGGCGGGGTCTGAACTGTAGTATTCTGAATGATAGAGCCTGGTTGACTCTAGTGGGAGTTGAGCTGATAAAAAACCCTTTTCTTCCTTGTTTTGCTTTTTGCATTGGTACTTAGAGATATAGAGAGTTTAGCTTGGTACAGGAGCTGCAGAAGTCAATAGAGCAAGAACAACCCCCTGAGATGATACTGCCAATTTGCAAAATCCAGCCATAGTTAAGCACCTTTAAGAGCTGGTGATTTCTATGGGATAGAGATAGTCATGGACGTACAACCCTCTCTGAATGGTTCATATTCTCTCTCTCTCTCTCTCTCTCTCTCTCTCACACACACACACACACACACACACACACACACATCACAAACAGACAAATTTAAGAGAGAATCTATATTTTAAATATTCTTCACTGGAGTCCTGCAACATTTAGAGAGCACCAGGTTGGGGAAGAGTCCTGTAAGTGTGACAGTCTTGCGAACCCCTGTCAAATTGCTGTGCCAATATCAGTCTTTTGTCCCTCAGCTCAGCAGACTTTAAAAAAAAACCCTCTTAAGTCTGATCTCCTCAAAATGGCTCTGTATTTTACAAAATAAATAATCCTAGTTGCATTTTAAGAATGGCTGAAAATTTGCAGATGCAGGATGATGGCAGGATTTCAAACATGCAGCAGCCACTGCATCACAACTACTGCTCCATTCAGTTCAGGGCAGGCAGAAGTGTGTGTGTGTGTGTGTGTGTGTGTGTACACGCACGTATGTATACACACACACACACACACACACTTATATCCTTTGTGCATGGATTCATTAGTTTCATAGAAATAAATGGGACCGCTGGAACACAGAGAGAACATCTCTGTCAGGTTCAGAAGGGCAACTAAAGACAATACTTTTAGCACCTGATGATATTAGTTGGAGAGAGAGTACCTACGTTACATTGATATTTTTATTAGCTGCAGAGAGTTAGTCATGTGCTTACCTCCTTCACTGAAATAAGAGGAAGTCACAAATAATATATTAATTACTGGATCCTATTCAAAGTTTGGATTTGGGGACATCAGCCCCTTCCCACACCACACAAAACCAACCCACCTGAGAGAACCCACGTATGAAGTATTGTTTTCAAAGAATGGATTTTATTACCTTCACACCACAAGCTACTTAGCAGAGAATGTATTGCAGATTTGCCCATTTTTGAAAACCTAAGCAAGCTGTTGGGCTGTATTTGACTTAGTGGTTCACATACTGTTCAGATCTTTCTTCAAACCAAACCTCCCCCACTCCTTTCACACTTGCTAGCTTTACTCACAAGGAGCAAACTAAAACATTTGTTTGTTTGTTTGTATGGAGTATTTCCTTAGGAGATTTTTCTCCTGCTCTTTGACTTTGACACACTGAAGGTGTTTCACAAAAACAAGAGACAGAAAGTGCAGTAAATAATAATAATAATAATAATCTGAAACAAGGCTCTAACAACATGTTTGCATCACAGTGTATTTGGGGAGATGAAGCAACCATATAAAATATCTCTAAGTGTATTCTTTAGGTCCTGAATTAGTGCATGTAGATTCTCAACTCAAAAAGATACTCTTCGTCACCCTTATATTTTATGGAATATCTGTCTACCATAAGGGTCTCCTATATTGAAAGACCATATACAACTGTTTACTAGAAACAGCGTCAAACACACCTTCAAAACTTTTTATCACACTTACGTCTCAAAAAAAATCACTCCACTGTGAATGCGCTTGAACATTCAGCAAACATCCGTTTTAACTTAGTCCTACTTATTGAAATTTAAATCTTTAGATGACTCACTAGTGTTGTAGAATCTTCATCTGGCTAAGAACAAAACATAGTTTCGTCGGAACCAATTAAGATTTACATTTTTATGGTATTGCCAAAGTATTTATAATATCTCCAAACATTTTTAAATCCATGATCTTATGTTGGAAATTCAGAACTGTTTATGAGATTCCAGAGGGACCACATCCCATGAGGATAATTAATGAAGAAGAGCAGAAGCTAGAAGCAACTTCTAAGAATTTGCAACATCAAAATATCAAACATAAACTGAAAAGGATAATATGACTTTTTTCCAGGCTTCTTCAAAGTGCACATTGTGCACATTGTGTTGCAGAAATTCACTCAAGTTCTGAACCCCTGAACCCTTGAATTTGGTAATTGCTATATCAGATTTTTTTTCTGATGAAAAAAGTACCAAACATTTGGCTCAATAGCTTCTTAAATTTACAGCACTAAAATATCAATGATAGACTGAAAGAATGAGAGGAAATATTTCAGTGTTGCATTATTATGATCTTTCCATCAGTGTAAACATCACACTTTGTCAGTTGGAACAATCTCCCCCCCCCCTGCTGTTCTGGGGGTTCTCCTGACCTTCCAGAATGGATGTGATGGAGATGCAGAGGTACTTGTGGGGTGAATGGGGAAACCTGACTTTGGGCTAGCGGAAGTCCTTGCACGGGCTTTTGCTGGCACATCAGGTTAGTTGAAGCTGGCCTGATGTGACTTTCCTCTATTTTTTCATTTCAGTTCACTTTTAATTTGTATACTTCCTTTCTGTATTACACAAGGCAGTTTACAACAATGAAATATACAACAAAGATCACACACCTTATAATCTGATCCAATACAACAAGGTCATAATAAAATAATAACTTTAAAATAAGCAACATATCAAATGAAGTAATATTCAATAATCCATTAGAACACAATTGTATACAACAGTAATATTGAGGTACTCTGGGCTTCTAAAAAGTACACACTATCAGATAAATTCACTCAGGTTCCTGAACTATGGGCAGACTCAGTTGGTGTTACACCAGGACATTTTCTGTTGGCAGGATTGAGGATGCCATTAGTTTCAGCTCGAGATAAATGCAAAGTGATATTGAAGGTTTCTTCTCCAAGGAAACATCTGAGAAATTCCATGGGACATGCCCCCAAAACAGCAACCAAATTTGATAAAACTACCGAAAGTTTCAAGGGATCTGTGTAGTATCACAGTATCTGTGTAGTAGCAGTATTCAACTAAATTGTTCACCTTCACTTCTAACCCCCAAAACACCAATTTGAAATCAGCCCAATCAGAGCTTTATCATCTTCTTTTTATGAAGATGGAACCCAAAAAACCCTTTTGCTTTGGTTGGTGGTGATTCTGGTGCACACACAAAAAAACACCATGAGAATTGAAATAAAGCTAATCAAAGCTTATTCGCATTATTTGTATGCATATGGAAGCAAAAAGACGGTGTTGTGTTACTTTGGTCTCATTACACACACACTGAGATTTCTGGGTCAATGTGCATTAATACCAAAGAACACGACATGAAATAAGCGAAATCCAAGATTCTTCTTTCTATGTAGCTGGAACCCAAAACAAGCTGTTTGGCTTTGTTTGGGCTTATTGCACTTCGCATTGCTATTTGTGGGTGAATGAACACCGAAAGTACAATCCAAGCTTATTCGTCCTCTTTCTACTGAAATGGAACCAAAACACATATGTTTGATTTGGGCTGATAACAAACAGGTCACTCTGCGATTTTTGGGTGAGTGTGCATTCTAACCCTAAAAACACCAAATTGAAATACGCCCAAACAGAGCTTTATCATCTTCTTTCTATGTAGATGGAACCCAAAATACGTTTTTGCTTTGGTTGGGGGTGATTCTGGTGCACACCCCAAAAACACCATGCGAATTGAAATAAGCCCAATCAAAGCTTATTCGCCGTCTTTCTACGCATATGGAAGCAAAAAGACGGTGTTGTGTTATTTTGGTCTCATTCCAGACACTTTGCGATTTCTGCGTCAATGTGCATTAACACCAAAGAACACGACATGAAATAAGCGAAATCCAAGATTCTTCTTTCTATGTAGCTGGAACCCAAAACAAGCTGTTTGGCTTTGTTTGGGCTTATTACACTTCGCATTGCTATTTGTGGGTGAATGAACACCGAAAGTACAATCCAAGCTTATTCGTCCTCTTTCTATTGAAATGGAACCAAAACACCTATGTTTGATTTGGGCTGATAACAAACAGGTCACTGCGATTTTTGGGTGAATGTGCATTCTAACCCCAAAAACACCAATTTGAAATAAGCCCAATCAGAGCGTTATCATCTTCTTTTTATGTAGATAGTCTTAGATAATTAAGCTTAACTAATTGGTTTACGATGGGACGCAGGTGGCGCTGTGGGTTAAAGCCTCAGCGCCTAGGACTTGCCGATTGAAAGGTCGGCGGTTCGAATCCCTGCGGCGGGGTGCGCTCCCGCTGCTCGGTCCCAGCGCCTGCCAACCTAGCAGTTTGAAAGCACCTCCGGGTGCAAGTAGATAAATAGGGACCGCTTACCAGCGGGAAGGTAAACGGCGTTTCCGTGTGCAGCTCTGGCTCGCCAGATGCAGCTTTGTCACGCTGGCCACATGACCCGGAAGTGTCTCCGGACAGCGCTGGCCCCTGGCCTCTTAAGTGAGATGGGCGCACAACCCCAGAGTCTGTCAAGACTGGCCCGTACGGGCAGGGGTACCTTTACCTTTTACCTTTAATTGGTTTACGACCCCAATTAGCTGCAGTTTATAGCGGTCCGGCACGCTCCTCAGACAAGCTGCGCCAATCTGCGTCTCTCCGGTTTCGCCTTGCAGAGTAAAACACAGCGGAACAACTGTTGCTTCAGATCCATGCAAACACACGAAACGTTTGTGTGTCTATTTATCAGTCCTTTATTGCAGCAGAATATTTACAACTCAGCATTTCTCAGATAGACTCTCCCGGACTTCTAGCACTCATGGCTAATGGCTGCTGTCTCTCTCGAAGACACACAGAACAATAAGGAAAAACTCCTCCCACCTTCCAAACCTGACGTCAGAATGTGAGGCGTCACTCAGAACATCTTAACCCTGTAAATTCTGAATCCCAACAGATAGAACCCAAAAAACCTTTTTGCTTTGGTTGGGGTACTTCTGGTGCACACCCAAAAAACACCATGCGAATTGAAATAAACCCAACCAAAGCTTATTCGCATTCTTTGTATGCACATGGAAGCGAAAAGACGGTGTTGTGTTACGTTGGTCTCGTTACACACACACTGCGATTTCTGGGTCAATGTGCATTAACACCAAAACACAACGAAATAAGCGAAATCCAAGATTCTTCTTTCTATGTAGCTGGAACCTAAAACAACCTGTTTGGCTTTGTTTGAGCTTATTACACTTCGCATTGCTATTTGTGGGTGAATGAACACCAAAAGGACAATCCAAGCTTAAACAAGAAAATTCCTTCCAGTAGCACCTTAAAGACCAACTAAGTTAGTTCTTGGTATGAGCTTTCGTGTGCATGCACACTTCTTCAGATACTGTTTTGACTATGGCAGACCAACACGGCTACCTATCTGTAACTGAATCCAAGCTTCTTTGTCCTTTTTCTATTTAAATGGAACCAAAACATTTATGCTTGATTTGGGCTGATAACAAAGCTCACTCTGCGATTTTTGGGTGAATGTGCATTCTAACCCCCAAAACAGCAATTTGAAATCAGCCCAATCAGAGCTTTATCATCTTCTTTTTATGTAGATGGAACCCAAAATACGTTTTTGCTTTGGTTGGGGGTGATTCTGGTGCACACCCAAAAAACACCATGCGAATTGAAATCAGCCCAATCAAAGCTTATTCGTCGTCTTTCTACGCATATGGAAGCAAAAAGACGGTGTTGTGTTATTTTGGTCTCATTCCAGACACTTTGCGATTTCTGAGTCAATGTGCATTAACACCAAAGAACACGACCAAATAAACGAAATCCAAGATTCTTCTTTCTGTGTAGCTGGAACTTAAAACAACCTGTTTGGCTTTGTTTGGGCTTATTACACTTCGCATTGCTATTTGTGGGTGAATGAACACCGAAAGTACAATCCAAGCTTATTCGTCCTCTTTCTATTCAGATGGAACCAAAACACCTATGCTTGATTTGGGCTGATAACATACATGTCACTGCGACTTTTGGGTGAGTGTGCATTCTAACACTAAAAAAACCAATTTGAAATAAACCCAATCAGAGCTTTATCATCTTCTTTTTATGTAGATGGAACCCAAAACACCTTTTTGCTTTGGTTGCGGGTGATTTTGGTGCACACCCAAAAAACACCATGCGAATTGAAAAAAGTCCATTTATTTTCAAAGTTTGATAAATGTCCATTTCTTTCTGCTTCTCATGTGTATAAAGTTGTTTAAAATACCTCTGGAAGCACTTCCTAACCTCCACTGGGTTCTGTATATTCTTTCCTTCCACTTCCAAATTCATAATGGTGTTAAGTTTTTGTCTTTTTTTCATTTGCCAGGCCAACAATTTTCCACACTTATTTGCCGATTCAAATGTCTTTTGCCTCATCTGTTTGATCTTCCATTCTATTTCCTGATTCATCAGTTTCATATATTGTACTTGATATAACTTTAGCTCTTTCAGGATCTCCTGTGACTTTGGTTTTGCTCTCACTTTCTTCTCTCCTTCCTTTATTTTCTCCAGGATTTTATCCTTTTTTTCATTTTGCGTTCTCTTCTTAATTGCATTCTGTTGTATCAAGAATCCTCTCATAACCGCTTTACTTGCGTCCCAGATTACTCTTTTTTCCACTGTAGTATTCATATTTATCTCAAAATAGTCTCTCAAAGTTTTTTGGGCCTTCTTGATCACTTCTTCATTCCTAAACAAAGTATCATTCATCGTCCATCTAAAGGAACCAATTGGCGTCAATTTCATTTCCATCTTCACAGCATTATGATCAGAACAAGTTTTGGTGCAAATCTCCAACTTGCTGATCTTCGGAACCAGTCCTCTAGTTACCCAGATTTGGTCAATTCTTTTTTTTTAAAAGATTTTTATTAAGTTTTTTAAAAATTTTACAAAAACAAAACAAGACAATAATAAAAAATAAACAGAGAAAAACAAGACAAAAAAGAAAAAATAAACAAGTATAATTTCATTCCCTTTTTTTCTTATACCTTACTTTCCCGACTTCCCCATACCTCTCCTCTCTGTATTCCCATTTCTATTTTATTAATTCAATAAATCCTTTCCCTTAATTTCATTTAGTTTTTAACCCTTCTTTTCTTACTACTTATCCAATCCAGCTGGAAACCACATATTTTCTAAACCATCGTCATTCTAAAGGTAAAGGTACCCCTGCCCGTACGGGCCAGTCTTGACAGACTCTGGGGTTGTGCGCCCATCTCACTCAAGAGGCCAGGGGCCAGCGCTGTCTGGAGACACTTCCGGGTCACGTGGCCAGCGTGACATCGCTGCTCCGGCGAACCAGAGCCGCACACGGAAACGCCATTTACCTTCCCGCTAGAAAGCGGTCCCTATTTATCTACTTGCACCCGGAGGTGCTTTCGAACTGCTAGGTTGGCAGGCGCTGGGACCGAGCAGTGGGAGCGCACCCCGCCGCAGGGATTCGAACCGCCGACCTTTCGATCGGCAAGTCCTAGGCGCTGAGGCTTTAACCCACAGCGCCACCTGTGTCCCTGCATCGTCATTCTAGCATTCATTAATTTGCAGTATCTCTTAAGATAGTCCTTAAATTTCTTCCAATCTTCTTCCGCTGTCTCTCTCCCCTGGTCTCGGATTCTGCCAGTCATTTCTGCCAGTCCCATGTAGTCTATCACCTTCATCTGCCATTCTTCCAAGGTGGGTAGGTCTTGTGTCTTCCAGTACTTTGCGATGAGTATTCTTGCTGCTGTTGTAGCATACATAAAGAATGTTCTATCCTTCTTTAACACCGTTTGGTCGACAATACCCAAGAGAAAGGCCTCTGGTTTCTTCAGAAAGGTATATTTAAATACCTTTTTCAATTCATTATATATTATTTCCCAGAACGCCTTAATCCTAGGGCACGTCCACCAAAGGTGAAAGAATGTACCTTCATTTTCTTTACATTTCCAACATTTATTATCAGGCAAGTGGTAAATTTTTGCAAGCTTGACTGGGGTCATGTACCACCTGTAAATCATTTTCATAATATTTTCTCTTAGGGCATTACATGCCGTAAATTTCATACGTTGTGGTCCACAACTTTTCCCAGTCAGCAAACATAATGTTATGACCAATGTCTTGTGCTCACTTAATCATAGCTGATTTCACTGTTTCATCCTGCGTATTCCATTTCAACAGCAAATTATACATTTTTGACAATTTTTTAGTATTGGATGCTAACAATTCTGTTTCCAATTTTGATTTTTCCACCTGGAAGCCAATTTTCATGTCCATCTTATAAACCTCCATTATTTGATAATAATGTAGCCAGTCTTGCACTTTATCTTTCAATTTCTCAAAACTCTGCAATTTCAATTTGTCCCCTTCTTGTTCCAAAATTTCCCAATATTTCGGCCATTTGGACTCCATATTAAGCCTTTTCACAGCTTTCGCCTCCATTGGCGACAACCACCTTGGGGTTTTACTTTCCAACAAATCTTTATATCTAATCCAGACATTGTACAATGCTTTCCTGACAATATGATTTTAAAAAGCTTTGTGTGCTTTAGCCTTGTCATACCACAAATATGCATGCCACCCAAAAGTATTATTAAAACCTTCTAAATCTGTGAGCTGGGACTTCGGGCAGCTCTGACACTGTGTTTTCAAGAAGTAGCCAGTTTTTCAACCAGCAGAAAGCTGCCGATTCATAGTATAGTTTAAGGTCTGGCAGGGCAAATCCCCCCCTTTCCTTTGCATCAGTTAAAATCTTAAATTTAATTCTGGGTTTCTTGCCCTGCCAGACGAATTTCGAAATATCTTTCTGCCACTTCTTGAAACAGTCCATCTTGTCCACAATTTGCAATGTTTGAAACAAAAACAACATTCTAGGCAATACATTCATCTTTATAACTGCAATTCGACCAAACAAGGAAAGCTTCAGATTTGACCAAATTTCTAAACCTTTTTTCACTTCTGTCCAACATTTCTCATAATTATCTTTAAATAGATTCACATTTTTAGCTGTCATGTTAATCCCCAAATATTTCACATTCTTAACCACAGTTAATCCTGTTTCATTCTGAAACCTCTCTTTTTCAAAAGCTGTTAAGTTTTTCTCCAATACCTTAGTTTTTAACTTATTCAATTTAAACCCTGCTACTTGACCAAACTCTTGAATTATTTCTAAGACCCTTTTTGTACTAGATTCAGGCTCTTGTAATGTACCAAGTCATCGGCAAATGCTCTCAATTTGTACTGTTTGGCTCTGACCTGTACCCCTTTAACCAACTGATCCCTTCTAATCATATTCAACAAAACCTCCAGGACTAATATAAAAAGTAATGGAGAGATTGGGCACCCCTGACGTGTCCCTTTCTCTATCTTAAATTCTTCCGTAACCACATTGTTATCAATTAACTTTGCTTTTTGTTCAGAGTATATTGCACCTATACATTTTCAAACTCTTGGCCTACCCATATCCCCCGGAGATTCTTCCTCATAAAGCTCCAAGAAATATTGTCAAAGGCTTTCTCCGCGTCCACAAATATAAAAACTGCTTTAGTCTTTATATTCACTTCCAGCTTTTCCAAAATGTCAATTATATTTCTTACGTTATCTGACAAATGTCTTCTTGGGAGAAAGCCCGCTTGGTCTCTGTGAATCTCCTCCATCAAAACTTTTTTCAATCTCTTAGCCAAAATGTCAGCAAAAATTTTGTAATCCACATTTAGTAAAGAAATAGGGCGGTAGTTCTTAAGTTGAGTCTTTTCAGTCTCTGTCTTCGGTATAAGTGTAATAAAAGCTTCTTTCCACGTTTCTGGTGCCCTTTTCCCTCCCAAAATTTCATTGCAGACTTCCTTCAAAGGTTGTAATAACAACCTTTGTAGTATCTGGAAGTCAGCCCATCTGGTCCCGGAGATTTACCCAGTTGCATGTTTTGAATGGCACCTTCTATTTCCTGTTCAGTTATTTTCTGGTTCAATACTAATTTACTTTAATTGGAGATTTTTTGTAATCCATTTGTTTCAAGAAATCGATCTATGTCCGTTTCTTTCTGCGGCCCTTGTGAATATAATTGTTTGAAATATCTCTGGAAGCATCTTCTAATTTCAGTTGGATTGTAGATATTCCTTCCTTCTACTTCTAAGTTTGTCACCGTATTCAATTTTTGTCTTTTCCTCATTTGCCAAGCCAAAGGTTTCCCACATTTATCTGCAGATTCAAAAGTCTTTTGTCTCATTTGTTTAATTTTCCATTCTATTTCTTGATTCATCAATTCCATATATTGTATTTGATACAACTTAATTTCTTTCAGAATCTCATGAGACTTTGGTTTTGATCTTAATTTCCTTTCCCCTTTTATCTTTTCCAAAATCTTATTTTTCTTCTCATTTTGGCTTCTCTTCTTTATTGCATTTTGTTGTATCAGGAATCCTCGCATAACAGCTTTACTTGCGTCCCAGATCACTCTCTTTTCAACGTTGGTCTTCATGTTTATTTCAAAATAATCTCTCAAAGTCTTTTGGGCCTTTTTGTATACTTCCTCGTCTCTGAATAAGGTGTCATTCATCCTCCATCTGAAGGAACCTGCTGTCATTAACTTCATCTCCATCCTTATGGCGTTATGGTCGGAGCAAGTTTTTGGGCAAATTTCAACTTTCTTTATCTTTGGAGCCATTCCTCTAGTAACCCATATTTGGTCAATTCTAGTCCATGTCATTTTGGCTTCAGAAAAGAAGGTTCCCTCTCTCTCAAGAGGGTTCTTTGTTCTCCAAATGTCGACCAAATCCATATTGTCAGTCATTTCAAAAAAGGTTTTTGGTAGTCTTCCATTTTAGTAATTACCTGTCTCTGTGCTTTGTCCATATTTGTGGATACTACTCCATTCATATCTCCCATCAAAATTACATTACAGTCCAAGTAGTCCAGCAAAATCTCATGCAACGTCTTAAAAAATTCAGATTTCCCCTCATTCGGTGCATAAATTCCTACAATCAAAAATTTCTCTCCTTGGGCTTGGATTTCAATTGCAAGAAATCTTCCTTGGTCATCTTTAAAAATTAGTTTCGGCAACAATCTTTCCTTTGCATAAATCACCACTCCTCTTTTTTTAACTCTGTCCGACGAAATGAATTATTGTCCCAATCTTTTATTAATAAGTAATTTCCTATGTGATCTCGTCACATGTGTCTCTTGTAGACAGATCAAATACAATTGTTCTTTCTTTAATATATGAAAAATACTTTTTCTCTTCCGGGGTATGTTCAGACCATTGCAGTTCCAGCTAAGAAGTTGCAACGCCATTATGATGTTATTTACTCTTTCCTCCTACAGCTCCCAGTAGTTGTTCTTCTTGGGTCGGTGGTTGCAATCCAAATGATAGATTTGCAATGTCTAGTATTCCTTTTCTTGGTGAAGTTGGTTCTTGTCCAGATTCCATCTCTTTCTGAAGGTCCTCCTCGTGGTCTCTCAGAAATTTGTCTTTGTCACCCACTGTCCTTATTCTTATTTTCCTTCCTTTGTATTTAAAGGATAGGCCTTGAGGGAATTCCCACCTGAAGGGTATACTGTTTCTTTTTAGCAAGATGACCAGATCTCTATAGTATGTTCTTACATCCAAAATGTACTTCGATATATCTTTGAAGATCTCCAAATCTTCAATTTGCAGTGTTTTTGGTAGTGCAAGTTCAAGATTTTATCTCTTTCTTCTTTGGTTCTTAAAGTTATCAAACAATCTCTTGCCTTGTTCCTTCTTTGTCTTACGCCGAATCTAAATGCACTTACTATCTTAAATTCTTCCTTCTCTGGGCCCAGTTGCCAAAATTCTGAAAATTCTTTTGTCAGAAAGTCCACCAAGTTGTCACTTTCACTTTCCGGTACTGCTCTGATTCTCAATTTCTTCTCTTTCCTTTGCAAATCAATCATGGACAGTGTCAGATCATGGTCCTCCAGTTTTTGGATGACCAGTGGGATTTTTTCCTGTGTAGTAGTCGCAATTTCCTTGGCCTCCTCTGCAATCTTTCGAGTTGTAGCTGATTCCTCTAGTAATTTTTCAATGGTTTCTGTGTTAGAGTTCACCTTCTTTCCAAGTTCATTTATACTTGTAGTGTTTAAGTCAATTTTTGCTGAAACCTCTGCAACTTTCCTATTAGTTTCTACGATTTGTTTATTAGTTTCAGCAACTTGTTTACTTGTCTCTGCCCCTTGCTTCGTTAAATGTTCCAAAGATTCATTTATTTTCCCAAGTGTCTTATGATGACATAATTCCTTGTTTTGCTTGTGAGGCAGCAGCTGCGCCTGTGAGTCCAGATGTTGAGGCCCTCCTTTGTTGTGAAGTATCTGTTTTGTATTGTCTACCGGATCTTAGACTTTTTTCCCTGTATCTCTACTTTCCCTTTACCATCCATAACACTCTCATGCCGGGCCAAGGTCAGTCTCACGCTTTGTAAAGTTGATTAAAATAGGAATTTCCCAATGGCTCAGCAGCTAGTATTTCAATTGTTGTTAATTACAGTCAAGTCTCCTCTAGGGGGAGAAGTCTCTGGCTTCACTTTACAGTTTTAAAACAAAGTAATCTTTGCAAATCCCCCAAATCACCTAAATGTCCACAGTATCAATTTTCTTCAAAGTTATTTAAGTGCTACACAGTTCATATATAATCCAGGGACACGGTATCCTTTCAAAAAGTTAGCTCAGGAGTTTGCTCCAAAAGATACTTCTTTGCCTTAACGTGCAGACAACCTACAGCCGGCTTCCCTGTCAAAGCAGATCGCCCCCAGGGTATCAAAACAGCGGTTCAAATTCCCTTCTTTCAAGCAGGCAAATATAATATACAATTTCCTCCCCTCCGTTCCTGCTCACGGGAGGAGGGCTGCTTTCTGGCAATGGATTTGTTTTTATCCAAAGGTAGATTTTCTTACAGTTCCAGTTTAGCAATCTCTTTACTTTAATCACTCTGCAGTGGGGAAAGGCAGACTTCCTCTTTATAACTTTCCCGTCTCGGATCAAATTTTCCGTAAATTTAGCTTCAAATTAGTCCTTAAATCATTAATCCTACTCACGGGTAGTTGCTTTTCTTAAGTCCAATTCCTCGGAAGAAATCAGCGCTCTCCGCTAATGGCGATGCGGCTTCACTCCACAGGCTCGGTAAACAACTCTCAGCACCGCGCCGCTCACCCGCTGCTGCTCCGAAGCCTTTAAAAAGGCTCTTTGCAGGTTTGGGGGGGCGCAAAAGGTGCCCGCCGAGTCTCCTTGTTCACAGGTTTCAGCACCTGTGATTTGTTGGGGTCCCCGTTTCGCCGTAATGGCAGGACCCGAACCTGTAGAGCAGACTCCCTCCGGAGCTCCGGGGGAAATCTGCCATTAAGCGCTGGCGCTGACCAGAAGTCCCCAGATTTGGTCAATTCTTGTCCATGTCATTTTAGCCTCAGAGAAGAAAGTTCCCTCTCTTCCCAGATGATTCTTCATTCTCCAAATGTCAAGTAAATCCATATTTTCAGTCATGTCAAAAAAGGTTTTTGGTAGTCTACCATCTTTGGTGACGACCTGTCTCTGTGCCTTGTCCATATTTGTAGACACCACTCCATTCATATCTCCCATCAATATCATATTATAGTCCATATAGTCCATCAGAGTCTCATGTAACTTCTTAAAAAATTCCGATTTTCCTTCATTTGGTGCATAGATACCTACTATCAAGAATTTCTCTCCTTGTGATTGAATTTCAATTGCAACAAATCTTCCTTGGTCAATTTAGAATATAAATTTTGGTGATAGGCTCTCCTTTGCATAAAGGACTACTCCTCTTTTTTTAACTTTATCTGATGAGATAAATTCATGGCCCAATCTTTTATTACTCAATATCTTCCTGTGTAGCCTTATCACATGTGTTTCTTGTAAACAAATCAGGTCCAATTGTTCTTTTTTCAATAAATGAAAGACTCTCTGCCTTTTTCCGGGGAGTTCAGTCCATTTACATTCCAACTCAATACTTGCAACGCCATGGTGTAATTACTCTGATTTTCCTCCAACTGCACCCAATGCTTGCTCTTCTTCTCTTAGTAGTGTTGGTGTCACGTTCACTGGGGGATCCAATCCAAAGGATAATGCTGCTATATCCACTATTCCTCTATTTGGTGATCTTCTGTCCGATGCTCTTGGCTCTTTTCCAAATTCCTTCTGCAGATCTTCTTCGTAATTATACAAAAACTTTGCTTTATCTTCTACTGATCTTATTTTTATTTTCCTTCCTTTGAAACTGAAGGATAGACCTTGGGGAAACGCCCACCTAAAAATGATTTTATTCCTTCTCAGCAGGGCAACCAAATCTCCATAGTTAGGCCTAAGATCCAAAAGATATTTCGGGACGTCTTTAAAAATTGCCACTCTTGACTGTTGTACTTCTAAGGCCTTTTGGTAGTGCCAACCCAAAATTCTGTCTCTCTCTTCTTTGGTTCGAAGGGTGATCAAACAGTCTCTTATTCTATTCTTCTCTTTTTTCCCTCCTCTTCCAAGTCTGAAGGCCCTCACAATTCTGAACTCTTCTCGATCCAAGTCCAAGTCCCAAAAATTAGCAAATTCCTGCGTGAGAAAGTCTATCAAACTTTCCTTCTCCAATTCAGGTAAAGCTCTGATCCTCAAATTCGTCTGTTTTTCTTTAAGCTCAATCATAGAAAGCGTCAACTTGTGGTCATCAAGTTGCCTCTGTAGGACTGGGACTCTCTCTCTCTCCAGTTGTGTTACTTTACCTTCCACAGCAGCAACTTTTTCCCTAGCTTCCTCCGCGGTCTGCCGTATCAAAGTAGATTCCTGTATCAATTTCTGGATGGTTTCTGTGTTGGTATTCACCTTTTGTCCCAAATTATTTATACTTTCTGTATTTAAATCGATTTTAGTAGTTGCCACATCCACTTTCTTGTTAAGCTGTTCCAATAAATCATTTATCTTAGCTAATGCAACCGCTAAGGCCTCTTCTGTTAACATTCCTCTTGATTTGGAATGTGCTGGTGCAGCCACAGAAGAAGCAAGGGGGCCTGATGTTGAGGCTCTCCTAAATTGCTGCCAAGTCTTCCCCGACCTTGTTGTTTTTTCAGGAATTGACTGGTCTATTTTTTTCCTTTCCATCTGCCATAACACTTAAAGGATTCAAGGTCAGTCCCACAGTCCCACAGTTTTTATCTTACAGCTGGAAATTCCCCTAATCCAGCTCTTGTAACAGTTTCAAAAGCTTCCTCTAGGGGGAAACAGTTTCTATTTGTATTAATCCATCCCCTTTTAACACACGGTTCAAACAATAAAGTTAGTTTCAATTTTCAGTTACTTTTACTCCTTTTTAAGAGCAGACGGAGACAGTGGAAACAATGTATCTCTCTTATTTAGCTAGCTGTCAGTGAACGTTCTATTCGCTGTCAATGAACATTCCAAAACACGTCAGTCCTGCTAGCAGCCCGTTTCCAGGTTCGGAGCGGTGGTATTTTAATTCTCTTCACTCTCTCCTGCAGGCATACACAATCCAAAACTCCCCCCCTTCTCCTGCTTCCAAGGGGGCTTTAATGTTTTTTACCGATGGAAATTTTGTTCTTTACAGTAGGCTTTCCAAGACTTCAGCTTGCAACCTCTTTGCTTTAGCCTATTTACAAAAGGGGAAGGTGGACTTCCTGTTTGAAACCTTCCCGTTTCGATGCCAAATTAAGACGTTTAAAAATCCAGGGACTTCCGGGTTAGCGCCTCCGGCAATGGCGGAATTCCTCTGATCGGGAGGAATCCGCTCCGTGGAAATCAGGGTCTTGCCACCACGGCGAAGGCGGAGACCCACTAAAAACCACAGGCGGGAGAAGCCTGTGGACATGGGATTCAGGTGGCACATTTTGCGCCTCCCCTACTCGTGGGGAAACCCAGTTTCGGGGATCCGGAGCGACGTGGGGTGAGTGGCGCGGTGCTTTGAATTGAATGCTTCTTTCACGGAGTGAAGCCACATTGCTGTTGCCAGAGAGCGCTGACTTTTTCCTGTGGACAATTGGACTTCAAACAACTACCCGTGAGTAGAACGGAAAATTGGATCTTTAATTTTTTTAATTTGGCATCGAAACGGGAAGGTTTCAAACAGAAAGTCCGCCTTCCTCTTTTGTAAATAGATTGAAGCAAAGATGTTGCAAGCTAAAGTCTTGGAAAGCCTTTTGTAAAGGATTAAATTTCCATCGGTTAAAACCATTAAACCCCCCTTGGAAGCAGGAGAAGAGGGGGGAAATTTTGGACCTAGCGAGCCTGCAGGAGAGAGTGAAAAATCAAATTACCACCGCTCTGAACCTGGAAATGGGCTGCCAGTAAGATTGACGTCTTGGGAGAGTTCATTGACTGTGAACAGAAAGTATGTTGAAAGCTAGCTAAATAAGAGAAATATATTGTTTCCATTGTCCTCTTCTGGGTTTAAAAAGGAGGAAAAGTAACTGAAAATTGAAACTAACTTCATTGTTTAAATTGTGTTTGAAAGGATTGATACAAGTGGAGACTGTTTCCCTCTAGAGGGAGCTTTTGAAACTGTTACAAGAGTGGAGCTGTGGATTCTCCAGCTGCAATATAAGAACTGTGAGAATCAGAGATTGACCTTGGAATTTAAGAATGTCGACAGAAGAAGCCTTAGTAACTGTATTATGTAAGATAAGCTATTCGCTGGAACAGCTCCACAAGACAACGGATGTTATGACTACTAAACTTGAGAACTTGGGACAAAAAGTGATTAATTTGGGACAAAAAGTGATCATCAATACAGAAATTATTCAGGATTTGACACAGGAACCTACTTCGACAGGACAAATTGGGAGAAGACGAAGGAGAAAGTTGTTGTTGAACCTAAAGTAATACAAGTGGGAGCCCCAGCCTTACAGAGGCAAATTGAGGACTATAAGTTGAGGCCTTTTATGAATGAATATAGAAAAAGTCAGAATTTGAGGATCGGAGCCCTGCTTGGACTGGAGAAGGAAGGTTGGATAGACCCCTTCATGCAGGGATTTATTGACCTTTGGGTCCTGGATCTGGGTCAGGAGGTGATTGGAGTTGTGGGGGCCTTTGGATCTGGAGGAGCTTTGAAACATGTCCTGAAATATTGTATGGACCTTGGTTTTAGCTGTGGAGAGTTGGCTGGCCTGTCGAGAGGGAAAGGGGGCATTGTTGGGTCGGGGTCTCCCCGAGACCTGCTCTTCAGCATCTTCAGCATCAAAGAATATGAAGAAGACCTGCAGAAGGGACTTGGAAAAGATTTAAGAGCCTCGGAGAGAAGATCTCCAGGCTGATGAACTATATGGAATTGACGGAAATGACTGGCGGAATCCGAGACCAGGGAGAAGAGATGGTGGAAGAAGATTGGAAAAGTTTAAAGTTTATACATATAAATAATGTAAAATTAATGAGTGTTAGAAAATTGTTGGAATGAAATGTTATGACTTTAGTAGAAATGTTATAAGGGGTTAAGTAAAAATAAGTACTTTAGCATTAATGGAAAATAAGGTTTAAAATATGTTAAGATATTTATATGATAAAAATAGAGAAAGATGGAAAGGAATTGCTGAAACAATTAACAGAAGTGGAATACAAAAAGGGAGGTGAGAGGAGGTCGATGAAATAAGGGAATGAAAGATAGAGTAATGAAATGGTATGGTTTATGTTTTTAAATTGTTGTTGTATTGTTTAATTTAGTGTGTTAAGGTTGTGCTTTGTATTGTTTATATATTGTATTGTATTGTTTTTTCTTTTTTCTTTTCTTCTTTCTTTTGTCTTCTCTCGTCTTTTTTCTTCTCTTTCTTTTCTTGTAAGTTTTAAAAGTAATATTTTTTTAAAAAAAGACGTTTAAAAATCCAATTCTCCTACTTCGCTCTACTCACGGGTAGTTGCTTTAAGATCAAATTGTCCACAGGAAAAAGTCAGCGCTCTCCGGGAACAGCTATGCGGCTTTGCTCCGTGGAAGAAGCAGTCGATTCGAAGCACCGCGCCACTCACCCCACATCGTTCCGGATCCCCGAAACTGGGTTTCCCCGCTAGTAGGGGAGGTGCAAAAGGTGCCTGCCGAATCCCACCTTCACAGGCTTCACCTGCCTGTGATTTTTAGTGGGTCTCTGCCTTCGCCGTGGCAGCCAGAACCGAATTTCCACAAGGCAAATTCCTCCCGATCAGAGGAATTCCGCCATTACCGGAGGCGCCAACCCAGAAGTCCTGTCTTGTCAGGATTCAACCTCAATCCATTAGTCATCATCCATCCTTCAATCACCTCCAGACACAGGACATTCATTGCCTTCATTGGTTCTGATTTAAAAGAGAGGTAGAGCTGGGTATCATCTGCATACTGGTGAACACCCAGGCCATACCCCCTGGTGATCTCTCTCAGCATCGTTATATAAATGTTGAAAAGCATGGGGGAGAGGACGGAGCCCTGAGGCACCCCACAAGTGAGAGCCCAGGGATCTGAACACGCATCCCCCAACATCACTTTCTAGACATGACCCAGTTTGTGTTTGAAACAAAAAAGAAAATGATGACAACTGAAACAAATATACTTTGTATACCTCACAATACACATGACACTGCAATTTATTAAAAAAAGAAAAAAAGAAAAGAAGAAAAAATAGTTGAGGTTTTAAAAAGGACTTCCAAACATTCTCATTGTACGTTATCTGTTAAATACACTTTTACAGCACAGTTACTTATTTCTTCTATTTTTTATCATATTTCTGTGTGAATTGTCGATTACCTTTATATACTACAATTCTGTGTGAACTGTCGATTACCTTTATATACTACAAGGCTTAGTCTAGGTCTGCCAGGAGATTATACCATGGTTCTTCAAATATTATTTAAATATTCTCCATTCCTTGTGGACCTTTGTTTTGTTTGGCCCCTAACTCTTCCCATCACCTTTGCTAGCTGCAAGTATTCTACCATTAATGTTTGCCAGTCTGCTATATTAGGTGTTTTAGTATTTTTTCCATTATTTTTTTTTTGCCACTAAACGTCTGACCACTGTAACCCCATACATGAACAATGGTCTTTTCGATTTTCCTATTTCAGTTGGCTCCATAACACACTTTTTTGCCTGTGCGTGTTACACAGCTAATGCACTGGACCGGAGCCATGGCTGCCGTCAGTCAAGCAAAGCGGGAGCCGCTTGCAGGACTTTGCGCGGCTCTAGCTTTGCTTGCTTTACAGCCAGGAGGAGGGGCTCTCTGAAAGTAAGCAAAGTGAGAGCCGCTTACGGAGGAGCCGGCGAGGGGGAGGTCCGCACGCTCTCTAAATGGAGCAATGAGGCTGCAGAGGGACGGCAGGGCACAGGAGGGCTTGGATTGGGAAGGATAAAATTTAAGCAACCAGCAGCAAAAAAACAACAACCTCAAGCTCTGAGCCACAAGCGCAGTGAAAACCAGGAAGTAAAAAACAAGGCTGGGGAGGGCAAGGGATGAGGGAGAGGGGAAAACTACGCAAATCCCCCGTGTCTCAGCTGTTTTCAGGCAGGATAGATTTGAGCATTGGCTGGGTCCTAGTGCCCCTACCGCTTTTTTGTGCTCCATTCTATTGCTGCTGGTGGCTGCTTATCACTCAAACTGAACCTGATACCAGTAGCCACGTGTACAAACAAAGTAGAAGGCTGCAAGGAGGAGCGCTTTTACACAGCTAATGGCAAATCCCCTGCAATCCAAGTCCTCCTCACTTGCTCAAATCTATTCTGCTTCAAAACAAGGAGCGGAAGGAACAGGCTGCAAACTGTTAAATGGAAAAAACCGCAGGCACAGGGCAAATACCTTAAGTATACCTTTAAAGCAACAGTGCTCTTTCCCTCCCTCCTCCCCACTCAGCTCCCCGAAAAGCTCCTTCAGTGTGGTGTAGTGGTTAAGTCTCGTAATCTGGGTAACCGGGTTCGCGTCTCCGCTCCTCCACATGCAGCTGCTGGGTGACCTTGGGCCAGTCACACTTCTCTGAAGTCTCTCAGCCCCACTCACCTCACAGAGTGTTTGTTGTGGGGGAGGAAGGGAAAGGAGAATGTGAGCCGCTTTGAGACTCCTGAAGGGGAGTGAAAGGCGGGATTTCACATCCAAACTACTCTTCCTCCTCCTCCTCCTCCTCCTCCTCCTCCTCCTCCTCCTCCTCTTCTTCTTCTTCTCCACACACCCCACGCATGCTCCTTGTCCCTTGAGTGCTTTTCCTTCCCTCCCCACTTAAAACGTGGTTACAAAGCACCACATGGATCCTCAGGATTTTTGCACTGGGTCACCCCAAATTCACCATCAGATCACATAGCATGTCCATGGCTACAGCCTGCACCAAAAAACACACACGCACCCACTGTATCCAGTTTTGAGCCATAGAAGACCTGCAGCTGCATGGTATAGTTCAGGGGTCTGCAACCTTTAAGACAAAAAGAGCCACTTGGACCCGTTTCCAAAAAAACAACAACAACTGGGAGCCGCAAAAACATTGCAACATTTAAAACAAATATAACACTGTATATATTGTTTCTTGCCTTAATGCTGTATATACAGGATCGTGCAGTCAGCTGTCAATCTCAAGAAAAAAGGACAAATAGCTAATTAAAATATTTAATTTACAACCAGGTAACCAGGTTAATGGGACTTTTGCTCCTGAACCTCAGTGCTCAGTGTCTGCACATCAGGGCTGTAAGACGTCACCTTCATTTTCACACAGGCTTGCAAGCTGTCATCTGTGAGGCGTGATCGGTGTTTGTTTTTAATATAGTTCATGTTGGAGAAGACCTGCTCACATACATATGTGGAACCGAAGATCGACAGGACTCCATCGAGTCCAACCCCCTGCCAAGCAGGAAACACCATCAGAGCACTCCTGAGATATGGTTGTCAAGCCTCTGCTTAAAGACCTCCAAAGAAGGAGACTCCACCACACTCCTTGGCAGCAATTCACCAAACTTTCACCAAACTTTCCCCTGCTTAAGTTTAAAAAGGGGCTTCAAGCAACTAAAAAGGGGCTTCAGGCAACTAACTCCACGTGGAATTCCACGCGACCGCGACTTGCTATGCCCAATAAACAATGCCACAAAATGCCACAGAAAATTAACCAGGGCCCCAGTAAACCATAAATCATAATCAGTGCCTGATGCAAATAATAATTAATAATGAGGGCCCAATGTCATCCTCGTCATTATAAAAATAATCCCTCTCTTCACGCCGCCCAGCCTCCCAAGAAAAAACCCCCACCTCAAACAGTCACAAAGCACAAATTCCACGCGACCGCAACTTGCTATGCCCAATAATCAATGCCCCAAAATGCCATAGAAAATTAATCAGGGCCCCAGTGTACCATAAATCATAATCAGTGTCTGATGTAAATAATAATTAATAATGAGGCATTCGTCATTATAAAAATACCTTTTTATTATTCATTTGTTTGACCCCTCAGAATTACTCCTCCTCATAGAAATAAAATTAACAAGTTACCTTTTTTTGAGTGTGTGTTCTTCACTCCCCTTCAAAACAGTGACCAGTGTATATGGCCCCTTTCAATGCAGCCTGCTTACAAAGGCGTGAAAGACCAGCAATAAGCTGTTGCATAACGTTCCCCAAGGAAAGTGTTAGCTATTCACCAAACTTCCCCCTGCTTAGTTTAAAAAGGGGCTTCAGGCAACTAACTCCCACGTGGAATTTCCTATAGTAAGATGGCGGCCGCCTCAGAAGACCACATGGGCAGATAAGATGGCTGCTGGGATGATCCGGTTACCCAGCAACAGCACAGCTGTTTCCGACGCTTTTGAAAGCAGCCGGCAAAGCAAGCGTTGGAGCGCCGAAGCCACCTAACCCCCACAACTAGAATGCTGCGCATGTGACCAAATGGCGAGGACTTACTTTGCTAGAGACAAGCCCCGACACTACCACAAGCCTCCCTCTCTTCGCACCGCCCAGCCTCCCAAGAAAAAAACCCCACCTCAAACAGTCACAAAGCACAAATTCCACGCGACCGCAACTTGCTATGCCCAATAATCAATGCCCCAAAATGCCATAGAAAATTAATCAGGGCCCCAGTGTACCATAAATCATAATCAGTGGCTGATGTAAATAATAATTAATAATGAGGCATTCGTCATTATAAAAATACCTTTTTATTATTCATTTGTTTGACCCCTCAGAATTACTCCTCATAGAAATAAAATTAACAAGTTACCTTTTTTTGAGTGTGTGTTCTTCACTCCCCTTCAAAACAGTGACCAGTGTATACGGCCCCTTTCAATGCAGCCTGCTTTCCCCAAGGAAAGAACAATTCACCAAACTTCCCCCTGCTTAAGTTTAAAAAGGGGCTTCAGGCAACTAACTCCTCCGCCTCCTCCCCTCGCCTCGCCTCCTCCCCTCGCCTCCACTCCTCGCCTCCTCCCCTCGCCTCCACTCCTCGCCTCCTCCCCTCGCCTCCTCCCCTCGCCTCTGCCCCTCGCCTCCTCCCCTCGCCTCCACTCCTCGCCTCCTCCCCTCCCCTCGCCTCCACTCCTCGCCTCCACTCCTCGCCTCCTCCCCTCGCCTCCTCCCCTCGCCTCCACTCCTCGCCTCCTCCCCTCGCCTCCTCCCCTCGCCTCCTCCCCCCGCCTCCACTCCTCGCCTCCTCCCCTCGCCTCCTCCCCTTGCCTCCACTCCTCGCCTCCTCCCCTCGCCTCCTCCCCTCGCCTCCACTCCTCGCCTCCTCCCCTCGCCTCCTCCCCTCGCCTCCGCCCCTCGCTTCCTCCCCTCGCCTCCTCCCCTCGCCTCCACTCCTCGCCTCCTCCCCTCGCCTCCGCTCCTCGCCTCCTCCCATCGCCTCCTCCCCGGAGCCGCAGCAAAGGCTTTAAAGAGCCACATGCGGCTCTGGAGCCGCAGGTTGCCGACCCCCGGTATAGTTCTAAATCTGGAAGTGCAAAGCCTCCTCTCTCTTTTTTATCTGTTAATAATTGGTATTTTATTCTCAGTTCTCTCCCCCCCCCCCCCATTCCATATAAATTTTGCCATATCTCTTTTCCATACCTGAAAACACTTCATCCCTCCCAGTATCGGAATTGTTTGAAATAAAAAGATAATTTAGGGAAATACATTCATCTTAACTACTGAGATTCTGCCCCATAGTTTGGTGTAGTTATCTTCATAAAGTTTAATACCCTTTGTTGATATACAGATTCCTAGATATTTTACCTTACCTTTAATCTCTGTAAGCTGTTGTATTTCTTTTTGCCCCCCTCCGTGTTTAGATTTTTAGTTAATATCTTAGTTTTTTGGTAGTTTACCTTCAGGCCCGCCACTTTTCCATATGCTTTACTTCAAGCGCTGCTGGGATACTTTCTTTTGGGTCTTGTGTTGTTATTATCAAGTCATCTGCAAATGCTCTAATTCTATAAGATTTTTTCCCCCAATTGTAATTCTTTTTATCTTATCAAACAGGGGGCAAGAATTGAAAATTCTTCAGTCAGGTTTTCATTTATAATTAACCTTGCTTTTTGTTGTTGGTATATCGCTTCTATTGCCTTTCCCACTTGCCCTTCTACTCCCAATATTTCTAGTTGTTTTTCCCCCATAAAATGCCAGGAGACATTATCAAATGCTTTTTCTGCATCCAGCAGCAAAATTGCTGCTTTTTTATCAGTTTTAAATTCTAAATATTCCAAAATATCTACAATATTCCTGGTGTTACTTGAAATTTGTCGACCTGGTAAGAAACCCACTTGATTGGGGTGTATTAATTCTTTTAATATCTCTTTTAATCCAGCAAAAAGTTTATAGTCACAATTTAGTAAAGATATTGGTCTGTAGTTGGGCATTAGTTCAAGATCCTTGTCTGCTTTGGGTATTAATGTAACATATGCTTCAGTCCAGAATTTTGGTATTTTCCCATTTTCAAAAGTTTGGTTCATTATTTCCTGTAGTGGGGCTAGTAATATGTAATGGCTTGGCTCTCCCACAGAAGCGAGACACCGGCAGTAATTATCTCAGGTTTATTGCTCAAACACATAAATCACTCCGGAGCTCCTTCACTCAGTGTCTGACTCCAAGTTAGCAGTTGCCGAGTCTAAACTCCGCCCCTTCCTCTTCTTCCAACAGGGGAAAAAACCCTTTTACTTCCGCTCTTTTCCCCTCCTCTCACTGACCTTTTCGTGCCTTCAAGTTTTTGGGCTAGCTATTCCCCTTCTGTCTCTGAGCTATCTGCTCCTTGCTCTCTGATGTTTTCTGAAGCTATGCCACTCAGCTTCCCCTCCTCCCTCTCACATTCCAGTTCACATTCCAGTGTCCTTATTTCCCTTAGCTTGCTTAGATTCCCAGCCTCTGTCAGCTCCGGAAAGAAGCTGACATAATATTTCTTCTAACTTTTTTGTAATATTCTATTGGCAATCCATCAGGGCCAGGTGTTTTACTTGGTTTCGTTTTTTTCATTACATTTCTGATTTCTTGTACGGTTATTGGGGTATTTAACTTTTTTATTTTTTATTGGCCACTATTTGATGTCTTTTTAGATATTGCTCTATATCATCTTTATTTTTTCCTTTTGCTTGTATAACTCTTCATAATATTTCACAAATTTCTGTGTTATTGTCTTTGGATCGTCTATAATTTTTTCTCCTATTTTTAGCCTATTTATTTATTTTTCATTTTCTTTAATTTTCAAGCCAAATATTTGCCGGGTTTATTAGCAAATTCAAAATTATTTTGCATCCAAATTTTTGAATTCCAATCCATTTCCTGTTCAATTTTTGTTTTGTATTCCAATTTTAATAATTTAATTTCCTTTTTTATATTTTCATTTTTTGGATTTTTATTTAATTCCTTTTTTTTATTCATTGAATATTCTATTTTTTGCCTCCTCTTTTTCTTTTCTTTGTATAGCATAGCCTCTGATGATTGCTTTACTAGTATCCCAAATTATTCTCAATTCTGTATCTTTTTTGCTATTGGATTTAAATAATTCTTGCAAAGTTTCTTTTGCACCTTCTAGTATCTTCTCATCATACAATAATGATTCATTTAATTTCCATCTTCTTATTCCTACTTCCCATTCTGGTTTTAATTGAAGTAAAATCGGATTGTGGTCCCAAATTGTCTTTGTTAGGATCTGTGTCTCATGTATTCTCCCCAATAAATCTGTAGATTGCCATATGGCATCAATCCTACTTGCCTTTTTTAAAAAATTTTGAGAAATAGGTGTATTCTCTTTTTAACTTATGTTTGAACCTTCAGGAGTCTTTCAGGAGTCTTTCAAACTTTCCACCAGTTTAAAAAAGTTACTGGGTAATTTCCCTTGTTTTTCCCTGTTTCCTGATCTGTCCAGTTGCGGATTCACAACCCCATTCAAGTCTCCAATTAATATTGTTTTTCTTCTGTATATTCCAGCATCTTAGTTTCAATTTTTTAATCCCCCCCCATTGGGTGCATAGATTCCTATTATGTAGATTGTTTCCCCTTGATATTTTATTTTGAGTATTACTGGTCTCCCATCTGGGTGTGTAAATAATTATTCTGGTTCGAGGTGGGGCTTAACGGAAACCACCACTCCTCTTTTTTTAACTTTGTCAGCTGCAATGAATTCTACTCCTTATTTCGGGTTTATCAATACTCTTTTATGTTCTTTTGTGATCTGTGTTTCCTGTAAACAAATCATGTTGAACTGTTTTAGCAGAATATGTTTTAGCAGAATAGGTTGTGTTTTATTTCTTTTCTTTAATTGTTTGATCCATTTATATTCCAAGTAAGTATTCTAAGATTCGTTTTATTATTTTAAAAAAAAACCTTCAGGTGTGGTGACTCTATTTACTCTCTGGATTGTGATCTTAATGTGAGGTTTTTGGACTGAGATTTCTGTCTGTTTGTTGTTTCTTGACTCCTAGTTTGTTCCTTTATGTTCTAGCGAAAATTTCTGCCTCTTCTACTGTTTTGAATTTCCTTCTTTTCCCTTTAAAATTAAAGGACAGTCCTTCAGGAAATTCTCATTTATAAAATATTGATTTTGCTTCTAGGGCTCTAGTCAGAAAGTAGTATTTGTCTCTTTTTCTTAGTGAACATGATGGGACTTCTTTCATTATTATGATTTCTTCTCCTTCAATTCTGAATTTCTTTTTCCTTCTTGTTTGTAGGATCTTGTTTCTTAATTTATTTGTAATGAATGTGATCAGGCAATCCCCTGGCCAATTATTCTCTTTTGCTTTTTTTGAATTTACTTTGAACACAGATTCTATATTTTCCAAAATTTCTTCTTCATTTATTTATAGCCATGTGGCTAGTTCTTTCAAGATAATTTGTTGTAAATTTCCTTCCGGAACCTCCGGAATTCCTCTTAATCTGAGAGTTTTATCTCTAGATTGCACCTGCAAAATTGACATGGCATCCCATGTGGCTTCCTGTGTTATTTTGAAACTCTCTCTTTCTTTTTTAGCCTTCTCACATTCCTTCTTACATTCTTTTAATTCTTTTGAGAGTTTTTTGGCCATATCCTCAAAATGCTGTGACTTATTTTTAAGTTCTTGTACCGTTTTTTTATGATCCTCATTTTTCTTGGAGATATCATTCACTTGTAGTTTCAGTTCTGTGATTGTATTATCTTCAATTCTACCACTCATTTTATCTAATTTTTATCTATTCCTTTCATTTTATTATTCATCTCCATTTTTAAGTCATTAAATTCTTTTTTCATCTCCCCCATATCACCCTTCAAACTCCAAATTAATTCTTTAACATCCATATCTAAATCCTGATCTGAATAGCTCCTTCCTTATTCTTTAAAAGTCACACTTTGATTATATTAAATTAATAATCACTTCCTCCCCAAAGTTCAATCAGTCCCCCTTTTGTAATGACACAATAGTCTACTTGTTGTTTTTCCTCTGCAGCTTCAACTTTTCCCCTTTGTTTCCTTAATATCAGTTCAAAAAGTAGCTGCAATTCTACTTCTGGCCACTTGGCGTTTGTCTCCTTAATATCAATCCAAAAGTTGGCTGCAATTCTACTTCTGGCCACCTAGTATTTGTCTTTTTGCTATCAGTTCAAAATCCTCCTTTTTATTACTTATGTTTACTGTGTTATCAAGCTGGGACCTGGACTCCTGACTCTAGCTGGTCTAGAAAAATACCATGGTCAATGATATCAAAAGTCACTGAGACATCCAGCAGAACTAGGAAACAGCTTTCATCTTTGTCCCTAGCCTGCTGGAGATCATTGAACAATGAGACCAAGGCAGTTTCAGTCCCATGATGAGGCCTGAATCCCATTTGGAAGGGATCCAAATGGTCTGCTTCCTCCAGGGATGCCTGGATCTTGTTTAGCTATCGACCACTCAATCACCTTGCCCGAGAATGGAAGATTTGAGACTGGGTCATAGTGACCGGGTATAAAGATGGTTTTTAAGAAGTGGTTTAATAACTGCTGCTTTCAGTGGATCTGGGAAGACTCCCTCACAGAGGGAAGCATTCACACCCCTTGAAGCCTATTGCCCAGACCTTCCTGGCTCGCTCTTATAAACCAGTATGGGCAAGGATCAAGGAGACAGGTGGTCTGTCCACATCCTCGGAGGTAACAGATTGGAATTGATCCCACGCAACTTGACCAATCAGAACTCTAGCACTCTCCCACCCCAGGCCTGCTCACACGGTGGAGTGACTCTGGGTGACTTTCTCTGCAAAAATGTTTACAAAATCATTGCAGGAGATCTTGGGGTCTCCACCAGGACCCAATGGCAAAGGTGGTTCAATTAGATCTAATGGAAACCACCTGAAAGAATCTCCTGCTGCCCTTTCCCACAGATTTAACAGAAGATCCACTTTGCCGCTGCTATTGCCACTTGGTAGGCTAAACATTGATCTCTAATCCATGTTTGGCCTGATTCAGAATAAGTTTTCCACCACTGGCACTCTAGCAGTTTCATCTCTCTCATTAATCTCTGATTCCCATCTCTCTCATTAATCTAGATGAGAAGCAAAGTTCTGCCATCCAGTTCTGCTAAAGATAGGAATGATTTATCCATATTTTATGCATTCTTATAAGCATTATTGCCCACATATGTACAATATCACTTGAATATAAACTCCAAGACTCCTAAAGTAACCAACATATAAACAGTAACATACAGCAATGCCTACAACTGTAGAAAATATGTGTATATTAAAATACAATGCTGTACAAATATAATATAGTAAATAACTTGACTCTATATGTACTATATGTTTTTTTTGCATGTTATTGTGTGCATAAACTTTCATATAATTAGCTGAGACTTTTAAAAAGAAATCTGACAATGCACAAGCTGCTCAGAGGTGGGTGCTTGATGTGGTCTGATGCAAGCAAACCTCAGTTGGGTCAGAACACCAAATCCTATTTAAAATAGATTCTGTCTCCATTTCTACACTGTATTACCCCGTTACAGCTCTCATCCATTTTTAGTCAATATGTTTAGTTCCATTCTGCCCCATTGACCTTTGGCTGCAGAATTAAGTACAGTGGTTCCGGAGCCCCATTCGCATCCTGAAGCGAACGCAACCTACGTCCGCACATCATGATTTGCCGCTTCCGTGCATTCATGTGACATCATTTTGACCGTCTGCACATGCACAAGCGGCAAAACCCAAAAGTAACGCATTCCATTACTTCCAGGTCGCCGCAGCGCACAACCCAAAAATACTCATCCCGGAGCTACTTTAACCCGAGGTATGACTGTACTCCTCTGACCAGAAGGAGATCGTCTTTTTATGCAACTGGGTCCAGTGACTCATACTGCCCAAAGCTTTACAGCTTAAGGAATGTAGGTTCTCAGAGACCAGAGTTACAGCCTTGGGTTGTTAATTAATTGGAAGACAGTTGACTGATCAATTAAACTGCCTTCATTGGTTCACAGTCTAATATGAGCCACAGTATTTGATTCTGATCTGAAGTGGAAAAATCTCTAGAGTTTCCATTACTTATCATTTATTATTAATGCTGTGAGACAACAGGGAATCTGCCACTCACACTCCATAGGGACATGCAAACCATTAACCATTAAGGCAACTTTAGAAAAAAGGGAGGCTCTGATATAAAACTGGAATAACAATATTCTTTGGAAATCTAGCTAAAGTTTGCTCTCCTTTTCTCCAGTGTCTGGTATGCTCGTTTCCCTGATCTTACTAGGGGTGAGGTAGAAAACTGGCTTCAAAAGAATCAAAATAAGAGTTGGTGTCTGTTACCCTTTTGAAGTTGATCCAATTTGATAACCAAGTACATATCAGGCAGCTCAACCCCACATTTCTTCAGGTGAGACTTTTTTGTTTTTATGAAAGAATAAAAGCATGGGAGTAAGAGTGGGAACCTCCTTCTCCAGAAGCTTTATTTTTAAACCATTTGGAAAGACATCTGTTAAGTCTTGGTAGAATCCCAGCAGGATATATTAATTAAGGAAAACTCACCACTGTCTCTTTGAAATTATCATTGGTAGAGTGTAAATTATTTTGAGGCAAGGGTTCAATAAAGATATTTTGATTCTGGTCTAGGAAACATGACAGATCTCAAAATGCAGGTTAAATATGAATGGGCTAAATGTTCACATTCAGATACTGGATTTGCCACCACATGCTGTACAGTAATGTGTGAGGAAATAGGGTGGGGAAACCTTTAATATCTGCTTTGAAGGAATACCTAAGTTTCCAACTAAGAATATAGCTTTGGAATTATGAGCCCTGATTAATCCCTTTGTGCTACAGACTAAACTGCAGATTGTTGACTTCTGCATCAGGAGAGGCAAGTCCTATATTTTCCATACAGTAGTCGGGGGGCCAGAAGTATATTTTGCTGCACAAGACAACCCTTGCAAAGTGTGCCAGTGTATTAAAGCAAACATGACATAGTACTGAGAACACAATAATTTAATTAATTATGGCATTCTCACTACTATTACCAATGATAACCTTTGGACCATGGCTGAGTGCTATATACAGTAGCTAAAAAGAGGGGTCACATGGAAGTGAAAAGTCTATCTCATGCAAATAATTTTTGAAAACAAATTCATTTTTGAGAACTGGTGTCACACAATGACATTCTGGCTAGTTCACAATGCCACTCTCTTCCGCAATGGTCTTATGGCTGTGGTAATTATTTCTAATTTCCACCTCCCCACCCCTATGTAATTCTTCCTCAGCAATCTTTCCTTAATACACACTACACCACTAACAGCCTACCAGAAATCCTAGCCAGTTGTTAAACTTACAGAGTTAGCCCACTGCTTTCTAGATATTTTGGACTAGAAATCAGTATGGCCAAAGGTCACTGATGATGTAAGTTGTAGGGCAACAGGATCTGCAAGACTCCAACAGAGACAGTCCAGTTGTCTTAGCAATGACACCGCCAATTAAAAATCAGTGCACACGATTTTATTACCTAGATAAATGTTCATTCATTGATTCAAAATCTGGTTTACTCCACTCTATTTTAGCTTCAACATCTCTCAACTTTGTTCCTCACAGACTAGTTGAAGAAGGTTATGACAGGTGAAAACAATACAATGGTTACAGAGTTTGTTTTGGTGGGACTTTCGAATCACCCGAGAGCTCAGATGGTCCTCTTCTGGCTGCTTCTGATAGCCTATTGTATTACTCTCTTTGGCAATGGCCTTATGGTTCTGGTAATTATTGCTGACTCACACCTCCACAACCCTATGTACCTCTTCCTCAGCAATCTCTCTTTGATAGACATCTTCTTCACCACAAACAGCATACCACCAACCCTAGCCAACTGTTTCATTGTTAGAGCTACCATTCCTGTTACAAATTGTTTGACCCAAATGTACTGTGGACTCTTCCTTGCCATGACAGAATGCTTTCTTCTGGCTGTCATGGCATATGACCGTTTTGCTGCTGTGTGTCATCCCCTTCATTACACCTTAATCATGAACAGTAGGCTCTGTATCAGTTTAGTAGCCTCATCCTGGATTATTGCTTTTCTGCTGGCTGTGCTCCCTGTATTTTTCATACCAGTAAGCTTTTGTGGCTCTAATATCATCAATCATTTTTCTTGTGAAGCCCAGGCAGTCCTTAAATTGGGCTGTTCCAATGCCCGCATCAATGAGATCTTCTCAATTGCTCGGGCTATTCCAGTTCTTGTTGTTCCTTTTCTCTTCATCATGGTGAGTTACATTCGCATTGGCCTGGCAGTGCTAAGGATCCAATCGGCAGAAGGTCGAAGCAAAGCGTTCTCCACCTGTGGCTCCCACCTGATTGTGGTCAGTTTATTCTATGGCACAGCCATGTCTACGTATCTTCAGCCACATGGCCAATCCTCCTCTGATCGGGACAAGCTGATCTCCCTATTCTATGGGGTGGTGACTCCTATGCTCAATCCCATGATCTACAGTTTGAGAAACAAGGAAGTAAAGAGAGCTGTGTGCAGAGTGATCAAGAAGAAACTGCCAAAATGAAATTAGTCATATTGTGATAAAATCTGTCCTTTACAACTTCTCTGTCGTTCTCTAATGGTAGGAAATCAGCTGGTTGTGTTAATCTGGTTATTGGAAAGATCAATATTAAGCAGGCCTTCAGTGCAAAAGAAGGCTCCACTTTTAGTTCCCATGAGCTTGTGGTCAGTGTCTTGAATTGCTCAGTTTATTACTATTATTTTATTATTATATATTTATTTATACCTCACCCTTTTTAAGGCAGTTTATATCCTAATTGAGATGCCCCACTTCTCCTTAGAATACAAACAGTTCTGACATATTTTATGTTTCATTATGTGTTATACACATTGTTATATGTATAATATTATGCCCATTTTATGGCCTCATACACTCCAGGTTTACTATATGAATAATAAATGTATTTTTGCTTATAATGTGTATTATTTTTTGCATCAGTCAGGATTACTTTTGCAAAAAGTGCATCAGCAGCTCAGCACAATATGCATAAATGGAGGACTTCAAGTTAGAGTTGCCACTAAATTCCACCTGTTAACAATTCCCCTCACCCTCAAAAAAGGAAGTCTCTGCTCTGAAAAAATGCCAGAGGCTTCTTGTCAGAAGAATAAAAATACTTAATAAGAATATATTTCCCTAATGGTGCAAGATTAACTGGCTACATTGTCTGGCTATTAGGAGTATCCAACCACCACAACTTTATTGCACGGTATTAGGGATGGAATTTTCTGAAAATCTGTATATTAAGTTTATCTGTATGATTTTTTTCCTGATTTCCAGCTTCCTCATTAATCTTGAGAAGAAGAAAGCCCCCCCCACGTTCTGCTAAAAATACAAACAATTCTGGCATATTTATATGCATTATTATATGTATACAATCATTTATTCATAAATTGCTATCCATAAAAATATCAGAGCAGTTTACTATTGTACATATAATCATACAGTAAAAACCGTATACAAAGTTAAAATCAGAAATCAGTTAACTATTGAAGAAATATGTATTCTAAACTGCCTGCATAAGCCTGATGGAAAACAATTAGAAATTGAAAGTGGAAGGCCCTGATACATTTCAGGTGCAACATGAAAACCAGGCAATCAAAAGTATGTCAACAAAAATCCAAGATCTAGGAAAACACAAATGGTGGGGTGCTTTACTTGGCTGGAGTGAAAACATGTCTGAGGCTCTTACAATCATAATGTGTTCTATTGTGATTGTTGAAATATGTCAGTTCTTGGTCACTATTACAGTGGTAACTCGGGTTAAGAACTTAATTCGTTCTGGAGGTCTGTTCTTAACCTGAAACTGTTCTTAACCTGAAGCAACATTTTAGCTAGTGGGGGCCTCCTGCTGCCGCCGCGCCACTGCTGCGCGATTTCTGTTCTCATTCTGAAGCAAAGTTCTTAACCCAAGGTACTATTTCCTGGTTAGCAGAATCTGAAACCTGAATCCTCTGTAACCCAAGGTACCACTGTACAATGATAGTCTTGGAAAAAAATGGATAACACCACAAATGTGCCAGCTATGGGGGCTGTAAGGAGATGGAATGCTAAATAATAATATGATCTTATTAAAGGAGATCAAAACACCTCATATACAGTAGATGGAGACTAAACGACAGCTTACTGAGGAAAGCTGTCCTTAAAAAAATTAAGGCTCTTATATTTGGAAGGATATGGAAATTGGTGTGGGTGGCATGCCTAATTGTGGTATAACAAGGCAATCTGAATCATTCTATAAGAAGAAGTATATATGGAGTGTGGACAAGATATCAAGATCTACTTGAAAGAAAAACACCTTTATGGCTATCCCCTATAGAAACTAGTACACATTATACATGCAGGTGAATTGGAGTAGATACAAAGACATATTTTGTTTCTCTGGGAATGTTTGCAATTTGAACAAGTTTGAAGAAATCCAAGGAAGGGTATTGGATTGGTTGGTATTTTAAAAATGATTTATTAAAAGGTTTTATAGACCTGTTCTGACATTGAAAAGATGTTGCTTGAAGGAAGAGTTTCTCCCCTTCCTGCTCATTGCAGTAATCCAAGCAAGAGATAACTAGAGCATGCACCACTCTGGCAAGACAGTCTGCAGGCAGATAGGGTCTCAGCCTGAGTACCAAATGGAGCTGGTAAACAGCTGCCCTGGACACAGATTTGACCTGTGCCTCCATGGACAGCTGTGAGTCCAAAATGACTCCCAGGCTGCGCACCTGGTCCTTCAGGGGCACAGTTACCCCATTCAGGACCAGGGAATCCTCCACACCTGCCCGCCTCCTGTCTCCCAAAAACAGTACTTCTGTCTTGTAAGGATTCAACCTCAATCTGTTAGCCGCTATCCAGCCTCCAACCGCCTCCAGACACTCACACAGGAGTGTCTGATTCTGATTTGAAAGAGGTAGAGCTCTTTCATCTGCATACTGATGAACACCCAGCCCAAACCACCTGATGATCTCTCCCAGCGGCTGCATGTAGATGGTTCCCCACAAGTGCCTAAGGAACCCAGGGGTCTGAACACTCACCCCCCCCCCACTTTCTGAACATGGCCCAGGAGAAAGGAGTGGAACCACTGTATAACAGTGCCCCCAGCTCCCAGCCCCTCTAGATGGTCCAGAAGGATGTTATGGTCAATGGTGTCAAAAGCCACTGAGAGATCCAGCAGAACTAGGAAACAGCTCTCACCTTTGTCCCTTGCCCACCGGAGATGATCAACCAGTGTGACCAAGGCAGTTTCAGTCCCATAATGAAGCCTGAATCCTGACTGGAAGGGATCCAAATGGTTCGCTTCTTCCAGGCGTGCCTGGAGTTGTTCAGCAACCACTCACTCAATCACCTTGCCCAAGAATGGAAACTTTGAGACTGGGTCTAAAGATTGGCCGGGTCTAAAGATGTTTTTTTAAGAAGCGGTTTAATGACCGCCTCTTTCAGCAGGTCTGGGAAGGCTCCCTCACAGAGAGAAGCATTCACCACCCCGCAAAGCCCATCACCCATCTTCCCGGCTAGCTTTTATAAGCCAGGTTGGGCTTATAAAAGGAGACAGGTGGTTGGCTTCACTCGTCCAAGCAGCCTGTCCACATCCTCAGAGGTAACAGATTGGAATTGATCCCATACGACTTGACTAGACAGGACTCTTGCACTCTCCCGCCCCAGCCCTGCTCCCACGGTGGAGTCTACCTCTTCCCAAATCTGGACGACTTTATCTGCAAAAAACTTTGCAAAATCATTGCAGGAAATCATGTGGCCCATACTGGGCCCTGATGGAGCAGGTGGTTCCGCTAAAATGTAAACCACCTGAAAGAGTCTCCTGCTGCTGTTTTCTGCAGATGCAATAGAGGCAGTGAAGAAAGTCTTCTTTGCCGTCGCTATCGCCACGTGGTAAGCTCGACATTGAGCTCTAACCTGTGTCCGGTCAGCTTCAGAATGAGTTATTCGCCACCAGCACTCTAGCCATCTCAACAATTGTTTAACTGTTGTCAGATCTGTGGAAAACCACCGGGCTGTCCGGGCTCCATGCAGTTGGAGAGGGCGCTTCGGAGCCAAACAATCAATAGCCCTGGTTAACTCCACAATCCAGCGGGCCACCAGGGAATCAGCTAAAAGGCCATCAACATGGGATAAAGCATCCCCTACCACTCTCTGGAAACCATTTGGATCTGTTAAGTGGTGGGGGCGGACCATCCAAATCGGTCCCACCTCCCTGCAGAGGGGAAGGGTCATGGAGAAGTCCAGTTGCACCAGGAAGTGGTCTGACCATGACACTTCTTTAGTTTTGCTTTTACTTAGTGTCAGATCACCAACATCCACAGAGGTGAACACCAGGTGTCACGGTCCAGTCTACAGGCGATCAAAGTCCCGGCTGAGGAGTGGAGGAGCGTCACTGGATCGAGGGCTCGCAGAGGGCTTGCGGGTTGCTGGGGTTGCAGAATTGTAGGGTTTTGTGAAGGCTGCTGCCGAGCCACTGGCTTATTTTCCGTTCATCTCACCTTATTCTGCTGCGGGGGCTGCTTGTGTTAGAGGCGGGCTGTGGGGGCTGCCATCTTAGCAGCGGCCACATGACCAGTTGCCAGGGCAATGTGGGGACCGCCATCTTGGCCCACATGGTCTACTACTGAGGCTGTTTTTGAGTTGTTCACACGCTGTGCTTCTGCATTGTTAGCTGTACTGCCTTGCTTCCATATCTCCCTCATTCTGCTGCTGGTATTCTGGGGTTGGGGCTCTTAAATCAGGCTATATTAAGGAAAAAATTGAATATAAATAATTTAATTTAATCTAATTAATCTAAATAAATAAATAATAAATAAATAATAAGAATGATTTTGCATGCATACATACAAGTTAACAATCTATTTGGAATTGGTCCTCTGGGATTTTGGCTTAGAGTTCAGGTACCCCCCCCCCCCCGTGCAATTTTTTTAAAAAAGTGATTTGGCTGTGGTTCATTTAGATTGCATTGGATCAAAGTTAATTTGGGTGCAAGTTTGGGGGACTTCCGGGTCAGCGCGATCGGCTAATGGCGGATTCCCTCCGAGCTCCGGAGGGAATCGGCTCTACTGCAGACGGGTCTTACCGCGACGGCGAAGTGGGGACCCTCAGAAACCGCAGGCGCAGAAGCCTGCGGACTTGGTGACTCGGTGGGCACCTTAAGCGCCCCCCGACCCACGAAGAGCCTTTTTAAAGGCTACGGAGAGGGTACGGAGAGTGGCGTGGTGCTGTGAGTAGACCGCTACTGCAGTGAAGCGAAGCCACGAGCCATGGCCGGAGAGCGCTGACTTTTTCCCCTGAAATTTGGACTTGAAATAACCCGTGAGTAGAATGGAATTTGGATTTTAAAAATTTTCACCTTTGAATTCGGTACGACCGGGGGATGTGCTAAAGGGAAGTCCGCACCCCCTCTATCTACAAAAAGATTTAAAGCAAAGATCGGAGAACTAAGGTGGAGAGATCTCTTTTTTGGTATAAGTTAAAAGACATTAATTCCACGAATTTGACAGAAGAAGATTTGTGCTGGAGAGCAAGAGTCGAATTTTAGAAGCTTTTGTCTAAACCCCCCCCCCCCCAGACCCGGGAGTGCCCTGTGTGTGAGCTGGAGGAAAAGGAACAAGGAGTTTGACAGCTGTCAAAAGAGCTGTCAAACGGGCAGTTAAAGTTAAAAATTCTATTATTTAACATCTCTCTGGGCTAAATTTGTTACATTTGAATTAAAGTGCTTGGGAACAAAGAAGTTATAAACAACAAAGTATCAGACTGTTGGGAAACGATTATTAAGTAACCAGAATCCCCCTAGGGGAAACTTTGAAACATTGCAATGGCTACAGATGGAAAATTACAGGCAGAGATAGATAGAATGTTTTTTCTCGTGGGAATACTGCAGGAGCAGAGTATGGCTATGAACAAACAATTTATAACCTTGAACTCTAAAATAAGCAACTCTGCTGAATGCACAAAGGATTTGACTGAAACAGAAGCTGTAGCTGAACAAGAACAGACACCTTTGGAACTGGGGGAGAGGGAAGAAGGAGCTAAGAAAGTACAGGAGAGTACCAACTTCAAGTCTACATTGTTAGAACATAAAGAAGAAGACGTTGGGATCACCAACCTGCGAAAGATGCGAAAGAGGAAAGAGGAAGCCCCTGGAACACTTGGAATACTGGAACTTAAAAGAAACAAGAAATATGATTGGGGCCTCCTCTTTGTGCATGGGAGATCAGTTGACCTTTTGCAGCAGTTGTTACCAAGTTTTTTGGATGGGAGGAAATTTGATGAGACTGTGTCAGAGCTCCTTCGAGACCCAAGGATCAACAAAGAGGGCTACCAACAAAATCGGCAGAGAGAGACTGACAGAGATTTGAAGGCCTCTGATGTGAGGAATCCAGGCTAGGAACTGTTTTGCGGACATTTAGTTGGGAAGGGACAGAAACCGGGGCGGGGGGGGGGAATAGAATTTTTTTATGATTTTGATGTCTGTCTATTATGATCTATATCTAATTTGTGAAAGGGAATTTGTGGAAGGGAATTTGGGTCGACCTTAGAAAAGAATTTAATATTTATAAGAAAATCGGATAAGTAAAATTTGGCCAAGTAATAAGAACTAATTTTAAAAATAACAATAATATGTTAAAGATGAGAGATAAGAATTTGCTGAGTTAATTGTTGGAAGTGGGATGTATGAAGGGGGGGTGGGGGAAGTCAGGGAGGGGGGTTAAGAAAGTTATGAAAATATATATGTTCTGTTTTTGATTATTTCTGTGTGTAAAATGTGAAAACCTAATAAAAATTATTTTTTTTAAAAAAATAATTTGGGTGCAAGTTTGTTTACGTTCATAATTTTAAAAAATATTGGTTTGATAGTAAATATATGAGGTTTTATTGTTCAGTTAACAATTTATTTTTGAGTTAATGGGTGGTATTAGTAAATTACAGTTTGCTATATATATACAGTTTATATATACTACTATAAATTACTGTGCGGCTGCGATTGGTGTAGCAGCTACTGGGCCTAAGTTTTATTGTGCAGTTGGCAACTTGTTTTGAAGTTAATTGGGGGTTATATTGTGTTCCTTCTTTGTAAATTTCGGACTATTGCAGTGCTGCTGTGCTTGGTGGGGCTCAAGGCCTCAAGTTTAAGAGGCCTATTGGTTTCAGTATTCAGTTCATTTAGTTAGTCAAAGTTAATATGTTTATCTCCTGGCAAAGGGGCAAGGTATTAAGCTTCACTGTTGAGCAGTTGAGCGACTATTTCCCAACTGCTCCCACTCAAAAAATTAACACTCAAGCACAATTGCACTCATTTCACATGCTAGCAAGGTTATGCTTAAAATTCTACAAGGAAGGCTCAAGCAGTATGTGGACTGAGAACTCCCAGAAGTGCAAGCTGGATTTTGAAGGGGCAGAGGAACCAGAGACCAAATTGCAAACATGCGCTGGATTATGGAGAAAGCTAGAGAGTTCCAGAAAGACATTTACTTCTGCTATGCAAAAGCCTTTGACTGTGTTGACCACAGCAAACTATGGCAAGTTCTTAAAGAAATGGGAGTGCCAGATCACCTCATCTGTCTCCTGAGAAATCTCTATGTGGGACAAGAAGCTACAGTTAGAACTGGATGTGGGGACTTCCGGGTTAGCGCCATCGATGCTATGTCGGATTCCCTCCGAGCTCCGGAGGGAATCGGCTCCGTAGAAGACGGGTCTTGCCGCGGTGGCGACGCGGGGACCCTCAGAAACCACAAGCGCTGCAGCCTGTGGACCTGGTGACTCGGCGGGCACCATTTGCGCCCCCCGACCCGCAAAGGAGCCTTTTTAAAGGCTACGGAATGGGGGATGGGGAGCAGCGCGGTGCTGTGAGTCGATTGCTTCTCCTACGGAGCAAAGCCGCATGCCATGGCCGGAGAGCGCTGACTTCTTCTTTTGAACATTTGGACCCTAAAAGTAACAACCCGTGAGTAGTACCGAAATTGGAACTACAAAGGGAAAATTCTTTTTTTTTCTGAATTAGGCACGATCGGGGAAGGCGCAAAAGGGAAGTCCGTCTCCCTGTCCTGTAGACAATTTAAAGCAAGGATTAGATAACTAAGGTCGAGGGAACTTTTTTTTTCTTTACTGGATAAAAGTTATTAACTTCACGATTTGGCAGTATAAGTAATTTTGCTGGAGGGTAAGAGTGGATTTTGATTTTGAGAGCTGAAGTGCAACCCCCCGGGACCCGGGAGTGATCCGCGATAGAGCCTGTTGAGGAGACATAGAAGAGTTTGACAGCTGTCAAACTAGCTGTCAAAGCTGAAAAAAGAGAACTTTGTTTCTGTTGTCTTTGCTGGCTATATTTGTTACAATTTGGTTTTAAACTGTTGAAAACAAAGAAGAACTGAAACAAGTTAACTTGACTTTTGGATTGGAGCGGGAAGGAATACTAAGTAACCAGAATCCCTCTAGAGGGGGTTCAGGGACACTACAAGAATGGCTGCAGGTGGAAAAATACAGGCTGAACTGGACAGAATGTTTTTTCTCTTGGGAACGTTACAAGGTCATTTGTTTTGGCTACAAATGTTACAATTATGAACTTAACAGCAAATAAACTCACTGAATTTGATAAGGACTTGACTCAAGAAGCCCATGCAGCTGAACAAGAAAAGAAATCTGAGTTTTTTGAGAGAGTGGAGAAAGAGATACGTGCTGTTCCGGAGGAGAGGGAAGGAGGAGCTGGAATGCCGCAGATGATAATGGAGAGCCAGAGGCCTGCTAAGATGGATACAAAGGAAAACAAGATTTGGATGATGAGAATCTGGTTTGAATTGGAGAATGAAGAATGGAGAGATCTCCTCCTGGGGAGAACTGAAGACCTATGGATTACAAATCTGATTAAGGTGGAAGTTGGAGCTTTTGGGACATTTGGGACATTTGGACTTAAAAGGAGTAAGAAACAAGATTTGGGCCCCACTTTTAAATATGGAGGTCTGGCTGGAAGAAATATGGACCCTATCAGGACAGAGCTTCTCCGAGACTTGGTGTTCAATACAAAGGACTATCAAAGAAACCGGCAGAGAGGAATTGAAAGAGAATTAAGAGCCTTGGACGTGAGGTCTCCAGGCTGATAGTTGATAGACTGATGAACATTTGTTGGGGATCAAAACCGGGAAAGGGGGGGTGGGATTTTGGGAATCCAAAAGGTGTACAATTATATTTTGTTTCTTTTTACTCTGTTTCATTACTAGTATAAAAACTGGGAAATTCGTGGAAGGGAACTTGGGTCGACTTTAGAAAAGGGTTTAAAGAATGAGCATTGATGTACAAATTGAGGTTTATAAGTTAAAATTGGTTAATTAAAACAAATTAAATATAATAAGGCAAAATTTGGGGACAAGAACTTGCTGAGCTAATAATTGGAATTGGAATACAAGAAGGGGAGGTGTGGGGAAGTCAGGGAAAGGTGTTATTGAAAATAAGGAATGTAAAAGCTATGTGTTTTTAATTTTTCTTTTTTTTCTTGTTTTTTGAAAATCTCAATAAATATCTTTTTAAAAAAAGAACTGGATGTGGAACAACTGATTGGTTCAAAATTGGGAAAGGAGTATGACAAGGCTATATATTGTCTCCCTGCTTATTTAACTTATATGCAGAATTCATCATGCGAAAGGCTGGGATGGATCAATCCCTAGCCGGAATTAAGATTGCCAGAAGAAATATCAACAACAACAAGCATTTTTCTGAGAGAACTTTCTAGTGAGCACATGGTCCTTTATTCCATTGTGCAGTGGGGAGTAAGCAACCCCCCCTCAGAGTTCACAGTGACCCAAGGCAGTGAAGATTTGTTTTGTATTTTGAGATTTTTGAGATTTTGATTTTAGAATTTTGAGAAATTTTTGAATTTTGAATATTTTTCAAATTTTTGAATTCTAAGATGGCTAGAGCAGCTTTTCATAGTGATGCAAAACTAGGAATGCCTGTGCTAAATGAATACAATTTTGTGCACTGGAAACAGCGCTTAATAGTATTTTTAGATTCAAAACACGTTTTGGATGCTGTAGAGAACCCTCAGCCTACATGCGCAACTGAGGAAGATTTAGCCAAGATAAGAGCTTGGAAAGACAAGAACAGCGAAGTCAGACACATAATTTTGAGTGGACTTCGTGATGAGCATCTATAATTAATAAATAGTAAAGATGATGCATCTCAAATCTTAAGTGATATTGAGTGCATGTATGGAGAATCTACCAAGAACTCCTACAGAACCTTAATGTGTAAATTAAGCAGACTGAGTATGAATTCAAAAGAAGAATTCACAGAGCACATCAACAAGTTTACTGAGATTATTCAAAGGATTGATCTTATTCCTAAGCCTTTTGATGAAGATACAAAGACATCATTTTTGCTATCGTCCCTAGGACCAAAGTTCGATTCATTTGTTAGCATAATGGACCACAGAGAAGGTCTAACTTTTATTTTATTTTTTTAATTCAAAATTATAACAAGACATATTATCCAAAAACATATCATCCTTGTTTCCCCACCCCATTTTTCCTCCCTCCCCCCTCCCACACAACCCCCCACCCCCCGACTACCCTCAGTTCTAGTCTTTGGTTTCTCTAAGAATGCAGTTTTCTGCATGTTACAAAGTTGTATGGATCCTCAAACTATTTCACTGATTGTTACCAATAAAAGGTTTGTGAATGTTTATTCAAAACCTGCCAAGGAGTCCAGTTCGCTTTGTTGTGTCTTCAGATACTTTGTAAAGGGTTCCCATTCATCCTTAAAGTCACAGTTATCCTTGTCCCGTAGCTTATATGTCAATTTTGCCAGTTCTGCATAGTCCATCGATTTTTGTTGCTATGATTCTTTAGTTGGGGTTTCTTCAGTCTTCCATCCTTGTGCTACCAGAACTCTCCCGGCCGTTGTCACATACATGAAGAGGTTTTTCAACTTTTTGGGCAGGTCTTTCCCTACAATCCCCAACAAAAATGCCTCGGGTTTTTTAACAAATGTTAAATGGAACATTTTCTTCAATTCGTTGTAAATCATTTCCCAAATCTTTTTAATTACCTTATTAAAAATATGATAAAATGTCCCCTCCTTTTCCTTATACTTCCAACATATATTTGAACTAGTTTTGTACATTTCCCCTAACTGCACTGGTGTTGTGTACCATCTGTACATCATCTTCATGTAATTCTCCTTCAATAGGGAACAATCTGTAAATTCTAAGTCAGTTTTCCATAATTTAACCCAATTTTCCATCATAATGTTGTGCCCATTTAATCATAATTGATTTTGCCAAAATATTGGGAAATATTAGAAAAAGATGGAGACAATTGGAAATTGCAGAGTTTGGAGAAAATGAAGGATAAAGTGCGAGACTGGTTACACTACGCTCAGATTAGTGAAGTTTTTAAAAATGACAAAAAGTTAGGTTTCCAGGTGGAGAAATCGAAATTGGAAACAGAACTGTTAGAACCTAAGACTAAGGTACTTTCAAGAATGTATAACTTGCTGTTAAAATGGAATACACAAGATGAAATGGTTAAATTGGCTATGATAAAGTGGGCACAGGACATAGGGCATAATATTATGTTTGAGGACTGGGAAAGGTTGTGGACCAACGGGCTGAACTTCACTGCATGTAATGCTTTGAAGGAAAATGTAATGAAAATGATATATAGATGGTACATGACCCCAGTTAAACTTGCCAAAATATACCATTTGTCTGATAACAAATGTTGGAAATGTAAAGAAAATGATGGAACATTCTTTCACCTCTGGTGGACTTGCCCTGGAGTGAAGGCATTCTGGGAAATGATATATAATGAGCTGAAAAAGGTATTTAAGTATACCTTCACTAAGAAACCAGAGGCCTTCCTTTTGGGTATTGTCGACCAGAAGGTGTTAAAGAAGGATCGAACATTTTTTATGTATGCAACAACGGCAGCAAGGATACTTATCGCTAAGCACTGGAAAACTCAAGATCTACCCACACTGGAAGAGTGGCAGATGCAACTGATAGACTATATGGAACTAGCCGAGATGACCGGCAGAATCCGAGACCTGGGAGAAGAGAAGGTTGAAGAAGATTGGAAGAAATTTAAGATTTATTTAAAAAAGCACTGTAATCTGGCTGAATGTTAAGATGGAGGCTAGATCATAAACAATTGACCACCACTAAATTAGATGCAATTGAGATGATAAGTGAGATTGAGGAAAAATCATAAATCTTTGGGAGAACTATTAGATTATATTCTAAATGAATGGGACATAAGAATGTAAACAAGATGATAAATTGCGGGCAAGAATTGACAATGATGTAAGTGGGAGCGGAAGACGTGAGGGAGTCCAAAGAAGTTAAGAAATTATGTTATGATATATGTTACATTGTTTATTATATTTGCATTTATGTTTTAAAATCTTAATAAAAATTTATTTATTTATTTTTTAAAAAAAATCATAATTGCTTTTACCTCTTCATCTTTTGTCTCCCATTCTAATAGTATGCTGTATGCGGCCTTCAGTAGTTTCACTTTCCCTTCAATCACTTCCGTTTGAAACCTAGATCTAGTATAACTAAATCCTTTCTTACTGTCTTCTTTATGTGTTTCATATAGTTGTCGATAATGTAACTCTGAAGGTCTAACTTTTAAAGACATGACCAGTCATTTAAGGGAGGAATGCAGAGGAAGAGCTGAGTCTCCCATAAGAAATGCTAGAAGCAAGGACAGTAATTATGTGTCTAGGCAATTTACAAAGTCCAGAGAGATGCCCAAGAAAGTGGTTTGCTTCAATTGCAACAAGGAAGGGCACATTGCAAAGAACTGCAAAGCTCCTAGAACAAGGAAACCCCACCCCTTTCAACCAAAAAGGGAAAAGAAGGGTAAATCTGAATGCACTTTGCTACTGCAAAAAAAGAATTTAGCTGTCCAGAATCATGAAAATAAACGTAATAAGTGGATTATTGGTTCTGGGGCAAGCTCACATTTCTCATTTGAAAAAGGACTATTTTAATGAGATTTGACCAAACTGCGGGAGGCAGTGGAAGACAGGAGTGCCTGGCATGCTCTGGTCCATGGGGTCATGAAGAGTAGGACACGCCTAAACAACTAAACAACAACATTTTAATGAGATAAATGATGATGAAGGATCTGAAATTGAGATTGCAGATGGCAACATTGTTAAAGCAAAAGGTGCAGGTTCCATGCATTGTTTATTGAAATATAAACAATGAATCTACTGAATCCACAGTTTCTAGAGTTTTGTATGTACTGAGCTGCAATTTACTCAGTGTGTCCATTTTGGACAGAAAAGGATTTCCAAACAGATTACGTTTGGAAATGGAGAATGTAATGTGACCAAAAATGGTAAAGTGTTTGTTCAAGCCAAGCTAGTAAATGGTGTATATGAGATTGATCTTTCAGAGAACCAGTCTGCAAAAGTAGCACATTCCAGCCAGAAGGATGAGGCAGACCTGGACCTATGGCACAGAAGGCTTGGACACAGAGACACCAGAGTTATTCTGGATCTACAGAGAAGAGATCTTGTTTGCAGGTAACAGAGAGCAACAGAGCTCCAGTAAAGTGTATAAGCTGTTGTCAGAGCCACCCGAGGTCCCAGCTCACAAGAGACCAAAGTCCAGTCCGGGTTATATACAAAAGCTTTTATTGAAGAACATTCTTGGTTTTACATCCGAGCTCCGTGGCTCTACGTCTGTTACCCTTAGACCGCTGAAGTCCCCTCTGAGTCAGTCCCGCCTCTACACCAGTTTAAGAGGCTTGTGCTGGACCACCTCTTCCTCTCCTTTCTTTTCCGCAGGGTCTTTCTGCCCCCCTGTGTTCTCTCCCTCCGGGACTCCCCAGAGGCTGAATCCTCTGACGCCTGCTCCCCCCTCCTTCGCGCTTTGGGACCAGGCTCCTCCCCAGGACTCTCCTCACTTCCGCGCGCCTCCACATTTGAACTTGGCGCGCGTACGTTGCTTCTGACCTTCCTTTTGACAGTTACACTGCTCTCGGTACTACTCTCCGCCCCTTCCGGCAGGACGTCTTGCGCTGATCTCCTTCCCCCCTCTGCTTCCTGTTCTGCTGCTTCTGACACACTGGTAACTCCACCCCCTTCACTCCGTTCCGGTGGAGAAGCCGGTCCCGATTTCCAACTCCCACTGGGAGTTCCCCCTTCGTTCCCCTGCTCCTGACTGCTTCCCCCTCTAGCTCCCCTTGGCCTGACCAGGGGGGCTCCTCTTTGGGAGTCCTCCGATTCACTGGACGGACTCATGGACAACCTCGGGTCATTGTCATCCTCTTCCTCGTCGTCCTGGGATCCTTCCCCCTCGCTCTCTGTCTCCTCCCCCACCTGCGCCTCTCTCCCTGAACCCCTGACATCCATCCCCCCCTCGAAGCCCCCCCTTCCCCCCTCCCGCCCATCGGGTGCAGGTTGTGGGAGCTGCAGCTCTTCGGAGGTAGATGCAGGATACAGTTCGTCTACTTCAATGTCCTCTGCTTGCAGCTCGGTGTATGAGTGTTCGAATTCGGGTTCTTCACCCAAAGTGTTCTCAGCTCCCTCTTCCATTGCTACTTCGTCTGGTGCTGCCGGCCAAGGTCCCGTCAGCCATTTCCTGCGCCAGTCTTCCTCTGGTTGCTCGTCCCACCAATAAGAGGGTTCTGTGTCCACCCCCGAGCACGATCCCCTGGGCGGGCTTGATTCTGGCGTTCTCTCCTCGGCGGAAGAAAAGCCCCGGAAAGTACTGTCTGAAAGTGTGGGCGTAAAGAGCCAGTCATCAAAGTACTCGGCTGGCATGGGTCTATGCGGGAAAAGGGCATGGAACTCGTCTTTTAGAAGAGGTTCGTCTAAAGCGTAGTCCGGCACCCAACTGTTGGCACTGGTCGGAGTACCCTCTCTGGCTAGAAAGTATTCTACCCCCTCTTCCCCCCATCTCGAGTCCAGGATTTCTGTGACCTCGTTGAGTGGTTCGGCCCTAGGCGCCCCCTCCCTTTCGGGCGACTCTGTGCGTGGGTCCGGTACTGTTTCAGACTCCTGAAACCTGTGCGGGGTCTTGTAGGGAGTGAGCACCGACCTATGAAAGACCGGGTGCACTCTGGAACCTTCAGGGAGAGCCAGTCGAAAAGCTACAGGGTTGATCCTAGCCTCCACCTGGTACGGCCCCAGCTGCCTGTGCCCTAGTTTCTTCTTAGCCAACGACTTGGCTGGCATCGCTTGGGCCGCTAACCATACCCAGTCCCCCACCTGGATGTCCTCCCCCACTCTCCTGTTTTTGTCCGCCTGCACCTTATATGCTTGTTTGGCTAGCTCCAAATGTCTCCGCAGCTCTTCGTGCACCTCCTGCAGTTCTGCTGCAAACTGGTCGGCCTCTTGCGGCACCCCCTCTCCCAGTGCTACGAAACCCGGGAAGGTTCTGGGATGACGACCATTGTTCGCGAAGAACGGCGTCACCCCCGTCGACGCGTGCTTCGTGTTGTTATAGGCAAACTCTGCCATCGGCAGGTAGTCCACCCAAGCTGCGGGTCGCTGATTGGCGTAACATCGCAGGTACTGCTGCATGATCGCGTTGACCCTCTCAGCTTGGCCGTTGGTTTGTGGATGTCTCGCCGACGCTAGGTTGATCTTGACGTGCAGGATACCTAGAAGCTTCTGCCAAAAATTGGAAACAAACTGGCGTCCCCTGTCGGACAGGATGGACTGCGGCAGCCCATGCACCCTGAACACGTGATCGATGAAGAGTTTGGCAGTCTGTTCCGCCGTCGCCACCTTTGCGCATGGAATGAAGTGCGCCATCTTGGTGAACAGGTCCACTACCACCAGTACCGCCGTCTTCCCTCTGGAGCTGGGCAGGTCAGTAACGAAGTCCAATGCTACCCTCTCCCACGGTTGCTGTGGTGTCTCCAGCGGTTCCAGCAACCCCGCTGGCTTCTGGTGTACTGGCTTGGACCTTTGACAAGTGTCACACCTGGCGACGTAATCCGCTACCTCTCCACGCATCCGGGGCCACCAAAAGTCCCTTGCCACCAGTTCCATTGTCTTCTCCTTGCCGAAATGGCCCGCACTGGGGGCGTCGTGCAACTGCTGCAGAACCTTTGCGCGGAGCTCGTCGCTTGGTACGTAGAGGGCACCTTTGCGAGTTAACAGCCCGTCGCGTAATTGGAACTCATCGTCTCTCTGCGAACCCCTGCGCAGCTCCTCCATCTTGGATTGTGCGAACTGATCTACTTGCAACGCGCGTCGCACCGTGTCCAGGTCGACTGCGATGGCAGCGCACGCCCACGCCTGCGGTGCGAAAATGTGCTTGGCCGCTACTGGCGCCGCTTCATCGAGATATTGCGGTTTTCTGGAGAGCGCATCGGCTATAACGTTGGAGTCCCCCGGGATGTACTCTATCCTGAAGTCGAAATCCGCGAAGAATTCCGCCCAGCGCATGTGTCTTTGGCTCTGGAGCTTCGCCGTGCGCCAATACTCTAAGTTCTTGTGATCCGTGCGGACCTGTACTGTGTGCTTGGCTCCTATGAGGAAGTGTCGCCACGCTTTGAAAGCTGCGTGAATGGCTAACAGCTCCCTGTCCCATATGGTGTAGTTTTGCTCCGCCTTGCTGAGCTTTCGGGAGTAAAAGGCACCGGGTCTCCAATTCCCTTGCGAATCTTCTTGCAGGAGTACGGCTCCAACCGCTCTGTCTGACGCGTCGGTTTCTACTCGCATGGGCCTGCCTGGATTCACGTGCAGCAGCTGCTCCTCGGAGGCGAAGAGGCTTTTAAGCTTCCGAAAAGAGCGCTCCGCCTGTTCCGTCCAAATGAACTTCTTCTTCTTGGAACTGAGAGTGTCCGTGATCGCTGCCGTCTCCTTTGTAAAACCTCTGATGAATTTGCGGTAGAAATTGGCGAAACCGACGAATCTCTGGACTTCCTTCCGATTGCGGGGGCTCTTCCAGTCCAACACCGCACGGACCTTGACGCTGTCCATGGCCAGCCCCTTGTCGGACAGCTTGTAGCCGAGGAAATCCACCTCCGTCACATCAAACTGGCACTTCTCTAACTTGGCGTAGAGCCTGTGTTCCCGTAGTCTCTGCAGGACCTCCTTTACGTCCCTCTCATGAGCTTCCTGCGATTCCGAAAAGATCAGGATGTCATCGAGGAAACACACACATTTCTTGTAGAGGAGTCCCTCCAGCACGTGATGCATAAAGGCTTGGAAGACGTGAGATCCATTTTGGAGACCAAACGGCATAACTCTGTATTCATAGGTGCCCAGAGGCGTGAACATGGCCGTCTTCCACTCATCGCCCTCCCGGATGCGTATGAGGTTATACGCTCCACGCAGATCCAACTTGGTGAAGATCTTCCCTTTCCGCACGGTCGCTAGGAGATCATCAATCTTGGGCATGGGAAAGGCCTTGGGCTTGGTCATAGAATTGATGGCCCGATAGTCCACAATGAGTCTTTTCTGGGGCGTGTCCTTCTTCTTCACAAAAAACACAGGACTGCCCCCCACTGCTTTAGATTCCCGGATGAATCCACGCTTCAAATTATGCTCTATGAACTCTCTGAGTTCCTGCATCTCGTCCTCAGACATGGAATACAGCTTCGCAGTCGGCAGCTGCGCCCCCGGCAACAGGTCGATCGCACAATCATAAGGTCTGTGGGGCGGCAACCGGTCAGCTTCCTTCTCGCAGAAAACCTCCAGGAACCCCTCGTACTTGCGAGGTACTGCCTGCACCATGCCAAGTCGCAGCTGCTGCTCAGCCCCCTCCTCCTGGCAGGACTGGATGCAATGTTGAGCACAGTACGATGAGCAAAAGGTGATCTGACGTTGGTACCACGCTACAGCAGGACTGTGTCTCTCCAGCCAACTCATGCCTAATACTATAGGCGTGTCAGACAGGTGGGTGACATTGAAGCTAATGACTTCTCGATGATCTCCAATCCGCATCACCATGGGAGGTGTCTGTTGCACAACTTGCCCTCCTAGCAATTTCCTGCCATCCACCGTGACTACGTTCAGAGGCGTTGTTGCGGGCAGAAGCGCTATGCGATGCTGCTTGACGAATTGCATCCCCACGAAATCCGCGTTGCTCCCAGAATCGATCGTGATGGGTACTTCTAGGGTGGTTCCATTAGGCAACTGAAGTGTTGCAGTGAGCTGCACCGCTGGCTTGGGTGGTAAAGGGTCTGTGGGTCGCAAAGGCGCTGGGGACTGCTCTATAGACTCACCTGGCTGAGCCCCAGCAATTCTGCTTCCAGCCAGGCACTGTCGTTTCCCTGAGGTTGCTCTTCTTGGATCACTTCTGCTGCTACTGTTGCTAAAGCTGCAGTGTGCTTCTGGAGCCTCTGGGGGCACTCTTTCGCCATGTGCTGTGCACTGTCACAGATGTAACACTTCCTGGTCCCTCTAGGAGGCTTCGCCTTTACTGCACCGGAAGCTGGGGCTCTGGCTGGTGCTTGAGCCCTAGCACCACCAATTTCCATCGGCTCCTCTCCCTGCCTCACCAGAGGCGAGGGATGTGCCTGGCCAAAGTCCCTGGGGATGAAAGGAGGCGACCTTGCTGGTGCACGCGCCTGGCGTCCTTCCTCATTGTGCCAAGGACGTTCCTCGTGTCGTATCCCTATCGCAAGAGCCCTCTGCACCACGTCCTCCAGGGTCTGAGGTCTGTCGCCCCTGGCAAGTTCATCCTTTATGGGGCCGCTGAGACCCTCCCAGAACAAATCTCTCACAGGTTTGCAGTCTTTTTCCCAGCCCAACACAGTCAGTAACGCGAAAAATCGGGAATGATACTGACGCACAGTGGCTTTGCCTTGCCGCAGTCCATGTATTTCCCTGCGCGCAAGATCAAGATCCACGGTTGACTGGAAACAAGCATCCATCGCTTTAATAAATTCATCAGAATTGCGGCGGGCAGGGCCATCTTCGCGCCACAAATTGCGCAACCACGCTCTAGCTTCCCCATGCAAATGAGAAACAATAAATCCCACTTTCTCCTCCTCATCTTTAAAGTCATTACGAAGCAAATGCAGTGCATACAAGACGTCTGCTCTGAAACTTGGGTAGTGCTTCAGGTTCCCATCGAAGTGGGTGACTAGACTGCCCCCCCGCCTTCCAAGTCCAATTCCCTCCGATCTGGACCCTGGGAACCCTTCCCTGCTTGCACGCTCCCACCTTGTTTGCAGGTCTTGGCAGCGCTTCTCCATTTCGTCATTCTTCTTCTGAGATGCAATGACTGCAGCGGTGAGTTCGGTAACTGCAGTCCGCAGCATTGTCAGCTGTTCCTCCGCACTCATGGCCCTTACCGTTCGTGAGCTTTGCAAAAAAAAATTTTGCGTTCTTTGGGAGGGAACTTACTGTCAGAGCCACCCGAGGTCCCAGCTCACAAGAGACCAAAGTCCAGTCCGGGTTATATACAAAAGCTTTTATTGAAGAACATTCTTGGTTTTACATCCGAGCTCCGTGGCTCTACGTCTGTTACCCTTAGACCGCTGAAGTCCCCTCTGAGTCAGTCCCGCCTCTACACCAGTTTAAGAGGCTTGTGCTGGACCACCTCTTCCTCTCCTTTCTTTTCCGCAGGGTCTTTCTGCCCCCCTGTGTTCTCTCCCTCCGGGACTCCCCAGAGGCTGAATCCTCTGACGCCTGCTCCCCCCTCCTTCGCGCTTTGGGACCAGGCTCCTCCCCAGGACTCTCCTCACTTCCGCGCGCCTCCACATTTGAACTTGGCGCGCGTACGTTGCTTCTGACCTTCCTTTTGACAGTTACACTGCTCTCGGTACTACTCTCCGCCCCTTCCGGCAGGACGTCTTGCGCTGATCTCCTTCCCCCCTCTGCTTCCTGTTCTGCTGCTTCTGACACACTGGTGACTCCACCCCCTTCACTCCGTTCCGGTGGAGAAGCCGGTCCCGATTTCCAACTCCCACTGGGAGTTCCCCCTTCGTTCCCCTGCTCCTGACTGCTTCCCCCTCTAGCTCCCCTTGGCCTGACCAGGGGGGCTCCTCTTTGGGAGTCCTCCGATTCACTGGACGGACTCATGGACAACCTCGGGTCATTGTCATCCTCTTCCTCGTCGTCCTGGGATCCTTCCCCCTCGCTCTCTGTCTCCTCCCCCACCTGCGCCTCTCTCCCTGAACCCCTGACAGCTGTGTTACTGAAAAGGCTGTAAAACCTTCATTTCCACGTTGTACAGAACACAGAAGCACCAAAGTGCTTGACATTGTGCACACTAACTTATGTGGACCCATGAATATTCCTTCACTGGGAAAGAATAGATACATACTAATATTTGTTGATGATTTTTCAAAGTATTGTGCTGAATATTTCATGAAAGAAAAGAGTGAGACAGTGAACATGTTCCAGGACCACATTGCCATGGTCAAGAACAAGTTCCAAAGAGCTCCAGCTGTGTTAATGAGCCACAATGGAAGTGAGTACTGCTCAAGTGAAATGCAGGCTCTCCTGGCCAAGGAAGGAATTGCACGCATAACCACAATTCCCTACATGCCACAGCAGAACGCCATAGCAGAGAGACAGTTTAGATCCATTATGGATATGACAAGATGCATGCTAAGAGATGCACCCTTGCCACAGAAGCTGTGGGCAGATGCGGCAAACACAGCAATTTATTTGCAAAACAGATTGCCAACCAAAGGGGCAGAGCGCATACCATTTAAACTTTGGCATGGGAAAGTTCCCAATTTGTCACACATACGTGTGTTCTGAAGTCTGTGTTACTACCACGTCCCCAAAGAACACAGACACAAGCTTGACTCCAGGGCACAAGCAGGTATCCTTGTGGGATATGCTTCTGGAGGCAAAGGATACAGAATCATGGACTTACAGACTGGTAAGACAGATGCACACCATGCAATTTATTTTGATGAACATGGCAAACACTAAGAACAGTGTTGTGGATTTTCCAAGGAGTCAAAAAGGACTCAAGAATTTGTATACTTCCCTTCTGAAACCCCACAAAGTACTAATCTGCCTTCCAGTGTTAACCCCCCCTACAGGGGACACACCAGAAGACGGAGAGGAGCAGACCCTTGGTGGCACCAGAGACGAAGAGGAGGACTCGGATGAGGACATGCCAGCATTGGAGGAGGATGAGGAAGCTGATGCGGTCACAGAACCAGAGGTCAGATGCTCATCCAGAACCAACAAAGGTGTCCCACCATTACAGCTGTCCTACTTCGCAGGGTCGGCATTTCCACAGGAAGAGGTACACTTGGGAAGAGGTACAGGAGATGCCAGCTGCTGAAGCCAGTCTCTGGAGGAAGGCCGCATAGGAGGAGATGGATGTACTGCATCAAAACAAGACCTGGACACTCACTGAGCTGCCTCCTGGTAAGAAGGCCATTAGCAGTAAATGGGTTTTCAATGTTAAGAAGGGGTCAGAAGGAGAAGTGCAGCGCTACAAAACTAGACTTGTATCACAGGGATTTTCACAACGCTTTGGTGAAGACTACGATGAGGTTTTTGCACCAGTCATGAGGTACAGCAGCTTAAGAATGCTTTTGAGCATTGCAGCCTCCAAACAAATGAGGGTGAAACACATTGACATTGCTACTGCTTTTCTTCACGGACAGATTTCCAAGGAAATTTATAAGAAACAGCCCCAAGGTTTTGTAAAACCACATGAGGCACATTTAGTATGCAAACTGCAAATGGGACTTTACGGACTTAAGCAGGCTGCTAGAGCCTGGAACCAAAAGTTGCATAAAATGGTGACGCAACTTGGGTACAAGCAAGGAAAGGGAAGGGGAGGTGTGGCCATTACCTGCCCCTCCAAGCTTAAGGGTATTTCTGTTAAAGGATTCCGGGTCTGTGGATCTTGTCCAAAGCCCAAGGCGGGGCTAGGGCCATGACACGGCCCCGTCATGAACACCTGGGGGAGCTCGAGTTAGTTTGCATCGACGGGGCTCCCCCCTTCTGGTGATTTACCCTTACCAAGGCTCCCCCCTTCTGGTGATTTACCCTTACCGGCAGCAGGCAGGAGTCAGATATAGCCAGGTCCATTCAATGCCTAAACAAATTACCGCTCACATTCTGTAATCAATAAAGTTGTGGCCTAAATTTGCCCAATAACATTAACCTAATATCTGTGTCCTGGTGTGTTTTATTCCTCAACGAGGGGTGGTTGCGGGGTCTAGACACACAAGAACAGGCCCCTCTGCTTCATCCAACCAAGTCTCTGTTACACATGCCAGGTCAAATCCTCCATCCACGATCAAGTCATGGATGGCAGTGGTTCTATGAATCATTGACCTGGCATTGCACAGCAGCATCTTCAGGTCATGTGAGTATCTCTTGCTGATTCCAGTATTTGTCCAGACAAAACCATACCAAGGATAGTCCTCAAATAACAACTAAACCTGCCTCCTTGGTAATGACATGAATGTGTGGGAAATAGTATAGTATGATGAATTTGCGAGCAGGATTTGAACTATAAATAACAGAAGGAATTAGAGATTATTGTATGGAGAGAGAGAGAGAGAGAGAGAGAGAGAGAGAGAGAGAGAGAGAAGACAGGGTGCAGCAAGGGGGAGAAATTAAAAACCCTGTGTGTTAAGTTGTGGGTGAACATATCAGACGACACAGTGATTCTTCAAACAGCTCTTGTTTATTCACAGGCCAGAACAGAACAGAACTGAAGGGTTCAGCCAGCATGCTTATAGAGAGCCCCACTAGAACGCAACAGGAACCATTTTCTGTAACTATCCAATCAGTGAACGTCACTTTCGATCTCTTATTTGCATATGTGGACCTGAACTATCTACAGTATCCCCCTGCTGGCCCAGGGTGAGAACTTCAGGACATAACATTGTGGAAAACAGGAGGGGAAGTTAAATAAAAACTGAAGAAAAAACTATTTTGTTTTGGAGTGTATAGGTGCTTTTTTTTTATTTAACAAAATACTATGTCTCATGGAATGCTAAATGATAATACAAGAGCATAAATGTAACAGTGTGGGGAGTTGTAATCATGAAAGCTGATGGCAAGCAAAATATTTACAGGGTTGTTGTGAGGATCAAAGGAGGAGTCGGAGAACCATGTGCGCCACCTCAAGCTCCTTAGAGAAAAAAGGTGGGATGGTGCTCTCTTTTGTTCTTCTAGGTACTTATTTTTAAGCATTTATAAGAATGTTAGGATGCAGTGCATCAGTGATCCTGATTCAAAGTGGAGGAATCCCTAGAGTGAAGCAATAGCATATTTGCTGCTCTCACACCAAAGGGACCTATCACTGTAGAGGTAATGGCTCGAGAGGGATTGAGACTGCTTTAGAAGACAGAACCTCTACTGTGTGATATTCTTATATATGCAAGTTCAGCAGTGGTACAGATGGAAGGCTCTAATATAAAAAATGGAACAATATGGAAAAACAATATTCGTTAATTGAGGTAACGCATTTGTTTGCTATCCTCTTCTCCAGTGTTCATTATATTAACTTCTTTGATATTATTGGGGACAGATGAGTGATTTCAAAAAGACTTTTAAATTAGATCCATGTTGACACTCAAGTCCATAACAGACAGCTTAACCCCACGTTACTTCCATGTAAGTCTTTTTTTTTAATGAAAAAACAAAAACCATGAGAATAGAGTGAGGCCCTGCTACACTGGGAGCTTTAAACAGGGGGAGAAAACATTTGTCAAGTCTTGGTAAATCCCAGTTTTCATCTTATGGCACTGCTAGGATATCTTAGCCTCTTGGTACTCACCACTGTCTGAAATTACCACTGCAAGTATTTTGAGGCAGGAGGTTCATTTAAAAAAAAAATTCTGGTCTTTAAATCCTACAGATCTCAAAATGCAAGTTTAACATGAATGGGCTATGAGATCAGATCCAGAGTCCCCACCACATGTTGAATGACATGGTAGTGTGAGAGATAACAGGGTGGGGGCAAAATCTTTCAGTTATAAGCTTTGTTTCCAACTACAGCTTTTGAATTAAGAGCCCTGATTAAGAGCCCTCTGTGTAATAGGCTAAACTGCAGTCTGCAGATGGCCAACTTCTGCATCAGCAGATGGGGGCACTAGATTTTCCATGCAGCAGTCCAGGGATGAGCAGTATATTTCGCCCAAACCCCTGCAAACCAGGTCAGGGTCTCAATGAAAGTCAACATGACATGGTACCATAGTTAATTCCCAATGCTAACTTTTTGGTTATGACTGGGTGTTATATACAGCATATGAAAAGAGGTGCACTGTGAAAGTGCAAAATCTGTCTCATGAAAATTATTTTTGAGATCTGGTGTAACACAATGACTAAGAATGAGATACACCAGTGCCTAGTTTGAATCTCAGTTCCACCATGAACTTAGGAAAGCCACATGATCTCTGCAATATGGGGAGTAATATTTTCCAGGTGGGGTGCCAACTTGAATAAAATATTGTGCAGGGGGCAGGTAAGCCCCACCCTACATAACTGAACACAAAATGTCATGCATGCACACCATGAAGGGTGGCCCTTTCAGATATTTTATTTGGGGGATGAAGGGATCTCAGCCCCTAGGAGTTGGCTCCTATGTTTACAGGATAGTTGCAAGGATACAACTACATCAGGGATGATGAGGGTGTGATCCTCCAGATGTTGCTGGACTCCAATTCCCATCATCCCTGACCATTGGCCATATGGGTCAGGCCCAGTGCTTTTTCTCTGGGGGTACTCAAGGGAATGCAGTACTGACACCTTTTATTCTAGAAGAAAAGAACTGGCTGGGCTTAATGAAATTTGGAGTCCAACAGCATTTGGAAGGCACAAGTTCTCCGCCCTTGAAGTAGATAATGTAGGTGAAGCTTTCAATTCTGTGGGGGAAACCTTTGTTTTGTCCATTTTGCCTACAATCATGTTGGAACCTACTAGCTGAGTTAGCTATCAGGAGTGTATTTGATTTATGATATGGTTGCGCACTCATTTTTTTGGTTTCTGATCTGCTTCATTCTAGCCTATAGGCATATCATAATATATCGTTTCTATTTCTGCCTCACAGATAATAGCTCTAGAAGACTATGAGAGATGAAAATGATACAATGGTAACCGAATTCATTTTGATAGGACTTTCGGATCACCCCAGAGCTCAGAAAGTCCTCTTCTGCCTACTTCTGGTTGTCTATTTCATTACCCTCTTTGGCAATGGTCTGATGGTGGTGGTAATTATTGCTGACTCACACCTCCACACTCCTATGTACTACTTCCTCAGCAATCTCTCTTCAATAGATATTTTCTACATCTCCAGCAGTGTACCACAGATTTTAGTCAATTGCTTCATTGCTAGAGCTACCATTCCTGTTACAAATTGTTTGACCCAAATGTACTGTGGACTCTTCCTTGGGATGACTGAGTGCTTTCTTCTGGCTGTCATGGCATATGACCGTTTTGCTGCTGTGTGTCATCCCCTTCATTACACCTTAATCATGAACAGTAGGCTCTGTATCAGTTTAGTAGCCTCATCCTGGATTATTGCTTTTCTGCTGGCTGTGCTCCCTGTATTTTTCATACCAGTAAGCTTTTGTGGCCCTAATATCATCAATCATTTTTCTTGTGAAGCCCAGGCAGTCCTTAAATTGGGCTGTTCCAATGCCCGCATCAATGAGATCTTCTCAATTGCTCGGGCTATTCCAGTTCTTGTTGTTCCCTTTCTTTTCATCATGGTGACTTACATTCGCATTGGCCAGGCAGTGCTGAAAATCCGATCGGCAGAAGGTCGAAGCAAAGCGTTCTCCACCTGTGGCTCCCACTTGATTGTGGTCAGTATATTCTATGGCTCAGCCATGTCCATGTATCTTCAGCCAGATGGTAGACCCTCTTCTGATCGGGACAAGCTGATCTCTGTACTGTATGGGGCACTGACCCCTATGCTAAATCCCATGATTTACAGTTTGAGAAACAAAGATGTAAAGGGGGCTGTGTACAGATTGATTGGGAAGAATCCACCAGAATAAATATATCTGTTTTTGATGGAAGATTATCATGAAGTTTTTGTATATGCCAATGCTTCTTTCCTTCCTTTCTTCTAGTGTAGCCTTCTGTCCTGCCTCTTTAAATAAACTATTTCATGTTGGATCCGTATATTTTTGCATACCTGAATGAGACCTGAATCCCAAAGTCATAAGGCAAAATTCACTGAAAACCCTACCTACAAGCAGTGGGAGAGTCCTCTAAGCTTGATAGTCATTGAAAGCAATTAGAAGTTATTTTCAGTTAAAAAGCAGAGAGCAAGGGGAAGGGCTACCTTACTTTATTATTTTTTAAATGACAAGCATGTGAACCTGCCACATGGAGCAAGCCGTTTGCACACGCTCTCTCTCCCCTCCAATCACAAGAGCCCAATGAAACTGTGTCTGAGGTTTTTGCCCAATCCCTGCTCACTTGCCACCCAGCAAATCTTTTACATGTTTCCCCCCCTGCCACCAAGCAGGCCCTGCTCATGAGCAGAGGCTGGGTGATCTGTGGATCATCATTGTGACTTTCACTGTGCAATTAACAAGATAAGTGAGTCCCTGGCAGGGTGCTGCAGACCCCCTGGGTGTGTTCTGCGGACTCCCAGGGGTCCCCAGGCCCCAAATTGGGAGCCACTGTTCTAGGGTGTTTTTTGCAGTCCTAGGGATCATCCACACCTCCACTTGTCCCACTCCTAGAAACATAGGTGCTGGCTCTCTGGGTGCCTGAGCACAAAATTCCCCATGAAGAGGCCGGGCACCCACAAACTTTGTTGCCAGGGCCATATACGCTGCATGACACCCACGGCCCCAGGCACCTACAGTCATGTGGTCAAGTTGGCACTCCTGCCTAGAAAGCAAGGAGTCTGAATGGTTTTCCACATGACCCATGCTTTCTAGGTAAGGTCTGAGTGCTTTTCCTATTGTCCTCCTCATTTCCCATGGAAAACCCACCCGTTACGTTACGAGAGATGGTGCCCCCGGGTTTCTCCGTCCTCCACCAGTCTGTGGGCCGGGGGGGAGGGGTGGCATTATTAATCCGAGAAGATGGTTCTTTCAGGGCTCTACCATCGCCATCAATTCCCGGCATTGAATGTGTTGGCCTAGTGTGGGGCTCCGAGGTGAGCTTGGCTGTCTGGCTGGTGTACCGGCCACCTAGCGCACCAGCAGCCACCCTGTCAGGCCTGCTGGAGGCGGTGGCTGGCTGGGCCTTGGAGTTCCCTAACCTATTGGTATTGGGGGACTTCAACATCCATGCTGATGCCATTCCCTCCTCACAGGCTCTGGACCTGGTGTCTTCCATGGCGACACTAAGGCTCTCCCACACATCAAGCAGGCCACACGCTGGATTTGATCTTTGGCGCCGGTATAGATGTGATCATGTCTCCTTCAATGAAGGTGCCATGGTCTGATCACTACGCTCTGAAAGCCAGGATTGACTTTCCACCCCCACCCTGCTTAGGTGGCGAGCCAATTTGGGCTTGCCCGCAGAGGCTGATGGACCCTGAGAGATTCCGTCAGGCCTTGCGGGACCTTGCTCCCCCTGGCGACTCATTGATTGAGCTTGTTGAGGGCTGGAACATCCAGCTCCTAGCAGCCATCGATGAGATCGCACCTAGGCGCCCTCTGCGACCCCGCAGAAACCTTGCTCTCTGGTTTACCGAGGAGCTTCGGAAAATGAAGCAGGACCTCAGACGGCTAGAGCGAGTATGGCGGCGTGCCCGTGACAGAGCCTCAAGAACATCTTATAGGGTTTTTATGAAAACCTACAAGATGGGAGTGAAGGCCGCTAAGAAGTCCTACTTCTCGGCCTCCATTGCCTCCGCTAGCTCTCGCCCGGCGCAATTATTTAGTATAATTAGCTCTTTAACGTCCCTTGAAGGACAGCCAAATTTAAATAAGAATTTGACACACAGCTGTGAGGCATTTACGAGCTTTTTTGCGGAGAAGGTCCTGTTGCTCTGCCATGACCTCCCTGCCAATTTGGATACAATAAAGGAACTGGAGGCCCCTCGACTGTCCTCGGGTCCAGTATTGGACCACTTTGACCGGATATCCCCAGCCGATATGGACAGACTCCTCCAAGCTGGAAAGCCCACCACCTGTCCTCTTGACCCGTGCCCGTCTTGGAACGTGTCCAGACGAGGTGCGGGCCCCCTTGGGTGATATCATCAATTTGTCCCTTGGCACCGGGATATTCCCAGGGGAACTGAAGGAGGCAGTGGTGCATCCACTCTTAAAGAAAACATCGTTAGATCCCTTAGATCTATCCAGTTACCGCCCAGTTTCGAATCTTCCATTCCTGGGTAAGGTGATTGAGAGAGCGATTGCTGAACAGCTTGGTAGGTTTCTGGATGAAACATCGGCTCTCAATCCATTCCAGTCCGGCTTCTGCGCTGGTCATGGGACCGAGACGGCTCTGGTCGCCCTAACAGATGATTTCCGCAGGCAGCTGCATCGAGGCGGGTCGGGGCTGCTGATTCTTCTAGACCTGTCAGCAGCCTTCGACATGGTCGATTCCGAACTCCTGGACCACCGCCTTGCCGACGTGGGGATCCAGGGCACAGTCCTTCAATGGCTGCGCTCGTTTCTCTCTGGTCGGGGACAGAGGGTGGCGCTTGGGGGGGGAATTGTCATTGCGCCACTCCTTGGTGTGTGGAGTGCCTCAGGGTGTGATTCTCTCCCCAATGCTTTTTAACATCTTTATGCGCCGCCTCGCCCAGCTTGTCCGGAGTTTTGGGCTGGGTTGCCATCAGTATGCCGATGACACCCAACTATCTGTTGATGGACGGCCATCCTGACTCGGCCCCAGATGCACTGACCAGATGTCTGGAAGCTGTGGCTGGATGGTTACGTGGGAGCCGGTTGAAGTTAAATCCTTCGAAGACAAAGGTCCTCTGGCTGGGACGGAGCGATATGGGATTGAGGGGGCAACTCCCATCTCTTGCGGGGGTGCAATTAGTGCCAGCATCGTCCGTTAAGAGTTTGGGTGTAATCTTCAATACCTCCCTCTCTATGGAGGCGCAGATTACAGCTATAACAAAGGCGGCATTTTTTCATCTCTGCCAAGCTAAGCAGCTGGCTCCTTATCTCTCTCGCTCTGACCTAGCCACTGTGATCCATGTGACGGTCACCTCCAGACTGGATTATTGTAACTCGCTCTATGTGGGGCTGCCCTTGAGATTGACCCAGAAACTCCAGCGGGTGCAGAATGCCGCGGCGAGACTCCTTATGGGGTCTTCACTGCGAGATCATATTCATCCGGTACTATACCAGCTGCACTGGCTCCCGGTGGAGTACAGGATCAGGTTTAAGGTGCTGGTTTTAACCTTTAAAGCCCTATACGGCCTAGGACCTTCATACCTACGGGACCGCCTCTCCTGGTATGTCCCACAGAGAAATTTACGGTCTGCAAATAAAAACATCCTGAAGATCCCAGGCCACAGAGAGGTTAGGCTGGCCTCAACTAGAGCCAGGGCTTTCTCAGCCGCGGCTCCAATCTGGTGGAATGCTCTGTCTCAAGATACTAGGGCCCTGCGGGACCTGACATCTTTCCGCAGGGCCTGCAAGACAGAGCTGTTCCACCAGGCCTTTGGTCAGGGCGCAGCCTGACCCCCTCCTCTGGCAATCTGCACAGAATTTTGCTTAATTGGTTGCCATCAATTTTATTTTAATTTTATTTTAATTAATTTTATAATGAATGTTTTTAGAATGTTGGATTATTTTGATTGTTGTTAGCCGCCCTGAGCCCAGCTTCGGCTGGGGAGGGCAGGATATAAATAAAATTTATTATTATTTATTATTATTATTCTTTAGTGCTGATTCAGAGCAAACATCAATCCAGAGAAAATCTGAATTGCCTTTTGTTCCAATTGAGCACTAAAGCACAGTTTTCCCCAGAGGAAAGCAGTGGGACAAAAGGAGGGTGTGGATAAGTCCTTAGGCTGTAAAAGGACTACAGAACTCTGGTTCCCATCTTTTCAGCGTCTTGGTCCATGCATCTCTTAGCTCATACAGAAAGAGAAATTGGCAATATGATTAACCCCACCCAATGTGATTTCAAGTATTATCAGGTTCAAATGATGGTTTGCAAGTCAAGGATTCCTTCTCATTATAGGCTACAGGTTATATGGCACGATAGATTGCAGGCATATGTTCCTCTATGAACCGCAGGCTGCCCCTTTATAGGTAAGGAGAGAGGTCAAACATCAAAAATAGCCATTCCCAAATGCATGTAATTCAGTGTGGGTGACTGACAAAAATGTGGTTCAGATATGGCACCACAATTTATAGGAGACACATATACACAAAAACAACAACATGAAGGCTAAAATGTGACAGTAATGTCATCTTTTCCCAATGAGAAAAATGGACCTTATGGACCTTAATTCTTACAAAGTTCCTATAAAATGATATTTCTGTCTTTCTCACATGCACACCAACAGTGGGATAGGGGTTCTAAAGCACTTTGAGTGATAGGTCTGAAATATATGTAAGTGCTGGAAATGTTTGTGCAATGCATGTACATTCCACATTCCAATTAATGATGGCAACAAGGACAATCCCTGGGAGAAGTCTTGTATTTTCCCAGGTACAAAATATAGATCAGGCCACCAAAAAAAAAAAAAAAAGATATGTGCATATGAATTGATTGAAATCTATGGCCTCCAGCCTAAATGACTCTTTATTATGTTCTTGGCTATAACTTATCTGTGGTGGGATGATGAGCTGCTTGTGCGTAAAAGCTTAGCCCCTCAGAGTTTGGCCAGATTAGCAAAGCTCTGTCTGTAGCGGAGCCCCTTAAGCATGGCTCCCTCAATCGCTGGCAGAATCCGACAGTGGGCGTTTGCGGAATCTCTTCCAACATAAAAGCTCCTTAACGGAAACGCGTCTTCTGGACTCTCGGCGTGACAGTTTCCGGCGAGGTGTGGGTGTCCCTATAGGAGGTCCTGAAACCTCCTCACTGTTTTCGCTAGAAGTGTCCCAGAGCCATCCCTCCGAATCCCTTTCCCTCGGAGCTCCTTCTCTCCCCCTGCTGGTTCCCTCCTCTGCTGTTAAGTCTCTCCTAACCTCCTTGAGCCCTTCCACCACCTGCTCTTCCGATGGCAGTTCCCTGACATCCACCTCCCCTCCAGGGCCCCCTTCACCCCCTCCCGTCCCTTCCTCCATGGGCGGTGAGGATGCAAAACCCCTGAAAGAGCCTCCCTCATCTTCCGAAGTCTCGAACACTTCCCTCCACCGGTTGCTATCCCTAGCCCCCCAGTACTCCTCCTCATCAGAGTCTACTCCTTCTTCCAGCTCTGATTCCGGGAACCCTTCGAACTCCTCTTCCTCGTCGGTGGTGCCAAAATGTTCCCTCCGGAACCTCGTTACAGACTGAGGTTTCCTTGGGAACCTTTGATGAAACGTTTCTATCAAAACCTCGTCATTGACTTCCTCTGCACTTACCCAGGTGTTTTCTGACTCTGGTTCCCCTTCCCAAGCTACCAAATACTCCACCTGATTACCCTTCCACCTGGAGTCAATGATTTCCGCCACATGGAAATCATTTCCCTGACATTATCCCTTCATGTACAAGACAATGAGGTCTTGTACAATATAAAACATACATAGAGGGGAAAAACCATACGGAGTGGTCAGCATACAGAGTTCCAATGTTGTTGACCAAGACTTCATGGCCAGAGATCCTAAATCAGTGGTGGCCAGTCTTTTCCAGCTTGTATTCCACAAGCTGGAAATGATCTGTAATAGAACACACACACCTCTCATTTAATGGTGTTTTGCCTCTAGTTCACTGGCCAGATTTTGAAGGCAGCTTTGCAATGAGGACAGGCAATGATGATGATGATGATGATGCACCAGTCCTGACCATGCATTGGCCCAAGGGTCCTTTTGCACATATCCAAGCATGTGATAAATCCTGTGCCATGTGTGACACCAATGACTTAGGGTGGCCACCAATGATCTATACACTAGGACTGCTTAAACCAGTATGGGGGATGACTTGTGGACCTTCAAAAGCTGTTGTACTACAGCTACCATCACCCCCTGACCCTTGACCATGCTGGCTGGGGGGAATGGGAGCTGGAGTCCAACAACCTCTGGAGGGCCACAAGTGGGGGCATCCCAGCCAAAACTGTCACATTGGGCGGGGGTAGAGGACAAACTGCCATCTATAGATGTGGAAATATGGAAACAACGAGGAGAGGCAGGATTGAGATTTGGAGCTATGTTTCAAGGTCCAGGCTATGGGAAGTCCCAAAAAATTAATAATTATAATTTGGATTATAATTTGGTATTGTTTATTTTAATTGGATTATGATTTGATATGTTAATTGGATGTTTTTTATTTGGAAAATTAATAAAAATGATTTAAAGAGAGAGAGAGAGAGAGAGAGAGAGAGAGCCCTCCATAGCTGGCAGTGACACCGAGGAGGAGGAAGGGCGGCTTAGAGGAGGGGGTGATGTGCTGGGGAAGGGGGAGGAGCTCAGTCTGGACAACTCCATCTTCTGGGGAGGACAATGAGTAGAGGAGCTCCATCCTAGTTTATTGTTTTAGCAATAAATCTGAAATAATTAACAGCCAGAGTTGTCTCGCATTTGTGGGCGAAACCAAGCCATAACACCAGCCCTGATTGGGAGGTTTTAAGGGTTTATTAATTCAACATAGTGCCTACAAAATTTATCATGTTCTTGTCTAGAGTGGAGCTTGCCTCTGAATTCAGTAGCTTCCTGTGATGATTTTTTATGCATCTTTCCGCATATGTACTCTATATCCACGGGGCCTCTTTTAAAGGACTCACCCTGTATAAAGTCCTGAGTGTCAGGCACACAGATTATAAAGCTGAAAAGATGCTTTCCCAGTAATTGTGTGTAACTGAGGGACTGTGTGTCCAAAACAAAATTACTTTGGTGTGTATTGATAACAGGGAATTCAACACTTCAGCTAACCCAGAATCAAGGATTATGCTTCTTAATCTACAGGATTTGTTCCACAACTATGTTGAGAAAGTATCTATAGTGTACTTGACAAATTACAGTGCACTGAATACTAATTTTTGAAGATACAGGATTACTGTTGCAAGCTTTGCCCATGTCTGCAATGCTTTTGCTCAGGCTTCCTCAACCTCGGCCCTCCATATGTTTTGACATGACAATCTTATTTAAAGTCAGTAAAAGAAAGTTTACTTACAGTATCATCAGTTCACAATTGGATCCCTGAAGGCAGACTTAGGTTACAAAAGTATATATACATGTGGAACTATCCCATAAGCGAGTTAGTTCCTTTGTCGCTTGTTGGCTGAAAGCCAACAGGGCATCTCTAGCTGAAGAGATGTTGCTTCTTCGAAGAATGGAATCAGTGAGAGAGGGCTGTGTCACCTGGGCAGGTAAGGTCACACCCACCTCTAGTCACATGCAGAAGAAGTTTGCCCCAGCCCAGGAGGAAACAGGAAGTTTACCTACTGGCTGGTGCAAACATTCCTCCTTATGTCCACTCTAGGAATGTTGTACTTGACTGCTATGTGTTTCACATCCCACAAATTTATGGTGTTGTTGTTTAGTCGTTTAGTCATGTCCGACTCTTCGTGAACCCATGGAGCAGAGCACGCCAGGCACTCCTGTCTTCCACTGCCTCCCGCCGTTTGGCCAAACTCATGCTGGTAGCTTCAAGAACACTGTCCAACCATCTTGTCCTCTGTCATCCCCTTCTCCTTGCGCCCTCCATCTTTCCCAACATCAGGGTCTTTTCCAGGGAGTCTCCTCTTCTCATGAAGTGGCCAAGTATTGGAGTCTCAGCTTCACGATCTGTCCTTCCAGTGAGCACTCAGGGCTGATTTCCTTAAGAATGGATAGGTTTGATCTCAAGAGTCTCCTCCAGCACCATAATTCAAAAGCATCAATTCTTCGGTGATCAGCCTGCTTTATGGTCCAGCTCTCACTTCCATACATCACTACTGGGGAAACCATAGCTTTTACTATACGGACCTTTGTTGTCTCTGCTTTTTAAGATGCTATCTAAAATTTATGGTAGACTTTGCTTAACATTTACCCTTCATCCTGTGAAATTTAGGGGGGAAAGAAAGAGGGAGATAATATATAAGCAAATGAAGAAGAGGAAAGGATGAAGAAGGTTGTCACAGGCTTCAAATAGCTTTATTTTGCATGTGAACTCTAGTCAGGGTCTTGCTAGGCTTATGATTTTAAATGACTCAGATGGTCTTCACTCATCAAACAGCCTGCTAAAGAAAAAATCACCATCCTTTCATCTTTTCCCAGCCCAGAAGCCAGAGCTTTTCCCAGGAGATGCCAAGACCATGGGTAACAGCAGTGATGCAGTGGTGACTGAATTTATTTTGCTTGGTCTCTCCAACCATCCCTTGGATCAGGTTGTATTCTTCTGGATCCTCTTGGCTGTCTACCTCAAGCTTCCTCAACCTCGGCCCTCCAGATGTTTTGAGACTACAATTTCCATCATCCCTGACCACTGGTCCTGCTAGCGAGGGATCATGGGAGTTGTAGGCCAAAAACATCTGGAAGGCCGAGGTTGAGGAAGCCTGGTCTACCTTATCAACCTAGTTGGGAATGGGCTGATGGTGGTGCTGATCATAACTGATCCCCACCTACACACACCCTTGTACTTTTCCTTCAGCAACATTACTGGACATTAACTACACCAGTAGCAGTGTCCCCCAGGCCTGGTCACCTGTACCACTGAGAGAACCACCATTTCTTTCATGGGCTGCATGGCCCAAATCCACATTAGCTTATATTTTGGCATGACTGAATGTATCCTCCTGGCTGTTATGGTATATGACTTTGCACTGCACTCTGATTATGAACTGGAAAGTGTATGTCCAACGAGCAGCTGGGACACAGGGCAGTGGCCTGATATTGACTCTCATCCTCACTGCAATTGGTCAGAAAAAGTTATGTGGCTCCAACATCATCAATCACTTCACCTGTGAGGCACAGACCATTGGCAAAGTGCACTGTGCCAACACCCATCTCAATAACATCATCTCTTTTATAAACACTGTTACTGTTCTCATTGCCCCCTTTTTATTCATCTTGATGATGTACTTGCGCATTGGCTTGGCTGTGTGGGAGAGCCAGTGTAGTGGACTTGTAATCTGGTGAACCGGGTTCACTTCCCTGCTCCTCCACATGCAGCTGCTGGGTGACCTTGGGCTAGTCACACTTCTCTGAAGTCTCTCAGCCCCACTCACCACACAGAGTGTTTGTTGTGGGGGAGGAAGGGAAAGGAGAATGTCAGCCGCTTTGAGACTCCTTTGGGTAGTGATAAAGCGGGATATCAAATCCAAACTCTTCTTCTTCTGTGTGGTGGATCCATTCTGCTCAGGATCAAAGTAAGGCCTTTCCCACTTGTAGCTCCCATCTGGTTGTAGTTGGCATCTTCTATGGCTCAGCCATGTTCATTTACCTTCAACCAAAATCTAAACATACTATAGACAAGGACAAGGTGATCTCTGTTTTCTATGGAGCAGTGACTCCCAAGCTGAAACCTGTGATATACAGCCTGAGGAACAAAGATGTCAAATGTACCCTGAAGAAACTGCTTAGGAGGAAGTTCCCAGAATAAGAGACCCTCAGAAATCTTAACTGATTTGTTCATGTCTTGCCAAGTATCTAATAAATATCTAAAAAAGATAAAGGACTCCTGACAGTTAAGTCCAGTCGCAGACAACTCTGGGTTTGCAGCGCTCATCTCGCTTTACAGGCTGAGGGAGCCGGCATTTGTCCACAGACAGTTTTTCTGGGTCATGTGACCAGCATGATTAAGCCGCTTCTGGTGCAACAGAACACTGAAACCCGAGCAGCGCACAGAAACACCATTTACCTTCCTGCCAGAGCGGCACCTATTCATCTACTTGCACTTTTTGGTGTGCTTTCAAACTGTTAGGTTGGCAGGAGCTGGGACTGAGCAACGGGAGCTCACCCCGTCTCGGGGATTCGAACCACCGACCTTCCGATTGGCAAGCCCAAGAGGCTCAGTGGTTTAGACCACAGCGCCACCCGTGTCTCCTACCTCTACATTAAATTCCAGTCACTGTGGAACAGTTGCCCATGTGTCCTCTTCACAGGCCTCCAACAGTCATCTTCTTAGCCACTGTGGGGAACAGGATGCGGGACTAGGTAGAACTTTGTTTGATCTAGCAGGCATCTTCTTATGTTCCTACCTGTCTTCAATCACACCAAATTTTTTAATGTTCGGTCCATGCAACCTTTAGTGTGTGAGTCAATTCATTTTTCAAGTGGATATGCACATGTTAAACTGAATTGTTCATTAGACATCCAGCTCCTGATTGCTGGTTTTGATTTCCCAGCAATTCTGTAGATGTGTCTGGGGCTGCCATTTTTCACACCTTTAACACAGCTTGAGCCACACACAATAGCAGATGGTAACACTGATGTTACAGTGAAAGGCATCCACTGCTAATTTCTGTGGTTCAAGCTGCTGCTAAAGGTATAACCCTCCAACTTATAGTACTGGGATGGATCCAGGCTACAGCAGGCACGTTGCAGCCTCATTGAATCATGGGGGGGGATAAGTTAGGGCTTAGTCACAGTTACCATTCCTCCACTCTTTCCAGGCACAATCTGTGCTTTAAAGCACCTTGTCCAAGCACCTTTTCCCCTGCCAGAGCTTTCCCCATGAAAAGTCACCATTTAAAGCTCAATCGGAACAATATATGGAAAACCTGAACTGACATTACCCTGATTGAGGGGAAGAGTGGGTTTTTGCAGAGAAAGCTCTGGGGCAAAATAATATTAACAAGTGATTTTAAATACAGGTGAAATTCCAGAAACACGGAAAGAGGCTTACATTACAGTAATTCCAAAACAAGGTTCAGATTTGCTGCAAATTAAAAATTATAGGCCTATCTCATTGTTAAATAATGGTTATAAATTATTTGCAAACATTTTAGCTAACAGAATGGGAAAAAAATTAAATGAGCATATACATCAAGATCAGGCAGGATTCCTTCTAGATAGACAAATGAAAGAGAATATAAGAAATATTCTGAATACCTGGAGGTCAAAAATGAAAATAAAGCAGCAATGATGTTTATAGATGCTGAAAAAGCCTTTGATAGCATCTCTTGGAATTTCATGACAAAATTACTTGAAGAAATTAATTGTGGATCCAAATTTTAAAAAGGAATACAAGCAATACATTCAGAACAAAAAGCCAAATTAATTGTAAATCAGGTGATAATGGAAGACTGTAAAATACAAAAAGGAACTAGACAAGGTTCCTCACTATCACCGCTTTTGTTCATTCTGGTCCTGGAGGTGCTTGCCAGAAATATAAGAGAAGACAAGGAGATCACTGGGTTAAAAACTGGGGAAAGTGAGTTTAAATTGAAAGTATATGCTGATGATCTAGTGATTACAGTGGAAGATCCAAAAAACTCTCTCTCTCAAGTTATAGAAAAGATTCAAAAATTTGGGGAAGTGTCAGGATTTAAATTAAACAGAAATAAAACCACATTATTAGTTAAAAATCTGAAGAAGAGAAAAAAGAGTTGGAGCAAAGTATTGGGATAGAAGTCCTGTCAGGGAACTGCCATCAGAGCCAGAGGCGGAGGGAAGGCTCCAGAGGGATGCCGGAGAGGGTCCCAGTAGGGAGAGAGGCAGCCCATCTGCTGGGGAAGGAAATCAGCATAGCACCAGTGGAGAAGGGGGGCAGATGGGGGAATCGGCGAGGGGGCTCCAGGACTCCTTGCCAGAAACCAGCGGGGAGAGCACGGGTCCTCCGCTGCCCACACCCTCCCTGCGCAGAAGACTTCCACACAGGGAGAGTAGGAGGAGACTCGGCGTCAAAGAACTTCTTTGCTGGAAGAAGTTCAAGAAACGCCCACTGACGGATTCTGCCAGTGACTGAGACAGCCACGGATGGGTGGCTGTCCGGACAGAAAGGGTTCACCCAGGAAATCCAGCCAGGTGTGGCAACAACTTACGCACGAGCAACGCCTAGAACCGTTACAGCAATCCGTCAGTTACTGACGTTGCTTGTGCGGAGCCCCAGAGAGGCAGCATGATGAGCCGAACAGGGACAGCCGGAGAGCTGGAGCAGCCAGCTGCGATGCCGAGTCTGGTAGAGAGAAATTGAGACTTGGAACAGCATGTAGCTATCTTGACAGCGCGGCTGGACGAGAGACGGGCTCAGGATGTGCAGGTCAGACCCACCCCCATCGCAAGGAAAGTACCGGGGCTGGTACACAAGTTTGGTGGGAAACCCCAGGACTACAATGCGAACAGAACGGAAATAGAGTACGCTTTGGAACTGCAGCATAATGACTTTGCTGATGACGGGGAGAGGGTAGCTTACATTGTGGGGTATCTGGAGGATGGGGCGCGCGAATGGATCAGGCCCCTAATGGCGACGCAAAATGATGCCTTGAAGGACCTTAAGAAATTCTTCCAGGCAATGAATGCGATGTATTCCAGCGAAGTGGAGCAAAGTGTAACTCGGCGGGAATTGATGGGGTGCAAGCAGGGGAGCCAGTCCGTTAGAGACTACTGGTCGCGCTTTGCAGTGCTGATCCACCGGCTCGGCTGGAATCTGGACTCTGAACCTATATGAATGTTGCTTGAGGAGGGGTTGTCCCCAACGGTGAAAGACGAGTTGTCCCGCGTGCCCCGCCCACAGTCGATGGATGAACTGACCAAGGCTGTGCTTGCGATTGGAGTACAGCAGGAAGCGCGGGCTCAGGAGAAACGCGAAGTGAGAGGGGAACGTTGCCATGACTACCGCATTCCGGAGATACCGAGACAGCTTTCCCAGGCGGCTGAGCCAATGGAAATTGATGGCGCATGCGCGCGAGGTTTCAAACACCAGTGAAGGTCACAAGAGGGAGGGGAAGGATTGGAAAACCACCAAGAAGTGTTTCCTCTGCCAGCAGCCAGGACATTTTGCTAAGGTCTGCCCTCAAAGAAAAGCCTGGCAAGGGATGGTAGGGGCTGCTGGCTGTGAGGGGAAGGGGGAGGAAGGGCAGGCGCAGGGAAACGACAACGCCTGGCTGCCAACCAGCAGGGGCAGTAGCCAGGCCAGCAACCAATAGAAGTAACCCAGCCTGACCCTCCCAAGGCAGCTATAGCCATAGAAGTGGTGCTAGAACTCCCGAATGGGACCCAGTCAAGGTTAAGGGGCTGCTGGATTCGGGCAGCTCCTGTAATTTCTTCAGCAGGGACTTCGCTCTGGAGCACCAACTCCACCTGCTGCCCCTGGATTTTCCCTTGCAAGTGACCACCATCGATGGCAGGGAACTTCGGGGGGGAGTGACACACCAGACCCAGCCAATGCAAATGTGGGTTTCCAGGCACACAGAGACCATCGCCTTTCACGTGGCCACACTGGCAGGACCCCCAGTAATACTGGGAATGAGCTGGCTGGCACTGAATGATCCAGTAGTGTCATGGCATCAGTGGTCAGTCACCTTTGGGTCAACTTACTGCTTGGAACACTGTCTGGGGGGGAGAACCTAAGAATGACGGTGGCTAGGGTGGCTGGGCTTGCCGTGGAACTAAAAGGGGAGGTGCCACCACAATATGCTGACCTGAAGGAAGTCTTCAGCGAGAAGGAGGCGGATAGACTACCCCCCCATAGGCCCTTTGACTGCCAAATCAACTTACTCCCAGGGGCTCAGCTGCCGGTGAGTAAGCTGTATGCCATGTCCGACCGGGAGATGCACGAGTTGCGGCAATTTATTGACAAGAACCTGAAGAGGGGGTTCATAAGGGAATCAAAGGCGGTGGGGGGCAGTCCAGTGTTCTTTGTGGACAAAAAAGAGTCTAATCAGCCCAGATTAGTTGTGGATTACAGGGCCGTAAACCTGGTGTCAGAACCCGTGACCTTCCCAATGCCCAGGATTGATGACATTTTAACACGGGTGAGGCAGGGGAAAAATTTTACCAAGCTGGACCTCAGGGGAGCGTACAATTTGATCAGGATAAGGGAGGGGGACAAATGGAAAACTACCATGTTCACCCCCCTAGGGGCTTTTGAATACTTAGTCATGCCATTTGGATTACAATCAGGCTCTGCCTGCTTTCAAGCTTTCATGCACCACGTGTTGGGGCCCCTGCTGTACAATAATTGCATAGCCTTTTTGGATGACGTCTTAATCTATTCGGACAATGAGAAGCAACACGTCAGAGACGTCAGGGAAGTACTACAGAGACTGCAGAAGCACCAGTTGTGGGTCAAGCTGGAAAAATGCCAATTTCATGCCAGAGAAGTCGAGTTTCTGGGGTACAAGTTGTCAGACAAGGGCCTAGCTATGGACCCAAGCAAGATGAAGGCAGTGCTGGAATGGAAGGCCCCCAGAACCAGGAAGGATGTGCAGAGGTTCCTAGAGTTCAGCAACTTCTACAGGAAGTTCATAAAGAACTTCGCTCGCTTAACCGCGCCCATCACAGATTGTCTCAGTAGCAAAAGGAAGTTCACGTGGACAGAAAGTGCCCAGCATTCATTTGAAAGACTGAAAAAGGTGTTTGCTTCGGAGGAGCAGCTCCTGCACATTGATCTGGAGAAGTCCATGAAACTGGAGACGGACGCGTCTGACCGAGCCATTGGGGTGGTCCTTTTGCAGCCAGGGGCCAAGCAGAGCTGGAGGCCGTGTGCCTTTTTCTCAAGGAAGCTGAACAAGTTGGAGCAAAACTACACCGTGTATGACCGCGAACTGCTTGCGATCTATGCAGCCTTTCGGTGGTGGAGACATCTGTTGATAGGGGCGCGGCACAAGATCCAGGTCTGTACTGACCACAAGAACTTAGAATACTGGAGGACCGCGCAAGTACTCAACCAGAGACAGATTCGATGGGCTCAGGAGTTCTCCAAGTTTTCCTTCAAGATGCGATACGTGCCGGGAGAGGAAAACGTAAGAGCAGATGCTCTCTCCAGGAAGCCGGAGTACATGGAAGGAGAGGGACCGCCGGAGGTCCGACACGTGTTTCCCGAGGACCGATGGATGTGTGGGGGAGCGTTGGTTGGGAAACAAGAACTGACTGGGCTTACTAGAGACGACGCGTTCGCTCAAGCGAAAATCAGGGAACTCCGGGATGGAAGGGAAGACTAGGGAGGGTTTGAGGAAAAGGAAGGGCTACTGTACTATAAGGGGGCTCTGTATGTACCGGGGGAGACCTTGAGGGAGAAGGTACTCAAACAACTCCACGACAACCCAACAGCTGGGCACTTTGGACAACACAAGACCATGCTGCTCGTCACCAGGCAGTTCTGGTGGCCAAAGGTGAGGGAAGACGTACGGGAATATGCACTCCCGTGCGACCGATGCCAGAGGGCCAAGGGGGAGAGGGCTGCCCCCGCAGGGTTACTGGAACCCTTGCCCACACCAGGAAGACCCTGGGAGGTGGTGTCCATTGATTTTATGACAGATTTGCCCAAATCAAGAGGGAAAACAGCAGTCATGTTAGTAGTCGATCTACTGACAAAGATGTGCCATTTCACAGCTTGCTCTCATGTGGTGACGGCAGAGGAGACAGCCAGGTTGTTTGTGGATCACATCTTCAGGCTGCATGGGACTCCCTTGAGGGTCATCTCGGATCGCGGGAAACAATTTACTTCCCTGTTCTGGAGGAAGCTCATGGGCTTGCTACAGGTCGAGGTGGGCTTCTCAACGGCAAGGCATCCGGAAACCAATGGACAAGCAGAAAGAGTGAACAGTATACTCCAGCAGTACCTACGCTGCTACGTAGAACGATTGGGTAGAGAAAGTAGCGTTGGCTGAATTTGCGTACAATAACGCTGAACATGTGTCCATGGGAATGAGCCCGTTCATGGCCAATTATGGGTGTCATCACAGGGCCTTCCCGGGGAGGGGGGAGGAAGGATGGAGTGTACCCACGGCAGAGCAGTTTGTAGAAGAAATGGAGGCCTTGCACCAGCAACTCAAGATTAACTTGGAATGGGCCAAGGAAGTTTACAAGAGGCAGGCGGACAAGCACCGTTGGGAGGGGGAGGCCATACGGGTGGGAGACCAGGTGTGGTTGTCAACCTAAGGGTTACCCCTAAAGGGAGGGTGCAAAAAGTTGCAGCCGAGACGGCTGGGGCCTTTTGAGGTAACACAGCAGGTGAACCCCGTGGCATTCAAGCTCAAGTTGCCTGACAGCATGAAGATACATCCAGTGTTCCACAGGTCCCTACTTTCACCGTACAGGGAGGGATGGTAATTTCCGGGGCGGCAGGGAGGAGTCACCACCCACCCACAGGTAGAGGAGAGGGAACGCCGGAACCAAGCCACGGAAATACTCGACTCAAGGTGGCGAGGTCGCCAGGTGGAGTACTTGGTGGCTTGGGAGGGAGAACCCAAGTCAGAAAACACGTGGGTCCCCGCTGAGTCGATCAATGACGGGTATCTGGTGGAAGAATTCCACAGCCTGTTCCCAGATAAACCAAAACCACTAGCGAGATTCTGGGAGGAAGAATTTGGAACCACTGACGAAGAAGAGGACTTTGTGGGTTTTCCCGCCTCCGAAGAGGAGGGAGGGGAGGTGTCAGAGGGAGAAGAATCAGACTGGGAGGCCCACCCCGTGGGAAGAGATCGGAGCAGATGGGAAGCGGGTTTGAATCCTCAGAGGATGGTGACAGCTCCTTCAGGGGATTCCCCGCATCGTCGGCCGAGGAAAGGGACAAGGTTGAATCGGAAAATCGGGCCGGGGGTGGAGGGGGTCCTGGGGGGGAGGTGGATGTCAGGGAACTGCCATCGGAGCCAGAGGCAGAGGCAGGGAGAGAGGCAGCCCATCTGCTGGGGAAGGAAATTAGCATAGCACCAGTGGAGAAGGGGGGCAGATGGGGGAATCGGCGAGGGGGCTCCAGGACTCCTCGCCGGAGACCAGCAGGGAGAGCATGGGTCCTCTGCTGCCCATGCAGACTTCCGCGCAGGGAGAGTAGGAGGAGACTCGGCGTCAAAGAACTTCTTTGCTGGAAGAAGTTCAAGAAACGCCCACTGAAGGATTCTGCCAGTGATTGAGACAGCCATGGATGGGTGGCTGTCCGGACAGAAAGGGTTCACCCAGGTAACCCAGCCAGGTGTGGCGACAACTTACGCACGAGCAACCCCTAGAACCATTACAAGTCCATAAAAAGGTAAACTATTTAGAGATATGGTTAACACAAAAAAATATAAATATCTATAAAGATAATTATGAAAAAGTGTGGCTTGAGGTAAAAAGAAATTTAGAAATATGGAGTAGAATGAACCTTTCCCTATTAGGAAATATTGCAGCGGTAAAAATGAATGTTCTGCCAAAAATGCTCTTTCTTTTCCAGACAGTCCCAGTAATGGTGAAAGGTGACTGCCTCAAAAGATGGCAGAAGGAAATTTCCAAGTTTATCTGGGGGGGGGGGAGGCCAAGGATTAAGCATAAGATACTTACAGATAGAAAAGAAAGAGGCCGTTTTGCCCTCCTAGACCTTAAATTGTATTATGAGGCTGCATGTTTGGTATGGATCAGGGACTGGATACAATTGGAAAAAGGAAGAAGCATTGGACTTAGAAGATCACGATAACAGATTTGGATGGCATGCATACTTATGGTATGGGAAAGGAAAGCTACATAAAGGATTCTATAATCATAATTAGGAAATCATTAATGAGGGTTTGGGAGAGATATAAAGAGTTAATAGAACAAAGGACACATTGCAGGCTCTCACCAATTGAAGCTTTGTTGCTCAAGCTACTTGGCAAGAAAGGGAAGTGGCTTACATACAGCGATTTATTAAAAGATCAAGAAGTTAAATGGAAACTAAAAGAGTATGAGGAAATAAAAGATCATTTTCAGAGTTGGTTACATTATAAGCAATAAAGAAGACAACAAGAAAGGATTTAGTTACACTACTAGATTTCAAAAGGAAGTCATAGAAGGGAAAGTGAAGTTGCTGGAGTATTCTGCTAGAATGGGAAAAGGGACACGGGTGGTGCTGTGGGTTAAACCACAGAGCGTAGGGCTTGCTGATCAGAAGGTCGGCAGTTCGAATCCCCGCGATGGGGTGAGCTCCCGTTGCTCAGTCCCTGCTCCTGCCAACATAGCAATTCAAAAGCACATCAAAGTGCAAGGAGATAAATAGGTACCGCTCTGGCGGGAAGGTAAACGGCGTTTCCGTGTGCTGCTCTGGCATGTACACTGTACGCCGGCTCCCTCGGCCAGTAAAGCAAGATGAGCATTGCAACCCCAGAGTCAGCCACAACTGGACCTAATGGTCAGGAGTCCCTTTACCTTTACTAGAATGGGAAACATAAGATGAAGAGGTGTCGCTACATGCCAGGAACAACACAGGTGGGCTATCACAGAAGAAGTGGTTGTTCTCATGTGAGCCACAGAAGAGCCATCTAAAAAACAGTGCAGTGAGTCCCAGTGAGAGGATGAAACCAGTGGAGCGGACCACCACCAGTAATTGGAGACATAGCACCTGGCTCATGATTAGGGTATAGCACAATGGGTTGCAGATAACCACATTTAGGCCATCACAGCCAGCAAGAAGCATTCAGAGGTGCCCAAGGCAATGAAAAAATACATCTGTACTGCACATTCAAGCCGAGAAATATTGTGGCTCTTGATCAAGAAGTTTGCCAACATTTGGGGCACAATGACCAGTGTGTAGCAAATCTCAATGGAGGAGAGGTTGCACATGAAGCCAAAGTCACCACCACAATAGTAAAGTGCCCTGACAGAGTCACTAAGTACATGGCCATAAATACCCAGAAGAGAAGGACCTCGTATTCAGGCAGATTAGAAAAGCCCGGCATGGTGAAATCTCCAGTCGCATTCAGTTCCATTGGAATATTGCAACTATAATAGACATGGTTGTGATAAGATAACATTTATACCTGTCAGGTCTGCCTCTAGATCCCAGCTCACAGAGGACCAACGCCCGGTGGATATAATGTACAAAAGTCTTTATTGAAGTTTAGTTTCCATTTCAAAGCTCTGGGCGCGCAGACCCACGTCTTGATGCTAGACCGGCTAAGTCCCCTCTGACTCACTGCTCCACCCACACCAGTTTAAGATTCTAGCCCGGCTCCACCTCTTACGCTGTTCTTTCCTTCGCTGGGTCCTTCTGCCCTCTGGGGTTTCCTCCTTCCTGGACTCCTCTGACGCTGAGCCCCCTGAGTCTTGTCCCTCCCTCCGGCGGGCTTTAGGACCTGGCTCCCTTCCCGGGCTCCCCGCTGTGCCGCGCTCCTGTACATTTGAACTTGGCGCGCGCGCCCAGCCGGTGACTTTCCTTCTGACCCTTTCCCCGCTTCCTGATGTGGGCGTTGCCAAACCTGACTCCTCTCCTCCCTCTGGTGGTGAGGACACTGGTCCCGACTCCTGGGACTCCCCCTCCCCACTGCGCTCTGGTGGAGACGCTGGTCCTGATCTCCAACTGCTGCTCAGGGACTCCCCGCTGGCCCCTTCCTCCTGGGGCTTCCCCCCTGGAACCCCCCTCGCTCTGGCCACCGGCGCTCCCTTCTGTGAGTCCTCCGATTCGCTAGAGAGGCTTGTGGAATAACTCTGGCCACTGTCACTGCCTGCGCCCCCCTCGTACTCCTCCTCCTCACTCTCCATTTGCTCCCCCTCCTGTGTCTCTCCTTCTGAACCCCTGACATCCATCCCCCCTCGAAGCCCCCCTTCCCCCCTCCCCCTCTTCAGGTGCGGGTTCCGGGTGCTCTAGAGTTGTTGGGGTGAGTTCAGGATACAGTTCGTCCCCCGAGGCGTGGAGCCATCGTGATAAGTCCGGAAATTCCTCCATGGGCTCGTCGACTGCGATTCCCTCCGCTTCCATCTCCTGGGCGGTGTGTTCGAAATCTGAGGCCGCCCCCAAATCACTCAAAACCCCTTCTCCCCCTGTCGCCTGAGGTGACGCCACTTCCCAAGGTCCCTCCGGCATGTCTCTGCGCCATCCCACTTCGGGTTGGTCCTCCCACCAATAAGATCCCCCCGTGCCAAAACCTGAGAGCGAGCCCTCTGGGGAGCTGCCTCCCGGAGCCGAGTCCTCCGCTGACGAGAAACCCCGGAAAGTGCTGGCCGAGAGTGTGGGTGTGAACAGACAATCATCGAAAAAGCCCGCTGGCATAGGCTTGTGCGGGAAAAGTGTATGGAATTCTTCCTTGAGCAACTGCTCCTCCAATGCGTAATCCGGCACCCACCTGTTGGCACTGGCCGGGGTGTCCTCTGTGGCGAGAAGATATTCAATCCCGTCCTCCCCCCACCTTGAGTCTAAAATCTCTGTGGCTTCGTTGAGTGGCCCCCTCCTCGGCGACCCCCCCTTTTTGGGCGCTTCCCTGAGCGGGTCTGGCGCTGTCCCTGGTGCCTGAAACCTGTGGGGCTCTTTGTAGGGTGTGAGCACTGATCTATGAAAGACCGGGTGCATTCTGGACCCCTCTGGGAGTGTTAACCGGAAGGCCACTGGGTTGATCTGCGCCTCTACTTGGTAAGGCCCTAGCTGCTTGTGCCCGAGCTTCTTCTTGGCCAACGATCTGGCCGGAACTGCCTGGGCTGCTAACCAGACCCAGTCTCCTACCCGGATGTCTTCCCCAACCCTCCTGTGTCGGTCTGCCTGCACTTTGTAAGCCTGTTTCGCCATCTCTAACTGCCTCCTGAGCTGCTCGTGGATCTCCTGCAACTCCGCTGCCACGGCCTCTGCTCCCTGCGGCTCCCCCTCCCTCACTTTCTCTAAACCCGGGAAGGTTCTGGGATGCCGCCCATTGTTGGCGAAAAACGGTGTCACCCCCGTGGACACGTGTTTCGTGTTGTTGTAGGCAAACTCGGCTAGCGGTAGGTAGTCCACCCAGGTCGAGGGCTGCTGGTTCACGTAGCATCTCAGGTACTGCTGCATGATGGCGTTGACTCTCTCCGCCTGTCCGTTAGTCTGCGGGTGTCGCGCCGATGCCAAGCTGACCTTGACGTTCAGGAAGCCCATCAGCTTTTGCCAGAAGTTGGAGATGAACTGGCGCCCCCTGTCGGACAGGATGGACCGTGGGAGGCCGTGCACCTTGAACACGTGGTCTATAAACATCTTGGCGGTCTGCTCGGCTGTGGCCACCTTCGCGCAAGGAATGAAGTGGGCCATCTTGGTGAACAAGTCTACTACCACGAGTACTGCCGTCTTGCCTCTCGAGCTGGGCAGATCCGTGACAAAGTCCAGGGCCACCCTTTCCCACGGTTCGAACGGTGTCTGTAGCGGTTCCAACAGGCCCGCCGGCGGCTGGTGTACTGGTTTGGCCCTTTGGCAGGTGTCGCACCTCTTGACGTATTCCGCGACATCCACCCTCATCTTGGGCCACCAAAAGTCTCTGGCTACTAGGTCCACCGTCTTCTCCTTGCCAAAGTGTCCCGCGCTGGGTGCGTCGTGCAGCTGTTGCAGGACCCTCGCGCGGAGGTTGTCTCCCGGCACGTAGAGGGCTCCTTTGCGGATGAGCAGGCCGTCGCGTATTTGGAAGTCGTCGTCCCTCGCCGTGCTGCTACGCACCTCCTCCATCTTGGCTCGCGCGAAGGAGTCCGTCTGCAGCGCGCGACGCACCGCGTCCAGGTCCACCGTGGCTGACGCGCATGCGCATGCCCACGCCTTGGGTGCGAAAATATGCTTGGCCGCCGCCGGCGCCTCTTTTTCGAGATACTGCGGTTTCCTGGACAGCGCGTCTGCCATGATGTTGTTGTTTCCAGGGATGTATTCTATTCTGAAGTCGAAATCTGCAAAGAACTCCGCCCAGCGGATGTGTCTCTGGTTCAGGAACCTCGCCGTGCGCCAGTACTCCAAGTTCTTATGGTCTGTATGGACCTGCACCGTGTGTTTGGCCCCGACGAGGAAATGCCGCCACGCCTTGAAGGCTGCATGTATGGCCAGTAACTCCCTGTCCCAGATGGTGTAGTTCTGCTCCGACTTGCTGAGTTTCCTGGAGTAGAAAGCGCACGGCCTCCAGTCCCCCTGGTGGTCTTGCTGCAACAGGACGGCCCCCACGGCCCTGTCTGACGCGTCCGTCTCCACTCTCATGGGCCTGCTGGGGTTCACGTGTAGCAGGTGTTCCTCGGACGCGAAGAGGTGCTTGAGCTTCTGAAAGGACTGCTCTGCCTGCTCCGTCCAGATGAACTTCTTCTTCTTGGAACTGAGGATGTCAGTGATGGCTGCTGTCTGCATGGCAAAACCTTTGATGAACTTGCGATAAAAGTTGGCAAAGCCGACAAACCTCTGGACTTCCTTTCGATTGCGTGGGCTCTTCCAGTCCAGCACTGCACGTACCTTGGTACTGTCCATGGCGAGTCCCTTGTCGGACAGTTTGTAGCCCAGGAAGTCCACCTCCGTCTTGTCGAACTGGCACTTCTCCAGCTTGGCGTAAAGCCGGTGCTCCCGCAGCCGCTGCAGGACTTCCCTGACATCTCTCTCGTGAGCCTCCGGCGACTCCGAGAAGATGAGGATGTCGTCCAGGAAGCAGATGCACTTCTTGTAGAGAAGACCCGCCAAGACATGATGCATGAATGCTTGAAAACAGTGGGAGCCATTTTGTAATCCAAAAGGCATAACTCTATATTCATAGGTGCCCAGCGGCGTAAACATGGCCGTTTTCCACTCGTCACCTTCCCTCACGCGAATGAGATTGTACGCTCCGTGCAGATCCAACTTGGTAAAAATGCGCCCCTTCCGCACCGTCGCCAGCAGGTCATCGATCTTGGGCATAGGGAAGGCTGAGGGCTTGGTTTTCGAATTTAAGACGCGGAAGTCCACGACCAGCCTCCTCTGGGGCGTGTCCCGCTTCTTTACAAAGAATACAGGGCTGCCCCCCACCGCCTTGGACTCTCGGATGAATCCCCGCTTCAAGTTGTGATCTATGAACTCCCTGAGCTCCTGCAATTCATCCTCAGACATGGAATACAGTTTCCCCGTCGGGAGCGTCGCCCCCGGCAGGAGGTCAATCTTGCAGTCGTATGGTCTGTGGGGAGGCAGCTTGTCCGCTTCTTTCTCGCAGAAGACCTCCAAAAACTCTTTGTACTTGTTAGGTACCGCTTGCAACATGCCCAAGTTCAGCTGTGGTCCATCCTCATGCCCCTCATCTTCCAAGTCAGCCAGGATGCAGTGTTCTGCGCAGTAGGAGGAGCCGAAGGTCAGTTGCCGCTGGTACCAAGCTAATGCCGGGCTGTGCCTATCCAGCCAACTCATTCCCAACACTATGGGCGTGTCTGACAGGCGGGTGACGTTGAAGCTGATGACTTCGCGGTGATTACCAATGCGCATCACCATTGGCGGCGTCTGCTGTAGCACTTGCCCTCCCAGTAGCTCCCTGCCGTCCACCGTGACGACGTTCAGAGGTACCGTCGCTGGCAGAAGGGCTATGCCATGTTGCTGGATGAACTCCATGCCTATAAAATCTGCATTGCTCCCAGAGTCAATGGTAATGGGGATTTCCACAGTGAGCCCATTGGGAAGTTGAAGGGATGCGGTGAGCTGCACTACTGGTTTGGGTGGGAGGGGGTCTGTGGGCTGTAACATTACTGGGGATTGCTTCACTGACTTGTCTGGCTGGCCCCCAGTGACTCCATTTCCAGCCAGACAGTGTAGTTTTCCTGCTGTGATTCACTCTGCTGAACTGCTTCTGTTACTGTCGCTGCGGCTGCAGTGTGCTTGTGAAACCGCTGGGGACACTCTTTCGCCATGTGCTGAGCACTGTCGCAGATGTAGCACTTCCTGGTCCCTCTAGGAGGCTTCATTTTGACTGCTCCCGGCGTTAGGGCTCCGGCTGTGGACTGAGCCTTAGCACCACCTATCTCCATCGGCTCCTCTCCTCCTCCCAGCGGAGGCATGGATCGAGCGCGTGCCGCTTCCTTGGGAAAGTGGGGCGGTCCTCTCGCTGGCGTGCGGCCCCAATGCCCTTCCTCCTTGTCCCAAGGGCGTCCTTCCAGCCTAACCCCAATCGTGAGTGCCCTCTCCACAACGTCTTTGGTGGTTTGGGGTCTCTCTCCCCTTGCAATTTCGTCTTTCACAGCTCCGTTCAGCCCCTCCCAGAACAGGTCTCTGACGGCAGACGATTCTCTCTCCCAGCCCATTACATTCACCAATGCAACAAAGCGTGAATGATATTGCCTTACAGTGGCTCTGCCTTGCCTTAGTCCGTGAATCTCCTTCCTAGCGATATCCACATCAATCTCAGACAAAAAACACGCATCCATCACTTTAAGGAAGGCACCCGCATTTTGGAGGGCTGGATCCTTATCTCTCCAGAGATTGCGCAGCCAGGATTTAGCCTCTCCCCGCAAATGCGATACTATAAATCCCACTTTCTCTTCCTCTCTTCTAAAGTCTTTCTCCAGCAGTTGCAGTGCATATACTACATCTGCTCTGAAGTTAGGATACTGCTGCAGGTTCCCATCGAAATGCGACACAAGGCTCCCTCCTCTGTTCCCCAGCCCAATCCCCTCTGGTCTGGCGGCCGGTAGCCCTTGTGCAGTCAGCACTTCTAACCTGGTTCGCAGATCCTGGCAGGCAGCAGCTGCTTCCTGTTCCTTCTTTCTGGACGCCAAAATCTCTGCGTTCAGCTGCGTCACGGCGTTTTGCAAACTTGCTACCTTCTCTTCGGTAGTCATTTTTCAGGTATTCGTGAGCTCGCGAAGTACCAATCTTCACCCCTCACTGCTTTCCCGCACGTCACGAGGTGATAAAATTGGTGGAGGCAGAGGGGACTTACTGTCAGGTCTGCCTCTAGATCCCAGCTCACAGAGGACCAACGCCCGGTGGATATAATGTACAAAAGTCTTTATTGAAGTTTAGTTTCCATTTCAAAGCTCTGGGCGCGCAGACCCACGTCTTAACGCTAGATCGGCTAAGTCCCCTCTGACTCACTGCTCCACCCACACCAGTTTAAGATTCTAGCCCGGCTCCACCTCTTACGCTGTTCTTTCCTTCGCTGGGTCCTTCTGCCCTCTGGGGTTTCCTCCTTCCTGGACTCCTCTGACGCTGAGCCCCCTGAGTCTTGTCCCTCCCTCCGGCGGGCTTTAGGACCTGGCTCCCTTCCCGGGCTCCCCGCTGTGCCACGCTCCTGTACATTTGAACTTGGCGCGCGCGCCCAGCCGGTGACTTTCCTTCTGACCCTTTCCCCGCTTCCTGATGTGGGCGTTGCCAAACCTGACTCCTCTCCTCCCTCTGGTGGTGAGGACACTGGTCCCGACTCCTGGGACTCCCCCTCCCCACTGCGCTCTGGTGGAGACGCTGGTCCTGATCTCCAACTGCTGCTCAGGGACTCCCCGCTGGCCCCTTCCTCCTGGGGCTTCCCCCCTGGAACCCCCCTCGCTCTGGCCACCGGCGCTCCCTTCTGTGAGTCCTCCGATTCGCTAGAGGCTTGTGGAATAACTCTGGCCACTGTCACTGCCTGCGCCCCCCTCGTACTCCTCCTCCTCACTCTCCATTTGCTCCCCCTCCTGTGTCTCTCCTTCTGAACCCCTGACAATACCCAAGCTTGCTTTCAAACATAATGGGGGGGAGAACAAAAACAATGGAAGCATCTTGAAACTGTGGCTGTGAACATAACACAGGAATATCTATAAACAGAGCTGTAGAATGGGGTGGGGGCTGGGGACCCCGGCCCCAGGTGCAGAATTTTGAGGGGGCATGCACCAAGTGCCCCCATGAGGGATCCTCTGCCTGCAACCGGGGGTCTCTTGGCCACTACATCCCAGGCCCCCTCACTGAATGGCCACCTGGGCAGCATTTGCTCACTCAGACGGAGAGTGAATACAGAGGGAGAATGGCGAGCAAGGGGTGACCCCGGCATGGCCTGGCACTTTTTTCCATGGACATCCAGGGGATTCATCCGCCATAGGCCACATCAGCCGATCAGGCTCCCCCCCTGTGCAAGCAGCACAGGGCAGTCCCTCTTGGCTCCAGTGGCAAGGGCTGGCCTGGCCCTGTGGGCTCTGTTTATCTTCTGTGCCCCACTCATGCCCAGCATGCATGCCCCAGGCACCAGCAAACTAGGCCACAGCACCGTCTATAAAGCAGTCCCTGATTAAATATGTGAAGCCAGAGCACTGCAATTTTGGCTTTAATGACTGGCTCATTTTTTTGCCCATTCCCATGACCTGCAGAAGTAGAGTAATTAATGCCCAATAATCAAATAATCAGCTGTGAGTGTGAAGGCCGCTCCCTGCAAGGCCCTAAAGTACCTGGCCCCTAGGGAGGGGCCCACACTCACCCACCCCTACAAAAGAGGCTCCTCATGAGGCTGGAGGAACATTGTCTGGCTACTGTTTTATTGTTTTATTGATTTAATATGCTGTAAACCGCTTTGAGATTTTTATTAAAAATGTAAAGCGGTATAGAAATTAAATAAATAAATAAGGTTAAAACTCCCATTAAAAGGATCTCAGATAGCAGGACTGAAAGAAATCTTAGCAGACCAAAGGGACAGTGATGGCACTGGGGGGGGGGGATCTAGGGTGGGCACAGAAGAAGCAAAGTATATTTTTAGGGGGTTGTTCTTTAAAAGGGAAATAGCTGTGTATGTAATGACAGGAGTCCAACAATGGTTGGGTGAGCTCATTGTTAGGGAGGGCCTTGCCTCTTTCCCTCTGGTGCTGCCCATGGTTAGTGGGCATAAGAAGACAAAGAAGCATTGTAGAACAGGCAGAAACTATGTACAGGGTACCTAATATATATCCATAACCCTGCAGACTTTTCATCACCTACTTCTTCACTTCTTCATTTGATTTTTAAATTACCGGAAAGTTCAGAGAACTGAATATCCTTTGATCAAAATCCCATTCATTCTGGGACTTACAAAATATTGATGTAACCAGAACTACCAATCAAAGTATGGCAGGAGTACTATTTGGAGAGTAGTTAGCTCTTCCCTAATATAACACATTTTTGTATGTTATTTTCACTAACACATGCATTTATATGCTAAGACTGTGCAACCACCCAAATTTGCTTCTGAGCCCAATTCATCCATCCTGATCAGGTAGCCACCCAACCCAGACTGATCTGGCTGAGAGACTCAGGCCCGATGCAGGTCCTGAACCAACTGGGGACCTTGCACAGTCCAATAGAAACAATAGTTTCATATGGGTTTTTAAAATCAAACTTGTGGTCAGTTTTCTGTATTTCACCTTATTCTGTTAGTGTACTTTTATGGTTTCATTATGTCATAACACATCTTTAAGCTGGTATATTCTGTGTTTTAAGATGGACATGCTTTGTAATACTCCTATGAGGAGACTGTTTTTATTTTGCTGTATTCTTTTGAGAAACTTCAGTAACATTTGTTTGTTTGTTTGTTTGTTTGTTTACACTGACAACTGGGAAACATTGACCTGCAAGCTCTCCAATTGGAGAACAGCCTTTACCAAAGGTGTCATGGGTTTTGAAGACACTCGAACTCAGGACAAAACATGCTAAGAGGAAGGCACTCTTGGCAAACCCTCACCATGATCAACTCCCACCTGGAAACCTATGTCCCCACTGTGGAAGGATGTGTGGATCCAGAATTGGCTTCCACAGTCACTTACAGACTCACTGTTAAAACCATGTTTATGGAAGATAACTTTACACAGCTATAAGTGATTGTCAAAGCAGCAGCAAAAAAAAAGAAAAAAAGAAAAAAGTGAATGCTAGTGTCTACTATCCAGATCAAGGGAAGTAATAAAGGTAAAAGTAAAGGGACCCCTGACCATTAGGTCCAGTCATGACTGACTCTGGGGTTGTGACGCTCATCTTGCTTTATTGGCCAAGGGAGCCAGTGTACAGCATGACTAAGCCACTTCTGGAGAACCAGAGCAGCGCACGGAAACGCCATTTACCTTCCCGCCGGAGCGGTACCTATTTATCTACTTGCACTTTGGCGTGCTTTTGAATGTTGGCAGGAGCAGGGACCGAGCAATGGGAGCTTGTAGCACCCTGCTTGTGGTTAACGCTTAGCTGGAATGAAATATTCAACGCAGCAATAGAGAAATTAAAATAGTAATTTATTTGTCAGACAAATAAATGAGAGGCACAGTGGTATATGGTTACCAAGCTCTGGCCTGGCCTCCTGCCATTCTGGCCAGCACTTATATTTCCTTAATCCAGCCCCCTTGCTCCTCCTGTGGCTGCCTCTGTCCAATCAGCCTGGTTGAAATTCTTATTGGCTGTTTGCTAGAACCAATCACAAAAGATACACCCATTTCCTTCTGTCCTTTTATGGGACACAAAGAGCTATATATTCTTATATCTATAAATGACAAATAAGTAGTAATATATCTTACATGTGTCTCAACAAGGAATCTTAATTACCAGCTCACCTCTTGCCCTCCTTGCCCTATTGCCTTCCAAAACAGATGATTAATCTTAACTTTTTATCTTCAAGGATCTTGAGTTCACATCATCATTGAAAGATCTCCTTCATTTGGAGGTGTCTAAACAAAAGGCCTGACAACCATATATCAGGAGTGCTCGATGGCGTCTCCTGTCTGGCAGGGGGGCTGGGCTGGTGGCTGACTTAATTTCAGGATAGTTACAACTCTTACAACTATATGAAATAAGAATCTAGCATTTCTTAAATCCTTTGCATAATTACATTTAAGCCAATATATTTAATACATAAATAACATTTTAAAAGGAAAAGAAATCTTAAAAGGATCTCAGTTTAAGAGAGAAACAGCTTTAGAAAAGACTTCCCAAAAATGCTCTCTTTCTGCCAGCCAGACCAGTTGCTTTTCAATTTGCTCTTGACCTTTCAACCTTAGGAAAATATGGCTCAAGTTTTAATGGGAGGCACATGGTGTTATTTTACTATTTACCCACTCCTAATTATGTTTTCTCAGCCTTTTTTATCTTCTGTAATATGTAGGGTCAGTGTCCTCGCTCTCAGCCTGTAATTCCCTTTTTACGACTTTGAGAATTGTTTTCTGCTATAAATCAGGGCCCCCCCTTGTCTAGGAGGAAAAACATCTTGCCAAGGTTTTTTAGTCTTCTGCCTGGCATGAAACATTTGAAAATCTTTAAGCTCTTTTTAATATACAGGCCCTGATCGGAATATATAATCTCTGATAAAAATGCAGGCTTATGATTAGATGCCTCAAGCTCACCCCGTCGCGGGGATTCGAACTGTCAACCTTCTGATCGGCAAGTCCTAGGCTCTGTGGTTTAACCCACAGCGCCACCCGCGTCCCCAAGGGAAGTAATAGTACCACTCTATTTTGCCTTAGTCAGACCCCACCTGGAATACTGTGTCCAATTCTGGGCACTACAATTTAAGAAGGATGTTGACAAGCGGGAGCATATGCAGAGGAGGGCAACCAAAATGATCAAGGGTCTGGAAACCAAGCCTTAGGAGGAGGTTGGTTAGAAGGAGCTTAGAAGGAGCTGGGTATGTTTAGCCTGGAAAAGAGGACTGAGAGGAAATGAGATTGCCATCTTCAAATATCTTAAGGGCTATCACATGGAGGAGGGAGCATACTTGTTTTCTCCTGCTCTGGAGTGTATCAGGGCTTCAGGAATTCTATTCCTTCCCCAGTGGCAGCAACAAACAGAGTAAACAAGAACAAGAGTTTGTTCATTCATAACAGCAAGAGGCAAAAGAACGCCATCTACCCTAATCATGGCGTTGTTCCAACTGAGCTCCTCCTCCCTCCTTCCTAGCAACAGCAGTTCCCCTTATGGTGGCCACACAAGCTCAGTTGTCTCTGAGTCCTTTGTTCCTGCACTCTCAACGAACACTGAATTCTGGGAGAAGGGGGGGGGTCAGAAATACTTGTTAAAACTTTGGATAAGGATATAATCACACATTATATCCTCTCCTGCATCCCTGAACATTCCCACAAAGGGTTATGGGCCCAGTATTGCATATTTTTGTGTATTTTTGAAGGATTGCGTTGGATTGTGATTTTGAGTTAAGTAGTATTTTTCTGAGAGAACTTCATGGTAAGCACATGGTCTTTTGTACCATTGTGCACTGGGGATTAAGCAACCCCCCCCTTCCCTCAGAGTTCACAGGGACCCAAGGCAGTGAATATTTGTTTTGTATTTTGAGATTTTTGAGATTTTGATTTTAAAATTTTGAGAAATTTGGAATTTTGAATATTTTTCAATTTTTTGGATTTTAAGATGGCTAGAGCAACTTTTGATAGTGATGCAAAACTAGGAATGCCTGTGCTAAATGAATACAATTTCATGCATTGGAAGCAGCGCTTAATACCATGTTTAGATTCAAAACACATTCTGTTTTGTTTTTTTTAAATGATATTTATTGAAGTTTCCATTAACAACATATAAAAACAAACAACAACAAAAACAAACAAAAACAACAAGTATAGTTTCAGACCTTATTTTCTTAGCCTACTTTCCCCGACTCCCTCATACCTCCCTGTTCTGTATTCTAATTTCATTATCCAGTCAGTAAATCCATTCCCTTATTTCCCAAAGTTTTTTGACAATTCCATTCCTTTTCCTAATTAACATCTCTGAACACCGTATTATTTTCCAACCCATGTCTTTCTAGCCTTCATTAATTTTATAATACTTGTCAAGATAATCTTTAAATTTCTTCCAATCTTCTTCCACTGTCTCTTTCTCCTGGTCTCGGATTCTGCCTGTCATCTCTGCCAGTCCCATGTAGTCTGTCATTTTCATCTGCCATTCTTCCAAGGTGGGTAGCTCTGGTGTCTTCCAATACTTTGCAATAAGAATCCTTGCTGCTGTTGTGGCATACATAAACAAAGTTCTATCCTTCTTTAACACCACATGGCTAACCATGCCCAGGAGAAAGGCCTCTGGTTTCTTCAAGAAGGTATATTTAAATACCTTTTTCATTTCATTATATATCATTTCCCAGAAAGCCTTAATCCTTGGGCACGTCCACCAAAGGTGAAAGAATGTTCCTTCAGTTTCTTTGCATTTCCAACATTTATAATCGGGCAAATGGTAGATTTTTGCCAGTTTGGCTGGGGTCATGTACCACCTGTAAATCATTTTCATAATATTTTCTCTTAAGGCATTACATGCCGTAAATTTCATCCCGGTGGTCCATAACTTTTCCCAGTCAACAAACAAAATGTTGTGACCAATATCCTGTGCCCACTTAATCATTGCAGATTTAACAGTTTCATCTTGTGTATTCCATTTCAACAGCAAATTATACATTCTTGACAAGTTCTTAGTATTGGGTTCTAACAGTAGATTCAAAACACATTCTGGATGCTTTAGAAGACCCTCAGCCTACTGGTTCATCTGAGGAAGATTTAGCCAAGAAAACTGCTTGGAAACACAAGAATAGGGAAGCCAGACACATAATTTTGAGTGGACTTCGTGATGAGCATCTATCATTAATAAATAGTAGAGATGATGCATCTCAAATCTTATTTTTTTAAAATGATATTTATTGGAGTTTCAAATAATACATAAAAAAGTAAAAGAAAAAAGAAAAAAAAATCAACGTTTACAATCCACATTTTCAGTACCTTTTTTCCACAACTTCCCCTCGCCTCCCCTTCTTGTATTCCATATCCAAAAGTTTGTTCAGCAAGTTCTTATCCCTAAATTTTAACCTTAATTTATTGTTATGTTAAATTCAATTTATATATCACCTTTTAGCTTATATACATCAATCATTATACTTAAAGACTTTTTCTAAGATCGTCCCAGTTTCCCTTCCACGAATTCCCCATTTTACTACTAGTAGCAACACAAAAAGAAAAAAAGATAGAAAAAAATCAGAGTATTTTTGTACATCCTTTGGATTTCCAAACCCCACCCTCCCTTCCCCGGTTTGAATCCCCAAACCATTGTTCATTTGTCCATCTTTTATCAGCCTGGCAACCTCACGTCTGAGGCCCTTAAATCTCTTTCAGTCCCTCTCTGCGGGTTTCTTTGAAAGTCCTTTATATTAAACACCAAATCTCGGAGGGGCACTATCCCTATAATGTCCATGTTCCTTCCAGCCAGACCTCCATGTTTAAAGGTGGAGCTCAAGTCTTGTTTCTCAATCCTTTTAAGTCCAAATAGCCCAAAGGCTGCAACTTCCACCTTGATCAGATTTATAGACCATAGATCTTCAGATCTCCACAAAAGGAGATCTTTCCACTCCTCATTTTCCAGTTCAAACCCAGTTCTTATTATCCAGTTCTTATTTTCTTTTATATCCATCTTGACAGGCCTCCGGCTCTCCTTTGCCTTCTGCAGCATTGCAGCCCCTCCTTCCTGCTCCTCCTGTTCAACATATATCTCTTTCTCCACTTCTTCAATTTTCTCAAGTTTCTTTTCTTGTTCAGCTGCCTGGGTTTTGTACATCAAATCCTTTTCCAACTCAGTAGATTCCTTTGCTGTTGACTTCACAGTTATGGCACTTGTAGACAAAACAAAACCTTGCTCCTGCGACTCACACAACTTTCTCACGAGAAAAATAACCTCCTCCAGGTCAGCTAGTATTTTTCGACCTATTTCCATTTTTGTAATGTCCCTGAACCCCCACTAGAGGGATTCTGGTTATTCAGTATTCCTTTCACTTCCAACCCAAAAGCCAAGTTAATTTGTTTCAGTTCTTCTTTATTTTCAGCGATTTGTAACTATATTGTATCTATTATAACCAGCAGGAACATCAGAAACAAAGTTCTCTATTTTTTCCGCCTTTGACAGCTAATTTGACAGCTGTCAAAATCTTTTATGTCTCCTCATCAGGCTCCTCTCACGGATCACTCCAGGTCCCAGGATGGGTGGCACTTTAATTCAAAAAATTAACTCTCATCCTCCAGCACAATTACTTATACTATCAATCCGTTCAATTAATAACTTTTATCCAATTAAGAAGGGATTCTTCTTTGACCTTAGTTGTCAAATCCTTGCTTTAAATTGTATACAATGGGGGGGAGACGGACTTCCTTTTTGCATCTCCCCCGCTCGTACCAAATCCAAGAAAACTTTAAGTCCAATTTCAAAATTACTCACAGGTTGTTATCTTTGAGTTTTAGTCCAAATTTTCAAAAGAAGAAGTCAGCGCTCTCAGTCGAATGGCATGTGGCTTCACTTGGCAGGGGAAGCAGAAGACTCACAGCACCGCGCCGCTCCCCGTCCCCTGCTCCGAAGCCTTTAAAAAGGCTTCTTCGCAGGTCGGGGGGCGCAAACGGTGCCCACCGAGTCACCAGGTCCACAGGCTTCCGCGCCCATGGTTTTTGAGGGTCCCTGCGTTGCCGGCGCGGCAGGACCCAACCCCTGTCTAGCAGATTCCCTCCGGAGCTCAGAGGGAATCCGCCATTCGCCTATGGCGCCAACCCGGAAGTCCGATGCATCTCAAATCTTAAAAGATATTGAGCGCATGTATGGAGAATCTACCATGAACTCCTACAGAACCTTGATGTATAAATTAACCAGACTGAAGATGAATTCAAAAGAGGCATTCACAGAGCACATCAACAAGTTAACTGAGATTATTCAAAGAATTAATCTTACTCCTAAAGCTTTTGGTGAAATTACAAAGACATCATTCTTGCACATACGTGTGTTTGGAAGTCCGTGTTACTACCACGTCCCCAAAGAACACAGACACAAGCTTGACTCCAGGGCAAAAGCAGGTATCCTTCTTGGGTACGCTTCTGGAGGCAAAGGGTACACAATCTTGGACTTACAAACTGGTAAGACAAACGCGCACCATGCAGTTTATTTTGATGAATATGGCAAAGCTGACACTAAGAACAGTGTTGTGGACTCTTCCAATGAGTCAGAAAGGTCTCAAGAATTTGTATACTTCCCTTCTGAAACCCCACAAAGTACTAATCTGCCTTCCAGTGTTATAGCCCCCCCCCAGGCAACGCACCAGAAGATGCAGAGGACCAGATCACTGGTGGCACCAGAGACAAAGAGGAGGACTCAGATGGGGACATGCCAGTGTTGGAGGAGGATGAGGAAGCTGATGCGGTCGCAGAACCAGAGGTCAGACACTCATCCAGAACCAACAAAGGTTTCCCACCATTACGGCTGTCCTACTTCGCAGGGTTGGCGTTTCCACAGGAACCTTCCACTTGGGAAGAGATACAGGAGATGCCAGCTGCTGAAGCCAGTCTCTGGAGGAAGGCCGTGCAGGAGGAGATGGATGCACTGCTTTACGGCATTTAATGCCCTAAGAGAAAATATTATGAAAATGATTTACAGGTGGTACATGACCCCAGTCAAGCTTGCAAAAATTTATCATTTGCCCAATAATAAATGTTGGAAATGTAATGAGACTGAAGGTACTTTCTATCACCTTTGGTGGACTTGCCCGAGGATTAAGGCCTTCTGGGAAATGATTTATAATGAAATTAAGAAGGTACTTAAATGTACGTTTCATAAGAAACCAGAGGCATTTCTCCTGGGCATGGTCGGCCAATTGGTGTTAAAGAAGGATAGGACGTTTTTTATGTATGCCACCACAGCAGCAAGGATTCTTCTAGCAAAGTATTGGAAGACACAAGAACTACCCACGCTGGAAGAATGGCAGACGAAGGTGATTGACTACATGGGACTTGCGGAGATGACCGGCAGAATCCGTCACCAAGAAAAAGAGACGGTGGAAGAAGATTGGAAGAAATTCAAAGTATATCTTAAGAACTGTTGTAAAATTAATGAGTGCTAAAATGTCAAGGGAAAGGAAAACATAGAATTACAGCTGTAATTGATTAAGTATGAGAAGAAGCTAAAAATGAAAATAAGTAATCAGTTAATTGGTGTGAGGGGTTGCTGAAGAAATTTAAAACAGGGATGCAGAAAAGGGGAGGTAAGGGGAAGTCCGGGAAGCAAGGTTAATGAAAAAAGAGGTCTTGAAATTATACATGTTTATATGTTTTGTTTGTTTATGTGTGTGTGTTGTTGTTTTTTAATCTGTGTTGGAAAATCAATAAAAAATTAATTTAAAAAAAAGAGAGATGGATGCACTGCATCAAAACAAGACCTGGACACTCACTGAGCTGCCTCCTGATAAGAAGGCCATTGGCAGTAAATGGGTTTTCAAGGTTAAGAAGGGGTCAGAAGGAGAAGTGCAGCGCTACAAAACTAGACTTGTATCACAGTGATTTTCACAACGTTTTGGTGAAGACTATGATGAAGTTTTTGCACCAAACGTGAGGTACAGCAGCGTAAGAATGCTTTTGAGCATTGCAGCCTCCAAGCAAATGAGGGTGAAACACATTGACATTGCTACTGCTTTTCTTCACGGGCAGATTTCTGAGGAAATTTATATGAAACAGCCCAAAGGTTTTGTAAAACCACATGAGGCACATTTAGTATGTAAACTGCAGAAAGGACTTTATGGACTTAAGCAGGCTGCTAGAGCCTGGAACTAGAAGTTGCATAAAATGCTGACACAACTTGGGTACAAGCAAGGCAACGCTGACAAGTGCTTGTACAGTAGGTCAAATAATGGACAATTCTCATATATCCTAGCATTTGTTGATGACCTGATTATTGCCACAGCAATTGAAAGAGATTATGCACAGAAAGTAAAACACCTTAGCAAAGAGGTGGAGGTCAAGGAGCTAGGAGATGTCCAGTACTACCTCGGGATCCAAGTGGAAAGAGAAGAGGATGGCTCATTTCTTCTCAGCCAGAGACAAAAGATCCATGAGCTGATTGAATGCATGCAGATGCAAGACGCACACCCAGTTGCTACACCAATGGCTACTGACTTCTTGAAGAATCAGCAGGATTTGAAGCGGTTGCCAGACAACAGTGAATACAGGTTGGCGATTGGTAAACTTTTGTATTTAGTTACCACATGTAGACCTGACTTAGCTAATGCTGTGGAGATTCTTAGCAGAAAAGTGAATTCTCCCACTGAGCATGATTGGGCAGGTGTAAAGAGGGTGGTGTGGTATTTGAAGGGTACCATGAATTGTAAATTAAGGTTACCAGCCGTCAGAGACCCTAAGTTGGTTGGGTATACTGATGCAGATTGGGCTGGGGATAATGCTGACTATAAATCAACAAGTGGTCGTGTTTTTATGTTTGGGGATGGACCTGTTGCATGGGGCAGATATAAACAGAGCTGTGTAGCATTATCTTCCACAGAATCAGAATACGTTGCAGCAACAGAAGCGTGCAGAGAGATTGCCTGGCTCGATCAACTCATCAAGGACTTTGGGTTGTAAGAAAAGAACCTGTCAGCTTACTAGAGGACAATCAGAGTTGCCTGAAGCTGACGCAGAGTGAGAGGTTCCTGGCCAGAACAAAACACATTGGGGTGAAATACCATTATATACGCCAGATGATCCAGGATGGACTTGTGGAACTGTCTTATCGCAGCACCGAAGAGATGACTGCTGACATCCTGACAAAGCCCCTACCAAGAGAGAGTTTCCAGAACCTACGTGTCAAGCTGAGACTCTGGGTGGTTGAATAAAGTTATTTACGTTTTGTGCATGTTGTATTGCCTGAGAAGGGGTATGTGGGATGTAAAACACAAGAGCAGTCAATTACAACATTCCTAGAGTGTACATGTTTAGACATGGGGAGGGATGTTTGTCCAGCCAGCAGGTAAACTTCCTGGGACAGACTTCCTCCACATGTGACTAGAGGTGGGTGTGGCCTCACCTGTGCAGGTAATGACAAAAGCACAGGGCAGGGGCAGCCATCTCTCTCTCTCTTCTCTTCCTTCGAAGAAGCAACATCTAAAGATGCCCTCTTGGCTCCCAGCCAAGAGAGGACAAAGGGACTATCTTCTTATAAGATAGAATCCAAATGTATATTACTTTATTAAGCTGTCTGCCTTTCTGGGATCTGATGTGAACAGAATGTGAGTAAACTCTTTTTATACTTTTGTAAAAGACTGTGTCGTGTCTTGTATTTTAAGAGGGAATAAAGGGGAAATTACCAGATGATTATTATGGAGGTTCTAGCAAACCTGAGCAAACGCTACCGTTGCAAACTTAAGATAAAGGGGAATGTTTCACTCTGCTGATATTAGGAACTTTTTAACACAAGTTGGATAAGGATATAATCACACAATATATCCTCTCCTGCATCCCTGAACATTCCCACAAAAACTTTAAAGCCTGCGAACTGGTGAAGTGCTTTCGCCTGTTAGCAGAGCTTAGCAGAGTATTGCAGCTTTTCTTAGACAACTCTTGAGATTGCTCAGTCAGGAACGATGATCAGGAACAAAGACTGATGACTAGTAACTTGATTATTGTAGTTTATTTACATAGCAGTAACCACAAGCTATATACAATTTACTAGATACAAACACGACTTCTTAACTCTCAGAATACTACTAACACACCAGCACACGCCACTCACAACTAGTGTCATAGGTCATGCTGCCTATATGAGAGACCTCAGCCGATCACAGAGCTATTACTGGGTCCTCTTATCTTTAGGCAGATTTCTTCTGTGCTCCGTCTCCCTAGCCTGCTTTTGAGACACTAATTGCTCACTTGCCAAGCTGCACATAGACTATGAATTTCAACAATACTCTCCAGCGACAATGTGTCAGCTGGCTGCTCTGTCTCTATCTCCCCTGGCTCTGCCCCCCTCCCCTTCTCCTAACACTTTCCAACTCTTTTTTTTTTTTACGAACTCTGAGGTGTGACCTTCTTCAAACCCCTGCTGCATTCCTCTTCTTCTGCAGTGTCAGGAGAATGGGTGGTGGTGGTGGTCACCATTTCTCCTCCATTTTGTTCCCTGGAGTCCAATCCCTGACAGAGGGTAGGACTCAAACCAATGGCTTCAAGTTGCAAGAAAGGAGATTCCAACTAAACATTCAGAAAAACCTTCTGACAGTAAGAGTTGTTCAGCAGTGGAATAGACTCCCATGAGAGGTCGTGGACACTCCCTTCTTGGACGTTATTAAACTGAGGTTGAATGGCCATCTGACATGAATGCTTAAGATCAGATTCCTGTATTACAGGGGGTTGGGCTAGATTACACTTGGGGTGCCTTCCATGATTCTATTATTCTATCTCATAAGTCTCAAAGGGAAGGAAATGTGAAAAGGTTAAAATTTCCTAATCCTAAATGGCAGGTTTGGCATGTAAAGATCAGCTACCTAGATCCATGTACTGATAGTGGCCGCCTCCCAATTGGGAGTATTTGGGGGGAGGGATTCAAATGCATAACAGAAATTTAGGTTTACATAATGAAAGTGGACTAAAGCACTCTTTTACTCTGGCGCAACAAATCCAGGGTTTTATTTTACTCATCTCCTTCACATCTGGTGGAAGGACATTCCACAGGGAGGGTGTCACTACCAAGAAGGCCTTCTGCCTGGTTCCCTGTAACTTCACTTCTTGCCATGAGGGAATTACCAGAGGCCCTCAGAGCTGGACCTCAGTGTCTGGGCTGAAAGATGGGGATGAAGACATGCAACAGCACACATCGTCAGATATGAGTTAGACATGTGGGAACTGGCTGAGAACATGGCTGTGGGTCACAGCAATAGCACTGGATGGACCTATCCCATACAGTTCCCTAACCCTTCCATGCAATCTTTCAAAGTGAAGATGCATATGCCCCTTTAATTTTTAGTGGAAAGGAATTTCCTTTCCCATATTCTCCAGAATGCTCCCCTGACCTCCTTGTTTCTGAGGCTGTAAATCATGGGGTACAGCATGGGTGTGACATTGGTGTAGATCAAAGACACCACCTTGTCCTGCTCTAGGGAGTAGCTAGCTTTAGGGCGGATGTAAATGAAGATGGCACAGCCATAGTGGAGCACGGCCACAATCAGGTGAGCAAAACAGGTGGAGAAGGCCTTCTTCCGGCCTTCAGAACATTTGATCCTGAAGATGGAATTGGCTATGAATGCATAGGAAATGAGAATAAGCAGGAATGGAATGAGCAAGATCATCATGCAGACAAGGAACACAGCCACTTCATTGAAATGTGTGTCACTACAGGCCAGGTACAGCACAGGTGGAATATCACAGAAGAAGTGGTTGATATCATGTGAGCCACAGAAGGGTAGGCTGAAAATCAGCATGGTAAGTCCCAGTGAGATTGTGAATCCACTGGCGCAGGCTACCACCAAGAGTCGCATGCAGAGATTCCTGCTCATGATAAGAGTGTAGCGCAATGGGTTGCATATGGCCACATATCTGTCATAGGACATCACGGCCAACAGAAAACACTCAGCGCCCCCCAGGGCAATGAAGAAATACATCTGAGCAGCACACGCAGTCAATGGGACTCTTCTGCTCTTGGCCAAGAGGTTGGCCAACATTTTGGGTACAATGACCAGAGTGTAACAGACCTCAATGAAAGACAGGTTGCGCAGAAAAAAATACATGGGGGTGTAGAGGGCAGGGTCAACTAAGGTTATGACCACAATGGCCAAATGTCCCGACAGTGTGATAAGATGCATGGCAAGGAACAAGGCAAAAAACAGAGACTGCAAAGTTGCATTGGTGCTGAATCCCAGCATGAAAAAATCAGCACCCAGGCTTTTGTTCTGCCCATGTTGCTCCATCCTAGGTTACATAGTTGTCAGGCAGTGCTTGCTGTCAGTCTGTACAAGAGTGAAACAAAGATAAAATAAAGACAGGATAATATTAGCAAGAGGCAACAGGCAAAGATGAAAAGATTGCCTTTGAAACTACTCTTTTAGTCAAAAGTAAATGTATGCAGTTTTAATTGATCAGTTAATCAGTTAAGACAAATTTGATGAGTCAGGTAAGATTTCATTATCATTGGGTGACATCCCTAGCAGAGACATCCAGATCATCAGTTGCTACAATGTTTACATGCGCTTTCCCCTTTTTGCAATTTGGAAGTCAGTTTGGGTTTTTTGGTGGTGGTAGTGGTTTTTGGAGGGCGGAGAGGAAAACCATGTACCAAATGGTATGTGATATTATTCAAACCTAAGGCGGGGTGGTGGTGGGAGCTTAAACTGGCCACTTATTTTGAAGGGAAATCAGCCAGCTGGAACCCTGACCTAGTACCATGCTCACAACCCAGATTGGTACCCACAACTGTTTCCTGCCAAAAATCACTTCCCTTCCCCAGATCCTTCCTTCCTTCCTTCCTTCCTTCCTTCCTTCCTTCCTTCCTTCCTTCCTTTGAATATTCACTTTTATATAAGATATTGCACTATACAGACTAAAAACACAGTGTTGCAAAAAACCCACTAAAATAACAAACAACAGTATGAGTTGGTTGGCAGTATTTCTTTACTGCAAACAGCATCCTAGAGGCCACATAAAAGCTGGGATGGGGGTGGATTTGGAGCAGGACACTAGCATGGCACCCTGACCTGAACTGGGAGCTTAGCACCAGATCATGTGACTCTTTGCTGAGTGGTAGAGCATCTGCTCTGCAAGCAGAAGGTTCAATGTTCATTCTCCAGATGGGGCTAAGAATGTCTGCTCTCTGAAACCCTCGAGAGCTGCTGCCAGCCAGAGTGGGTGATGCCGAGCTAGATGGACCAATGGTGTGACTCAGTACAAGGCAGCTTCCTATGTACAAGGCAGCTTCCTATGTACTACCTCAGTACAAGGCAGCTTCATGGCCTCAATGCAAAGGGAATCCCCCTGCACACAGAGTCTGGAAGTGGTTCTTCTGAAACAAAAACACTAGTTGGTAGAGCATCTGCTTTGAATGCAGAAGATCCCAGTTGAAATCCCTGGCATCTGCAGTTAAGGCTAGGCAAGACACCTACCTGAAACTTTGGAGAGCCACACCAACCAAAGTTGTACACATTTATCTCCATAGAGCCTTAATTATTTTTCTGCCCATTATGGCAATTGTAATGTATTCTACTAGATGTGGTATAGTTTTTTAATTGTATCTTTACAGATATGTCACAGAATATCTGAATGAAGCTCATAGATGGCTGGTGGTCAACAGACCTCAGTTTGGGAAGCCCTGCTGTAAACAGTACTTGTCTGACTCAGTAGAAGACAACTTCCTATATTCCTGTCCTATAAAAATAACTCACCTAGACATTTGGACGTTTGTTTAAGTAGGATGTATGAGATCCCCACAACAACAGAGTAAGGGCTGCGTATTTTTGGATTTTTTAAAGAAGTGGTTGATTATTGCAGGTTGTAGCAATCTTACTGCTCCCACTATCTCTCAGCATAACCTGCTTCAATGAGTGGCTTTGATGTGAGAATGGAGAGAGGGAGAAGCCTGTTCCCCACCTTGAGCTCCTTGGAAGAAAGGTGAGATATAAATGTAAATACATAAATAAATAACCAGTGGAGAGGTATGACAGGTGTTATAGATCTATGCAGTGGTCAGTTTTGAAGTGTGTCACAGAGACGTGCCTGCAAAAGAAGTTCCCTAGCCATGTCTCCAAGGAAAGTCCAAAAACGCAGGCAGCTTTGTTTATTTTTTGCATTTATTACATACACACACAAGTGTGTGCATGTACATCTGCATGTGTGTAACCCACCCAGAGGGGTTTTTTTAAGTTAAGTGTTCTATATATTTCATTATAGAACATGCAGCTTCCTCAAAGAGCATCAGGACACCATAGCATAATATCCAGTTCATTAGGATGACTGTCACAAAACTGCTACAGAGGTCCAGCTAACTCTTCATCCAGATAAAGAGCAGCCTTCAGCTTTTAATTAGAAATGGAAGCAATCCTGCAAAGAAGTTTTGACATTTAAAGCGTAGATGTAGGAAAACCCCCCCCATCCAGCTTCGGTTTATTGTCCTCATTCTTCAGCTTCCTCTATGCAAATCTGTCACAACTTGAAAACTTTATTTGCACCACATTCACTTGCCAGACTAAGGAGAGTCCATCAGTTACACTGGCTCTGAAAAGAAATTCTTGGAACTGTATGCTCCTGCATTCCCTCTCCATTCCCACCATTGTTGCTTGGCTATGCAAATCCTTAGCCCCAGCTCCCTCAACCTGGTGTCCAAAACATTTGGTTGGCCTCAAGCTGGGAAAGGCTGCCTTGAATATCTTTCAGGCATTCTCACAAAGTGGATCTTGCTTCAACCCAGTTTGCAATACAAACACATTTTTTCTCTGCTTTCCCTTCCAGGCAACTATCAGAAGAGTTTAACATAGTAAAGTAAGAGAGGCTCAAAAAAGGACCATTCTGAAAAATGGTCTCTGCAAAGTCTATCTGTAGCTTATGATTCTCAACTCCTGCAGCTGAAAAGAGGAAGGATTGTAGCTCATTAGTAGAGCATCTGCTTTGAATCTGAAATGTCCCAGAATAGTCCCCAACACATCCAGGAAGGACTGGGAGAGAACCCTGCCTGAAATGGTAGAGAACTGCTGTCAGTCAATGGCTACAGTACTGAAGTAGATTGGCTAATGGTCTGGCTCTGTGTGCTCTGGCCTTTCCTATGTTCCTGTGAAACATTGTCCTGCTTTAGAACTTTAAAACCCTGCAATTCCTTACCTGTCAGAAGTCTGATTTGTTTCGTTATTCTTTTTCTGAGAAATTTGGACATTTTTTCGATCAAGAATCAGCAACTACAAACTTCTCTTCTCATGCCGAATATGTTTATTCATAAGTCTAGGTGGTCAGATAGGAAGGCTTGCTGTAATCTGAACATGCATCACTAGCAGGTGGTGCTGGCAGAGATGGAATAGCTATCTGAGCCATTTATAGGTTTGTTTGGTCCTCAGGGAGATCTTGCCAGCCTTTTGCATCAGAAGTCCAGAAGGAAAATAGGAACAGGATGCATGCTGCTGAAGGTGAATAACTTAGGCTGAGATAAAATGTCTCTCTCGCCAAAAGAATTATTTTATTCTATTTCAACAATTCATTTACTGCTTAACACCACAGCCACTCTCTGATGTTAAAAAGAAACAAAGAAAAATAAAACTAACTATAAAATCATAAAATTTGCTTTAAATGCCTGCTGAGATAAAAAAAGATGTTCATCACATGCCAGCAGATCAACAGGGGGCGTGTCTGGTCTCGGGTGGGAGAGAATTCCACAGAATTGGGTCAACAGTACCAAACACAGCTCCTCGTGGAGGCAAGCTGTGTGACCAAGCCTTGTGGGCCCTCTAAAAGTGACTTCTGTCATGATTAGTTTGGGATATGAGAAGTCAAGTGGTCTTCAAGGTCTCCTGGACCCAAGTTGTTAAGGGCCTTGTAAATTAATACGAGAACCCCCATATCCCTGCTTAACGTGGATTACACAATTTTTGCAGATATTCTGGCTAAAAGACTGAAAAAAGTACTAGTTGAAGAGATACACAAAGACCAAGCTGGCTTTCTCCCAGATAGACACTTGTCTGACAACACGAGAAACATAATTAATATTTTAGAGAAGCTACAAGTGAACATCAACACTAAAGCAGTTTTGATATTTGTTGATGCGGAGAAAGCTTTTGATAATATTTCTTGGAGTTTTATGAAGAAAAATCTTCAGGGGATGGGGGTTGGTCAAGGTTTTGAAAATGGTATAGGTGCAATTTACTCAGAACAAAATGCCAAATTGATAGTTAACAACGTGGTGACAGAAGAATTTAAGATGGAGAAAGGGACACGACAAGGCTGCCCAATTTCCCCATTGCTTTTCATTTCGGTCCTGGAGGTTTTGCTAAACATGATTAGAAGGGACCATCTGATCAAAGGTCGGAGCTAAACAGTACAAACTTAAAGCGTTTGCAGATGACTTAGTATTGACATTACAGGAGCCAGAATCTAGTACTAAAAGAGTATTAGAATTGATTCAGGAATTTGGTCAAGTGGCAGGATTTAAGTTGAACAAATTAAAAACTAAGGTTCTCGAGAAAAACTTAACACCGATTGAGAAAGAGAGGTTTCAGAAGGAGACAGGTTTAACACTGGTTAAGAAAGTAAAATACCTGGGGGTTAACATGATCGCTAAGAACTTAAATTTATTTAAAGATAACTATGAGAAATGTTGGTCAGAAGTGAAAAAGGATCTTGAAATATGGTCAAATTTGAAGCTTTCCTTGTTTGGTCGAATTGCTGTTATAAAGATGAATGTATTGCCAAGAATGTTATTTTTATTTCAATCATTGCAAATTTTGGACAAAATGGACTGTTTCAAGAAGTGGCAGAGAGACATTTCTAGATTTGTCTGACAGGGCAAGAAGCCCAGAATAAAATTTAAAATATTAACTGATGCAAAGGATAGAGGTGGATTTGCCCTGCCAGACCTTAAACTCTATTATGAATCAGCAGCATTTTGCTGGTTGAAAGAATGGCTGCTTCTTGAGAACACACACATTTTGGATTTAGAAGGTTTCAATAATGTTTTTGGGTGGCATGCATATCTGTGGTATGACAAGGTTAAAGCACACAAAGCATTTAAAAACCATATTGTCAGAAGAGCATTGTTTAATGTCTGGACAAGATATAAAGATTTACTTGAAAATAAAACCCCAAGGTGGCTATCACCGATGGAAGCAAAGGCTCAGAAAAAGCTCAATATGGAGGCCAAATGGCCAAAATATTGGGAGATCTTGGAATAGGAGGCTGACAAACTGAAATTGCAGAGTTTTGAGAAATAGATAAAGTGCGAGACTGGCTTCATTATTATCAAATAAGGGAGGTTTATAACTTGGACAAAAAAAATGGTTTCCAGGTGGAAAAATCAAAATTGGAAACAGAACTGTTAGATCCCAAAACTAAGATATTATCAAGAATGTATAATTTGCTGTTGAAATTGAATACTCAGGATGAAACGGTTAAAGCTGCTATGATTAAATGGGCACAAGACATTGGACATAACATAATGTTTGCTGACTGGGAACAGTTGTGGACCACAGGTATGAAATTCACGGCATGTAATGCCCTAAGAGAGAATATTATGAAAATGATATACAGGTGGTACATGACACCAGTCAAGCTTGCAAAAATATATCATTTGCCCGATAATAAGTGTTGGAAATGTAAAGAAAATGAAGGTACATTCTTTCACCTTTGGTGGACATGCCCAAAGATTAAGGCTTTCTGGGAGATGATCTATAATGAAATGAAAAAGGTTTTTAAATATACCTTCCTGAAGAAACCAGAGGCCTTTCTCTTGGGCATGGTCGGCCAATTGGTGTCAAAGAAGGATAGAACTTTCTTTATGTATGCAACAACAGCAGCAAGAATACTCATCGCAAAGTATTGGAAGACACAAAATCTACCCACCTTGGAAGAATGACAGATGAAGGTGATAGACTATATGGAATTGGCGGAAATGACTGGCAGAATCCGAGACCAGGGAGAAGAGTTGGTGGGAGAAGATTGGAAGAAATTTAAAGACTATTTGGAGAAACATTGTAAAATTAATGAATGTTAAAATGATGTAGAATTGAAATGAGACGGCTTTAGCAACAAAGTTAAAAGAATATGTAAAAATGGATTGATAATTAGATGACAACATGAGGCTCAATATGTTAAGATATAAAATTAAGATAAAAACAAAGAGGGTAAGGATCTGTTGAATTAACCATGTGAACTGGAATACAAAAAAGGGAGGCGTGAGGAGGTCAGGGAAATAAGTAAATGAAATATAAGACATGAAAAGATTGATTTGTTTTTAATGTTTTTTATTTTTCATCTATCTATATATATATATATATATATATATATTATGTATTTTGTATTTGTTAACTTGTATTTTGTAACTTTGCTTCTTATTTTCATTTTTTTCTCTTTTTTATTCTGTAACCTTTTTCTGTCTATAAAATTTCAACAAATATCTTTTTTTTTTAAAGTAAATTAATACGAGAACCTTGAGCATGACTCAGTATTATATGATAGTAAGAATGTAGCATAGCAAGTTCAAGTCCTGCTTTCTTTTCTCTTATGGGATGCTGTAAAACTAGTTGTTTTATATAATTTACTCAAAAACTGCTTAACTTGTTGCATTATGAAAATCTTAAGTAAAAACAAATCTTGTTTCAAGGTCAGGGTGGGGGAGTGGGGGGATAAACTGATCCATCCCTAGCCTCAGCTAATATCTTAAACCTGGACTACAAGTACATATGCAGCAAAATATACATGTCCCATTGAGTTTCTTACAATGTGGACTGTAGCCCAACTGACTCCCTAGATTGGCTAGAGCAGAGTGAATAATAAGGCATCAGACCATTTCTGATCCATGCCACTTTTTCATGCATATATTCCTAAATGCATTCTGTCCAGTTTCTTCATTAACTTGTAAAAAAACCAAAAAAACCAAACTTAAAATTCACATGGAAATTCATATGTGCCTTTTTTCAGTGCCTTTTTTCTATAAAACAATGTTTAGGGGTACTCTCATTTTGACTCTAGAAAACCACCATTTTATAGTTCAAATTGGGGGAAATAAATACAGTAAATGCAGTGGCAGAGGAAGGGGGTGCAGGGGTGCGGTCTGCCCCAGGTGTCATCTCTGAGGGGGGTGACAAAGTGACAAAAATCTGAGTGGCTTTTTTTTAAAAAAGGGCCTGCAACATGGTGTTTGCATCTGCCCATTGCCTCTCCCTCAGCTGCCCTACAGCTGAGGGGGAGGCGGCAGAGAGGCTCCACGCAGCACGCCCCATTCCCGACTGCAGGACACGTGCACCGCCCCCAGCACTCAAGTGGCTACCTACATCACTGAACAAATGGACAAAAATACAAAGATTCACAAAATGTTTAGGAGTATGCGTACCCCTGCAACCCCCCCAATAAAAAGCACTGCATATAATAAAAAACTAAGAATGTCACCACACTGCATTCCGCTTGACCACAGACAAGTTGGTGCTGCTAAGTGCAGCAGAAAGGCAGCTCAGAAGTGATGGGGTGGTGAATGTGAGGAAAGACTTTCTGTCCCTCATTCCCCACCCCTGCCATAGGCCACAATGGCATGAGATGGAAAGGGACATGGAAAGCACCCAGAAGTGGCAGCCAACCACTGGCTCTGGAGTGACAGTGGCAGCAGCATGAGGTGGAAAGGGGAAGGTCTCATCCACCTTGGAGTCAACATTTTAATTTCTGATGTCTAAGATTGAAAGGATCAGCATGTCATCAGTGGGGGAGAGTGAAATGAAGAGGAGAAAGCCCCCCCCCCCCCGTCCTCTCTGCTGTTACTGCTGAGCTGTTGCGATACTACAGTATGACAACAGCACCCTCTGTCATTGGCCAAGTGAACTGCAGTGTGACAACATTCTTAGATTGTTATTATATGTATAGAAATATGACTTTTCATGTGCATTTCTTTTTAACAGACAGGGCTCTTTCTGGACTCTGTCTGGAAATGCCAGAGATTTAACCTGATAACATCTGCGTGCAAAGCATGGACTATCACTGAGCTCTGGTCTCACTCCTCTTGAAACACTTCACTGAACTTCATGCTGGCAAACAGAACAAAGTCAAATGGTCTAGTCAGTAGTAAAGGAATAATGGACAAAACAAAGTGATTTTGGACACCACTAGGTAATAACAACCTGCCTACAAATATCTGTGATTATAGATTAGGCTCTCCTTAACTTGGCTTCCTTAGTACATCTCTTAACAAAAACTAACCTCTACCAAGCTAAGTGGTTGTGTGGCCACTCCCCATCTCCAAATTACTCTCCACAATGGTGCGAATCAGTCCTGTACCAGAAAAATCCATTATCACCACACCCCAGCACACAACTTCCACAGCCTGAGCCCTCAGGTGTTCATAGCAGAGTGGATTGATTTATTTGGCTAGTTCCTCAGGGTTGGTGAAAAGCCCATTACCAGAGCAATAGGTAAGGTGTATGACAGCTTGGTCACCATTGGCTGCTGCATTAAGGTGCTCCTTGACCCGGTCCCATTTGCGCTCTGCAGAGAAAACGTCCCAGGCATCACCAACACTTAGTTCCTCATACAGCACTCCCAACACCTCTTTCTCCAGTTCCTCAAGAGGACCACCTTGCCTCATGCCTGGCCTAAGGTGGGAATGGCCTCCTTCATCTAAACACAGCCCTGGCCTTCTTCATCCAAATACTGCTGCAAACAGGGGGCAAAGTCTTCTTTGGGAATAATTGGGAGTTCCTCTTTGACCCTCATAAGTACAGTCTCCTGCTTGTGGTCCCTGAGGAAGCTCAATGTCTTGTTCAGAACTTCAGAAAAATCAGCCTCCTGGAAAGTGTTGACATGGTAGATAAGAAAATGGCCACTTCTAGTTTGCAGCGGATGTCCAGAAAGTGCATGCCAGCAGCCAGCTGAGCTTTGAGAGGCCAGCTCTGACAGTGGATCTTCAAGTCACCAAGGAGACTCATGGAATCATGGGTACCAGGGATTGAGACTCTGGAAAGGAGAAGTTTGTTTGTTTGTTTGTTTGTTTGTTTGTTTGTTTGTTTGTTTGCTTGTTTGTTTATACATGCCCCACCCTCCCCAGCCAAGACAGGGTGGCTAACAACCAATAATAAAAACAAGTTGATTAAAATACAATTTAAAAGATTAAGATACAACATTAAAACATTAGGATGCAGCCTCTTCACAGGAGAGGAAAGGAAAAAGAAAAAGAAAAAGAAAGAGGGGGAGGGAATCAAACTGTCATATCTGACATCCAGTCAGGGAGGGTAACAGTGGGCCATGGAGTGTTGTCAAATGCCTCCGTCTGCTCCTGATTTTCAGTCTCCATGGTGAAAATGAACTTTCCTGCAAGGGATAGAAAACATCGTAGCTTTACCACTTCCTGTAGTAATATAAGGCAGCTGAGAACTTGAGAAACGAATGTCTCTGTCTGTCTCTGTGTGTCTACATAAAAACAACAACATACACACAGAGAGAATATACGCGTACATACCAAATTCAAGTTATTCAGTGTGTTGTATTATGGTATAAACAGTACAAATACAATTTTTAAAATATACAGTCACAATCAAGTCCCAACAAGCTCTCATTAACAATTCTACAGCAGCTAGCATCAACAGCTAGCAAAGACCAAGATGAACAAGGAAGTTTTCAGCATACACTGATATTGTATAAAAGTTGGTGCACCCCTTATTTCCAGTGGGTAGGCCATTGCAGAGCACGTCCACCCCCACATAAATGCCCTCTTCCTCATTTATATCTGGGAGGTTGATGGGTAGGTGCGTGGGTGAATAACCCCATGAACAGGAGGGCTTTAAACTGACTAATGTGGGGGAGGGAGACAGTGCTCCTGAAGGTAGGAATCTATCAATTGATGAAGATGATCATCTAAATGTCATAGACCAAATGGAGCAAACAGCACGCAAACCTAGTGGTGGTAGGAAAAAATCCTTAAATAAGAGACACGGGGGAATGATTAATGGACTTCAATGTCTGTACACTAATGCGCAAAGCATGGGAAATAAACAAGATGAGCTTGAGCTCTTGGTACAGCGAACTAAATATGACATAATAGGCATCACAGAAACCTGGTGGGATACGTCCCACAATTGGAATGTAAAAATGAAGGGATACAATCTATTTCAGAGAAACAGACCAGACAAGAGAGGAGGAGGTGTGGCGTTATATGTCAGGGATATGTATACCTGTGAAGAGATCCAAGATTTAAAACCTCAAAGCCAAAGTGAGAGCATTTGGGTCAAAATTAAGGGAGAGAAGAATAACAGGGACCTCATTGTGGGAGTTTACTATAGATCCCCAAGTCAAACGGAGGACATAGATGATGCCTTCCTGGAACAGATGGCCAAGCATGCAAAAGGAAGGGAGATAGTAGTAATGGGGGACTTCAATTACCCGGATATTTGTTGGATGTCAAACTCAGCCAAGAGCATAAGGTCAAACAGATTCCTCACTGGCCTTGCAGACAACTTCATTGTCCAGAAAGTGGGAGAAGCAACAAGAGGAACAGCCATTTTAGATCTGGTCCTAACCAATGTTGATGACCTGGTTAGTGGGGTAGAAGTGGAAGGATCATTAGGCGCGAGTGATCATGCTCTTCTGAAGTTTACTATACAGCGGAAAGGAGCAGCCAAGCATACTAGGACTCAATTTCTTGACTTTAAGAAAGCCGACTTCATAAAACTTAGGGAAGTGCTGGGTGAGATCCCATGGACAGTAATACTAAAAGGAAAGGGAGTTCATGATGGCTGGGAGTTTGTTAAGAGGGAGATAGTAAAAGCACAACTTCAGGCAATACCAATGAGACGGAAACATGGAAGGTGCCTAAAGAAGCCAGGGTGTCTATCTAAAGAACTTTTAACTGAGTTAAGATTAAAAAAGGATGTGTACAAAAAATGGAAAAGGGGGGGAAACCACCAAAGAGGAATTCAAACAAATAGCCAGCATGTGTAGACACAAAGTCAGAAAAGCTAAAGCACAGAATGAACTCAGGCTTGCTAGAGAGGTTAAAAGCAACAAAAAAGGCTTTTATGGGTATGTTCGTAGCAAAAGGAAGAACAAAGAAACAGTGGGGTCACTCAGAGGAGAAGATGGTGAAATGCAAACAGGGGACACAGAAAGGGCTGAACTCCTCAATGCCTTCTTTGCCTCAGTCTTCTCCCAGAATAACTAAGGAGATAGTACAAGAATACTTGGCTAGTCTAGATGTATTCAAGTCTCCAGGGCCAGGTGAACTGCATCCAAGAGTATTAAAAGAACTGGCAGATGTGATCTCAGAACCACTGGCAGTCATCTTTGAGAATTCCTGGAGAACAGGCGAAGTCCCGGCAGACTGAAGGAGGGCAAATGTTGTCCCTATTTTCAAAAAGGGGAAAAGAGAGGACCCAAATAATTACCGCCCAGTCAGTCTGACATCAATACCAGGGAAGATTCTGGAGCAGATCATTAAGCAAACAGTCTGTGAGCACCTAGAAAGGAATGCTGTGATCACCAATAGTCAACATGGATTTCTGAAAAATAAGTCATGTCAGACCAACCTGATCTCGTTTTTTGACAGAATTACAAGCCTGGTAGATGAAGGGAACGCAGTGGATGTAGCCTACCTTGATTTCAGCAAGGCATTTGACAAGGTGCCCCATGATATTCTTGTAAAGAAGCAGGTAAAATGCGGTCTTGACTATTCTACCACTCAGTGGATTTGTAACTGGCTGACTGACCGAAGCCAAAGGGTGCTCATCAATGGTTCCTCTTCATCCTGGAGAAGAGTGACTAGTGGGGTGCCACAGGGTTCTGTCTTGGGCCTGGTCTTATTCAACATCTTTATCAACGACTTGGATGATGGACTCAAGGGCATCCTGATCAAATTTGCAGATGACACCAAACTGGAGGGGTGGCTAACACCCCAGAGGACAGGATCACACTTCAAAACGACCTTGACAGATTAGAGAACTGGGCCAAAACAAACAAGATGAATTTTAACAGGGAGAAATGTAAAGTATTGCACTTGGGCAAAAAAAATGAGAGGCACAAATACAAGATGGGTGCCACCTGGCTTGAGAGCAGTACATGTGAAAAGGATCTAGGAGTCTTGGTTGACCACTTGACATGAGCCAACAGTGTGACACGGCAGCTAAAAAAGCCAATGCAATTCTGGGCTGCATCAATAGGAGTATAGCATCTAGATCAAGGGAAGTAATAGTGCCACTGTATTCTGCTCTGGTCAGACCTCACCTAGAGTACTGTGTCCAGTTCTGGGCACCACAGTTCAAGAAGGACACGGACAAAGGCAACCAAAGGCAACCAAAGGGGGGCAACCAAAATGGTCAAAGGCCTGGAAACGATGCCTTATGAGGAACGGCTAAGGGAGCTGGGCATGTTTAGCCTGGAGAAGAGGAGGTTAAGGGGTGATATGATAGCCATGTTCAAATATATAAAAGGATGTCACATAGAGGAGGGAGAAAGGTTGTTTTCTGCTGCTCCAGAGAAGCGGACACGGAGCAATGGATCCAAAGTACAAGAAAGAAGATTCCACCTAAACATTAGGAAGAACTTCCTGACAGTAAGAGCTGTACGACAGTGGAATTTGCTGCCAAGGAGTGTGGTGGTCTTCTTCTTTGGAGGTCTTTAAGCAGAGGCTTGACAACCATATGTCAGGAGTGCTGTGATGGTGTTTCCTGCTTGGCAGGGGCTTGGACTCGATGGCCCTTGTGGTCTCTTCCAACTCTATGATTCTATGATTCTATGATTCTGTCAGAGCTGCCCAAGATCCCAGCTCACAAAGGACCAACGCCAGTTCTTGCTGTATACAAAAGTCTTTATTAAGGTTCAGTTTCCATTTCAAAGCCGCGGCGTGCAGCTCTACGTCTCAACCCTAGACCGCTGAAGCTCCATCTGAATCTCCTCCCCCTCGACACCAGTTCAAGACCCTAGCCTTGCTCCACCTCCTCCTCTGCTCCTTTCTCCTCTGGGTCCTTCTGCCCGCTGGGGTGTCGCCCTTTCTGGACTCTTCTGATGCTGACTCCCCGGATTCTTCCCCCTGCTTCCGGCGTGCTTTAGGACCTGGCTCCCAATCCGACCTCCCTGCTGTCCCGCGCTCCTGTACATTTGAACTTGGCGCGCGCGCCCAGCCGGCAACCTTCCTCCTGACCGTTACACTACTCCTGTCGCTGCTTCCCCCTTCGGGGGGGTTGGCTGGGTCTGACTTCCCCTCCGTTCCCTCACTCAGCGATAGGGGCGTGGTCAGCCCTGCCTCATCTTCTCTCGCCACTGGAGGGGAAACTGGCCCTGACACATGGGACTCTTCCCCCCCGCTACGCCCTGGTGGGGAAGCTGGTCCCGATCTCCAGCTGCTGCTTTGGGAGTCGCCGCTGGCCCCTTGCTTCTGGTGCGTCCTTCCCGGGACCCCCCTTGCCCTGGCCATCGGTGCCCCCTTCTGGGAATCTTCCGAATCGCTGGAGAAGCTCATGGAATCTCTCGGCCCACTGTCATACTCCCCTACGCTGCCCTCGGATTGTTCCCCTTCGCTCTCCACTTCCTCTCTCCCCTGTGCCTCTGCTCCTGAACCCCTGACATCCATCCCCCCCCTCGAAGCCCCCCTTCCCCCCTCCCCCTCTTCGAATGCGGGTTCTGGGTGCTCCAGTGTTGTGGGGGTGAGTGCGGGATACAGTTCTTCCCCTCTGGTGTGCAGCTGGCCAGCTGGGTCCGGCCAGTCCGGAATGGGCTCGTCGACGTCGATCTCCTCTGCTTCCATCTCTCTGCAGCTGTGCTCGAACCCGGGATCCTCCCCCAACATGTCCATGTCCGTCTCCCCCCCGGTCGCCTCGGGGGATGCTGCCTGCCAAGGCCCCTTCAGCAGTTCCCTGCTCCACCCCACCTCCGGTTGATTGTCCCACCAATAAGAGCGGTCTGTAACAGACTCCGAGAGTGATCCCTCCGGGGAGCGTGTGTCGGGTGCTGGTTCCTCATCTGATGAGAACCCCTGGAACGTGCTGGCTGAAAGTGTGGGTGTGAAGAGATATTCGTTGAAATAATCTGCCGGCATAGGTCTGTGTGGGAAGAGTGCATGGAACTCTTCTTTGAGGTAGTGCTCCTCCACCGCGTAGTACGGTACCCAGCTGTTGGTGCTGGCCGGGGTACCTTCCCTGGCGAGGAGATATTCAACCCCCTCTTCCCCCCATCTCGAGTCCAAAATCTCTGTGACCTCGTTGAGTGGCCCTGCTCTCGGTGACTACCCCCCCTGTTGGCGATTTGCGGGGTGGGTCTGGTGCGTTCTCTGGTGCCTGGAACCTGTGGGGTTCCTTGTAGGGTGTGAGCACTGATCTATGAAAGACTGGGTGCATTCTGGAGCCCTCCGGGATTGTCAACCGGAAGGCTACCGGATTGATTTGTGCCTCAACTTGGTAAGGCCCTAGCTGTTTGTGTCTGAGCTTCTTCTTAGCTAACGTCCTGGCCGGCACTGCCTGGGCTGCTAAACAGACCCAGTCCCCCACTTGGATGTCTTCCCCGACTCTCCTGTGCCTGTCTGCCTGCACTTTGTATGCTTGCTTTGCTAGTTCTAAATTCCTTCGGAGCTGCTCGTGGACCTCCCGCAATTCCTCTGCCCAAGCCTCTGCTCCCTGTGTGTCCCCTCCCCCACTTTTTCTAATCCTGGGAAGGTTCTGGGATGCCGTCCATTGTTGGCGAAGAACGGTGTCACTCCCGTGGACACGTGCTTCGTGTTGTTGTAGGCAAACTCGGCCAGCGGTAGGTAGTCCACCCAGGTCGCGGGCTGTTGATTCGCGTAGCATCTCAGGTACTGCTGCATGATGGCGTTGACCCTCTCCGCTTGTCCGTTGGTCTGCGGGTGGCGAGCCGACGCTAAGTTGATCTTGACGTTCAGGATGCCCAGCAGCTTCTGCCAAAAGCTCGAGATGAATTGACGACCCCGGTCGGACAGGATGGACCGCGGTAAGCCGTGAACCTTGAAGATGTGGTCTATGAACAGCTTGGCTGTCTGTTCCGCTGTGACCACCTTCGCGCAAGGAATGAAATGCGCCATCTTGGTGAACAGGTCTACTACCACGAGTACCGCTGTTTTGCCTCGCGAACTGGGCAGATCTGTGACAAAGTCCAGGGCCACTCTCTCCCACGGTCCGAGCGGCGTCTGTAGCGGTTCCAACAGTCCCGCCGGCGGCCTGTGTACTGGTTTGGCCCTTTGGCATGTGTCACACCTAGTGACGTAATCCGCGACTTCTCCCCTCATCTTGGGCCACCAAAAGTCTCTGGCTACTAATTCCGCCGTCTTGTCCTTGCCGAAATGCCCAGCGCTGGGCGCGTCGTGTAACTGCTGCAGCACTTTCGCGCGGAGGTCGTCTCCCGGCACGTAGAGGGCCCCTTTGCGAATGAGCAATCCGTCGCGTATCTGGAACTCGTCGTCCTTCGCAGTGCCTCTTCGTACCTCTTCCATCTTGGATTGTGCGAACGAATCCACCTGCAGCGCGCGACGTACCGCGTCCAGGTCCACGATAGCTGAAGCGCACGCCCACGCCTTCGGTGCGAAAATGTGCTTGGCCGCCACCGGTGCCGCTTCCTCGAGATACTGCGGCTTCCTGGATAGCGCATCCGCCATGACGTTGCTGTCTCCCGGGATGTATTCTATCCTGAAGTCGAAATCCACAAAGAACTCCGCCCAGCGGATGTGTCTCTGGTTCAGGAACCGCGCCGTGTGCCAGTACTCCAGGTTCTTATGATCTGTGCGGACCTGCACCGTGCGTTTGGCTCCGATGAGGAAGTGCCGCCATGCTTTGAAGGCTGCATGAATGGCCAGCAACTCACTGTCCCAGATGGTGTAGTTCTGTTCCGACTTGCTGAGTTTTCTGGAATAAAATGCGCACGGCCTCCAGTCCCCTCGTGGATCTTGCTGCAGCAGGACCGCCCCCACCGCTCTGTCCGAGGCGTCCGTTTCAACCCTCATTGGTTTGCTGGGGTTGACGTGTAGCAGCTGTTCTTCGGACGCGAAGAGACGCTTGAGTCTCTGAAAGGACTGCTCCGCCTGGTCCGTCCAGGTGAACTTCTTCTTCTTGGAGCTGAGGGTGTCCATGATGGCTGCCGTCTCCATCGCGAACCCCATGATGAACTTGCGATAAAAGTTGGCGAAGCCGACGAACTTCTGGACCTCCTTCCGATTGCGTGGGCTCTTCCAGTCCAACACCAATCGGACCTTGGTGCTGTCCATGGCGAGTCCCTTGTTGGACAGCTTGTAGCCCAGGAAATCCACCTCCGTCATGTCGAACTGGCATTTCTCCAGTTTGGCGTAAAGTCTGTGCTCCCGTAGTCTCTGCAGGACTTCCTTGACGTCTCTCTCATGAGCCTCCTGCAATTCCGAGAAAATCAGGATGTTGTCTAGGAAGCAGACGCACTTCTTGTAGAGGAGTCCCGCTAGCACGTGGTGCATGAAGGCTTGGAAACAATGGGAGCCATTTTGTAAACCAAATGGCATAACTCGGTATTCATAGGTGCCCAAAGGCGTAAACATGGCTGTCTTCCACTCATCGCCCTCCCGCACACGTATGAGGTTGTATGCTCCTCGAAGATCCAGCTTGGTGAAGATGCGTCCCTTCCTCACCGTCGCGCGTAGGTCGTCGATCTTGGGCATGGGGAATGCCGTGGGCTTCGTCCTCGAATTTATGACCCAGTAATCAACTACAAGCCTCCTTTGGGGCATATCTTTTTTCTTCACGAAAAACACGGGACTGCCCCCCACCGCTTTGGATTCTTGGATGAATCCCCGCTTTAAGTTGTGATCTATGAACTCCCTGAGTTCATGCAGTTCGTCCTCAGACATGGAATACAGTTTCCCAGTCGGCAGCGTCGCCCCCGGCAGGAGGTCAATCTTGCAGTCGTAGGGCCTGTGGGGAGGTAGCTTGTCCGCTTCCTTTTCGCAGAAGACCTCTAAAAACGCCTTGTACTTGTGGGGTACCGCTTGCAGCATGCCTAAGTGTAGCTGCGGGTCTTCCTCCTGCCCCTCATCTTCCTGGCTAGTCAGGATGCAGTGTTCTGCGCAGTAGGAGGAGCAGAAGGTCAATTGACGCTGGTACCATGCTAATGCCGGGCTGTGCCTGTGCAGCCAACTCATGCCCAATACTATGGGCGTGTCTGACAGGTGGGTGACATTGAAGCTGATGACTTCCCGGTGATTTCCAATTCGCATCACCATTGGCGGCGTTTGCTGTACCACCTGTCCTCCCAGCAATTCTCTTCCATCGACCGTGACTACTTTCAGGGGCATCGTGGCTGGCAGGAGCGCTATGCTATGTTGCTTGATGAAATCCACTCCTATAAAGTCTGCATTACTACCAGAGTCAATGGTAATGGGCGCTTCCATAGTGAGTCCATTGGGTAGCTGGAGCGATGCAGTGAGTTGCACCACCGGTTTGGGCGGGAGTGGGTCTGTGGGCTGTAAAATCTCTCTCGGGGACTGCTTCACTGACTCGCCTGGCTGGATTTCAGTATCAATGTCGGCCGTGTGGAAAGAGAAATGATCGACACTTTCCAACGTTACACCATTGAGTTGGATTTGTAGTGCTGTAGATGGGGTGTTTTGTGCTTTGGTTTTTTGGATGTTGAGCGATAGGCCAAGCTTTCTGTAAGCTTCTGCAAAGATATTTAGGATGGTTTGGAGGTCATCTTCTGAGTGTACACACACAACCCTTTCTGGACTCTTCTGATGCTGACTCCCCGGATTCTTCCCCCTGCTTCCGGCGTGCTTTAGGACCTGGCTCCCAATCCGACCTCCCTGCTGTCCCGCGCTCCTGTACATTTGAACTTGGCGCGCACGCCCAGCCGGCAACCTTCCTCCTGACCGTTACACTACTCCTGTCGCTGCTTCCCCCTTCGGGGGGGTTGGCTGGGTCTGACTTCCCCTCCGTTCCCTCACTCAGCGATAGGGGCGTGGTCAGCCCTGCCTCATCTTCTCTCGCCACTGGAGGGGAAACTGGCCCTGACACATGGGACTCTTCCCCCCTGCTACGCCCTGGTGGGGAAGCTGGTCCCGATCTCCAGCTGCTGCTTTGGGAGTCGCCGCTGGCCCCTTGCTTCTGGTGCGTCCTTCCCGGGACCCCCCTTGCCCTGGCCATCGGTGCCCCCTTCTGGGAATCTTCCGAATCGCTGGAGAAGCTCATGGAATCTCTCGGCCCACTGTCATACTCCCCTACGCTGCCCTCGGATTGTTCCCCTTCGCTCTCCGCTTCCTCTCTCCCCTGTGCCTCTGCTCCTGAACCCCTGACAGATTCTAACACTTATGCACATTTAAATCTCTCAAGGTAGCAGAGGAAGAGGCATCCAGAGTTTCCCCCACCCATTCCCTTCTAGATTTGAATGTCCTCCTCCTCTCTGCCCAGCAGCAGTGGGTGAGCGAAGGGGGTGGATGGAAGGATCAGCAAGGGATGGGGCAAGAGGAGCTGTGGCTGCCTCATCTGTCACAGCATTGGTGGATTTAAAGGCATATGGAAGGACTTTTGCTACAGAAGCACCACAACTGAATCCCAGTTCTTCAGAAGAGCAGCCCACTTTCAACACACAGGTGCACTTATCTTCTGTTTGGGGAAGTTAGTGCTCCTATTTTTAATGTGAAAAACCCCTACCTTTCAAAACCCAACCCCTTGATTTTCAGAACACCTCCTTTAGGAGGATTTGCTGGAGTTTTGCAGAAGTACAACTAATCTTTAGGGGAAGAAACCCTCATGGGAAGGGACCCCCCCACTGGCAGAGGAAGGGGTCTGCAGGGTGTGTGGCCAACCCCGGGTGTCATCCCTGGGGGGGGTGACATCACTGCGATGTCCCCTTGGGATTCTCACCCCGCCCCTGGGTGCACAGCATGTGTGCCGTTCCAGGTGCCAGAGCCACTAGCTCCGCCTCTGGACACCCCCCCCAAAAAAAAAGCAGCTCTGAGGGAAGTTGGACTGAGCATGCTTAGTGGCATTGAATGCTCATGCACAGCTGGGAAGAGAAACAGGAAACCTACAGGCAATTTGGAAATAATGGAATGCTTGGAATCCTTAACACCCTGCACTACAACATTCTGTTGCAGGTCTCAGTTCTCTGACCACTGGTCCTTTTGTAGCCAAAATGGCATACACAAGAGGGTATTATATCAGCTTAAGAGCACTGGAAGAGTCTGCTGGATCAGGCCAGTGGCCCACCTAGTCCAGTTTCCTGCTCTTACAGTGACCAACAAGATAGCTGTGGGAAGTACCCAAGCAGCCACTGCGCACAAGAGCAACTGGCATTCAGAGACCTGCTGCCTCCAACCATTGTGGCTAGTAGTCACCAAAAGCCTTCTCCTCCATGAATTGGTCTAACCCTCTTCTGAAGCCATTCAGGTTAGTGGCCATCCTTGCCTCCTAAGGTAGAACATTCCACAGTTTAACACTGGGCTGCATGAAGGACTTTCTTTTACCTGCCCTGAATCCCTCAACATTCAGCTTCATTGGATGTTCACAAGTTCACATAGTGCTATGGGGATGGAGAGCTTTTCTCTGCCCAATTTCTCTAAGCCATGGATAATTTTACATTCTTCTATCATGTTGCCTTGAAGTGCTCCTCCAGACTGCCTTCTGTGCTGCATTTCTAGGCACAGGTCTGGGTTTTACTGCGTCCAAGCATATTTTGTCAGTCAGGTTTTCCACAGATTGCCATTTGCTCCAATTCCACAGTGAAATGTGGGTTTTTCCAGGAAAAGCACCAAGACAAAAAGACCTGCTCAGACACAGAGCTTTGAAGCCCGGACCTGTGCTAGGAAGCAGGTATGAGTCCCTCATCGCCTTTTCCTTAAACTAAAAAGCTCAGAACAGTGAAACTTTTCCCCAATAAGGGAACTGCTCCATTGTGTTCTGGGAAACCCCTTTGTCGAAGAACAAAATGGAAAAGAAGCAAGCTGACGAGGACTGAACATGCTCAGTAGGCAAGGAATGATAACTGAGGAAAATAAAGAAAACAAAGTGCTGGAAAGAATGAAAGGATGGATAGGGAGCGCTGCATAGTGGAACATTTTGGGTATAGGTCCCCCTTCTTCTATGGTTTAAGCAACTCTTCTGCCCCAGATCCATTTACTTGTTTTGGAAATCATGATCCTCTCCTGCCTCTCTCACTTTAGAGTTCAGATTTAATTGCTAAAATGTTACAAACAGATTAATATTTCATCAGTTTGTGGATGTCACCTTACTCAACAGGCAGGAAAGACGGGTTTGAGTGCCTGCTTAAGCCTCGTTTGCAGATCTGACAGGGCTTTATCAACCAATCTGGAACATCATGCCAAGCACCTCCCTCATTTAGTCAATCTTCACCAGCTTCACCTGGGCTGGGCTGCCAAAGTTACTTGAGCTGGTGCACTGCTCTTGACACATTTCACATGTGCCCTTTGCACTATGGGCTCATCCAGACTTGCACTTGTGCCTAGGAAACATGGGTCCAAGCAGTTTCTCAAATCCTAGAAGGCCCTTCAGAACACGTCAGTATTTTATTGTATTATTTCGTTAAGTGCTGTCCATGGAAGCCCAGGACAATTCTGTGTCCAGGGCAGCTGTTTACAGCTCCACTTGGTATGCAGGCTGAGACCCTACCTGCCAACTGTCTGTCTCACCAGAGTGGTGCATACTCTGGTTATCTCCCGCTTGGACTACTGCAATGCACTCTACGTGGGGCTACCTTTGAAGGTGACCCGGAAACTACAATTAATCCAGAATGCGGCAGCTAGACTGGTGACTGGGAGTGGCCGCCGAGACCATATAACACCGGTCCTGAAAGACCTACATTGTCTCCCAGGACATTTCTAAGCACAATGCAAAATGTTGGTGCTGACCTTTAAAGCCCTAAAGTAGGGAAAACCCAAAGATCCAGGACAAAGTGCTGCCTTTCTGAAATTCCCCCCAGACATCAATTCAGCCTTTGAAATCCCGGTAAAGTCTGGATGTTTGGCAGCCCTACCTAAACGACCTTGGCCCAGTATACCTGAAGGAGCGTCTCCAACCCCATCATCCAGCCTGGACACTGAGGTTACAGGGAACCACGCAGAGAGCCTTCTCAGTAGTGGTGCCCTCCCTGTGGAATGCCCTCCCTTCAGATGTCAAGGAGATAAAGAATTATACAACTTTTAGAAGATATCTGAAGGCAGCCCTGTATTGGGAAGTTTTTAATGTTTGATATTTTACTATATATTCTGTTTTTTTTAATAATATTTTTATTAATTTTCCAATTTTATCAACACAGCAACACTAAACAATACATACAACAACAGACACACACAAAAACATAAATTTTACTTTCTTAACCTCCTTTTCATAAGCCTCTTTTCTCGGACTTCCCCATACCTTCCCCTTTTTGCATCCTAGTTTTACAATTTTTCAGCAACACTTTTAGCCAATTAAAATTTAAACTCATTCTCCTTTTCAATATCACATTAAATCAAAAAGAATAAATATAGCTGTAATTATACATCTTCCTTTCCCTTCACACTTTAACACTCCTCAATTTTATAGCGATTTTTTAGATACACTTTAAACTTCTTCCAATCTTCCTCCACAGTTTCTTTCTCCTGGTCACGGATTCTGCCGGTCATTTCTGCCAGTCCCATAAAGTCGATATTTTACTATATATTCTGTAAGCCACCCAGAGTGACTGGGGAAATGCAGCCAGATGGGCAGGGTATAAATAAAATAATAAATAATAATGATAATGATGACAATGATTATTATTAAGTTCAACCAGCACATGGTCTGGTTAAGGGTAGATGGCGAATGCTTATCCAATGCCTGATGCCAAAACGGCTTACATCTGAAATCTATAAAGTTGTGGCCTAATCTAACCCAACCCATAGTCTTCTGTGTCTTATTTTCACTATCAAATCCCCATTGGCACACAGCATGCCTTATGCGCTTGGCCCATGCAATAAATGCTAACAGGGAATAGGACGTTTATTAAATAACAGCTGAAGGTTAATAAGCTTGCCAATATTGTTCATGTAGAGCAAGTAGTTATTTGTAGTGCAGTGATTACATGTCAAATTGTTACAGGCCCATCTTAAAACAATTAGGTTTGGTTTAAATAATTTCAGAGTGGTTGTAATCTGTAATCTGTAATCTAAGTAAATGAGGCCACAATCCTATATCCACTAACCTGGGTTCAATGGGTCCTACTTCTGAGCAGATATTTTCATAGGGAAATCATTGCCTATCTCCCTCAAATAACTACTGATTTACAAGATTTCAATTCGGTTTTGAAACTTTTTAACCTTCTTATAACAAACCTTACCACTTTTTTTACATCACCTCCTCAAAAGGCGAAAGTGGTGCATTGCAGTACTGGGGCCCCTTGGTTTAACACCTCTTGCAAACAAGCAAGATCCCTTCTTCATTCTATCTATAATGAATACAAAAACTCTAATGCCCAGGCTCTACCACCCTCCTATTTACAAGCCAAAAGAGCATACAAACAGATTTTAAAGCTGGCCAAACGCGAGTGGTACCAAAAGCGTTGGCGAGCCTTGATTGCGGCCTCTAGATCCCGCAGACCACAGGAATTTTGGGCTCTGATAAACAAAAGAGGAAGGAAGTACCCATTGGCGATTATCCCTGCGCCCACATGGGAACAATTCTTGAGTAAATATTTCTCTTTGGCAGAGGAATCCAACTCACTCACGGAATTCCGAGCCGACCATCTACCTTTGTGGCCCTCTACCGACCCAGAACTGATAATGGACTTGATACTAGACCTGAAAACGGGCAAAGCCCCTGGGCCGGATCTAGTCCCTGCTGAGGCTATTGTTGCGCAACCGAGGTGGTGGGCTGAAATTCTGGCCAAAGTCTTTGATGCAATTAATTCTACGGGGGGGTCATGGAAGGAGGCCGTGATCGTACCAGTCCATAAAAAGGGTCCCCCTGCTGACCCAGAGAATTATCGGAACATCAGCCTTTTGTCTATCATCGGGAAAATCTATGCAAAATTTTTGCTGTCTAAGCTGTCCCATTGGGCATATGACTCAAACCTGATTGGCCATGAGCAAGCGGGCTTTAGGATCAATTATTCGACCACTGACCATATGGTAATTATGTATCATCTTGCCAGAAAATATTCTGCCCCAAGTCGGGGGCGCCTACGTGTTGCTTTCATAGACTTAAAGGCCGCCTTCGACAGTATCCCAAGAAACTGTCTATGGAAGAAATTAGAGAGATGGGGCATAGATAGAAGGCTGTTATGGCTTATAACCCAATTACACCACGGGTCGTCGGCTAGAGTGAGATTTACACCGGCGGGAAACCTATCCAATGAGGTCCCAATAAATAGAGGAGTGCGCCAAGGCTGCATTTTGGCCCCACTCCTCTTCAACTTGTTTATTAGCGACATGAAGCTCTTTCTGAGTGAGTATCAAGCCAACATTCATGCCCCCCGCCTAGCTGATTTTCGCTGCCCTCTGCTCTTATATGCTGACGATGCAGCAATCCTTTCCTACTCTAGAGTCGGTTTATGCAGAGCTCTAAAGATTTTTGCGGCTTACTGCAAACTCAACCACCTGACAATTAATTATGGAAAATCAAAAGTACTGGTCTTTACCAGGTCTCGGAAAACTTACAGCTGGAAGTTAGATGGAGTCCAATTAGAACAGGTTTTCAAATTTAAATACCTGGGAGTCTTTTTTCACTATAACCTAAGCTGGAAGCCACAGATACAGTATTTACTGAACAAAGGGAAAACAATACTTTACACTCTACTCCAATTTTTTGCGGCCGACGGAGCCTCCCACATCCCTTCTGCATTGAAGGTGTACCACGCAAAAGTGGTTTCCACCCTCTGTTATGCTGCCCCGCTCTGGGCCCCAGGGTCCAATTTAACATCGCTAGGGACATTGCAGAATCAGTTTCTCCGTCGCCTCCTGAAACTCCCCATGTGTGTGAGCAATGCAGCCATACATCTGGAGTTAAGGATTGCATCATTGGAGACGGTCATCTGGAAGCGAGTCTTTGGCTATTGGCTGTCCAGCTGGCATAGGCTTCCCGACCATTACCTCTTTCAGTGCCTCTGGCGGGATGACTTTGTTAACCCGTGGGTAGGAAAAATCCATGCCAAACTTTTGAGCATCGGAATTTCCCCAGCGGACTCCTTAAAGATGAACCTACGCTCAGCCAAAAGCCTTATCGAGCAAAGATTAGCAAACATTGAAAATCAACACAACCTCTCCAGGGGTGGGGGTGTCTGCTCTCCCAGGTATCACGGAATAACCCCACCACTTGGCCTTCCATCATACATGTCATCTCTTTCATCTGCACCACACCGACTTGCATTTATTCGTGCAAGGTTCAATGTTTTTCCATCGAACCTGTTGAGCTACAGATTTTCCAAGGGTTTGGTGTCTCCGCTATGCGAGTGTGACGGGAAAACAGTTGAATCTCTTCCTCATTTCAACTGTCCCTTAGCTAGGACTAAATTCCTGGGTCCTGCTTTACTGCGCTTGGTTGGCAGGCCTGTTGAGTCACATGCCGCACTGCTCTTGCAGGATACAGATCCTTCTGTAACTCTGCAGGTGGCGAGATTCCTGAATGCGGTTATCTCACACACAAAAACTACCAAAAAACAACAACAACAACAAAAACTAATCGGACAGTCATGATGAGAGTGCATGACGGATCTCGTCTCCAGTTCTCCTTTTTCTGTGAACCGTCCCTTGGATCCTTCCGGGCCCAAAGCCGTTACTGTCACTGTTCAATGACCACCCTTGCATCGTGGTGTTCCCCTTCTGTTGTTAGATGTATTGGTTTTTATGCTTCTGTGCTTTTATGTTTGTACATATTTTATGGGCTAATAGCCGTAAATAAAGTAATAAAAAAAACCAAAGGAAATACTTCCAAAGGAACACAATTGCTTCTGAAGTCTCAATGCATGATCTGACTTTCTCAAATACCATAAATCGAACGTGAAAGAAAATAAATCTCCCTTCCACTGTCATGGAAGTATTTTATTTTATAAATATTATGGTCTGATAAGAATTGAAACATTTTAAAAGAGAAGGTTCAATTTAATTTCCCTAGAGTTCCCTTCAATAATTATTAAGTTCTCACTTAAATGTGAATTATTAAAGCCATCCAGTGCTTTTTTCTGGGGGTACTTAAAGGTCATCTTCTTCTTCTCTGGCATTCACTCGTAGCCGAGTAAGATGGTCTTCCATGAACATGGTTTTAACAGTGAGTCCATACGTGACCGTGGAGGCCAATTCTGGATCTACACATCCTTCCACAGTGGGGACATAGGTTTCCGGGTGGGAGCTGATCCCGGTAAGGGTTTGCCAAGCGTGCCTTCCTCTTAGCATGTTTCTCCCTTTTGTCCTGAGTTTGAGTGTCTTCAAAGTCCATGACACCTTTGGTAAAGTCTTCAAAGTCCATGACACCTTTGGTAAAGTCCATCACACCTTTGGTAAAGGCTTGCAGGCCAGCGTTTCCCAGTTGTCAGTGTTTATACTATATTTTTAAAGATTTGCCTTGAGACAGCATTATGGTTTCCATTTATAAGCTCTGGAATTAGTTCGCCTGTCTTCCCAAGTGATGTGTCATTTTTATAGACACCATTGATGGAATCTTTTGAGAAGCTGGAGATAGTGTTTATAAGCGGACCATGTTTCACAAGCATACAGTAAGGTTGGTAGTGTAATAGATTTGTAAACAAGCACTTTGCTTCCCCTGTGAATGTCCTGATCCTCAACACGCTGCACTTCAATTAGGAGATAGCTGTGCTTGCAGAGCTTAGGCAATGCTGGATTTCAGTATCAATGTCGGCCGTGTGGAAAGAGAAATGATCGACACTTTCCAACGTTACACCATTGAGTTGGATTTGTAGTGCTGTAGATGGGGTGTTTTGTGCTTTGGTTTTTTGGATGTTGAGCGATAGGCCAAGCTTTCTGTAAGCTTCTGCAAAGATATTTAGGATGGTTTGGAGGTCATCTTCTGAGTGTGCACACACAACGTTGTCATCAGCATATTGAAGCTCTCCGATGGAAGTTATGGTAACCTTACTCTTTGCTTTCAGTCTACTCAGATTAAAGAGTGTTCTATCTGTTTGATATATGATTTTGACTCTGGTGGGCAGTTTCCCTTTGACAAAGGATCATGGCAATGAAAATAATAGATAGAGTTGGGGCAACACAACCCTGTTTTACACATGATCCCACTGTGAATGGTTCACTTTGAGAGCCATTGTTATCTGTGATTGCTGCTGTCATATCATCATGGAGGAGCCGAAGGGTGTTCACAAATTTATCTGAGCAGCCAATTTTCAGAAGGACAGTCCACAGGGCATTATGATGTACAGTGTTGAAGGCCTTAGTCAGGACAATAAACACCATATACAGGGATTGGTTTTGCTCTCTGCAATTTTCTTGAAGCTGTCAAGCAGTGAAAATCATGTCCACTGTCCCCCTAGAAGGTCTAAAACCATTTTGGGATTCAGGAAGGGTTGCCTCAGATATTGTTAAGAGATGGTTTGCTAAGCCCCTTGCAATAATTTTGCTGGCTGCAGCTAATAAAGAGATGCCTCGATAGTTTCCACAATCCATTCTGTCACCTTTTTAAAAGAGATTGATAATTTTGGCATCCCTAAAGTCTTTTGAGATCTCCTCACTCTCCCAGATTTTTTCGATGAGTGTGTGAAGTTGTTGTATAAGTTTAATTCCGCCCACTTTGAAGACTTTGGCAGGTATCCCATCAGGTCTGCTGGCTTTGTTATTTTTCATTTGGTTAATAGCTGTACAAAGCTCTCCCAGATTTGGAGATACTGCAAGCTCATCTCTAATTTGTTTCTGCGGAATTTGTGAGAGGACCTCAGCAGCTACAGGGGAGCTGCAGTTTAGGAGATGCTGGAAATGTTCTTTCCAGCACAGTACAATAGCTTATCTTTTAGAAGTATGGTACCATCTGTTGAGCGTAGGGGACATATGCCATGATTTATTGGCCCATAGATGGTCTTTGTTGCTTTAAAGAAACTCTGTGCATAATTAGTGTTGACTAAGTGCTGGATCTCTTGAATTTTTTTTATCCATCAGGTATTCTTTAATTGTCTGGTTCTTCTTTAATTTCAGCCTTAGCATTGGCATAGGTTTTTCTTCTTAGTGGAGCAGTTTCTATCTCTTTGCCAGATATGAAAGGCCTTCCTTTTCTTGTCAATAATTATTCAAACTCACTGTCATTCTCATCAAACCAGTCCTGGTGTTTCTTGGTTTGGTATCCAATAGTTTGTTCACAGGCTGCAATAATGGGTGTTTTTAGCTTGGTCAAGTGTTCCTTGCTGTTATCAAGGAACTCCAAAAGTAGGTGGTCCTTAGGAGTCATTTGGAAGCAGTCCTGCTTAATAGGATTTTGAAGGGCTTAAGTGTTCATTGTACACCTTGGTTTCTTTCCTTGAAGCCTGTGTTGAGGTATAATCTTGGTAGCCATAGTGGAGTGTATTAATCGGTGATCTGTCCAGCAGTCATTGTCACTCGTCACAGGAGCACATCACGGCGATTTTCAGCTCAGACAATTACATAGGCTAAGAGGTGCCAGTCATTTGACCGAGGGTGCCTCCATTATGTTTTAAATTTATTTTTTTGACAAGAGTGTGTTGGTTATAACAAGGTAATGTGCTGCACATACAGTCAAAAGTAAGATTCCTTTCTGGTTGCTGTTGCCAATTCCTTCTTTCCTAATAGTCCCAGGCCACAGATCTAAATCTTGCCCAACTCTTGCATTAAAATCACCCAGGAGAATAATTTTATCCTCCTTAGGCGTCTCTGATCAGATGGCATCCAGCTGAGAGTAAAAAAAATTCTTTAATGTCTTTATCGGAATCCAGTGTTGGTGCATAAGCACTTAGAATAATAGCCTGTTGGTTTTTGGTGAGTTTTATTCAAAGGGTTTAAAGCTGCTCATTAATGCCAGTAGGGACTTCTGACAAGAGCCTCACAAGATTGTTTTTGGTAGCAAAGTCTACTCCATGTATTCAACGTTCTTGTTCAGGTAGACCTTTCCAGAAGAATGTGTAGCCTCCTTTTTCTTCCTTCAGTTGTCCCTCATATTGGCTTTTTCACAGATTAGTTTGCACTACAGAAGGCGTGCTGGGGAGACCACACATTCAAGAAACACAAAAGTAGGACTTCCGGTCTGATCACAAGGTGGAAGCAAGTGGGTTTTCCCTCAGAAGAGGGAGGCCAGCTCCAAGGAGGCAAAGGGGGGTGCTACAAGGGCGCCGTAGCCCCTCAAAACCCCGCTGAAAGGAGATTTAGGGGGTCAGGATCCCAGTGCTGCCGAAAGAGCGATTCCCCCAGCCGCCAGGTATCCTCTTTAAGGGGAGACGAGAGCGGTGGGGTAGAAGGGCTGGCAGCGGGATGCCATTGCCAGCCTCTAGGAGCGAAGCCCCGAGCCTGCCCACTGGAGCAACCGGCTTTCCAAATTAAAAGAAATTGAATTGGTAACGTTAAAAATGACTAAATTACAGCTGAGTTGGACCTAATTCGACACAGACAAGGGGTAAACAGGAGGTCAACCTTGTCTGAACTCTGAAGAGCACACAGAGAATATCCACAGAGCAAACGGAGCAGTGAGTAAAAAACAAACGGAGACTGTTTCGGCAACTGAATCTATCCCATTTGGTGTGTGTTTTTTTTGTGTTACTTTTTTTTTTAAATGGATTTTTATAAAGAATATTGGGAACTGAGGGAATAGAGGAAACTGGCGCAAGCTTTGAGGAAAAACAAAATTGAATTTAGATGGGAGTTCCCAGAAGGACTATCTTTTGCATACAAAGGGAAAAGACACAGAATAACAAGACCAGACGAATTGGACAAATTTCTGAGAAGATATAAAGAACTGGGAAGAGAAGAAGCAGCATCAATTGAAGAAGGAGCTGAAGGAGGAGGCTCTCAAGACTCAGAAGAAGATAGAGGAGAGGAAGAAGAGGAAGAGGAAAAATAAAATTAAGGACTATTATAAAAAATTAATTAGAAACTATCATGGTGTTGAAATTATGGACTTGGAATGTTAATGGGATGAATGAGGGGGGAAAACAAAAATTCAACAATATTTGAAAAAACAAAATTTGGACATTATTTGTTTACAGGAGACACGTGATGAGGAAACACAGAAAAATCTTAATAAACAAAAAATTAGGAAATGAATTTATTTCATCGGATAAAACTAAAAAGAGAGGTGTGGTTCTATATGTTAAAAATAAAATAGAGGCTCAACAGATTTTTAAAGATGAAGAAGGTAGAATTGTGGCGGTACAAGTCAAATGGCAAGGTGAAAAAATAATAATCGTCGGAGTGTATGCACCCAATGAAAACAAAATGGACTTCTTTAAGGATTTAGAAGAAAAAATATTTGAATATTTAGATCAAAAGATTATAATAATGGGTGAAATGAACACAGTTGTGTCAATGGAGATGGATAGACTAAGAGCAACAGGTAAATCAAAAGAGGGGAAACTGCCAAAAACTTTCTTTTCAATGGTGGAGAACTGTAATCTAATTGATATCTGGAGACTGAAACACCCATTAGAAAAACAATTCACTTACCAGTCAGAGGCAAATCAATCAATGTCAAGAATAGATAAAATATGGATAACTAATGAGCTTACAATAAGAATTCTAAAGATCGAAATTCAACCTAGGACACTTTCGGACCATAACCCAATAAAATGTATTTTTAAAGGATATGAAGAAAAATCTTTCCGGTGGAAAATAAATGAAAATCTTTTTGATGATCAAAAAGTGGTAGAGGATGCACAAAAATGTTTGAAGGATTATTTTATAAACAATATGAATCAAGGAACAAAAACAAGTATAGTTTGGGATGCTGGCAAAGCAGTAATGAGATGTTTCTTTATTCAACAGAACACAATTAAAAATAAATATAGAGAAAAAGGGGAAAAAGAAATCTTAAAACAAATAATGGAGAATGAGAAGAAACTTGTTGCCAGACCCGATGATAAAAAATTGAAGATGAATATAAAAACATTACAAGCGCAATTTTCTATGATAATAAATAAAGTAGAATGAAATATCAAAAGGATGAGGCAAAGGAACTTCGAGTTTGCTAATAAATCTGGGAGACTATTGGCTTGGCAGATTAAAAAAAGGAAAGAGCAAAACACTACACACAAAATAATTGTTGAAGATAAAGAGATTGAAGATCCGAAAGGAACAAGAAAAGGAATTGTGGACTTTTATAGACGATAATATAAAAGGAAAGAGAAAGGGAATGGGAAAAAAATAGAAGACTACTTAAAAGAAAAAGCGGTGCAGAAGATTCCGACGAAAGAGAAAAATAAATTAAGTGAGATGATAGAAATAGAAGAAATAAGAAATGCAATCAAAGAATTAAAAAGTGGAAAGACACCAGGACCGGATGGATTTAGCGCAAGATTTTATAAAGAAATGAAAGACATTCTAATTGTACCATTGAAAGAAGTAATGAACAACATATTAACAAAAAGAGAAATACCAGAAACTTGGAAAGAAGCATATATTACTTTGATACCCAAACAAGACTCTGATTTATCTCAAGTTAAAAATTATAGGCCAATTTCGCTTTTGAACAATGATTATAAGCTGTTTGCAAGCATATTAGCAAATAGGATGAAAAATGTATTGAAGGGGTTGATACATAAAGACCAAGCGGGTTTTCTTCAAGGCAGACAAATGAAAGATAATATTAGAAATGTAATTAATATTATGGAATATCTAACTGCCAGGAATGATAAACAAGCTACGTTGATATTTGTGGACGTGGAAAAGGCCTTTGATAACATTTCTTGGGAATTTATGTTAACAAATTTTGAGATGATGGATATAGGACAAGGGTTTCTGAATGGTATTAAAGCAATATATAAGGACCAAAGTGCAAAACTAATAGTTAATAATGTGATTACAGAAAACATATGGATAAAGACTCTCCTCCCTGGAAGAGAGGGGAGTGGTTGTGGGCGGGAGCCGGAGCTCCGCCCTTAGCAGGGGGCGTTAGCCCCCTGCCTCCTCCTCTCACCTGGCTGGCGCCCATGCCCCTCGGCAGGCACCCAACCAGGTGCCTCCGAGGGGGCGTTTACAGCAGCCTTTTGCTGCGGCGCCAGCTCCTCCTCAGCCTCATTCTTCTCTCCGTCGTCTCGTCGCGAGTCATCGCAGGGCCTCTGCCTTGGTGGCTGTGCGTTTTATTTTAATTTTGGCCAGGGTGCCTGTATGTTTTTTCCCTCTATTGCCCTTGCCTGTCCGATTGCCTGGCTGGTCTGGGTGACTGAGTGGGTTTGCCTTACATTTTAATTTGTTAGCCAGGGTGCTTGTACGTTTTCCCCCTCCCTTGCCTGTTCCTCTCTAATTTTAAGTCGTGTGTGTGTGTGTGCTGGCAGCATGTGTTTGTGCCTGCCGTTTGTTGATTTATTACTCTTTTAGTGTGGGTTTGATTTACCCTGCCATCCCTTCCATTAGTACCACTTAAATCGGGAGCCCCCTCTGAAATTTTAAATGATGCCGGGGCTTAGAATAGACTGTGCACTTAAACCTCACCCCTCTTACTTTGTCTAAGCCACACACCCCTCTTCGCTTGGCATTTGGGGGAAGAAATAAGGCAGGGCTTGGGGCGGACAATTCAGGGTTTCTGATCAGGGAACCATTCCTCAGCATTGTACATTTATACGCTTAGAACCTTTGAAGGTGTACCTTTGCCTGGTTCTTGTCATTGGCTTCACTTGCCAGTACAGGGTCCCTAAAGAAAACCGCTTTTAAACAAACAAACAAAACAAACAAAAAAGGTTGCGGCTTATAGACCCTTACTGAAAAGTCCAGGCTAACCCACGGTTTATATTTCCACTTCATTTTGGCTCACTGTAAAGGACAGCTATTTTCCTTTTCTTCTAAACTTTTCCTTGCCCGGCGTGTTCATAAAAACTAAAAGTATAAGACAAGGATGTCCACTTTCACCATTGTTATTCATCACGGTCCTGGAGGTCTTTTTAAGGGCATTAATTAGTAATGATCAGATAAAAGGGGTTACAGTTGGTTGTAAAGAATATAAAGTTAAGGCCTTTGCTGACGACTTAGTATTAACGTTGGAAAATACTACAAATACTGTAACAGAAGTCTTGAAAGAATTAGACCAGTTTGGTCAATTGGCGGGATTTAATCTGAATAAGAAAAAACCAAAAATAATTACCCAAAATTTGGATCAGGAAACAATAGATAAAATGCAGCAACAATTAGAGATAGAAGTGGTAAAGAAAGTTACCGTATTTTTTGCTCTATAAGACTCACTTTTTCTCCTCTAAAAAGTAAGGGGTAATGTGCGTGCGTCTTATGGAGCGAATGCAGGCTGTGCAGCTATCCCAGAAGCAGGAACAGCAAGAGGGATCGCTGCTTTCGCTGTATAGTGATCCCTCTTGCTGTTCTGGCTTCTGGGATTCAGAATATTTTTTTTCTTATTTTCATCCTCCAAAAACTAGATACGTCTTATGGTCTGGTGCGTCTTATAGAGCGAAAAATACGGTAAATATTTAGGAGTATGGTTAACCCCCAGGAGTATTGATTTATTTCAGAATAATTACACTCCAACTTGGAATAAGATTAAAAGAGACTTGGAGGTGTGGGGGAGAATGAAATTGTCATTTGGGGGAAGAATTGCAACGATAAAAATGAACGTGCTACCGAAGATGTTATTCTTATTCCAAATGATTCCAGTAATCAAGGGGGCAGCTATATTTAAAAACTGGCAAAAAGAGATTTCAAGGTTTATCTGGCAGGGTAAGAAGCCGAGAATAAAGTTTAAATTATTGACAGATGCAAAAGAACGAGGAGGCTTCGCCCCGCCAGACTTGAAACTATATTATGAAGCATCCTGCCTCTGTTGGTTAAAGGAATGGATGAAATTAGAAAATACTGATTTGTTAGATCTGGAAGGGTTTGATAATAGGTTTGGGTGGCACGCATATTTGTGGTATGACAAAAAAACGAGTACATAAAGGTTTTGAAAACCACACCATAAGAAGGTCTCTGGTTGAAGTTTGGGAAAGGTATAAAAACTTATTGGAACCAAAAACTCCGTATTGGCTTTCGCCATTGGAGGCGATGAGTGTGAAAAAAAATAATATGAAAGGGGGATGGGTGACATATCAGAGGTTAATACTGAAAACAGAAGGTAAATGGAAAATGAAACCATTTGAAGAGGTTAAGGAATATGTTAATGACTGGCTGCATTATTTCCAAATTAATGAAATGTTTAAAAAAGATTTGATTTCAAGAGGTTTTGATGATAAAGAATCAAAATATCAAAGAGAAATAATAAATAATGACTTTAAAGTTTTGGCAAGAATGTATAAGCTATTATTAGAATGGTGTACAGAGGATGAAGAGGTAAAATCGGTTATGATTGACTGGGCCAAAGATATTGGCTATAACATACAAATGGAGGATTGGGAGAGATTATGGAAAGAAGGTTTAAAATTTACTGCATGCACAACAATAAAAGAAAATGTGATGAAAATGATGTATCGATGGTATGTAACAGCAGTGAAATTAGCAAAGATGTATAAGATATGTAATAAATGTTGGAAATGTAAAGAAAAAGAAGGTACATTTTATCATATGTGGTGGGAATGTAAGAAAGTAAAAAGCTTTTGGGAAATGATATATAATGAATTAGGGGACGCAGGTGGCACTGTGGGTTAAAGCCTCAGCACCTAGGACTTGCTGATCGAAAGGTCGGCGGTTCGAATCCCTGCGGCGGGGTGCGCTCCCGCTGCTCGGTCCCAGCGCCTGCCAACCTAGCAGTTTGAAAGCACCTCCGGGTGCAAGTAGATAAAATAGGGACCGCTTACCAGCGGGAAGGTAAACGGCGTTTCCGTGTGCGGCTCTGGCTCGCCAGATGCAGCTTTGTCACGCTGGCCACGTGACCCAGAAGTGTCTCCGGACAGCGCTGGCCCCTGGCCTCTTGAGTGAGATGGGCACACAACCCCAGAGTCTGTCAAGACTGGCCCGTACGGGCAGGGGTACCTTTACCTTTACCTATAGGGAATGAAATAAATAAGAAAGAAAAGAAGTTATTTTTATACGCAGTGACAGCAGCAAGAATATTGATGGCCCAGAAGTGGAAACAAGAGGAGCTACCTACGTTAGAAGAATGGAGAATGAAAATTATGGACTATGCAGAGCTTGACAGAATGACTGGAAGGATCCGAAATCAACGAGACCAGAGATTTACAGAAGATTGGAAAAAATTTATAGAATATATGCAAACATTAAGTGATAATCAGATAGAGAAGATGTGAGAAGAAAGGTTAGAATATCACACAAAAAAATGTTTAATATAAAACAATAATAGAAGTATGGCTTTAGGAATGTGGAAGAAGTAAAAATGTGAAGGAGTGTCAGTCAGGTTGAGACAAAAAAAAATCCTTTTTGTGCATGCACACAAAAGCTCATACCAAGAACTAACTTAGTTGGTCTTTAAGGTGCTACTGGAAGGAATTTTTTTTGTTTTGACTATGGCAGACCAACACGGCTACCTATCTGTAGTCAGGTTGAGGAAAGTCAAAAAAGAGAACGGGGATATTACTAAGATGTATGAATTGTATGAATTTGTATTGGAAAATGAATTAAAATATTATTTAAAAAAACAAGAAACACAAAAGTAACTTTTGCTAGGTTTTAATAACAAAAACAAAAACCTCCTTTTACACTAAATTACAATATATCAATAAGCACGACCCATCCACCAGGGTACTCAAAGAGCTACATGCTGCTCTTTATAAACCATACCCAACAGCTTAATTACCACAACTTAACAGCACCTAGTCAAAACAAAAAAAATTCCTTCCAGTAGCACCTTAAAGACTTGACTATGGCAGACCAACACGGCTACCTATCTTTAACAGCACCTGCTATACTGCTTCACCTGCAAAGCTAGGTCACATTATTTGCTCTCGCCCTTAAAGACATACACATCTTGTGAAACAATAATGAACCTTCAAAATTAAAGAGACCATTCAACACCTCACCTGCTCTTCAGGTTTCTTGAAACACTGCAATATCAATGTTAAAACACTGCAGCTCTCCTGCAATGATGGCAGTTCTGCATTTGGGATGCTTATTATCTGTGTTATCCAACGAAGTCTGTATATTCCATGTTCCAAAGTTCAGTTGTCCTTTACGACCGCTAGGTGCACCCCACTGGGTGCAGTAATCCAGTCAGGGGGAAAGGGGAGGCAGACTATGCTTAGGGTACCTTTTCTAGCCCCTCCCTCTTTTTCAGGTGAGCAGAGTGGATTCTAAGTAGGGCTGCTCAGTCATGGATACAGCTGCTGAGCTGCTCAACTGCCTCATTCCTTGAGTCAGAGACTGAATCTGTATCCACTGCCCAGGTGTTGGTTCATGACTAGGGGCTTCCAGATTTCACCCAATTGCCATGGGACTTTTTTGGGTTTGGGTTTGGGATGGGTTTTTGGAAGATGCCTGTAAATTTCTTTTACTTTTGAGGGTTTGGGATGGGTTTTTTGGGGTACTCAAGGGTATGCAGTACAGACACTTTTTTCCCTAGAATGAAAGCACTGCACGGAACAAAGAAGTGGCTGTCACAAGTCTATCCAAATCAGTTTTCTTGCACAAAGATGAGGAAACCCGTGGCCCAGCAGATGTTACTGGACCCCACTAGCCCCAACCAGCTGAGAACCCTGATTGGGGTGTGGGGGGTGGCAAATATTCTTTCCCCAATTTCTCACTTTCAACTATTTTTCTAAAGCAGCACTTGCAAACACTTTGTTTACATTCTCTGAGAAAGGAAATATGAAATGCTATATACCAACATATTGCACCATGAATGTGCCAAACTTGTGGCTGCTGTTCAGGTTTGAAATTCTTGTCTCCTAGCAAAATCCAAGCCCGCCCACTTCCCAATCTGGCATTTGTCTGCCAGGGTGCTGTTCACAGCCCAAGTCTCCAAGTTCTACTATGGTCAGTGGGACATGGCCCTGCTTATTATAGGACAACAACCTCTGAACTGCCCGACCCCATGGGCATAGCCAGGATTTTTGTTAGTGGGGAGCTTTTTTTAGGAAATCAAAGTTGCTGAGCTTTTCTTGGGAAATCATGGGTATAAATTATGGTTACCAGATGTCCCCGTTTCCCAGGGACAGTCCCCGGACAAAATCCGTCCCCAGAATGTCCCTGGATTTCATTTAATGTCCCCGGATTTATATTTTAAGTGTTGTAGATTTATTAGTAGGGAATGAATGTTGCGTGATTGGTTCAACGGCACAAGACACATCATATGGGGACTTCTGGCGAGGCAAAATGGTGGGCACCATGGCAGCGAGCAGCTCCTGAAGCCAGCCAGAGCCAACTGCACTACCAGGCTAGCTCCAAGTTGCTGAGGTTGCCCCTGCCAAGGCGGAACCAGGGACACATGGAACGCCAACAGGGGGAACCGCAGACCCAAATCAAGCCGGGAGTGAGAGCGCCTGGCCACCCAGCCAACTGCCCAGCGGCGCTCCAGGGCCACTAAAAACCCTGGAGCCAACACAGGGAGAAGGAGGAGAGGAGAAGGAGAAGGAAGAACACAGAGGGGAGCCCTGACCTTGCTGCTCTGCCACCGCGGAAGAGAGGTAGGAGAGCACCGGGAGGGCAAGGACATGTGGCCGAGCCCAGGCCCAGCCTGAGCCTATTCCACAGCTGATAGCGCTCCAAGAGATCAGGCCCAGAGGAAGGCTGCGCAACAGGAGACCACAGAAGAGAAGATATTACTTCTTAATTTTCTTTAAAAATGATTTTTTCAAACGAACTCTTTTTTCTCTTTTTTTAGAAAAGTGTCCCAAATTCTTTGAAAAAAAATCTGGTAACCTTAGTATAAATACCCCGCAAAAAGGATATTGCGGGGGGGGGCAGGCTTCTGCTGGGGGGGCAGAGAACCTCAGATAATTGAGTACTTTCAATGCTCTTCAACAATATTTGTGCATGGAGGGCGCTGCCCTGCTGCCCCCCCCCCTTTGGCCTCGCCCTGCCCTACCCCCCCCAAAAAAAGTTCCTTGGGAGGGGGCAAAGGCTTGCGATCATTTTGTTAAGATTTCATTCTCCGATGCAAATGCGTTTCCGGGACCCGTCAAACGATAAAGGAAGAATAAAGCCCAAATAAAAGCGAACACGCATCAGCCCAAAGACGTCGCGAGATTAACACGACGAGGCGGTTGCGCAGCTCATCCTGAATCTTCGCCGCGAAACATTTTCCTGGCTTTGCGGGGGTGGACTAGATGGCCCCGGGGCGTCCGTCGCCGCTCTCCAATCCCGCTCGGGAGGCGGAGAGCGCGAGGCGCGCATGTGCGCATGCGTCCCCGAGCGCTTCGTCCCGGCGGAGAAAGGGAAGAGCGGCGGCGGTTTGTCTGCTCTCGGCCGGTGAGTGGCGGGCGGTTGGGCGGGAGGTGGTGGGGCGCGCGGGGAGGCAGCGCGCCGCTCGGCTCGCCGCTCTCCGGCTGCGCAGCCCCGGGAAGGGGGCGGGAAGGGGTTTGGGGAACGAAGCTGCCCCCGGAGAGGAGCCCGAGGGGCGCCCCGGGGGGGGGTCTGCGGGCAGGAGCCGGGGCTGCCCGGGGGCCCGATCCCCGGCGCCCTTTGCCCCCAAGGGCGATCAATGCGCGGCCGCACCTGGCGACGCGGGGGCGGAGCTGGGGAGGCGGAAGAGGGCGGGGGCACTGGGGTGCGCCTCTGAGGGTGAAGCCAAAGCGCTGTGTTAGCAGCGCCCGTGTCCCCGTCAGTGTGGGCGGAGGGAGAACAAGACGCCTCTCTCAGCCGAACTGATGTGCCAAGAGAAGCAGAGCCATGTGTTTGGCACCCGCAGGAGTTGCTTTGCAGGATGCACCATCTCACCGTCTTGGGGACGCCCCTCAGGATTTGTGTAGGATTTACTCCTTAACCTTTCCTTCCTCCAAAGATAACCCTCATGGCAGCAGAGGTTTAGGACCAGAGTTTTCCTTCTCCTACCTTCCCAGGCTGAGGAGCCCCATAGACCCCCACTTCCCTCGACTGCACATGCAGGGGCTTGAGGGTTGGACCCACTCTTGATATCTTCCGCCCAGAGCCTGTCTTCACATGCAGGGGAACTCCGTAACTCATCAAGGGTCTGAGACCCATTGGCTACCTTCACCTGGGGTGGGGCCACTGTCGCATACTGACAGCTTCTAGAATCTAGGAGCTGAGGGGTTGGACTAGCTGACTCTCGCGGATCCCTTCCAACTCTGCAGTTCTATGAACCAGCACTGGTATCTGGTTTGAAATCATATCTGTTCTTAAACCAGGATCTAAGTCGCTTAGAAGTAGGTGGGGCTTCTAATGATGTCATTGTTTGCTTGCATGTTTGCATGCTTGTTTGTTGCATCTACATTGCAGCTTTTTCCTCCAAGGAGCTCCAGGTGGTGTACATGGTAAGGTAGCAAAGGGGTGGGAAGTGCAGGTGAGGGGGGACTCCCACTCTCATCAGCCCCAGTGGGCAGGAATGGCGGTGGGAATTCAGCCTTCATCTGGAGGAGCAAAGTTTCCTCGATGCTGGGATAGGATGACATGACAGGATTGCCTGCCCAAGATGCAAAAGTCATGCAGTATATTGATAGAGGCTTTCAAAAGAATGCTCTTTTAAAAAAGAAAAGAAAGAAAATGAAATACCTTGCAATTGACTGTCCCGTTTTCTTGACAGGCTTAAAAAAATGGTGGTTCTCTTCCCCTTTTTTACTCATCCCTGTTGACTTCAGTGGGAATGAATATGGGAAGATTCAAGACAGACAATTCACCTATGGAATTAGCTGCCACAAAATTTCACACTAGCTACCAACTTGGGTGGCTCTGAAATGGAATTAGGCAAAGTCAGGGAGATTAGAGCCTGTCAGTGAATAGGAGACACAATGGCTTTGTTCTCCTGCCACTGTCAAAGGAAGTGAACCTCTGACTGCCAGTTGCTGAGATGACAATTGGGGAGATAAAGGCTGTTGCATTAAGGTCCTCCTACGGCCACCTGAGAGCAGGATGCCTGACTAGATGAGCCTCTCACCTCATCCAGCAGGCTCTTAAATTCTTAGAATAGTAGAGATGGAAGGGATCCCAAGGGTCATTTACTCCAACCCCTCCTGCAGAAATCTCAACTAAACATCCTTGGCAGATGGCCATCCAAGTGCTGCTCAAAAACCTCCAAGGAAGGAAAGTCCCTTCCACTTTGCTCTGATGGTGTTTCCTGCTTGGCAGGGGGTTGGACTCGATGGCGGGAGGCAGTGGAGGACAGAGGTGCCTGGCGTTCTCTGGTCCATGGGGTCACGAAGAGTCGGACATGACTAAACGACTAAACAACAACAACAACAACATCACCGTGACGTTTCATGAGCTATGAGCTCATGGCGCCTGGGGAGGCACATGTGAGCTGGAGGGATGTGTGCAAGGCAGGGGGGAGGGCGAAGGAGCCCACCATGGCACCCCAGCTCTTGCCGTCAATCCTGCCAGAGTGACCCCGCCCCAGATCCAAGCAGGTTGCGCTGCGCCTTCTACCTGCCGCACAGCGGGGAACACAGCCAGCTGACATTGCACTTGTGGGTGTGAACCTTGCGCTCCCACACAGGTGCCCCCCATGTGGCCCAGTCTTCCTCTCCGCAAACGTTGGTTCCTCTGACCGGGCTGCGTTGCACCAACGGCACCTGTGGGGGGCATCTGATTCATGCACCCTCAAAAATCCCTGCCCAGGGCCACTGCCCCTCTGGGCTCTCCTATCTCTTCTCATTCTCCTCTTTTCCAGGCTAAACATTACCAACTCCTTCAACCATTCGTCATAAGGATTGGTTTCCAGACCCTTGGCTATGTTGGTTGCCCTCCTCTGCACACATTCCAGTTTGTCAATACCCTTCTTAAATTGTGGTTCACAGGACTTCTGGTGTGACCAAGGCAGAATAGAGCAGTGCTATGACTTCCCTTGAAGTAAAGGTAAAGGGACCCCTGACCATTAGGTCCAGTTGTGGCCAACTCTGGGGTTGCGGTGCTCATCTCGCTTTATTGGCTGAGGAAGCCAGCGTACAGCTTCTGGGTCATGTGGCCAGCATGACTAAGCCGCTTCTGGCGAACCAGAGCAGCGCACAGAAACGCCGTTTACCTTCCCACCGGAGCGGTACCTATTTATCTACTTGCACTTTGACGTGCTTTCGAACTGCTAGGTTGGCAGGAGCAGGGACCGAGCAACGGGAGCTCACCCCGTCGCAGGGATTCGAACTGCCGATCTTCTGATCAGCAAGTCCTAGGCTCTGTGGTTTAACCCACAGCGCCACCTGTGTCCCTTGAAGTATGTTCATCTTTAATCCTCACAACAACCCTGTGAATTAGGTTCGGCTAAGAGACTGTGAGTTACCCAAGATCACCCAGTGAGTTTCATGACTGAACAGGGATTTCAACCCCGGCCTCTCAGGTCTGAGCTCAACCCTCTAACCACTATACCATACTGACTCTCTTATGACTTATCCCCAGGTAAGTGTATAGTTTACATAGGATTGTGGTCCCCTCTCCGCCACCTCTGTTGACCTGCCAACAGCATGACTGTCCCCAGCACAGAAGAAATGAAGAGCTTCTGGAAGAGTTTCCAGGAGAAGAACCAAACCTGTTTCATCTTGGGTGCTTCTGGTGAAACTGGGAAGGAACTCCTAGCTGAGCTCTTGAGGCGACAGCTTTTCTCCAAGATTACCCTCATTGGCCGCCGGAAGTTGGAAGGATCACTTTACAGCAATGTGGTAATGAAAGCAAATGTTCCTTAAGTCATTGTTGATTTTTAAACATAGATCCAGATTCTCTTTCCCTCACCCCCGTTTTGTCCTCCCACCAACTTTGTGATGTAGAGTAAGCTATGGTAAGGTAAGGGTAAAGGACCCCTGGACGGTTGTCCAGTCAAAGGCGACTATGGGGTGTGGCGCTCATCTTGCTTCAGGCCAAGAAAGCTGGTGTTTGTCCACTGGCAGCTTTCTGGGGCATGTGGCCAGCAGGACTAAACTGCTTCTGGTGCAATCGGTCACCTTGACAAGTGCCAGAGTGCACAGTTTTGTTTACTAAGCTAAGAGATAGGTAAGCCCCTGAGCTTCCTGGGGATTCAAACCTGGGTCTCCTCCAAGCCTAGTCTGACTTTTCCACCACTAGACCACACCAGGGTTCCTCCAGGCATCCTATTTAGGGCTTATTCATGTTGGATTTGTGCTCATGATGCTCTTGGGCTAGTCATGCGCCATCCTACTTTGGTGGATGGAGCTCTCGCAGTGTCTCATCCTGGGAGATCTTCAAAAAAAAAATGAGAGGCACAAATACAAGATGGGTGACACCTGGCTTGAGAGCAGTACATGTGAAAAGGATCTAGGAGTCTTGGTTGACCACAAACTTGACATGAGCCAGCAGTGTGACGCGGCAGCTAAAAAAGCCAATGCAATTCTGGGCTGCATCAATAGGAGTATAGCATCTAGATTAAGGGAAGTATGGGCCATGATAAGGGGACTTAGTGGTTGTTAATGGTAGGTGATGATGTTGCGTTGTATTATTATTTTATATTATATTGTATTATGTTATTTATGTGTGGTGTGTTAGGCCTAATAAAGGATTTTGAATTTGATTAAGGGAAGTAATAGTGCCACTGTATTCTGCTCTGGTCACACCTCACCTGGAGTACTGTGTCCAGTTCTGGGCACCACAGTTCAAGAAGGACACGGACAAACTGGAACGTGTCCAGAGGAGGGCAACCAAAATGGTCAAGGCTCTGGAAACGATGCCTTATGAGGAACGGCTAAGGGAGCCGGGTATGTTTAGCCTGGAGAAGAGGAGGTTAAGGGGTGATATGATAGCCATGTTCAAATATATAAAAGGATGTCATATAGAGGAGGGAGAAAGGTTGTTTTCTGCTGCTCCAGAGAAGCGGACACAGAGCAATGGATCCAAACTACAGGGGCAGGGGGTTGGACTCGATGGCCCTTGTGGTCTATTCCAACTCTATGATTCACTTCCCTGCCTCTCACCTAGGGTCTGCTACTTCCATTGGGGTGCAGTCCTTCACCCACAGAAGGGAAGACCCCAAAAGGATGGCTACCTGTGTTGAATCCTCCTTGTGGTGGGCAGCCCACTGCCTGCAACATGCCTGGCTTCTCTCCCCATCTGGAAACACAACCTCAGGGTGCACTGAGTCCATTTTTCCTGTTTCTGAGCAGTGCCAGCCAATTAACACTGTTTCATACAACAAGATGCTCCTTTGTGTTTCTTTAATAACTCGGCTGTCATGCCAAGATGTTACTGCTGGATTTCTCTGTCAGAAACCACAGAGACATCTCTTAAGACGGTGGGCTTGGCTGATAAAAGTTGCTCTCCGAATAGAGCCAACAGTATTCAGAATCAAAACAAAAAAAATTCCTTCCAGTAGCACCTTAAAGACCAACTAAGTCAGTTCTTGGTATGAGCTTTCGTGTGCATGCACACTTCTTCAGATACCTGAAGAAGTGTGCATGCACACAAAAGCTCATACCAAGAACTGACTTAGTTGGTCTTTAAGGTGCTACTGGAAGGAATTTTTTTTGTTTTGACTATGGCAGACCAACACGGCTACCTATCTGTAACTGGAACTATGGAAGTATTCAGAATGTTACACAAAACGCACAGGTGGAATCAATTAATTAATATTATAGGTAAAACTTATAACCAAAAGAACAACAAAGAAGACACTCTTATGGGATGCTTCAGGAAGCATTGGGGGCAACACAGAATGTGGTATGGGGCCGCAGACAAGCTGCCCAGCTCTGCCCTGCAAGAATCCCCCACGCTGGCTGGCAGGAGGTCTGGAGCAGAGAGGTGTGGGTTGGCCAGACAATCCTTGGAGAAATTGTAGATTTCTGCTCTCTAGGAAAGAATGGCAGAGCCAGCGGTTGAGAGATGGGGTTACAACACCGCTTAACATATGTATTTCCCCCCCCCCAATATATAAGTAGTCTGTGCTTGGCTTCCACATGTGTGGAGGTGTGGGGGCTTCTAGGGAGTGTGATGACAGCTACACCAGGAGATAGAAGTGAGTTTACTTATTTGTTTGAAGCTCCATTCCTCCACATGGGTCATTTTTTTAATTTGAAGAGTTGCATGTTGTTTTCTCCTTCTTTTGGCTCCTCTCGTGCTCTGCATCCCAGTCACAAGAAGTTGTTGACTTTGAGAAACTGGATGAATCGGCGGCTGCCTTCCAAGGCCATGATGTTGGGTTTTGCTGCCTGGGGACAACAAAGGCCAAAGCCGGAGTGGTGAGCAACCAATGCCAGCAGGAGGGCGGGGCAGTATTTTGTGGGTGGTAGGAACTGAGGAAGATGGCAAGGCCCACACAGCCATGGGGAGCCTCAGGTCAGGAGCCATTCAAGCACCTGTATTGGTTCTGTGACCATCTCCCCACGCCACACACCCTCCACAGCTGCCGCCCCCCCCTTCCCTCAGCCACATCTCCTGGTGATGCTTCTTGCTTGCCTGCATGGAGGATGGAAAGTGGCCTGTCAAGAAACTAGCCTAGTATGCAAATGTAAAATTCACATCTCTTGCTCTGCCCATTTTTGCCACTGGCATGTGATTTCTGGAAGGTTTCTCAAAGGAAAAGTGGCTCCCTGTCTCCGGAGTAAAAGGAAATGGGAGCTGCATGAAGCAGCCACACAAGCACTTTGGTGTGGCCTAATGTTTGCTTTCTTTTCCTTTGTGTCTGAGAGCTGTGAGGGTGAAATGGGAGCGCTGGGACCTTGGCAGAGGATGCACTAGGAGTTGTTCATTTATTACATATGCACAACATTTCTTCCAAGTTGCATGAGGTTATCTAATTCTTTGTTCACAACAACCCTGTGAGGTACACTGGACTGAGAGAAAGACTAGCTTGCCCAACTTGAACACAGGTCTTTCCAGTCCAAGTTTTGCCCTGCACTAGCTGTCACCTGCTAGTTCAACCTACTGAGTGAAAATTATTGGTATTTAAATATGGCTTGAGTCACCCTTACCCTTTGGAATAGAGAGGATTTCCAAATAAATGTTACTTTCTCTGGCCTGCAGGATGGATTTGTGCGGGTCGACCGTGACTACGTTGAGCACTCTGCAAGACTTGCCAAAGCTGGTGGCTGTCACCACTTCGTCCTGCAGTCGGGCAAAGGGGCCAATAGCTCGAGCCGCTTCTTCTACCTCCGGGTTAAGGTGTGTCTTGTTGGAGAGAGCCTAGTCCTGGGGTGCAAACCCTCTGGCCCTCCAGATGTTGCCAGACTCCAGTACTCATCAGCTGCAAGTTGCAGTCCAGCAACATTGGGCGAGCCACAGGTTCCCCAGGTCTTGAATTGTCTTTCAAAACAAAGTAATCAATGTATGGGAGGAGACACCAGTTTTCTGAGCTGTTCTGAATTCTGTCCTTAAATGCCAAGTTCTAGGTTTTAATTTTATGTACAGATGGCTGTGGCTCTAGGCTCTACTCTTCATTCTACTGCTATTCTGGATATTAGCAGAAGCTAATAATAATAATAATAATAATAATAATAATAATAATAATTGCCTTTCCTCCAAGGTGGTTTACAGGGTTTTCTCTCCCTCCCCCAGACCATTAAACTTTCACAAAAGCCCTCTGGAGTTTGTTAGCTGAGAGAGATTAGTAACTGGTCCATGATCATCACGTAGCTTTCATAGCTGAGGAATAATTTGAACCTGGGTCTCCCCAGTCTTGGCCTGACACTATCAGCACTACACACACGAGCGTGCGCACACACACAAACAACCCAGAAGCAACACAGTGTTTGTGGTTCAAAATGAAGTGATCAAGATCAGTATCCCTGCCATAATATGGTGTGTTGTAGATGCGAAGCCAATGTAAGCCCTAATAAAGGGATGTGGTGGGGCAAGAGTGGGGGGGGGGGACTTGGGTTGGATCCTCAGCCCATGCAGCTCAGTTTCATGACCTGGTAATCCAGTGTAAGTTACACTGATGAAAAGGGAAGTGTTACTCAAACCCTGTTTTAAAGGCTCACTTTTCTTCTGCCAGGCTTAGGCCAGCTCCGATAGGAGAAGCTGTACTCCTGAACAGAGTTTGGATCTGGTGTACTTTATGGTATTTTGCTTCTGTATAGGATTGCTTCATCAGCTGCCCCTGCCCTGGTAATTTTGAAGCTGGATTACTGCAGTGCACTTTTCATGGGGCTGCCTTTGAAGACAGTATGGAATACTGCAGCTAGGTTGTGAACAGGAATCAGGCAAAAAGATCATATCTTGCCTGCATAGAAACAACTCTACTGGCTCCCAGTGAGTTTTCAGGTTCAATTCAAAATATTGGTTTTAATCCCTAAGTTCTAATACATTTTAGGTCCCAGATAAAAATCCAAACAAGTTGTTTTCCCAGTCTCTTAAAAAGTGAAATATTTTAAAACTTGGAGCAACTTGATTTTACACTCTTTAAATTGGCTGTTGATGTTTCAGATGGTTTTTAATTTGCTGACTTAGTTTCATTGTATAATAACAGTAATATTTTAAATTGTACTTCTTGTTTCTTATTACTGTGTTAACTACCCTAGAAAAATGAATCTATGTTAAAAGTGCAGGATAAAACTTTTGTATGTAAATAAATGAATGTGTGTATGTAAATAAATGAATGAATATTTCATTTCCTCTTCCCCTACAGGGTGAAGCAGAGGACAGGGTCCAAGCAGTTGGCTTTGACCGTTGCTCCATTTTTAGACCGGCGTAAGTAATGCAAAGTGTGTGTTTGTTTGTGTGTCTGTGTGTACAGTGGTGCCTCGCAAGACAAAATTAATTCGTTCCGCAAGTTTTTTCTTCTTGCGAGTTTTTCGTCTTGCGAAGCACGGTTTCCCATAGGAATGCATTGAAAATCAATCAATGCGTTCCTATGGAGACCGTCCGGGGACAGGGGGGAAGCGCCGCGCGCCTTCCCCTCTGTCCCCGGACCTGTTTTAAAGCAAGGGGCAGCGGGGAGAAGATTGCTTCTCCCCATTGCCTGCCCCGCAATCTCCGGGGACAGAGGGGAAGGCATGCGCACCTTCCCCTCTGTCCCCGGACCTGTTTAAAGCAAGGGGCAGCGGGGAGAAGATCACTTCTCCCCGTTGCCGCCCCTGGGTTCAAAAGGGGTCTGGGGACAGCGGGGAAGACGCGCTGCGCTTCCCCGCTATCCCTGGAGCTTGTGGGGCAAGCTTCGTTTTGCGAAGCAAGCCCATAGGGAAATGCGTCTTGCGAAGTGGCTAAGAAAACGAAAAACTCCTTCGTCTAGCGAGTTTTTCGTCTTCCGAGGCGTTCGTCTTGCGGGGTACCACTGTAGATTGGGGATGTGTGGGTGGGATAGAAGGAAAAGCACTCAACTATTGACGGCCGTTGTGGGGATGATGAGTGGTTGATGGGCACATCACAGTAATAATAATAATAATAATAATAATAATAATAATAATAATAATAATAATAATAATAATAATAATAATTTATTATTTATACCCCACCCATCTGGCTGAGTTTCCCCAGCCACTCTGGGCGGCTCCCAATCAGTGTTAAAAACAGTACAGCATTACATATTAAAAACTTCCCTGAACAGGGCTGCCTTAAGATGTCTTCTGAATGTCAGGTAATTCTTTATCTCTTTGACATCTGATGGGAGGGCGTTCCACAGGGCGGGTGCCACTACTGAGAAGGCCCTCTGTCTGGTTCCCTGTAGCCTCACTTCTCGCAATGAGGGAACCGCCAGAAGGCCCTCGGCGCTGGATCTCAGTGTCCGGGCTGAATGATGGGGGTGGAGACGCTCCTTCATGTATACAGGACCGAGGCCGTTTAGGGCTTTAAAGGTCAGCACCAACACTTTGAATTGTGCTCGGAAACATACTGGGAGCCAATGCAGATCTCTCAGAACCGGTGTTATGTGGTCCCGGCGGCCACTCCCAGTCACCAGTCTAGCTGCCGCATTCTGGATTAATTGCAGTTTCCGGGTCACCTTCAAAGGTAGCCCCACGTAGAGCGCGTTGCAGTAGTCCAAGCGTGAGATAACTAGAGCATGCACCACTCTGGCGAGACAGTCCGCGGGGAGGTAGGGTCTTAGCCTGCGTACCAGGTGGAGCTGGTAGACAGCTGCCCTGGACACAGAGTTAACCTGCACCTCCATGGACAGCTGTGAGTCCAAAATGACTCCCAGGCTGCGCACCTGGTCCTTCAGGGGCACAGTTACCCCATTCAGGACCAGGGAATCCTCCACACCAGCCCGCCTCCTGTCCCCCAAACTGTGAAGCCAGTTGGAATCCAAGATACTGGCTTACCAGTGGGTTTTATGACTGAACAGATATTTGAATCTTGATCGCCTCAGTTCCAAGTTCAGCACTCCCACATAACAATGGCTCTTGCTTGCAACAGGTCGCTTGGCAGCATTTTACTCCCAACAGTGCCTAAGTGCGCATTATGACAACATTGTTTTGGGCGTTCCAGCTCTTCTTGAGGGAGTTGTCACTAACCAGATCCAGGCTCTCTTGGATGAGACCAATTTCCACCTGTGTTTAGGCCTGGTTTAGACTGAAACTGCCTTGGTCATCCTGTTTGATTGTCTTTGTCAGGACAGAGGCAGGAGAATGTGACTCGGTTGGTTCTCTTTCATCTCTCAGTCTTCTGGAGCAGCTGAATTGGCAGTAGGTGGTGGCACTTGACAGTGGTTCTGGTCCTGTTTGTATGTCCATCTCCAGAGGGTTGTGCTCAGGAGATGTGAGGTGCCACATAGAATCATAGAGTTGAAAGAGACCACAAGGGCCATCGAGTCCAACCCCCTGCCAAGCAGGAAACACCATCAGAGCACTCCTGACATATGGTTGTCAAGCCTCTGCTTAAAGACCTCCAAAGAAAGAGACTCCACCACACTCCTTGGCAGCAAATTCCACTGTCAAACAGCTCTTACTGTCAGGAAGTTCTTCCTAATGTTTAGGTGGAATCTTCTTTCTTGTAGTTTGGATCCATTGCTCCGTGTCCGCTTCTCTGGAGCAGCAGAAAACAACCTTTCTCCCTCCTCTATGTGACATCCTTTTATATATTTGAACATGGCTATCATATCACCCCTTAACCGCCTCTTCTCCAGGCTAAACATGCCCAGCTCCCTTAGCCATTCCTCATAAGGCATCATTTCCAGGCCTTTGACCATTTTGGTTGCCCTCCTCTGGACACGTTCCAGTTTGTCCGTGTCCTTCTTGAACTGTGGTGCCCAGAACTGGACACAGTACTCCAGGTGAGGTCTGACTAGAGCAGAATACAGTGGCACTATTACTTCCCTTGATCTAGATGCTATACTCCTATTGATGCAGCCCAGAATTGCATTGGCTTTTTTAGCTGCTGCGTCACACTGTAGGCTCATGTCAAGTTTGTGGTCAACAACATCTTCCATGCTGTTTAAAATCTGCATGAAACCACTGGAAGGGAATGTGGAGTATATTGCCATTAATTTGCAGGTGATTTGCAACTCTATTTCTGCAGGTGTAGAAGTGGATGTTCTAGACCAGGATGAGACCCAGTAAACTGAAGTTTAATTCAGATAAGATGGAATCACTGTTAATGGAGGTTCCTTGGACTGAATAGGTGGGGTTCAACCTGTTATGGATGGGGTTGCACTCCCCCTATTGAAGCAGATGCACAACGTGGAGTTACTTCTGGATCCACTCCTATCACTGGAGGCAAAGTGACCTTGGTGGCATGGAGTTCCTTCCATGAGTTCCAGCTGGTGGCCCAGCTGTGACTTCATCTGGAGAAAGAGAGCCTAGCTTCCGTTGTCTACCTCCTGGTTAGATTATTCCAGTGCATTGACTTACCTGCTGGGCTGCCCCTTTCCCTTCATTAACCTGCCTAGACCCTGCATTCATTATCTGGGGTGTGGAGGGTGGCAACACAAGATCAGGCCTTCTCAGTGATGGCTCCCTGACTCTGGAATTCTCTCCCCAGAGAGATGCACCTAGTGCCTTCACTGTTAACCTTTAGGCACCAGGTGAAGACATTCCTATTCATTCAGGCATTTCTCTCTTAATTGGAGTTATTATTTCAGTTAGGTGGGATGTGCCTTTTCATGTTGTTGCAGAATGAACACTTTTAGTTGATAATGTTTTATCTTCTGAAGTATTTGAAGTTTAATCTTATATTGCTTTTTTTTAATAAAAGCAAGCCACATGGAGACAATTTCTTTGTAGTAAGTGACAGATAAATATAAGTAAATAATAACCCCCAAACCAGTAGCTCCCACCTCTGTATAAACTGGGTTGCTGTTTCAGCAGGAGTGAACGGCCCCCTATGCTGGAACCACTGTAGCTTCCATGTTGGGGCCTGAGGCAGATACTTAGTATGCCCTGTTTGAAAAATTGCTGTATTCACTGTCCTGAATCCAATACACTTGGTCTTCTATATGATTCACTGATTTTGCTGTCTCCAGAAATGCCCGTGATAGATGCAGCTTCCCCCTCCCTGCTTGCTTGTACTCTAAAAGGTATCCAGTGTGTTATCTGTTGCCTTCCAGAAGTCACCATTCTGAGCAGCTGTGATACCTGGTGACATCAGACAACTGAAAGGAAGTGGTTTTCTCCTTCTGTCTCCTACAGAGTGCTGCTGTGTGATCGCCAGGAGTCTCGGCCGGCAGAGTGGATGGCCCAGAAATTCCTAGGAGTGGTAGCCCTTGTCTGCCCCACAGCCCTTTCTGTTCCAACAGTGACTGTGGCGCAGGCAATGCTGAATCATGTGGTGATGCCAGGAAAGGAGGGCCAGAAGGTTTATGTGCTGGAAAATGCAGATATACATGCCCTTGGGCAGGCAAAATGGTAATGGGACAAACCGCCACACCTCCCATGGCAGCCATTTTGAGTAGCACTGCTGGTTACCAGAAGGACAAATATTTGATTTTCACTGCTGTGCAATGCTCACTAAAGATTGTAAAGCACATCTATGGAGGGAGGGTGCTGCTTATGGGGTCACTCTCCTCTGTGCCTTGATCTATGGGAGATCTGTTCTTGGTACAAGTCTTCTTTTCCTGTCATGCATTAAAATAAGATCCCCTCAAGTGCTTGTTTCCTTACTGCTTTGAAGGTACTGATCAGATCCCTTCTGGGCTAACTGCCTCTTTAGGAATGTTGCTGAAAACCAGCCATAACTGGTTTGCTTCTGTCAGTATCTATAAAATGTGTGATTGGGATACCCATGTCTGAGAACAGTGGGTCTGTCACCATCATTTGGACCCAAGATTATACCCTTCTAGGCATTTCTGTGACACAGGAAATATTTCCAACCCTGGCAGGACTGAGCTGTCAAGCTTTCAGACATGTAACAATCTGAGCTGGCGCTGGGAACCTGGCAATCTTTTCCTAGTCCTATACCAAAGAAGATTGTGATTTCTTTTTATGTTGAATTTCTGCTTATGGCTCAAGGGAAAAATTGAATGTTATTCAACTCTCATGGGTGAAAATGAATAAGGGATGCTTTTTCTACACAGGTTGAAAAGAGGAATGTAATAATGAACAGGACTCAAATATTATCCACCACCCCGGAATTTTCTGCTATGCTTCAAAGCTGTGTTACAGCAGTCACTTACAAGTTCCCAAGAGGGCACAATACATGTTCACATGATCTCCATTCGCACGAGGTACACCAGCCTTCACCAAACTTGTGTCTCCTGTGCATGTTTTGGACTACAGTCCCCATCAGCCCCAGGCAGTATGGCCAGTTCTCAGGGATGATGAAGAGAAAGTCCCAAGACACCTGGAGGGGACCAGGTTTGGAAATGTTGGCACACACCTTTTTAGAGAAAGCCTTGTGTGAAGTGGCCTACAGATTGTGGCGGAGGGGCCTGTACAGGAATCTGCCTGGTATATTAGCCATAGCTGAGCTCTGGTGCTTCAAGTAAAAGTCTAACTATCTTCGGCTGAATGCTACTAAGTGAAGCTTTCTGATATTTTCATGGATTTATTTGTTTTGCAATAATACTTCACCTTGTACAGTGAAATGTTCTCTCCCTCTCCTCCCCTCATGCATCCCTAAATCTGTTCTGAGGGTTCCCTGAATCCTCCAGAGCAGATCTAGGGAGCAGTAATTTGTATTGTGTTAGCACAAATCTTTTCTGCATGAGATCTACCCAGTGACAAGACAGTTATGAATATGAGCTTGAAAGAAAAGTGCTCAATATTAGACTGTACGCTCAAGTTATCTGCATTGGATCTGACTGGTAGATCCCATTCAGATAAATTGAACATACAGTCCAATATTCTGATCCAGCACTTTTCTTTCAAGCTCATATTCATAACTGTCTTGTCACTGGGTAGATCTCAAGCAAAAATAGGTATTTCAGTGGATAATGCAAATGTTGAGAAGCAAAGTGAGCTAGCAAAGAAATGTCAAAACAATATTCAGCAAACAAGGCTTGGGAAAACCTTTAGACCTGACTTCCAATTGCATTTTATTTGATTCATGAATCAAAAAGTATGCTATTTTTATGAAACAATTATGGTGTTGGTGATATTTCTAAAGCTGTAAATGTGTTTAATTCTTATTTATATATTCATTAAAATCATTTAAAAGGCTTTAAAGTTTTGTAGTGTAATGATTACATGTTAAAATGTTAGTTATAGCTTGAAATACCACTCCAAAATAATGTGTGTTCTTTAGATTTTGTTTCCATTTTTCCTCCTTATTGCGTCCCAGCCAGCACAAAATATAAATTATTTAAAAAAAAACAGTCTTGGGACATCAGCACACCCTGCAATGTGCAGGGCAAGGCAGCACACCTGCTTAAATCATGCATCACAATTTACACTTAAGTATTTCAATATTATTATTATTATTATTATTATTATTATTATTTATTTATACTCTGCCCATCTGGCTGAGTTTCCGCAGCCACTCTGGGCAGCTCCCAACAGAATATTAAAAACACGTTAAAACATCATTCAACCTTCCCTAAGCACACGTGCAATTAGAGGCTGAGATGGGAGTAATCAGCCTCCCAAACTCCTCCAGGACCGGAGGAAATAGGCTTCATATAGATGTTAAAAAGCATGAGGGAGAGGGGTCTGTACACTCATCCCCCAAAGCCACTTTCTGGACACGGCCCAGGAGGAAGGAGCAGAACCACTGTATAGCAGTGCCCCCAGCTCCCAGCCCCTCTAAACGCTCCAGAAGGATGTTATGGTAGATGGTATAAAAGGCCGCTGAGAGATCCAGCAGAACTAGGAAACAGATTTCACCTTTGTCCCTAGCCCGCCCTAGATCATCAACCAGTGCAACCAAGGTAGTTTCAGTCCGATGATGAGGCCTTAATCCCGACTGGAAGGGATCCAAATGGTCCGCATCCTCCAGGCGTGCTTGGAGCTGTTCAGTAACCACCATGGAATCAGCTGAAAGGCCATCTCATTGGATAAAACATTTCCTACTACTCTCTGGAAACTATTTGTATCCGTTAAGTGGCAGGGATGGGCCATCCGAATCGGTCCCACCTCCCTTCAGAGGGGATTGGATTGGATTGATCTTTCTTACGGCCATTGGCCCGTCACACGACAGTTTCCCATACCACCATAATGTACTTGAACCTCCAAATTTAAAACCACCAAAACTTACAAAAAACAGACAAGTACCAAAGCAAAACAAAAACAAAAGACCAACATCATACATTAAATTAAATTTGTAACATAAACATCGCCCTCTGCTCATAAATTAATAGAAGACATAAATAGTGATATCACCTAATTACATCCTAAACATAGATCATGGTTTAAAGGGATTATCCGAGCCACACAGGAGTCTGTTTCTCTTCTTTAGGGATAGGACGCTGATCAAGAATCTGGCAACCATGAGTGATCTTAGGAGGTCATCATCATTTAATAGATATCTCAGTTTGGCTTCAGTCGTATCATCGGCAATTCCCTTTAGATATTGAGCAAGGAACTTGCTCCTGGCCGATAAGTGAAAAGCACAATCAAGAATTATGTGATGCAACGATTCCGGTGCCCCACAATTACAATCACATAAGAGCGATATCTGTCCATTGGAGAATCTATTTCTCAGCACATTCGATGGGAAGGTGTTGAATCTTGCCTTTACAAAGGCATATCTAGGAGCCGAAGAAGTTAAGGAATTCAAATAGTTTGGGAGCCTTAAGGGGGGTAATAAACCAAGGTTTAGAGGTGAGCAGGTACCATTGCCCAAGACCATTTTCTGCTGCAAGTCCATCTCCTCTAGTTTACAGGTTACTGTTCTTTTAGCTGGAACTATGTCCTGCTCTAGTAATTTGGATGGGGAGATTCCCATTGCCGTAATTTTCAGCTGTAAATTTTTTACCCATGGGCTCTGGAAATCATCTCTCCACATACATTGTATCAAGTACAAGTTTGGGAGATTGTGCCATAGAGATAACCAGTGACAAAGTATGTGCTTCCACAGAGTGTTTTCCAGGGATACAGTGTTACATTCCATGCGTAACGCTGTATTACTTACACAGTTGGGCAGTTTCAATATCCCTCTTAAAAACTGATTTCGAATAACCTCTAGGTGAGATAGGTTGACAAAAGTCCCCCAAATTGAGATGGCATAAGCAATTGTTGGAATCACCTTGGCCTTGAAGACTTTCAACGCCGATGGGATATGAAGGGCCCCATCGGTGAAGAAGAATCGCAAGATCGCCAAGAAGATAGCTTTGGCTCTATTTGTAACATAGGCTACATGGGCCTTCCATCTAAGGTTATGTTGTAACCAAACTCCCAAATATTGGAATTTATAGACTTGTTCGATGACTCTCCCATCAATTTTCCAATTATGGAGTTTCCGGCTCTTTGAGAAAATTAGGATCTTAGATTTTCCATAATTAATTGTAAGGGAGTTTGCGTTACAATATGATCCAAAAAAATTTAAAGCCCTCCTGAGACCTACTCTAGAAAAGGAAAGGATGACTGCGTCATCCGCATATAGTAACAAAGGGCAGCGATAAAGTGCTAGGCGGGGTGCATGAATCCTTTCTTGAGTCTCTATTAGGGGAGTCCTCATGTCGCTTATAAACAAATTGAACAGGAATGGAGCCAATATACAACCCTGTCGGACACCTCTGTTAATGGGAATTGAATTGGTGAGATCACCCTCCCGGGTGAATCTCACTCTAACCGCTGAGTTCTCATGGAGTTTGATTATTAGCCAGAGAAGCCTTCTGTCGATGCCCCAGCGGGTGAGTTTTTCCCAGAGGATGCTCCTGGGGATACTATCGAATGCTGCCTTTAGGTCAATGAATGCCACACAGAGTTGGCCACCCTTTGGGGTGGAATATTTCCAGGCAAGATGCTGTAAAATTAGAATATGATTAATTGTTGGCTGTTTTGGGCGGAATCCAGCTTGTTCGGGCCCAATTAATTTTTTCTCTTCGGACCATTGGATAAGTCTGTTCAGCAGGAAGCGGGCATACAGTTTCCCCACTATTGAGAGCAGACTGATATTTCTGTAATTCCCCGGGTCATCTGGTGAGCCCTTTTTGTGGATTGGAACTATAACAGCGTCCTTCCATACTTCCGGGATCATTCCAGAGTTGTTAATGGCATCGAAGATGGTCGCCAGGACTTTGGCCCACCAGTCCGCGTGGTATTTTATAGCTTCTGCCAGGATCAGGTCTGGCCCAGGTGCTTTCCCTGTTTTGAGTTTAACGATCAAATCATGGATGTCTTCCGGATCGGTGGGGGGCCAGAGGGGAAGCTGATCTTGGAATTCATCTCTTGTATTAGCAATATAGTCAGTTGTGGCAAAGTAATTTTTTAAGTAAGATTCCCAAACCGGGGCAGGAATAATAGTCAAAGGGTATCTTTTAGTTCTTTTATTTACCAGGAGCCAAAATTGTCTGGAGTTCCGTGATGATGAGGCTTCTATGATTGCCCGCCATTGATTCACTTGCCATTCCTGTCTGGCTTCCTTTTGAATTTGCTTGTAGGCCGATTTTGCTTGGAAATATTCTTTTGGCAACATCGTTGCCCCAGAGGCTTTATACTCTTTGTAGATGTTACCAAGAAGTTGTCTAGCCTGTTTACAAGCACCGTTAAACCACAATGCACCTATCTTCCTTTGTGTTCGGTTTATTTTAAGCGTTGGGACAGAGAAAAAAGACGTTAGATCTTCCGACAAATTCGAGAATAGTCTTAGAGTTTGGTCATAATCATAATAATCCTCGATTAATCCTGAATATGCTTGTTTTAGTCCTTGTTGGAAATATGCTGAGTATTTTGGGGCCTGTAGTTCGGACCATTTTACACTTTTGATTTGCAATACTGAGTTCGTAATCAGATGTGTTGGGTGTCTGTCTCCATCTGGGGTCCAGTCTATAGTCATTATGGCGACCAACAGTAGGTGGTCGCTCAGTTGAATATTTTCAACTTTAAAATGGGAAAATTTGCGGAATATGTCATAAGATACTAACATATAATCCAGGACACTGTTTGCAGAGGAGCTTATGTGTGTAAACACACCCGGTACGTCAGGCGGGCAGTTCCCGTTTAGAATCACTAAGTTTAGACGTAGTACCAATTGGTAAAGAAGGGTTCCTGCTTCATTTACCCTTTTGTCTTTGGAAAGTCTTTGATTATGGAGGGAGAGGTCATTTATGAATTCTGGGGTTATCCACCATTTGGCTTTGATTCTTCAGAGGGGAAGAGTTGTGCAGAAGTCCAGTGGCACCAGGAAGTGATCTGACCATGGCACTTCTTTTGTTTCACTTTTACTTGGTGTCACCCACATCCATAGATGTGAACACCAGGTCTAAGGCATGTCCACGACTGAGTTGGGCCAAACTTATTCAGGGACAGCCCCATAGAGGCCATGCTTTCCACGAAGTCCCGAGCGGCCCTTTGTAAGGTTGTGATGGCATGGATGTTAAAATTCCCTAGGACAACCAAACTAGATGTCTCCAGGAGAACATCCACCATGACCTGAAGCAGCTCAGGCAGGGAATCCTTTGTGCAGCGGGGAGGCCGGTACACCAAAAGGAATCCTGTACTGCCCCTAATGTCCAACTTCCAGAGCATGCACTCAGAGAACTGGGTCTCCCCAATAGGACACCTGGTGTAAAAATCACTGCAACACCCCCCCCCCGACCATATGACCTGGGTTGCTGTGCATAAGAGAAACCTGGTGGACAAGCAGTAGAAGGACAGGTCCATTTACTTCAACCAAGTCTGTGTTACACATGCCAGATCAAGTTGTGGATGATAGCCAACTTGTGAATCATTTACCTGGCATTGCACTTTTGAAGCCAGGGGATGAGAATGTGGGGGGTGGAAAATGCAAAATATGTTGTATTATTTATTCCGCCTTTTTCCCTGACAGGTTATTTTGTTACCTTAATAACATAAAACACATAACATATAACTTGATTTACTATAGAATTATCTTGTGTGATATAAACAAAGTACAATTTGTTCAGGCAATAATTACAAATGGACTTAACCTTTTAAAATTGATTTATTAGATGATCACAAATTTGTTGAAAAAGCAAAAAAGACCTTGAGGGATTATTTTGAAATAAATAGTCAAGGGCTAACAAAGTTACAGATGGTCTGGGATGCAAGCAAGGCTGTAATGAGAGGACTCTTTATACAACAAAATTCATTTAAAAGGAAATTGAGAGAGAAAAAGAAAAAAGAAATATTAGAGGAAATTATGAAAAAGGAGAAACAGCTGCCAAACAAAGCAAACAAAGAGGCAGTAAAACAGGCAATCAAAACATTACAAACCCAATACTGAATGATTATAAACGAGGAAATCAGCTGGAAAATAAAAAGAGTAAAACAAAAATATTTTGAGCATGCAAATAAACCGGGGAAGTTGTTAGCCTGGCGGTTGAATAAAAGCGAACAAAGGAACTCCATAAATAAAATTAACATAAATGACAGAATGACAGACAACCTGAAGGAAATACGAGAAGGGTTTGTTAAATATTTTTCTGAGTTGTATAGACAAGGGAAAGAAAAAACATTTAAGATAGAAGAGTACATTAGGAAAAGCAATATGCCATATTTAAAAGAAGAACAAAGGAACATCCTTAACTCCCAGATAACAATGCAAGCTCTAAAAATGGCAAGTCTCCAGGCCCGGATGGCTTTACGGCTAAATATTATAAGATATTAAATGAACAATCAGCGAACCCATTGAAAGATGTCATGAATGAAATACTGAACACAGGTGAAATCCCAGAAACATGGAAACAGGCCTATATAACAGTAATTTCAAAACAAAACACAGATTTGCTGCAAATTAAAAACTATAGGCCTATTTCCTTGTTAAATAATGATTACAAATTATTTGCAAATATCCTAGCTAACAGATAAAAAAAAAATTAAATGAATAAATACATCAAGATCAAGCTGGGTTCCTACTAGAAAGACAAATGAAGGAGAATATAAGGAATATTTTGAATATAATAGAATATTTGGAGGCTAAAAATGAAAAGAAAGTGGCAATGATGTTTATAGACGCTGAAAAAGCCTTCGATAATGTTTCTTGGAAGTTCATGGTAAAGCTGTTAGAACAAATCAGAAGTGGTCCCAAGTTTTTAAAAGCAATAGCAGCAATCTATTCAGAACAAAAAGCTAAACTAATTATAAATCAGGTGATAACGGATGACTGTAAGATCCAAAAAGCAACAAGACAAGGATGCCCATTATCACCATTATTGTTTATTCTGGTCTTGGAAGTATTTGCCAAAAACATAAGAGCAAATAAAGAGATTACAGGTGTAAAAACTGGGAAAAGTGAATTCAACTTAAAAGTGTATGCAGATGACCTAGTGATAACAGTGGAAGAACCTAAAACTTCACTCCCTAAAGTAATAGAAAAAATTCAGAATTTTGGGAAAGTGGCAGGATTTAAGCTAAATAGGAATAAAACTAAATTATTAGTTAAAAACATGAAGGAAGAAGAAAGAACCGAATTAGAACAAAACATTGAGATTGAAGTCCATAAAAAGGTTAAATATTTAGGGATTTGGTTAACATCAAGAAATATAAACCTATTTAAAATAACTATGAAAAAAATTGGCTTGAGGTAAAAAGAAATTTAGAAATATGGAGCACAATGAATCTCTCAATGTTAGGAAAAATATCAGCAATTAAAATGAATGTGTTGCCAAAAATGCTATTTCTTTTTCAATCAATACCAGTCATCCTGAAAGATGAATGCTTTAAAAAATGGCAGAAAGGGATCTTAAGATTTATCGGGGGGGGGGGGGCAAGAGGCCTAGGATAAAACATAAAATACTTACAGATGTAAAAGATAGAGGCGGGTTTGCCCTTCCAGACCTTAAATTGTATTACGAATCTGCTTGTTTGGTATGGATTAGGGACTGGATGAGATTGGACAAGCAAGAGGCATTACAACTAGAAGGACATGACAACAGATTTGGTTGGCATGCATACTTATGGTACGGGAAAGGGAAGATTCATAGAAGTTTTTACAACCATATAATCAGGAAATCATTAATGAGAGTATGGGAGAGATATAAAGACTTATTGGAACAAAAGACTCCGTGGTGGCTTTCACCACATGAAGCAATACTGCTCAAAGCACTTGGAAAGAAAGGAAAATGGCTCACATATGCTGATTTATTAAAGGAACATGATGGACAATGGAAATTAAGAGATTATGATGAGATCAAAGACCACTTTCAGAGTTGGTTGCATTATCGACAACTACATGAAACATATAAAGAAGACTGTAAGAAAGGATTTAGTTATACTAGATCTAGGTTTCAAACGGAAGTGATTGAAGGGAAAGTGAAACTATTGAAGGCCGCATACAGCATACTATTCGAATGGGAGACGAAAGATGAAAAGGTAAAATCAGTTATGATTAAATGGGCACAAGATGTAGGTCACAACATTATGATGGAAGATTGGGTTAAATTATGGAAAACTGACTTAAAATTTACAGATTGTTCCCTATTGAATGAGAATTACATGAAGATGATGTACAGATGGTACACAACACCAGTGCAGTTAGGGAAAATGTACAAAACTAGTTCAAATATGTGTTGGAAGTGTAAGGAAAAGGAGGGAACATTTTATCATATGTGGTGGGATTGTAAAGTAATTAATTTTGGGGGGGAAATGATATACAATGAATTGAAGAAAATGTTCCATTTAACATTTGTTAAAAAACCTGAGGCATTTTTGTTGGGAATTGTAGTGAAAGACCTGCCAAAAAAGCTGAAAAACATCTTCACGTATGTGACAATGGCCGCGAGAGTTCTGGTAGCACAAGGATGGAAGACTGAAGAAACCCCAACTAAAGAATCATGGCAAGAAAAATTGATGGACTATGCAGAACTGGCAAAATTGACATATAAGCTATGGGACAAGGATAACTGTGACTTTAAGGATGAATGGGTATTTGAAGACGCAACAAGGTATTTGAAGATGCAACAAACTGGACTCCTTGGCAGGTTTTGAATAAACATTCACAATTTTTTTACTGATAATAATTAGCTAAACAGTTGGAGGATCTATACAATTCTGTAACATGCAGAAAATAGAATTATTGGAGAAACCAAAGACTGGAACTGAGGGAAGTAGTGGGGTGGGGTGGGGGGATGGGTTTTATGGGGGCAGGGGGGAGGGAGGAAAAATGGGGGGAAATAAGGATATGTTTTTGGAAAATGTGTTTTGTTATAATTTTGAATAAAATTTATTAAATAGAAAAAAACCCTGTTGTTGTTACAAGCGATCTTCTGTGTGTGTGTTCTCTGCCCTGGGACCTTTGGATGAAGGGCAGATTGCGAGCACCTGAAATAAACAAAAACCTCTGCAGCCATACAGGTGATGTGGGATTACAACTCCCATCAGTGCCATCCAGCATGGCCAGGGGTCAAGGACACAGGAGTTATCAAATAAACTTGGAGACACACAATTTCACATCTCTGGTCTAAGTCTTTTAATATTTAAATTTATTTAAATTTACAAATTTACAAACAATCATCAAGCAAGCAAATAAAACAATTTCCATAAATTCCCTTGGACACTTTGTGGGTCCTTATGCATCTTCTCTGTTAATCCAGTTTTATTTTTTATTTTCCCCCGATAAATTTTTATTCTTTTCTGTATACATTCTTTTACAATACAAATACGATACATTAAATCACATATATACTTTTAGCTCTGTTGAGCTTGCGTCTTCCCTCCTTCCCTTCAGCAGGTATCCCTTATTTTCTTTTATCGCGTATTCTGATTTTTAACCTCATATCTGTCATGCATTGTAAGAGCTATTTCAGTCCTGCCACTGTTTTTAAAGTTTTACAAATATCCTTTAAATACACAGTAAATTTACTCCAGCTTTCTTGGAACCTCTGATCGTCCTGGTCCCAAATCCTTCCTGTCAGTTTGGCTAACTCTGCAAAACTCATCATTTTCATCTGCCACTCCGCAATAGTGGGAATTTCTTGCAGGTTCCAATTTTGGGCGAGCATGTTTCTTGCTGCTGCTGTGGCATACATAAAGAGTCTTTGTTCCGCTTTCTTAATTTCCTTCCACATCAAACCCAACAAAAAGGCTTCTGGTTTTTTGGGAAAGGTATATTTAAATATTTTCTTAAGTTCATTGTAAATTAACTCCCAAAAGTATAGGTAAAGGTAAAGGTACTCCTGCCTGTACGGGCCAGTCGTGTCCGAATCTATGGTTGTGCGCTCATATCGCTCAAGAGGCCGGGAGCCGGCGCTGTCCGAAGACACTTCCGGGTCACGTGGCCAGCATGACAAAGCTGCAGCTGGCGAGCCAGCACCAGCGCCGCACACGGAAACGCTGTTTACCTTCCCACTATAAAGTGGTACCTATTTATCTACTTGCACTTAGGGGTGCTTTCGAACTGCTAGGTGGGCAGGAGCTGGGACTGAACAACGGGAGCTCACCCCGCCGCGGGGATTCGAACCACCAACCTTACAGTCAGCAAGTCCTAGGTAATGAGGTTTTACCCACAGCGCCACCCATGTCCCTCCGAAAAGTATAAGGTGGATGCAAAAGAGTTTAAAATAAAAGTGTTTGCTGACAACTTAGTTCTAACAGTAGACGACCCAAAGAATAGTGTACAAGAAGCCTTGCAGAGAATAGAGGAATTTGGAAAAGTTGTGGGATTTAAACTTAATAAAAACAAGACCAAAATGTTAGTAAAAAATATGAACAAATAAGAGATAGAGGAATTGCAACATAAGACAGGAATCATGGTGGCTAAGAAAGTGAAATATATTGGAATATGGTTGACAGTGAAAAATATAAATTTGTACAAAGATAATTATGAAACCACATGGAGAGAGATCAAGAAAGATCTAGAAATCTGGAACAGGTTGAAACTCTCCTTTCTAGGCAGAATATTGGCGATTAAGATGAATGTTTTACCTAGAATGTTATTCTTGTTCCAAAAATTTCCAGTGAGTAAGGGGACAGGACAATGTAGAGAGTGGCAAAAAATATTATCGAGATTCGTCTGGCAGGGAAAGAAGCCGAGGATTAAAATGAAAATTTTGATAGATAAAAAAGAAAGAGGCGGATTTGCCCTGCCAGACATGAATCTCTATTATGAAGCGTCCTGTCTCGTATGGCTAAGAGAATGGATAACATTGGAAAACACTGACCTTCTAGATCTAGAAGGCCATGATAACAGGTATGGGTGGCACTCGTACCTGTGGTATGATAAGGTAAAGGTCCATAAAGCTTTCCTAAACCATGTGATAAGAAGGTCAATCTATGAGGTGTGGGAAAGAAACAAAAACTTCTTGGAAAGGAAAACCCCATGGTGGATATCACCAATAGAAGTGTTGACGATATGGAGAGGGAAGGAGGACCGAACAAGGGTTAAAACTTAAGTCATATGACCAATTAGAAGGCATGTTTACACTGCGCCCCCCCAGAAAGCTCAAGGGGGGAAGCCCTTGAGGGAAAGAGCCCCAGCCGTGTGGATGCAGCTCCCCGTTTTTCCGGGTTTCTTTTGTTAAGGAGCTTGAAGCGGAGAGCCTGCTAGCACAAAAGGGGAAACAGCGACCCTGTATTACGATGCCTCTGGCTCCCTCTGAAGAATGCGATGAACCTCCTCAACCATAAGAACGGAACCCTTAGTGTGAGTAGTCTTTTTTTATGCCGAAAAATTTAATGTTACACTAAGAGAACGTCGGATGTTAGAAGATTTAATCTGGGAATTTATCTCGATAGAGGACTAAAATGGCGCTGGCTACAAAGTAGCAAGGAGGAGACAGGAAGTTTTTTTCTTGCTGCCCGACTGTGTGAGTTACTAAGTAACTGTCTTGGACTTCTAATGTAACGAACGTGAAAATTTGAAATATTCCACAACCCTGGACAGCCAGCCTCTTTGGAGAGGAGCGGCTTAAATCTAAAATCTAAAAAGAGAGAGTAAATAACGGAAGGCTGCAGAGCAGTGTGAAATGGAGCTTTGCAGTTCGGGAGAGAAGAGCTGCCTATGGAACTCTATGTAGAAGGGCACGGAAAAAACGGCTCGAGAAAACCGTCGGAAATATTAATAAAAAGAACTCTCCCTAACTTGTTGGCTCTCGTGGACACGCTGGAGGTTTGCTCAAGGCCTCTACGACTGAAACAAAAAACCATACGAAGCTAAAATATATTCCTCCAGCCCACCCTGTCAAAGCTGTACATATACCATGCTCATAAGTTCGTGATTATCATTTTTCCCCCTCCCCTGGTCCCCCCCCTTCTACCCCACGTTCAGTTATACCATTCATGACATTTACATTTTTGTGTTAAGTCAAAAAATAAATTGGTTACTCTATATTTTTTTCCTTCCCCTCTCCTGTCCCCTCTCTCCCTCCTCCCTCCCCTCCAACTCTGTTTTACTGTCTGTTTCTCTTTCCTCTTTATTTTAATAACATAACTAACAACTTATCCAACCTACTTTCTACTCACCAATTTTTGGAGGAACTCTAAATCATCGGAATCATAACATTTAATTTAGGACGATCCTTTATCTCCTGAAAACACAATCAATGGGATAACAGCTAACGGAACATCTGAGGCACCCAGTGTGGTTTCCTGGATATAACTACACCTCACCTAAGACCGAATAAAGAGACGCATTGGAATTTGGAACTGGAAATTCCAGAGTGCAATAAAACTTCGCGCAGCCCCCAGAGTGCAATAAAACTTTGCACAGCCCCCGCGAACTGGACTAAATAAATAAGTGGCTGAAAACTACAGGATTATACAAGTGGCTGAAACTACTGAATATATAGAGACTATACAACTTCTTCTTTTTCCCCCCTGGAATATAACAGAAAGACACCGATTTTTGTTTACGCTTTTTTATTTTTTGCTCATCTCCCCTCTGTCTCTGAAACAATTATACTAATATACTAATACAAAGCAAATATTTAACAACAAAAAGTTTCTGGAAATATAAGCGGGACTGGTTAATATTGTGTGAATAGTTGATGTAAATAAACTGAAATAAGGTATTGAAAGCCCCCTTGATACTAAGAAAACAAAAGAGGATAGGAGGTCAGGAGGGCAAGAGTTTTAAACTAATACAGTTTAAGGTGTTTATGGTGTGGAAAACATAAAAAGGGGGGGTAGATTGTGAGCCCTTTAGGGGAGAGAAATATAAACCACAGGATGTCGGGGGAAATGGTAAAAAAGTTGGAGGGACCCCGGGAGAAAGAAAAGCATCTCGACAAGAGGAAATTAAAGACTTAGACTTTTTGTGGTTTAAGATTAAAGAGGAATTTAAGCAAAGGGAAACACACATGGAAAACAAACTAGGAGAAATACAGGAGCAAATTGATAGGAAAATAGAAAGTGCTGTAGGCGAACTCTCGAAAAAGATACAAGATCTGACAGTTAAATCAAAAATAATTGAAGACTCCAATAAAAAAACACAAAAAGATTTGAGGGACCAAAAGAAGGAAACAGAAAAGCTGAAGGAAGAAGTAAAAAAATTAAATAAAACACAAGACCAATTATTGGACAATTTAGCTATGACAGAAATGCGTCAAAAAAATCTTAATTTAAAATTTAAAGGGATCGCCGAAGAAGCAAATGAAAACATAAGAGGAAAAATAGTTCAGGAACTTGCAAAATGGTTGGAGATGAAAGAAGAACAAATAGCATATACAATAGAGAACGCGTTTAGAATAAGAGGAAAACCACAACAATTTAAGTCCAAAAGAATCCCCGGAGACTGTTTAGTAATATTCAACTCCATTGAAATGAAAAATATAATATTAAGAAATAGTTTAAAAAGAAAGTTGATGATCGGAGTCCGTCCAATCACCATCTTTAAAGAAATTCCAATTAGGATCCTGCGCAAAAGGATACAGACAGTTAACAAGTGTTTTGAAGAGGAACGCAATACAATACAAATGGGAATTCCCAGAGGGGGTTTCCTTCTATCATAAAAATAAAAAATTCAAGCTGACAGATATTCATGAAGCAGAAAAGTTCGTGAGAAGATACGAAAAAGACCTGGGTAAAGAAGAAGTAGGACAGCGAGGAGGCGACTTGGTCGCAGGGGGGAGTGGAGGGGGTGGAGTCGAGGAGGGGGGGAGTCAGAGGAGGAAACGGAGGATTTTAGATCGGAGGAAGAGGAGGAGGGAGAAGACAGAGAGTTCAACAGAAAGGGAAGCACCAGACTTTAAATCAGAAAGTAGGATAAAGTGTACTTAGTCATAACTTGAAATGACCATTAAGTTTATATCGTGGAATGTGAATGGCTTTAACGATAAGTCCAAGAGGAATAAATTTGAAAAAATTATAAAGAAAAAAAATATCGATGTCATTTGTTGCCAAGAAACTCATGTTGCCAAAAAACACAAGCATATTTTAATAAATAAGAAGCTGGGAACAGAATTTATCAACTCAGACTCAAAAAAGAAAAGAGGGGTAGTAATTTATGTGAAAGAAAAATTAGAACCCAAGCAAATATGTAAGGATGAGGAAGGAAGAATCCTAGGAGTACAAATTAAATACCAGGGAGAAAAAATAAATGTGGTAACAGTTTATGCCCCAAACTCAAATAGACTGGAGTTTTTTAAAAAATTGGAGCAATTCTTATTAGACTTAGATAATAACAAATTGGTCTTACTTGGAGATTTAAATGGAGTACCGACACCAGAACTAGATAGAAGTGTAAGAAAAAAGAAGTTAAACCAAGGGAAATTACCGAAATCCTTCAATGACCTTGAGGAAAATTTAGATCTAATAGATATATGGAGATACAAAAACCCTACGACAAAACAATTCACCCACTTCTCTGAACCACACCAGAGCTGGAGTAAGTTGGATCAGATTTGGATCTCAAGAGAATTAACAACAAGAGTGGTGAATTGCGAGATCCAACCCAGAACTCTGTCGGAACATAACCCAATAACACTACAACTAAAGTGGAACACCACCGGGCTATACAGATGGAGAATGAATGACTACTTATTTGAAACAGAAGAAGTGATTGAAAAAGCAAAAACTACTATAAAAGAATATTTTGACCTAAACATGAATAAGGGGACAGACATAGATGTAGTGTGGGACGCTAGCAAGGCAGTGTTAAGAGGCCTCCTGATACAGCAAAATATTCAAAGAAAAAAGGCCAAAGAACAGAAAAAAGAAGAAATAATTAATAAAATGAGAATATGTGAGAAAAACATGATAAAAAATTCGAACAACAATGGTTATAAACAAGAATATAAGATGCTCCAAACACAATACTCAATATTAATAAATCAAGAAGTGGAATGGGGAATCAAGTTAATGAAACAAAAGTTTTTTGAATCTGCAAACAAAACTGGAAAGTTCCTGGCGTGGCAATTGAGAAAAAGGAGAAAACTCAGTCTTATCAACAAAATAAAAGTGGAAGAACAAGTGCTAGAGGACCCCAACGAAATAAAAAAGAACTTCCTTAAATTCTATGAAAAGTTATATAAAATAGAGGAAGAAGACTTAATAAGTATAGAAAAATATTTAGAAGAAAACAGCCCAAACAACATATCGGAAGAGGAAAGAAACGATTTAAATAAACCTATAAAAGTAGAGGAAATTAGAGAGGCAATTAAGAGGATGAAACTGGGGAAAGCTCCAGGCCCAGACGGGTTATCTGCTAAGTATTACAAGACCCTAGAAGAATATATAACACCGGTATTATGTGATGTAATGAATGAGATATTAAGAGGAGGAAAAACACCAATATCTTGGAAAGAAGCATACATCACGTTGATTCCGAAACCAGATTCAGACAAACTTAACATCAAGAACTACAGACCGATCTCATTATTGAATAATGATTATAAGATCTTTGCCGATATAATGGCACACCGACTTAAAAAGTGTCTGAGTAATCTCATCCATACTGACCAGGCCAGTTTTCTACCCAATAGACAAATTAAAGACAACATAAGACATACAATAGACATCATTGAATATCTAGAATGTCATAATGAAATTCCAGCAGTTTTAATGTTCGTTGAAGCCGAAAAGGCATTTGATAATGTGTCTTGGGTTTTCATGATAAAATGTTTGGAAAGGTCGGGGATAGAGGGCACATTCCTGGAAGGAATTAAAGCGATTTATACACAACAAAGTGCTAATCATAAATAACAATTTGACAGATCCGTTTAAGATAGCGAAAGGTACCCGACAGGGGTGCCCTCTGTCCCCGTTACTGTTCATTATGGTGCTAGAGATAATTACAAATAAGATAAGGAAAACTCAAGATATTTGGGGTATAAAAATAGGAGTGAAAGAACACAAATTGAAATCATATGCTGATGATCTTATGTTGTCGCTGGAAGACCCAAAAAAAGAGTGTTGGTAAAGTATTGGAACTACTAGAGGAATTTGGAAAACTATCCGGTTTTAAATTGAACAGAGCAAAAACCAAAATAATGACCAAAAATCTGGAAGAAAAGACAAAAAATGATCTCGAAACTCAAACAGGGATTAAAATTGCCAAAAAAGTAAAATATCTCGGAATCTGGTTAACCATGAAGAACATAAATCTGATTGAAAATAACTACAAGAACACATGGAAAGAAATAACAAAGGACTTGGATACTTGGAACAGAATACACCTCTCTTGGTTGGGGAGAATGGCTGCGATCAAAATGAATCTATTACCAAAATTACTCTTTTTATTCCAAAATTTACCGATAATTAGGGGAATTTCACTATTTAAAGATTGGCAGAGACTACTTTCTAAATTTATTTGGCAAGGAAAAAGACCAAGGATTAAATTCAAATTGCTCACGGATCAAAAAGACAGGGGGGGATTTGCGGTCCCAAATTTACAGTTATATTATGAAGCAGCATGCCTTTGTTGGGTAAAAGAATGGATTGTCATTAAAAATAAAGATTTGTTAGATCTAGAGGGTTTTAACTTAAGATTCGGATGGCATGACTATCTGTGGCGGGATAAAGGAAAGAAACATAAAGATTTTTCTAACCATATTATTAGAGGGCCACTGTTAGAAGTGTGGGAAAGGAATAAAAAATTATTGGAACAGAAAACCCCCTGGTGGTTATCACCAATCGATATACTGACAAAAAAGAAAATAAACACTGAAGGGGAAAGATGGACATATGAAGATCTATTAGTTAGAAATGAATCTGGGTGGAGAATCAAACCATATGAAGAAATAAAAAATAAGTTGACTGGCTGGATTCAATATCACCAAATTAACTCCATGTGGACGGAAGATAAAAAGATTGGGATAAATGAGAAGAAATCTAGATTTCAGATTGAAATAATAGAAGGAAGAACAAAATTACTATCAAAAATGTATAACCAGTTACTTGAGTGGGACACCAAAGATGAGGAAGTGAAGGAGGTGATGGTGAAGTGGGCAGTGGACTTGGGTTATAATATAGAGTTTGACAAATGGAAGGCTTTATGGTGTAAAGGTATGAACTTCACGGCATGTACAACACTCAAGGAGAACATGTATAAGATGATGTACAGATGGTACATGACGCCGGTAAAATTGGATAAAATTTATAAAACAGGTGATAAAATGTGTTGGAAATGCAAGAGTAAGGAGGGCGACTTTATACATATGTGGTGGTCATGTGAGACACTTAAAAAATTTTGGGAATCTATCTATAATGAATTTTAAAAAGTCCTCAAATACACCTTTAGCAAAAAACCTGAAGCTTTCCTCCTGGGGATAATTGGCGAAGAAATCAAAAAGGAAGATAAAACTTTTTTTCAATACGCAACAGTGGCTGCCAGAACCCTCATAGCACAGTATTGGAAAACGTCTAAAATCCCAACGATAATAGAGTGGCAATCTAAACTATTTGACTATTTAGAACTGGCAAAATTGACACAGAAAATAAGAAATCAAAAAAGTACAAAATTTAATAATGAATGGGATAAATTTAAGTTATATATGGAAACAGAAATAAAAGGAAAATAAAAATGTTGATAAAAAACAAATATATATTTGAAAAATTCACAGTAGGTATGAGATAACGCTTACTACGTAAAAATTGCTTGAAAAATGAGACACTGCGGATAAAAAATATGATAACTTTATTCCGAAATCAAGATAAAGGGAAGTCGATGAGTGTTTGTCAATGTAAGTTGAGTTGTCTATGTTTTTATGTATTACATGTTTCGTTTTTTTTCTTTTCTTCTTTTTTCTTGGCTGTGTAAGTATGTTTGTGATATGTATGATATGTATGTATGTTAAAAAGCAATAAAAAATATAAAAAAAATAATAGAAGGCATGTTTACAGGTTGGTTGCAATACCATCAGGTGAATGATATATTGAGTGATGATAAAAGGAAAGGCGGGTTTGAAGATGAAAAATCAAGATTCCAAATAGATTTAATAGAAGGCAGAGGTAAAACTTTATCTAAAATGTATGATTCGTTATTAGAATGGTTTACAAAAGATGAAGACGTGAAAGAAGCAATGATAAAATGGGCTATAGATTTTGGGCATAATATTGAATTGGATTCATGGTATGAATTGTGGAATGTAAACATGAAATTTATGGCATGTACGGCTTTAAAAGAAAATTTAATGAAGCTGATTTATAGGTGGCATTTAACACCAGTAAAATTGATGAAAATGTATAGAATGAAGGACAAAAAATGCTGGTAATGCAAAGAGTCAGACGGAGACTCCCCTCCCCCCAATAATATTTATTAAGTTTCAAACAAATACAACACATACTGTAAAACCAATGAAACGAAAAGAAAAAGAAAAAAGAAATAAAACAAATATAGCAAATAATAACCAAAAATATAACCACAAACAGATAAAAAGTAAAAATTAACTAATTAAACTTCCAGCTTCATAAACATATTACTTGACTTCCTCTAATCTCTTCCATCTGAATTTCCTTGTAACTGAATGTAGCAGTTTTCCAATATCAATATTCAAAAAACAATATTCCAATTATAATCAAATTTCTTAACTTTTCTTAACATTCTATATCTCATTTATTTAATTTATCCTAATTTAATCCTAGGCCTATTTAGTACTTTCAAGTAACTAATAATCTTTAATATTACAATATTTAATCAAATAATATTTAAATTTCTTCCAATCTTCTTGATATTCCTCTTCTTTCTGGTCGCGGATTCTCCCAGTGAGATCAGCCAGCTCCATAAAGTCCATCCATCTTCATCTGCCATTCTTCCACAGCTGGTAATTCTTGTGTTTTCCACTTTTGGGCTATTAATATTCATGCTGCAATTGTGGCATACAAAAATACCTTTACATCTTTCTTGGGCAGTTCAGGACCTAATATTCCAAGGAGAAAGGCCTCTGGTTTCTTTATAAATGTATATTTCATCAATTTTTTTTTATTCATTATAAATCTTTTCCCAGAAGTATTTTACCTTAGGACAGGTCCACCACATATGATAAAAAGTACCTTCCTTTTCTTTACATTTCCAGCATAAATTATCACAATTATGGTAAATCTTGGCTAGTTTGACAGGGCTCAAGTACTACCTATACATCATTTTCCTAATATTTTCCTTTAACATCATACATGCAGTAAAATTAACCCCTTTCTTCCATAACCTCTCCCAGTCTTCCATCATTATGTTATGTCTTGTGCCCAATCAATCATAACCGATTTAACTCGTTCATCTTTTGTATGCCACTCTAATAACAGATTATACATTTTAGACATATTCTTAACATATTCTAACAACTCCGTTTCCAATTTGGTTTTTTCTGTTGCAAAGCCATTTCTCTTATCAATCTTGAATAATTCATTAATTTGATAATATTGAAGCCAATTCACTTTATCCTTAATTTGTTCAAACGGATTTAATTTAAATCCTTCATAATCCTCTAACAGTAAATCTGAATACCTCAGCCACTTGTTTTCTATATTTAGCTTTTTGGGGGCCTGTGCTTCCATTGGTGAAAGCCATTTGGGTGTTTTTTGTACCAAGAGATCCTTATATCTGTTCCATACATTATAAAGCGCTTTTCTAATTATATGATTCTTAAAACCACTATGGGCCTTTATCATGTCATTCCATAAATATGCATGCCAACCAAATCGATTGTCCAGTCCCTCCAAATCCAAAATATCTTCATTATCTAATTTAATCCAGTCTTTAATCCAGCAGAAGGCCACAGCTTCAAAATATATCTTCAAGACAGGCGGGGGAAAACCCCCTCTTTCTTTTACATCCGTAAGTAGTTTATATTTAATTCTAGGTTTTCCCCCCTGCCAGATAAATTTAGACAGCGCCTTCTGCCATTCTTTAAAACATTTAACATTGTCAGTGATAGGCAGGGTTTGGAACAAAACAACATTTTCGGCAATACATTCATCTTGACCACCGATATTCAGCCCATAAGTGAAAATTTGACCATATCTCTAAATCTCTTTTTATTTCATTCCATACTTTTTCATAGTTATCCTTATATAAATTCAAATTCTTCACCGTTAAATTCATACCCAGATAGATAGATAGATAGATAGATAGATAGATAGATAGATAGATAATACTTTATTCGGCTATAAGCCCACGGGTCACACCCAGATATTTAACCTTTTTCGTAAAGACCAGGCCTGTTTTTTCAAGAAGGGATTTTCTTTCATCCTTGTCTATGTTTTTATCCAAAACTTAGGTCTTGCTCTTATTTAATTTAAATCCTGCCAGCTGCCCAAACTCCTGAATCATCTCCAGTGCTTTTAATGCACTGGTTTCTGGGTCATGTAAAGTTAAAACCAAATTGTCAGCAAAGGCTTTTAATTTATACTGCTTGGATCCTACTACAATGCCTTTAACTTTCTCTTCTTTCCTCAACATATTTAGCAATACCTACAGAACCGAAATAAATAATAGAGGGGAAAGTGGGCACCCTTGCCTAGTTCCTTTCTCAATTCTAATTTCCTCTGATACCACATTGTTAACAATAATTTTAGCTTTTTGTTCAGAATAGATCGCCTTAATACTATTTAAAAATTGTTGACCAACCTCCATACTTTCTAATTTCCCCCCCATAAAAACCCAATAAATGTTATCAAAGGTCTTCTCTGCATCAATAAACATTAATAATGCTTTACAATTTCTTTTAGCCTCTAATCTTTCTAATATATCAACTATATTCCTAATGTTACCTTTCATATGTCTTCCAGGCAAAAAACCTGCCTGGTCTTTATGTATATATTCTGCTAAGACCTTTTTCAATCTATTAGCCAAAATATTTGCAAATATTTTATAGTCCACATTAAGTAATGAGATTGGTCTGTAATTCTTAATATCTGATCTACCTTGGTCTGGTTTCGGTATCAGGGTTATATATGCATCTTTCCAGGTTTCAGGTGCTTTCTCCCCTCTTAAAATCTTATTACAGTGGTACCTCGGGTTAAGTACTTAATTCGTTCCGGAGGTCTGTACTTAACCTGAAACTGTTCTTAACCCGAAGCACCACTTTAGCTAATGGGGCCTGCTGCTGCACCGCCGGAGCATGATTTCTGTTCTCATCTTGAAGCAAAGTTCTTAACCTGAAGCAATATTTCTGGGTTAGCGGAGTCTGTAAGCTGAAGCATATGTAACCTGAAGTGTATATAACCTGAGATACACATCTGCCAATGGTTGAATTAACCAATCTTTCAAAGTTTTATAATATTTGGCAGATAAACCATATGGTCCTGGGGCTTTGCCTAGTTGCATCTAGTTTATTGCTGTCTCTACTTCCTGTCTTGTAATCATATCACTGAACAAGGATCTTTTGTCTCCGGGAATTTTCTGCAATTCATTTACCTTAAGAAATTGCTCAATTTTATCCTTATCTTCTTTACCTTTTTTGTACAGTTGTATAAAATATTTCTGAAAACATTTCCTTATGTCTGCAGGGCACAGATTTTCCATCAGATACAATATTTGCAATAGTATTTTGTTTCTGTCTCTTTTTTAATTGCCAAGCCAACAATTTTCCACACTTTTTGCAGATTCAATTGAATCTGTAAGGCTTTAATTTCTTTTTGTATCTGTTGGCTTTTTGGCTTTGATCTTCTACTCTTTTCTTTCTCTTTTTTTTGAGACAGAATTTTTTATTTTTTCTCATTTTGTATCTTTTTCTTTATAGAATTCTCTTGTATGATGAAACCTCTCATAACAGCTTTACTGGCATCCCAAATGACTCTTGTTTCTACTTCTATATTTATGTTTAATTCAAAGTAATCTTTTAGAGTCCTTTGGGCCTTGCTGATCACCTGTTCATTCCTCAACAAACCATCATTCATCCTCCATCTGAAGGAACCCTGCAGACACAATTTCATTTCCAAAAACACTGCATTATGGTCAGAGCACGTCTTAGGGCAGATTTGAGTTTTACACACCCTGGGGACCAGATCTGTAGTAATCCATAAATAGTTGATTCTCGAAAATGTTTGACTCGAATTTGAGAAAAAAAGTGTAATCTCTTTCCATAGGGTTCCGTAGCCTCCATATGTGTGACAGATCATATTTGTCCGTCATATAAAAAAAAACCTTTGGAAGTCTGTCAACATTCTGATATTTTTGTTTCTTGTGACTTATCCATAAATGTTGAAACTACTCCATTCAGGTCCCCCATTAAAATTAATTTGTAATCCAAATAGTCATTAAGTTTTAAATCCAAGTTCTTAAAAAAATCCACTTTTCCATCATTTGGTGCATAAATTCCCAATAAAAGAAATTTGTCGCCTTATGCTGTAATTTTAACAGCAATGTATCTCCCTCATCCTTAAACAACAACTTGGGATTGCATTTTTCTTTAACATAAAAAACCACACCTCTTTTTTTTTACCTTGTCCGATGAAATAAATTCCTGTCCAAGTTTTTTGTTCTGTAAATTTTTTCTATGAAATCTAATAACGTGTTTCTTGTAAACAAATTATATCCAAATTATGTCTTGCTAAGATATGATAAACTTGGTTCCTTCTTTCTGATAATTCAAGCCATTTACATTCCAGGAGTAAATTTTTCGGGACATCCTGATTTTTTAGGGGCCTACTGCCCCTGCCCCCAATGAAGAGGGACTTTCCAAGCCAAGCTCCTTTGCGTTTTTTCTCTTTCTCTCCCACAGTTCTAATTCTTTGTTTTCTCTCTTGAAATTTAAGAGAGGGACCCTCTGGGAACTCCCACCTGAAAAAGACACTTTCCCCCCCCTTAAAGCAGTCACCAAATCTGTTTAATTATTTCTCAAAGCCAAGAAATCTGGGAACCTCTTTGAATAAAATTACCCCCTTCCCATCTATCTTTAAGCTTTTTTTTATAGTGATGTCCTAAAATAATATCTCTTTGATCTTTTGTTTTAAAGATCACCATACAGTCATGTGTGATCTTGGAGTCCTTTTTTGGTCCAAATCTATATGCCTTGTCAACCCACAAATTTAATTCTTCTTTTGAGAGATCCCAATAGGCTGCAAATTCATCAATAAGCCAGCCCTTTAAATTATCCTGCTCCTTCTGGGGTGCTCCTCTCAATCTCAAATGGGTCTCCCTCTCTTTCATTTGAAGAAACGCGATTGAATTCTCAGGTTCCTGCTGAATTGTTTCCAATTGTGACAGTATTGCTTCATGTGCAGTTACATCTGTCTTAACCACTTTCAAATCTTGCTTTAATTCAATAAAGTCATTTTTTAAATCCTGAATAGTTTTGATTACCTCTTACTTCTGCTTTGATCTCCTGAAGAAGTTGCATCACAGACTCCTGAAATGTTGGTGACCTAGAGTCCCTTCTTGCTTTAATTTTTGCTTTCTCTGGTCTTTCTGCCTTTTCTCCTTTGTCTCCCCCATCCATGCTTTTTTATTTTTTATTTTCCCAGGGTCAACCTCAGTCACAAGGGGGAGATAGTGAAGCAAACAAATTCTCTTCCCAGCTTCTCCGAAAGTCCCCACAACAAAATAGCAGTCTCTCCTTTCCTCAATCTTTGGTTCTGTTAATCCTTTCTTTTTACTCCTCTAAGTTCCCAAGAGTTTAGTTTTAAAGTTATAATTTAATAATGATTTTTAGAGTTCTGGCTGCTGGAATTACTTTGTTTTTCCCAAAGGGGAAAACAAAAGTTGAAAGTATCCGATTCCTTTATGACGTCACAATAGAGTCTAGCCTTCCCCCACCGGGTGGTCCGCTTCCACAAAGAAGATACAACAGTTCAAACAGTCTTCTGCAGGGAAATTAATTTTTAGTCTTTAGCCCCCTTGAGAACGAGGGAATCCCCAGGCATGCCTGCGACCCTGCCCACCAATCGGCGGGCTGGGGAGGCGTGGCCTAGCCCATTTAAGGCCAGGTGCACCCGGGGACTGCCCTCTTTGCCCTGTTCCAGCTGCCCGGTTTTCCCATCCCACCCACCCTTTAGGATTAGCTAGCTTTGACCTTGCTATGGACTCCGGTTGGTTGCCGCAAGGGGCCTGGTAGGAATTTTTCCACTTGGTGCACTTCCAGCCATTTGGTTTTTTTGCCTACCTCGTAGCAAACGTCACAACTTCCTCGGTATTGGCGGTTAGGCATTGGTAGGGGTAATTGTTATGCAAATGAAGGGGGAAGGAAACACCATCACCTTCCACCAATGGAAAAGGGTAGTCCAGTAAAGGACTCCAGGGGGCGTCGCCTTGTCCAAAACCTAGGGAGGTGAGGGCCTCCGGCATGCCCCCGAACAGTGACACCCGTGGGATCCTAGCTGGCGTACTTCAACAGGACTCCCACGGCTGGTGGATAACCCTTCCCGGTCTCCATGCCGGGTAGTTGATTGGCCTAAGGCCAATACCTTCTAATTCCTGTAATCAATAAAGTTGTGGCCTTTTATGCCCATTAACCTTAAATAATGTGTCCAGTGTTTTCATTTCACATGGGGGGAGGGGCCTTGCCACGCAAATCAAATCTGTATCCTTTTACTCACGAGTTTCGAATCAAATTTTCCTTGGAGCTTTTGGCCACTCACGATTGCCGGACTCAGAGCTTTGTGCATTGAAGGAAGCAAGTCGATTCCCAAGTGCCACTGTCTCCAACCCCGCTCACACTCGGCGCTCTTTTTAGAGCTTACCGGGGAGCGGGGGAGCCGTTCCAGGCACCCACAGGAACACCAGGTCCTCAGAATGCTCAATCTGAGGGTTTTTCGGGGTACCGCAGCGCTCTAGCGGTTCTCCCCTGCCTTCATAGCACCAGCGCCCTTTCCGCGAAAGGGCTCCTGTCCGCCATGATCGGGCGAGCCAACCAGCAGTCTCCTAAATTCACAGAGGCAGATGGAGACTTTTATCACATGTGGTGGACCTGTGATAATGTTAATCCAGTTTTATTAAATCTCTGATAAAACCATAGTCCAATGCTTAACTGCATTCCATTCCTAGTAATAATTTTTATTATTTACAATGATTTTTTAGGTAAATTACATATTTTCCCAATTCTTTATTGAAATTTTGGTCTTCCTGATTCCTAATTCTTCCGGTCAGTTTTGTCATTTATGCATAGTCCATTGGTTTAATCTGCCATTCTTCTTTGGTAGGGACTGTGCTTTCTTTCCATCTCTGAGCTAATAGTTTCTGGGCAGCAGTAGTCGCATATATGAAAAGTCTCTTCTGGTCACTTGGAATTTTGGCACCAACAATTCCTAAAATAAAAGCTTCTGGTTTCTTAGAAAAGGTTATTTTAAACATTTTTTTCCCAATTCATTGTATATTATCTCCCAAAATTATTTTACTACTTTACAAGTCCACCACATATGATGGAAGGTGCCCTCTTTCCCCTTACATTTCCAGCATGTATTTGATCTTGCTTTATACATTTTAGCTAATTTGCTAGGGGTTAAATACCAGCAGTACATAATTTTCATATAATTTTCTTTCAAAGTACAGTGGTACCTTGGGTTAAGTACTTAATTCGTTCCGGAGGTCCGTTCTTAACCTGAAGCTGTTCTTAACCTGAAGCACCACTTTAGCTAGTGGCAGCCTCCCACTGCCGCCATGCCACCGGAGCACGATTTCTGTTCTCCTCCTGAAGCAAAGTTCTTAACCTGAGGTACTATTTCTGGGTTAGCAGAGTCTGTAACCTGAAGCATCTGTAACCCGAGGTACCACTGTATAACATGCTGTAAACTTTAAGTCTCATAACCTCTCTCATGTTGCTAATTGTATGTTATATCCCTAACCCAGTGTATCATTACTGATTTGACCTTTCATATGCCATTCTAACAATAATACATTTTTGAAAGTAATTTAGTCTTGCTTTCTAACAGCTCATTAAAGAAACCTTTCTTTAGGTCCATCTTAAATATATCATTGAGTTGATGGTATTGTAACTAATCAGTTAGTAATCCCCTTATATCTTCAAACCTTTTTAATTTCAACTCATGATATACTTCTATTAATAGTTCTTTATAAGATACCCAGTCATTTCTCATTGTTTGTTTTTAAGAGATATCACCTCCAGTGGAGAGAGCCACCATGGTGTTTTTTGTTCTAATAAATATTTATATTTTTCCCATACTTCATAAACCACTTTCCTTACTCCATGGTTTAGGAAAGCTCTGTGTACTTTAACCTTCGCATACCACAGATACCGTATGTGTGCCAGCCATATCTATTGTCATGACCTTCAAGATCTAAAACATCAGAATTTTTAAATGATATTCATTCCTTTAGCCAGCAAAACATGATGCCTCGTAATATGGTCTTAAGTCCAGCAGGTCTAAATTGGTCTAAATTGACTGGCAGAAGCTCTCCAGGGTTCCAGGCAGGAGCCGTACCTGAAGATGCCAGGGATTGAACCTGGGATGTTTTGCATGCAAAAAAGGCCTTCTTTCTCTTGTCACAGGATTGCATTTGCCCAGGCACAAATAGAGATGGGTATAGACTGAGTAGACATTTAGCCTGAGTATAATTAAAGGGTTGTCTCTACATTATCTTTCCTTCAGAACATGACCATTGCGAACTTAAATTAAAAGCTAATAAATGGCTAAGCCTGCTCTTACTCATCAGATGCTTCATGGCTTTCTTCACATCCTTGTTCCTCAAGATGTAGATCAATGGATTGAGCATGGGGATGACAAGTGTGTAAAACATGGAGACCAATTTGTCTTGGTCTTGAGATCCATCCTTGGTCCAGGTCTGGGCATACATGAATATGGCAGTGCTGTAGAAGAGACCAAGTGTGGTGAGGTGGGAAGTGCAAGTAGACAAGGCTTTTTTGCTGCCATTGGCTGGAATGGACCCTGAGGACATTCCAAAGGAGCTGGAAGTCACTGCTAGTCTGGATGATGGAGCCCATTAGGCTGCATGCATAAAGCTCCCAGGCTAGGAACTGATCGTACGCCATGGCTACCAGGAGGAAACACTCTGCAGTCACCAGTGTGGAGAAGCAGAACATCTGAGCAGCGCAAGCTGACAGGGAGATGGAAGCTCTGCCACACTGCAGCTGGACGTCCAGGGCCTTGTGTGCAATGACTGAGGAATAGTAAAGATCTAGAAGAGAGAGGTTACTGAGGAGGAAATATGTGGGGTATGTAGACACTGTTCCATTCCGATCAAGGTGACCATCCAGGGATTGCCTAACACTGTGAACACATAGAGAAGGAAGATACCAGAGAAGATTGGGCCTAGTTTAGGGTTCTCAGTAAAGCCCAGGAGGATGAATGTTTTCACTATGGTCACATTATGATCCTCTGTAGAGTCAGGGCTGGTGGATCTGTGGATGAAACCACAGACATGGGTGCATTGCAATTGACACACACACTCAAGGTTAGAAGTAGGTGCCAGAAAAACAAGACATAAACTATGGATTTAAAAAGACCTTGCAGAGGAGGAAATGGGAGGAAAGCAGCCAATGTTCCTTGACTTAATAAATACATTTTAATGTAAGCTTGTGCAAAATTTATCACCGAGGCGAGAATGTATGCAAACAAATAAAAATGCAAAACCAGAGGCCCAATCCCTTCCCCCATCCTTGGATGCAGCTTTCCAGCAAAAGGGAGTCCGTATATAGATGCTCAATTAAAGCCTCTTCCATTAGGACCCCATGGTTGGCCCTGAGGTGCCATTTTGCATCAACTATACTCTTAATGCGAAGCCTATGTTTCTTTGAGGATCAGGCATAACTTAGTGGAAGGGCAGAAGGTCCCAGGTTCAACCCCCAGCACCTCCAGGTACAGCTGGCAAAGACCCCTCTCAGAAACCCATGGCAGCCGTTGCCCCTCAGTAGACCATATTGAGCTGGATGGACCAAGCTGAAGGCATTCTTCAATTCATCAAGGGAGGGAGGGACATCCAGGTCTTTTAAGAAAGACAGAGTCTGGATACCATCAATTGCTGTGTCAGAGACCATGTTTTCTCATAAGTACAGTTCTTGATAGCACTCTGCCCATTGCTTGCTTCATCTGCTTACTGCAGTCTGCGATGATCTCTCCCAAAATGGTTTTCAGTGGTGCTGTTTGCCTGACTGTTGGTCCAAAGGCTTTCTTCATGCCTTCGTACATTTTGTGAGTGTTGCCAGTGTCAGTAGCAAGTTGGATGCTCTGACATAGCTTTAGCCAGTGGTCACTGGCCCATCATCTGGCAATCGGCTGAACATTACTCCTTGCCTTTCTCAGGGCAGCAAGCGTCCTGAGAACAATTGTAATTCACAATTGTAATTCATAAGAGCCTCACACTTTGCAGCAATAACACATGACATCAAGCTTGCATTGATTGAGAGAGGTTTAATGACATCAAGCTTGCAGTGACTGAGAGAGAGAGGTTTCAGAAGGACACAGGATTAACATTGGTTAAGAAAGTGAAATACCTGGGGGTTAATATGACTGCCAAGAATGTGAACTTATTCAAAGATAATTATGAAAAATGTTGGATGGAAGTGAAAAAGGATTTAGAAATATGGTCAAATTTGAAGCTTTCACTGCTAGGCCGTATTGCTGTGATAAAAATGAATGTATTGCCAAGAATGTTGTTTTTGTTCCAAACACTGCAAATTTTGGATAAAATGGACTGTTTCAAGAAGTGGCAGAGAGATATTTCTAGATTCGTCTGGCAGAGCAAGAAGCCCAGAATAAAATTTAAAATACTAACTGATGCAAAAGAAAGAGGTGGATTTGCCCTGCCAGACTTTAAACTTTACTACAAATCAGCCGCATTTTGCTGGCCGAGAGAATGGCTGCTTCTTGAAAACACAGACATTTTGGACTTAGAAGGTTTCAATAATGTATTTGGGTTGCATGCATATTTGTGGTATGATAAGGTCAAAGCACATAAAGCGTTTAAAAAACATATTGTCAGGAAAGCATTGTTTAATGTCTGGACAAGATATAAGGACCTACTTGAAAATAAAACCCCAAGGTGGTTGTCACCGATGGAAGCGAAGGCTCAGAAAAAGCTCAATATGGAGGCCAAATGGCCGAAATATTGGGAGATTTTGGAACAAGAGGGAGATAAATTAAAATTGCAGAGCTTTGAAAAACTAAAAAACAAAGTGTGAGATTGGCTTCATTATTATCAAATAATGGAGGCATACAATTTGGACAAGAAAATTGGCTTCCAGGTGGAAAAATCAAAATTGGAAACAGAACTGTTAAATCCCAAAACTAAGACCCTGTCAAGGATGTATAACCTGCTGCTGAAATGGAATACTCAGGATGAAACGGTGAAATCTGCTATGATTAAATGGGCACAAGATGTTGGACACAATATTATGTTGGCTGACTGGGAACAGTTATGGACCACAGGTATGAAGTTTACAGCATGTAATGCCTTAAGAAAGAATATTATGAAAATGATATACAGGTGGTACATGACACCAGTCAAGCTTGCAAAAATATATCACTTGCCTGATAATAAATGCTGGAAATGTAAAGAGACTGAAGGTACATTCTTTCACCTTTGGTGGAAGTGCCCAAGGATTAAGGCTTTCTGGGAGATGATCTACAATGAAATGAAAAAGGTATTTAAATATACCTTTTTGAAGAAACCAGAGGCCTTTCTCCTGGGCATGGTCGGCCAATTGGTGTTAAAGAAGGATAGAATTTTTTTTATGTATGCTACAGCAGCAGCAAGAATACTCATCGCAAAGTATTGGAAGACACAAGATCTACCCACCCGGGAAGAATGGCAGATGAAGGTGATGGATTACATGGAATTGGCGGAAATGACTGGCAGAATCCGAGGCCATTGTAGAAACATTGTAAAATTAAGGAATGTTAGAAGGATGCTGGAATGAAGTTATGTGGTCTTAGCAGTAATGTTGTAAAAATGGATTGTTAACAGGTAAGAATGTAAAGTTACAATATATTAAGATAAATTATTAAGATTAAAAACAAAGATGGAAAGGATTTGCTGAATTAACTAACTGAACTAGAATACAAAAAAGGGAGGTGTGAGGAGGTCAAGGAAACAAGCAAATGAAAGATAAGATATGGAACAATTGATTTGTTTTTTATTGTTTTTATTTTTCTGTATTTTGTATTTTTTGTTTTATTCTTTTTTATTTTTGTAATTTTGTTGAAACTTCAATAAATATTATTTTTTTAAAAATAGAAGCCTCTGAAATAGAGGACACTCAGAACATTAGAAACTGCTGTGCAGATGTGGTTAAAACAGACAATTAAAACAATGTACAACACTAAATTTAGCAAAAATGTACAACAATAAACTGTCCCAGGGAGTTGACTCAGAATCACCCATGGATCCGTGTTTGGGGCTTTCCATGCCGGACTATTTTCAGTTGGGCGATGGTCTGCACCTACAGATCTGTACATAGAATCTGGCGACCATCTAGGTCATCTTCTGATCTTTGCCTAACAGCAAAAGGTCAAATTTTTGCTTTCGCGGGAGGTTGGCGAGCCTCACCAGTAGGGGATCCAAGATCTTACTACGTGCCTCTTCATAAAATTGACATCTAAAGAACAAGTGTTCTTGGCTTCCTATCTCCTCCAATGGGCAGGTGCAAAGTCTCTGAGCATACGGGACCCTTCTAAAGGCTCCATCCAGGACTGGTGAGGGAAGAGCCGAACTTCTGGCGAGTGTAAAGGCCTTTCTTGCATCCCTAGATACGAGAAAGAAGAGATATACTGCCAGTGCGGCTATATCTCTCTCGATTTCTCCAATTCTAAAGTCGGGGCACCTTGCACAGTCCTGCTGACTCTCGGTGTGTAATATTATTTGCCTGACTGTAGCTTTTGCCTGGCCCAAGCCCCGACTTAGAAGGGCTTGAGGGGCAAAACCCAGTTTCTGGAGGGTGTTCAGGACTGCAGTCTGCCATCCCAACTGGAATTGGTCACAGAGGATCAGTGGGGCTATCCCTCAGGGGGAGCAGGTTCAATGTCAGCCATTTGTTGATTGATGTTAGGCAGATGCTAGCCTCCACTCTCATCATCCCCGTTTCCAATCTAACCCATGCGTTTGAGACACATCTGGGGACTTGGAGGAGAGCTCTAAGAAATCTAGATTGAACTCTCTCAAGTGGGGAGAAAGCAGAGGAAGGCGGGCCCAAAAAGGAACCATAGAGGAGTTGTGCCAAAGTTTTGGCCTTGTATAATTTTAGAGCTACGGGGACGAAGAAGCCCCCTTGTGCTCTGAAGAATTTGAGGATACAATTTGCGTTTTTCCCCGCTGAACTCCCGATGGAGTTTATTTGTAGTTTGTTGGTTCCTGAGGCCTGTACCACCATTCCTAGATACTTGTAGTTTGTGACTTGTTCTAATTTATGGCCTTGGAGTTCCCAGCTTCTAAGCTTTGGTTTTTTCCCAAAAGCAAGTAAGTATCTTGGTCTTTTGATAGTTGATTTTGAGACATTCAGATTCACAGTATGTTGCGAGCTTTCTTAGTGCTCTTTTGAGTCCAATGGGGGTCTGGATAGAATTACCGCATCATCGGCATATAGCAGGACTGAAATATGCTGATTTGCAAGCTTCAGCGGGTGGAGCTCTGAGTCATTGAGTGCAGATACTAAGTTATTTAGATAGAAATAAAATAGTAGAGGGGCCAATAGGCACCCTTGCCTGACTCCTTTGAAGGTTTTAATAGGGTCCGTTAGGTGTCCTAGGCAGCTGCACCTGACTCTAAGAGCCGTGTTTGCATGCAGTACCTGAATTAAGAGCAGTAGCCTTCGATCTATATTGGTACCCTGTAGTCTGTCCCAGAGTCTGGTTCTGGAGACTGTATCAAAAGCTGCTTTTAGATCGACAAAGGCAGCATATAGTGAGGCCTGCCCTCCAGATTTGTATTTGTCAATGAAATGTTGTAGCGTTAGGCAGTGATCTGTCGTGGACCTTCTGGGTCTAAAGCCCGTTTGTTCTATTGCCAGAATATCTTCATTCTCTAGCCATTCTGTAAACTTATTAAGGAGGTGCTTTGAGTAGAGTTTACTAATCACACTTAATAAGCTAATCGGCCTATAATTCATTGGGTCCCCTCTGTTGCCCTTTTTATAGATTGGGACTATTATGGCTGTTCCCCATTCCCTTGGGATGCAGCCAGTGTCATCTATGTATGTGCAGAGGGTGGCTAAGAAAGGTGCCCACCAATCCACCTGTGCTTTTATCATTTTTGGCGTAATGCCATCTGAGCCTGGGGCTTTGGCTGTTTTCAGTTGGTTTATATATGCTTTCACTTCAGTTACTGAAACAGGCGGCCATTTAGCCAGTTGTTCTATATTATAATTCCGTAGTGGAGGTTCAGCATCCTCAAATATTGGAAGAATGAGACCCACAGGCTAGGGGGAATTTGTGAGATTAAGGGGGAAATAGCTTTATGGGTACCAGAAGTTACCAGTTTCTAGAATAGTGTCTGATCTTTTGCTTTTGCCGCACTAATTAATTCTAGCCAACATTTTCTGGTATAGGCATTCTTTTGGTGGCGTATTAGGTCTTTATACTCTTTTTTTAGGGCATGGACGGCAAGATAGGCTTGGTGTCTGACAGAATTTTCGGCTGTCAGGGCGGCTTTGTAAGTATTTTGCAGGGCTTTCTTTGCCTCAGAGCAGGTGTGATCAAACCAGGGTTTGTTCGATGTTATTGGTTTAGTTGGCCTTTTCTCTGTGGTATTAAAAAGATGGGGTTTTAATTGTTGGAGACATACTTGGAAAAAAACTCTCATACTTGGAAACTGGGTCCTCAGGCCTAGGATTATTCCCAAAGCCAGTTAAAATTGTACGGAGTTTTTCAGAGGTTACAATCTTCTTCAGTTTGGGGTCAAGTGCAGGGGTCCATTTGACTCGGCAACCAGGTCGCTCTAATGCAGTGATCTCTGCAGGGTATACTGTTCTCAGGAAGGGTGACTCGTTTAACGGAGACACCTGGAGGTGCAAAGGGAAATGGTCCCCCTCTATGAATAGGAGCACTTTTAAATTCACTATTTTTGTTAGCAATTCACTGTCCGCCAACATATAATCAATTGTGCTGGATCTTACCCCAGACATGAATGTATATTCCCCGGGGATGTCGCCCCTGATGCGACCATTTAGGATATGAAGACTTAGCTGCCTAGAGAATTTGAGGAGGCAGGCTCCAGCAAAATTTGAATGTTGATCTTTTGACTGCCTCGGTAGTTGCAAGGCCTCCGTGCCAAAGTCATCAGGGTACCCTATTTTTGGCCTGTATTTGATTTCTAAACTGGGGTCGTCAGGACCTAACCTTGCGTTTAGGTCGCCCACCAACAGGACCTTTGCTCCCGGATAGTCTGTTAGCAGTAACCTGACATAAGAGTCCAGTCTATTCCAGATGCCCTCAATATCGGGGGTGGTGGGTGGTTTTTGTTTGTTTGTTTTGTTTTTGCTTGTTGGGGGGATATAAGCGTTGATAATTAGTAAACTGCAGTTTCCCCAGGATATGAGTAGGGCCATTGCTAGATGCTCTAGGGGGGACAGTTCCTTACAGGTGGCGTTTAGGCAGAGTGAGATTAGGATACATAACCCTCGCTTGAGCCTCCCTGGTCCTCTGCCTGCAACTGCTCTCACTGCATATGTATAGTATCCTTCCAGTGATGGATTTTCAGCTGCCCACGTCTCCTGGAGAGCAATAATATTAAAGTTTTGACGGTAGAAGGGAATGTCTGTAGAATGGGAGAGGCATCTGGACCAGCCGGCAACATTCCAGGACATGATGTTTAGGGCAGTAGTTGATTCTTGGGTTTTTAGATTCCAGGCACTCATAGCTGTTTTCTGCCGCTGATTCCTTGGGTTCTTTGAGTTTGGCTTGATTGAGCCGCGATGCGGAGGAATGGGGGAGCCTTTTGAGGGAAAGACTAATTTGGGGGTATTAATTTGTCTGTCCAGGCAGTCACCCGCTAAGACCTTATTTCATTCCTCTGCATGAATAGCTTCTAGGATTCCCCGGCAGTCCATGATGATTGAGCCAATTCCCGGCGCTGGCACTACTAGTTCGACTTGTTGCGATTTGGACTGGGCTGTTGGTGGGGGTGTAGGAAGGCCCATTTCTTCTGGAGACAGATATCGACAAGTTGTCCATTCCTCGTTGGTTAAAGGCTTTGATTTACAATTAAATTCCATGGGAGGAGGCGGGGCTAGAGGTGGAAGGGAGTTCCTTATGGTCGATAGTCTTTCAATTAGTGCATCCTGGGAAAGTAGAATCTGCTCGAGGTGGGTTGTTAGGAGTTGTTCATCCTTTGAGGAGAAATCCTTTTCTAGCTTATTTGGTGAGGGCGGGGTTTTGTACAGCCTGCCAGATTGTTTAAGATTGCCAGCCTCTGGGTAGAGCAGCTTACCATTTCCGGCACTGTTGGATTCTGCAGTGCTGGTTTGGGTTTTTGGTCTGGCTGGCCTATGTGCTCCTAGAAGTGGTAAAGGGTCTTCGATGTTTTCAAAGAAACGGTGCACAAGCAAGCCAGCCCTCAGGAAATTGTCTTTATTAGAAAGGGTCTGCTTAGTTGAGAGCCCGTCCTTAAAAGTCACTATAGCCCTATTTTGGGCCGTATCATGAGGGACAAATTTTACCTTGATGATATTTTCTGCTGTCACGAGGCCCCTGGTGACTATTCCGATTTTTTCGGGAATATTTACTTTTCTTTGAGCATATGATGGATGACCTCTGTTTGTGGGAAGTATTGTGAAGGCAAGTTTGTGTTTGTTTAGCGTTAGCTTCCAACAAGTCTGTGTTGTTTCATCTTGATCCTTTTTTGTTATATTGGGGTACACAGGATTTATTTGTGATGTCAAGAGAAGGGTTGGTTGCTTGGGAGCTGAAATTTCCTTTGGTTTTCCTATTTCCCCACTAGAGGGCGGTGTGTGATCTGCTGGGGCGTGGGGCTTTTCCTCAGAGTGCTTTATTGGAATGCATGAGTTTGTGATTTTCTTTTGGGTTGTAGAAGCAGAGTTCTTTGTTGTTATATTCTCCAGCACCTTAAAGAGCTTCTGGAAATTCATTTTTTTAGTCCGGCAGGTCGGCGCTCCTTTTTGGCCTCTCAATTTGATGTTTTTGGTCTTCTTCATTTTTTGTGTTGAGCATTTTCTCTTTAAGGTTGGTTTCTTGGGAGCAAGGGACCCTCCCTCCTGCACTGAATTGTTTCTGTTTGTTTTTTTGTAATCAAGTCCTGGCTTGGTTTCACCTCCATTAGTCCTAGTCCCAGATGTCATGTGAGGGAAAGCGACCTCATGGTTCTTAATCAATTCAGTTAGGGTGGTAAGCAGGTTCAAGCTTTCTGAAAGGAAATTTTTAATTGGCTCAAGTTCTTTGCTTATCTGTGTGAAATGAGTTTTGAGTAACTCTTCAAACATCCCTGACAAGTAGAAGATAAAGTTGTCCGGGTACTGTAACCTTAAGCTGTTTGGCCATTTGTCTGTCTCAATCAGTTCAGTCGGGGAAGGGCACCTTAAATTCTCTCCTGATAGGGAGGAGAGGGGAGGCTCATTTAACATGGCTTCTGGGTTTTCCAGGAATAGCTCCTGTTCTAAACTTGCTTCACGTCCCTCTTTGGCTAGCTCAGTTTGTTTTAGTTCTGTTGCCAGGTCCACTCCCTCACCTCCAACGTTAGTTTTTTCCTCCCTTCTAATCCAGGTGTGGTCAATAGACCACTCATGAGAATGGAGATTTCCTGGATTATTTGCTTCATCAGCCTTGGAAACAGGTTGAAATTTTGGCCTGTTTTTTCTTTGGGGGAGTTGTTGCAGGTTGTAAAGGTGAAATCCCCAGTTCTTTGCAACATTGTCTTGTAAGTACCATCTTCGTACTCGGAGATAAATAGGGCTATTTTATCCAGCCCACAGCTTTATGGGCTTTTCAATGGAGGCAGTTCAAAGTTTATTTAAGTAGCTTTGAGGGGGGGTTAAAAGTTCACCCGACAGCTCCCAGAGTCTTTTACTGAGTCTTTTTACTGTTGTGGGTCCACACCATTTGGTAAGAAGAGCTATGTTGCCGCTAAAGACAGAGGTTCTGTTCTTAGGTGTGGGTATTAGCCATTACAGATCTTCTCCAGCAATGCACTGCAACATTTTGAGTATCTTCCTTGAGGTGTCTTCTAAACTGATTACCAACCAGCTGTCATTATATGCTGTAATGGGTGGTATTCATCAGTGGAGTCCTCACGCAAGGTCTTTTTATCCCCCTCCTCCCCAAAGTGTCTTCTGCACCCAAAATTGGCTGGGGGGGACAGCTTGCAGGGGGAGCAGAGGGCAGATCATTCTGTCTGACATGCTGAAATGCTTGTGCTGACAGAACAATCAACTTTGCACAGCATTGAATTATCTCCAGTATCTCTCAGACTTGCTATGATGGTGAGTTCCTAATGCCACATTTAATCATTCATATTCAGTTCTACTGTGGATGGGGTTCTAAAATACTTTATACTTTGTACTCTGTTTAATAGTCCGTTGACCCTAGTAAACACTTGATTGATTGAACTTCTCTAATCTAATACTTCCTTCCACCATCACACAGTGCCATGATTGCAGTTTGTAGGATGTATTCTTGGCAACATCCTGCTCATTGGGCAAACAGGTTGGCATATGTGTGCCTCGGGAGACAATGGAGGAGTGCGCCTTTGGCAATGAAGTCAAGCCTTGAAGTGTTACAGTGCCTGCTGTGGCTGTAGAGACCGTTACGGGAGAGAAACATATTTTGTTGCAGCTGGGTCAGATGAAGGCAGCTGGTTTTGCTGCTACAGATGCCCCATGGTGTTTCTTCTCTCTGCGCCCCCCCCCCAGTGGTCATTCTTCCACTGTTGTGAATATACAACCTGACTGTCTCTAGGAACTGTGGATATTGGCAAGGGATTCCCACATGGCAGGGTTGATGTTTTCAGTCTTCATGTCTTACTTGCAGACATCTTTGTAAGACAGAATTGGTCTGCCACACTAACTGTTTTCAGTGAAGCCAAATAATCATGCAACAATGTTGGTGTCCAATAGCCATGGGTAGGCTCCAGATTTTAGTGTGTTCCTGAGAAAGAGGCCCTTGGAGGCTGCCTCCCCAAGCAGTCCCACCTCCATGTCCATGTCATCACTGTCACTCTGCTTTTCTGCCCACTTGACACCCGATTGGCACCGTTATCCAGGGAGAAGGCAGGTGAAAAGGCAGCCAAAGCAAATAGGAGCAAGAGCAGGGCCAGGAGGCTGTGCAGTTAGCCCCCTGCTGGACCATGGGCCTTTAAAGTGCCAGACGCTACTAAGTCCTGATGTTGACCCTACCAGTTCCTCACCCATGGCACCACTATCTGAGGTGGTTTTATGGAAGTGTCCCTTAGTAAAAGACATCAGGGAGCTGTGGCTTTAGAGCAGGGATGGAGAACCAGATGTTGTTGGTTTACAACTCCCATCAGCTCCAGCCAGAATAGCCCATGGTGATGCGAGTTGTAGTCCAGCAACATCTGGAGGGCCACAGGTTCCCCATTCCTGCCAATGTGGTGCTCTCCAGATGTTTTGGACCACAACTCCCATCTGCCCCAACCACTGTGGTCATCGGCTGGAGGGCAGTACATTGACTGCTCTTGGTTTATTCAGCCATAACTCTCCAACCAGCTCCATCAGAAAGCAGTAGTGTGGAAGTTTCTTGCACTTCATAACAAAAATAATTGCCTATCTAGGGTATTGCTGTTTGCAAAGTTTGCTAATGACAAGTTGCTTTAAAAAATATACTTTGCACAACAGCATATAGGGGCCTTATTAAAAGTCTGCAAAAGTTTATAATGCAGTGGGGACAGGGAGGAACCTATTTGCCAACTTATTTGTAGACTCCCTTACTGCAACGGAAGCTCGCGGGAGAGAGATGTGTTTTGGAAATAGGCAGCCAAGCCCCACAGGACACTAGAGAGGAGGCTAATTTAATGAGCTGGAAGAGTCACAATCCAAGAAACTTTTCTTTTTAGTAACAAAGATCTCTCATTTGCATTGACAAGAATGCAACTGCAAATAAACGAAACCAGTTCTCAAATTGGCACCCCAATCTGAAGTATCAAATTTCACTGATCTGCAGGTTAATAGGTTCCCAAAGAGCAACCACCTCCGGTTACTACTAACTCTAATAACTGTAAAATTTTATTTGGTCCAGTATATATATATATATTAATAGGGAGTCTAATGCTGATATATTTGGAAAACACTGGGAATTAATTTCTTTCATGGGAAGCAATCCCAATGGTTAAATCCCTTCCCCATTCCACACAGAGAGTTCATTTTATTTGTATTTTTTTAAGAAACCCCACTGCCACATTTAATCATGTTCTTCTACCTCCTTCTGCTGGATTGAACAACCATATATAGCAACTTCTCTGGAAACAGACATCCCTGAGAAAATATGTAGAATAGCATTTGGTGTTATATAATTTTTCAGGAAATTCTAATTCAATCAATTGTATAAATAATGGTCCACAGCTGAAAATAGCCAGAGGTCCACAGCCAGAGGGAGGAACTTCATGTCTGGGGTTGCCAAATGTGGCCCTCTAGTGTTCTCTATCCAGCCCTCTGGACTCTTCTGGTGCCACATCTCTTCCCCAGGGCAAAACCCTCACCAGCCTCTTAATTATCACTGCTTTCCTGGTGCTGGAGGTTAAAGGTTAAATTGGAGAATGGAAACTGCATGGCTGGGACAGAGCTTATCAATACTTAGACCAATAAGAGTCACATCCATTGCAGTCAGCCCACCCAAAGCAGCATGAGGCCCCGTTCTCCACAAGGGAATGTGGCCTTGGGTTGGAAAAAAGGTTCCTCCCATCTGATATAAATAATGGAACCAATGCTAACCATTCCAGCTCCAGATTGGCTCATCGTGCCACTCTTAAATGACAGCTTCTTAGAGGCACCAGAAGTCATGTCTGAGGCCTCATGGGGACATCAGTGGTGGTATCTGAGGCTTTAAAGGCCTCAGAGATGGTGTTAATTTAATTAATTAATTTATTATTATTATTATTATTATTATTATTATTATTATTATTATTATTATTATTTTCTACTCTGCCCATCTGGCTGGGTTTCCCCAGCCACTCTGGGCGGCTTCCAACAGAAGGTTAAAAATACATTAAAACATCAGTCATTAAAAACTTCTCTAAACAGGGCTGCCTTCAGATGTCTTCTAAATGTCCAAGGCCTTGTGGGGCCTTGTGTGCAACTTCATGATTTCATGATGTTATATTAGGTTGTGTGCCACTGGGCATCCATAATCTGGGGCCCAAGTCAGCACCCCTGTGTCCTGTTCTGGGTGCCATATTTTAAGGAGAAGATTTACTACTTTTAATACATCCAGAGGAAGTTGACCAAGAAGGTGAGTGGTCTTAAAACCAAGTCGTGTGATGATGAACAGTTCAAAGAGATAGATATGCTTAGCCGAGTGAAGTTTAAGGAAAAACTTGATAGCTTTCTTCACATATCTGAAGGATTGAACATAGTTCCATGCGAGAGCAGAGCTAGAAACAATGAGTAGAAACAATGAGTAGAAACAGCAGGTTCATGGATGCTGTAGAAGCAGCCTGCATTGCCAATCCTAAATTCAGGATGACCTCCCAAATCCCCTCCAGCTATAAGATTTTACCATTCTTTTTCTCAGCATGGGCAACCAAATGGTTCAAGGATGACTGCAAGCAAGGCTTGTAGGGCAACACCCCTCTCCTGCTGCTCCTCAACAACTGATATTCAGTGGCTTAGTGCCAATAATGTGTCTGGTAGCCACTTATAGACCTGCCCTTTGTGAATTTAGCTTATCATCAGATAGTGAACTCAATTCTCTGAGTACCAGGTACTAAGCACAAGATGGTGGTAGCAGATTCAGGGGCAACTCCAAGGTGGGAAAGTCCCAAGAAGCAAAAGAAAAAAAACAAAATACCACCTCATCACTCAAAAAAAGCCCAATGAGGACTCAGCATGTTCAGTGGGCAGGCAATGCTGTCTGATGGGGGGAAATATGATGGAATATCCTGCAAAAGAGCAGGAGAGACTATCTGGAAGCATGAACATACCACTGTGGCGGGAAAGTAAACAGCATTTCCGTGCACTCTGGCACTCGTCACGGTGTTGTACCAGAAGTGGCTTAGTCAAGCTGGCCACATGACCCAGAAAAGCTCTGCAGACAAACACCAGCTCCCTTGGACTGCAAGTGAAGATGAGTGCTGCACTCCCTAGTTGATTTTGACTGGACTTAACTGTCCAGGGGTCCTTTACCTTTACCTAGTAGGTGTATGTCTAATTGTAAGACATGAGAGGAGCATGATGGAAAGGAAGCAGCAGTCACTGGTAATCTTATTGTCTTGCCTTCTTCCTACTACAGACAGGTAGCCGTGTTCTTCCTACTGTTAGTCATAGAATCATAGAATCATAGAGTTGGAAGAGACCACAAGGGCCATCGAGTCCAACCCCCTGCCAAGCAGAAAACACCATCAGAGCACTCGTGACATATGGTTGTCAAGCCTCTGCTTAAAGACCTCCAAAGAAGGAGACTCCACCACACTCCTTGGCAGCAAATTCCACAGTCGAACAGCTCTTACTGTCAGGAGGTTCTTCCTAATGTTTAGGTGGAATCTTCTTTCTTGTAGTTTGGATCCATTGCTCCGTGTCTACTTCTCTGGAGCAGCAGAAAACAACCTTTCTCCCTCCTCTATGTGACATCCTTTTATATATTTGAACATGGCTATCATATCACCCCTTAACCTCCTCTTCTCCAGGCTAAACATGCCCAGCTCCCTTAGCCGTTCCTCAAAGGGCATCGTTTCCAGAGCTTTGACCATTTTGGTTGCCCTCCTCTGGACACGTTCCAGTTTGCCAGTGTCCTTCTTGAACTGTGGTGCCCAGAACAGGACACAGTACTCCAGGTGAGGTCTGACCAGAGCAGAATACAGTGGCACTATTACTTCCCTTGATCTAGATGCTATACTCCTATTGATGCAGCCCAGAATTACATTGGCTTTTTTAGCTGCTGCGTCACACTGTTGGCTCATGTCAAGTTTGTGGTCAACCAAGACTCCTAGATCCTTTTCACATGTACTGCTCTCAAGCCAGGTGCCACCCATCTTGTATTTGTGCCTCTCATTTTTTTTGCCCAAGTGCAATACTTTACATTTCTCCCTGTTAAAATTCATCTTGTTTGTTTTGGCCCAGTTCTCTAATCTGTCAAGGTCGTTTTGAAGTGTGATCCTGTCCTCTGGGGTGTTAGCTACCCCTCCAGTTTGGTGTCATCTGCAAATTTGATCAGGATGCCCTTGAGTCCATCATCCAGATCGTTGATAAAGATGTTGAATAAGACCGGGCCCAAGACAGAACCCTGTGGCACCCCACTAGTCACTCTTCTCCAGGATGAAGAGGAATCATTGATGAGCACCCTTTGGGTTCGGTCAGTCAGCCAATTACAAATCCACTGAGTGGTAGCATAGTCAAGACCGCATTTTACCAGCTTCTTTACAAGAATATCATGGGGCACCTTGTCAAATGCCTTGCTGAAATCAAGGTATGAAACAGCTGTTTCTTTATCATTTCCATCATGCTTTCTCCTTTGTTTGTCTTACAGTTAATCATAAATGAGCCAGGTCTTGGCCCCCCATAATGAAGCCCTTGCTCCAGGACTATACTAGAAAGCTATTACACATCATGGGATGTGGGTGGCGCTGTGGGTTAAATCACAGTGCCCAGGGCATGCTGATCAGAAGGTCGGCGGTTCAAATCCCTGCAACGGGGTGAGCTCCCGTTGCTCGGTCCCAACTCCTGCCAACCTAGCAGTTTGAAGCACGCCAAAGTGCAAGTAGATAAATAGATACCGCTCTGGTGGGAAGGTAAATGGCATTTCCATGTGCTGCTCTGGTTCACCAGAAGAGGCTTAGTCATGCTGGCCACATGACCTGGAAGCTGTACGCTGGCTCCCTCGGCCAATAAAACAAGATGAGTGCCGCAACCCCAGAGTCGGTCACGACTGGACCTAATGGTCAGTGGTCCCTTTACCTTTACTTCTATTGTCTCACTTCATTCAGGAGGGATGGTGGGGCAGTGAGGAATTATGTTCCAGTGTCCAAGGAGGAGAAACTCAAGCATCTCCTGCCCCTCTGCCACCATTTACCATGATAATAGTTTGGATTTGATATCCTGCTTTATCACTATCCTAAGGAGTCTCAAAGCGGCTAACATTCTCCTTTCCCTTCCTCCCCCACAACAAACTCTCTGTGAGGTAAGTGAGGCTGAGAGACTTCAGAGAATTGTGACTAGCCCAAGGTCACCCAGCAGCTGCATGTGGAGGAGCGGGGAAGTGAACCCGGTTCACCAGATTACGAATCTACCGCTCTTAACCACTACAGCACACTGCCTCTAATGAGCTGTTGGCATCAGGGCACATAATACTGATAGCAAAATCCTTGAAAGGATAAATACAAATCTGCCTCTCACCATTCTATAATCCTTCTCCATTATTATTATAAACATTTAACTACAATACTAAGAATGATAGAACTTCTTTCTTCTTTGGTGATCACTCATAGCCGAATAAGATTGTCTTCCATAAACACGGTTTTAACAGTGAGTCCGTGAGTGACTGTGGAGGCCAATTCTGGATCCACACGTCCTTCCACAGTGGGGACATTGGTTTCCAGGTGGGAGTTGATCAGGGTGAGGTTTTGCCAAGCGTGCCTTCCACTTGTGTCCTGAGTTTGAGCGTCTTCAAAGTTTGAGTGTCATGACACCTTTGGTAAAGGCTGTTCTTTAACTGGGGCGCTCGCAAGCCAGTGTTTCCCAGTTGTCAGTTTTAGATTTTTTTAGATTTCCCTTGAGACAGTCTTTAAACCTCTTTTGTTGACCACCAGCATGACGCTTTCCATTTTTAAGTTCAGAATAGAGTAGTTGCTTTGGAAGACGATCATCAGGCATGACCAGTCCAACAAAGTTGATGTTGAAGAATCATTGCTTCAACACTGGTGATCTTTGCTTCTTCCAGTACACTGATATTAGTTCATCTGTCTTCCCAAGTGATGTGTAAAATTTTTCGGAGACACCGTTGATGGAATCTTTCAAGGAGTTGGAGATGGCATTTATAAGTGGTCCACGTTTCACAAGCATATAGTAAGGTTGGCAGTACAATAGCTTTGTAAACAAGCATTTTGGTTTCCCTGTGAATCCCTCAAACACTCTGCACTTCAATTGGGAGAAAGCTGCACTTGCACAGCTCAGGTGATGCTGGATTTCAGCATCAAAGTTGGCCCTTGTGGAAAGATAACTGCCTAGGTAAGAGAAGTGATCGACATTTTCCAACGTTACAACATTGAGTTGGATTTGTGGTGCTGCAGAGGGGTTATTTTGTACTTGTTGGTGCAGCACTTTGGTTTTTTGGATGTTGAGTGATAGGCCAAGCTTTTCGTAAGCCTCTGCAAAGATATTTAGGATGGTTTGGAGGTCATCCTCTAGGCGTGCACACACTATGTTGTGTGTTCTATGAAGTTCTATGACGGAAGTTACGGTAACTGTACACTTTGCTTTCAGCCTGCTCAGATTGAAGAGCTTTCCATCTGTTTGATATATGATTTCTACTCCGATGGGGAGTTTGCCTTTGACAAAGTGTAGGATCATGGCAATGAAAATAATGAATAGAGTTGGGGCAATAACACAACCCTGTTTAACACCTGATCCCACTGTGAATGGTTCACTTTGAGAGCTATTGTTATCTGCAATGTTGCTGTCATGTTATCATGGAGGAGCCGAATGATGTTTACAAATTTAACTACATTTAACAACAATACTAAGAATGATAGAATTTACTATAAGAAGGGGTAAACTTAGTGTGTGCTTGACTAGGACTAGGGGGAGATGGCTTTGAAATCACACACAGCCATAAGTTTCACTGATGTGACTCAGTAACACAAACTCTCTCTACCTCAGCCTTGTAAGGATGTTATGGGGAAGCGAGGAAAAACCATACAGAGCACCATGAGTTTCTTGGAAGAAAGAATATTAATTAAGATTAGAAAACAGAGTGTCAAAAAGTTGCTTATATATTCTCAAATTACACCCTCTAACAAAAAACATTTAATGTTGTACAATTTTCAGTCTCCTGAAAACAAAACATCACAAATCTCACTGAGTTTTTGAAGCACCAAAAAGGCTTTCTTTTAGATTGTCTTAAGAGCTTCAACTTTGATCGCTTCTCAGCCTTTTGGCTATGATCAAGTGTAGTATAAGAGCTTAAACTTTGGGGAAGCTTGATTAATACAGATTTTCTGAATGACAATTACCAAAACAAAACTAAGAATTAATAGACATGAATCAGGCTGTATCAAATGAGGAAGAAGTACCAGCCAGCCCCTTGTCACTTCCGAAATCTGCTTTGGGACTGGACCTTTTAGGCATTTTATGAGGCAAAATAGCAAGACACAAGATTTATGAATTAAGGAACAATGTTGCAAAATTAGTTGGTGTGTAGATGAAATAGTCATATATGAGCTGGAAAGCTTATGGAGTTTTAGGGAGACATGAAAGAGAAGCCATGAGAATAAATATGATGGAAAGAAAAGCAGCTGGTAGGAAACAGGTCAAGCATGCATATACCCTGGCTCCCAATTTCCCTCTCCCAGTTGCTGTTCCTAAGGGAAGCAGCCACCAGCGTGTTTGTTATCTCCATTTGTGCTGAAAATGCAGAAAAGTTCTGACTCAGCACCCAAAAAGAAGCAGCCTCAGGGGGTGGAGCGTGCAAAACAGGAAAGGGATGTATAAACTGCTCTGCACCAACACGTTATGAAAAGTTCGTGACACACATTTCTGCTCTAAACCAGCAGGGATTTATATTTGTGTAATAAATTTAGACACCCTCCCCCATCCGTAGCAGGAGTGACTCATAAGATGGCTATCTGCAGATGTTTTTGAAACGTGGGCTTATTTTTCACTTCCTTTTCTTTTTTGACTCTCTCAGCATGACAGTGGAACGGACTTCCTCAGAAGGTGGTGGACTCTCCTTCGTTGGAGGTTTTTAAGCAGAGGTTGGACGGCCATCTCTCATGGATGCTTTAGTTGAGACTCCTGCATTGCAGGCGGTTGGACTGGATGACCCTTGGGCCCCTTCCCGCTTTACGATTCTATGAAAGAGCTTTCCATACTTTCCATGTTGATGACACACTTTTTAGACATGCATCATTTCACAACACAGTAATTCAGTTTTACTAGCTAACTGGAGGTAAACTAACCCTTTTCCAGTCCCAGGAGTGCAGGGAGTGTTTTTACAACACACCTGCACACTGCAACCAACACGCTAACATGTTGCAACACAGAGTTTGGAAAGCTCTGCTTTATGATATATGCTTAGCTCATGCAACAGACCAGCTTTCAATAATCTAGTGCTTTCCAGATACTTTGGACTAAAACTCTCCATCAGCCCCAGGCAGCATGGCCTGTGATCAGGGATGATAGGAGCTGAATACCAGCCACATCTGGATTGCACCAGACTGGGAAAGGGCTTCAACACATGGTGGAGGCAGAGGTGACAATATTGAAATCCTTGCCTCTACATATGGGAAAGTGGGGCTTTTGCCTGCAGAGATCCCCCAGGTTCAATCTCCAGCATCTGTCAAAAAGGATCTCAGGAAGCAGGGCTGGCAAAGAGCTCAGCCTGAAACCTAGGAGAGTCTCTGTTAACTGGGACTGCTCAAGCCACTGATCACTGTATGGCCCTTCTTCTTTCTAATGCAGCTAATAATGTAGCATCAAAGGCAAAAATGAAAAACATAGGTCATGACATGAATGCATCTAATACAGCATTTTCAAACCTTTTACCTTCAATTAACTCTTTCCAAATTCCATTGTTTGTGAACCGAAACTAAGCCAACGACAGGGAACCTATGGCCCTCCAGACACCACAGTCAGCCTGGTCAATGGTCAGGGATGGGCACTGTAGTCCAGCAACATCCAGAAGGCCACTAGTCCTCATCCCTGCTCTAGGCAAACACTTCATTCATGCTGAGCAATGCTGATGCACCTCACTGGTGCCATGAACTAAGCATGCACCCTAAAACATATCCAATACTTTCCTGTGGCAACAGACTGCTAGAGAAGACCAATGATGCTGGACAAACTGACTTTCAAATCAGTATATAATGACCCCCCCAAAAAAAAAAATCTCATCACCATCACACACATATAATGGAGAAAAGGCAGATAGGGACTACACAACAGCCAAATCATTTTAGTGTATTGATTGCTCAAAGGAGATGAAACAAATAACATGCAGCTCTATTTTAGTTGTATTAATACAACTTGTGCATCATTTAATGGTCACAAAAATAAAACCCTAATGTGTTAGTTCTTTTGCTTCAAGGTTCTGCACCTCAAACATGAGAACTTGAAAAAAAGCTTTGGTCTACAGGTGTCATTAAGATGAACAGCAAAATGGAAGCAATGGTTTATTTACTTATGCCTATTTTTCTACCCTCATAAGTGTGTTGGTACAATCCAATTTGCAAACCCACCTCAGCCGTCATTGGCTGAGGTGGGTTTGCAAATTCACCCAGAAGTTCACCCAGGAAAGCTGATTCTAATAAGGCTGATTCTAATAATTCTAATTCTGATTCTAATAATTCTAATTCTAAACAGGTACCAACAATATTGATCACTCTGGGCTGGTGCTGCTCTTGGACCTGTAGGAACTGGGTTCAAATCTCTGCTTAGCCAGCTTCATTTCTGCTTTTGCTTAACAGACATAATAGTCACTTGCATCTTTGAGGGTTTATTACTATTATTTAAGGTTACCATCTACTGTATTGCTAATCTTCTGTTTAAGCCCTACTGAAATTAATGGGTGCTTCAAACAAGCTTATGGCCCACTTGCTGGTGGATTGCAACCCAATTGTGCATCCAGAAAGGGGGGGGATGTGCTTTCTCACTGCATTTGATCCCCACATACTGCCCCATCCAAAATGACTCAAGAGGAAAGATCAGTATGAGGTTCTTCTCCACTCCATCACTGCCTTCCTCTCCAAGCAACATCTGTAGCATTTTGCTACACACCACATCCTAAATTATGTGTGTCCTATATACAACATCACACCAATCACAAGTCTGCCTATGGATATTAAATAAAGCTGCTCAAATTGCAACACAGGTGTAGTTCTGCCAATCCAACTCCAATCAGCAGAAGAAATGTGTAGTCCAAGGTTGTTCCAAGTACCATGTGCTGAAGAATATACACCTCTGAAAGAGGAGAGTATCAGATGCAAAATGTCTGCTGAGAAGTGGAGGGTGCAGTGAGAGAATGCAGCTAACTATAGGGCTGTGCAGAAAATTCTCATGTAGTATAATCTCATGTAGGAAGAAGTAGCAAGGCACTTGATTTTGTGAATTGTTTTGATTTTGTGCATCTTGTGAGTAAGTGAATACACAGAGGTCTGGGGGCAGAACTTCCACAGTCTCGCCATCCTGATGTGATGGAAGAGCTCTGCTGGGGATCTCCCATCCCATCCAGCTGCAACCCCTCCACCTGGTGACATGATGCATCACACACCATCTGCTTCAGAGTTGGATGATGCTTGCTAGCATGCCACAACCATGCTTTCTGAGGCACCTCTGCTGTCACCAGAAGGGGCATCATGGTGGAATGTCCTTCCAGGATGGGTGAAACTGCAACAAGGCTGACATTGAGCTGTGTCTTTTAGAACCTTCCAATGTTCCTTACAGGATCGCTAACACTACCTTGCAAGCCTCTCCCTCCTCTCCCCTTTCTTCACCCCATTGAACTGTTCCAATGTTTCTCCAAACTTCAGGAGCCTTTGGACTAATAGTCTTCAGCATGCAGATCTGGGGCCCACCTTTTTAACTCTGATCTGCAACATGAGGCTCGTTTTAATTAACTATATCTTACCCTCTCTTCCCCAGCCCCACATTTTTTATTTTGAAAACGAACAAAAATAATAATAATGGTGGAGTGCTGCAGGCGCAACCCGCCTTGAAATGCTGTCCCACAAGTTGAAGGGCAATGCTTTATATTTGCTTGTCACAATGTATGAAGGGAAATGTGGCTCCAACTATGCCTCCCTCGATGGATGGCACCTCCCACCATGCATCTCTGACCACTGGGGAGTGAAAGCACTTTGTGTCTCTACAGAGCAAATCAAGAGACATGGTAGCAAAAACATTCATCAGCCCAAGGGAAACAAGGACATTTCTGACTTTCCACATCAAAACTGGGCATTGCAATCTCAGCACAGACAAGGCACACAGAAAGGGGAGGGGAGGGGAATCAGGATTCCACAAAAATGAGATCTGAAACTGTCACCAGTAAAAAAATTATATAAAAATAACTGGAAAGGTTTGAAACGTACACCAAGATAAATGGTTTGTCTGACACAGAGAATCATTGTGCTGTAGTCTGCAAGTCTGGCCTGCATTTTTTCAAGGACTAACCACTCTTGCTTCTTCCAGAACATATAGGGCTCCCTGTAGGAGCACGTACCAATTCTTCAAAGAATAAAACTTCTCTTACACAACTGAGTATGGAAAGATCTCACCCACACCACTTCCAAAACAGAGGGTGGGAGAGGTGGGGGATGGCACAGCTATGTAAACCAAACGATTTCTGTTGCAGGATCTGCATGGCAGAGGGAGTGGAGCTTGCCATTATTGCTTTGCCACAAGGTGTGATGAAAGATGTGGACCCCACAGTGAAAAGCGAGGGAAGCAACCCATAAACCCTGAGAAAGGGAAAAGCCCTCCCTGCCTCATGCCACGCCATGCCCTCCTGCTCAGCCCCCTTCATCTGTGCCCCAGCAGGGTCATAGTTCATCACGGGCTGTGCTGTCCAGAGGGGACTGGAGCACATTAGAGTTCTTGGCTTCACTGCTCAGCTCCTGCTGCTCCTTCATCTTCTGGGACTTGGCCCGGTCCCAGTCAGTTTTGATGTTCTCATTGTTCCACACCACAGAGGTTTCCGTGTCGCTGATGTAACCATCGTCTCCTGTGTAGTGCGTTGGGAAGACTAGCAGCGGTTCTACAGAGAAGGCCAGCAAGTTCCGGTTCTCAAAGTGCTCCATATACTCAGAACTGTAGGAGAACAAACATCACATGAAAAGAGCTGCTTCTGGAGATACATCTCTGCCACACGTGTAGGTCAAACAACTAACTGCACAAAAGTATGACTCCTGGAGTTACATGAGGCAAACCATGAACCCCCTTTGAAGAGAAGGAATGCCTTCTCCTCACTAGCTAAGTTTGTCTTAGGTTTCTGACGAGCTAGAAAGATGAAACTTCATAATTTCACTTCTCGGGAAATACAAGGGTCTACTGTACAAATATCTTCTGCTAATATAACTTTCTCTACTCATCTTGCTTATTTGGACCAGGTTTCCTCAGTGTTAGATATTTTTTCACATTCTTGTCTTCCTGTGAGAGAATCAGCTCCTTGGGCAGCTGTTATGTTCTAGAACACTCTAGATTCTTCCAGCAGAAACATATTAGAAGCTGTGATATGAAAGCTAAGAGCTGAATTGCACCTTAAAGGTCGGTTATGGGCACAACAACGGAATGTCTAGGTGTGCTTTTTTATAACAAGAATACATAGCTGAAAATGAATGAACTGCAACTAAAATATTATGTTCATTTTTTACATGGTCTAGTCCTTCCCCTGCCCGCCCCCCCCCCCAATATTCTTAAGAGGGTCTCTTCACCAGTGTTCAGAGAGTAGCTGGAAAGAGGGAGGCTGAAAAAGGTCCTCCTTTCCTTCCACTCTACAGTTCTAATCTGAAATCTTAGGTGCAGTACTGTGCCCAGAGCTCAGAAACTGCTTGTGCTGATCAAATTGTGTATTTCAAAATGTGCCTAGAACAATGGGAGTTTTGAACATTGTTTAGAAGAGAGAGTGAACCCTACCTAGAGTGAAGGCTACCTAGGCAAAAGCTACATAAGATTCCACAGAGAATTGATTCCTACCTTCTCAAAGAGTACAATCATCTAGCCCAGGAGTTGCTAATGCAGTTGCTCTTCAGATGCTTGGACTCTGGCTCCCATCAGCCCCAGCTAGCCTGGCCAACAGTCAGGGACGATGGAAGTTGCAGTCCAGCAACCTCTTGAACTGGCTACCCCTGATCTAACCACACTGAGGGAAATCCACTTCAGCTGTCAAGTGTTCTTGGCTTCAGATAGATGGCATGGCCAAAGAAGATAGAAACCAACTTGGAACAAGGCAAGGGAGCAAGAGAGCAAAAACCATTTTCCAAGCAAGAAATACATGCCAGGACAGAACCTACAGATGAGACAAAAGCAAAGGTGTCCATGCCAAACTAAAGAGGAGGTGTGCGACAGGACTGTGGAAGGAAGCTCAGACACGGCCATCCTTCTGGCCCAACAGGCTGCCACTTAAAATCCTTCTGTAAATCAGGAGGGCCTACAACTATTACCTGCTGCCTTGTGATACATATTTGGGAGAAGAAAAGGCTCAGGAGTAAACCCTACACAAATCTGGAGTGGAGTGTACTAGATGGCGCCTTGTATGCCTCCTTCCAGCAACTACTGCAGTCCAGCTGGTGCCAAACGTCTTGATCTGCTTTCCTTTGAACCACATCACCAAGAGGTCTTGTTGCCTGGGCATCCCAGGTCCACTGCCCAGGTGTGTCCCAGGGAGGTCACTTCGGTGCTGCTAATATAGCAAAAGCAATGCAGGAGGCAGCAGTTACAAGTCACAAGACTCTGCAGCTAGAGCAGGCCCTGGCCATTTGACTTCCATTGTCTTGAGGCAGATGAATGCCAACAACTTCTAGCCAACAGAAAACAGCAAAGGACTCCTCTCTATCTCCCTCTTTTAAGAAGCTACATCTCATGTGCACCCTGCTCCTTCCTGCCCAAGGCCACAGGCCCCTCTTCCCCTCCCAGCCCCAACCTTACACAGGATGTTTGTCAAACATGACAGGTAGGAACTCGTCCACAGGCAGCATCTTGGAGAGGGGCTGGGCGTCCAGGAGCTTCTGGGCCCCCTGGAGGGAGATGACGTAGGCCAGGGTCCAGTAGGAGTAGTCCGCTTCCACCAGATTACGGACGTGGGGCACGGCTTTCTCAGGATGCTCCACTTGCATGCGTTTCCGGCCAATGTAACTAAAGGCAAGCAGAGATTGAGATCATGACACTTCTTCCCTTTGAATCACATGGGGGCAGCCTGCAGGCAGACCTCCACTGCTCTCCATGCAGCCCACCAAGCCCCAGGGCGCCCCCCCCCCCCGGCTGCTCAGCCACCAGCCATCAGCAGGGAAAAGGTTGCTGTCCCTGCACTGCTAATGGGGTTCCTGGCAGACAGTGCTGCAGAGATTAAAGTGTGAGTGTGTAAGGCAGGTAAACAGGAGTGAAAGGCATGGGGGGAACTAGGTGCCTATGAGTGTGAATGGCAGGGCAGATATCATAGAATCTTAGAGTTGGAGGGGACCCTGAGGGACCAACCCCCTGCAATGCAGGAACCTCAACTTAAGCATCCATGACATATGGCCACCCAACTCGTGTAAATGTGAAAGGGAGCAGGGAGGATGTTGGTCCCGTAACTCCCCGCTCCTGCCCACATGAATCCCCCAGAAGCAAAAATGTTGCCCAACTCTGCCATACAAGATTCCCCACTGACGGATGCTTTTGCCAAGACTTCCCGCTGCCTGAGTCAGCACTTCCGTACTTACATCAAATCCCAGTCCAGGCCCTCCTCTTCTAAGTCATAGATGAGGTTCATCATGCGTCGCTTAAAAAAGATCTCGAAGCGCAGGTCATCCTCAAACACCACCGACTTCTCCAGGCCTCTCTCAACAACCTAGCAAAAATCAGCACACGTCACTGTTTATTGATTCATTTATTTAATGAAAATATTTCCATCGTGTTTTTCCACTAAGGTGCTCAAGGGGTTAAATCTGCTCTTTCTTGGACCAAGTTATTTTTGGCTGCTTGGCTTGAGTTTGATGGTCACAGAGAGGGGCAAGAAGTCATGCAGGGGACTGATGAGACCACACACCCCCCCCCCCAGCAACTGGTAGCTCTGCTGGGTCTGGACCAGCCTTTCCCAGCCTTTTGTCTTTCAGATACTTCAACTCTCATCAGTCCCATCAGCACCTGGAAGACACAAGGATTGGGAAGGCTGGTCTAGAAACTTGCTTTTTTATTTTTAAAAATGAAAGCTTGTATTCTCAGAAGGCGGATGGTATTCTCAATGCCACCTTCGGCACTCTTTTTCTGCAGTCTTTCAGAACCACAGCATATACAAAGCCCTGTAAGATTGTATGTAGCTCTGCCTCCCAGAGCAGGGAAACAAAACTGGCATTCAGATTTTGAGTGGCAAATATCCCCTAAAGGTCCCTTTCCTTTCTAGATCATCACACCATGAATGTTTTCCATATTCTAGCTGATGTAATAATCCAATGTGCCCAAGAGGTGGCAGCACATACTAAAAATGCAGTGAAATCCGGTTCTAAGGGATTCCTTCCTGCTGCTTTGGAAGACTGCAAGCAAGCAAAGCCACACAGCAGACCCCAAGTCTGGCTCTTGTGCCAAAATAAGGCCAGCATCCCACTTGTGCCAGCACAACAGGGACCGCTCTGGAATTCTGTGTAACACTAAAGCCCCCATGTTTCTCCACTGATGGAAATTGGTCCAATGCATATTGCTTCATCGCCTTTTATATCTGTATCTTGGGCCAATAATACAATTGTTGCCTAAACTGAACCATTTTCACCCATTTCAAAAAGGATGAGGAGACCAATGGAAGGTTGCAGATCTGCATCTGTAGAAAGGCATTTCTGTTTCCAGATCTTAGTCACTTCCAGAAAGCTAATCTGCAGCATTCAATAGGCTCCACACAGAAGGTAGCCACTTACGTGAGCTCTTCAGTATGCAAGAAGGCCAGAGAAGGCACTGTGTTTACCAACTACCATTTTAAAACATCCACTCACTGAAATCCCGTGCCACATTAACCCACATTCTGCAACACAAAATGCTAAATTCTGCAACCTGCGTGAATTATGTAAATTAGGCATGGAATGGTACACAAGCCCCACACACTTTCTGGAAATCTTATAGTGGGGATGGGAAACCTGTGGCCCTCCAGATTCCCAGCAGTCCCAGTCAACACGAGGAAATGGATTATGGAACTTGTAGCCCATCATCACCCCAGAGCCACATGTTCCTCATCCCTGTCCTACAGAGATCTGTCAACCCCATGGGCCACAAACTTTGAAGCCTAGCTAGGAGGATTGGAAGCTTGCCTACTCCCACAATGAAAGGGGAGATTCTTTGGGAACTGGATTCTGTGCCAAGTACTGTGTCTTGCAGTCCTTAACTGCTTGTGCAGAACCACACATATACACCTGTTTTGAAAGCTTCATGGTTGGGAACAGATGACCTAATCTCCTGAAAAGACAGACTGTTTGACATAAACATAATTTTTGGATTTGGTTTGTGGTATTCAAGAGTTCAGTTCCAACTAAGTCGATCTCATAAATGTCGTTTGGAACGCTAGGCACCTTTCCAGTTAGGAGTTTGATCTGGCCTTCCACAAACTGTCATGCAGATCTTTTTTGGTTGGAAGATTAAATAAGAAGAGTTTGTTTTAAGAACCTCTGCGCATTCTATGTCGAGCTTAGTTCTTGTCGCCATTTCACTTTGGTACTTTGGTGTTCTGTTAGTGCCTGCTTGTTATTAACTGATAAACTGTGGACCTCTTTGGATAATTGGGTTATTTGAGAGGCAGTACCTCTAATTTGTTGAAAGATATGCTCAACTGTTCTTGAATTTGGAGTTAATTGGGTGCTCTCCCTACTTGTTATTCCTTCCTCTCTTAGAGGCACAGGGTCAACTTGCCCCATTGTTGGATCCAGTATTCTCTCCATATTCATAATCATCTTTAAGGAGAGAAAATCATTTTTTTGTTGGAACTGTAAAAGCAGATTTATTTTAAAAAGTCCTCCATTTTAGATTGTTTGGAATCTAATTAGATTGGTGAGAGAGCTGCTTCCTCTGGGTCCCTGTAGCGTTTACTAGCAGGCATAGTGTTGCGGTGGGGAGTAAACAAGGAGAGGTTTCCTTAACCAAAGAAGAGAGAAAAAATAGAAAGTGCTCAGTTTGTTCAATTTAAGAGCTTCTCTGTGAGGTGACTGCCAGGAGTTCCAGGAACAAAGTATAAAAGGGAGCTGGCGGTTAATAGCTAGCAGCTGGCGGCCTGCCCAGGATGCTTCACAGAACTTGCCCAAGGTGTTTCTCATAGCATAGATAAGAGGGTGCTGATAGAATCCCAATAGGTTGGTAAGTTTAAAAGTAGAGAAGTAAAAAAAAAAAAAGAAAAAAGGAAATATTACTTCCCTGGGTAGCAACCAGCGCTAATTACAGTCCTGTTATCTGCGGAGCTTTGAAGCCTGCTTGCCAAGCCGTTGCCATCTTGGAACCGCCCCTGAATAAATAATTAAAAAATGGCCGCTGTTTGACATGATGAGCATCACTTACCTCTTGCCAAACCTTATAGTGGCTAAGGAAGCAACCCAATTCCCCCTTGGTGAGTGGACGCCCATGGTATGGGTCCTTGTAACCTGGCAACATCTTAATGCCCAAGGCTTCCACCTGGCTGGTGTTCATTGCTCTGAGGACAGATGGAATGAAAGAATAAAGGACAGTCAGTAGAACACAAGCTATTCATGAAGAGAGCGGCAAAGATACATGCCAAAGATATATGGCTGTGTGATCTAGGGTGAAAAATAATGCAGAAAGAAAACAATTCTCTTTCCCTAGATCAACTTCTGTTGGTGCAGAAGCTTCCAGCCAGCGCAGAGTTCTTCACTGAACAGAACAGAAAAGCAGTCAAGCCCAAGAAGCAGGGTTGTGTGCCACTCAAAAGCTTGCCTACTTCTTTCTACAGCCGCTGAAGTTTCTCCAACACAAGATTTCACTTCCCCTGTTATTTCTGTGAGCAATTTGGCAGCAACATCTTTTGCTCCGTGCAAGCAAAGATTAAACGAGGAAGATAAAGAGCACAGGGTGTTGTCTTTGGGCAGATTAGTTTCTGCTTTGGCCACGACTGGCCGGAGGTCTTGGGGGTCCCAGGCAGAAGACCCTTCATGTCAAACCTGTTGCCCTAGAGCCTTTTTCACTGCAGATCCAAGACCTTCTGCAGGTTGCAAAGCAGGGGCTCCAACCCCGAGCTACAGCCCCTCCTTTTAGATATGGTGAGTGTGAGCCCATTCCACTACAACACCATTGGGCCCCTAAGTACCCAGGATATTGGCATGGCTAAGGTCAAGCACCCTATTCCACCCTGGACACTCGCCCTTTTTGTCTTTGTCCCAGGCGGGCACTCACTTGCCATCCACAGCTTCAACCACTTTGCAGTCTATCTCCTGCTCATAAAGCGCCCGCAGCATCCGCTCCCGGCGGTCGGTCCGACGCTTCAGGTTAATCATGAAGACCTGGGAAAGGAAGCATTGCGGCGTCAAGAATGCAGAGCGATGGCCCACTGTGGCAGAAAGGCAGAGGAGGGAGCAAAGCAGCGCCCCAGGCTTTGCCATAGCTCTGCAGGCAACCGAAGGACATAGCGGAGCTTTGAGGAGAGAGTCAGAATGGACTCTGCATTACTTCAGAATGTAGGCAGAAGATGCTGAGCTCCCTGCAAATGGCCAAGTAGCAAAGCAGGAAATAAGCTGGGCTGCAACCTTTTCCTTGCAGGAAGTTTTCTTTTATGCAGGGGGCATTATAAAAGGGGATCTTCCTCTCCACACTTGCAACACACACCTGTAGTCTGAAGTGGTACAGTCCACTCTCATCCCCTTGGGATTCTGGCACCAGCTCTCTCATGTCTAGACATTTCCCCTATGGCACTACACTCTAAGATCTATCTGCAGAGCTGAACAAAGAAGGCTCCAGAAGTCAAAGAACTAGGGAAGTCTGCAACTTGGCTTTCAGAAGGCAGGATGTCTGAAGGCAGCAGCATCACAGCCCACCAATGAAAAAGTCCCTCAAACTGCCCTCTACTAGGGCAAACCCAAAGGAAATTGCCCGGACCCCATGGAAGCAGATGTACATGATGGTGGAGATGATGACAATCAAGGGTCGGTCAAATTCTGTTCTCTGCTTAAATCCTGTGACTTAGATTATGCCGTTCAAGCACATTCACACAGGTCTGCTTGTTTTTCCTCACCTCATCAAATCCCATCTTGTCCGGGATTTTAGGAGGCACAGATAGGTATCGAGAAGATTCCACTGGAGGGTTTTTAACTGTAGGGAAAGACAAAACTGGGTCATGCAGTGGGTCACGTGACCTGTCACCAGGTTTTCATTTAAGAAAAAGAAGAGCAGAGATGCAATTTATGACAAGCTCCCCCCCAGATTCTTGGCCTCGTGTCAGATGCTAGGGAGGGCCATTGTTCGGCGGCAGAGCTTCTGGAAGATCCCAGGTTCAGTCCCTGCCATCTCCAAGTAGGGCTGGAAAAGACTCCCAGTCTGAATCCCCCAAGAGCCGCCTCTGGTCCGTGAAGACATTTCTAAGCCACATTAATAAATCTGCACCCTAAATTTTGATGTGGAGGCACATACATGAATTGTTCCCCATGAATGCCCAGTGCACCATGTAGTCCTGCAGCACTGGGTCTCCCAAACTTTCAGGGGGGAAATTGCTCACACCACACTGATTTTTTTATTGATAAGAAATACATTGGAAAACAAAAAGTGCTTGATTATAACATAGAACACAAATACTTTATAATATGATCAGGCGGGATCTAGAAAACATAAAACAATGCAGCCACATAAGAACACAAATCATTCCCAAAATATAAGTATGGATACAAACTCAAAGAGAGGTGTGAACTTGCTTTTGCCTGGTAAACTTATTTATATTGGATCTTATTTGATACAAACAAACTCTTATCTCCTCATCAGCACAAAGAAGCCTTTCTCTTTTCTGATCTTTCATATTTGTCAGAGCTGACAATCCCTGTTCACAACAATATGTTGCGGAGAACTGTAGAAAAACAAAACAAAAAAAATTCCTTCCAGTAGCACCTTAAAGACCAACTAAGTTAGTTCTTGGTATGAGCTCATACCAAGAACTAACTTAGTTGGTCTTTAAGGTGCTACTGGAAGGAATTTTTTTTGTTTTGACTATGGCAGACCAACACGGCTACCTATCTGTAGCTGTAGAAAAACAGCTATACTCTTGAAGAGGGGCACGGATAGATATAAAAAATATTTTAATACTATACTATACTGAAATGTTTAACTCTTTCTTTGTTTGTCCTTGAATCTTCCTGCCACACTTGCCTTCCTCTCTGCCACACCCTCTGAGAACCACTAAGAGGTGTCTAGGTGGATTTTTAAAATGGATTTTCTTCTTAGCCCAAGGATGGGGATCTTGTGGCCCTCCAGATGTGGCCGGGCTAGAACCCCCTTCATCCCTGACCCCTGGCAGTGCTGGTAGGGGTTGAGGGGAATTGTAGTTCAGCAACATCTGGAGGGCCAGTCTAGCATTAGCAAAATGCAATTTTGACTTCTCAAGAGCCCTAGGAAGACAGTTCACTCCCTCTGAGTTTACACTAACTTTGTAAATAGATCTCCAGGAAACCAGGCAAGGACATTTCAGAAAGTCCCTGCCCCTTCCCCTCTGGCTGCAAATGACAAGCATATGGGGGTGGGGGGAGACTAAAGTCCTTTTAAATTTATTTCCTTACATTTCTAAGGTTTCATGGTTTTCTTTTCTCATCCCCTGGCCAATATTTTATCACTGTAGCTTGGGTTCAAGATTACCCCAAATATCTTCTAGTCAGATTCAAGGCTAAGTTGAAATGTGCCCTTGGCCGTTTCCTAGAGGGCGGGTGAGGGGATTTGGGCACAAGGCTGGCTCTCAGTGTGGGCTAGAAGCTTCGATGACATATCTTCCTCTAACTCCAAGTTCTCCCTAAAAAAAAAAAGAAAAATCTTCCTCCACACAACCTTTTTCAACCACTATTTTCAACAGACTTGACTGTCCCACTCCTCACAGATACATTCCACAAGGATGAAAGTGTGCCTGACAGCAAAGGCAAGGTCTTCTTCTTCTTACATGAATGTGCTTTTGCACATTTGCATTCCATGGAAGCACAGAAGACGAGGTCCTGTCCTGCCAAAGGAAAAGATCTGAAGGAGCAGCTGGGTGGGAGTTGGGGGGCAGGAATGTCTCTTTACCCTCCAAAGTCTTGTTTTTAGAAGGCTTCTATATTCAGACACCAGGCGCTGCTATTTTGCCCATGAAATGACCAGTGCTGTGTTTTGCCAAATAAAAAACAAAAATCAACCCCCATTGTTTCAACACAAAGAGGATGCAACTTTAAAGAACCAAAACCAGTTGTCCATAGCAGCAGAAACATGCCTGAAACAAATCCCACTCCACTGGTAAAGGCAAATGTTGAGAAACTAAACGTTTTCTCCCCAACACAGTACCTTTCCACATGCAGAAAGGTTTTTGGCATGGCAGCCAAGCCATGTACATTCTGAGGCGGTACAGTCCACCTCAAAAGCAGCACCCTTGAATGGGCTCTTGGGGCCCACAAGCCATCTGCTACTTACAGAAGTTTTGCCTTCGAAGAAATCTCCCAAGGGAAGGTCAGCACAGAGAATGCCCCTTTCGGTTAGCGAAAAACAAGCAGTTATTAATGAAAAGAGGGTGCACACGGAACTCTCCTACCTTCCACCTCAGTCACCTTCTCAAAGAGGTGACCATTTTGCCTTTAAGGGCAGTCAAATTTAGTGAAAGGACCTTTGTGTAGCTGCAGCCCTGTACAAAGAGCGACTGTGAATCATCCCCAAGGGACGGAGTCTAGCAAACTCCTCCAGAACCCAAAGGAGGGGCGACTGCTACACACAAGCACCATTGATGGCAGAGGCTGCTCTGAGAGGCTTCACACAGGCCATGTGGGGATTGGATTGGATGGGATTGATCTTTATTACGGCCATTGCCCGTCACACGACAGTTTCCCATACCACCATAATGTACTTGAACCTCCAAATTTAAAACCGCCAAAACTTACAAAAAAACAGACAAGAACCAAAGCAAGACAAAAACAAAAGACCAACATCATACATTAAATTAAATTTGTAACATAAACATCGCCCTCTGCTCATAAATTAATAGAAGACATCAATGGTGATATCACCTAATTACATCCTAAAACATAGATCATGGTTTAAAGGGATTATCCGAGCCACACAGGAGTCCGTTTCTCTTCTTTAGGGATAGGACGCTGATCAAGAATCTGGCAACCATGAGTGATCTTAGGGGGTCATCATCATTTAATAGATATCTCAGTTTGGCTTCGGTCGTATCATCGGCAATTCCCTTAAGATATTGAGCAAGAAACTTGCTCGTGGCCGATAAGTGAAAAGCACAATCAAGAATTATGTGATGCAACGATTCCGGTGCCCCACAATTACAATCACATAAGAGCGATATCTGTCCATTGGAGAATCTATTTCTCAGCACGTTCGATGGGAAGGTGTTGAATCTTGCCTTTACAAAGGCATATCTAGGAGCCGAAGAAGTTAAGGAATTCAAATAGTTTGGGAGCCTTAAGAGGGCTAATAAACCAAGGTTTAGAGGTGAGCAGGTACCATTGCCCAAGACCATTTTCTGCTGCAAGTCCATCTCCTCTAGTTTACAGGTTACTGTTCTTTTAGCTGGAACTATGTCCTGCTCTAGTAATTTGGATGGGGAGATTCCCATTGCCGTAATTTTCAGCTGTAGATTTTTTACCCATGGGCTCTGGAAATCATCTCTCCACATACATTGTATCAAGTACAAGTTTGGGAGATTGTGCCATAGAGATAACCAGTGACAAAGTATGTGCTTCCACAGAGCGTTTTCCAGGGATATAGTGTTAAGTTCCATGCGTAACGCTGTATTACTTACACAGTTGGGCAGTTTCAATATCCCTCTTAAAAACTGATTTTGAATAACCTCTAGGTGAGATAGATTGACAAAAGTCCCCCAAATTGAGATGGCATAAGCAATTGTCGGAATCACCTTGGCCTTGAAGACTTTCAACGCCAATGGGATATGAAGGGCCCCATCGGTGAAGAAGAATCGCAAGATCGCCAAGGAGATAGCTTTGGCTCTATTTGTAACATAGGCTACATGGGCCTTCCATCTAAGGTTATGTTGTAACCAAACTCCCAAATATTGGAATTTATAGACTTGTTCGATGGCTCTCCCATTATGGAAATTATGGAGTTTCCAGCTCTTTGAGAAAACTAGTATCTTAGATTTTCCATAATTAATTGTAAGGGAGTTTGCGTTACAATATGATCCAAAAATTTTAAGGCCCTCCTGAGACCTACTCTAGAAAAGGAAAGGATGACTGCATCATCCGCATATAGTAACAAAGGGCAGCGATAAAGTGCTAGGCGGGGTGCATGAATCCTTTCTTGAGCCTCTATTAGGGGAGTCCTCATGTCGCTTATGAACAAATTGAACAGGAATGGAGCCAATATACAACCCTGTCGGACACCTCTGTTAATGGGAATTGAATTGGTGAGATCACCCTCCGGGGTGAATCTCACTCTAGCCGCTGAGTTCTCATGGAGTTTGATTATTAGCCAGAGAAGCCTTCTGTCGATGCCCCAGGGGGTGAGTTTTTCCCAGAGGATGCTCCTGGGGATACTATCAAATGCTGCCCTTAGGTCAATGAATGCCACACAGAGTTGGCCACCCTTTGGGGTGGAATATTTCCAAGCAAGATGCTGTAAAATTAGAATATGATTAATTGTTGACTGTTTTGGGCGGAATCCAGCTTGTTCGGGCCCAATTAATTTTTTCTCTTCGGACCATTGGATAAGTCTGTTCAGCAGGAAGCGGGCATACAGTTTCCCCACTATTGAGAGCAGACTGATATTTCTGTAATTCCCCGGGTCATCTGGTGAGCCCTTTTTGTGGATTGGAACTATAACAGCGTCCTTCCATACTTCCGGGATCATTCCAGAGTTGTTAACGGCATCGAAGATGGTCGCCAGGACTTTGGCCCACCAGTCTGCGTGGTATTTTATAGCTTCTGCCGGGATCAGGTCTGGCCCAGGTGCTTTCCCTGTTTTGAGTTTAACGATCAAATCATGGATGTCTTCCGGATCGGTGGGGGGCCAGAGGGGAAGCTGATCTTGGGATTCATCTCTTGTGTTAGCAATACAGTCAGTTGTGGCAAAGTATTTTTTTAAGTAAGATTCCCAAACCGGGGCAGGAATAATAGTCAAAGGGTATCTCTTAGTTCTTTTATTTACCAGGAGCCAAAATTGTCTGGAGTTCCGTGATGATGAGGCTTCTATGATTGCCCGCCATTGATTCACTTGCCATTCCTGTCTGGCTTCCTTTTGAATTTGCTTGTAGGCCGATTTTGCTTGGAAATATTCTTTTGGCAAGACCGTTGCCCCGGAGGCTTTATACTCTTTGTAGATGTTACCAAGAAGTTGTCTAGCCTGTTTACAAGCACTGTTAAACCACAATGCACCTATCTTCCTTTGTGTTCGGTTTATTTTATGCGTCTGGACAGAGAAAAAAGATGTTAGATCTTCCGACAATTTCGAGAATAGTCTTAGAGTTTGGTCATAATCATAATAATCCTCGATTAAGCCTGAATATGCTTGTTTTAGTCCTTGTTGGAAATATGCTGAGTATTTTTGGGCCTGTAGTTCGGACCATTTTACACTTTTGATTTGCAATACTGAGTTCGTAATCAGATGTGTTGGGTGTCTGTCTCCATCTGGGGTCCAGTCTATAGTCATTACGGTGACCAACGGTAGGTGGTCGCTCAATTGAATATTTTCAACTTTAAAATGGGAAAATTTGGGGAATATGTCATGAGATACTAACATATAATCCAGGACACTGTTTGCAGAGGAGCTTATGTGTGTAAACTCACCCGGAACGTCATGCGGGCAGTTCCCGTTTAGAATCACTAGGTTTAGACATAGTACCAATTGGTAAAGAAGGGTTCCTGCTTCATTTACCCTTTTGTCTTTGGAAAGTCTTTGATTATGGAGGGAGAGGTCATTTATGAATTCTGGGGTTATCCACCATTTGGCTTTGATTAAAGACTCCCAGTTGGTTGCAATGCGAGCATTGAAATCCCCTGCTATAACATTGGGTATATTGGGGTATTTGGAGTGACAAAGAGTAAGATGTTCCTCCAAGATTCCCCATTTATTGTATAAGTCTGCAATGTTGCCTCCAGGAGGAAGATAAACATTTGTTATAACAAGTTCAAAGTTTTTCCCCGTAACCAGGGCTGTAATTGCAAAGGTGGAAGCATTTACAAGCGTGAGGTTTGCCTGTATTTTCAAGGAAATTGCTATAACTAATCCTCCACTAGGCCGGCCTCCTTTAGTAGACGGGCATGCCTCCTTTAGTAGACGGGCCGGCCTCCTTTAGTAGACGGGTAATGATGTAACATCAAAACCATTAATATCTACTCTCCCCTCTTCCCATGTTTCCTGCAAGAGAATTACTTGGTGTGAGTTTATTAGTTTTACAAAGTCCGGGTCAGATTTTTTTCCCCTTCCAACCTGCTATGTTCCAGCTTAAAAGGGAGAACGGGGGAGGATTTGACTGAGGTTTGGGTAGTCACAATGGAGAAGGGGGGAACGCTGATCTTGGTGGGTTGTCAAATTTAAAGAAGTCAGTAATTTTTCTTTGACTAATGGTAGATGACTTCTCTCCTTTTGGTGCAGGTGTGCCTCTTGAGCTATTGTGAATAGAGATAATATTTGACGTTTTTAGCTGTCGGGCCCAACTAGGCCCTGAAGAGGCTCCTGCCAAGTCCGCTGGAGCCGTCCTCTTTGGGGATCTAACCGATCCACTTGTGATCATTTGGTTTATATGTCCTGCTGGGTCTTCAGTCCACTCTGTGGTGACTCTCGGCACTGTGGTGTCTTCCTCACATGATTGTTGGATTTTTGGTGGAGAAGCCTGACTTGAGGTGGCCACTACCGTCTCAGGACGTGGATGGTCTTCGATGTATGTTGATTCCAAGTCCGGCATGGAGGGGTGAAGGGACAACGATTTATCCAGGGGGGTGTTATCCTGAGTTCCATTCTTGGATTGGTTAATCACGGAGGGAACAGATAAGTCTATTAAAAGCAGGGATGAGTTACCAGCGTGAAGGGGAGGAGAAGAGTCTGCCTCCAGCAGTGGGACCTTCCCATCTACTGCAGAAGGCACCTTATATGCTGGGTATTGGGGAATTGTTGTTTCCACCTCCATGGGGCATGGCACCGCTAAATTAGAGTGGGTATCATTCGTAGGAACTCCGTTGCAGGCGATCCTTAGGAGCTGAAGTTTAAGTAAATCCAGCCTATTTATAATTTCTTGTTGTTTCATCGCTGGTAACTCTCCAAAGGAGGCGATAAGCTCTCTTTCCTCCTGGAGTGTCAAAGAGTTACTGGCACACTCGTAGTGTTTAGTTGTAGGAGTGGAGGTACTATGAGACTGGCCCAGACATGGGGTGTACAGCTCAGCCCTCTTTTGTGGTTCAGGGCGGGAGGGTTGTACCGTCTCCTTGGTTAATCCCTCCGATAGGAGGGGTCTAATTTTGGAATCCATGAAAACTCTCATTGGAAAAATACCAAGATTATTCAAAAAAACTTTTTGCTTAATAATAAGAGAGGGGATTTTTGCAGAGTGGAAAGCCAGCATCATTCTCTGATATCTGTTCTGGCGGACTAAGGGAAGCACAGCACAAAGATCTATTTGTGATGCCTCGAGTTTTAGAAGCCATCTGAGGTGCTCTTTAGTCCCATGTAGCGTTGTCCAACTTAGGTCCCTTTCCCGGAAGGTTAGGGAAATCTTCCTTGGATGTAGAATCAGGGATTGGCGATTCAGTGCGGGGTTGAGATTGTATTTGCAGTTCTTCATACAATCAGTGTTTGGTGGAGCTTTCTGCCGGCGCAATGGAACATCTACTGCCCCATCTTGGGCTGTCTGTGCCAGCTGGTCATCCAGTTTTTGCTGAAGGCTATGCAGCTGAGAGGATAGGCCGTCAATTCTCTTAAATATACAGTTTAGAGTTCTAATTATTAGATGGAGTTGCTCGCATCCTGTGCAGTCCGATTCGGCTACCAACTCCTCCTTCGGATAGGGACCATCCCCATTTGTGTTACCATTAGCGTTTCCAATTTGTAACGTCTCAGGGGCCTCATCTTCTGATGTTGTTTCAAGGGCAGTTAGAGGATCGAAACGATTTTGAGTTGCTATTGAGTAGGTACATTCCTCGGGGCCTCTCCCTCCTTTAGGTGAACCCTTCCTTAATTGCTTAGGCCTCGGAGAGGATAATGCCTTGTCAGAGTCTCTTGGACGTTTTCCATGGCCCATAAATCAATTTTGCAGGAGAACCGTCGTGGGCACTGTGCTGGGGAGCTCCTTAAATCCTTTAGTCTTCCTCACAAGAATACTACCACTTCCAGGAGAGTGGTGCCATAAAATTACTCACAGGAAGGCAGTCAGTTCAAGCCTCTTCCTTCCCCTCTTCCTTGTTCCTAGGATTTTCGAGACAGCTCGGTTCCAGCAGTCGGGCAAAATTCACTTCGTAGTATGCAATAAACTAAAAGCTAAAGGAAATTGCTGGTCGACAGGGCAGAGGATTTATGCCCAGGAGAACCTTTCACTTATCTCTCCCAGTTAGGGAGGTGGCGGCACAAGTAGCGGGATACTAAAAGATACTAAAAGACAGCCAGCACAGCCAGCAGATCATTAAAACTCACGGATAAAAACAAGGGAGGATAAAAACCGCTTAAAACCACTTAAAACTTTGATAAGGGTAAGCGAAATTACTCGGAAACTACCTTCGCCGCCATGTTGGATCCTCCTCCCTCTGGGTATCACATAACTTTGCCTTTATCTGGGTCACATAACTTTGCCTTTATCAGCCCACAACCAGGGATTGCCCAGGTGCCAAAATTAATTGATTAACTGATTGCCCAGAAGCATGCAGAGCCCTTCCTATAGCAAACCACCAGTGAAGATGTCAAAAGCTCTGCCAAAAGTAAGCCATCCTCGCTCTCCCCTAAGTAGGGCTGGGTGATATCTGGTTTTCAACATCACAATATATCACCAGCTAAATATCTCAATATATCTGCGGCGGCAGAGGGCCTTGCTGGGGGCCCCCGGAACAATGGAGGGTGCACTTCACTTCCCCCACAGCCACCGAGGGCCTTGAGGGTCCCAGCAGCGGTGGAGGGCCTTAAAATGCAAGGAAGTAGTAGATGAAAATATGAAATAAACTTCCATATAATATAAATTCCTTCCAGTAGCACCTTAAAGACCAACTAAGTCAGTTCTTGGTATGAGCTTTCGTGTGCATGCACACTTCTTCAGATACCATATAATATATTTAATATATTTTCAACCAATTTAAAGAGTAGTTTGTGATTTATTAGTCAAGTTGCATCTGCTTTCCCACTCAGAGGTCTAAGTGGAATATTTGCATGCATAAGCCCCACTGAATTCAACTAAACTTACTTTTCCTTTCCTGGGAGTAAGCCTCTTGAATTCAGTAGGACTTATTTGTGAGTAGACACACATTTGCTTGCACTGCTTACCAACAAACACCCTTAGCATCATGCTCACATAGTACCCAACCTCCCATTTCAGCATAAGGCAGCCAGCTAAATCTTCTCCCCTCCACCCCTCCAGAAGCCCTCATCCCACCAATCTCTCTCTCTTTTTATCAAAGGCAGGGAGGGAGGGCAAACAAGCAAAAAGATAGTCTCCTTAAAAACAAAAAAACCCCTTCCTTTTTAATATGGTGGAAAGCTATTTAGGGGGAACCAACAACATAAACACCCCCAGAAAATAAAAACAAAAACTCTTCCCCCTCTTTTTTTCCACAGGTGGGGGTGATTGTGAGGAAGAAAGAAGAGCTTTCCAGTGCTTTATTTATATTCTTTGTATATTTTGCCACTGAATCACTGGAAAGACTCCAGTGAAGCCGATAGAGTTCCTAAGCTCAACAATTCCAGAAACTTTTGGGGTGTCCTGGTCTTTGCTTTTTGAAATATGGTAACCCTAGATCTGCTTAGGAGGGAGGAGGGAGAGACTAAACAAAGCAGGAAACACAGCGCCTTGCTGAAACTCTTATCATGATGTATTCAATGATATGCACAGCCCCCACCCCCAGGGTAGTTTTCTAACCCTCCTCCTAACCCTTACACAAGGTAAAATCTGGTATCTGTTTATAAAAATTTCTTCTTTGGTTTAAAACAACAACTTGCAAAGGCCTTGCTAACTTTTGGCCAAGAGTCACATAGAACTCACCCATCACCTCCAACTGCACGTGCATGAAACTCTCCACCTCGTCGCGGAGGGTGCTGTGGGATCGCAGAGGCACGGGAAGGAAGCCATACACCTCTTTGTTGCACACGTACATCTGAACTTCTAAACAAAGCGGGGAGGAACCACAAAAGGGAGCACATAAAATCAAGATGTCATTGGGCAGCAGAAGACAGACCCCTCTCTGTATCCTTTCCAAGTCAAGGAGTCATGGCCATTGTTATGTTTCACCTCCATATGCATGAAGTTGGACTAATTGGTGATTAAAATAAATTCTGATGGTACACTTGGCAGCCCACAAAATGCTCCAGTACCCTGTTCAAAGATTTAAAACTAGGTGGAGAACCAGCCCAAGGAATCTGCACTATTTGGACTACATGCAATTCTACAGGAGCTCAAAATGTAGGAAGGGGTGCTGAAGTCAGCTTCCCAGGACTCTCGGGAAGCTTCTCTTCTTTTTCAAAGCTTCTGGCCCTTATGTTAATTCTCAATAGCAAAAGAGGTGCCTGAACGAAATTTTCTGTGGTTGGGGCACAGCTTCAGCACCCTTGCCTCTCCCATGACCAACAAACCCAGAGCAAAAAATTCAAAATATTAAAACACAGAAGAACAAAGTATGCAAAATAAGACCAATTTATGATCCCCCCCCCAAGATGCACCATTTATATAGCTTGCAGAAATCCACATCTATTTTTTGTTTTTTGTTGTTGCTAGAAAGGAAAACATATAGCCCTAGTTACGGTGAGGAGCAAAGATCAAAGTAGAACTGGTTGTGCCTGGAAATCCCAAGAATGCCTCCTTGGATTCATGGATTTGTGTTTCTGTTTTGAAGGCACTTGCCTCAGCTGAACTGAACTGGCCCCAAGCAAGCAGGCAGGTAGCAAAGTAGATCTGCTTCTCCTTGCCCATGCTGCCACCTGATTGCCCATTCCATGGCAACACTATCCCAGGTGCAGCAATATTTAAAGCGGAGATGGGGAACCTGTGGTCCTCCAGCTGTTGTGGGAGTACAATTCCCATCCATTCCATCATGACAGCCAACAGTCCGGGATGAAGGGAACTAACCCTGTTTTGAGTCCCACGTGCAGGCAATGGGCCTTTTGGAAACAGAAGCTCCCTGGGAGAGACAGCACCTAGAAAGGAATGCTGTGATCACCAATAGTCAGCATGGATTTCTGAAAAATAAGTCATGTCAGACTAACCTGATCTCGTTTTTTGACAGAATTACAAGCCTGGTAGATGAAGGGAACACAGTGGATGTAGCCTACCTTGATTTCAGCAAGGCATTTGACAAGGTGCCCCATGATATTCTTGTAAAGAAGCTGGTAAAATGCGGTCTTGACTATGCTACCACTCAGTGGATTTGTAACTGGCTGACTGACCGAAGCCAAAGGGTGCTCATCAATGGTTCCTCTTCATCCTGGAGAAGAGTGACTAGTGGGGTGCCACAGGGTTCTGTCTTGGGCCCGGTCTTATTCAACATCTTTATCAACGACTTGGATGATGGACTCAAGGGCATTCTGATCAAATTTGCAGATGACACCGAACTGGGAGGGGTGGCTAACACCCCAAAGGACAGGATCACACTTCAAAACGACCTTGACAGATTAGAGAACTGGGCCAAAACAAACAAGATGAATTTTAACAGGGAGAAATGTAAAGTATTGCACTTGGGCAAAAAAAATGAGAGGCACAAATACAAGATGGGTGGCACCTGGCTTGAGAGCAGTACATGTGAAAAGGATCTAGGAGTCTTGGTTGACCACAAACTTGACATGAGCCAACGGTGTGACGCGGCAGCTAAAAAAGCCAATGCAATTCTGGGCTGCATCAATAGGAGTATAGCATCTAGATCAAGGGAAGTAATAGTGAAGAAGAAGAAGAAGAAGAAGAAGAAGAAGAAGAAGAAGAAGAGGAGGAGTTTGGATTTGATATCCCGCCTTTCACTCCCTTTAAGGAGTCTCAAAGCAGCTAACATTCTCCTTTCCCTTCCTCCCCCACAACAAACACTCTGTGAGGTGAGTGGGGCTGAGAGACTTCAAGGAAGTGTGACTGGCCCAAGGTCACCCAGCAGCTGCATGTGGAGGAGCGGAGACGCGAACCCGGTTACCCAGGATTACGAGACTACCGCTCTTAACCACTACACCACACTGGCTCTCCAGTGCCACTGTATTCTGCTCTGGTCAGACCTCACCTGGAGTACTGTGTCCAGTTCTGGGCACCACAGTTCAAGAAGGACACTGACAAACTGGAACGTGTCCAGAGGAGGGCAACCAAAATGGTCAAAGGCCTGGAAACAATGCCTTATGAGGAACGGCTAAGGGAGCTGGGCATGTTTAGCCTGGAGAAGAGGAGGTTAAGGGGGGATATGATAGCCATGTTCAAATATATAAAAGGATGTCACATAGAGGAGGGAGAAAGGTTGTTTTCTGCTGCTCCAGAGAAGCAGACACGGAGCAATGGATCCAAACTACAAGAAAGAAGATTCCACCTAAACATTAGGAAGAACTTCCTGACAGTAAGAGCTGTTTGACAGTGGAATTTGCTGCCAAGGAGTGTGGTGGAGTCTCCTTCTTTGGAGGTCTTTAAGCAGAGGCTTGACAACCATATGTCAGGAGTGCTCTGATGGTGTTTCCTGCTTGGCAGGGGGTTGGACTCGGTGGCCCTTGTGGTCTCTTCCAACTCTATGATTCTATTCTATGATTCCCTTGAACTCCACACACTTGTCCTTGCCACGAGTGATGCCAGCTGATTGATCAGAGGGTGTGGTTGGGGGGGAAATGGCCTCATGGGCCAAACTGCATCCCCAGGGAAGGTAAGACTGACCCCCTGGCCAGATGTTCCCTACCTCTGGAGTAATAGAATCATAGAATCATAGAGTTGGAAGAGACCACAAGGGCCATCGAGTCCAACCCCCTGCCAATAATTTCCACAGGGTGCTATTTCCTAACAGCAGGGAGCAGCATGGGGCTATCCAATCTTCTTCTCCTGGCTTCAAAGAGCAGCAGTTGTATGTGATGAGAATGGAGTGTTTCTAGCAGGCAACAAGTTGGGGACTGAAGAAATACTGTGGCTCAATGGTGGAGGACGTGTCTTGCAAGCAAAAACCCTGAGGTCCAATCCTAGGTGTTTCCAGGCAGGGCTACAAGGGACTTTTGCCTGAAACCTCGGAGAGCTGTAGCCAGTCACTATTGATAATGCTGAATTAGACTGGCGAATAGTTTCATAGAATCATAGAGATGCAATGTTGGGAGGGACCATAAGGAGCATCTGCTCCAACCTCCTGCAATGATGAAATCACAGTATGACTAGGCATATGGCAGCTTCCTGCGCCCCTATTTTCCAAGGCAAAATAAGGGAAAGTATGCAGCTATGCTGAAGAATTGTCTGCAAGGCAGCTCAACAAAGAAAAACCATCTCAATTAATCTTGTTGATCCTCACAAACAGATGCCTCTGCGAGGCCAACACACACAAACCAAGACGGCATCCTTCTCTGTCAGCAAAGATAGGGCTTTGACTCACCTGCCTGCCTGCAGGCAAAGGCAAAGACGATGATGTCATCAAATGCCCAGGTGTAATCCGGATGGGGTGGGTAGAAGACAAGGCTCCGAGTGGCCTCTTTCTGCAGGTTGATAAGAAAGGTGGAGTGCACCATGGGAACAGCAAAGCAGCCCTGGCGGTCTCGCTTCCTGATGGGGATGTAAGCAGGCGTGCGCTTGTAATAGCCCTAGGAGAAGCAGAATGGAAATTCCACATGAGATTTTCTGCAATGAGAAGCAGGAATAAAGCCCAGCCTAGGAAAACTTGCAACACTTCAGCATCATGTGCAAAATGAGTCTTTGTGCTGAATTATATGAACAGTAAGGCAGGAGAAGGGACGCAGGTGGCGCTGTGGGTTAAAGCCTCAGCGCCTAGGACTTGCCGATCGAAAGGTCGGCGGTTCGAATCCCTGCGGCGGGGTGCGCTCCTGCTGCTCGGTCCCAGCGCCTGCCAACCTAGCAGTTCGAAAGCACCTCCGGGTGCAAGTAGATAAATAGGGACCGCTTACCAGCGGGAAGGTAAACGGCATTTCCGTGTGCGGCTCTGGCTCACCAGATGCAGCTTTGTCATGCTGGCCACGTGACCTGGAAGTGTCTCCGGACAGCGCTGGCCCCTGGCCTCTTAAGTGAGATGGGCGCACAACCCCAGAGTCTGTCAAGACTGGCCCGTACGGGCAGGGGTACCTTTACCTTTAAGGCAGGAGAAACGGGGTTTCCGTGTGCTGCTCTGGTTCGCCAGAAGCGACTTAGTCATGCTGGCCACATGACCCAGAAGCTCTCTGCGGACAAACGCCGGCTCCCTCGGCCTATAGAGCAAGATAAGCACCACAAGCCCAGAGTTGTCTGCAACTGGACTTAACGGTCAGGGGTCCCTTTACCTTTAAGGCAGGAGCATAAAAAAACAGTCTCATACATGATGACAGCACTTAAGAGCTCTAGCTGCACGGTTTTTAAAAGACTTGCCTCTATAGTTAAACTAACACATTGTATTAGATCTAAAGAAAAAAGATAGCAAAATTAATTCAGAAGATATTGGTCCTCTTTTACCATGTACTGTAAAAAGAAGCCACTGTTTCCAAAAACACACCATGGACACACAATTTTTTGATATCAATTGATGTTTACACTTTTCCAATAGGGTCAAGTCAGAACTTGCTTTCTTGGTTCATGTCATAGCTGTTGCAACAAAATGCATAACCTCATTATCTTGCATATCTATAGCAGAGAATATTTCAAGGAAATGTGCAAGCATGGATTTAATTTTAACTTGTGTTTAAATACCTCATTATCTTTTTATGGCTCTAGGTGCTTGATTCTTAATTTGAAGAACATATCCTTTTCTTAAATAAACATTTTTTCAATGAATGAGTGCAGATGCTCATCATCCTTGATCCACACACAAAGAGAGATTCTGAAAAAGTGAGAACTGTATTGGCTAGGAGGCAAGGAAGTTGCAGAGAATATGCCTGGTAGATATTTCTCTGTGTTGAATTTGTTGAAGGACAGAAGATCGTTGAGGTCATGTCAGCTGACAATGTGCTTAGCCATGGATATACCAAGTCCTTCATGCCTACTGCCTCAATCATAGTCTTTGGCTGTGGTCTCAGGCACACATGGCAAGAACAGAGTTAAACCAGAGGCTGGGATCCACCTACCTGAGAGGTCATCCCACACCAAAAGTTTGAATAGGCTGCCCGTGAGTCCAGCATCGGAGCCACCACAGTCTTGTTCTCAGCTATCAAAAGGCCCAGAGTGTCAGGGTTCGTCAGGAGATTGTCTGCATCCACAAACTGCAGAATTATGCAGCAAGAAAAAGAAAAGTCAGTTCTACAGCAGCTGTTCCAGTTTAAATGTTGTGAATCCCCAAGGTCCAAGGTTGCTGGTGAGTAAGAAACCTTAGCCAACAAATTACTGTGCCCCTGTCTTAGGACCTCAACTTCTAACCTATGCTTACGATATGCCAACATTTTAAAACTGGCAGCTGCTGGGCCAAATCTGGACCCAGGAGATTTTGGTCCAGCAGATGCAGCCTTGAGATCCAATTGCCAGAAAAATAACTTTTCAGAAAGGAAGGACAGGTATGAAAATGAGAGGCGACAGCTGTGATGTCAGTGAAAGAGAAAAATAAGGATGGTGAGGAGTCAGCCATCTGCTTGGCAAGGGAAAGACATGTTGCCCCCCCCCCACCTTTCTTATTGCCCCCTATACCTTCTCAGAAGGAAGGGGACCCCAAACTTGGATGGCAGCTGCTTTTCCAAGGGGCATTATATGTACCTTCTCATGGTCACTATTTAGTAGGGACCAAGGCTTTGATATTCTGGTACCTGTTCCTGGTAAATTCTTGTCCGTATTTTGCTTGCAAGGGCAGCTTTGGGGATAACCACCATTGTAGCACAAGAAGCTAGAACATTCAAGCTACTAGTCATTCCTATGCAGGAGGCAGAGACGTGAATGTGTGAGCAAAGAGCACTAAGGCTCCATGGAATTCACAGCCTGCCATTTTCCAGCTGGCAATATTTATTTTCGTCTGCAGTGCGAGGCACCCGTTTGCTTTCCTTTTAACTAAAAGCACCAGACCATCTTAGCTTCTAAAACAGCATAGGACAGTATATTGTGAGGCCATTAAAATGCAGAAAGTGGAGGAGGCCCTTTTCTGCACATGTAACACAAGGAGGACGCTACTCAGATTGCTGTAAAAACAAATGGCAGAGTGTGTCCCTTTTTTCATCTGTGAAACAGAAGGAGGTATGCTTGGCTTGGAGGACAACTACAAGAAAAGCCAGCTTAAGCATGCGAGGACACTCCTTCCATAAGAAATCCTTTGAGGAACTGTGCAGGAACTGAGGTCCATTGTGGGCTTATCTCCTAAGAGCCAAGGTACTGCTAGGATTAAAAGAAACTTGATGACATCTCCACAAACAAACAGGTGCCTCTGCTTTTCATGAGCAGGGCAGCTCCCTCCAGCCCTAGCAAGAAACACAGAGACACACAAATCACTCCCTGCCAGCAATTCTGGGCTGCAGGCCAGCACCTAATTCCAGAACAGAAGTACAAGGCATGACAATCCAAGGGGGCTGGCTCCCAGTGAGAACAGCTGGACTTCTACCACTCCATCCCAAAATCCCACCCCAGTTGTGCTTGCCCAGGACTGAAAAGCACCAAGGGAAAGAGCAGCCCACATAAGAATGTCGGCTGCGCCCCCAGCGAGGCAAGGCTGAGGAGGTCAGGGGGCACAAAGGGGCATTGGAGACAGGGAAGTGGCATCATCGCCCCCAGAGATATTCCACTCTGTACTAGAAGAATCAGGTGAGGCAAGGCAGGGCATCACCTGCTGTGATCTGCATTGGATAGTTTCCTTTTAATGCCAGATTTGGCAGTATTTGCATAACAGCAAAGTGGCAGAAGTAAAGAGCTGGATAAGATCAATGGACACGGCACTGCCGAGGCAAAGCCAGTCTCACCCCAGAAATGAAGGGCCAGCCGTGAGCTCTCTTCTTCTGTTACTTTTGTCCTCAACCAAAATCTTATTACAAGAAATTGAGGGTTCTGACCAAATACCACATTTGGTTTTGAGAAGAGGTCTTTCCCCACTGGAGGGCTGGGGCGGGGGGCAGAAAGGCCGCCTTTCCCTATGGAAAGGGCTGTGACTTGAGATCTCTAATGGAGGGACCACCAAGCTTTTCGGCCAGTGGTCACTGCAACTGTTCCCCCACCCCCCGCACTTCACTTAGAATCATAGAGTTGGGAGAGACCACAAGGGCCATCGAGTCCAACCCCCTGCCAAGCAGGAAACACCATCAGAGCACTCCTGACATATGGTTGTCAAGCCTCTGCTTAAAGACCTCCAAAGAAGGAGACTCCACCACACTCCTTGGCAGCAAATTCCACTGTCAAACAGCTGTTACTGTCAGGAAGTTCTTCCTAATGTTTAGGTGGAATCTTCTTTCTTGTAGTTTGGATCCATTGCTCCATCCATTGTAGTTTGGGATCTAACAATTCTGTTTCCAATTTTGATTTTTCCACCTGGAAGCCAAGTTTTTTGTCCAAATTATATGCCTCCATTATGTGGTAGTAATGGAGCCAGTCTCGCACTCTATTTTTTAATTTTTCTTTTTAAAAAAAAAAAAAGATTTTTATTAAGGTTTCAACAGATTTTATAATAACAAACAAGACAAAACCACACAACAAACAATAAACGATAAAAAACACAAAAACCAAACAAAAATATATAAGTTCAACTCTTAATTTCATATAACTTACTTTCCTGACTTCCTCACCTCTCCCTTTTCTGTATTCAAATTTCCAATTTAGTTTCAGCAAATTCTTCCTCTATTTTCACTAATTTTAATATTTCTTAATTTCTTTTAAATTAACCATTCCCACTGCTGTCCACTTATCTTCTAATCCCCCATCATTTGATTAATTTAACTGTGTTTCTTTACTTGTTACTCATAAAACATCTTTGCACATTCCTTTCAGCTTTGTCACTAATGCCACATTATCTCACTATCCTGCATCACTTTAACATTCAAATAATTTACAATGTTTTTGCAGATAATCTTTAAATTTCTTCCATTCTTCTTCTGTTTGTTCTTCTCCCATGTCACGGATTCTGCCAGTCATTTCTGCCAATTCCATGTAGTCTATCAATTGCATCTGCCATTCTTCCAAGGTGGGCAAATTTTGTGTCTTCCAATACGTTGCGATAAGTATTCTTGCTGCTGTTGTTGCATACATAAATAAGGTTCTATCCTTCTTTAACACCTTCTGGCCAACAATGCCCAAGAGGAAGGCCTCTGGTTTCTTAAGAAAGGTATACTTAAATACCTTTTTCAGTTCATTATAGATCATTTCCCAGAAAGCCTTAACCTTTGGGCACGTCCACCAGAGGTGAAAGAATGTTCCCTCAGTTTCCTTACATTTCCAACACTTATTGTCAGGCAAATGATATATCTTTGCAAGCTTGACTGGTGTCATGTACCACCTGTAAATCATTTTCATAATATTTTCTTTCAAGGCATTACATGCCGTGAATTTCACACCAGTGGTCCATAACCGTTCCCAGTCAGCAAACATAATGTTATAACCAATGTCTTGTGCCCACTTAATCATAGCTGATTTGACCGTTTCATCCAGAGTATTCCATTTTAACAGCAAGTTGTACATTCTTGACAGTACCTTAGTTTTAGGTTCTAACAATTCCGTTTCTAATTTCGATTTTTCCACCTGGAAACCTAATTTCTTGTCTATATTAAAGACCTCTCTGATTTGGTAATAGTGTAGCCAGTCTCGCACTTTATCTTTTAATTTCTCAAAACTCTGCAATCTCCATGTATCTCCATCATGTTCTAATATCTCCCAATATTTCGGCCATTTGGCCTCCATATTGAGTCTTTTCAGAGCCTTAGCTTCCATAGGTGACAACCACCTTGGGGTCTTGTTTTCTAATAAATCTTTATATCTTGTCCAGACATTAAAAACTGCTTTCCTGACAATATGGTTCTTAAATGCTTTATGAGCTCTAACCTTGTCATACCACAAATATGCATGCCACCCAAACGCATTGTTGAACCCTTCCAAATCCAGAATGTCAGTGTTTTCAAGAAGTAGCCAGTCCTTTATCCAGCAGAAAGCTGCTGATTCATAATATAACTTCATGTCTGGCAGGGCAAACCCCCCTTTCTTTAGCATCAGTCAGTATTTTAAATTTTATTCTGGGCTTTTTGCCCTGCCAGACAAATTTAGAAATTTTTTAATCTGTCTCCCTCTTGTTCCAGAATTTCCCAATATTTCGGCCATTTGGCGTCCATATTGAGTTTTTTCTGAGCCTTCACTTCCATTGGTGACAACCATCTTGGGGTTTTATTTTCTAACAAGTCCTTATATCTTATCCAGACATTAAACAGTGCTTTTCTGACAATATGGTTTTTAAACGCTTTATGTGCTTTGACCTTATCGTACCACAGATATGCATGCCAACCAAATACATTGTTGAAACCTTCTAAGTCCAACATCAGTATTTTCAAGAAGCAGCCATTCTCTCAGCCAGCAAAAAGCAGCTGATTCATAATTAAGTTTAAGGTCTGGCAGGGCAAATCCACCTCTTTCTTTAGCATCAGTTAATATCTTAAATTTTATTTGAGGCTTCTTGCCCTGCCAGACGAATCTGGAGATATCTCTCTGCCACTTCTTGAAACAGTCCATTTTATCCAAGATTTGCAATGTTTGAAACAAAAACAGCATCCTTGGCAATACGTTCATTTTTATCACAGCAATTCAGCCTAACAGTGATAACTTCAGATTTGACCATATTTCTAAGTCCTTTTTCACTTCAATCCAACATTTTCCATAGTTGTCCTTAAATAATTTCACATTCTTAGCAGTCATGTTAACCCCCAAATATTTCACTTTCTTAACCAGTGTTAATCCTGTCTCCTTCTGAAACTTATCTCTCTCAATCACATTTAGATTTTTCTCTAAGACCTTAGTTTTCATCTTGTTCAACTTAAAGCCTGCTACCTGACCAAATTCTTGAATCAGTTCCAGTACTCTTTTAGTACTAGATTCTGGCTCCTGTAAAATCAATACCAAATCATCAGCAAATGCTTTCAGTTTGTACTGTTTAGCTCCCACTTGTATACCTTTAACCAATTGGTCCCTTCTAATCATATTTAGCAGAACTTCCAGGACCGATATAAAAAGCAATGGAGAGATTGGGCAACCTTGTCGTGTCCCTTTCTCAATCTTAAATTCTTCCATCACTACATTATTCACAATTAATTTAGCCTTTTGTTCTGAGTAAATTGCACCTATACCATTTCAAAAACCTTGACCTACCCCCATCCCCTGTAGATTCTTCTTCATAAAACTCCAAGAAATATTGTCAAAGGCTTTCTCCGCGTCCACAAATATCAGAACTGCTTTAGTATTAATATTCACTTGTAGTTTTTCTAAGATATTAATTATGTTCCTCGTATTGTCAGACAAATGTCTGCCCGGGAGAAAGCCCGCTTGGTCTTTATGAATTTCTTCTGCTAACACCTTTTTTAATCTTTTAGCCAAAATATCTGCAAAAAAATTATAATCCACATTAAGCAGCAATATGGGACGGTAGTTCTTAAGCTGTGTCTTTTCAGTCTCTGTTTTCGGTATAAGTGTAATATAAGCTTCCTTCCATGACTCTGGTGCCCTTTTCCCTTCCAGTATTTCATTACAGACTTCCTTTAAAGGTTGTATTAACCATTCTTTCAGAGATCTGTAATATCTTGAAGTCAAACCATCCGGTCCTGGAGATTTACCTAATTGCATGTTCTGAATGGCCCCTTCTACTTCCTGCTCCGTTATTTTGTAATTCAGCATTAGCTTATTTTCCTGAGAGATTTTTTGTAGTCCATTTGTTTTCAAAAATCGATCAATGTCCATTTCTTTCTGCGTCTCCTGTGTATATAGTTGTTTAAAGTACCTCTGGAAGCATTTTCTGATCTCCACTGGATTCTGTATATTCTTTCCTTCCACTTCCAAATTCATAATGGTATTGAGTTTTTGTCTTTTTTTCATTTGCCAAGCCAACAATTTTCCGCACTTATTTGCCAATTCAAATGTCTTTTGTCTCATCTGTTTAATCTTCCATTCTATTTCCTGATTCATCATTTTCATATATTGTACTTGATATAACTTTATCTCTTTCAGGATCTCCTGCGACTTTGGTTTCGCTCTCACTTTCTTCTCTCCTTCCTTTATTTTCTCCAGGATTTTATCTTTTTTCTCATTTTGAGCTCTCTTCTTGATTGCATTCTGTTGTATCAGAAATCCTCTCATAACCGCTTTACTTGCGTCCCAGATTACTCTTTTTTCCACAGTAGCATTCATATTATCTCAAAATAGTCTCTCAAAGTTTTTTGGGCCTTCTTAGTCACTTCTTCGTTCCTAAACAAAGTATCATTCATCCTCCATCTAAAGGAACCAATTGGCGTCAGTTTCATTTCCATCTTCACAGCATTGTGGTCGGAGCAAGTTTTGGGACAGATTTCCACTTTACTGATCTTCGGAACTAGTCCTCTAGTTACCCAAATTTGGTCAATTCTTGTCCATGTCATTTTGGCCTCAGAGAAGAAAGTTCCCTCTCTTCCCAGAGAATTCTTCATTCTCCAGATGTCAACTAAATCCATATTTTCCGTCATGTCAAAGAAGGTTTTTGGTAGTCTACCATCCTTGGTGACTACCTGTCTCTGTGCCTTGTCCATGTTTGTAGACACCACTCCATTCATATCTCCCATCAAAATCATATTGTAATCCATGTAGTCCATCAGAGTCTGGGCTGTGTTTCCTCTGTGTTTCCTCTGCTGGATCATTTGCTCCAAATTCTTCAGGTCGGGCATTGTTTTCTTTATCAGAGAAGACTGAGGCAAAGAAGGCATTGAGGAGTTCAGCCCTTTCTGTGTCCCCTGTTTGCATTTCACCATCTTCTCCTCTGAGTGACCCCACTGTTTCTTTGTTCTTCCTTTTGCTACGAACATACCCATAAAAGCCTTTTTTGTTGCTTTTAACCTCTCTAGCAAGCCTGAGTTCATTCTGTGCTTTAGCTTTTCTGACTTTGTGTCTACATGTGCTGGCTATTTGTTTGAATTCCTCTTTGGTGGTTTCCCCCCTTTTCCATTTTTTGTACACATCCTTTTTTTAATCTTAACTCAGTTAAAAGTTCTTTAGATAGCCACCCTGGCTTCTTTAGGCACCTTCCATGTTTCCGTCTCATTGGTATTGCCTAAAGTTGTGCTTTTACTATCTCCCTATTAACAAACTCCCAGCCATCATGAACTCCCTTTCCTTTTAGTATTACTGTCCATGGGATTTCACCCAGCACTTCCCTAAGTTTTATGAAGTCGGCTTTCTTAAAGTAAAGAAATTGAGTCCTAGTATGCTTGGCTGCTCCTTTCCGCTGTATTGTAAACTTCAGAAGAGCATGATCACTCGCGCCTAATGATCCTTCCACTTCTACCCCACTAACCAGGTCATCAACATTGGTTAGGACCAGATCTAAAATGGCTGTTCCTCTTGTTGCTTCTCCCACTTTCTGGACAATGAAGTTGTCTGCAAGGCCAGTGAGGAATCTGTTTGACCTTATGCTCTTGGCTGAGTTTGACATCCAACAAATATCCGGGTAATTGAAGTCCCCCATTACTACTATCTCCCTTCCTTTTGCATGCTTGGCCATCTGTTCCAGGAAGGCATCATCTATGTCCTCCGTTTGGCTTGGGGATCTATAGTAAACTCCCACAATGAGGTCTTTGTTATTCTTCTCTCCCTTAATTTTGACCCAAATGCTCTCACTTTGGCTTTGAGGTTCTAAATCTTGGATCTCTTCACAGGTATACACATCCCTGACATATAACACCACTCCTCCTCCTTTCTTGTCTGGTCTGTTTCTCTGAAATAGATTGTATCCCTCCATTATTACATTCCAATCGTGGGACTTATCCCACCAGGTTTCAGTGATGCCTATTATGTCATATTTAGTTTGCTGTACCAAGAGCTCAAGCTCATCTTGTTTATTTCTCATGCTTTGCGCATTAGTGTACAGACATTGAAGTCCATTAATCATTCCCCCGTGTCTCTTTATTTAAGGATTTTTTCCTCCCACCACTAGGTCTGCGTGCTGTTTGCTCCATTTGGTCTATGACATTTGGATAGTCATCTTCATCAATTGATAGACTCCTACCTTCAGGAGCACTGTCTCCCTCCCCCACATTAGTCAGTTTAAAGCCCTCCTGATGAGGTTTCTGAGATTTTTGGCAAAAACATTCCTCCCAACCGTTGTGAGGTGCAGCCCATCGCTTGCCAGAAGTCCATCTTCAAGAAACTGCAGTCCGTGATCTAAGAATCCAAACCGTTCCTGTTTACACCATTTGCGAAGCCAGCTGTTCACTTCCAATATTTTTCCCTCTCTCACTGTGCCACGTCGTTCAACTGGGAGGACAGATGAGATGACAATTTGTGCATTTAATTGCTTAAATCCCCTGCCCAGAGCCTCGTAATATCTTTTGATCTTCTGGAGGCTATTGCTTGCAGTGTCGTTGGTTCCCACATGAACCAAGAGGAAAGGGTATTTGTCAGTGGGTTTTATGATTCCTTGCAGTCATTCAGTTACATCTTGGATCTTAGCCCCGGGGAGACAGCACACCTCCCGAGACATCTTGTCAGGCCCACAGATCACTGCTTCTGTTCCCCTACCACCACTACACGCCTCCTCTTAGGTTTGGTTGGGGTTCTTCCGTGAGCTGTCCGTTCCAAGGTCGCCTGCACATTCCCTGAGGACTGACTTTGCTGCTCGTCTTCATATACCTGATCGACTGTAATGAGGGAGAGATCCTCAAATGGAGTCTGTTCTTCGTCTTTCATGCTAGGGGAGAGGACTTCAAAGCGATTGTGTATTTCTAAACAATCAGAGCGAACCCTGGGCCTCCTACTTCTTTGAGTCACGTTTCTCCATATATCTGGCTCCTGTGTTGGTGAACTAGCCTCCTTCTCAGGGGAGTCCCCTGTCCTTGGTAGAGACTGTGTTCTCTGTTGCTTCCAAGAAGAGCTCCAGCTCTCTAATTCTTTGGAGCGTAGCTACACGTTCCTCCAGTTGCTGGACTTTGTCTTTTAAGAGGGCAATCAACATACAATTGCTGCAGGTAAAGCTGCCTGCAACCTTTGGCAAGAAAGGTTTTCTTTCCCCAGGCAAAGGAAGAGAGAAAAGTGCAAACATACATGCTTCACTTTCCCAAGGGATCCGGTTAAAAGTCAGATCCAGCAGAATTATCCAGAGGTTTGGGAGGCCCTCAGGGCTGAAAGAGGAAATGAAGTAAAGTGTTGCTCCACCAACTTCTGCTTTCAGTTCTATGTACTTTTCTGAAGAGAGACGGGTGACCTCATCACTTCATGACTCAGGAGGAAGACCATGGGTGGGGGGCTCAGAGGCTTGGTAGGAACAGGGGAAATGCCGTGAGGGCACCTTGCACCCACAGGCGTCATCTTAGCAACCTCTGCCCTAGGGCCCTTGGCGGCACACGCATCCTTCCCTTCTCTGTGCAACATCAGGGGCCCTTGGCTTGGCCAAAGCTACTTCCCAGGTCAAAGGGGAGGCCCTGGTTCAGAATGTATTGAAAGCTTGGAAACAAGTCTGCTCACTTCTCCCAAATTTCCTTGGGAGGTGGGGGATGTAAGAAAACAATCCTCAGCGCTTAGGCAAATTACTCACAAAGAGCTTCACATCATTCTCCGTAATCCCTACAACAACCCTATAAAGCTAAGTCAGAATTATCATCTTCAGATTTCCGCTTTGCCTGGGGTGGGGTGAAGAGGGATTATCACGGCAAAGGTGTTTTATTACCTGAAGTCAAAAATCCAAAAACATCATTCCCACCTACAATTAACGCAGGGAATGAACCACAGGGAAAGGAACAGCTGCACAATCTGACAGAAGCAAAAAGTGGGGCTGGTTTGAAAGGAGGCATTCCCAGCCCAAACACTATAACCATTAAATGACACAGTTGTTTACTGAAGCATCCCTAGAAAAGTCAGGCTTGTTTCCCAGCCATGGGAATTAAAACTGCACAACCCACACTGGTCTCCAGATTATCTCTCTCAGCTGTGCGGCTGAGCAGGGCACTAGCATGCGCTGAAAGCCCTCCTGGATGTGCAGACTGCTGGGCTGCCACACAGCATACAGTGATGCCCTAAATCAAGGTCCCTGGAAGTCAGTCATCAGATCTTAGAAATGCAGCTCCCCCACCCTGGCTTCTCTCCCAAGCCTCTCCTTACCAGGATGTAGTCAGCCCACATGTCCCGCGCAGACTGCAGCGCTGCCTGGCGAAGCTTCATGACATGTTCATAACGGGAATTGGACCAGTGCTTGGGACCTTCCTCATCCAGATAGGACCTGCCAGGGACAGCGAGGCTCAGGGTGAGGTCACATAAAGAAATCACCTTCTTCCCCACCCTACCTGCCCCAACAGAGGAATCTAGATGCGCTAAATGCCAACGGATGGGGGATACCCAACAAAGTGCTTCAGCCAGCACAAGGTTTTCTACAGAACGTCTCCCTCTCCCATGCATCCCCATGCCCTCTCCAGATCTGCTCTGGAGGGTTGAGAGAGGCCCCCAGAACAGATGGGGGGAGTGCCATTGCACTAGTGGAAGCATTTTGCTACCCCAAGGGATTTTGTGACCTTCATCAGTTGGCTCTTATCCTTATGACACAGATAAGCTTGAAAAACACGGAGAGTAGGTGCTGAAAGCAGAAGAGGCTGCTAAGGTCCTTTACATACTTACCTGTGAGCAAGTGCCATGAAATCTGGTAGGACTTATTTCTGAGTAGACGTAGACTGGATTACAGTGTAAAGGTTTCCAGTGTCTTGGCACTGCAAAGAATCTTGCCTTTCCTCAGAACTAGTAAAATAGATTTAGTTCAAATTGCAGAATTGTGTAAAACAAGAGGAAACTACACAACTCTGTTCAATTTGCATAGTTTATACTAGAAGCAGAAGCTGCTTTTCCTTGCACAGAATTTGAATTCATTTTATTTTTAAATGCAGAGTAAACACAGCCTGGCCACAGGGTATCATTCGCCAGAAGCCTCGTTTGGGCCATTCATCCGTGGCCACAATGTGCAGTTTTGATGTGCCTGTGGTGCAGCGTCCGAGGTGCATGCCCTGCCTTGCTGAACAGAGCCGTCCAGAGGAACGGGGTGGGGCTACCCAAGTTGACTCGCTTATGCAATCCACCCACCCTTTTCTGCAAGCTGCCCATCAACAAGGCTATGTCTGCAAAACATAAAGCAAAAAAACAAGTTTGTGGAACTCAGCCACAGAGCAGTCTCTGTGTTCTCACTCTCTCCTTGGGAATTGGATCCCTCTTCAAATCAAGTTTCTGTTTTCTTTTCCCTTCTCTTCACCTCTCCCCACAAATACTGGAGCCCCTTTTCTCTCCTCCCTTCCCCACAATGCTGGTTTGCTCACCTGGGTTGCTCCATGGGCCGCCACTCCACCGAGTGATACATGTTTTGTACATTCATCAGCCATTCCCGAAGCACAGCTGTCGTGTTGTCCACATTGTGATCAGTTGCCACCCTAAAAGACACGCAAGGCAATGGATTTGGAAGTTTCATTCCTCCCCACCTCACACTTCCAGGCTTGCAAACAGCCACTTGCCAAGGTTACCCAAAATGTAGGACACCAGTATTTTAGCATCTGCACAGGTTTCTAACTGGGCACAAATTTCATTTGAAAATGTATACCCCACACTTTGAATAATTTCTTCCAGAGCACAGCTTACAGTCTCCAAGAAAAACCAACCCACTTGATGATTAAAAAAATGTACAAAATTACAGTTCAGCTAAAGAAAAAACAAGCATAGAAAGTGAAGTACAAGAAACAGAAGATAAAACAGTGAAAGAAAAACTCAAGCTTGGGAAGGTTTGGGAGAAACACTTTTGACAAATGTAAAAACACAACAAAGTTGGGGTCTACTTCACTCAGGGGAGGAGGATCTCAGAGAACTGGTGCTGCAACGTCAAAAGCAGATGCTCGAGTCACAGCATGCAGGCATGTGCAGCACCATCAAGAGCCCTTCCTGGCTTAGGAAAGCAATTCCCTTCAGAGAAGAAAAGGCCCACACAAAGGCAAGTTTCCAGAAATGGCTCTCGAGTTCCCACGCCTTCTCCAGAAGACTCTGCCTCCCTCCCACTGTGCCACTCTCACGCCATGGAGCCTGGTCCTCTTCCTTCCCCCTGCATCCATTTCCCCACGTGTATTTTATCTGTGGATCAGCAAATCTGCTGCCTCTTTGGACAGCCCTGTCCTGAAGGCCCAAAGCAGCAATGGGAATCCTGCGGCCCAATAACTGCACTTGGCTCCACGCGGTAGTGGTGGGGGGGGGGGGACAAGAGAACAAAGGATGTCCTGCCCAGCTCCAGCTCCCACCCACCACCCGTGAGTGCCCCAGCTATGATTACCCCACCATATTTGTAAAAGATCAGACAGCACTCCTCATTCCAAGCCAGGATGAGACATCCTAAGCCCATAGCATCTGATATTTTAGAAACTCCTGTCAGCTCCAGTCAGTGTGGAGATCTGTGTGAGCCGATCTCACAGTTCTTCAGGCCATGTATGTTGAGGATCACGTTTCTTGCGGATTAATTTGTTGACTGTAACGAACCTCCTCCCAAACCTTGCTACTTACAATGAGTATGTTTCTTATTCTTATGTGCATCATGATCCTTACATCTCCCTAAACCTGACAAATTGCCACCTATAACTTTGCCTCCATTCTTCATTAGGATGAGCCACCGCCCCATCAGATCAGGGCCTCTTGGGGCTGTCAAGCCACTCAGATCCTCCTGGCCAGCTGCCAGAACAGGAGAGGGGGAGACAGAAGGCCGGCCAGTGTTTCCTTTTACCACACTTTCCATAGCTGCAAGATGTTTCAGTAATGAAATGTTGGGGGGCACTTTGCACATGTTCTGAAGTATCATATTACATATTTTTGAGATGGATTCTGACTTAGGCTGCCAGCCATTATAGAGAGCGATGTTGGTGCCCAAAGGCTTGCAAACCAATTTCACAGTGAACGACGATTTTGGGTCCACTGAACATCAACCAAAAACTAGGCACAGCCTCAAAAACCACACAAAATTAATATATGATATTAAACGTATCTACTTGCTGGGTGTGTTTTAAAAAGTATCAAAGCAGGCAAGGAAGGGGAAAATTAACCCTGCCCTTCCTTACTGTGATACAGTATCTGTTTGGGTGGAGGGCATTTTGGTGCCAAAGTGACTGTCAGCTTCAGAAGAGGGATTTTATTCAAGACCACCATCAAGGGAGGGATCAATTATCAGCCACTACTGCTGATATAATTCACATTTTTTAAAAGCTGCTTATTAAATCCAAAGAAATACAGTATTTTGATAAATATTGAAAATAAAATGGAAATTCACTTTTGAATTCCAGCCTGCGGGTGGAATTGGCTGCAAAACAACGTCAGCCCAAGCCACTCATGTACAGTAATCTTGGCAAACAGGCAGGCAAACTTTTGTTTGCTGTCCTTACTGACATTTCCTCTCCCCTTCCTCCAGCTGGCTACTCTGTGTGCAAACCGTTTTTGCTCTGTTTTTTGAAGACTGGTAATTTTCATGTGCTCATTCCCAAAGCTGCTTTCTAATCTTTCATGGAGTAGACAGGAAGGCGAAGTTCTGCAGCCTCAAGCCACTTTCTGAGTCACAAGCGGGGAGCTGCTCTTGCACCCGAGTTCTGCTTCCACTGGATGCCAGACTACATGGGCCAAAGCCCGCCAAATGCATGCATGCACAGAGGCATACTGGGTGGTGGCTGGAGGTGGCTGTTTTCTTCCCCGAGTACGGACTCAATCGTCGCAGCAACACGGCTCAACCCATATTTACTGGTAACTAAAAAAGCAAGGGACATGGGTGGCACTGTGGGTTAAACCACAGAGCCTAGGACTAGTCAATCAGAAGGTTGGTGGTTCGAATCCCCGCAATGACGGGGTGAGCTCCCGTTGCTTTGTCCCAGCTCCTGCCAACCTAGCAGTTTGAAGCACGCCAAAGTGCAAGTAGATAAATAGGTACTGCTCCGGCAGGAAGGTAAACGGCGTTTTCGTACGCAGCTCTGGTTCACCAGAAGTGGCTTAGTCATGCTGGCCACATGACCCGGAAGCTCCCTTGGCCAATAAAGCGAGATGAGCACTGCAACCCCAGAGTTGGTCCCGACTGGACCTAATGGTCAGGGGTCCCTTTACCCTAAAAAAAGGGAGGGAGTTGAAAGTGGGGTGTGGAGCGTGGACGCGCGGCTCCACAAGTTCCGGATGGCCATTGGCCCTGCTTGCTTGAGCTGAGTTTCCTGCATGGCAGGGGGTTGGTCTAGATGACCCTCGGTGTCCTCCCCCCCTCTACACTGCTAGGATTCCGGGCGAAACATGCGCTTGGCAGCCGCACAGCCATCATCCGGGTGTCGCGGCTCGGAGCGGCCTCCTCGCGAGCAAGCTGCGCGGCGAGCGCGCTGGGCTTTCGGCGGCGGGCGAGGCTGCGCGGGAACTGCGCGATGGGAAGCGGCTCCTGGGACTGGGCCGCCCGGCAAGCCCGGCCCTTCGCTCGCTCGCTCGCTCACTCACCAAAGCGCCAGGCGGTCCTTGGGATGGCGCAGCCTCTCCAGGCAGCCGAGCGCGGCGGGCAGCGAGTGCGCCGCGTTGCGCGCCAGCAGGGCCAGCAGGACGCGCGGCGGCCGCGCCGGAGACTCGGGCACCCAGCGCTCCTCCGGGAAGTAGCCGCGCGCCCGCCCGCCGCTCCACGCCAGCAGCGCCGCCAGCGCCAGCCACGCACCCCGGCGCGGCCCCGCCGCCGCCGCCGCCGCCATCGCCTCGCCCGGAGCACCAAGCGCCGCCTTCCCGGCAGGAAGCAGCCGCCCCCGAAGGCGGCCCTCCGACACCAACGCCAGGCCGGCGGGGCGGCGGCGCGCCTCGCTCCTTTCCGGAGGACGCGCCCGGGCTGCGCGCTCCCAGCAGCATCCTCCGGACGCAGAGGCGCTTCGCAGAAGGGGGCGGCTTTGCTTAGGCGGGCAGAGACGGTTGGGGACAACGGCTTTTTGGTTTTTTGAATACTGGATCTTCCTCCGCAAGGGCAAATCCCGATTACATAGCGGGGGCGGGGCGGTATATTTATAGAGACAGATTTATAAACCACTTAACTCTCTACAACAGTGCATAAAATTAAAATGTAAATATAAACAACTTAAAGACACCCCCCCAAAAAAAAAAATCCCACAAAGGAATGAATACACTTAAAATTAATTAAAACGCAGATGAAATCAGTACGGCACTCCTGGGTGCTACATATTAAGAAGTACAGCATACAAGGAAGCTGAGAGCAGTAAAGATAGACAGGGATAAGGTGAGAAAGTCCCATGAGAAAAGGATCAAAGGACTGGCGTTGGGGATGCGATGGTGCTCTTCAACTCTCTGCAGGATGGCCACACAGAACCAGTGACATAGTGTGGGTTGCCAGTGCCCAGAGCCACGTGGAGGGAAGGAAACGGATGGAGTGTGTATGCACATTCAACTAAGAGCATCATCCAAGAGATCCGCAGGTGCAGAGATAAGAATTGTTGCATTATCAGGAGAGGTCACTTCTTGGTTCACATGGAGACACCATTTTCAATGGATCCCTGTGACAGAAGCGCAAAGCTGTATTGAGACAGCACCAAGCATTGAAACTTTGCACCCCCAACAATTTTGCGCCTGGGGCAGCCGCCCTGTGGTCCTTCCCACACTACACCACCACACAGTTCAAGGCAAAGACATGTTCTCTGCTGTCCAAGAGGGCAGGACTGGATCTCGTGGGCTGAGGTGACAGGAGTATACAGTATTTCAGTTGATCATTGGGAGAAAGGAGCAACTGGACAATCAACCTAGAGGGGGGTCAGGTGTCTCTCTCTAGCTCTGGGTTGATGAGATTATCTGCAAGGCTCCCACCAACACTATGAAAAAATGTTGACACAGCGTCCTCCTGTCAGCCATTTTGGATGTCTTCCAGCATCTGGCCTGTCCAGATTTGCCAGCTGGACACTCACAAGATCCAGGTTTGTCTCTTGGAATTATTTAGTGGAGTGGCAGGAAGTGCAGCTGCAGCTCTGTGTCCCAAGATAACCTCCCCACCAGCACACACACCCCCACACACTCCTTGCAGCCAGGGATGCTGCAAATGCAGGAAATAGTCTGCAGGAAATAGTCACAGCCAGCTGCATTAGAACATCTGGAGTTGCATCAGAACAAGACTGTGATCCAAGCACACATCTTCTGTCCCGGGGGGGATGTTTGAACACAACAGTCTCTTTGCTTAACCCAACTGAAAGCCTGCTTTATTCAGTCCCCATAGTGGTGATCCAGGTGTGTTTAAACACACACAACTACCAACAGCTGGAAAGTTTGCTACTGCTTGTCCCAGCAAATAGTGGGTGCTGTTTGTCCCTCTAAATAGTGTGGAAAGGCAGGGGGCTTGCCTTTGTGTGTTTACTTAGAAGTGCTACTCAGTTTTAAGTAGCTTTTGAGTGTGATGTCACTGTTCTATCACTAGTGATAGTTTAAACATTATTGCCACTGTTGGTTTGATGGTATAGTTTGTGTGGTTTGATTTCAGATGATGTTTGTCCATTGCCTTGAAAGGCGATCACTGGATTTAATATTAAACCCATTAAGAATAAGAATTCAGTGGGGCTTACTCCCAAGTAAGTCTGTATAGGAGTGCTGCTGTGCAGCCCAATCCTATGCAAACCCATTCAGCAGTCCCAGAGACTTGCTCCAAGATAAGTGCACAGCGTTGCCTCTTCTTTAAGCCAACCTCCTTGGCTCTTGGTTCTGCTCTTTCTCAACAGCACTGGCAGCAAAGGTAGGTCTCTTGTTCAGAGTTCTCTCCCCAGTCCAACAGGTGACTCCCATGGTGCCACAGCTGCAGCCAGGTCTGCTGGTGTAGATCAGGGATGCAGCACCTGTGGCCCTTCAGATCTGCTGGACTTCAAATCCTGCAGTGTGACAGCTTGGGGAGATAGAGAAGGTGAGTAGATTGACCAAAAAACTGGTGCAGGAAAAAAGCACGGACTATTTTTATGCTAAGGCTTTAATAGTACAAGAAGCAATGTTGTTTGTTTGCATGGCAGCATCAACAGATAAAGGTTCTCCAGTGCATCAACACCTCCCTGAGGGCTTTGGCCCGGCTGGGTCAGGCCTCTGCCTTGCCTGGATGGAGGACAGTGGAGAAGTTTCCCCCTCTGGACAAAGATAAGACTTCAGGCAAGGGGAGGGCACTGCCTCAGGGGCCAGGATCCACCGGGGAAGCAGATCCTGACAAGTCTTTCCTTCCCGCTTGTTCCTGATGCAGCTCTTCCCTCAGCCCTTCTCCCCAGGCAGGGAGAGGGTGCCATCTTGGGGTCTGCCTCAGGTGCCCAGAGGTCTTGGGCTGCCCTCTTCTTCCCCCACATTTGCCTCTCGCTCAGTCCAGAAGGAAAGGGAAAAGGCTTTCCCCCTCTTCACTTGTGTTGCTGAAAGGAAAGGAGGAGGGCAGAAAAAGGGCCAGGAAAAGAAATTCTGTGACCTGTTTGCCCATCCTAAGACGGAGAAGCTTTGTACCTCAAAACAAATCACATTCCGGTATTGTGGAATATTGTGCCAAGAGAGATTCAGCAGCTGCTGCCCTCTGCTTCCATGCTGAAATGTTTTCTGTGCGGCCAGGTTTATGCAGGTGATTAGGAAGACATTTTTTAAAAAATGCTTTTTATTAATGTTATTACTTACTACAAACACAATAAAATCACCAAAATAATTACTACAAACAAAAGAAGATATAGAAATAAAAAAGCAAAAAGAGAGAAAAGAAAATAAGAAAAAACATACCAAATACATACATGAAACCATAAATCCATCAGTCTGGCATATTGACTTATGTCACCATATTCTTTAATCTTCATTCCTTTTCTTCTTAAATAGACTTCCATCTTCCTCTAAACAGGTCTATTTTATCTATGTGTTAAACTGCTCCTATTATCCTTTCTTCATTTCTACTGTTTTCCACATACTATACTAATAATTCATACTGTGGTTTGCAAAAGTTAATAAAAGCAAATCCAAGTTTTTACTTGGGGACACTGGTTTTTCACATAATCTCTATATATTCCCCATTCCTTTAGGAATTTTTGGTTAGGTTGTCTCCTAATCGCATCTGTCATTGTTGCCAACTCGAGATATTCAAATAGCTTATCCTGCCATTCCTTTTTTGTTGGTACTTTTTCACTTTTCCAATGCCTAGCTATTAATATTCTACCTGCCGTTGTGGCATATAAGAATATTCTCTTTTTTCATTTGGTATATCCAAGTCCAAAATACTCAACAAGAAAGCTTCTGGGGGTTTTTTATATATATAAAGGTTTGCTTAAACATATTCTTCACAGTTCTTCAGAAGTCTAGAATATGGGAAGTCCAGTTGAAATTTAATAATTCAGATTGTAATTTGTTTTTTTGTTTTTAATTTTTATTTAATTTGTTATTTTTTTATATTGGATTATGATTTGATTTGTTATAAATTGGAAGTTTAATGAAAAATTATTAAAACAAAACAAAACAAATTCTTCAGCTCCTCTTATATAATATCCCAAAAATCCTTTTTTTTTCTCAATCCCACAACACCTCCAGCAAGTGTTACGATCTCATTTTATACTTTTTGGAGCCGAGGGCTTGCCGATCAGAAGGTCGGTGGTTCGAATCCCCGCAACGGAGTAAGCTCCCGTTGCTCGGTCCCTGCTCCTGCCAACCTAGCAGTTCGAAAGCACGTCAAACTGCAAGTAGATAAATAGGTACCGCTCCGGCGGGAAGATAAACAGCGTTTCTGTGCACTGCTCTGGTTTGCCAGAAGCGGCTTAGTCATGCTGGCCACATGACCCGGAAGCTGTACGCTGGCTCCCTTGGCCAATAAAGCGAGATGAGCGCCGCAACCCCAGAGTCAGCCACGACTGGACCTAATGGTCAGGTGTCAGGGAACTGCCATCGGAGGGACAGGTGGTGGAGAGGCTCCAGGAGAATAGGAGAGACTCTACAGCAGAAGAAGGAACCAGTAGGGGGAGAGCAGGAGTTCCAGCGGAAAGGGAATCGGGGGAGAGGCTCTGGGATACTTCTAGTGAGAACAGTGAGGAGGTAACAAGACCCCCTTTAGCAACCCCCACCCCTCGCCGGAAGCTGTCACGCAGAGAGTCCAGGAGGCGCATGTCCGTCAAACAACTTTTATGTTGGAGTAAGTTCCGTAGACGCCCACTGTCGGATTCTACCAGCGACTGACGGAGTCATGCTTTGGGGGCTCCGTTAGTGCCTAGGTTTGGGTGACCAGCCAAACCCCAGAGGGAACAAGCTTTTACGCACAAGCAGCTCATTATCCCATCACAGCAATCCGACAGTCTTTGAAAGCAGCTTGTGCAAGCAGAGGGCATCATGAGCGAACCAGCCAGAACCGGAGGAGCTGGAGCTGGAGCAGGTCCAAGCCTGGAAGAAAGGTACAGGGCGTTGGAGGTCCAGCTCGCGCTGCAAACGGCGAGGCTCGAGGAGAGGAGGGCTCAAGATGTGGATAAGGGAAAAACCACCCCACTTGCCAGAAAGGTGCCTGGATTGGTGCAGAAATTTGGGGGGGATCCCAGGAACTATCAAGCCTTTAGGACAGAGATGCAATATGCTCTCAATCTACTGTTTGATGACTTCCCCGATGAGAACTCTAGAGTGGCGTACGTGATTGGCCATCTAGAGGGAGGGGCGAGGGACTGGATTAGGCCCCTGATGGCAGCCAATAATGAAATCTTAAAGGACACAATGAATTTTTTTCGCGCCATGGACTTGATGTTTTCCAGCGAGATTGAGCAAGGGGTGGTGCGCAGGCAGTTAATGGCGTGTAAACAGGGGAGCCGATCTGTACGTGAGTACTGGACTGAGTTCACCATGCTGATTCATAGACTGGGGTGGGACCTTGCGAGTGAACCTATTCAAATGCTGTTTGAAGAAGGGCTCTCTCCGGCAGTGAAAGATGAACTTTCCCGGGCGCCTAGGGCGGAGTCTATGGACCAGCTGACTAAATCTGCGCTGTCCATAGGAGCGCGCCAGGAAGCCAGAGCTTTGGAAAAGCGGGAAGGAAAGGGGGAACGTTGGAAGGACTTCCGCATTCCGGAGATTCCGGAGCAGCCTTTCCCGCCAGCAGAGCCGATGGAACTTGGAACAGCGCGCGCGCGCGCAGTTTCAAACACCAGTGAGGGACGGAAGAAGGAGGGAAAGAACGCCAAGAGATGTTATCTCTGCCAACAGCCAGGTCACTTTGCCAGAGTCTGTCCGCAAAGGAAGGAATGGCAAGGGATGGCGGGAACTGTTGGGGGAAAGGAGGAAGAAGAAATCAAGGAGCAAGTAAAAGCCAACGCCTGGCTGCCAACATCAGGGCACAGCAGCCAGGCCAGGGAGTAGTGAATGTGCCCACGCCGGAACCCCCAAGACCAGCGCTTGTGATAGAGGTGTTGCTGGAACTGGCAAACGGACACCCACTAAAGATAAAAGCGCTATTGGATTCAGGTAGTTCCTGTAATTTCATGAGTAAGGAGTTTGCAGCTGAACACCAGATACAGACTATCCCATTAAGTAAGCCTTTGCAGGTTACCACGATTGATGGGAGGGAACTGTTGGGAGGAGAAGTGAGCCAACAGACTGTACCAATGATAATGAGGGTGGCAAGACACACAGAACTGATAGCGTTTAACGTAGCCACCTTGGGAGGAGCTCCTATTATTTTGGGAATGAGCTGGCTGGCACTACACGATCCGCTAGTAGGCTGGCATCAGAGAGTGGTTTCCTTTGGATCAGCACATTGCCTAGAACACTGCAAGGAGGGAGAGGCTCAGGCAGGGGCCAGGGCCACTCTAGCAGGGATGGAAGTGATGGACAAGGGGAAGGTGCCACCACAATACGCTGACTTGATTGACGTCTTTAGCGAAAAGGAAGCAGATAAACTGCCCCCGCCCAGACCCTTTGACTGTCAAATTAACTTACTCCCAGGAGCACAATTGCCAGTGGGCAAGCTGTATGCAATGTCAGACAGTGAGATGCAGGAGTTAAGGGAGTTCATTGACAAGAACCTCAAGCGAGGTTTCATCAGAGAGTCACGAGCGGTGGGGGGCAGCCCAGTGTTCTTTGTGGACAAAAAACACACGGGTAAACCCAGGCTTGTGTGTGATTTCAGGGGCCTAAATGCAGTGTCAGAACCAGTGACGTTCCCTATGCCTAGAATTGATGACATTCTGACACGTGTGAGAAAAGGGAAAATTTTTACCAAGCTGGACCTTAGAGGGGCATATAACTTGATACGTGTGAGAAAGGGGGATGAGTGGAAAACCACTATGTTCACCCCCTTGGGGGCCTTTGAGTACCTCGTTATGCCCTTCGGTCTACAGGCGGGCTCGGCCTGTTTTCAATCGTTCATGAATCACGTCCTGGGGCCATTGCTCTACAAGAACTGCGTAGCGTTCTTAGATGACGTCCTGGTATACTCAGAGAATGAGGAGCAGCATGTGCGAGATGTAAGAGAAGTACTGAGCAAACTGCGAGAAAATCGGCTATGGGTGAAACTGGAGAAGTGTCAGTTTCATACCAGGGAGGTGGAATTCCTGGGGTACCGGTTGTCTGACAAGGGATTGGCCATGGATCCCAGCAAGGTTCAAGCGGTACTGGAATGGAAAACACCAAAGACCAAGAAGGACGTGCAAAGATTCCTGGGCTTCGGAAACTTCTATAGGAAGTTCATCAAAAACTTTGCCCATTTAACAGCGCCCATCACGGATTGTCTTAGCAGCAAGAAAAAAATTGTTTGGACGGAAGAAGCGCAGCGGGCGTTCGAACACTTAAAGCAGGCGTTTGCGTCGGAAGAGCAACTTTTGCACGTAGATCTACAACAACCAATGAGGGTGGAGACTGACGCGTCAGACCGAGCGGTGGGGGCCGTGCTTCTCCAGCCGGGAAAAGATACGTCCGAATGGAGACCGTGTGCGTTCTTCTCGCGGAAGTTGAACAAATCCGAGAGGAACTACACAGTATACGACCGAGAACTGCTCGCCATTCATGAAGCATTCCGGAGATGGCGCCACTTGCTGATTGGGGCGCAGCACAAGGTTCAAGTCCGAACTGACCACAAAAATCTGGAATACTGGAGAACAGCACGAGTGCTGAACCAGAGACAAGTGAGATGGGCCCAGGAGTTCTCCAAATTCCACTTTGAGATTTGTTACGTGCCAGGCTCCGAGAACGTGAGGGCGGACACTCTCTCCAGGAAACCTGAGTACTTAGAGGGGGAGGGAGCGCCTGAGGCAAGGCATGTAATCCCTGAAGACCGCTGGGTGTGTGGGGCGGCATTGGTGGGGCAGAGGGAACTGATAGAGGGTACTGAGAACGATGAATACGCCCAAGAGAAATTCAGAGAACTCAGGAGGACAGAGGACAACACAGGGGGGTTTGAAGAAAAGAACGGGGCGTTGTATTACAAAGGGGCACTGTACATACCAGATGGGGAACTGAGGGGCAGAGTACTCAAGCAGTTGCATGACAGCCCCACAGCGGGGCATTTTGGACAGCACAAAACCATGTGGTTGGTTACCAGAGAGTTTTGGTGGCCCAAGGTGAGGGAGGACGTACGGGAATATGTCAGGGGTTGCGACAGGTGCCAGCGAGCGAAAGGGGAGAGGGTGGCGCCAGCGGGGCTATTACAACCCTTACCCACACCAGAAAGGCCATGGGAGGCAGTATCCATAGATTTTATGACGGACCTGCCAAAATCCAAGGGCAAAACAGCTGTCATGGTGGTGGTAGATCTATTAACTAAGATGTGTCATTTTATAGCCTGTTCCCATGCGGTCACCGCGGAGGAAACCGCCAAGTTATTTGTAGAGCATATTTTCAGGTTGCATGGCGCCCCCTTGAGGGTGGTCAGCGACAGAGGGAAACAGTTTACTTCCAGGTTCTGGAGGAAACTTATGAGCTTACTGCACGTGGAACTCAATTTCTCAACTGCCCGGCACCCAGAAACAAATGGGCAAGCGGAAAGGGCAAACGGGATTTTACAACAATACCTGAGGTGTTATGTAAAAGACAGAGAAAATGATTGGGTAGATAAGTTACCTCTGGCAGAATTTGCCTACAACAACGCTGAGAACGTGTCCACAGGGATGAGTCCTTTTCTGGCAAATTATGGGTGTCATCCCCGGGCATTTCCAGGAGAAGGAGGGGAGAGGTGGAGCGTGCCAGCGGCGGAACACTTTTTTGAAGAGATGGAAGCGATCCACCGTCAGCTTCAACTTAACTTAGAGAAAGCCAAGGAATAATATAAGAAACAAGCAGACAGAAATAGGAGGGAAGGTGAAACTATAAGGGTGGGAAACCGGGTGTGGCTATCCACCCAAGGACTACCGTTCAAGGGAGGGAGTAAGAAATTGAGACCCAAAAGATTGGGACCCTTTGAGGTCATACAGCAGGTCAACCCAGTAACATTCAAACTCAGACTGCCCAGTCACATGAAATTGCACCCAGTATTTCACAGGTCATTACTGTCGCCGTACCGAGAGGGACGTGAGTGGGGGGAGTGTGAGAGAGAGGTCACCCAAACGCCCGTGATAGAAGAGAGAGAACGCGACATGAACGTGGCAGGAATCATTGATTCCAGGTGGAAGGGGGATCAGGTGGAATATCTGGTAGAATGGGAGGGGGAAGTTGAGTCGGAAAACACTTGGGTACCAGCAGAGTTAGTCAAGGACGAGGTTTTAATAGAAACATTTCATCAGCGTTTCCCAAAAAAACCGCAACCCGTGGCACGATTTAGAAGGGAACACTTTGGGACCACCGATGAGGAAGGGGAGTTTGAAGGGTTCCCAGAGTCAGGGGTGGGTGAGGAAGCTGACTCCGACGAAGAAGAGGAAGACGAGGAGAGAGACGGTACGCCGTGGTTAGAAGTGTTTGAATCCTCGGACGACGAGGAGAGTTCCTTCCGGGGCTTTCCGCCCTCACCGCCAGTGGGAGAGGAGGCGGGGGGGTGAAGGGGGCCCTGGGGGGGAGGTGGATGTCAGGGAACTGCCATCGGAGGGACAGGTGGTGGAGAGGCTCCAGGAGAATAGGAGAGACTCTACAGCAGAAGAAGGAACCAGTAGGGGGAGAGCAGGAGTTCCAGCGGAAAGGGAATCGGGGGACAGGCTCTGGGATACTTCTAGTGAGAACAGTGAGGAGGTAACAAGACCCCCTTTAGCAACCCCCACCCCTCGCCGGAAGCTGTCACGCAGAGAGTCCAGGAGGCGCATGTCCATCAAACAACTTTTATGTTGGAGTAAGTTCCGTAGACGCCCACTGTCGGATTCTACCAGCGACTGACGGAGTCATGCTTTGGGGGCTCCGTTAGTGCCTAGGTTTGGGTGACCAGCCAAACCCCAGAGGGAACAAGCTTTTACGTACAAGCAGCTCATTATCCCATCACATCAGGGGTCCCTTTACCTAATATATACTAGAATGTCCTACAAGAGCTGCCTTCTCTCTCTCTTTTTGCTATCGATATGCCTGTGCATTCAGCAGCAGCTGAGCTGGTCAACAATGAAGCAGCTGAAGCTAAATGTGGCAAAACGATGGAGAAAAGCTTTGCCAGAGCAGGAAGAGCAGGATAAAGGTCAAGGGGGCAAAGCAGGGGGAAAGTCTTGCACACTGTATCTCAGTTAACTGCATAACTCCGGGATTCATGGGATCATAGACTCACGGAATGGTAGAGTTGGAAGGGACCCTGAGGGTCATGTGGTCCAACCCCTGCAATGCAGGAATCTCAACTGAAGCAACCATGGCAAATGGCCATCTAGAACTTGTGTGATGCATGGAACTTGCACTTTCCTTTTGGCAGTAGCACCCTCCCTGTGGAACACCATCCTATCAGATGTCAAGGAGATACACTTTTAGAAGACATCTGAAGGCAGCCCTGTAGAGGGAAGCCTTTTAATGTGTAACGTTTATTATGCTTTTATATATGCTGTAACCTGCCCATAGTGGCTTGGGAAACCCAGTCAGATGGGCAGGGAATAATAATAATAATAATAATAATAATAATAATAATAATAATAATGAAAGCCACATTAAACAGTGGATTTCCCTACCCCCTTCTGAGTAAATAAGGGGAGAATTGCATTGTTGCACACATTGCATCCGTACTCTATGAAAAAATCCAAGAGCACCCCACACCTATCAACCTCTGCTTAAAAACCTCCAAGAAAGGAGAGTCCACAACCTCCCAAGGGAGACCGTTCCTCTGTCAAACAGCTCTTACTGTCAGAAAGTTAGCTGGAATCTCCTTTCTGGCAATTTGAAGCCATGGGTTCGAGTCCTACCCTCCAGCAGGAGCAAACAAGCTTGCTGCCTCTTCCATGGGACAGATTTCCCTGAAAAGATTTGAAGATGGCTCTCATATCTCCTCTCAGCCTCCTCTTTTCCAGACTAAACACACCAGCTTCTTCAACTATTTCTCATAAGGCTTGGATTGCAGATGCCTGATAATCTTGGTCATCCTTCTCTGCACAAATCTTAAATTGTGGGGTCCAGAACTGGACCCAGGTCTCCAGGTGTGGTCTGACCCAGTTAGAACAGAGTGGGACCAGGACTTGCCTTTCACTGTGAAGTGGGCCTTTTTCTTTTGTATAAAAGTCTGGATTCTTAGGATTCTCTCTCACTCACTCATCCCCCCCCCAGAAAAAACCCTATAAGGCTGGAAAGCACTAGACATAAGGACTCAGGGGATTAAACTACAGTTCCAATAATTCTTTAGGGAAAGCCATGATGGTTAAAGTAGTATAATGCGGCTTTAAAAGCAAGGTGCAGCTGCGACCTTAGGCTAGGTTCAAACAGTGACTGGCCCAGAGGAACTTCATGGTTGATCAGGGATGTGAACCCAGGACTTCCAAGCAATGTACTTACCTGCTATTCCACCTGTTTCACTATTCTATGACTGACACTACAAAGACTGCTGTTCTCTGGGAGATGAAATAATGGAGCAACAAAACTGCCTGCATTTCTTTTTTGCTTTTTCTTTCCCTGGGGGTGTCACTGGGAGGCTAACATGATGAGCTCCTGTGCTTCAGAATTTACCTCCTCCCCCTCTTGTGCAGGCCATTGGGTTGCTCAGCCTCCTCCCACAGGGAAGGGCTATGGAACATCTTTTCCTTTGACAGCTGTAAGCAGCAGTGCCAGCCAAACGTGGACATGGCTTGCAGTCATCTGGCTGTGCTTTTCTGTTAACCTCTCAAGATGCTCCTGTACATTCTTTATCTCCGTTTAGAAGCTTGTAGACTTAAGATGTCACTACAAAGCTTTGGTGAATTGGCTCTGTTGCATTTCACGTCCTCTCTACCTCTCCCATCTACATCTTTTCAACTGAGTCTTGCCAGCCCAAGTTGACCCCAACTGCCCTGCAAATACACTGCGACCGTGGGCCATATAAATTCTGCTAGTACCCTGTATGTTAAATGTGCACTGACCCAGCATCCATATATAATGAGTGCCAATGCAGAAGAGACTTCACTCTTGTCCCCATATTAAAGAAGAATCACACAAGGAAGAGAGGAACACACAGTGCCAACATGGAGTGGCTGTACTTTACATCTTTAATTGTGCACTCACTTTACACCACATTAGACTGTTCACATGATAAAAGACTGTAACGCTGTTCCCTGCAACTCTGTTTACAACTAGTAGCTGGACCCAAGCGTCCCCCCCACCCCCATTTCACACTTTGTCCTGGCTAAAGAAATAATTATATTGGTTACACAGTGCTCCACAAATGTATCACTTCATTAATTTTTTTAAGAGGAGGAAGGAAGGGGGGGGGAACAGTGTTAGTTTAGTGCCGCTCCTGAGCGCTACGACCAGATGTGGAGACCGTGACCTGGAATGTTGGCAGGCTGGGACCACAACCTGCATTTGATGGGCTCTCCCCAACCTGAAGCATGACCTTCTACAAGATGGAGTGCTTCTCAAAGGGAATTGTCAACTCCTTTGCAGCTGGCTCATCCAGAAACCAATACAGCTTCCCAGTGTGGGGTTGGACCAGGGCAGCTGGCAGTGGGTTCTCTTCATCACCTTCCAAAATACGCTGTCCCAAAAAACAGCATGTTAGAAACTAATCACTTGGAACTTAATGATTAGCACAGTACTCAAAATGTAGACATTACAGAGATTTCCCTCACCACATCTCCAACAAAAGATAAGAATCAGAATTCAAACCCAAAACTGCATGATTAGCAGCCTTGATATCTACTGAATCAGACATGCCTTTGGAAACCAGGTAGGTTGGTAGGGTGTAGCAGAGGCAGCAGTTTGAACAAAAGGGGTGTTTTTAAACTCTAAATGCTTCTGGAAAGATAGACACCCAGTGGCGAGGGCTGGGCCTCTGGTTCTCTTCATAAGCTCCCTCGGCCCCAAAACTAACAGAAACAGAATTACACAAAATGAATCCAGCCTGCAGAAGTTGATGAATTTGAAAAATCAGTGGGGAGAGAGAACATGAAATTGCGGGGCAAAGTATTATTTATTATTTTGTGAATCATTTCCCATGAAAACATCTTAAAGAGATTTACTTTTTTAAAAAAACCATTATAAAATAGAGAGCCATAGCTCAATAATGAAGCACGTGCTTTACATGCAGAAAAGCCCCTCCTTCCATTCCTGGCATCTCCTCGTCCAAATCCCTGGAGAGCTGCTGCAGCCGCTGTATGCTAAGGGTGGGAATCCTGCACCCATCCAGATGTTACTGGCCTCTCAAGTGCCACCAGTCCCAGGCAGCCTGGCTAAGGGTCAGGGATGGTGGGACAGTCCAGCAATGTGGCCGCCAGTTCCCTGCTGCAGGTGTGGACAATACTAACTTGATTACTCCTATCAGGCCACATGCCAGGCTGGCTTAGAACACCTCTTTCAAGCATTTAATGAGGTTGAAGCTGTTCTCCTCTCCCAGACAAAAGCAGCTAATGCTGGAAGAAACAAGCCAGTGTTGCTTTAAGAAGAGGCTGCTGCCATGTGGCTCCACTGCTGCTTCTCTAGGAACCCAGAAAAAGCCAAGAGGTGTGTTCCCAACAGCCTCACCATCCTCATGCAATTGCTCTGTCAAGGATGATGTGTATTCTTTTCCTGGGGAATTCTAAGACAGGTAAATTCTAAAACACTCAACATGTTGCATCTTTAGGAGGTTAATGTTTGATTCAGACAAAAATCTGATTTAAGTCTGAAACACTTCTGTTTAACTCCTCCACAGATAAACCAGGGCAGGAGAAGCTGAAGCTCTCCAGACCTTGTTGGGACTCCAAATCCCATCAACCCCAGCTGGAATGGCCAATGTCCAGGGATGCTAGAAGCTGTGATCCAAAAATGGACTCAGGACCACAGGTACCCCACCTCAGGTAAAAACCTACCAGTACTAAGTTTCCTAGCTCTTGGTATTCCTAACCCACCCCCCACAACAAATCCATTCTCTTCTTTGCCAGGGTGGAATCCAGCGCACCTCCAAACCTGTGAGAAAGAAGCCACAGGATGCATGTTACCTTAATCACGGCAGCCTTGCTGTCCCCAGTGGCCACAAACACCACGCTGCGAGCCGCGTTCAACACTGGGAGGGTCAGCGTAATGCGCTCCGGAGGTGGCTTTGGAGAATCGCTAATGGCAGCCACTATTTTCTCCCGCTCCTGCCACAGGAAAGAGGGAGGGAGGGGAGATTAGGGGTGTTCTGTCACAGCCCTGCCTACACCATATTCTGCCAAGCCCATAATTGAAAAGGATCTCCACAGAGCTATTCTCAGGCACATTACTGGCAATCTGTGGCATCAGCCAAGCACCTGTTCTGAAGAGCAAGCCTAGATATTTTAACTGGGCAGACACTGGTATTCAAGCCTCCATAGCATCCATGCAGAGCAACCAGTCTTGAGAGCCAGCCGGCCAGTCATCTTTAAAGAATGTGAAGAATGCATGCAAACTCATATCTTCACCCAGAAATGAAGCAAGGTGGCCGGGTACACAGAAAGGTTGAGTGAGATTTAAACACAAGTACAAAAGAGGAAATTTGACATGACTATATGGAAGTCCTGGGAGCAGTTCTTCCTAATGTTTAGGTGTAGTTTGGATCCATTGCTCTGTGTCTGCTTCTCTGGAGCAGCAGAAAACAACCTTTCTCCCTCCTCTATGTGACATCCTTTTATATATTTGAACATGGCTATCATATCCCCCCTTAACCTCCTCTTCTCCAGGCTAAACATGCCCAGCTCCCTTAGCCGTTCCTCATAAGGCATCGTTTCCAGGCCTTTGACCATTTTGGTTGCCTTCCTCTGGACACGTTCCAGTTTGTCAGTGTCCTTCTTGAACTGTGGTGCCCAGAACTGGACACAGTACTCCAGGTGAGGTCTGACCAGAGCAGAAGACAGTGGCACTATTACTTCCCTTGATCTAGATGCGATACTCCTATTGATGCAGCCCAGAATTGCATTGGCTTTTTTAGCTGCCGCGTCACACTGTTGGCTCATGCCAAGTTTGTGGTCAACCAAGACTCCTAGATCCTTTTCACATGTACTGCTCTCTCTAAGCCTCTCAGGGATAGGGCACAGTATAAAACCCAATTAGAGAGAAGAGATTTCTCACCCTTTACTCACATCCGCTTTACTCGCCTGAAGCAGTAGTGCTGTAAGCACTAATATCAACATGCCCTAAATGGGGGAGACGCAAGTAATGCTGACACCTCGTCAGACATTATTTCAGGGACATGCCAGGCTGGAACCAACAGCTCTGGTGCTTCTATCTCTGCTGGGCAAGTGATGCCATCATTTCCTTTTTTAAAACAGGGGTTTCAACAGAAGCAAAAGCAAAATACAGGAAGTGTTTAGAAACCATTCCATTCCATTTTGGAATGTTTCAACTGCCTATGGCTGCCAAAACATATTTTTGAGTTGACTATTTAATGTACTTCAACATTTCCAAGGTACATTTAAAACCATATCCACACTTGCTATTTTCTTACTTTCCCAAACTTCAAAAGGTCGGAAAACAAATGCATCTTTGATGAGATTTTTTTTTTAAAAAGGTCAAGATTTTCACTGATACACACACTAGTACACAAACACAAACAAGTTTGAACTAGACATTTAAGCAATTAAAACTTAAGCTGATTCAATGTTGGGGGCAATTTTAATCTGAGGGTCTGTGAGTTTACACTGTTTAATTTCTAAAGTTATTTGGGTTCTTGTGTGTTATTGCAATAAGGAATGAAAAAGAAAATATTATGGCTCTCCCTTCTAATAGCCGACAGGTAGCTCCATTTATTAAATTGAAAAGTCGCCTTGTGGTTTCTCCAACATCTCAAACAGCAACCTCTATTGACGTTTTGGTACAATACAGATGTATTTAAATTTAATTTAATATATTGATCAGTTAGGAGGCAGATGGTTAAATAACTCATCTTTAAATTCATTGATAGTCCCTAAAGATAAGTTTCAAAAAACTTCAAATATCCTAAGGGAATTGTTTGAGTAAAGGTAGTTGAATAAGAGGAAAAGGGGTGGAGTCAAGAGTCATCGTCCGATGAAAGCAGATGATGCAAGGCAAAGAGAAAGGGGAGGAGAGCAAACACCTGGTCAAAATCTGAGATAACATAACAAGAAAGTGTCCAGAATATTCAGTTTAACCACCTGCCAGATCTGTTCCCCTGGCAATCAGTTTGTCATGCCTTGCAGCCACCTACAGTGGTGGTGGTGGGGAACCTACAGGGGTTGCGGGACCACCTCTCTCAGCTCCCATCTCCACTGGCCACAACCGCTGGAGCTGACGGGAGCTGGAGTCCTCCAACAACATCTGGAGGTTAACACAGAGCAGGATTGGGGAACCGAGGGACTAGGTGTCAAGTCACACCCCTCACCAGCCCAGCTCTGCACCCTCTTTGGGTGCTTTTGCCTGGCTAGAATGCCTACTTGAACCCTCATCATGTGTCTTGTGTTCCTGAATGGAGGACACAGAAAGAGGACTTCAACTCTGAGAGCAAGCCTTTCTGCTTGTCTGATGGAACTATCTCCCCTCTCCTCCCCTTGTGTGCTGTTCTGGAGGTTCTCCTGCCCAAACCCCTTAACCAACTGGGGAGTGGGAGAGGAGAAGTGGGGAAAGTCCTTGTGCAGACTTCTGCTAGCGAGATTGGTTAACTAAATTTGGCCCAAAGTGCTTACTGCACAAAAGTAGCATGCACATTTATTACTCAGCCCCCTTTTGCTTCTGGCCCTGCCAAGCACTGTAAGGTTTCTCAGAAGGGAGTGTAGTCCTTGGGCTCAAAATGCAATCCCCACACCTGACCTAGAAGCTCAGTGGTTAGCTAGCTCCTAGTGTGGGAGAGCATCACTCCCAAAGATCCAGCTGCCCAGTGAATTCCCACTTGGCACTGCCAGAACAAAATCCAATTTAAATGTGTCAGGCAGCCTGCCTTCAGGACAAAGCAAGACACCAGTAAGCCTTAATCTGATTCCCCTCAGCAGTTTAAAATAGCCAGCTAGATAGACAGCAGCCCCTTCTACTTCCTCCTCCTTATTCAGATGCTGTGAGGCATGACCTCTGAAAGGAACATGGCTCACACAGGGGTGGAGAACCTTTTTCAGGCTGAGTGTGACTCAACAAATGTGAATGCTGCTTTGGAAGAGGAGTCTAGCTTCTGCACTACTCACTCAGTCATGCACACCCCTCTATCCTGCACCGAGGCAAGCAAGAGGCAGGATCCTGTTCAAGGACACAAACATAAACTCAAGGAGGGGGCAAAGCAGGGCCAGTGAGGGGCGCAGCCTGGAGAGAGTTCCACGGGCAGACAGAGAAACCTGGGGGGCTGCATTGGGTCCTGAGCCTGAGGCTCCCCAGTCAAGAGAGGAGCAGTGCAGCAATAAACCTGCAGGCACATTTGGTTTCAAACTGGGTGAGGGACCACGTGTTGAGATTCCTGCATTGCAGGACCCTTGGGGTCCCCCCCCCAATTCTGTGATAGGGGTCAGCAAACTTTTTCAACAGGGGGCCGGTCCACTGTCCCTCAGGCCTTGTGGGGGCCAGACTATATTTTGAGGGGGGAAAACAAACAAATTCCTATGCACGCTGCACATATTGTATTTGTAGTGCACAAAAAATAGGAAAAACAATACAATATTTAAAATGAAGAACGATTTTAATCCCGCTCTCCGTCCGTTTTCCATGGGGGGTGTATATGTGTTTTGTGTGTTACAGAAACTTAGTCACCAGCTATTCACCCTCAACCACCTAAAAGGTAAAGGTAAAGGTACCCCTGCCCGTACGGGCCAGTCTTGACAGACTCTGGGGTTGTGCGCCCATCTCACTTAAGAGGCCAGGGGCCAGCGCTGTCCGGAGACACTTCCGGGTCACGTGGCCAGCGTGACAAAGCTGCATCTGGCGAGCCAGAGCCACACACGGAAACGCCGTTTACCTTCCCGCTGGTAAGCGGTCCCTATTTATCTACTTGCACCCGGAGGTGCTTTCGAACTGCTAGGTTGGCAGGCACTGGGACCGAGCAGCGGGAGCGCACCCCGCCGCAGGGATTCGAACTGCCGACCTTTCGATCGGCAAGTCCTAGGCGCTGAGGCTTTAACCCACAGCGCCACCTGCGTCCCTCTCAACCACCTACCCACCCCCAAAAGTGACACAAGCCAGCTCCCAAACAGGGAAGGGTACCCCTGCCCACAGAAAGAATGCCTCCACACCACAGTTTCCCTTCCATGGGGTTTTCCTACCACAGCTCATCATTCTTGGCAGAGTGTGCCTCCTGACCATGGGAAGAGTGCCCTGCTGAGTGAGTGTGTGTGTGTGTGTGTGTGTGTGTGTGAGAAACTTCCACCTACCCCGCTCCCCAAGAATATGGGGTGCCACCTTGAATAAAATATTGGGAGAGGCAAGTAAGCCCCACCCTGTATAATCGATCGCATTGTGCTTTACACGTGCACACCAAAAGGCAACGTCCATCAACTTTTTTTGGGGGGGTGGCTCCCTCAAAAAAATTTGGGGGCGGCTTGGTGGTGATGAAGGAACCTATGCCAAGAACAGAGACAGGCCAATCCCCAGAATGGCAACAGTGCCCCTGTGCATGGCGAGAGCACCTCTCCAGCACTTGAGGCTACTACAAATTGGGGTGGGGGGTGGGGACCGATCCCACTTGCCTCCTGATTCTGGCCAGCCAATCTCAGGCTCGAGGTGAGCCTATACCCACCCTCTCACGAAACTGGCAAGAGTGCCCCTGCCCATAGCAAACGCGCCGAGTGCGCAACACCCACGCCTCCTGCTCTGCTCCGTCTCTGCTGTTGGAGACGAGGAAGCCAAACTTGTCGACACAGCGCTCGCCATTGGAGCTGCCGTGGCGGCTGCCCAATGAGCTCTGTGAGTCCATCTCGCTTGTCACAGCCACCGCTGCTTCGTCTTTGGCAGCGCCGCTGCCTCGGCCAGGGGTGCAGAGCCCATGCCACTGGCCTGGGTGGCGGAGGCAGCCTCCCTGCCGCTTCCTTCCACTCGGCTCTTGGCCATACGCGGCTGCCTCAGCGGGAAAGAAGGGGCATTGCACAGAGGTGTCCGTGGCTTCGGATTGGCTGCAGGAGCTTCCTGCAGCCAATCCAAAGCCATGCCAGCATCGCGGAAGTCAGTCCCCGCACGGGAAGGCATCCATGGCTTCTTCTGAAGGAAATGCTGCACCACACTGGCTTAGATCAGCACAGGGAGACTGACTGAGCGGGCAGCAGAGTCCGCAGGCCAGATTTACGAGCCTGGTGGGCTGGATCCAGCCCCCGGGCCTTAGTTTGCCAACCCATGTTCAAAGTTCACTGCAGCTCCACACCCTGGCTCACCTGCAAGAGAGAATGATCCGGAAAGAGTGAGCAAGTGTGCCCATCTGGTCCCACTCCCAAGATCAAGAGGTCAAACACAGGCATATCCTCGCCTTGGAAGGCCTACACAGAATGGGAGAACACAAATTTATCAACCACATTTTCAATACTGCCCTTCAATATACAATTATCACTGTGCTTTACAGAGCTTAAAATAAAAGTAAAAATGCACTGGAACAGCATCGCAATCCTAATGGCAGGAAAAAAGAAGAAGCCATGATAATATCATCAGAAGATGATAATAAGCCTGGGAAAAGGTATTTGACTGGCACCAAAATACCTTAGTGCCAGGCAGCCAATTCCTTGGTGTGTCCAAGTGAGGGACAGCCGACCTTCAAATGCATTAGAGGGAAGACCTTGCCTCCCACCAGCAATTTTCCAAAGTGCTTTCAGTCTTCAAGCTGTCAAGCTGTCATGGGGGCCGGGGGGGGGGGGGAGACCCAATTCATTTAGCAAGGAGAGATGCATATTTCTGACTATTACTAGAAGATCCCTCTAGGCTTGATTCGAGCGTGGGAGAAACAAACAAACCAATAAGAAGAAAGCAAAATAGTTCTAAGAACTAAAAAGAATTGAATTTGAAAAGTGAGAAAAATAAGGTTTTCACCTAGCACCAAAAAAATCCTAACATAGGCCCCAGGTATGGCTCTTTGGGGAGAGCATTCCAAAACTGGGGTGCCACCACTGAGAAGACCCTCAGCCCATTTAATGCAGAGCAGCAGAGCAGACTAGGAAGAGCTCTAGCCAGGAACTCAAAATTTAAGATGTTGAGTTAAGCAATGAATGGTAAATAAGCTCAGTCCATTAACTCTCAACACACAAGGATTTTTTGTCCCAACATGGGGCCTTGTCTGAAAAAAACACACAACTGTACCTCTTTCAGTTTTGCTGCATAATCTGCAGCTGCCTCTTCCACTGGTAGCGAAGGGTTGATAACAACAATTTGGTCCTCAGGTACAGCAATTTTAGAAAGGAGGTACGTCTGAAATAGGTAACCACAGGTCACATAACAACAAAACCATCTATGGTGGTTCTTTCCAACTTTTGTACTAGGTGATGAAAGCATCATATAAATTGCCTCTTTTTCCTCCCTTGTTGAAATTTAGATTGTAAGCCCCTCGGGGCAGGGGCTGGTTTCTTTTTAGCTTATGTATAATATTCTGTAAAGTACATCAACGGCACTATATAATTAGTAAAAACAAGATGACTATTTCATTTCTATATCCCGGAGGGCCAGCCCAATCTGTTTGGGCCGGTGCGGCGAACCCCACAAGGCGGGGTCCGCTGCCCCCGGGACCCCGCCGCCCCCCTCCCCCCCCCCCAGGGCCACCTGGTAGGCGCCGTAGTTGCTCTCGGGGTCGCTGAGCGGGACGCGGCGCTCGTCGGCGAAGGCCAGGAGCCAGCGGGCCGGGCAGGCGGCGGCGGCGGGCAGCTCCTGGGCCAGGACGCGCACCAGGCTGCCTCCGGCCAGGCCCAGCGAGAAGCGGCCGGCCGGCCCGCACTGCGCCTCGCGCTGCGCCACCAGCTGCGCCAGCGCCGAGCCCAGCTCCTGCGGGGAAGGGAACACCGAGACGTGCGGCGCCGAGGCCGCCGGGCCGCGCCGGGACGACGAGGAGCCGGGCATGGCGGGCGAGGCAGAGAGGGAGCCGGCGGGCGGAACGGAAGGGCCGCGCGGCGAGGGAGCCGGGGGGACCCATGAAAGCAGCGAGCGCAGCCGGGCGGAAGACCGGGAGGTAGCCGAGGGAGCACGGGCGGAAGAGGCGCCGGAAGGAAGCGCAGCGCAGCTCAGCGCAGCCCGACCCCGCCCAGGAGGCACCGGAAGTCCGGCGGCGAGCTCGGAAGCCCTCGCTGCTCCGGACGGCCTCGTAGCGCCGTCCCGCGGCCGGAGGCGCATCTCTGGCTGCCCGCCTCGGCAACTGGCCCTCAGACTCAGCCAGGGGGTAAGCTGGAAGTCAGGAACCAGAAGCGATCCACGAAACCACGTTTCCCACGTCCAGCAAGAGTCCCGCTGCAAGAGCAGCTTTGGCCTTTGCTCCTGCTTTTTGAGTGCCTTTCTCCTCAGCAAAGTCTGGAGGGCGTTGTGTTGGCTGCCTCTGTCCCATCAGGCACCCGGGAAGACCGTGTGATGGGAGTCCCAGAAGTAGGTGGCTAAGGCACAGGTAAAGCCTGGTCCTTAGGAGGCCTCCTCCTCCTTTGCCTTTAACAGACCAAAAAGCAGCAGGTGAAGAAATTAGTGTCCTATTTCTATACTGTCTTGTATTTCCCCCCTTTCCTGGACCAAAAGTGGTCCTGAAATGTAGAATGGTGGCAGCCACACATCTCTCATTAGTTAGATTCTAAATCTCAGGGACAGGGCTATTTATTGAAGATACAGGCGCAACTTAATATGAAATGAAACCTCCACCTTTTTAGCTAGAGGCATCTTAAAATTTTGTTTCTTGAGCATGCATGCCTAGCTGCCTATGCTATTCTCCAACCCTTTGGAATAATCCCCCGCCCCTTTTAATGTAGAGACTGTCTTCCTACTTTGCTGCATGTCTCCTGCACAGGAGTTCATATCCAGTCCTCCACTAAAAATAATGCATGGCGTAAAGTAGCTCTTTTTATCTTCCATGAATCTTCCAATGATTAGCTGTATTAGATGTCCTGAGGTTCTGGTTCAAGAGACACCTGCAGGAATGAATGTTAATGTGTGCAGAGGGCCCATAAATAATGGTCTTCTATCCTGCTATAGCCAATGAGGTCAAGCGTCTACAACAGGAGCAATTTCTTGTAGGGGAGGGAAGTATATGACCACAAAACAGCATGGAAGAAACTATCAGCACATGCCCTACCAGGGGACACTTTAGATGCTCGGAAAATGCATTATTACAACAAAAGGCACTGCCTTGAGGGAAGACACAGGAAGAGTAGAAAGTCCAACTTGCGAGACGTGCCTCGTCTCACAAAAGGATGAGGTAAGAGTTTGATTTGGAAGTAAGGTTCATTGGTTCCAATGAAGTTAAATTCCAAGGACTGAAGGATACTTAGGATCCTTTTTGGGTTTTCCTTCTGAAAACTTCTGATATAATAAAAAGTGAGGCATGACCATGGATCAGGTGTTTGTCTTAAGTACATCCTTTATATGGGTTGTATTCTTAGAACAAAGGGAACCTATTAACATAATTTACAGAATACATATTGCGTGCCTGCCCCTTCCAATATGCATACAGGCAACCCTAGTTACTAATCCAAATAAGACTTGCTTGTGATAACGGCTTATGCAGATATGATGAAGAGACACAGGAGATGATCCAATGCTGAGTGGTCTCCACCCACAAAAGTCTTTTTGCTTGACTAGCTACATCAATTGGTTTAAAGCCTGACAGAACAGAACTGAGGGCAACAAAGAGTGAAACTGGTCTCTGCATTTGACTGAAATGACATGCAGCTGCATACATCAAAGAGAGACAGAGACAAAAAAGAGCAAGACAAACTCTTAAGCTTTCTTCATTTTTTATTTTCAAAACAAAGTTATACTTTGACAATAGTGACTCCATCTGAAAATGTAACTGTTAGTGCATGATTTCTGTTCAAACCATGAACTATATAGCCTTAAAAAAACCTGTGTGCTTTTCTCCAAATATCAGGGCTCAGTTAGCTGTAGGTGCCTTTTTCTGAGGATTAATAACAAAGCTAAATTTATTACAAATGTTAACCTGCTCTGTCTGGCTCTGATGAAAGGCACATTCTGAGTCTAATAAAAAAGGGAAAGCACACATTCCACTGGTTTCAGAACCATTACTTAACAATGGCCCTACTAGTACTGTATGGTGCTCTATTATACAACCTAACACTGCATAGAAGTCTTTGTAAAATGGTTTTGTCCAAAGTTACATTTTTATGAAAGAGAAGAAGGGTTATTAAAGGGAAAAGGGCACAGAAAGAAGAGTACAGGAACATCCCAGTAAAATAATCAATTCCATAGAAGTTAACTAGGATATCCTTGGAATAGCTGCATTAGTGGTACAGGTCTTCCACAGCAACAAGAAAGAATCACAGCAACTTTGAAGGTATGGTCACTCACAAGTCTCAGTATCCCTTCTGTCTTCCTTGTTTTAAATAAAATGCTTTGTGCCATCTACAGAAATTGCACTAGAAAAAGCGGTAGAGTTAGTAATACCCACAGTTGTGCACTGATGGAAGGTGAATGTTAGGATTATGTTGCAACTTGCTTTGAGCAGCTGCCACACTTCCTACAGAGAGCAGTGTGGATCAGAGAAACCAAAACAAATGTTACCAGACTTTGTTCTCAGGATTATCGCCCTGTTTTCCAAGATTCTGGATCAACGTCAAGTAATCTGAAATGTTGCAATGTTCAAAAGTGGACATGTAAACCAAAGCACAATGGCTTCCCCTACAAGGATACAAAGTATTTTATTGATCTTCTGTCATTGTGTGGAAACTTTCAAGCACCACAATGGATTAGAAGGGTGTTTCCTGTGCATTTTTCAGCCCAAATTTGTTTTTGCTTTAATATAACATTTTAAATACCAACTTTGTTGTTACTTCATCAAATTAGTCATTTTATTTTTAAGATCAAAGTCTCTGCAGATAAAATATTGCATTTTGAAAGTCAGTCCATTAAAGTTCTACCTAAACATGGGTACATTTCAGAGTGATGACAACTGGAGGGACTATAAATGTGTAGATTAGGAAGCTGGAAATCCCAAAACAACTGAAGAAGCTCCACAGCAATTGTGCTATTGCCTTAAGTAAGGCAAATCCAGCTGAGACACATGGCAGAAGGCAAGTCCACCAGTGCTATTGCAGGCTCAGTCACACCAACGTATTGAGGGCTTTAACAGTGTAATAATGGGGACCATAAATCTGTCTTGCTTCACACAGTGTCTTAAAATGCAATGGTTACATAGAGGAAGGGGAAGAAAAACCATTCTAAAGACTGAACAGTAGAAAGGGGCCACCACCTTTGCTCAGGAAACAGTTAATGTGCTTTTAAAAAAGATGATGGCCACTCTACTCCCTGTGCCTTGCTAGTTTTTGTCCCTACTGCAGATGTTCTGAATGGAAACCTTGCTTCACTTGTTTAACCAAGTTTGTTTCTCTAGCCAAGCAAAGCCCTCCAGTGGCAAACTCTTCACTAGTGGCTTTTGCTGATGAAATCACAGAGACACTTTTCCAGCCTGGATCCTCTCAAATACACACTCATCCACAGGTAGGTACTTGCCAAGTTTTACATCCAAGAAATATAATCGATCAGATGTCTGGTGTGGGTTGTAGCTTTCCCTTTGCAAACGTGTTTTCTGAATTTTGAAAGTGCCTGTTGGAAGAAAAGAAGTCAGAATAATGGTGGGAGGAGGACAAGGGCAGTGGCAAGAAACAGCTATACTGCAGATTGAAGGGAGACGATTGGGTGAAGGAATTGCCCTGCTCTCTTCTTCAAAGCAAGCATGTCATGGTCAGATGTGAACACAGCTCAAACTTCAGCTAGATTCAGGAGGAAGACTGGTTATTTCTGTGAGGCAAGTTGTTGGTATTGTTACCGTATTTTTGGCCCCATAGGACGCACCTCATTTTTTGGGGGGGGGAATAAAGAAAACAAATTATCCCCCCCCCCCCGGCACGGGGCAGGCACGGGGGAAGCCCGAGCTTCCCCCGACCCCAGAACAGCCTGCTATCCGCAAACCTAGGGAGCCGTGCCGGTCTCCCCAGGCTTGCGGAGAGGTGCGCAAAGCCCAGACGCGCTCTTCAGCGCGCACCAGGCTTCGGGATGCAGGCAGCTCTGCGCCACCCTCCGGAGCCGGGCGCGGCTTCGCGTCGGGATCCAGAGGGTGGCGCAGAACTGCAGGAAGCCCGGGAGCACAGGCAGCTCTGCGCCACCCTCCGGAGCCGGGCGCGGCTTCGCGTCGGGATCCGGAGGGTGGCGCAGAGCTGCAGGAAGCCCGGGAGTGCAGGCAGCTCTGCACCACCCTCCGGAGCCCCGCGCGGCTTCGCGCCAAGATCCGGAGGGTGGCGCAGGGCTGCAGGAAGCCCGGGAAAGCCTGCATTTGCCCCATAGGACGCACACACATTTCCCTTCATTTTTGGAGGGGAAAAAGAGCGTCCTATAGGGCGAAAAATACGGTATATGCGTTAGTCACGAAATACAAAAATAGCCTCTGGGCGATTTACAAAATAAATTCAAAGACACAGTTAAAAATATAGCAATCAATATTCCAACAAAGCAACAACCTCAATATGCTAACAATAATTAATAAGAAGGGTGAAAAGGTAGAGACAGAAATTACTAAAAAGTAATGATTGTTACAATACAGAATACAGTGAATCGGTCATCTTGCCATTTTGGATGTTTCTAGATAGGAGCTTGATGTCACAAACAGGTGGTTTAGACGAAGTTTTTTCTCTGTGCACAACTGGCATGCAACTGTGCACATGCTCCATTTTTTAGGCTTATATTTTTCATCGGTATTCTGCTGCTTCCCATCCCCATCAGTAGGTGGCCCTTAATGAAATGTTTCTGTGCTGTTTTCTGGCCCCAACTCTCATCCACTCCTCCCCTGCCAACCACTACCTTCTCTGGTCTGGGCATGCACACATGTTTGTCCATATATGTGCGCACACACTTAAGGAACTCTACAGGAAGTGTGCAGGAGTAAACATTACCAGCGCTTAGTTATGCTTCAAAAGGTAAAAAGGTAAAGGACCCTTGGATGGTTAAGGCGACTCTGGGGTTGCGGCGCTCATCTCGCTTTCTGGCTGAGGGAGCCGGTATTTGTCCACAGACAGCTTTCCAGGTCATGTGGTCGGCATGACTAAACTGCCACTGGCGCAACAGAACACCGAAACGCCATTTACCTTCCTGCTGCAGTGGTACCTATTCATCTACTTGCACTGGCATGCTTTCAAACTGCTAGGTTGGCAAGATCTGGGACAGAGCAACGGGAGCTCACCCCATCACGTGGATTCAAACCACCGACCTTCCAACTGGCAAGCCCAAGAGGCTCAGTGATTCAGACCACAGCCCCACCCGCATCCCCTGCTTCAAAATGGAAGGTTATGCTTGGGGTTGTCTGTGTGTGGCTGAGTACATCATTCATTTGCATTTGGGTTTTGTTTTAATACGGATATCTTGCATAAGGTTGATATTTAGCAATACCTAGAGTCTGAAAAAAGATAGAAATAAAAATGCTAATCTATGTATTGTAACTACAGTCTCCAAGTTAATCCCCTACATGTGTTGAGATGTTGAGAGAAAAGTTCCTTTGAACCATATTGGAATTTCAGCATTTGCTGCCAGCATGTGGCTATTGGTAGAAACGGGCAGAGGCATATTGGTTGAGCTGCTAGAGCAAATGACTATGTCAGGGCTTTCCAAACTTTTCATGTTGGTGGCACACTTTTTAGACAGACATCATTTTGTGACACAGTAATTTGGTTTTACTAGCAAACCGGAGGTTAAACTAACACCTTTCTAGCCCCAGGAGGAGCACAGGGAACGTTTGTGCGACACACCTACACACTACAGCTGACACACTAATGTGTCACGACATTTACTTTGAAAAGCTCTGGGGCTAGGTTTTGCTCAGATGAGGAACAAAGTGTGGCAATAGAGACCATGACCAAAGCACATAGACATAGACAGAGAGAGAGAGAGAGAAAGAGAGAGAGGGAGCTCACCAGCTTCCATACCAGTGGGTACAGGCTGACAGATTATTTTACTTAATGGGCTTTCTGTAGTAAGAGAACATCTGGCTGTGGTGAGGACTGCAGGGCCTGCTCCCTTCCAGGGCCTTCTCCAAATGGCCCAGGGGGCGTGGCCCAGGCCCTTATTTGGAACAAACTTTTGGGGAAGTGCAGAAAGTTGTTCTGCTATTGCTTCCCTATTCCAAATGGTTTATGTGTTTTAAAATGTCCTCAAGCAGTCAGTGGCATTTTAAAATTTATTTCTTTTTTTCCCTTTTTTGCTTTGTTGGTTGGCTATTTGGTTGGGGATTAATTTTAGTATAATTGTTCTGTTTTTGTTTTTTGTTGTTTTATTGGTTGTGTATAGTTTGTGTTTTGTTTTTAAGGGGCGGGATCAGGGCTGCCTGGGAGTGGGGCCCCAGCCAACACAATGGCTGGGACAAGTTCCACAGGGGGGGAGGCACTGGGACATCCGATCTCGGTGATCATGGGCAGGAGGAGAAGTTATTCTAAGACCAGACCGTGTCATTACCGAGGAGGAAGGTTTAGTCGTTGTTTGAAGACTATCCCTGCCTCCGGGTCTGGCCTTGTCCAGATGGATACTGGAATCAACAGGGGAAACCCACACGACCTGAAGGTGTTGCTGTGTAATGCCAGGTCAATGATGAATAAAACCACTGCCATCCACGACCTGATTGTGGATGGTGGATTTGACCTGGCATGTGTGACAGAGACCTGGTTGGATGAAGCAAATGGGCCTGTCCTTGCCGCTGCTTGTCCACCAGGTTTCTCTTACGCACAGCAACCCAGGTCATGTGGGTGGGGAGGGGGGTTTGCAGTGATTTTTAGGAAGTCATTAGCTTGCATCAGGCGTCCTACTGGGAAGACCCAGTTTTCCGAGTGCATGTTCTGGACGTTGGGCAACAGGGGCAGTACAGGATTCCTTTTGGTGTGCTGACCTCCCCGCTGCACCAAGGATTCCTTGTCCGAGCTGCTTCAGGTCGTGGCGGATGTTCTCCTGGAGACACCTAGCTTGGTTGTCCTAGGGGATTTTAACATCCATGCCGACCACGACCTTACAAGGGGCCGCTCGGGACTTTGTGGAAAGCATGGCCTCCATGGGGCTGCCCCTGAATAAGTTTGGCCCAACTCATAGTCATGGACATGCCTTAGACCTGGTGTTCACCTCTAGTGACGTGGGTGATCTGACACTAAGTAAAAGTGAAACAAAAGAAGTGCCATGGTCAGCTCACTTCCTGGTGCAACTGGACTTCTCTGCAACCCTTCCCCTCTGCAGGGAGGTGGGACCAATTCGGATGGTCCGCCCCCGCCAAGCTGTGGGGATGTTTTTACCAATGCTTTTATTAACTATGTTTTATTGTGGGGTATATGGAGTTTTAGGGGAGAGGTGATAACTCTGCTGGGGAACACATTGTACTCCTTCTGGGGTAGTTTATTCCCCTTGGGTCCCCACCCTGCAGTCAGCTCCCACTTGTAACTCCTAGAAGCTGTCAGCAGGCAACAGCAAACACACTGGCTTCGACTGGCCAGCTAAATCAGGTGAGGGTAGATGATGGGTCTGAAAAACTGAGGGGGGAAATCATATCTGCTGCCTTGTGGGACATATTTAGGAGAAGAGTAGGCTAAGGAGTAAACCCTACACAAATCCAGAGTCCCTAAGATGGTTTCTTGTACACCTCCTTCAGGCAACTTCTACAGTCAAGCTGGTGCCAAATATATTGCTCTGTTTTCCTTTGGACCACATCAGCCAGGCTGAGAGGGGGATGGAGCCCAGGACCTCCATACTGCCCAGGCTTGTGCCCCAGAAAGTTTACTAAATAACGTAGGAGGCAACAGTTATGAGTCAATGTCTTTGCAGCCACAGCAGGCACTATGATTCTCTGGCAGTTTGATTTCACTCCTGGAGGCACACTCCATTGTCTCTTGATCCAACAATGCTTTATTGTACTTGTTATTCAAATTGTTCTTTGGGGATTTTTATTACAGCTGATGCATTCTGATTTTAAATATGTAAGCTGCCTTAGAAGAATTATTCTGTTACACTCTCAGGGTGCCCTTCCATGCATCATGGCAGGTATTTTGCTAGTTATCTGCAATCTGAAATGATTAATATAAGTTACAGATATTAATTCTGTCTCACTTCTAGGTTACAAATTCCCTTTATGTCCAGCTCTTCCTCCAAATTACAGAGAAGGTCACCCTTTCACCTTCTGGCAAGGTGCATAAACTGTCTGTTGCCAGTATATTGAAGCAAAGGCAGCGGAACAGAAGTCCATGGGTGAAATCTGGTGTCAATTAATGTAAGTTAATGAGGTCAGTCTTAAATATTTCAAACAAAAAGCCACAAATCTTCCAGCCTGCTATGCCCAGTTAATAGTTACTATTTAGTTGTGAAAGATCAAGCAGAAACTCTTTCACATAATGAAAGTTACCACTTGATACATTTAGATCTCCATTACGCAATCGGCATCAAATGCTGGTTTTGTTCCTGTCATTTAAATCTGGCCGCAGCTCAGCTTGCTAAAAGAGGCTGAGTTTCTCACTTCTTCAAAGCAAAAACAGGATATTTTAAAGCCTGTGCCAATCGTAAAAAGGCTCTTAATTCCAACATAAGGGAGTGTAAGCAAGAATGCCAAGATGCTGAAGCAAACAGGCAGTTTCTTTGTGGGTGCAGACAATGAATTCTTTAGCAACAAACTTGACCAACAGCCTACTTGTTAATCTGAGCTGTTTGAAGAAACCTGCTTAGAACACATCCTGTTGCTCTCCAAAAAAAGAGAGAATTCTCTGGGGTTAGCTCAGCTGCTTCATGAAAAGAATGTGAGTGAGTTTTATGTGCTTGTGGGTCAATTTCCACAACCATTCTCCACTTTTTGGAAGATATCAGCATCAACAGTTACCATGCTTGATGGTCAGGAGTTCAGCAATCTCAAGCAGCTGTACAAACCACACAGGGCTAATGGTAGGAGACAGAGAATGCCCATAGTGAGTTAATTTACTGCCAGGATGTTCTTATAAAACAAATCAATCTGCTTCCAGAACCTTTAGAGAAGAAGCAATTCCCACTTTGTTTCACCCTACTCAGAGAAATGGAAGTAAGGATCAAGTGACTGGGTTGATATACCGAGACCAAATATTCCAGCATAGAGTCTCACAGCAAACAGGCAACCTGGGCCGGGTGCCAAGAGAGGATCTTGCTGCAAATGTGCCATTACCTGTAGTGTCAACCTGGGGCAAGAGCCGGAGGAAGATGGGTCGTGCATAAGGGGGCAGTACTTTCTGCATCTCTAGGTACAGCACGTTAGGGTTTAACTTGGCTTCAGGATCAGCAATGGCTGCCATTCCTGCCTTGCCTTCTACTCCTGAAATCAAAACAAAAAACACAGGAAGGGACACAATCTTATACCGCAAAGGAGCAGTTAGACCCAACCTAGCAAAATCCACAGCTGGAATTCAAATCAGGTTTCACTCCTCCCTCCCACAAATAACTTCACAGCAAAGGATAAAAAACAGCCTAGCCCGAGAGGTTGCCTGCTGCCTTCCCATAGGAAAGAATTGTTACTTGCCCTGTGACTGCACCAGGAATGTCACTAAAGTGGCCAGACCTGGCCCTCCAGCTGTTTTGGGACTACAATTCCCATCATCCCTGACCACTGGTCCTGTTAGCTAGGGATGATGGGAGTTGTAGTCCCAAAACAGCTGGGGGGCCAAGTTTGGCCATGCCTACTCTAGCCTCTGTCTCTGGAGAGGGAGTTGTTGCTAGTTGCTCCCCTCCCTATGAACAAAAGGAACACCAGAGGAAAATGCCAATTCCAACTCACCAATTTGTTCCGGCAGCATCAATCGCATCTTCCCCCCTTCCCTCATTTAACCTCTAGTTTTTTAGTTTGAAGATCCAAAGGCAGGGCTCATATCTCATTTTTAATTATGTACAGCTTTCTGCCCTGCATCAACATTGTATAGTGAATTTTAATTGCTGCGAGCCATTTTGGAGTCAGTGGAGGAAACAATATAATAAACTATACTAGTGGCCAAAATTGTGGAAACCTTTTGGAGAAAGTGTATTTCCAAGGTTTGATGGCTCATAGCACCACTTGTTTTTGGAGTAATACCACAAAATTATATATCAATGGAAAGATAATTTAATGAAGAATGTAATGCAACAAAGTTTGTTCAGTTATCTGTATTCTATCAAAAGTTATGGGCAAATAACCAGAAAAAGGAGTGTTTAGAGGGCCAATCATGTGTCATCTTGTTTTGGCAATGATGGCTCATAACACCATTTTTTTTAGCAATATAGTGGTACCTTGGGTTACAGACACTTCAGATTACAGACGCTTCAGGTTACAGACTCTGCTAACCCTGAAATAGTACCTCGGGTTAAGAACTTTGCTTCAGGATGAGAACAGAAATTGCACAGCAGCGGGAGGCCCAATTAGCTAAAGTGGTACCTCAGGTTAAGAATAGTTTCAGGTTAAGAACGAACCTCCGGAACAAATTAAGTTCTTAAACTGAGGTACCACTGTACCATAAAATTATATATTAATGGAAATATAATCTAATGAAGAATGGAATGCAATAACTTTTATGAAAGATTATTTATTACAACAGAAGTCATAAAGAAAAGAACATGAAACACATAGAAAAAAATTAATATACAAAAATTCTCCCCATGTCAGTTAATACTTAGTTGGGCAACCTTTAGCCTTCCCATGGAGTGGACCAAGTTTTTTAGTTCTGCAGCTATAATAATGTGAAACCAAGATTGAATTATTGCCTCTTTTATTTGGGTTTTATTGCTGGGTTGCTTCTGACTAACAACTTTCTCCATAGATTTTTGATTGGGTTTTGGTCTGGCCTATGCATTTTTGGGCATTTACATTCCCATTAATGATGCAAATTCTGCCCACACGTTTTGCTGTCATACAACCCCAGATCGTAACATTAACTGGGTGTTTCACGGTAGGTGTAATACAAGTGGGATGTAAATCTTCTCCGATTTTCCTCTTCACGTATTTCATGCCATCACTATCAAGCAAGGAGATAGTCCCTTGTTCCACTGTCCAGTTAACATGGGTTTTAGCCCAGTTTAATCTTTTCAACCTTTGTTTGAGAGATAACAATGGCTTTTTCCTTGGAATTCTAGCATATAGACCATATTCCTGCAGTCTGCGCCAACAGTCCTTGCACTCAACTTCACATTATATTGCGCCATGTCATCTTGTATACACCCAGATGATTTTCTTCTGTCATTTAGGCACAGTCTCTCAATTCTTCCACCGTAACTTGCTGTTGTGCACCTTTTCCTGCCTTTACCAGTTTGATTTTGTAGTGACTGAGCCTTCTTATACCTCTTCAAAAATTTAGAAATGCCACTTTTGGTTAAGTTTCTACCAATTTTTCTTCTAATTTCTTCATAACTGTAACCTTGTTCACTTAATGATACTATTTTACATCACTTCCTGGCTGATCAGTCAACTTTGCACCATTTCTTTAATTTTTTTACGTTTTACAAGCTCACTAAATGAAAGAACAAAAAAACCCCCAACCAACTTGATTAAATTATCTTTCCATTGATATATAATTTTATGGTTTTACTCAAAGAAAAAGTGGTGTTATGAGCCAAGGTAACACCTAATTGGCCCTCTAAACACTCCTTTTTCTGGTTGTTTGGCCATAACCTTTGATAGAATACAGATAACTGAACACACGTTGTGGCATTCCATTCTTCATTAAATTATCTTTCTATTACTACAAAAACAAGTAGTGTTAGAGCCAATAAACCTCGGTAATACACTTTCTCCAAAACATTTCCCAATATTGGCTACTAGTGTAGATAACTGAAAGGACAGTAGACTTTCTGAATCAAAAGACAATTTCTGCCCTCTTGCTCACATTAACTCTTCACTCTGCTCCTTTCATTTCAGTCACCAGCTATTATTCAGTGACTCCGCATAAAGGATGTTTTGTTCTGCTCCAACAATCCCTGCCAGAAATCTGGGCTATGCCACTAACAGTGACCAAGAGGAGTCCAGAAGGAAATAAGCCCAGTCTATAAGTCTTCCTCTCCTTTAACTAGAGGAAGACCTTTGTCATCACATTATTTTAATGGTCACTGTAGATTGTCCTTTTCTATCTGCTTTACCTCTGTCCAGGCAGATATCTCTGTTGTCAGTTTCAAAAGTCTCCTCACACTGCCCCACAGGGGCCTGGGACTGGTCTCTCCATTCCCAACAGCAAGGGCGGGCTGGCTGGCTGGCTGGCTGGCTGGGCTCCCTCTCCCACTTGCTTGCTTACTCCGATGCCACCTCAGCTTCTGGCAACCAGCACTCCCTGACCAGCCCCAGAGGCATCATTTGCCTGCAGAGCTTGTAACCAGGGCTGCTGCAACAAACAGCTGTGCAAGCCTTTGGGAGCCAGAAATGCAAGAGGGTATCAGAGGAGGGAGGGAAAGAGGCCAGTGTTGCCCAAGGCACCCCTGACCACCATTCAAGGCACCCCAGGATGCCACGGCAGACTGGTTGAAAACCACTGCACTAAAGACATTCTGATGATGTTTTTAGAGGATTACACTCTGATTGCTCATTTGTATTTACTTCCTCTCTAGTGGTGAATCTTATTTCTGTATGATTTACTCTCCTTTCTCATCAGCTTGCTTGCAGGACCCCAATCCCAAAAGCAAATACTGATTTCTAACTATTCTGGGAAACTAAACAGCCAGATGGGCAGGGTATAAATAAAATAATAATAATTATTATTATTATTATTATTATTATGCCTACTCACTGGTCCAAATTGCATTCCCTGCAATTGCATTGTTCCATTTACCTGGCACTTCAACTCCATAAACAGCAACATCTGTCTTGCTGAGGATGTGGCTCAGGATTCCTTCAACCTCTGTGGTAGAGACATTCTCCCCACGCCAACGGAACGTGTCCCCACTCCGGTCTTTGAAATACATGTAGCCAAGTTCATCCATCACTAGTACATCTCCTGGAATTAAAGAAACGACACTCAATACCCAAACAAACAGCAGAATTGCCTGCTTTTGGGGATCACTGGGTATCTACTACCTACTGCCCTGGAGGAAGGATCCCACAACAGCAAGGGAAGGAGGCAAGAACATCACATGCCTGCCCCTGTTCCAGGTGGCTGTTCCCTTCCTCTGCAGCAGGGATGAGAAATATGCAGCCTTTCAGTTATTGTTGGACTGCAGCTCCCATCCTTCTTGACAACTGGTCAAACTGGCCAGGCTGATGGGAGATGGGATCCCAACATCTGGAGGACACATTTCTCATCAATGCAGACCTGGCCTACCACTGTGAGAACGATCCTGATGCTTTTCTATGTTGACTTTCTTAATTGTAGTTTTAAATAATTATTTTACTGGTAAATTGCCTTGGAAGGATTTGTATCCTGCAAGACAGGCTAAAAAGAATTGTGATTGGCTAATTATTGATGAACGTAGTTGTCTCTGCCTCTACAATTGGGGATCCAGTAACAGAAGACCAAAATAAAGTGACGTTGTTGCTCTCCAGCCGCTAATGGAATGACTCAAGAGCCAAACAAGCAGATAAAGGCTCAGAGGCTGGGCAAGAATGAATAATTCCCTATGGTAAAACTATTCCATCACAATAGGTAACAAAATCAAACCAGAAGGCTTAGGACAAGAACCATAACCACTTGAAATCCCCTGCACATGGAGCAGTGCTCTATTGAAAAAAGACATAGAAAAGGCAATGAAGGCAACACATAGGCGTCCACCCCCACCCCCCGATTATTTAAGTCTTTTTTTTCTTTTTTTGTCTAAGCTTATATTGTACTTCCAGGTTATACTATAGTTAAGCCGTCTTCTTAATTCTGGTTAACAGAAAGGCAGGGTACACATCTTTTAGATAAATGTGATACACAGAGCAGTCTGACTTCGCACATCCATGCTTAGGAAGTGCTGCTTCCTAAAGCCAAGTCACATGAGAGCAGTGGCACTGACTTGCATGAGTCACTACTGGGAACCCATGAGTAGAGTAGAGTAGAGTAGAGTAGAGTAGAGTAGAGTAACTGAGGGCAGGGTTTGATGTGTTTAGTCTGAGCAAGATCAATCTTCTAGGCCACAACTGTAAATATCCCTAGCCACCAAAGAACAAGATGATGGCCTGAAGAGTACCTGAAAGGTAAGCCTGGTCCCCTTTCTGGAAGACATTGTAAGCAATCTTCTTGTTGGTCGCATTCTCATTGACATAGCCATCAAACCTACGCAAAGGATCCTCCTGGTTTATTCGACCCACAAGTAGTCCTGGTTCTCCTGAAAATAATAATTCCAGATGGAAAAAATAGAAATCAAGATACTTCTGCAAAGATTATTCCAAAGTAACCACTAGAAATGCAGCTGGATAGAATTTGTTAGCATCTGAAGTTTCCATGTTTCTGCCACAACATCTCAAGAAAAGTAGACTGATTTGTTCGCAGCCCTATAAAACCAGACATCAAATGAGACATGTAGCCCAGTCTTACTCATGTATGAAATTAGTGGGTCTCTACTCCCAGGTTAGGTGTGTAAAAGACTGCAGCCTGTGGAGGTCTGTTCTACAGATATTCCAACTATTTTACTATTTATTTATTTATTACATTTATATGCCATCTTTTCCTCCAAGGAGCTCATGGTTCTCCTCTTCCCTAGTTCATCCTCACAACAAGTGTGTGTTAGGCTAAGAGATGGTGACTGGCCCAAGGGCACCCAGTGAGTTGGGATTTAAACCCTGGTCTCCCAGGTCATAGTCTAACACTCTAACCATTACACCATTTTGTGCACTTTCATCTCACAGTATTTTTGCCTGACAAAATTCATGCATGCTGCAGAGTGATACCATCATGCAACATTATGATACCATTAAAGAGAAGCACAAGAAAGAGAGAGAACCGGCTCACCTAGCATACATCAACTTTGGTGCAAGGGAGTGAACAACTGGGGAAGGGAGGATAGCCAAGAAAAGGGAAAAAAGACAATCGTTCTTCATAAGTGACAATCACGTGGTTCAGCTCCATGGTTAGCTTCAAATATAGGACCATAAATTGAGTTATCCTGTTAATCTACATCAGTTCAGGACAGCACATGTTCCTCACACAGATGCTGCTGGCAAAATATGTCTTTAATTCACATTTAGTTAAAATGGGTTAGTAGTTCATGGGACAGTAGCAATGTAGTCAGACAGAGAGGCCCAGTTTATATGTTCATGAGGTAGCAATTCAGTTCCCTTGAGGAAGCCTGCATTTGCCTAGCTTCCATCTAATGTATATGTGGTTTCAGATCACTACACAATAAGTACATGGGCCCTAGTTATCTAAGGTGCCACAAAATCTCCAATCTGCTCTTGAAGTCATGCTAACTGCAGGTTTGACTATGACAAAGAGCAAAAGCAAATTAGCAAGGACTCAGATCTAATGATTAGGAACAATGGCCCTATTGGGGCAGCCAATTTGTCCCTTAAGACCTCACCCGCAGAAGCCATAGCAGTTAAAAGGAGGAATATGAAAGGAGAGTGGCCTACGTCCCAATTATTACTAGATGTGGATAAAGATGAGCCAACTTTGAAGAAATATGATGAAATCAAAAACCACCTGTCAGACTGGCTCCAATATTTTCAGTTAAATCAAAGACTGTATATAGATAAAAAAGAAGGTCTTGCAAAAGAAACATTCAAATTCGAAAAAGAGTTAACCCACAATAAAGGGAAAAAACATATCACGAATTTACGACTATTTATTAGAATGGGAAGTAAAAGAGGAACAAATTAAAATAGTAATGGTAAGGGGGTGCAGGACCTTGGATACAATATCTACATGGAACAATGGGAAAGATTATGGAGGCCAGATATTAAATTCACTGCATGCTACAACATTAGGGAAAACACTATGACGATGCAATACAGATGGCACCACACCCCTAAAATGTATAAAGACAGGTTGTCAACATGCTGGAAATGCAAAAAGGACAGGGTCATATTTTCGTATGTGGTGGAACTGTGGATATCCATGAATTTTGGAATAACATCTATACAGTGGTACCTCGGGTTACAGACGCTTCAGGTTACAGACTCCGCTAACCCAGAAATAGTACCATGAGTTAAGAACTTTGCTTCAGGATGAGAACCGAAATTGCACAGCAGCGGTGCGGCAGCAGCAGGAAGCCCCATTAGCTAAAGTGGTGCTTCAGGTTAAGAACAGTTTCAGGTTAAGAAAGGACCTCCAGAACGAATTAAGTTCTTAACCCGAGGTACCACTGTAGTGAACTTTAAAAACTATTCAAATTTACATTTTAAAAAAGACCAGAAAACTTCCTATTAGGTATACTACCAATAGAATTTTTAAAAAATATAAGACCATTGTCTATGTATGCAATCACGGCATCCAGAATAATAGTGACAAGAAACTGGAAAAATGAAATCCCACCAATGATTACAGAGTGGCAGACTCTTATGATAAAATACCTGCAACTAGCAAAACTGATGGGAAGAATCAGAGGAGTGTCAAACCAGAAAGTATACAGAGAATGGAAAATATTTAAAGAAGAAGGCACCGGAGTCGTGGAAAGAAGCTTTCATCACACTTATACCAAAATCCGAAGCTGAAAAGGCACAACTTAAGAACTACCGTCCCATATCCCTTTTAAATGTGGATTACAAAATTTTTGCAGATATTTTAGCCAACAGATTGAAAAGAGTGTTAAATGAAGTAATACACAAAGATCAGGCAGGCTTTCTCCCAGGTAGACATTTGTCTGATAACACAAGGAACATTATTGACATATTGGAGCTATTGCAAACGAACACTAATACAAAAGCAGTGCTAATTTTCATTGATGCGGAGAAGGCCTTTGATAATATTTCTTGGAGTTTTATGAAGAAAAATCTTAAGGGAATGGGTGTGGGACGAGGGTTTGAAAATAGTTTAGAAGCAATCTATTCGGAACAAAAGGCAAAATTGATAGTTAATAATGTGGTGTCAGAAGAGATTAAAATTGAAAAAGGAACACGACAGGGTTGCCCTATCTCTCCATTGCTATTTATCTCGGTCCTGGAGGTGCTCTTGAATATGATTAGGAAGGACCAGTTGATCAAAGGAATTCAGGTCGGAGCTAAACAATATAAACTTAAAGCCTTCGCAGATGACCTGGTTTTGACGTTACAGGAGCCAGAATCTAGTACGAAAAGAGTTTTAGAACTGATTCAGGAATTTGGTCAGGTGGCAGGATTTAAACTAAATAAGCAAAAAACTAAGGTATTGGAGAAAAATATGACGTTAATGGAAATAGAAAGGTTTCAGAAAGAGACAGATTTAAATGTGAAGAAAGTGAAATACCTAGGGATAAATATGACAGCCAAAAATCTGAATTTATTTAAAGATAATTATGAAAAATGTTGGTCAGAGGTCAAAAAAGATTTAGAAATCTGGTCAAAATTGAAGCTCTCCTTGTTGGGTCGAATTGCTGCTATAAAGATGAATGTATTGCCAAAAATGTTGCTTTTGTTTCAAACCTTGCAGACTGTGGACAGGATGGACTGTTTCAAGAGGTGGCAGAGTTTGTCTGGCAGGGCAAAAAGCCCAGAATAAAATTTAAAATATTGACTGATGCTAAAGAAAGAGGGGGGTTTGCCCTGCCGGACATGAAGCTATATTATGAATCAGCAGCATTCTGCTGGATGAAAGACTGGCTACTTCTTGAAAACACTGACATTCTAGATTTGGAAGGGTTTAACAATGCGTTTGGGTGGCATGCATATTTGTGGTACGACAAGGTTAGAGCTCATAGAGCATTCAAGAACCATATTGTCAGGAAAGCAGTTTTTAATGTCTGGACAAGATACAAAGATTTATTAGAAAATAAGACCCCAAGGTGGTTGTCACCTATGGAAGCTAAGGCTCTGAAAAGACTCAATATGGAGGCCAAATGGCCGAAATATTGGGAGATACTAGAACAAAATGGAGACACATGGAGATTGCAGAGTTTTGAGAAATTAAAAGATAAAGTGCGAGATTGGCTACACTATTACCAAATTAGAGAGGTTTTTAATATGGATAAAAAAATAGGTTTCCAGGTGGAAAAATCGAAATTAGAAACGGAATTGTTAGAACCTAAAACCAAGGTACTGTCAAGAATGTACAACTTGCTGTTAAAGTGGAATACTCAGGATGAAACGGTCAAATCAGCTATGATTAAGTGGGCACAAGACATCGGTTATAACATTATGTTTGCTAGGAAAACAAAACTCCAAGGTGGTTTTCACCTCTGGAAGCTAAGGCCCGAAAAAGACCCAATATGGAGGCCAAATGGCCAAAATATTGGGAAATACTAGAAAAAGATGGAGACAATTGGAAATTGCAGAGTTTGGAGAAAATGAAGGATAAAGTGCGAGACTGGTTACATTATACTCAGATTAAAGAAGTCTTTAAAAATGATAAAAAGTTAGGGTTCCAGGTGGAGAAATCGAAGTTGGAAACAGAACTGTTAGAACCAAAGACTAAGGTACTTTCAAGAATGTATAACTTGCTGTTAAAATGGAACACACAAGATGAAATGGTTAAATCAGCTATGACAAAGTGGGCACAGGACATTGGGTATAATATCATGTTTGAGGACTGGGAAAGGTTGTGGACCACTGGGTTGAACTTCACTGCATGCAATGCTTTGAAGGAAAATGTAATGAAAATGATATATAGATGGTACATGACCCCAGTTAAACTTGCTAAGATATACCATTTGTCTGATAATAAATGTTGGAAATGTAAAGGAAATGAAGGAACATTCTTTCACCTCTGGCGGACGTGCCCAAAGGTTAAGGCTTTCTGGGAAATGATCTATAATGAACTGAAAAAGGTATTTAAGTATACCTTCCTTAAGAAACCAGAGGCCTTTCTCTTGGGCATTGTCGGCCAGATGGTGTTAAAGAAGGACCGAACATTTTTTATGTATGCAACAACGGCAGCAAGGATACTCATCGCTAAGAATTGGAAAACTCAAGATCTACCCACACTGGAAGAGTGGCAGATGCAACTGATGGACTATATGGAACTAGCCGAGATGACTGGCAGAATCCGAGACCTGGGAGAGGAGAGGGTCGAAGAAGATTGGAAGAAATTCAAGATTTATCTAAAAAAAACACTGTAATTTGGTTGAATGTTAAGAAAGGATGCTAGATCATAAATAATTGTGCACCACTAAATTAGATGGAATTAAGATGATAAGTAAGTTTGAGGAAAAATTACAAACCTATTGGAGAATTAATACTCATCGCAAAGTACTGGAAGACACAAGATTTGCCCACCCTGGAAGAATGGCAGATGCAATTGATAGACTACATGGAATTGGCAGAAATGACTGGCAGAATCCGAGACACGGGAGAAGAACAAACGGAAGAGGATTGGAAGAAATTTAAATACTATCTGCAAAAACATTGCAAATTATTTGAATGTTAAAGTGATGCAGGATATAAAGATAGTGCGGCATTAGTGACATAGTTGAAAGGAATATGCAAAGATGTTTTATGAGTAATAAGTAAAGAAATATAGCAAAATTAATCAATGTTAAAATGATGGGGGATTAGAAGATAAGTGGTTGGTAGCGGTAATGGTTAATTTAAAAGAAAATAAGCAATATTAAAATTAGTCAAAATAAAGGAAGGATTTGATGAAAATAAATTAGAAATTGGAATACAGAAAGGGGAGGTGTGAGGAAGTCGGGAAAGTAAGCTACAAGAAATTAAGATTTGAATTTATATATTTCTTTCTGTTTTTTATGTTTTATACTGTGTTTTGTCTGTTATTGTGTTGTGTTGTTTTGTTATGATAAAAATTTGTTGAAACTTTAATAAAAATTCTTTTTTTAAAAAAAAAATTGCATTGTACAAACAATAAGATACTTGCTGAACTTGTAAGCAAAAAGTGTATTAGATATTATACTGGAATATGTGTGTGTGTACCGTATTTTTCGCTCTATAACACGCACCTGACCATAACACGCACATTGTTTTTAGAGGAGGAAAACAAGGGAAAAAACATTCTGAATGAAACAGTGGATGTATCATTTTTGGGCTTCATGCTGTGGCCACAGACATGTGATCTGATGGTGAATTTGGGATGACCCAATGCAAAGATCCTGAGAATCCCTGTGGATCCATGCTCTGTAACCACGTTTTTGCACCATTGCAGCCCCAGGCAACAGTGGGTGCGTGATTTTTTTGGTGCAGGCTGTAGCCATGGACATGCTATGTGATCTGATGTTGAATTTGGGGTGACCCAATGCAAAGATCCTGAGAATCCCTGTGGATCTATGCTTTTTAACCACGTTTTTGCACCATTGCAGCCCCATGCAACAGTGGGTGCGTGATTTTGGGGGGGCAGGCTGTAGCCATGGACATGCTATGTGATCTGATGGTGAATTTGGGGTGACCCAATGCAAGGATCCTGAGAATCCCTGTGGATCCATGCTTTTTAACCACATTTTTGCACCATTGCAGCCCCAGGCAACAGTGGGTGCGTGATTTTTTGGTGCAGGCTGTAGCCATGGACATGCTATGTGATCTGATGGTGAATTTGGGGTGACCCAATGCAAAGATCCTGAGGATCCATGTGGATCCATGCTTTTTAACCACATTTTTGCACCATTGCAGCCCCAGGCAACAGTGGGTGCGTGATTTTGGGGGGGCAGGCTGTAGCCATGGACATGCTATGTGATCTGATGGTGAATTTGGGGTGACCCAATGCAAAGATCCTGAGGATCTATGCTTTGTAACCACATTTTAAGTGGGGAGGGAAGGAAAAACACAGAAGGGACAAGGAGCAGGAGAGGGGTGTGCAGAGAAGCAGCTGGCTAAGAATGCAGGAGCGGGGTAGGGAGGAAAGGAAGGCAAAAGTTTTCCCCCACCCAAGCCAGCCAGCCAGCCAGCCATCTCTCTCTCTCTCTCTCTCTCTCTCTCTCTCTCTCTCTCTTCCTCCCTCCCTCCCTCCCTCCCTCCCTCGCTCCCTCCCCCCCTCTCTCTCTCCCTTCCCCCCTCTCTCTCCCTCTCCCCCAGCAGCACCGGAGCTTGCCTGGAGGGGAGGGGCTTTCCCTGCTCTTTGTTCCGTTTCAGCAAACACAGCAAGGAAACAGAGAAGGGTGGGCAGTAAGACCCTGAGGCAGAATGCAGGAAAGCAGCCGCTTTCTCTTTTCAAGTTTCGCTTCTCTGTGCAGCGTGCAGCCCCGCGATTTGATTTTTGCTTGATTTTTCGGCTCCAGGGACCACACATTCGCTCTATAACATGCACAGACATTTCCCCTTCCTTTTTAGGAGAAAAAATCTGCGTGTTATAGAGCGAAATTTACGGTATATAATGAAATAACATAAATCTGTGCAAGAAAATACAGACAGTATAATGCGGCGACATTTTTCCACCTTCGCCGCATCAAGCAGTTGGTCCCTTACCTTTCCCGCCCCGACCTGGCCACAGTGATCCATGCGACGGTCATCTCCAGGCTTGACTACTGTAATTCGCTCTACGCGGGGCTGCCCTTGAAGCTGTCCCAGAAACTCCACAGGGTGCAGAATGCTGCAGCGAGGCTCCTCACGGGGTCTCTGCCATGGGAGCATATTCACCCAGTGCTTTTCAAGCTGCACTGGCTCCCGGTGCAGTACAGGGTCAGATTTAAGGTGCTGCTTTTGACCTTTAAAGCCCTTCACGGCCTAGGACCCTCGTACCTACGGGACCGCCTCTCCTGGTATGCCCCACGGAGAGCCTCAAGGTCCATAAATAACAACACCCTAGTGGTCCCAGGCCCTAAGGAAGTTAGATTGGCTTCAACCAGAGCCAGGACCTTTTCACCTCTGGCTCCGGCCTGGTGGAACGCTCTGCCTCATGAAACCAGGGCCCTGCAGGATCGGATTTCTTTCCGCAGGGCCTGTAAGACAGAGTTGTTCCGCCTGGCCTTTGGCTTGGAGCCAATTTGATTCCCTCCCTCCCTCTCTCCCCCCCCTTTCTTTTCCTTCTCCTCCTGCGATGAGGCTACATTTTAATATTCCATTATTTTAATGTTGTATTTTATTCTTGTTTTTAAGTTGTAACCATTCATCTTGTTTTTATTATTGCTTGTAAGCCGCTCTGAGCCCTTGGCTAGGGAGGGCGGGGTATAAATAAAAAAATATTATTATTATTATTATAAGCAGTATAATAAGAATTATTGGAAATTTTACATTTTAACCTGTTATTTAATTGTAATATAGTGTATTTTTTCTTTTCTTCCCCCCTTTTCTTCTATTTTTTCTTTATTTGTATTGCTTTTAAAAAATATAATAATAATAATAAATTATTTATACCCCGCCCATCTGGCTGGGTTTCCCCAGCCACTCTGGGCGGCTTCCAACTGAATATTAAAAACAATACAGCATCAGACATTAAAAACTTCCCTAAACAGGATGTCAGTACTGGTTGTTGTCCTCTTCAGATCACCACACAAATGATTCTTGTTTTTTTATACCTTTTTATTGTGTATTAACAAACAAACTTTTAAACGATCCTTATCTTTTAACTATTCTTCCTCAGAGTCACTTATTTCAGATACCTTCTGAGCTCCTCTTCTTGGTGACCAGCCACCTTCAAAATGGCGAAGGTGCCCTTTCCTTGGCTTTCCTGCTCTTTTTCCTACCCTCCTGGCTAGAGCTGGCTTGTATCTCCTCTCCTCCGAATCTGAGCTAGAACTGAACCGTGGCCTTTCCTGGGAACAGCCGGTCCCTCCCTGTTCCTGTTGCCCTCTTCTGCTCCTCCCCCCCTTGGGAAATGCTTTATCCCTCTGGAAACTGGAAACTTCTACCTGTAACTCTTCCCTGACACAGTTGTCTTTTTAAAGTAAAATAGTTGTTTATTGCTATGACATCTGCTGGGAGGGCGTTTCACAGGGCAGGCGCCACCACCAAGAAGGCCCTCTGCCTGGTTCCCTGTAACCTTACTTCTCGCAATGAGGGAACCGCCAGAAGGCACTCGGCACTGGATCTCAGTGTCCGGGCAGAATGATGGGAGCGGAGACGCTCCTTCAGGTATACTGGACTGAGGTCATTTAGGGCTTTAAAGGTCAGCACCAAAACTTTGAATTGTGCTCAGAAACATACTGGGAGCCAATGAAGATCTCTCAGGACCGATGATACATGGTCACGGTGGCCACTCCCAGTCACCAGTCTAGCTGCCGCATTCTGGATTAACTGCAGTTTCCGAGTCACCTTCAAAGGAAGCCCCACATAGAGCGCATTGCAGTAGTCCAAGCAGGAGATAACCAGAGCATGCACCACTTTGGCGAGACAGTCTGCGGGCAGGGAGGGTCTCATCCTGCATACCAGATGGAGCTGGTAGACAGCCGCCCTGGACACAGAATTAACCTGCGCCTCCATGGACAGCTGTGAGTTCAAAATGACTCCCAGGCTGCACACCTGGTCATTCAGGGGCAGTTACCCTATTCAGGACCAGGGAGTCCCAACCTGTCCCCCCAAAACAGTACTTCTGTCTTGTCAGGATTCAACCTCAATCCATTAGCCGCTATCCATCCTCCAACCGCCTCCACTCACACACTTCTGCTTTGTATGATTTGTTATTTATGTATATATGTCTATGTGGGAAATTAATAAAGATTTATTTTTTTTAATTGTCACTTAAGAAGCCGGGATATATACAAGTGCCAGGGACCCAAACGTAAGAGCTTCCAAACAGGATCTGAAGCTAGTTGACTTCCAGATTCTGGCTTTCTGGAAGCTAGTAACCATATTTTGCCAGTTCAGATGAAACAGGGAGCTGCGGTTCACCCTGTCTTCTTGATTTGTTCAGCAACCTGGGAAGAACAAATTAGCTGCAAAGGAGTTGCATCAGGTGTACAGAGCTTGTGCATATCATGGCTTATTAAGCCACAAACTGATCACCCAAACCAGATCAATATTTCACAATATAAATTAAGACCAGTTAACCAATTACAACAAACAGAAGTACACCCATAAATAATTCAGCCTCAAACCACCGTTGGTTATGTACATGGAAACAATCATCAGTTGGCTGTCACTTTTTGGGATGGCTGCCAATCCTTGTCCTAAAAGATTCATTTGAATCTATCAACTCTGTTGCTTTATATCAGGAGTAGCTAAGCTATGGCTCTCCAGATGTTGTTGCACTCCAACTCCCATCATCCCCACCTAGCATGGCCAGGGATGATTAAAGCTGTAGGCCAGCAACTTCTGGAGAGTCCCAGGTTCCGCTCCCCCACTGTGTGTCTGTGCTTACCTTTCTTGTATGGCTATCTTTTTATCTACCCTCTTCTTTCTCTCTCTTCATCCTCTTACATTTCTCTTCAACAACTTCTTCCGCTTCCAATTGCCACCAGTTAACTTTTCAGCCTGTTGCTCTGTTCCACGGTTCTATGCTCCTTCCCCCTTCCCTTGCTCTGCATATTTATTTATTCAACTAATTTATATCCCACCCTTCCACCTTTTAGGTATTCAGTGTGTCTTACAAGCATGTTTAGATTAGCGGCAGTGAAGCCCTTCACAAGACCATGGATTCCTTCACCTGACACTTGATGTCTACTCTGCTTCTGGCCATCTTGCTCTCCCTGGTGAAGCAAAGAACAACCCTGCCCTAGAAGTGTCTGTCCACGATCCTCCCCACAATCAGCCCTGGGAGGTAACACCATTCGGGTCAGAAGATGGCTAGGGATGCTCCTAACACACAGCAATATCATATGGCAATCACAGTGACATTTACCTGGGCGGCAGGTGATGCATAGTCCATTCTCTTTCCTTATCAATTCCATGGTATCCTCATTTACTTTTACCAAGCGAATAGGATACACATTTGGCAAAATCCGGCTGTTGAAGCCACAGGCACCAACCTGACAAAAGATAAAGCAAAGTTTAAAAGACGATGGAGGCTACCCTGAGTCATTTGCCATGATTAACCAGCAAGGAACAGCCAGAGAGCTTCCAGTGTATACAGATCCCTGAAGAACGATCAGCTGAGGAGAACAGAAACAAATATAAGGAAACAGGGGAGGAGGACCTGCTCAACCCCCCTATACTATAGCAAGTATCCTGGAGTGTGGTATTGCTAGGGATGTGGGGAAGAGAGAGATATGTCTCACCAGTTTGTTTGTTTTTAAATTGATAGTCTCCTTGCTTTATACAGGAATGTTTCAGGAAGAAATTTGTCTCTTTCCCTTTTCCCCTTTCCAGGACCTCCACTGCTATAATACACACTTCATATACGGTAGTAAAATGTTCAGGTTCAAGCAATATCTTTAGTGCCTCACAAAATGTTCTTCCCCCAGTCCTGAAGCTTCTACTTCACCCAGCCCCCTCCACAGAACAGTCTAAGGTTCCTGTTCTAGGCTGGCAGGAACCCCAAGGAGGAACAGTCCTCAGGAAATTGGGACGCACCGCAACATTAAAAAGGTCAAGGTTCAAGGACCCCTGACAGTTAAGTCCAGTCGCAGACGACTCTGGGGTTGCGGTGCTCATCTTGCTTTACTGGCAGAAGGAGCTGACATTTGTCCACAGACTGTTTTTCCGGGTCATTTGGCCAGCATGACTAAGCCGTTTCTGGCGAAACCAGAGCAGCACATGGAAGCTCTGTTTATCTATTTATCTAGTTGCACTTTTTGGCGTGCTTTTGAACTGCTAGGTTGGCAGGACCTGGGACCGAGCAACGGCCGCTCACCCCATTGCGGGGATTCTGATCAACAAGCCCAAGAGGCTCAGTGGTTTAGATCACAGCGCCACCCACAATCTATAAATGAAAACTGAAAACTGGTAATAGTGTACATCAATGAGGATTTAATAGAGCGAAGTTGTTAATCTGGACCTGGTGGTTGTCAGGGAAGAGTTAGAGTTAGAAGTTTCCAGTTTCCCAGAGGGAGAATGTTTTCCCCAAGGTGGGGAGGAGAGCAGTGAATCTAACAGAAGAGAGCAAGAGGAACAACAGGGAGGGACTGGCTGTTCACAGGAAAGGCAAGGGTTAAGTTCTAGCTCAGATTCGGAGGAGAGGAGATACAGGCCAGCTCTAGCCAGGAGGGTAGGAAGAAGAGCAGGAAAGCCAAGGAAAGGGCCCCTTCGCCATTTTGAAGGTGGCTGGTCACCAAGAAGCAGAGCTCAGAAGGTATCTGAAATAAGTGACTCTGAGAAAGAATAGTTAAAGATAAGGAGCGTTTAAAAGTTTGTTTGTTAATACACAATAAAAGGTTATAAAAGAACAAGAATCGTTTGTGTGGTGATCTGAACAGGAAAACGGGACAACTGGGAAGACCCAGTTTTCCGAGTGCATGTTCTGGAAGTTGGGCAATAAGGCAGTACAGGATTCTTTTTGGTGTACCGACCTCCCCGCTGCACCAAGGATTCCCTGCCCGAGCTGCTTCAGGTCGTGGCGGATGTTCTCCTGGAGACACCTAGCTTGGTTGTCCTAGGGGATTTTAACATCCATGCCGACACGACCTTACAAGGGGCCGCTCGGGACTTCGTGGAAAGCATGGCCTCCATGGGGCTGTCCCTGAATAAGTCTGGCCGCGGACATGCCTTAGACCTGGTGTTCACCTCTAGTGACATGGGTGATCTGACACTAAGTAAAAGCGAAACGAAAGAAGTGCCATGGTCAGATCACTTCCTGGTGCAACTGGACTTCTCTGCGACCCATCCCCTCTGCAGGGAGGTGGGACCGATTCGGATGGTCCGCCCCCGCCACTTAATGGATCCAAATGGTTTCCAGAGAGTGGTAGGGGATGCTTTATCCCATGTTGATGGCCTTTCAGCCAATTCCCTGGTGGCCCGCTGGAATGTGGAGTTAACCAGGGCTATTGACTGTTTGACTCCGAAGCACCCTCTCCGATTGCATGGAGCCCGGAGAGCCCCGTGGTTTTCCATGGATCTGAGGGCAATGAAACAATTGCTGAGACGGCTAGAGCACCGGTGGCGGATAACTCATTCCGAATCTGACTGGACACAGGTTAGAGCTCAACATCGAGCCTACCAAGTGGCGATAGCGACAGCGAAGGAGACTTTCTTCGCCGCCTCTATTGCATCTGCAGAAAACAGCAGCAGGAGACTTTTTCAGGTGGTTCACAATTTAGCGGAACCACCTGCGACATCGGGGCCCAGTACGGGCCACATGATCTCCTGCAATGATTTTGCAAAGTTTTTTGCAGATAAAATCGCTCAGATTCGGGAAGAAGTAGACTCCACCGTGGGAGCAGGGCCAGGACGGGAGAGTGCTAGAATCCTGTCTAGTCAAGTTGTGTGGGATCAATTCCAATCTGTTACCTCCGAGGATGTGGACAGGCTGCTTGGACGAGTGAAGCCAACCACCTGTCTCCTGGATCCTTGCCCATCCTGGCTTATAAAAGCTAGCCAGGAAGGACTGGGCGATGGGCTTCGTGGGGTGGTGAATGCTTCCCTCTGTGAGGGAGCTTTCCCAGACCCACTGAAAGAGGTGATTATTAAACCGCTTCTTAAAAAACCATCTTTAGATGCGACCACGATGGCCAATTATCGCCCAGTCTCAAATCTTCCATTCTTGGTCAAGGTGATTGAGTGAGTGGTTGCTGAACAACTCCAGGCACGCCTGGAAGAAGCGGACCATTTGGATCCCTTCCAGTCGGGATTCAGGCCTCATCATGGGACTGAAACTGCCTTGGTCGCACTGGTTGATGATCTCCGGCAGGCTAGGGACAAAGGTGAGAGCTGTTTCCTAGTTCTGCTGGATCTCTCAGCGGCGTTTGATACCATCGACCATAACATCCTTCTGGACCGTCTTGAGGGGCTGGGAGCTGGGGGCACTGTCATACAGTGGTTCCGCTCCTTCCTCCTGGGCCGTGTTCAGAAAGTGGTGGTGGGGGATGAGTGTTCAGACTCCTGGGCTCTCACTTGTGGGGTGCCTCAGGGTTCTGTCCTCTCCCCCATGCTTTTCAACATTTACATGCAGCCACTGGGAGAGATCATCAGGAGGTTTGGGCTGAGTGTTCATCAGTATGCGGATGATACCCAGCTCTACCTCTCTTTTAAATCAGAACCAGTGAAGGCGGTGAAGGTCCTGTGTGAGTGTCTGGAAGCGGTTCGGGGATGGATGGCGGCTAACAGATTGAGGTTGAATCCTGACAAGACAGAAATACTGTTTTTGGGGGACAGGAGGCGGGCAGGTATGGAGGATTCCTTGGTCCTGAATGGGGTAACTGTGCCCCTGAAGGACCAGGTGGCAGCCTGGGAGTCATTTTGGACTCGCAGCTGTCCATGGAGGCACAGGTCAAATCTGTATCCAGGGCAGCTGTTTACCAGCTCCATCTGGTACGTAGGCTGAGACCCTATCTGCCTGCAGACTGTCTCGCCAGAGTGGTACATGCTCTGGTTATCTCCCGCTTGGACTACTGCAATGCGCGCTACGTGGGGCTACCTTTGAAGGTGACCTGGAAACTACAACTAATCCAGAATGCAGCAGCTAGACTGGTGACTGGGAGCAGCCGCCGAGACCATATAACACCGGTCTTGAAAGACCTACATTGGCTCCCAGTACGTTTCCGAGCACAATTCAAAGTGTTGGTGCTGACCTTTAAAGCCCTAAACGGCCTCGGTCCAGTATATCTGAAGGAGCGTCTCCTCCCCCATCGTTCTGCCCAGACACTGAGGTCCAGCTCCGAGGGCCTTCTGGCGGTTCCCTCACTGCGAGAGGCCAAGTTACAGGGAACCAGGCAGAGGGCCTTCTCGGTAGTGGCGCCCGCCCTGTGGAACGCCCTCCCATCAGATGTCAAAGCGATAAACATCTACCTGACATTCAGAAGACATCTGAAGGCAGCCCTGTTCAGGGAAGTTTTTAATATGTGACATTTTAGTGTATCTTTCATCTTTGTTGGAAGCCGCCCAGAGTGGCTGGGGTACAAATAAAAAATTATTATTATTATTATTATTATTATTATTATTATTATTACGACCAGTCCTGACAGTGGTAAGCAGAGCATATCAGTAAAATTGTCCTTTCTGACGTCAGTCTACAAACTGCTGTCACATCTAGCAATGACCTGCTGTCTGAAGGGATTTCCCCACTAATCCAGTCACTTCTTGGGTTACTTAAACCACTGCATATTCATCTTGCTGCATGGTTCACAGCAACTTGATATGACTTTGCATGTAGCCCTGTGCTATAATGGGGCTGCGTTTCTTCTGGCAGATGGTTGGAGCTACATAAAAAGTTGCAGCTGTTTGTGTATTGGGTGGGGAAGAGAGTTGCTTCCAATTAACACTCTTCAGAAACGGAGCTTGCACATGGAAGGGTTTGCAGAGATTAGGCTCTGTGAGCCTATGCCACAAGTGGCCTAGGCACTATCCAGCCCCAACGTAAGGGGGCAGGATCTTTTTTCTGTCAAGGGCCACCTTCCCTTGAGGGTCATTGTCAGGGACCACATGCTGTCAGTGCCTGAGGCCGAGGCCAGGGGAGGCCCTCCCCCTCTCTTCCCCTCCTCCTTCCTTTCCTCCCAATGGAGAGGGAGAGGGATGGATGGAAGGAGAGGGATGGATTACACTTGCCAGAGATCTGAATTAATCACTTGCCTTCCCTGCCCCTCCTTCCACCACTTCCTCCATCTTGCGTTCCCCGCCCTCCATTTTTCTATTCACAGCTTCCTTCTCTCCCTCCAGGCACTCCACCCCGACCCCCACTTGACATCAGGCCATATTGCCCACTCCCATCCTGCATGAGTAAGAATTGTTGTTCAGGCCGATTAACACAAACCAATATATATCACACATATATGCCTCACTGAGTCTGCTTCCTGCAGGGATCTCAGAAGGCCTTGAAAATCTCTCTTTCAAATGGCTTTCTAGGAGTCACTTTAATTAGACTGTGGCTACATAGTCTATTTACATAGACTATGGCTACATAGTCTGTGGCTACATAGTCTAATTATTTTATCCTGACCTAGTTATTCTTTTGAGGAGATTGGTTCCCCCCCCCCAATATTATATTACCATTTCTTTGTTGTTGTTTTATGACTGTAAGCCAGTCTGGACAGAAATAGCCCCAAAAAGCAGCCTAAAACTATTTCAAAATAAAGAATAAATTACAGACGCCTCCCAAATATATATTGCCATGGCAGCCCTTTAACATACCTTTCCATCCAAATTAGCAATGCTACAGTTACACTCTGTAGCCCCATAAAATTCCCCAATCTGTTTAATTTGGAAGCGTTGGGTGAAGTCTTCCCATATGGTAGGCCTCAAACCATTTCCTATTGCCAGTCGTACTTGGTGGTGTTTCTCTGCCTCCCGCACCGGTTGGTTCAGCAGATACCTGCAGATCTCCCCAATATACTGGATAATCTAAGAAGAACAAGACAGACTAGATTTGAAAGATTACTAAACCCTTTAGAAAATTTGGTCAAAATGCAACATTTCCAGAACTTTTGAAGAGACAGAGGAAGGATATCTGTTTTTCTGATTACTTTGAGGAGAAAAGGGGCATAAGTTGATCTGTATATAAAAAATATTTTTACTACTTTAAGTATGGGGGGGGGAGAATGTATTACGAGTCCATTCATCCAGAAAATACTGCATGGTTGAATGACTGAAAGCTTTAATTGATTAGCTTTCATATAAACCACCCCAGACTCTGTGTTCATCATCTGAGGCCCTCTTCATGCGCCTCCTCCATGAGAGGTCCAGAGGTGGCAACACAAGAACAGGTCTCCGATGAAGTGGCTCCCATTTGTGAAATACTTTCCCCAGGGAGGTTTGCCTGGCCCCTTCATTATATATTTTTAAGTGCCAGGAAAAACACTCTTCTTCAACCAGGCTTTTTGCTGATTAGTATCTGTGGGAGTATTGTTTTGCTGTTGTTGTTTTTACTTATTTTGATCCTGTATTTTATTCTATTTTTATTATTTAGAAAGGTGCCATGGCATTTACAAACCATGGGCTGCTGCTCTTTCTAAGAATACAAGGCATTCCCCTTCTTCTCTCACACATGAACAAATGACTCTTCTGAGAACAAATGACTCTTCCTGCTGCAATACGTCCATGTATCATAAGATGAAGGAATGCTTTTGTCTTCAGAGCAATATTTTAATTCATATGAATATAAAATCTATTAATGAAAATGCGATTGACTAGTAAGATTTAGTAAAGTTATTCTCACCACTTGGCCTACAGTAAAACTAAGAGAATCAGAGGAGGAAGCATAAGTGTTGCTACACCTTCACATGCAAGGGCACATTCAAACCAAATCCATAGTAATGCAACCATATAATGCAATATTGTCTTGGAAATAGCCACAAAAGTTACCTATTGCTCAGACACAATTCTGACACAGTACTACAAGGAAGTCAGACATTTCACCCAGTCCAGTGTTATGCCTGGTGGTGACCTTGGAATTCTATACGGTGGGGCAGTCTACAAATACTTTTTATAAATCAATAAATATGCACAGCACTTCAAAGAATAAGTGAAGCCTAGCACTACAAAGAAATGCTAGGAGATGAGGTCAGCTTAAAGAATCAGTTCTTGATCAATGCAACAGGGGAGAGGAAAAATCAATTAAGCACTTTCCTTGATGAGTGTCACACAAGACACTGGCAGCAGCAAGAGTGTTAGAACTGGGATTAGCTTTCTCACTATGTAAGCCTCTCTGTGTTACCCAATATAGCTACACAGTCGTACCTCCGCTTACGTATCCTTCCAGTTACGTAAACTTCGGGATACGTAAGCGGCAAACCCAGAAGTATATTTCCGGGTTTTTGCCGAGCGTGCATGCGCGGAAGCAGTCTCTCCGGTTGCAAAAACCTCAGGATCCGGCCGGACATCTGGAATGGATCCCATCAGCAACTGGAGGTACCACTGTATCTGGAATGGGAGGGCAAATGGTCAAGGGATTCCCTGCTGGAATCTTCCTTTGCAAGGAAATTCTGAAAGCAAGAGGCACATGAAGCTGCTAGCCAGGCACTGGCGTCAAGTGCAGTTCTGGAAGACAACGGCCAGCAGCTATGTATTCGACTTAATTCATTGCCACACCTCCAATAAAGGGACAAGAGACTGTCCATCTCTATTCAGAGGTGGCTATTCATGAGGCAAAGTGAAGTGGCTGCCTCAGGTAGCAAATCCCCAAGTGCCATTAGGAGTGGCAGAGTGAGACAGAGAGTTCTGAACCACAGGACATAATCCACTGAGATGCAGGAAGGATGATAGTTGGACTTTCCACCACAGCCTCATCATGACTTGGGTGTGTAACTAATTCACTTTAGCACCTACAAACCACCAGGGTTTGAATGACTCCTACCTGTCCATGGGCATCTCTTGTCAAGAAAAACTAGCTTTAGCTATCCAACAGGCACCTGCAAAGGTTTAGGGTGGGTACAGATCACAATATTTGGATGGGAACCCTTCCTAATTATTTCTGCTCAGGAGAACCCAAGTACTCTGGATCACAGGAACATCCACAATGTTTAATGTGTCAATACCAATTGCCCTTCAGTGACTGAAACAGCTTTGGGATCTTATAAATCCAGCTGAAACAGGGATTTGCAAGGAACTACTGCACACATATCATTTGGAGTACCCCATTTACCTCAAGGTAATTTCTGATTTCATTCCTGTTAAAGGGTCTTATTGATCTTTTTGAGCTGGAGCTTTCTTTCCAAGCAGACCCTCCCCACAAATTCATTTGCTCCCACCTCCTACAAACTCTGGTGCCTACAAGCAGAGTTTGGGGCTCTCCTTACTGTGCACTTGTATTTCACACAGTCATCCCAGAAGCGACTGGCAGAAAATTTCTTCCTAATCACTACAGTCAGGCCATGGATCACACACTGGCCAGCACCCATGATATTCCCTAAGAGAAAGAGAGAAAGGTTGTCAGCATGGCGGGTTTGCCATGAACCTGGAGGACGGCATCATCTTTAAACAACAGAGTGCCCCCAGCAATGCCAGAGCAAGCCTCCATAACTAAAACAAGCAGCAGGAACTATGGCCTACCTGCTGAGTGATACAGTGGTAGACAGTTATAGATTATGTCATTGGGGGTCATTCTGTAGGCATAATAACCAAAAGCTGCTATTCGGTAATATCTGCAAGGAAACAAAAAGCATGTATGAATTTAGGTCACTTAATACTATCTAGCAGTAGCAAGAAGAAAGTAAGTATTTGGTAAAAAGGAGAATTTCAGCTCACATAAGCAGACTTTCTAAAGCAACAACACAAGAACATGCAGGCAATGTAACAAAGGAGACTATTTTCAGGATCCTATCTCTTGTTCACAGGTACATCTAAGGAAAAAGTTGCAGAAGGTACTAACCCCATGATGAAGGCTCCTGCATGATTTCTATCCATAAGATCCAAAATAGTCCACACACACACACACACACACACACACACACACACTACAAGAGGTGAAATCAAATTCTCTCAGGTAGCCCTGTTTCCATAGATAACACTCTCAGTGTTTTATATTATTATGGAATTCATTTCCACCTGGCCCTCAGCATTTCTTACTTTTTCTCTGTGAAGGAACTGCAGTCCATAATCAAACCAATGGCCTGGCTTGATATAGCATAGCTTCCTACATTTGTATATGTGATTAGGCACAGGGCCACTATCCTAAGGGTGACTATGTATACAATGGGAAGTGGGGAGGAGATGCAACACACATCTGGTGCAATGGGCCCAACAATATCAGAAAGCTGCACAAGCTGCATTTCATTGCTCCTGCTGCCTCCTCTCAATTATTCAAAGACAGGAAGGAAATGTTATGCCTTCTTCCAAGAAGACAGCTGTAAAGACAAGTGTCTGGCAACCTACTGTCCAGTAGTGCTTCTTGGATATTTGTGTACATATTAAAAAATAATAATCACAAATTAAAAACTATACTGAACATTGGAAGACTAAGTTCCCAGGACAGTCACGTTGATGCTCCTCACCTGCTATGCACCACAATGGCAGCCTTGGGCATTCCAGTTGTGCCAGAGGTGTAGATGTAGAACAGTCGATCTAGGAAGAAAATACAGAAGTGGAGCATGAGTGAGACATTCAGCTTTTGTCTCCTTGATCCTTGCCCATCCTGGCTAATAAAAGTGAGCCAGGAAGGGCTGGGTGATGGGCTCTACGGTGTGGTGAATGCTTCCCTCTGCGAGGCAGCCTTCCCAGACCTGCTGAAAGAGGCGGTCATTAAACCGCTTCTTTAAAAAACATCTTTAGACCCGGCCAATATGGCCAACTATTGCCCAGTCTCAAATCTACCATTCCTGGGTAAGGTGATTGAGCGGGTGGTTGCTGAACAACTGCAAGCATGCCTGGAGGATGCGGACCATTTGGATCTCTTCCAATCGGGATTCAGGCCTCACCAAGGGATGATCTCCGGTGGGCTAGGGACAAAGGTGAGAGCTGTTTCCTAGTTCTGCTGGATCTCTCAGCGGCCTTTGACACCATCAACCATAACATCCTTCTGGACTGTCTAGAGGGGCTGGGAGCTGGGGGCACTGTTATACATTGGTTCTGCTCCTTTCTCCTGGGCTGTGTCCAGAAAGTGGTGTTGGGGGATGAGTGTTCAGACCCCTGGGCTCTCACTTGAGGGGTGCCTCAAGGTTCCGTCCCCTCCCCAATGCTTTTTAATATCTATATGAAGCCGCTGGGAGAGATCATCAGGGGGTTTCGGCTGGGTGTTTTTCAGTATGCAGATGACACCCAGCTCTACCTCTCTTTTAAATCAGAACCAGTTGAAGGCGGTGAATATCCTGTGTGAGTGCCTGGAGGTGGTTGGAGGATGGATGGCGGCTAACAGAATGAGGTTGAATCCTGACAAGACAGAAGTTCTGTTTTTGGGGGACAGGGGGTGGGCGGGTGTGTGGGACTCCCTGGTCCTGAATGGGGTAACTGTGCCCCTGAAGGACCAGGTGCGCAGGCTGGGAGTCATTTTGGACTCACAGCTGCCCATGGAGGCGCAGGTTAATTCTGTGCCCAGGGCAGCTGTCTACCAGCTCCACCTGGTACGCAGGCTGAGACCCTTCCTGCCCGCGGAATGTCTCGCCAGAGTGGTGCATGCTCTAGTTATCTCCCTCTTGGACTACTGCAATGTGCTTTACGTGGGGCTACCTTTGAAGGTGACCCGGAAACTGCAATTAATCCAGAATGCAGCAGCTAGACTGGTGACTGGGAGTGGCTGCCTGGACCACATAACACTGGTCCTGAGAGATCTTCATTGGCTCCCAGTACGTTTCTGAGCACAATTCAAAGTGTTGGTGCTGACCTTTAAAGCCCTAAATGGCCTCGGTCCTGTATTCCTGAAGGAGCGTCTCCACCCCCATCGTTCAGCCCGGACACTGAGATCCAGTGCCGAGGGCCTTCTGGCGGTTCCCTCATTGCGAGAAGTAAGGTTACAGGGAACCAGGCAGAGGGCCTTCTCGGTAGTGGCGTCTGTCCTGTGGAACACCCTCCCAGCAGATGTTAAAGCAATAAGCAACTATTTTACTTTTAAAAGGCAACTGAGGGCAGTCCTCTTTAGGGAAGTTTTTAATGCCTGATCTGTACTGTTTTTAACACTCGACTGGGAGCTGCCCCAAGTGGCTGGGGTAACTCAGCCAGATGGGCAGGGTATAAATAATAAATTATCATCATCATCATCATTATCATCTACCTTGGCAAACTACTTGTCTCCGAGACAGCTGTTCTGAAAAAAAACAGAACAGAACAATAAGCAGAAGGGCTTCTGTGCCAGTAAAAGTGACCTGTGGTGGCCCACAGCCCAGGTTGCAAGATGCAGTTATGCTCTTTTGACCCAGCAAACAGCCCTCAGGTTATAAGCTTTCAATTTCCATGCCTTCCTGAAACTAGGACAGGTGCTGGCTGAGACATCTAGTAACATGATGAAAGGTCCCATGAATCAGTGTCTGTCAGATGCTCCTGCTGGACTATGCAGGATAACCTGATTCATTAGGGAAAGGCGTGTGGTTGTATGGAAACATACCATCTAATCCTTTGGCTGGAACCTGAGCTGGAGGAGATGTTGATGCCTTAGCCAGAAGAGGGTCCAGGTGTTTGGTGCCTGGAGGAACCAATTCAGGTTTGAAGTCTCCAGAGCAGAACTTGACCATATTTTTCCCCAATGTCCCATTCACTTCAGATATTGCTGCAAAACATAGTCAGCCTTACAAGAAGCTCAAAACAGTAGGTACCCAAGGGCAAAGAGTTTTCAGAATCTAATTTTGAGAAGATGCCAAACTACAGCTTGTGGGAATTCTGTTTATGTCAAAAGAACAATAAACCCAAATGTAAATTTTCATGCCATGCTTACAATAATGATATTCAAATTATGCTAATTGCATGCAAGAAAAGATGCAGGCTAGCCTTCCCAACAGCAATTCCCTGGAACCACACCTAGCATGTTCTTGCTACCATTATCTAGGACTGGTACACACACACACACACACACACACACACACACACACACACAGACCTACTCCCTGCAACAAAGGCCACAGGCACACAAACCCACCTGCTGCAGATATACAGGATAAAGTATTTGTATCCTGCCATTTGCACTAGAGATCTTTCTACCAATGCTGATGGGGGGGTCTTTTTAAATTGCTACTTTCTGCAGCTTTTAAAGTATAAAACCTTCCAAAACAATTTGCAGCATTCATAAACAATATAGCATCAATAAAGATTGATACAATACAACAGAAGAGCATTGTAAGAGCCCAATAAATGCATCAGTCAAACTAAACAACCTGTAAAAAGATTGGAAAGATATCAGAGATGGGACTAGGTGAGATTCCCTGAGGGGTGAAATCCAAAGACAAGGAACCACAACCAAAAATGCCTTTTTACAGGCATATTGCCTCATATGATGTAGGGACAACAGTAGGGATTCTTCTGGTGAGGATCTTAAAACCTAAACAGGCTTGTGTGGAAAGTTTTTGAGGTATCCTTTATATAAGCCATTTTATTCTAATAGTGTTTCTATATATGTACTGTTCTGGTTGTACACTGCCCTGTGTGTTTTACTGAATGGTGCATAGAAAATGTCAACATAATTAAAATATTAATGAATATAGTTGTGCTCCTCCTAGCAGAAGACTGAAGCTAATAGTCCATTTTGGGGGCCAGGTGGGTGATGGGTATGAAGTGGAGGATTAGGGTCTGAGAAGCCCCTTGACACCAATCTACTGTTCTGCCTCTACTTCCAGACCACACTGGCTTCTGCACACCCAGAGGAGAGAGCAAGAGAAACCTGCTCCCACTTCTGGCACCAAGGAAATGATGGACATGTTAGCACTGCCTTGAGATGACCCATTCCGTAACAGATCAACCAATTCAACCTTGGCAAATATTACTAAGAGCCAAATTACCACTGTGCAATTGAAGATCTTCAGTTGGACACCGGAGGAAGTGAGCAGCTTTCAAGTATTTCCTCCAGAGAAATCAATCTTCTCCCCCTCCTCACAAAACAAAAGTGTAGTTCCTCTGAGTAAAACAAGAAGTGCTTAAGGAGCAGCAAACCAAATGGAATCCCACCTGTTGACAGCTCTCCGCCAAAGATGATGGCTTTTGCCCCTGATGTTTTCACACAGTAAGTCAGAGAATCAAGACGCAAGTTGAAGTTGATGAGGGCTGCCTCGATGCCCACTTTGGCCATCCCCAGCCAGAAGCCTACAAACTCAGGTCGACTCTCCATAAAGATGGCAATGACATCACCAACTCGAAAGCCTTGCTGGTAGAAGAAGTTGGCCACAGCATTAGAATATTCATCCAGATGCCGGAAAGTCCATTTCTCATCAGTAGCTTCATAGATAAAGGCCACTTTTTCTGGATGTTGGCGGACCACATCCTGGAATATCTTGGGGACATTGCTCTTGGCTTTCCGGTGCCAGTACAATTTATATTTAACCTGTATGAGCACCGACAGCCCCCTGCAACAAGGAAAATCTAGTTACAATAGCACTTAACACAATGCTCCCTGCTCAGAGGGAAAGGCAGCAATATACCAGAGTATCGTCTTGTCCAGATACTCATTCTTCAAGATACAGACTTCACAGATATTAACTTCATTTAAGGAGCTACTTATATTGTGCCTGACCCACAGTCAGTTCCATGCCGAAATGACTTCATACAAAATAAATAAATAAATAAAATTTCTGCATCTAAGCAATCTAAATTCTACACCCAGCTAAGTATGCATTCACCCTCCTTACTTTGAGAACAGCTAATTATGCATTCACCCTCCTTACTTTGAGAACTTAATAATACAAGTTTGTTTTCACTATTTTGCACATTTTAGACTTTAATAGGCCTGTGGAGAGGGAGAGGCGAAGAGCTAGTCACAGAATACAAACTTTCCCAACCAGTGAAAAATGTAGTCACACACCTCTCTGGCTTCTTGAGATTTCATCAAGTGTCATCCACACATCTTCAATCATAGAATCATAGAGTTGGAAAAGACCACAAGGGCCATCGAGTCCAACCCCCTGCCAAGCAGGAAACACCATCAGAGCACTCCTGACATATGGTTGTCAAGCCTCTGCTTAAAGACCTCCAAAGAAGGAGACTCCACCACATTCCTTGGCAACAAACCACTGTCGAACAGCTCTTACTGTCACGTAGTTCTTCCTAATGTTTAGGTGGAATCACATCTTCAGTCATAAGGGCTAGAAATTTGTTTTTGTTTTTAAAAAGCCAGTATTTTTGAGGAAGCTGACTTTTATGTCCAATATCACGTTCTGGACTTGTTCTGCCCTCAGCTGCAGCATACAGACATAAATATCCTCAGTTCATCTAACCAAGTATATTTATGTCTTGACAGCTACTGGCACTTGATGCTTCAAAGGAAGCAACAATTTAAACTACTGTACTGGGAACTTGTGCCACAATCTACCCTCAATTAACAATTCCCAACACTAAAGATTTTCAAAGGCTGATATTATAGCTCCTGGTATCTTAGCTTATATATTAGATTTAATATATATTATTAGATATTATACCTCCTGGTATCTTAGCTTATAAGCACCAATGGTTCAAAATTCTCTGCATGAAACAGAGCCTGTTGTCAATGCAGAAAGGCATTTGTCTATTGCAGGGATGCCCAAATGGTTGATCGCAATCGACAGGTCGATCTCCAGTTGATAGCAGTCGATCGCCGGCTCAATTTCCTCCACGGGGTAAAAAGAACATCCCGCCCCCTCTTTCTGTCCTTCATTTGCGCACAATTGCAAAAACAGAAGACGGAGTTTTTGCTGGCCGGTTTATTGTTTGGTTAATGATTTATGGCATGCCCCCCCCCCCAAAAAAACAGAAGAGCTTTTGGTTTCCCGCCTAAAAAAAGCTCTCCCCCCCCCCCATGGGTAGATCACTGACAGTTTTTTATTCTGGGAGTAGGTCGCAGTCTCTTGGGAGTTGGACGTCCCTGTATTGAAATTAAAATCTGGTTCTAGCCAAAGTTGAGGAGGGGCACTCTACAAACCAAAAAGACATGCTGAATGTTAAGTATTTCTTACACAAGTACATACAAATAAAGTTTGTTTGTTTGTTTTTTCATTCACTGTGAGATAATGTATAGCTGCCTCTTTGCTGCTTCCTGCTTAACTCACATTTTGGAGTACTAAGAAGCAATGGTCTGTGGTATCCCACCCTGCCTATTTAATGCCAAGTGTTACGTGGGAGATTTCGGAAACTCAGGAAAAAAAATTCTACAACAACATCTTCCAGATAAATTGTTTCAAGTTTGGTTATCTTACTGTGAATTGTTTTAATGAAGTGTTGCTTTTGGAGGTTAGGGGTTTAAAACAAAAGACTTCTAGTTCTGTGATAGCTGGGAATGTTTTTTATACCTTCGAATGGTTATACACCATAAGAGTTCAGAAGGTAACAATCTCCAGCTAATGGGAAGGAACAGAGAGCATTTGGAGCCAATATGTAGTTTTGAATTTGAAAAAAATATATATATTTTGAGCTGTCAGGAGTGTCAACTTGCATAAAACTTTGGGGAGGGGGGCCAAGTATGCCCTGCCCCATATATTTGATCACAAGACGCAGTGCACCCACACCATTTGAATGGCAATGCCCATCAACTTTGGGTGGACAGGCTGCCTTAAATATTATAGGGGGGTGAATAGTCCTCGGTCCCTGGGAGCTGGCTTCTAGGTGAACTGTAGTTGACGTTAAAATTAACAAGAGCCAAGCCTTGGATCTGGCTGAAACAGTTCCTATTTCAGCTGTGCTGTCTGTTTCTAGGAATGTTCCTGCCTCTATCATGGTCTGCTTGTATATGTGTAAATGAAGCAAGTGGTTACAAAAGGACACTAAGTGTCTGGTTCTCTCTCATCCAAAGGAAACTAAACTCATAATTGACACGGGAATTTCTCACCCATCAGATTAGTGCAGAATATATACAAGCAGACATGTATGATTCCCTAGATCTCTCGGTCCATATAGCTCTTTGCAGAACCAAGGATGGAGATAAAACCATAGGGACTGAGGCAGTTTTGGCCCCCTGAGGGGGCTGGGCCTCCTCCATTTTCAGAGGGCATTTGGCTCTGCCCCCTGGCTCCTCACAATGTCATATGTGACGTCAGGACAGAACAGGATAGAACAGTCATTCGTACGTCCACACATCACTCCATGGTCAGGCCAGTCCTTCGCTTCTCTATGCCTACATCTTAGAGTTGTTTACATATAGAACCGGGGGGGGGGGGTTCAGGGGGGGAAACCATGGGTTGTATCCACCTAGAGTAGGCTTAAGTTGGTCCTGTTCATTAATTTCAATGGATCCACTTTAAGTAGAACTAACACTGGCTACAATCCTGTGAAAAAGAAACTGCATACGAATGTTCGTATTTTGCATGAAACTGCATTCCGAGTCTAATGTTTTCAGATTTGCAGTCTGGAATGTCTTTAGACATGTGCTGTGACAGAAAGAGGAAAATGACTAAACAAGTGGCAGAAGAGGAGGGGAGATAGGAATAGGGCAAGAGGCTATAAAAGAAGCAAAAGAGCACAAAATTCCAACCCCTAAACACTGGGCCTATATATTTTAAAAAAACTTCTCTGCATCTGAAAGCTTGAAAACTGAGATTTTAACACTTGCAAATTTTTCATTAGATTCTCTTATAATCTTAGGGCACAAGAATTAGGCTCATAGTAGCCCCTTGAAACAAGGTATGCATTGGTTTCTGGCCTGCAACGTGCAGCTGCCATGCACAGAATTAAGTTGTGCATGTCATTGCAAGCCTCCATTGGTGCATTAGGTGGAAGGGAGACTGTAGATGCTGTTGGTCTTAGTATTACAGCCTGACAACACTTCCAGCATCTTTTAACAAGGTCCACTTGGCACCAAACCCTCCCTTCTGTGGCTTTGTCCTAATTTGTAAATAGTATATATGAAATAATATACAACAGAGGAAATCATTTACAGAATGCCCTTTGTTCCCAACCAAGCATGGAGACGGGACACAACCCAGCCAGCAGAATACACGATGTGCACTCAGAAGGTGCAGGTTCAATCCCTTGATCAAAAGCATTACCTCTGCCCAAGAAATCAGGGAGCTGCAACAAGTTAGAGTATAAAACAGCTTCATAATGTATTAAAACATGTCAGTCAACTAGTGCAACTAAAGTAAAACTGTCTCCTTGCAGTGGACATGGTAGAGCACCCAAACAGACCTGAGCCCCAATACTTCATTTTAAAAATCAAGTGCTGTATTCAAAACATTTGATTAAAAATTGTAACATATGCTGGAACTACAGCATTTCACAGGAAAAAATCACTACTAATTTTCATTTTGTTGAATGGGCAAGGTGAATCAGTTCAAGAAGGACACTGACAAACTGGAACGTGTCCAGAGGAGGGCAACCAAAATGGTCAAAGGCCTGGAAACGATGCCTTATGAGGAACGGCTAAGGGAGCTGGGCATGTTTAGCCTGGAGAAGAGGAGGTTAAGGGGTGATATGATAGCCATGTTCAAATATATAAAAGGATGTCACATAGAGGAGGGAGAAAGGTTGTTTTCTGCTGCTCCAGAGAAGTGGACACGGAGCAATGGATCCAAACTACAAGAAAGAAGATTCCACCTAAACATTAGGAAGAACTTCCTGACAGTAAGAGCTGTTCGACAGTGGAATTTGCTGCCAAGGAGTGTGGTGGAGTCTCCTTCTTTGGAGGTCTTTAAGCAGAGGCTTGACAACCATATGTCAGGATTGCTCTGATGGTGTTTCCTGCTTGGCAGGGGGTTGGACTCGGTGGCCCTTGTGGTCTCTTCCAACTCTATGATTCTATGAATCAGAAAGGGAACAAAAGGGAGTGGAGAAAGGAGGAACACTTTGCAATTTAAATGCTATATTTTCAGGTTCAATTTGTGTCTGAAAGCAACAAGGAGCAAGCAAAATTAACTCATTTGTAGAAAGGCTCTTAAAGATGACTCAAAGCAAATTATATTGCATACACCCCATCCAGTCAGGGTTATGAGACATTAAAAATTATATTGACAAAAATTGAATAAAAGATGAACACCACCACTAGCAGCACAACCTTAGGGATATTTGCTTAGGAGTAAACCAACAGAGTTTAAAAGCAAGTATGAATAGGATTGTATTTTAAGACTGCTGCACAATGCATGCTTAATCAGAAGGTAACCCCTCCAAATTCAATGAAGCTCACTGCTTCATAATTGTACTCAGGACTGCTGTGTTAATTATCTGCTATCCTGACTTTTTGTCTATACCAGACACTGAAAGCAACTTTTTGGTGTGGGTAACTGATCTTTCTGGTTTTTTGGATAATTTAAAACATCTTCCATTGTACAGTGGTACCTTGGTTCTCGAACTTAATCCGCTCCAGGAGTCTGTTCGACTCCCGAAACAGTCTGAAAACTAAGGTGCGGCTTCCAATTGGCTGCAGGAGCTTCCTGCACTCAAGAGGAAGCTGCATTGGACATCCAGTATCCGAAAAACGTTCGCAAACTGGAACACTTACTTCCGGCTTTGCGGTCTTTGGGAGCCAATTTGTTCAACATCTAAGCCGTTTGAGAACCAAGGTACCACTGTAATGGACAATTATGATCAATTTTGAAGTAGGAATTCCTTTTAGACTCATCAGAAAGATAATAAAAAGTGCCACAGCATCAAGACATGACTAACAGGGCTGAACTAAACACATTCTGTACCAAAAATGTCATTTGCTGTTGATCTAAGGAAGACTGCCCAGAGGATTAGACCGCCAATACAAATCAATAACATTTTAAAAAAAAAATCCTACACATCCCTCCTGAGTGAAGCAGGAGCCTTGAGGGACTGGGGAGAAGAGAGACTGGTTTAGTAATAGGCTGTTGGCATTTCACCAAATGAGGCTTGCCTGTCACAATGACCCTGCCCTCAGCTCTGCCAGGAAAGAAACAGAAGAGTCTTTGCAAGCTTTAGCTGCACTTTCCACATTCTTAAGGGGGCTTTATTCTCTCCTGTTATTTCTCACTTGCCATGCAATGAGAGGAAGCAGAGATCCAGAGGACACTGAAAACCCCTGTAAGAAGTGAAGCAATCTTTGAGAATGCAGCAGCCCTAAATCCATTGACAACACAGGAATCTCAAGGATATATAATCTTGAAGAAAATAGGTGTCAATTTCAATTACAGAGCAAGGCACACAGGAGAGCAGTATGGATCTAACACACAGTTTATATCTTCAGCCAAGAAAGCTCATCTATGGTTGTTTAGATGATTCTTCTTGTTACTGCCACTCTTGTGATTCTTTTGTACAGTGGTACCTCAGGTTGCAGACGCTTCAGGTTACAGACTCCGCTAACCCAGAAATAGTACCTCTGGTTAAGAACTTTACTTCAGGATGAGAACAGAAATCGCGCAGTAGTGGTGTGGCAGCAGCGGGAGGCCCCAGTAGCCAAAGTGTTAAGAACAGTTTCAGGTTAAGAACTGACCTCCAGAACAAATTAAGTTCTTAACCCGAGGTAGAACTGTATTTGTTCTTTTATATGGTTGCACTGGTGGTTTTTCATTTATATTATAGTACCCCACCCTGCAGTGGTGAGCAGATTGAAAATATTTTGAATAATAATAAAACAAAGATCAAGAAACCCAATTATACACATAAACTCCACACAGAATTCATGTTAATTTCTAGGTGCAAGTTATTTCCAAGTAGGAATTTGAATTTGGCTTTAAATTTATTTCCCCTTTCAAACTTTTAATTTATCTAATTTGGATTCTGAAGCATAATAATAAGATTTATCTCCTTTTATTATCACAACAATAGCATGATGTACATTGGACCAAGAATTAGTACCTGGCCCATGGATGTAGCCAAGGGGGAGCTGCCCCCCCCCGATCAAGTAAAGCAATATAAATACTTAACTTACTGATCAATCACATTGGCTCTGCTCCCCTTTCAAAAGTCCTGAGCCCCAACAAAGATCCTGGCTACGCCGATGACCGGGCCCCAAGCTTCATGGGTGAGTAGAATTTCTCAACATTTCTCATTATGTGTAGTTTCAGAATTCTTCACATTAACACTATTTATGGTTTTGAGCAGACAAATAGCTAACAAAACTTTAAGCAACCTTCTCTCCCACCTGCTACCCACCACAAATTAGTTCTCCCTTCAAGGTCGCAGCCTCCTGTGGAGCATTTCCTTTCAAAATGGAATCAGAAAAATGATTTTCACAACGTTTAGTTCAGCCCCAAATCTACCTCTAACCACTCAGTTACAACAGCTGAGGAATGGAATTTTATCAATAATATTTTAGCTGCTTTTAACTGTGTATTTCCATATCAACAGCTTAGAGTCTTAGGAAGTAAGAGCTGTCTCTTTCAGATGTACAGTGGTACCTTGGGTTACATACGCTTCAGGTTACAGACTCCAATAACCCAGAAATAGTACCTCGGGTTAAGAACTTTGCTTCAGGATGAGAACAGAAATCGCGCGGCAGCAGCAGGAGGCCCCATTAGCTAAAGTGGTACTTCAGGTTAAGAACAGTTTCAGGTTAAGAACAGACCTCCGGAACAAACCAAGTTCTTAACCCGAGGTACCACTGTATACGAATGGTATGGTACTTTGCTTCTGAAGCAATCTAGCAAATGCTTCACACACGGTTTCATTTCACAGTAAGAGTATTTCCATTCATGTGGGTGGCCCGTTCAACGTAGCTTTGTCCCCAGATAAACTAACCTTGGGTCGCTTTCCTCATAAGTACAGTACATAAGACTGAATAAACAGAAGATTTAGAATGTTGTACCTTGATCATCTTTGGATTTATCAGCAGCAATAAATCCAATTTAGCACAAGTTCCACTTCCACTGAAGTCCTTAGCACACTGAGCCACATACAGGTCTACCGGGTGTGAGAACACCTTTATTATTTATGGCACAAGTGGCAAACCCTTTTCAGCCTGAGGGCCACACTGAGCGTCAGCCACCTGTCCAAGCAGCATTGGGCATGGCCAAAGGATATGTGTGCATACAGGCTCACTACAAATACAGCCAGTAGTAGCTAGCATGGCTGAGGCTGCATTGCTCTTCCACCTCTCTAACATTGTGTGCACTGCTGATACCAAAAGGGAGAGAGGAAAAGACAAGGCAGCATGGAACTCAACATGGTTTTTGGCTCAGCAACACAGCTAATCTAATGCCCTGTGCAGAGCTTCCTGTGACTGCATCCAGCACAACACAACACAGGCAGCACACATGCACTCGCTACACAAGCACATTCACAACACACAGTTTTTTCACCAGACATGTAACCACAAAGTACACTTTTCTCTCATTCTCCACACTCATGTGCACACGCAGCATTGCCAACCCTCAGCACTCCAGTGCTGGGATGAGAGTGTCTGGAAATGTTGTGTTTTATACTCTTAAAGATCAGGCTCCAATCTTAGTTCTATGGTGCTCAGTGCAAAGATCAGAAAGAAAAACCCTCTATGTGCACTTTTGTTGAATTTCCTGATCAGAGGGCTGGTGAGCCACTTCTCACGGCATGAGGGGCCAGATCTGTGCCACAAGTTGGCCACCCCTGATTGATGTAAACAACAAACGAGCACATTACAATGCAAGAGGAAGTTGTACTTACAGGAGATCTCTCAAGGCTGTTTTAAAGATGATCCGGAGAAATGTCCAGCCACCAGTGCCAATGTAAATGCCCAGAGCAACTGCAATACTCCATGACCAGGCCAAGCCAAAAAAACGCATCAGGCCAAGAGAACCAAGTGAGGCAGTGCAAACGCCAATCATACGCATTCTAGAGAAAGAGATAGGCTGCAGTGTTAACCACTAAGTTCATTTGTTTTGCATCAACATTTTATTAAGTATGCAGTTGAGCAGTGTTAGAAACTCAAGATATATAAGCTAGATGCCAAATGGCTCCTTAAACCAGGATTAGCCGGGGGTCATTCCACGTCGGTTCAACATAGTCATGCCACCCACTTTCTCGGATTTTAATGAAACTTGGTGTACACCCTTCCCTTATGGTTGAAAGAAACCCCCTTAATCCCCCCCATCTCAAACGGTTTTAATTTTATAGCACTTCAAAATTTTGTGAAATCTGTGTTTCTGTCCCTCTTGAGATCGTCGGCCTTGTGTGCATTTTATTGTTTTTCTCCATAACCAATGATCAGATCTCTTTGAATTTTTACACAGAGATCAATAACATGATGAGGATTTCAGGAAAAAATACACCAGCACTCAAAAGATCTTATAAATGCCTTTAAAAAATGTATAAATGTAGCTTTTCTGATGGAAAAACTAGGTTTAGGAAACCTAAATTTTCAGCGTTAGGGCACGATGCAATCAAAAGTTTTTGATGGCGAAAATTATTGCAAAGTCATGCTCTTTCTCAACAAAGAATAAAATTTATGGTTCTCTTATGTCTTGTAACAAAACTTTACGTTTTTTGGACATCGTGGGGGGGGGGGAATGGCTACTGGGTACAACTTTCCTACAATCCATAGCTGTGAAAGAAAAAAATAATGAAACAAAGTTCATCTTAAAATCTAAAATAATATTGGTGATTACAGGGTTGTTGTTGGTTTTTCAAAAGTGCAGACTTGTTTTCAGTTTTGGGGTATTTAAAACTATGAAAATTGGCTATATCATGAAATCAATCTAAAAAAAAAAATCGGTCAGAAACATTAAATGCTGACATGTAAGGAAATAAGACCTAGCAAGAAAAAGATTAAAAGTATGTAAAAGTATCCATTATATTCAATTATGAGTACATCAAACCATATTTACACTGCCTGGAAACTTTCTCTGATCCCGTATGTAGCACCTCTCAAAAGACTATAAAGTTTCCTAGGTACAATTCAAGGTGCTGGGCTTGACTGAGAAACCTTGAAGACAAGGGAGACTGCCTCCTTCTCTTGTGAACGCCAAGATCAACAAATGGGTATTTAACAATGCCATCCACACACTATGTTCTGATGCAAGTAATGAACAGAAAGGCTGTCCGTTAACTGAAGCACAAGCCTGAGTATCATTCCAAAAAGTTACAAATACTCATTTCATTTTTTTACTTGGTGAAGGCTAAGGTAGCCAAGGTGAGAACTTTCACACTGAATATACTTAAATCCATTTTTAGTCCTGAGTCTTCAAGTTTGGAGAAACAACACATTTTATGAACGAGTGAATGAAAGCTTAATGAAGGATTTGAAACAGGATGAGCATGTAAGTTACTTGGCGAATAGAAAGGAGCAACTTGTTCCAGAAGTAGGGAACGGCATGCTAGAAGGGTACAAAGACAGGAGTGGCAAAAGGGAACAAAGGAGAATCAGTGTTGTTTTTGCTACAAAGCTGCACACTCCAACACTTTCATTTAGCTGATTTTCTGTCTTGCACACTGTCTTGCAACACACACACTCCTTTGACTAGACTCAAATACAATCCCATCATAACATAGATAGCAACAGTCTGTCAGGGTGCAAATGCTGCTTATGCACCAAGAAAACTGCATTATTTACCTAGTTAAATGACATAAAAAGTAAAAACAAAATCACCATGATAGGCAAGGAACATTATTTAGATAAGATAAAAGATTGGATCTCCTAAAGTCAGGAGCTAGATCCCAAGGCCTGTGAGGACACTTACTTGCTTGTCCTTAGTTACAATTTTCAAGCTAATAATAAATATACTGCATGTCAGTTGTGCACATTTATAATCTGTACCTGAAAATATAATCTTCCTAGGGTTCCTTCTTTAAGTACAGCTTCCTCAATGTGTTTTATACTAGGATCATGTGTTTGATACAGTCATGGATTCAGTTTAAAAAGATAACAATTGTAGTCCTTGTTTTAGCCTGTTTCTATTAAATTCAGATTTCACTTTTTTTCTTTTGTTTTAAAACAATCTTACATTAACTAAATAGCAATAATAATAATAAAAATAAAATAAAATCTGGCTTCAAAAAACAACATCAATCATTCATCCCATTTCAGCTTCAAAATAAAATGCAACTCCCTAGCATTTTAGGGGAGATGAAATAGCAGCACTACTTACAGGGAGGATGACTAATGCCATATAGAGAATTTCAAAGACAGAGACTGGATCTTCTAACAAATCCAACTCTGATCAAAGCATCTGTTTGACATTTAAAGCCCTAACCAGATTTCAGCTCCTGCGTACTTGAAGGATTGCCTCTGCCAGGGGCTCTGATATCATCAGTGTCTATGGTGAGAGCATGATTACAGCTCACAAACACATGTTCATTGAGATTGGTGGGTATTTTGATATTTTCTGTTGTTTAGACTGATTTTAATTTGGCAGAGCAATCCAAGCAATGGGGAAGCAAACTGACTCACGTGGAAGCGGCAAAACACGACCCACGCATGCGCAGACATGCCGTCGCGTCTTACGTTCTGTTCAGGATGCGAACGGGGCTCCGGAACAGATCTTGTTCACATCCTGAGGTACCACTGTACTGATAACTTGGACACAGAATACCATCCCTAAAACCTTAGCTTCCACTGTACATTTTTAAAAAGATGTTTCTAGTCTTGAAACCTAGGAGCAGGTGGGGTGGTGAAAGACTGCTGTGGAGTGCCACTGCAGCTTACAAGGACAGGGTCAGGCAGGAACAAGGAAAGGGCTGCAGGAATGCACGGGCAGGGCCAGCCTTGCACTCTTGTCATTGCACCCATAAACACTGACCTCACCTCACCTCTGCCCTGCCCCACCCTCCTGGTAAGCTGCAGCTACACCAATCAGTGTCAGGAGGACAACTCAGTAGCACCCTCCCACCACACCAGCTGCTCCCGTCAAAACTGCAGTGGGCACTATATGCAGAATAGTTGCATGCAAGACTCTTAAAACTCAAGGGCACAAGGCAGTCTTCCAATGGTTAGGAAACAAAGTTTTACTATCCCAAAAGGGTTCCCAGTGTTTTCTTGCATAGTTGCTATTCCTTCTTGCATCAACAATAAAATCTAATATTCCCTTTCTTCTCTGGAATTCCACTTCTTGCCAAATTCTTTTAAAATTCCAGTCTTAGAAGCAAAAACTCACTACACCAATTTACAGTATTCAGTAAATGCAATTCATTCGGCAACTATAAAAGTTGTGTGTGATGCCCAAATGCCTTGTACAGGTTGCATGAGGCAGTAGGTATCTGCTTTCTTGTTGCCCTGATCCCACAGAGAACTGTCACCACCATGCTCGAAGTTCAGCAGCAACAAGTGAATTCATGAATGGCATCTTGAAGCAGGTAACGCGTAACATTTTCTGTTCTAAGTCTCCTTATTCATTCATATATTTTTCTCCCCCTTGTTTCCAATTCCACAATGAGAGTATTGCTGAGTGCCACAAGGAAAGGTGTAACTTGGTTTTGTCCCCTGGATTTGGGGAGAATCTCCTGAACTACTCTAAGATCAAAGTCTTTCTGAGGAACAGAACCAGCCCCTTGAACTACTTCTAAAACAGCTACACCTATAGTTAAGATGTAAAAAGCTCTACCTTGGACCATTTGCCATCCTCTCTGTCCAAAGTAAGGACTAGAATGTCTGTGTTATCCTTACACAAAAGATCATCAGATCTTTAAGCCTTTCCTCCTCCTGGATTGTGGATGATGGGAGCTCTATCATCACCAGGATGACATCCTGCAAGCCAGTTTGCCAGCTCTTGGGCTTCAAGAACTGCCTTTCCCTTCTTTTCACATCTGTGGTATGTTAACTCCCAAACCAAGTTTTCAGAAGCATGCCCCTACTCACAATCCAGGCTTTTTCTTTGAGAGTCTTGAAGGGGATGATGCCCTATAGCATCTATGAAGTAGGACTAGAAGAGTGTGAGGAAGAGACTTCATGGCTTCATTTAAACGGCTGTCCAGGCACTTCTGGCAGCAGCCTCTGGCACACCTCAGTCCACCTCAGCTCTTATAGCTCTGCTAAGGATCTTCTTGACCCACTCAGTGAAATCAGGGTGCACTGAGGTCCCTCCAACCACCCTTACATTAGGGTTGGGGGTTTAAGGGAGTAAAACAACTCTACAAAGAAGTCCAATGTTTCATATATTTGATCCCTACAATTCATTCTACAAGCAGAATTTTTCTTGGCACATTTTTTTTGGGGGGTGTAGTGTACATACAGCCCTACACAGAGTTAATAAGGTTGTGTTTTGTACAGTCACTAGTCAAGAAGTCATAGAATCATAGAGTTGGAAGAGACCACAAGGGCCATCGAGTCCAAGCCCCTGCCAAGCAGGAAACACCATCACAGCACTCCTGACATATGGTTGTCAAGCCTCTGCTTAAAGACCTCCAAAGAAGGAGACTCCACCACACTCCTTGGCAGCAAATTCCACTGTCGAACAGCTCTTACTGTCAGGAGGTTCTTCCTAATGTTTAGTAAATGTAATGTGCCTTGCAGATTGTCTCTTGTCAAAAACATTTTGGGTGGGTGGGTATGACTCTCCAAATTCCCTACATCACCTAACCGTGCTTAAGTTTCAAAAGCTTTTTCTGTTATCCTGCCTAAATCTGCTGTGTCTCAACTTGATTCTTGCCCTTCCCTTGTGACTCAGGTGAACAGCTCCATGTGATCTTTATTGCAGTCTAGATATTTGCCAACTGATATCATGTAGTGCTTTAATCTTCATTTCTCTAAGCTAAACAAGCACAGTTCCACCAACTTTTCCTTATGTCATAAATTCTGGACTCTTTGTTGTATCTAGTTGTATGCGTTGCTATCCAACATGCTCTCTGGATTTGTTTTTCTCCTCCTCTCCCCCTTTTAAAGTGTGGTGACTAAAAGCAGGTATGATACATCTGAGTCATAACCAGCACTAGTTTGGTTCTGTTGTAAATATTACCTTCTGGTAAAAACGTGCCTGCGTAGAAATATGAGCATCAGCTTGATTCTTGGTTATTGGTGATCAGACCTGGAACAGGTGATTTTAGAAATATTTTTCATCTTTTTTCTGCAAGTATGGAAGATGAGCCTTCCTGGATTAAATCAAACGTCTATTTGGTCCAGCATTCTGATTCCCGCAGTGGTCAGACGGATTCTTCTGGCATATTATATGCATGCAATGGCATTTCCTGACATTCTCCTAGCACGGGACCTCTCAAAATGTTGGCTGGCTAGCTCCCTCTTGCCATCCTGTCTCGTCTTCTGTCCGTTTGGCTAGTCTTTTCAGTGGCCATGGATGCATCGTGTGCCAGGGTTCATTTATACAGGCAGTTTTACAATACAGTCAAATGACATCCCTATGGGGCACCGGGATAGCACCCCACCCAGCCCGCGGGTCCGGGGGAGGGCTTCTCGCCAGGCTTCCTCCCGCGACCCTCCGAGCCCCATCTCTCGCGCGCCCCTCCCAGCCGCTCTCCCCCTCCGTTGCCAGGCAATGGCACGGCGCCCCCCGCCCCCTCAGGAACCGTGGCGAGGGCAGCGCCCACCGTCGTCAAGGCAACGCACCAGCTCCCGTACCTCGCGCCGCCACCGCCCACCGCTCGCTCGCGAGGCTTCTTCCACCTTCCGCCCGTCCGTCCGTCTCTCCGACGGCCGCTTCAGAGGAAGCACCGCCCTCGACTCCACCGGCGGGCCCGGGGGCGGGGCCTGGAGGCAAAAGCCCCGCCCCAAGACATCGAGCCCGGGAGGCCTAGAGAAAACGGGGGAGGGCGGAAGGCGAGGATGCTGGGAAGGCGGCGGAACGGAACGAGGGGGCGGGGGTTCCTGCTCAGCTTTGGCAATGGGAGGGGCTGCGAAGGCGGGAGGGGCACCTCGACGTCCTCGGTCGGACGGACTGCTCGGGAATGTTGTCCAGCCTTCCTCGTCCGTCTGTCTCTCACACAAACGCAACTCTTTCGATAACTGACTGGGTGGTTTTGGTTGTTGTCCGTTGGCAGCAACTCGACAGACACCCCCCCCCCCGAACTGACAGAAAGGGCTGTCTTCAGAAAACGGTCCGCTTCCCGCCCTGGCCTCTGCAGGCTTGCTCCAGAAATGTTGTCAGGGTTGGACTCAAGACTCCCAGTGAGTTGCAGGGGGTTGGAATAGATGACCGTTGGGATCCCTTCCAATTCGACAGTTCTCTACACAGAATGCGACTCTTGCTTTTCTCTTACGTCTGCTCTGGTCTGAAGCCCTCTCTTCAACTGGAGGGCTGCAGTCAGCCGATGGGCTATAGCCCCATCTAAGCTGGGCTGCAGCAGCATCTCTCTTAAATATCATAGAATCATAGAATCTTTTTTTAAAAAAAAAAATATTTTTTATTCAATTTTTTCCAATATAAAATTTATACAGTTCATACATCTTTTTTATATCCATTCTCTTTTTTGACTTCCCTCAACTTGACTGATACGCCTTCCCTTCTTGATTTCTTACACATTTCTAAAACCTATTATTTTTATAAATAAAATCTTATTTTACTCATATTCTAACATTTCTTTTTACAGAGCTTCATTAAAGCTTACAAGCGTTATTTGATTATCACTTAATTTATGCATATACTCTGTAAACTTTTCCCAGTCTTCTATAAATCTTTGGTCTCATCGATTTCGGCTCCTTCCCATCAGTCTATCAAGTTCTGCAAAGTCCGTCATCTTCAATCTCCATTCTTCTAATGTAGGAAGCTCCTCTTGCTTCCATTTCTGAGCCATCAGTATTCTTGCTGCAGTCACTGCATATAAAAATAGCTTCCTTTCTTTCTTATTTATCTCATTCCCTGTAATACCAAGTAAAAACGTTTCTGGTTTCTTAACAAAGGTGTACTTAAACATTTTCTTCAATTTGTTATATATCATTTCCCAAAAGCTTTTTACTTTCTTACACTCCCACCACATATGATAGAAAGTACCCTCTTTTTCTTTACATTTCCAACATTTGTTACATCCTTTATACATCCTTGCTAACTTCACTGGTGTTACATACCATCGATACATCATTTTCATCACATTTTCTTTTATTGTTGTACGTGCAGTGAATCTTAAACCTTCTTTCCATAATTTCTCCCAATCCTCCATTTGTATAATATATCCAAAATCTTTGGCCCAGTCAATCATAACAGATTTTACCTCTTCATCTTTTGTATACCATTCTAATAATATCTTATACATTTTAGCCAAAACTTTAATATCACTGTTTGTTATTTCATTATGAAATTTTGACTCTTTATCCTCAAAACCTCTTAGTTTTAGATCTTTTTTAAACATTTCATTAATTTGAAAATAATGCAGCCAATCATTAACATGTTCCTTAACTTCTTCAAACGACTTCAACCTCCATTTACCTTCTGTTTTTATTATTAAATTCTGGTATGTTGCCCACCCCCCTTTCATCATGATTTTTTTCACACTCAGCGCCTCTAGTGGTGACAACCAATACGGAGTTTTTACTTCCAACAAGTTTTTATACTTTTCCCATACCTCTATCAAAGACCTTCTTATGGTGTGGTTTTCGAAACCTTTATGTACTCACTTTTTGTCATACCATAAATAAGCATGCCAGCCAAATCTATTATCAAAACCTTCTAGATCTAGCAAGTCAGTGTTTTCTAATTTCATCCATTCCTTCAACCAGCAGAGGCAAGATGCTTCATAATATAATTTCAGGTCTGGCAGGGCGAAGCCTCCTCTTTCTTTTAAATCAGTCAGTAGCTTAAACTTTATTCTTACCCTGCCATATAAACCTTGAAATTTCTCTTTGCCAGTTTTTAAAGATAGCTGCCCCCCTGATTACTGGAACAGTTTGAAATAAAAATAACATCTTTGGTAGCACGTTCATTTTTATTATTATAATTCTTCCCCAAAATGAGAATTTCATTCTTTCCCACACCTCTAAGTCTTTTTTAATCTTACTCCAAGTTGGTATGTAGTTATTCTGATACAAATCAATCCTTCTGGGGGTTAACCAAACTCCTAAATATTTAACTTTCTTTACCACTTCTATTTCTAATTGTTGCTGCACTTTATCGGTAGTTTCTCGATGCATATTTTTACTAAACATTTTTGTCTTTTTCTTATTCAAAATAAATCCCACCAATTGACCAAACTGTTCTATTTCATTCAAAACTTCTGTTACAGTATTTGTTGAATTTTCCAAAGTTAGTACCAATCATCGGCAAAGGCCTTAACCTTATATTGTTTACTTCCTACCGTTATCCCTTTTATCTGTTCATTGCCTCTTATTGCTCTTAAAAGGACTTCCAGTACCGTGATAAATAACAGTGGTGAAAGCGGACATCCTTGCCTAGTTCCTTTAGTTATTTTTATGTTTTCTCTTACCACATTGTTAACTATTAATTTTGCTCTTTGGTCTCTATATATTGCCCCAATACCATTCATAATTCCTTGTCCAATAGCCATCATTTCAAAGTTTTTTAACAATAATTCCCAAGAAATATTATCAAAGGCCTTTTCCGCATCCAGAAATATCAACATAGCTTGCTTATCATTCCTGGCATTCAAATATTCCAAAACGTTAATTATATTCCTAATATTATCTTTCATTTGTCTGCCAGGAAGCAAACCTGCTTGGTCTTCATGTATCAAACCCTTCAACACTTTTTTCATCCTATTTGCTAATATATTGGCAAACAGTTTGTAATCATTATTTAGAAGCGAAATCGGCCTATAATTCTTAACTTGATATAAATATGAGTCTTGCTTGGGTATTAAGGTAATATATGCTTCTTTCCAGGTTTCTGGTATCTCTCTTTTTGTTAACATATCATTAATTACTTCTCTCAGTGGTACAACTAGGATGTCTTTCATTTCTTTATAAAGTCTTGCACTGAATCCATCCGGCCCTGGGGTCTTTCCACTTTTTAATTCTTTAACTGCATTTCTTATTTCTTCTATTTCTATTCTTTCATTTAATTTACTTTTCTCTTTCGTCAGAATTTTCTGCACCCCTTTCTCTTTCAAGTATTTTTCTATTTTCTTTAGATTATCTTTCTCCTTCTTCTTGTATAATTGTCTATAAAAGTCCACAAATCCTTTCCTTATTCCTTTCGGGTCATCAATCTCTTTATCTTAAACCACAATCTTATGTACCATACTTTGTTCTTTCCTTTTTTAAATCTGCCACGCTAGTAGTTTCCCAGATTTATTTGCATTTTCAAAGTTCTTTTGTCTCATCCTTTTGATGTTCCATTCTACTTCCTTGTTTATTATCATAGAGAATTGTGCTTGTAATGTTTTTATGTTAAGTTTCAATTTTTTATCATTAGGTCTATCAATAAGTTTCTTCTCATTTTCCATAATTTGTTTTAAGATTTCTTTTTCCCCTTTCTCTCTATATTTGTTTTTAATTGCATTCTGTTGTATAAAAAAACCTCTCATGACTGCTGTACCAGCGTCCCAAACTATACTTATTTTTGTTCCTTGATTCATATTGTTTATAAAATAATCCCTCATATGCTTTTGCACATTCTCTACTATTTTTTGATCATCAAAAAGATTTTCGTTTATTCTCCATCGGAAAGATTTTTCTTCAAATCCTTTTAAGGTACATTTTATTGGATTATGGTCTGAAAGCACCTTAGGTTGTATTTCGATCTTTAAGATTCTTGTTGTAAGGTCATTTGTTATCCGTATTTGATCGATTCTTGACATTGATTGATTTGCTTCTGATTGATAGGTAAATTGTTTTTCCAATGGGTGTTTCAATCTCCAGATATAATTAAATTGCAATTCTCTGCCATCGAAAAAAAAGGCTTTGGTAACTTCCCTTCTTTTGATTTTCCTGATGCTCTTAATCTATCCATCTCCATTGAGACCACTGCGTTCATATCACCCATTATTATAATTTTTTGATCAATATATTCAAATAATTTCTCTTCTAAGTCTCTGAAAAAATCCATTTTGTTTTCATTAGGTGCACACACTCCGACGATTATTATTTTTTCACCTTGCCATTTGACTTGTACTGCCACAATTCTACCTTCTTCATCTTTAAAAATCTGGTGGGCTTCTATTTTATTTTTAATATATAGAACCACTCTTCTTTTTTTAATTTTGTCTGATGAAATAAATTCATTCCCTAATTTTTTATTTACCAGATTTTTTCTATGTCTCCTCATCACATGAGTCTCTTGCAAAGAAATAATGTCCAAATTTTGTTTTTTCAAATATTGTTGAATTTTGTTCCGTCCCCCAGGGTACACAGAAAGGTTGAGTGAGATTTAAACACAAGTGCAAAAGAGGAAATTTGACATGACTATATATGTAGCCATGAGCACTTAAAAGCAAAGGGAAGTCCTGGGAGCACTCCAGACTTGAGAATGCCCTGGAATCTGGTTGCCCATGCACTTAGATGGAGCAACAATTGGGAATATTTGTCAACTTGGGAAAGGGGGGCTGGCACCTAAAAGATTGATACTGATTCCAGCTACGTTTGATATTTTCTTGCTTCTCCAAATACATGCTGTCTGAACAGACAGAAATGGGCACAGGAACAAAGGGAGAGGACAGCCAAAAGAGGGGAAGTGCTGCAACAACACTGGGTGTGTGTGTGTGGCACATCTGCAGAACAGGCTTAGATGGGGAGTGGCGTGCAGGCTTGATAAACTAAATGAGTGCATCCATAATCCCCGCCCCCAAGAAATCTGCAAGGAAGTGCCCTGGGATGAGCAAGATGGTTTAATCAGCTAGGGGTTTGTTTAATATTGAATTTGGTGAAATGTTTCTGCATATTTTTGAGTCGTTCTTGTTGCAGAAGCTTCTGAAATACTCCATGTGATGGCCTGGGATTCCGATTCTGAGAGTGAACCAGAGGAATCCCAGCCGGCACAGGAGTCCCCGCCTCCAGGGCCGGCTGAACTGGGGCAAGGCCTAGATTCTGAGCAGCCTGCACCTGTGCCAGATCCTCAGGAGCAGGCACCAGGTGAAACCATTCTGGCCCCAGAGGTGCTTGAGGACTCAGTGTCTACAGGTGAGCCTCCCCCGGGGCCCAGTAACCCTTTCCTGAACTGCAGAGGCTTAGGGCAGAGAGGCGAAGGGAACTGGTTTCTCCCAGGAGGAGTGCTCGCCTTAAGGCCAGGAGAGGCGGGGCTCCTGGGGGCCGGGACCGCCCCTGGCCTTAGAGAAGATAAAGGTCAGTCAGCCCGGTCCCAGGTTGCGGGAGCAATGTCGTTGTGGAGTATCTGCTCTTACCCGGACCTAGACCTGAACTGCCAGTGTTCCTGTTTCTCGTCGGCTTCCTGCTTCTGACCTTCCAGCGTTCCTGTTCCCACCCGGCTCCCTGTTTCGGACCTTCCAGTGTTCCTGTTTCCTGCCCGGCTTCCTGCTTCTGATCTTCGAGTGTTCCTGACCCCGCCCGGCTCCCTGTTTCGGACCTCGCCTCTCATCTTGTGAACTCTGACTACGGTAACAGTACCTTCCCCCCAGGACCAGCACAGTTTGCTCCCGCCACACCCGCACTCCCTCTTTGTTGGGGTGCGTTCGGGAAGAGCCAGAAGCCATGGCCGACCAAGCGGCTACGCTGTTGGCAATCGCCCAGGTGAACCAGGCCTTGACTCTCACCGTGCAGCAGCTCAGCAATGTGGTTACGGCACTTCAGCAGTGGTTGGACGCCCTACCGGCTCCTGGGGCCAACGCCCCGGCTCCTGGCAAGTACCCAGTGGCTTTGCCAGAGAAATTTGATGGGGACCCGGCCAGCTTCCCCATGTTCCTTGCCCAGGCCAAGTTGTATATTCAGGGGCAAGCCCGGGACTTCCCTGACGACCGCACCAAGGTGCACTTTTTGATTAGTTTGTTAAAGGACCAGGCGGCCAAGTGGCCGTTGCCGTTGCTCAGGCAAGACTCCCCCTTGCTGACAGACTATATGGGGTTTTGCAATCATTTGGAGGCCGCGTTCAGCAACCCCCAGAAGGGGAGTCAAGCCAACCGGGCAATCAGGCGGTTGAAACAGGGCAAGTCCACTGTGGCCGCATACACCACAGTGTTCCGGCTGCTGGCACAGGACTTGACCTGGAATGACTCTGCTCTTCGGGACCAGTATCTCAAGGGGCTTTCAGATGAGATACTGGACCAGCTGGCCACAATGGCACGCCCCACCACGCTAGACACCCTGATTCAACGGAGTCTACAGATAGACGATCGGCTAGAGGACCGTCGTCAGGCCCGGGGCCGCCGGCACTTCCAGTTCTTGGCACCAGCTTCTACCAGCAGCTCCACGGCCACAGCCGAGTCATCGGAGGAGCCTATGCAGCTTGGGGCAGCGCGGACACGCCTCTCCCCTGCGGAGAAGACGCGGCGTCGGGAGGGGAATCTATGTCTCTATTGTGGCGAAAGCGGACACTACGCCCGGTCCTGTCCTGAGAAGCGCCAGCCACAGGGGAAACCGCCAACCCCAGTAGCTGATGGCCCTGGCTACCTGGGGTCCCAAACAGCACAGAATGGGGCCGTACCAATTGAATTGCAACACCTTATGGTTCCGGTATGTCTATACCCTCCAGGTGGGCCCTGGATTCTTACCCATGCTCTGGTGGATTCGGGGGCAACCCGCTCCTATATGGACGCTGCTTTTGCTGCCCATCATCGGGTGCCACTTCAGAACAAGCCAGAACCGGTACAGGTGGAGGCAATCGACGGACGGCTCCTGCGTTTGGGTGCCGTTACTCAGGAGACCCAGCCCTTGGTCCTGTGTCTCCAGCAGCACCGGGATATGCGAACCTTGGACATTGCCTCCATGCCCCGGTTCCCCCTGGTGCTCGGGATGGACTGGCTTGAGGCTCACAATGTGCAGATTGACTGGGTCAAACGGACTGTGCACTTCCCAGACCCATGTTCCCATGCTCAGTCCGAGATGCTAGCGGCCGCACCCACAGAGGAGGCAGCACCCACGCTCCCAGCCGTGTACCGGGACTATCACGACGTGTTCAAGGAACGGGGGGCAGACCAGCTGCCGCCGCATCGGTCTTTTGACTGCGGCATAGACCTCCAGCCCAGAGCGCCCCTACCGGTGAGTCGCTTATACTCTCTAACAGCCAGAGCGCAAGGCTTTGCAGGACTTCTTGCGCAAGAACCTGGAGCGTGGGTTCATTAGGCCTTCTACCTCGCCTACCGTTGCGCCAGTGCTCTTTGTTAAGAAGAAATGTGGGGAGCTCCACCTTTGCCATGATTACCGGGCCCTGAACAAAATTACCATCCCAGACCGGTACCCCTTGCCCCTTATTTCGGAGTTGCTGCAGCGGGTGCAAGGGGCGCAGGTGTTCACCAAGCTAGACCTCCGGGGGGCCTACAATTTGATTCGGATCCGAGCCGGGGATGAGTGGAAGACAGCATTCGGGACCCGGTACGGGCAGTTCGAATACCTGGCTATGCCCTTTGGTTTGTGCAACGCGCCTGCTGTGTTCCAACGGTACATCAACCACGTGTTCCAGGACTTGCTAGACAAGTACGTGGTGGTGTACTTGGATGACATTCTGGTTTACTCCCGTGACCCGGCTCGCCACGAGGGTCATGTCCGGACCGTGCTGCAGTGCTTGCGCGAGCACCGTCTGTATGCAAAGCTCAGCAAGTGCGAGTTCCATCAGCGGTCAGTGGACTTCCTTGGTCACCGGCTCTCACCAGGTGGGGTGCAGATGGATCCTGGGAAGGTGGCATCGGTTCGAGAATGGGCGGCACCTCGGAACCTCAAGGACCTACAGCGTTTCCTGGGGTTCGCCAACTATTACCGGACCTTCATTGCGGATTATGCTCATCGCACCACCCCGTTGACCCGGCTACTGCACCCCAAGACGCCGTTTTCCTGGGACAAGGAGGCAGAGGAGGCATTTCAGGGGTTGAAGGCCTGTTTCCAGAGAGCGCCAATCTTGCAACATCCGGATCCCTCTCGACCCTTTGTGGTAGAGACTGACGCCTCCAGTACAGCTCTCGGTGCCATCTTGTCTCAGCAGTACGGACCGGAAGCACCACTCTTACCCTGCGCCTTCTATTCCCGTCAGCTCCTTCCAGTGGAGCGTAACTATACCGTGTGGGAGCGGGAACTACTGGCCATCAAGGTGGCCTTTGAGGTTTGGCGCCACCATCTTGAGGGGGCACGACACCCGGTGGAGGTGAGAACCGACCACCGGAACCTGGAGTACCTCCAGACCACCCGCAAGCTGAACCAAAGGCAGATCCGGTGGGCGTTGTTCTTTTCCCGGTTCCAGTTCCGGATCCGCTACATCCCTAGCTCCCAAAACCAGAAGGCGGATGCCCTGTCCCGGAAACCTGAAGACAACACAGACACGGTACAGCAAGCAGTACCCACCACTATCCTACCACCCGCTGTAGCAGAAAACAACCTTTCTCCCTCCTCTATGTGACATCCTTTTACAGTGGTGCCTCGCAAGACGAAATTAATTCGTTCTGCGAATTTTTTCGTCTAGCGAATTTTTCGTCTTGCGAAGCACAAAATCCCATAGGAATGCATTGAAAATCAATTAATGCGTTCCTATGGTCAAAAAATGTCCAAACAAAGCCAAATTTGGTACAACAAGAGTTTATTAAGTGTTCTTTAAAGTCACACATACTGTAAAGAGCATTTCAAAATTCAAACCCCGAATTTTTTTAAAAAAAACAGCAGAGTGGCCCAATGGTCCCAGAAAATCATAAAAATGCAGAAAAAAACCCACAAGCTTCCAGATTCTTGCAAACCCCTCCCCAACTGTTCCCCCAGCACACAGAAATTCAAATCCAGAAATTTTTTTAAAAAAAACAGCAAAGTGCACCAATGGTCACAGAAAATCATAAAAATGCAGAAAAAAACACACAAGCTTCCAGATTCTTGCAAACCCCTCCCCAACACCAAGTCCTTGAATTCCCAACACCCAACCCAAAATCCCAACCCCAGAACTGGACATAGTACTCCAGGTGAGGTCTGACCAGAGCAGAATACAGTGGCACTATTACTTCCCTTGATCTAGATGCTATACTCCTATTGATGCAGCCCAGTATTGCATTGGCTTTTTTAGCTGCCGCGTCACACTGTTGGCTCATGTCAAGTTTGTGGTCAACCAAGACTCCTAGATCCTTTTCACATGTACTGCTCTCAAGCCAGGTGTCACCCATCTTGTATTTGTGCCTCTCATTTTTTTTGCCCAAAAGCAATACTTTACATTTCTCCCTGTTAAAAATCATCTTGTTTGTTTTGGCCCAGTTCTCTAATCTGTCAAGGTCGTTTTGAAGTGTGATCCTGTCCTCTGGGGTGTTAGCCACCCCTCCCAGTTTGGTGTCATCTGCAAATTTGATCAGGATGCCCTTGAGTCCATCATCCAAGTCGTTGATAAAGATGTTGAATAAGACCTGGCCCAAGACAGAACCCTGTGGCACCCCACTAGTCACTCTTCTCCAGGATGAAGAGGAACCATTGATGAGCACCCTTTGGGTTCGGTCAGTCAGCCAGTTACAAATCCACTGAGTGGTAGCATAGTCAAGACCGCATTTTACCAGCTTCTTTACAAGAATATCATGGGGCACTTTGTCAAATGCCTTGCTGAAATCAAGGTAGGCTACATCCACTGCGTTCCCTTCATCTACCAGGCTTGTAATTCTGTCAAAAAATGAGATAAGGTTAGTCTGACATGACTTATTTTTCAGAAATCCATGCTGACTATTGGTGATCACATATCTTGGGGGGGGGGGGGATAAGAAAGGCCTCCCTGGGCATTTATGGCAGGTCTGAAAAGGCTTAAAGCTACTAATCTAAATAATTTCATGTCACCGCTTACATAAATTTGCTTACGACAAGAGAAATCCGTTTCAAGTTATATTGCTTACACTTTGGACATAGGTACTGTATTTGAACATGACTTTAATAACTTCAGGAGACCGCCTTATCCGATTCAAGTCTATGAAAGCAAAGTTCATAAGTCAGACTCCAGGCTATTAAACATCTAATGCCAGGCCTATAGAAAGATCATAGTTGGTCATTACATTGCCGCCTGTTGGTACTTTTAATGGAGAATTCATGTTTCAGGAGATGATTAGAAATTGTTTGAGCAAGCACCAGTCCCTGCTGCATATACAGGGGAAGGCAGCTTTTCTAAGTAGTAAAAAGTAAACAAAGTATGCATTCAAAATACAGGAGCAAGTAAGGGTTACTTCTCTCATAGAGAAGTAATGCAATTTGTTGATAATCCACAGTTAAGAAAAACAAATTTCTGTGTACAGTGGTACCTCGGGTTAAGTATTTAATTCATTCCGGAGGTCCGTACTTAACCTGAAATTGTTATTAACCTGAAGCACCACTTTAGCTAATGGGGCCTCCCGCTGCCGCCGCGCCGCCAGAGCAGGATTTCTGTTCTCATCCTGAAGCAAAGTTCTTAACCTGAAGCACTATTTCTGGGTTAGCGGAGTATGTAACCTGAAACATATGTAACCCGAGGTACCACTGTATTACATATTTACAGGATTTTAACTCTGCTCCGTAATCAAAGAGGCCCCCAGAGTGGTTTACATAGTCCAGGGACCAGAGGAGTCTGCTGGGAACTGATCTTCCAACACAGACACTCAAATGGCTGCTGCTAGATGATGAGGGAGCGAAGAACCCAGTGCAGCTGATAGGATCATAATGGGATCCCATGTGTGGATAAATTCTTCCCTCCTAGCAAACGCAAGTGAATGCATATGGGATGTCTCATTTTATCCTCAATAACTGAGAAATGTTAAACAAATAATTTGTCCAAGATCATCCTGTGCTCTTCAGCACTGAGCAGATATATAAATCCAACTCATCCCGGTATAGGTTGGCAGTCGTGTCCATTTTCCAATTCTGACTTTAACAAAGCCTTAAATTTACTTAATAGCTAAGAGAAAATGATATTACTGCTGGATAATAATAATAATAATAATAATAATAATAATAATAATAAATTTTGATTTTGATTTAAAAACCGGGCTCAGGGCAACTAACATCAAATATAAAACATATATATAAAACATTGATTAAAATGCGACTTGAAAACAGCATAATCCATGATCCAAATAATTTAGACCCTCCAAGTGTCTCAATTTTCCAGGCACAGTCCTGGAATTACAGAAGCCATCACAGTTTCTGATTTGACCCCAGAATTGGGGGGGGGGGGTATGCAGTGACTCCTGAGCCAAGGAGATAAGTAACTATACAACCTTTAAAAGACATCTGAGGGCAAAGTTTTTAAAAATGGTTTATTGTGCTTTTATGTATGTTGGAAGCCACCCACAGTGGGCAACCCAGTCAGATGAGTGGAGTATATTGTTGTTGAATAGGGCATCCTTATTTTCATTGGAGAAATGTTGGCGGGTATGTATAACTGTCATGGCTCACAGTGCAATAAAAACCATGGATCAGATCAGTCAAATTCATCATTTTGCCCCATAGTGAATGGCTGGTCTGTCCATAATTTGCCAAATTAAAAGGTAGTTTTTTGGTCCCTGTAATACTGCACATAGGTTACTTAAATGCCATGACTTCTATGCTAATTGCTAATGTAGACTATTACCGGAGGCAAACTGATTATGCTGTCTTCCTCATTGATATCTGCAACTGATTTGTTTTCATGAAAATAGATGGGCATAGTACTTCAATAGGAGATTTATTGTCCAAATTATTTCTAATACAGGTAAAGAACTGATATAATTAAAAAAACTGCTCCTTTTCCCTTATGGGGTACCCAAGAGCCCATATAGAGTCCTTTTGTAGGTTCTCTATCGGTAGGAGAAAATAACCAACCAGAGAATATTGAGAAGAAAAGCAGCTAGTAAGCCTGATCTTTATTAACTGTTGCAACAGGGTGCTCCCCCACACGCAGGAGAGAGGAGGAGGACCCAGAACAAAGGTGTGCCCACCCTTATATAGACATTTTAAATTGCCCGCCCTGGAGTCCAAGACCACCCCCAGAAACATCATACATACATCACAGAAAAGGTTGTCTACAACAGAAATCCGAGTGCGTTGTTTATCTCCTGTCTGGCAAGTTACCTGATTGCATTATCTGGATTTTGGCTACTCTTTTGTTATTATAACTACTTAATTCCTGAATCTAGGTCACAGGTCACAGGCTCACGCCATGTTCATATCTTGAATGTGCCCTTAAGACAGGATTTGTGAGGAAAGAGACAATGGGGAGGTTTCCCACTTTGACCTTGCAGAGAATTATTTGAGGTCACTTTGTTCAGGACCTAATCTGTGGGGTTTCAGACATGTGGTTTTTATATATACAGTGGTACCTCTGGTTACGTACTTAATTCGTTCCGGAGGTCCATTCTTAACCTGAAACTGTTCTTAACCTGAAGCACCACTTTAGCTAATGGGGCCTCCTGCTGCCACTGCGCCGCTGCCGCCCAATTTCTGTTCTCATCCTGAAGCAAAGTTCTTAACCCGAGGTACTATTTCTGGGTTAGCAGAGTCTGTAACCTGAAGTGTATATAACCTCAAGCATATGTAACCCGAGGTACCACTGTACAGTTATGAACATTTAAATTTTTTATATATGACCTTAAAATTATTATAACAGAACTATTAGCTTTCTTGCAAAATACTCTAATTTTAAATAAACTCTGTTTTAGTGGCAAGGCACTGAGACTCAAAAAACACTTATTACCGTATTTTTTGCTCTATAAGACTCACTTTTTCCCTCCTAAAAAGTAAGGGGAAATGTGTGTGCGTCTTATGGAGCGAATGCAGGCTGCGCAGCTATCTCGGAAGCCAGAACAGCAAGAGGGATCGCTGCTTTCGCTGCACAGTGATCCCTCTTGTTCTGGCTTCTGAGATTCAGAATATTTTTTTTCTTGTTTTTCTCCTCCAAAAACTAGGTGCGTCTTGTGGTCTGGTGCGTCTTATAAAGCAAAAAATACGGTATATGTATTTTCTTTTTCTTTTGTTGTAAATAGGTATTTTTTCTAATTTGTGCTTAATAAAAATTATTTTTTAAAAAACAAAACAAAACAAACACACTTATTTGGGGAATAAAAAAGAAGCGAGGAGAAGAAAGCCCAAGACATTTTCATAACCATAACATTTAAACATTTCACAAGCAGGAAACACTATTAAGTAGTGTTGCTTGAAGTTACTTCCTTTTATTATTACAAATAGAACTGTGGCATATGTAAAGAAGAGGAATATTTGTTGTGTGTTAAAAGTCATAATGTTCTAGAAGATGTAACAGCTATTCAAAATGAAGTGCCTCTGGTTAGTATTATTTTTTGAAGAAGCATTTGTTTTCAAAACCAGTGGGCAATGTAGATTTATTTGAGAGACATATTTTCTCTCATAAATTAATCAGTACAAATTGTTCAGCTGCAAAACCTTGATAGGACATTATGCTCAATTTCTCTTTCTATCATGATGGAAATTGTTGTGTACATGATGTTCCAGGGACCTTTCCTCTACTTCCAGATCAGCAGAATTACTCCTGAATCCGATAGTATTGTCTGAACCCTATTGTTAGAGAACTCACATGAACTGTTCGCTGGGGGAGGGTTTCCTGTAGTATCAAGTGAGTCAAGAGTTACACAGACAGAGAGAGAGTCATATTACAAGACACTAACAGGTTATTTAGTTTCTTGAATACAAATCACTTACCATAACATAATGTTACAAAGTGATTTACAAGAATAATGTACAAGAAAATACAGTGATATAGTAATAAAATAATAATAATAAAGATAACACTAATAGTAAAAACATCCTTTCCAGCTATTCTTGAATTTGGTTCTGAGGATAACACACATTGTTGTATGCCAAGCAAATTCCCAATTATCTGGCATATTAAGAAATTCCCAAATTTTGATCCATTGTGTGACTCAGTTTCCCAATTCATGGCTAAGTGTGGATGAACAAGTGAGCATGTGGATATTCACAAAAAATAATAATCCATCCACTTTCTTTCTACCCAGGTCCTGCTGCTGTTGCTGTGCTACTCGGAGCTAAGCAGTGTTTGACTTAGGGTTATGTCCAATCCAGGGCTCATGGGTTGTTTGCCCACCCCCCGGACAAACCACAAGTGGTAACCAAAGTACACACCTTGGTTATGTGGGAGTAAGGTAACAATGCATGTGATAAGTTACCTGACCTGGAGGGGGGCAGTGGCAGCAATAGACAGGAAGGCAACCTATTCTTCTCTCACTGATTCCTTCTTGAGTAATGACTTGCTGTCATTAAAGTGTGTTTCCCTAGGCTTTACTTTCCTCCATCTTCAGTCAGTTGGTATCGGACCTTCCTTTGCTAACCTCATCCACATGTAAAGTAAAGGTACCCCTCCCTGCCCGTACGGGCCAGTCTTGACAGACTCTAGGGTTGTGCGCGCATCTCACTTAAGAGGCCGGAAGCCAGCGCTGTCCGAAGACACTTCCGGGTCACGTGGCTAGCGTGACGAAGCTGCTCTGGCGAGCCAGCACCAGCACAGCACACGGAAACGCCGTTTACCTTCCCGCTATAAAGCGGTACCTATTTATCTACTTGCACTTAAGGGTGCTTTCAAACTGCTAGGTGGGCAGGAGCTGGGACCGAACGACGGAAGCTCACCCCGCCGCGGGGATTTGAACTGCCGACCATACGATCGGCAAGTCCTAGGCACTGAGGTTTTACCCACAGCGCCACCCGCGTCCCTACCATCCACATGTAAGCTTGTATTAATAATGGTTTTGTTTGCCAGGAAAAAAAACTTCAGGTTTTTTTATTCTTTCAACCAGCAGTTTTACCAAACTTTTTACTTCTGTACTTTTTTATTATCAGGGTGACTGGGGCAACCCAGCTGAATGGGCAGGGTATAAATAATAAAATTATTATTATTATTATCATTATTATTAATATACTGGTGCTTTTGAATTATGGTGCTGGAGGAGACTCTTGAGAGTCCCATGGACTGCAGGAAGATCAAACCTATCCATTCTGAAGGAAATCAGCCCTGAGTGCTCACTGAGAGGACAGATCCTGAAGCGTAGGCTCCAATACTTTGGCCACCTCATGAGAAGAGAAGACTCCCGGGGAAAAAACTCTGATGTGGGAAAGATTGAGGGCACAAGGAGAAGGGGACGACAGAGGATGAGATGGTTGGACAGTGTTCTTGAAGCTACTAATATGAGTTTGACCAAACTGCGGGAGGCAGTGGAAGACAGGAGTGCCTGGCATGCTCTGGTCCATGGGGTCACAAAGAGTCGGACACAACTAAACAACAACTGCTCTTCATCTGAAGATCTCAGGTCTGTTCACAGCACATATATCACTTCACTGATATGTACACCAAACTCCAACAGGCTTTTAGAGCGCAGCAAACCATGAGCCTGAGTTTAGACGTAATGCTAAGTCAAACCATGGCTTGCAGGGCCCCTAAAGCAAATGCAATTTTTGCTGTAAATCCTACATGCTCTTTTGTGCTTAGGTATGATTTGGTTTAAAACAATGTATGAACCAAACCAGAGGGATCGTTGCAGAGTTCAATGCAGTCTTCTATTCCCTTCTATGTTTTGCTATGAGATATTTTACTCTGCCCTTATATTTTGGTGTTTGGTTTGCTATTTATTATTTTTATGGATAATTTAGGTATTTTGAGCTGGGCAGGGGGGTAATTTTTTTTTACATGCTTCTTACACAATGTAGGAGAATATGTTTTTTTGTTTTGAGACTTATTTTAGAGGAACAATGGAGGTCATCCTTTATGTTCCCACCAACATCTAAAGTGGGGCTTTGGTATTAGGTAGAGAGCCTTCATTCTCTTTGTCTGTATTCAGTCTGTGAAGCTCCTTGCTTTGGAAGGCCCATGTTTCTCACTCCCCCTGGTGACCTTCCACTGCCATGTGAAAACCTTTCTACTTTAGAAAGATGTTTGGGCTGTGGTAATCTGCTTTTATTTCCCCCCCCTGATTGTATGTTTTGTTTGACACACACAGGGTGTTTCAATTTTTTGTTGTTCAGTCTTGAATTGTACCTGCCATATCATCTTTTCTCTCAGTTTTTTTTGTATTCTTTAAGGGTTTTAGGCTGCCTTGGACATCTTATGGAAATGTGGAGTAGAAATAATTTAATTACTACATGTATTTGTTTGCCAACAAGTCACCATATCTGTGCACACTTGTGAAAAAACAATATTATAGGATGACACAGAGAGCACAACCAAGTAACTCTTTTTCTTTTATTTGATCAGGATTATCACCTGCCCAGGAAGCTATCAGTACAACGAACAGATTTCTGGCAAGCAGTGCATGGGTCATATTATCTCCAAAGGTCTGCTTTAAGAAGATTAAGGTACTGGCTGTGGATTCTATTAATAGGGAGGGAGGTGAAATCCAGCATAAAAAGTCATGCACGTCAGTGATCCAAACTAGCAGCAAGGCAAGGATAGTGTCACACTTAAATGTGAAGAGGAGGATCTCAGCTGCACAAGGAATGACAGATGGAGGTTTCTAATGATACAAAACACTGAGCAATGTAAGAACTCTGGCTTCTTATTCTGGGCATGGAGATGTCTTCAAGGTGAGAAAAATGGAACTGTATCACATTGATGTGTGTGTGTGTATATATATATATATCCATTTTAACAATCCTATCAAACCTCATCATATATTCTGAATTATACATATTATTTAATAATCAAACAGTCCAAATATTATGCCAAATTATAATATTTCAGGGCGACTTCACCATGCTCCGAGGTCGGGGGGGGGGGGTCTGATCATCTCATACTTCTACTGCTTTTCATAATCTTTCCCGATAGTTCACATAAGTCATTCTGATGTTAATCCTCGTTATTTTCCACAGCCTCTGAGTTCTTCTGGCAAGCGAGATAGCTCAAAACAGTGTTTCTGTGTGATTTTTATGTCCAAGATTCCCCTCCGCCTTGATGTATTCTTTACTTAGAAGAAGACTGGAGTCCCCATCCTTGGGAGGACACTATGTGACACCTGGAAGGTACAACAATCTGACTGTATCATTAACATGTACAGACTAGATTGCATTCCCAAGACTTTCTTAAGACCCCTCTAGACCTTTAATAATTTTTTTTTGTTCTTGTAGTTGTTGTCACTGCTGGAGTCTTGGCAAAGCCCCAGCCTGAACGGAAATGCCTTATTTCTCAAGATCTTTGTGGGAAAACCTAGTTCCAAATGGAATGATTTGCCAGAGGAGGTCTGCATAGTGCTTTCCAAGTCACACCGATATCTATTGCTTGCCATGAAATGGTTTCTGGTAAGGGCAATAGCCATTTATTGCTCCTTGGCTAACCTCGCTAGCTGCCATCAGAGGTAGGTTAGACAGAAAGTGACCCTAAGTCTCCCATTTTGCTTCATAGCTGAGCAGGGATTTGAAGCTGGCCTTTTGTCAACTCTGTCCAACATTCTGTTCATTGTGCTTAATTTTGGGGCTTCACAACTAATGGCAGAGCTGGGGAGTGGTAGAATGTGGGGAACCAAATAATTTGTTGCATTTTGTTTTTATTATGTGCAGATATCTCTTTTTTTACACCACCTATATTTTTTATGCCTTCTCCACCTGTAGTCTGAAGTAGTACAGTCCGTTCCAACACTCCCCCATCCCACGCTGCATACTTGAATCAATAATTCAATAAAAATAAATTCGATGAATGCATGATGAAGCTAAAAAAAGAATAAGTTCCCTGATACTGCCTTCTTGTTCCTTTTCTGTCTTAAAATTGGTGTATGGCACCATTAGCACAACAATCAGTCTAAAGCCATGGCTGCCATTTTTACCAACAAGACCCTGATTGTGAACAACAAGGACAAGGATAAGTTGGAGCTGGAACGTGAGCTAACCCGAGCATTGGAGAACAAGATTATGCTTCTGTATTTTGGCTCTGGTGAATGTCTTCGATGCCAAGAGTTTGCACCCATCCTGAAAGATTTTTTTGTGAGGCTCACAGATGAATTTTACGTGGAGAGAGCATCCCAGCTGGTCCTGGTCTTTGTCTCACTGGATGAGACTGAGGAGAAGCAAGACAAGTTTCTGAAGACCATGCCCAAGAGATGGTTGTTTTTGCCCTTCCAGGATGAATTCAGGAGGTAGGGATTCCAGAGCTTAGACAGCTTATACAATGGCCAAATTCAAAGTGAGTCACCAGAGGCATATTAGCATAGTTTATGTATTGACAGGGGTTGGGCTAGATGACCCTTGGGTCCCTTCCAACTCTAAGATTCTATGATTCTATGACCTTTGCCAGGAGCTGCTGCATGGTTGTGCAGCACACCCATGTGGCGAACTCTTGAATTGCAAGGGGTAGCTTCTCCTTCATGCCTTGGACTGAGTTTTCGGGAGGTGTGGATAGGCTGGGCAGATCAGGACGAGGTGGGGGGGGGGAGTTGCTCAAGGACAACCGCTGGGCGGGACGCAGCAGAATAGGAGCAACCATGTCAGAGACCTGGAATGCCAAAAGTCCTCAGGGGAGGAGGGTCCTCCCCAGGGAGCATCCCAATGGGGTGCCTTTCCGCACCCTGTTCTGTCTCCTTGAAGCTCCACCCTTGCCTCCTGACTTGGCTTCACCTTCAGAGTCACCAGGGCCCACCGCCAGTCCACTTTCCCAAGAGGAGATCACTGCTCCCACTACTGAAGGTGGGAAAATGCATAACATGATGATGTCACAATACTGAGTAAGTGATCCTATATGTTGCAAGGGAAAAGAACTTGACACAGAGGTTTTTGGTGGCATCTCCATGATATATAATGTGCAGATATGCTCAGAGTTAGTAGCTGGGCAAAGGAAATGAGCAATCATCATGCAAGCAATTCAGTTTTGAAACTAACTAACTAACTAACTAACTAACTAACTAACTAACAAGCAAAACCCATTGTTTTCCAGACTTCAGACTTTTATTCAAAACCTTGGAGCTTCATCTCTCTTTCTGTATTAACTTCCAGGGAACTGGAATTGAGATTTTCTGTGACAAACCCCCCAGTGGTGGTGGTGTTGAAACCAAACGGAGAAGTCATTGCTGCAAACGCAGTGGAGGAGATTAAGCAGGTGGGCCCTGCTTGCTTCAGGAACTGGCAGGAGGCAGCTGACCTGGTGGAGAGGAACTTCCTCCTGGCCCAGGACTTTGACAACGTGGCTCTGAGGAGCATCATGGATCCCCTCCGCCGGCTCAAATACAAGCTTGCAAGCAACAAAAGCAGAAGGGGAAGCAAAGATGACAACGAAGAAGAAGTGTTCTCCTGACAGGACATTTCTTCCCATGGTAGCTTTGTTGTAGGTGAGCTTAACTCTTCCCAACCCATGGCCTGTGTGCAGGATAATGATCGTTACCTACAAGCACAGAAATTGTTACTGAGAACAGATTTCAGGCTTCTGAAAATCTAAGTGCCTTTTACTTTTCTATATAAAAAAAAATCTAGCCTTTATGACTGTGAAGATAGTCATGAAAGTGTGTGGACAATATCTTGTGAAAGCATAGAATGTGGGAGTCTGGTGGGTGAGGGTTGTTCATGCAGATTTTCAGTGGCTCCTGGGAACTGTGTTTAGCATTTGCCCCTTCCACTTGAATAGCAGAAGACGCCCATGTGGATTTGTTTGCTTGAATTTGCTACCCTCCCTTGACTGCAGCGTGCCAGAATGTGCATACATTCAATGCAACATATTAAATGTCAGTAAAACATCACTTAAAACCATAATTAAAGCAACATAGGGATTACAGTGCTACTGTGTAGAAGCAGCAGAACTACTCAGTCAAAAATGACTCATTTGCTCCCAAAAGCCTGGGCAAAGAGGTGTATCTTGACTCATCAGCAAAAGAAGTACAATGGTGGTGCCAGATGCACCTCCAAGGGGAGGGAGTCCCTAAATGGGCAGGGAACCGCAGAGAAAGCCTTCCTATGTGCCACTGCCCTGTAAGTTTTAAGGGGTGCCAGCTCCACCAGAAAAGCCGCCTCTGTTGATCTTACAGGTGCTCCTTCAGTTATCAGGGAAGCCAAATGATGTAGGGTTTTGTACATGAACATAAGCACCTTGAATTGGTATTGGATGCAAATAAGCAACCAGTGCAGGATTTGGGGGACAGGTGTTGCAGCTTCTGAACTGTCTTTTATTTATTTCCTAACATTTATATACCACTTAATTATAATAAAACTTTAATGATTCAAAGGCAGCACTACACAGAGCGCATTACAGTAGTCCAATATGGAAGTTATCAATGCATAAATTCAAAAAAATGTATGCAGGTGTGCTTTTTTTTTGCTTACTATATACAGTAGTGTCTGCTTTCATATGGCTCTCCCTGTTCCATCACTGGAATATTCTGTTACAACTTGCTTTAGGCTCAGACAATAACTACTGTAAACCCAAATTAACATTCACTTGGTGCAAGGCCTTCTGTGTGGTAGCATTTTCCTTGTGGAACACATTCATACTAGAAACTTCAGGTTCTTCTTATCATTCTGTAAAAAACATACCATGGCTTTCAACAGGCATTGCTTTGTCAGGTTTTATTTTCTACTGTGTCATTGGTCGACTGCTGATTTTGTAGCTTTTGTCTTATTGTGGTGCTGTTTGAAATTACGATTCTCCTAAATGACTTTGAAGCTGAGTGGGTGGTATATAAACTTTAAAAATAAAAAATGATAGATAAGTGCACAAACAAAATACGGCATCACCAAAGAAGGCATAAAAAGGAGAAGGGAACATTTTCAAACATATACTGCTTATGAAAAGAGAAAGATCAGTGGTTTAGTTTTGCTTCTGAGCTTTAATTCCTCAGCAAATAGCAGGTGGAGTGTGGGGAGTATTCCTATTCCAATTGGGATCTGAGCAGAAGCAAAGTGCTAAAGCCCTGCTCACCCCCTGCCAGGGTTCTAATCTGACTTGGCTCCTTTCCATATGCTGGCTGTTAAAACCAAAGCAGCTGTGCAAGGATGAAATATGTGGCAAACATCATGCTTTGTTTGGTCCTCTATAGTACACCAGTCTTGGCCCACCTGGTGCCCTCCAGTTGTAACCGGACCACACTTCCCATCATCCCTGACCATTGGCCTTGCGGGTTTGGGCTGATGGCAGTTGTAGACCAGAAAGTCTTCTGGGGGGTACCACGTTGGGAAAAGTATTGCTTGAGATGCATGGCGTCTGCCAACCTATGACTCCGCTCTGGCTTTCCTCTGATAGCTCATGGAAGAAGACATGTGATTTGCCATGGTGCTCTGTGTTGCACCACACAGAGACATGCGCAGATCCTCCTTACAATAATGTGTTTTTATTATTATGACCATTTCTCTCTTGCTTTCCTGAACCTGGTACAGGGGACACTAAGTTGTTTGGAACTGTTGGTTGGTATAGAAAGAAGATGAGTAAGGAGTGAGGGCATACTAAGAAGTGTATAAACTAAGAATGGTGTACTCACTAAATCTTTTTTAAAGGAACACTTTAAGAAGGGATGTAAGAAGGCATCATTTTCTATTTCGCCCTGTGTTTGTGACATGCAGTACTGGATCCATTCCACTGCAGTTCATCTTCCACCAAATACTATGGTAATCATCTCACTGTCTGTTGTGACAAAATTATGTAACTGTGCTTTGCATGCAGATGCTCCTGGGTTCAATCCCTGGCATCTCCAGGCAGGGCTGGGAGTGTCTTGAACCTTGGAGAACTGCTGTCAGTAAATGCATTCGACCCACTGTGAGGCATTTGTGAGCTTTTTTGCGGAGAAAGTTCTGTTGCTCTGCTGTGACCTCCCTGCCAATTTAGATACAGTGACAGAACTGGAGGCCCCTTGACTGTCTTTGGGTCCAGTGTTAGACCATTTCGATCGGATACTCCCTGCTGATGTGGGTAGACTCCTCCAAGCTGGTAGGCCCACCACCTGCCTCCTTGATCCGTGCCAGTCTTGGCTGATTAGGGCGTGCCCAGATATTGCGCGGACCCCCCTGGTTGAAATTATCAATTTGTCCCTTGGCACAGGGATATTCCCAGGGGAGCTGAAGGAAGCAATGGTGTGTCCGCTCTTAAATAAAACTTCACTAGATCCTTTAGATCTATCCAATTACCGCCCAGTTTCAAATCTCCCATTTCTGGGTAAGGTAATTGAGAAAACAGTTGCTGAACAGCTTGGTAGGTTTCTGGAGGAAACATTGGCTTTAGATCCATTTCAGTCTGGATTCCATCCTGGTTTTGGGACTGAGATGGCTCTGGTCGCCAAGACAAAAGACAAAATCAAAATTTATTTACGGCCGTAGGCCCATACAATTAAAACAACACATAAATAACAACTTGTGCACGTGGGAAAAACAGCCGCTAAAACACCACTATAGCAATAAAATACAGTAAGATAGAATGGCATACTACGCCTTAGTTAGCTTGTAGTGCTCCTTGGCGTCTCTTTTGGGTAAGGACAGCGACCAGGAACCTTGCCACTTTCAGGGTCGTATGAGTATCCTTATCCTGCAAGATTTGGGCAAGGTGGAATTTTGGTGGGGTACCCTCTAGTTTCTGTATGATTGGTCCCAACAAATTTGCCCGTGGCACATTGAACAGGGGGCAAGTGAACATAATGTGGTGGAGCGACTCCAGTGTCTCCTTATCACATTCGCACATGGCGGAGGCTTGGCCCTTTGAGAATCTATGTCTCAGGACGTTGGAGGGAAAAACGTTGAACCTCGCTTTGGTGAAGGCCAGTCTATGGGCAACAGTCGAAAGGGAGGAGAGGTATGATGGAACGCAGTAAGTTAAAGTGATCCCGATGTTCTGGGGCGAACAAACACCTCCCCCCAGCATATCATTTCGCTGTAGATCAATGTCATCCAGTCTTTGGCGGATCAGTCTTTGAGCAGTAGTTTGGTCTAGTTTTAGGGAATCTGAAGGAGAAATTCCATAACTCAGGCTCTGGTCGCCCTAACAGATGATCTCCGCAGACAACTGGATCAAGGCGGGTCGGGACTGCTAGTTCTCTTAGATTTGTCAGCAGCCTTTGACATGGTTGATCATGATCTTTTGGACCACCGCCTCGCCGATGGAGGGATACAGGGCATAGCCCTTAAACGGCTGTGCTCTTTTATCTCTGGTCGGGGACAGATGGTGACACTAGGGAGGGAGATGTCATCACGTCACCCCTTGGTGTGTGGAGTGCCGCAGGGCGCAATCCTCTCCCCGATGCTTTTTAACATCTTTATGTGCCCCCTTGCCCAGATTATCCAGAGCTTTGGACTGGGTTGTCACCAATATGCTGATGACACTCAGCTCTATCTGCTGATGGATGGCCATACCGACTCGATCCCTGACACACTGACCAGATGTTTGGCAGCTGTGGCTGGATAGTTTCATGGGAGCCGATTGAAACTAAATCCTTTGAAGACAGAGGTCCTCTGGCTGGGTCGGGATGGTATGGGGATGAGGGACCAACTCCCTTCTCTTGTGGGGGCCCAATTAGTGCCATTGCCTTCCGTTAATAGTTTGGGTGTAATCCTTGATGCCTCCCTTTCCATGGAGGTGCAGGTTACAACAACAGCCAATGTGACATTTTTCCACCTTCGCCGTATCAAGCAGTTGGTCCCTTACCTTTCCCGCCCCGACCTGGCCACAGTGATCCATGCGATGGTCACCTCCAGGCTTGACTACTGTAATTCGCTCTACGCAGGGCTGCCCTTGAAGCTGTCCCAGAAACTCCAGCGGATGCAGAATGCTGCCATGGGAGCATATTCACCCAGTGCTTTTCCAGCTGCATTGGCTCCCGGTGGAGTACAGGGTCAGATTTAAGGTGCTGGTTTTGACCTTTAAAGCCCTTCACGGTCTAGGACCCTCATACCTACGGGACTGCCTCTCCTGGTATGCCCTACGGAGGACCTTAAGGTCCATATTTAGCAACACCCTAGAGGTCCCGGGCCATAAGGAACTTAGATTAGTTTCAACCAGAGCCAGGGCCTTCTCAGCACTGGCTCCAGCCTGGTGGAATGCTCTGTCTCTTGAGACCAGGGTCCTGCGGGATCTGATCTCTTTCCGCAGGGCCTGTAAGACAGAGTTGTTCCACCTGGCCTTTGGCTTAGAATCAGTTTGATTCCCTCCCCCTCTTCCTTTTTCCTTTCTCCTCCTATGAAGAGATTGTACCCTAATGTTTTAATGTTGTTTCTTAATCTTTTAAATTGTATTTTAACCAACTTGTTTATATTATTGGTTGTTAGCCGCCCTGAGCCCGGTCTTGGCTGGGGAGGGCGGGGTATAAATAAAAAATTATTATTATTATTAAGATACACTAAGACCATGCTGGGTTTTAGTAATCACAGCATCCTTTTCTAAGTGCTCACAGACCGATTGTTGAATTATCTGTTTTAGGACCTTTCCTGGTATTGATTACTGACTCAGTAGTTAATTGAGTCTTCTTTCCCCCCCCCCCCCACCTTTTTGATGGGGACAAGATTTGCCCAACTCCAGTCCGCAGGTAACCTCACCTGTTCTCCAAGAATTCTCAAAGATTATAGATACTGAAAAGTAGCATTTGTATTATTAGTGTACCTTTAAACACTGGCATTCATAATATTTTCTTAGTAACTGAGAATGTTCAAAGTGCTTTACATATATCCACAAAAATTATTACGACCTTGTAAGGCAAGCCAGTACTATTATCCCCATACTGGAGATACAGGGCCTGAAGTTGAAAGAGAGTAGATTGCTGATTTCAACTAGGGGATTACCTAATTCACAACTTCCATCTTGTCCTAGGCACTTCACTTTTTTCTCTGCCACATTAAATTTCTACTTGGTAGGCTGCTTTTAAAGGTACAGGAATAGGGCCTTGAGGGCTGGTGGGTGGAAATAGGCAACCCTATGCCATTACCCTCCGTTCGTTGAGAAGGCTCGTGTTCCACCTCTTGGGGCTTTGAATCAGACTCCCTAGAAAACATATACAAGGCCTTCAAGTAGGAAATGGTTAATAAAAGAGAGAAAGGTGGGAGGATTGCTTCCTCCTGTGTTGGGCAGAGACACTCTGGGAAGCCTCCAATGTCATCACTCCTGCAAATGGAATGTGGAAAATCTGCCCTGTCTGACACCCTGTAACCCAAATGGCTCATCCATGATTCCTCACAGACATGTGACATGTACCAATACTTCTGAGTCTGGCGTCCTTGGACCTGGTTTAAACGAAAGGAGACGCAGACATCCGCTGGACGCATAAGACTCTCCTGGGGTACAGCTTTCAGGCAATGACTTTAGTACATCCTCTTGTGTGATGAGGCCAACAGCGAACGAGAATCCTTTGTCCTGACCTCATTCCTCAGGGCACAGCTTAGCTCGAGAATCTGATAGAGCTCTCCAAGAAGAAAGAAAGAAAAACCATTTCGCTCCTGCCATTTTCAAGAGAGGAATGAATATCTGTCTCTGGGAAATGAAGGGCCTTCTCTGGTGCTGGGTGTGTGTTCCATAGAACTGTCAGACTGGACCTTTCATTTGAAGACTATGCCAAGGCATGATTCTATGACTATTCTAAGGCACCTGTGCCTTAACTGTTCCCAATCAATGCCTCTGGAACTCCCCTCCCAGTCATGACATCTTCGCAACAGCCCCACTTGAAGAACTCTGACTCACTGGGAGAACTGCTGAGCCCTTGGAAAAGAGCAGTCGTGTGCCTTCAGAATCTGAGGACAATTCACGGATGAAGACCATGGATGCCTAGGAAATAGCTGGGGGTCTTACAACAAATGCTGAAGCCTGTGGGCTGTTCAAGGGAGGCACGTGACAGGGGAATCTCTAGCACCGAAGGCAGTTGTGCTTGTGGTACTTGTCATCTGTGTCCAAGCTCTGAGGGATGAACATGAATAAGGCCAGGAACCACAATGATTCCACCTGCCCTTGCAATGGCAGCCAGTCACCACTGGGCAATGGGCTCTTAGCCAGTGATTCAGGTTTCCTGAGTGCTGTTTGGGCTTCTGTGCAGACATCCACCTCTGGGGAAGGCATGGGATGTGTGACTCTCTGCCCCAACCAGCTGCTTCAGGTCACTACGCATCTCAGAGAAATGGACAAACAGTTCCAGCATTTCCGGGAACTTTTCCAGCAAGATGGCAAGTATTGGAAGCATTTTATTTATTTGTGAGTCATCTCACACTTCCTCCAAGTAACTTGGAAGGGCCAGGGAGTTAGCTAAGCTTGGGAGGGGTGAATCTGCCTCCCTTCTCTGCCGTTTTCTGAATGATTTTTTTACTTCTGGTTCTGTTCCATTTCTGCAATGAATCTTCAGACTTTGTTTTCAAACATTCATCTCAAAATACAATTTTTGAGGAATATATGGTTTTTTATTTTAAAAACTGTTACATTTAGTAGAGGCAATCTGTTAATTATTATTATGGTCATTTTTTCATATAGAATGGTTACCGACAAGCACATACAAAATGCAGTAAAAATAATGTACAAAATAAAAATAGAAAAATGAAATGAAAATACAGAGGGGAGGGGGAAACCAGGAGACAACTGAGAATGCAATGCCACATACAATTATCACATATAAGAAGAAAAAGGTGAATCAAATTAGTTCTCAATAAAGCCTCTCCACATAGTAATCTGTGGAGCAGGGGGTTTAGTGGGCTGTGTGGATCAATTAACATAGGAGAAAACCTAAGTTGCATAAAAGTGGTCTATTTTTGATGAACCACTTAGGACTCTCTGCTTGTGTGTCAGGTGTTCTGACAGCGCTAGCTACTCTTAGGAAGGAGGTGAGTCCGATTTCCAATGGGAAGCCACTGACATTCTGACTGCGGCAATAAGCATAAACTCAAGAGATTTGTGTGTGATGGATTGGTGAGTTGGCACCAGGCTCCAGGGACAGGTGTGCCAGGTCTGAGTCTGGGGACAGTGCCTGAGAGGTGATGGTGGAAACAGTGTGCAAAATTTGGGTCCAGAAACTGAACTATGCAGCAATCCCACTCAAAATGCATTTTTTTGTATTTACATTGATTAGTCAGTCACCTATTAACCTTCCACTCTAGGGTAATACACATGGTAATACACATAAGGAAATATATCTTCAATGAGTACTTTCTCTCATATCTTTTATAAATTTAAACTTTTAGAAAATTCATTTTAACTGGTAGTGGCTGATGCAGTACAAGGCAATGGGAATGAATGAGGTTGCGCACCCTGAAGATTTTAATATTTGGTCCTCACAATCAAGCTAAACACTATACTCATGGTCAGCATGAGTTAATACTAATTTGTTTGTTTTTAAAGTCAAGCACAAGAATTATTCACGCTCCTGAACATTTATCAGAATGCAGAAAAGATGTGAGACTTCTGAATCATCTGTATTAATGTATAATAATGATTAATTAAAGTGGCTGTCCTGCCCTATTTCTGAAGGGTGGTAACCAGTTGTTAGAACACACTCTCAAGATATTCTCTTGAATGAAGTCTAGTTAAAACAGCTAAAAATTTCATTACACTGCAAGCCAATGCAAACTTAAGTGCAGTTAAGTCAATGAAAATCTATAGGCTTAAATGCACTTAACTGAGCATTGGGTTGCGGTCAACTGCTGTATAACTCCCATCTTCTAATTCCTGAATCCTAGCCTAGGAATTCCAGGAATTAGCACTGCCAACTGTTGGTCATTTTTACTCTCTTGCGGCCACTGACACCCCATTGATTTAAATTAAGTTTGTTGAAAAGTAACCTCCTTTGGGATTGTGCCCCATGTTAATTAATGGGTCAAGGGTGTCATTTGAATCTTTCCCCTTAAGCAACAAAATATATTAAGGCAGTATTGGCAAAGATCACTACAAAAGTGTTTCCAGATTGATTGTTGAGCTTATGGTGGGACTCTAATGAGGGCAACCACTTACTGAAGGTATATTTAGCCAACTCCCAGAGGACAAGGTCCCTTCAGTCCCCCAATAAAATATTTGAGGGGGCTAGTCCTCCCCCCAAAGGGCACTGCCATTCAAATGGTGTTTGTGTGCCACATCTTGTGATCAATTATGTGGGGCAGGGCTTACTGCCCCGCCCTCCCATATTTTATTCAGGTAGGAACCCCAGCCAGAACTGTTCAAGGCATGTTGAATTATTCCCAAATCAGTACAAGAGACAAGTGGTTCTTGTGGCACAAGTTTACTGCCCCCCCCCCAACTCCTCTTCACAGAGTCATAATCTTTGTGCTGGGAGAAATCCAAAACATCATGTTCCCTGAGCGCTAGACTTTAACAGTGCAGTCCTATGCAGGTCTACTCAGAAGTAAGTCTTGTAATGGAACTTTCTCCCAGGTAAGAAGCAATTAAGTAAGTGATTGCAACCTCAGATCATTAACACTCAAGAAATGGTCATAAGACAGAAAAGCCTTGTCTAAATATGCAGGGGTGAAACTAGGCTTTATTTCACTCGGATCATAGGCCCAGTTTGGTACGCACACCCGTGCACATTTGCGTACACACACACACACACACAGAGCGTGGAACCTCAATGGCGCCCCTCTGAAAGCTTCCGGCTATTCCTCACTCCTGTAACTACAGCACTGCCTGTTATAATAGGTTGCTGCCTCTATGCCTCATCAGAAGCTCCACAGTCAACCAGGAACTGCTTTAGTCACAATGCAATCTTTGCAACAAACATCATTATACTAAGCTGCAGCTGAACACCAGCAGCAACCCGCACGAGGGCCAGGCTAAACAGGACACCATTCACGCAACCAGCAATTGTGTGAATGACTTTTTCAAAGTGCATTGCAAGCATGATTCCCACCTCCCACCCCAATCCAAATCAGGACCCTGGTGTGAGCTTCAGCCCTTTGCTCCTGCTGCAGTTCTGATCCAGAGTGCATGAGAGTGAACAGGAGCTTACCTGCTGCTGCCCCAATGCAAATGGCAGGCTTGGGTGAGTCGGTAGGTGCTTGATATAGTACTGTACATTGATACCCTAAATAGACATGGAGGGCCCTAGCTATTTCCGTGACATGATGAACTAATAATCCAACAATTTATGTATTTCTGCTTTGAAAGAGAAGTGCATTCTCGAATGCCTCCTTTGGTGAGGACCAAGGCGGCTGGTGCTTGCCCCATTGTGCAGCCTGTGAGAAATGTCACCAGATGGCGCTCAGCAACAGCGAACCCTGATTTCAGAGTAACCAAATTTGCATCCTCTTCAACCAGCATCCTGTTAAATTGGGCTGAACATCCAGAGCCAAGTTGAGCACAGCTTTAAAGTGTGGAGGCTGGGTTACATCCACACTTATTATATTTATCTGCAAAGGAAGATCATAGTTCAATAGTCAAACCTCTGCTTAATGTGTCCAGAAGTCCAAACAGCCAGGTTTTTTGTTGTTGCTGGCATTTCTAGTTTAAAGACTAGATAGCAGGCTCAGATTCTGTCCTCCTGACCACAAACTTAAGCAATATCTGACTTTTGACCTCACTCATTCCTACTTTGTACACATAGTAGCTGCAAACCCTGTGTAATGCACACGGGGCTGCATTCTGACTTTGCATATGACTGTGGCACCACTGACCAAGATCCCCATTTATTGCTAGGAAGATGTGGGGCCAGGAGGAAATGGCTGTGGAGATCCCATGATTTGCATGCCTATCTGTGGGCAGCCCCTATTTTGCATTGAGCTGCCTTTGGTTTGCCATTTCACAGTGTCCTGGTTGGATTATCTCTATGGCTATAATCCAATCCACATCTAGCTGAAAGTAAGACCCATTGACCACAATGCGGCATATTTCCGATGATTAGGCTGTGAGATTAGTTTCTCCTCCCCAACTATTCTCTCTTGGAAATATCCCAAGGCTGTTTTGTCTCCCATAATCTCTGGGTTTGGAAATGATTGAGGACCCCTTCGTCCTGGTTCCTTCCCCAACAATTGTCCCACTGCATTCATGTTATCTTGGCCAGCAGACATCTGGAAACCACAAATCCACAAAGAGAGTGAGTTGTAGCCAACGCTGTTCCTCCACTCATGCAGCAGACTCCCACTCATCTCACCTCCAGGCCCCGCCCATGCACCCTCAAAATCTTAGTTCAGACTAATTCATTTTTAGGCAAAATTGCCACTTCCAATATAAGTTGCCATGCATCCACATTTTCCTGGACATAGCAGCAATTTGCACCTGGATGCTTTCCCAACAACCGAATCCTGGGTATGTCTGGGAAATTCCTGACATATGGCAACCCTAAGAGATCCTCCAGGGCATAGCTGTCAACTTACCGATTTGAAAATAAGGGACCAGCAGCCTTGAAAATAAGGGACCTGCAGCCTCACCTGTTCCAGGCACTCCAGTCTTCCTGTCCTCCTGCAGTCTGGTCAAACTCATGCTGGGTAGCTTCGAGAAAACTGTTCAACCAACTTCGTAACCAGAGGTTCAACTGAATAGAATCTGAAATACATGCACCACAAGGCCTATGCAGCCTCAGCTTAAGATGGCTCCCCGGCCTGGCTTTGCAGCAGCACGTGCAAGAAAATGGCGTCCAGCATTCAAAAAACCCCTCAGCTTGCATTAACTAGCCACACACAAGGCATGCAAGCTCCACCCCCCAGTCGTTCTTAGACTTCTTATTGGGTGAGCAACACAGCCAAGCAACACAGTTGGAGCCTCCCTCCTCCCTGGCCGGCAGGGAGGGAGGGAGAGGAGCTGCTTCCTTTGAAATTTAAGGGACATCATTTAAGGGGCATTTAAGGGACATCCATCAATAAGGGACAGCAGCAGGACATGGCGCTGGAATAAGGGACTGTCCCTTCAAATAAGGGACACTTGACAGCTATGCTCCAGGGTAGATTTTGAGGAAGCACGGGGTAGATTTTGAGGAAGTCCTGTTGCCTGAGTGGAATACTGCTTCTGCAGTGTGGGAGGCAATCCATTGTAAAGTTCCAAGTGCAGAGAATATTGTGCAGAGGAGACAATCTCCCTTTGCTGATGGTGGCGTGAAAAGTGAAAGCAGCTTAATGCCCCTCTGTGAGATTCAATGTGCTGGTGCATATCTTTAAAGTCTTAAGTTATGGTACTTGGGACCATGGACATAGCCAGGATTTATTTTTTTGGGGGGTGTTTCTTTGTTGGGGGGGGCAAAACCGAGGAATCTGTGATGCGATTGGTCAGTTAGTTAAGTATTTATTTATTCATTTACTTGATTTAGGAGGGGCACCTCCCCCCCCCCAGCTACACCCATGCTTGGAACTAAGATACCTGGAGGAATGCCTCTTCCTCTATCAGAAGTCAGGGGCATAGTGCCGGGAGGGGGGGGGCGCTGCCAGGCTGATGGCCCTGGGTGCATTTTTTGAGGGGGAACTGTGTGTTTGGCTCTCTCATCTTCCCTTACCAGTCCTGTGCCACTTTGCAAGGCTGGGATCTGATCTGAATGATTCGTTGTGTGAGTCATTCAGATCAGAACCCAGCCCCACAAAGCAGCTCAGGGCTGGCAGGGTGGCATGAGAAGGATGCAACAGACATGCGTTCTTCAATCCCAGCCTCACCCTTGCATGGCTGCTGCACCTAAAAGGAAAAAGCACTGCACAAAGCCATTTCTACTACAGGGAACACAGTAAAGAAAGGGAAAAGACAACAACGGTTATGCATTGATTAAATATTGAACAAGGACGGGATAGCTCAGGAGGCAGAGCCTGAGACTCTCAATGTCAAGCAGTGAGGCCTCGTCCGCACAGGATGCCTGTGCCCATCTGCCACCAGGTCCGGTTCAAGGTGTTGCATGGAAAGCCCTTAACAACTTGGGACCCGTTTGCCTACGAGTTTGCCTTCCCCCAAATGTGCCCCCTCAACTGCTTCCATCACCAGAATTGACACCACTACAGGTACCTACGAATCCTCTTTGCCTTGATAAGAACTTGCTCATTTAGTGTGGCAGCTCCTCCATTGTGGAGCTCCCTGTCTGTTGCTATTAAACAGACACCTGCACTTCATTCTCTTGGGTGCCTGCTGGAGGAATTCGTTTTGGCAAGCCTACCCTGATGCTTAGAAATGCTGATGTGAATTTTAATATATTTTAGCATTTTAACTTTAGTACATTTTAAAGTATTATGTTTTTAAATTTATCTTTGAAGGTTTTTTCTTTTTTCTTTACAACTAAGCGGTATATAAATTTTATGTAATAAAATAAATGAATTAAATGTTTATTATTTATTAAGTTATGTTATGACAACCCAATAAAACAGAGATAGAAATAATAATACACGTTTATCTGCTGTTATTTTGTTTGCAGGTGATGCCCTCTCAGACCCAATTGAGGTTAGACTGGCTGACTTGCTCCAGGCCACCTCATCCTTTCTCAGCAAGTACCCAGCCTTGAACGGTTCTGCCATTCAGCCAGCCATTGCCTCTCTCATCACCTGTGTGAATGGTGAGTATCTAACCCCAGGTACTTTCAAGCCACCCTGAACAATGTTTCCAAAGACAATTTAAATGATGGGGTAACATATAGAATATAAGAATACCTTATTTATCCAGAGGAGGGGAAATTTAGCAAGCATCACATATCATGGCTCAGTAATAAGAGGCGGTGTCTGCCACAGTTCCCTCTTCCACACTACCGTTATATATTTATGTGCTGCATTTCTCCCACGCCCTTCAGGGGCTCTTCATGGTTCCCTACCCTATTTCAGCCTCAGCAGGCGGCAAGATTCACCCAGTCAACTGGGTGGCGGAGCAGGAATTTGAACCTGGGGCTCCTGCAATCCTAGTTTTGCATTCTAAGCACAGAGCCATCTTTTATTGAAGGTCTAGGAGACCTTTCCTTCTGGTTCCTGTCTGCCTTAATGGATGCTGCTCCCACAGTAGTGGAGACCATTAGCAAAGAATAAACAAGGATTATTTGAGGGTAATTGTCCTTGCAAGCTCCCCACAGGACCCGGGGCACTTCGCCCATCGGTAAGCTCCCTACTCAGCCATTAATGAAGCAAAGGCATTTTATTGGAGTGAAATTAGGACTAATATACAGACACATGCTGGAATAGATGGGACAAAATCACAAACTGCTAAATTGGAACAGCTACAAAGCCGTTATGACTTGAATTGAAAAGACTTCCTTTGATGCAAAATACGGTATGTGGGGGGAGCCTTTACCCTTTCTTTATATATATCATGTTTGCTACATAAATGATTTGGCAACCCACCCATCCCTTGAATGCTAATAAACTGATAAAAGGCAAGAAGAGATAAAAGAGAACGGATTATATTTATGGATTACAATGAAAAATATAACTGAGAAAATGGAAATGGATTTAAAGCATCAAACTTTCACTGTACTGCTATGGGAGGACCTGGACTTTGAAGATCTGCCAAGGCTTTGGCGGGACACCAGATCGTTATTGAGAGAGTTGACCGAGAAGGAGAAACCGGAGTCTTGTTAAAGCGTTGGCAGGACACCAGTTCATTCTCTATCTAGACTCAAATAATAACCAAAAAAAAGATGGCGTGTCTCTGCCTCATTTTCTGGGAACAAAAAAGGGCGGAAGAGTGGAAGAGCAGAAGTAGCGATGCTGTGCAGGTCAGATAGAGAACAGGAAGAATGAAGAAACAACATGGATAAGATAAACACCAAACACAGGAAATATTTGGGATATAGGAGTTTTTTTTTTATTAAATGTGTTAATTCAAATGGAAGACAAAAACTCTGTACCTAACTTCCAGCGAGGCAAAGTGGCGAGCACCATGGCGGCATGGAGCCCCTGAAGGCAGCCAGCATCAACTGCGCTGCCTGGCTGGCTCCCAGGCCACCAGGACTGCCGCCACCAATGCTGCCACCAGAGAGGAACCAGGGGCCCCCAGTGTGTCAGCCAGGGGAGCCGCCAAGAACCCCCCCCCCCAGCGACTTTGGCCAAGCTGGAACCAAGAACTCCTGGCCAACGGCCCAGCAGAGCTCTGAGGCCTTGAGGCCTCTCCGGAGCCAACATGGGGGGGGGGACAAGAAAAAGAAAGAAGCCCCAACCTCCCCAGCTTACTGCTGCCGCCACTGCCGCCAGCGCCAAAGGTAGAAAAGAGCACCAGGAGGGCCAGGGAGGCCACGAAGAATCGTGCGGCCAAGCCCAGGCCCAACCCGAGTCTACCTCCCCAAGGCTAGAACTCCAGGAGCAGACCGGGGCCCAGAGGGAGGCCGTGTGACGAAGGACACCCTGGAAGAAAAGAGAGCACAGCACTGCCCCTCCCTCACGGGAAGAATATTTTTCATTATTATTCAAAATCTCTTCTCTCTTTTTTCGTTTCCTTTGGGGGGGGCACTGCCACTACAACCATCTTTATTTATTTATTTATCAAATCTTAATTCCTTCTCCTTAATTTTTTTTAAATATTTCTTAATATGTTTTTTCTTTCCCAAAAAATTAAAAAAACCCCAAAAAATTACTTCTTAAGAATTAAAATGGCTGCACCCAGAAGAACACCCTGAACCAACACAGGCTACTCCCTAGGACTGCCGCTTTGCCCCAGGCTTGCTGTTCTTATTTAATTATTTATTTTTAATTTTTTTGTTCTTTAATTTTTACTTTTCTTATTTTTATCTCTCATTTTTAAAAATTAAATAGAAAAAAAGAATAACATAAAAATATCCTGTTTGTTTGGAGAGGAGTCCTCTCCCCCCCCCCCGCCAATTCTATTACAGTGGTACCTCTGGTTAAGAACTTAATTCATTCCGGAGGTCCGTTTTTAACCTGAAACTGTTCTTAACCTGAAGCACCACTTTAGCTAATGGGGCGTCCCGCTGCTGCCGCGCCGCTGCTGCACAATTTCTGTTCTCATCCTGAAGCAAAGTTCTTAACCTAAAGCACTATTTCTGGGTTAGCGGAGTCTGTAACCTGAAGTGTATGTAACCTGAAGCTTATGTAACCCGAGGTACCACTGTACTATCACCATCCTCTTTTAAAACAAAACTTTTTCTCCATATTGCTGTTATTGCTATTGTTATTTCCCCCTTCCTCCCCCTTCCCCCCTTTCTTCTTCTCCCCTTCCCCCATCCCACATTTTTTCCTTTTTCTCTTTAAAGAGAATACCCCCCCACACAATTTTATTTTTTTCCCTCTCAAAAGGGTTTTCTACATATATATTTTCACTTTTCTCATTTGATACACACACACACACACACACACACACTACTGTTAAGCACACCCTCAACATCTTCAGATTTTTCTTTTCTTTTTCTTTCTTTTTCTTTGTTTTTTGTTTTTTGCTGTTTTTTGCTTTCAATTTCCTTCTTTGTTAACTCTTAAATCTCCACCCCCTCCATCCCCTTCCCTCATCTCTCCTTTCTGTCCTCTCCTTCCCCCCAACAAATAATAATAATAACAATAATACAAATCACAGACCCACCCATTTTCAATGGTAACCCCCCACTTTTGTGGCCACCTACCTCATGCTATAACTTGGACCACCACTTCAATTTTTTTATCATTACTATTCTTTCCTCTCTCTTTTCCCTCCCTTTTTCTTTCTATCTCCTTTATTTCTTCTTTATATTTTACTCTAATTTCCCCTCCCTTCCCCCTTCCTCCTCCTCCTCCTCCTCCTCCTCCTCCTTATTTTACTCCAACCTATATACCTTCCATGGGACGCGGGTGGCGCTGTGGGTAAAAGCCTCAGCGCCTAGGGCTTGCCGATCGAAAGGTCGGCGGTTCGAATCCCCGCGGCGGGGTGCGCTCCCCTTGCTCGGTCCCAGCGCCTGCCAACCTAGCAGTTCGAAAGCACCCTCGGGTCAAGTAGATAAATAGGGACCGCTTTCTAGCGGGAAGGTAAATGGCGTTTCCGTGTGCAGCTCTGGCTCGCCAGAGCAGCGATGTCACACTGGCCACGTAACCCGGAAGTGTCTTCGGACAGCGCTGGCCCCTGGCCTCTTGAGTGAGATGGGCGCACAACCCCAGAGTCTGGCAAGACTGGCCCGTACGGGCAGGGGTACCTTTACCTTTACCTTTATATACCTTCCATAACCCGCCTGCAGAGGAAATCAGAAAATTCCTAGCAGGGCTGACAATGCCTACCTTAACCAATGAGGAACAGTTACAGATAGGTAGCCGTGTTGTTTCTTAATTGGCTAAAAGAGTTGCTGAAAAACTGTAAAACTAGGATGCAAAAAGGGGAAGGTATGGGGAAGTCCGAGAAAAGAGGCTTATGAAAAGGAGGTTAAGAAAGTAAAATTTATGTTTTTGTGTGTGTTTGTTGTTGTATGTATTGTTTAGTGTTGTTGTGTTGATAAAATTGGAAAATTAATAAAAATATTATAATAATAAAAAAATACATTCATTAGCCACATCCCCAAAGCCTGTAAAATGCCCTTCTCACCAATGCCTACATATGCCACTTTTCTCTGGCTCTCGTAAGTGCCATCATGGAGTAAGAGGAGGAGTCTGTGTGTTTTAGATGACCTCATCAGCACAACTGCATGAAAATGATGGTGAAAATTGCTTCCCCCTCCCCACAGGGAGCTGCCACACACAACTGGCTCCCCATGCAATCCTGACACCACACAAATCAGCATCTCAGGAACTGCTGCACCACAAAGGAAATGTGAGAACTGGATCGCCATGAACATGGAATTAACATTCAGGGAATAAGGGCCAGCCTCAGCAGCTAGCAACCTCAAGCAGCACTGTAGCCCCTGCAGCAAGCAGCTGGAAGGAGGAAGCATTTGCCACGTTCATTTTCCCACAATGCCCTGGAGCATCTGGTACAGTGTCACAGCTGGGCTTTCTAGGAAATGTGAAATCATCACGAGGGATCCAACAGAGGAGGAGGTCCGTTCTTGCCATAGTCCCTTTAGACCTCAAAGTAGCCCTGAACGGAGGCGGATTTAGGAGAGTGTGGCTGGTTCAGTAGCACTGGACATGGAGCCTCTGGAGTGCCGCAGGGGACTCCACAACTATGATGTAGCATGGAAGGCAAGGGTGTGCGGGGGGCCACTAGGGGCGCATTGGAAGATGGCTGACAATACCATCTCTCCGTCTCACACAAGGCAATTAAGAGGCTAATATGGGAGTATGTAGCCTTCCTTGTTTCCCCAGGGAATGGGGGAAACACTGCCTTCACCTGCGGTTGCCATAAATTACCCCCGAGTTCGAAAGAAGGGGGTGAGGGCACTAGGCGCACAGCACACATGTGGGATGGCTCTCCCGACGCCATCTCTGCTTGCACGACCTGGTTGCCTAACAATTAGAGAGAGCAGCAAATGCCCATGTTTCGAGTGAAGAATGGGAGTTTAGACTGCTAATTGAAGTGACCTCTGTGAAGCTGAGCGACTGGCTGGATTCAACAGGAAAATACATCAAAGGGTCGGTATGTCGGAACGGGACAGAAAGGGGGGGGACTTTTCTTTTTTCTCTCTATGTGATTACCTAACAATCCCTCCCCAAGAAGTTACCGTTGCACAATTGACCATAAGCGGGATGATTAAGAAACTGTGTGGAAATGAATTACTAACCAAAGGCATGGTTTATGGAGATCTGGAAAAGAATCAAAGGCTTTTGGAATGGCGCAGTTATAAAAAGAGAGTCGCCATGTTGGCAGGCTTTGTTCCAGGATTGATGATTAAGAGGGGGAGGAGGCGTTGGCTTTGTTATTATATCGGACTCTTGGCAGAACCCCCTGAGAAGATCGAGAAGGGAGTGACAGGCCTGCGAAGATTAATGAGCAGACATGAAGATTGTTTTTATGGAAGTGATGAAATGCGTCTGCTGTCTGAATATGACTCTTGGATTAATGGAAAAATCCACACAGGATTATAAAAATGCTTGTTTTCAACTCGCTTGTGGAGATTATCAGAGGTCACAAAGTAAAGAAAGGAAAAATATATGAAAACAACAAGAAGAGATGAGGAAAACAACAAAGAAGGAATGGATAGAATAATGAACATTATTTGGACAGAATTGTGAACATCAAAGCAGCAGCAATAAGATAACCGGATCCCTTTCGGAGCTTGACACATCGGTACCCCCAACAAAAATTTAAAATTTGGCTCTGTAATTTGGAATTAATGTGATTTGATTGGTTTGTTAATATTTTTTTTTTTTAAAAAAAAAAGAAGGCAAGGGTGTGTGTGAGAGAGAGATGTCAAATTTTGGCACCACACAGGACACCACTGAAATTGGTGATCCCAAGGTCTACCACTGCCCTGAAACAGATTAGGGGCTTGTTAAGTTTATGGAAGGAGTGCCTTGCACTGAAAACATGCAGGAAAGGCAGAAATGTTATGCCTTTAATAGCAAGCAAAAATAAACAGTTGAAAGTTTTCCCTGGCAGGGATGGTTGCAAATTGTGGTTGAGGAGTGCCAGGCAGCCAAAGTGAGGTTCTAGTGAAGTTCACAGTAAGAAGTGAGGAGTAGGAAAATACAGTTCCCTGTAACAGAAAGCAAGAAAGGAATGTGGACGCTCATGTAGAGGACAAAAAAGATCTAGTTCACTCATGAAGTGAGAAAATGTCAAACTGAAGGTGCCCATCTCAAGGATGCCTATGAGGTCCTACATACAGCAACAGTGTTTTGTGTTGTGTCGGCTCCTATTTGTTATGTGCAAATGGCTTTAGATACCTATTAGGTCCTAGATACCTATTAGGTCCATCAATTACCATATAGCATATATTCAACAACAAAAAGTGACAATTAGTTGTTGACAGCTGGACATATAAAGGGCCCCATTACCTTCAGTAGCTGAGGGCCTCATCAAACCTCAATCTGGCCCTGATCACAGCCATGCAGTGTCCAGGGCTGCAGCAACTTTCCATGCAGAATGTGGTTTGTTCCCCCAACTCCACCCACCATATAATTTTTGGAGAAAAAGAACGCAAATGCTATGCAGATAAGCAGTCTGTTGGCAAATGGCCTTTGGGAGGGTTGCTATTGAGTTGTCTTCTGTGGCTTTGAGAATGCAGAAGTAGGGACAGAAAGTGCCATGACATCCTCCTGACTCAGTCTTTTGCCACATCAGCCTGCAGTTCTTTATATCTTCTGAGCGTTTTATGTCTTGGGTTCAGTCTTGCCAAGATGCAGTATAGATACATTGGCTTTGACAAACCCCAGACGGAATCACTTTCACTTTTATCCCACAAAGTGATGTGATCAAGTGCAAAGATGCTTGTAAAAGTCTGCTAAAATACAAAAATGAGCATAGTATGGAATGCAAGCAAGGCGGTGATGAGAGGATTTCTTATACAACAGAACTCAATTAAAAAGAAGAACAGAGAGAAAGAAAGGAAAGAGATCCTAAAACAAATTATGGTGTGCTGGACCCGGGGGAAAGGTACCGTGAGCGTAGTCTGAGTCCACATGAAGAGGGGCAAGGTCCGAGGCGGAGAGCCGGGCGGGGAACAGGAACGCTGGAACAGGAGGCCGAGCAGGGTACAGGAACACCGGATGGTCAGGAACAGGAGGCCGAGCAGGGAACAGGAGCACCGGATGGTCGGGAACAGGAGGCCGATCAGGAACACAGGAAGGTCCAAAGCCAACAACGACGTTGCTCCCGCAACCTGGGACCGGGCTGACTGGGCTTTTATCCTCTTCTAAGGCCAGGGGCGGTCCCGGCCCCCAGGAGCCCTGCCTCCTCTGGCCTTAAGGCGAGCACTCCTCCTGGGAGCAACCAGTTCCCTTCGCCTCTCTGCCCTAAGCCTCTGCAGATCAGGAGAGGCCGAAGAGTTACTGGGCCCTGGAGGAGGCTCACCTGTAGCCACTGAGTCCTCAAGCTCCTCTGGGGCCAGAAGGGTTTCACCTGGGGCCAGCTCCTGGTGCTCTGCCACAGGTGCAGGCTCTTCAGCATCTAGGCCTTGCCCCAGTTCAGCCGGCCCTGGAGGCAGGGACTCCTGTGCAGGCTGGGATTCCTCTGGTTCATCCTCTGAATCGGAATCCCAGGCCATCACATATGGAAAATGAGCAAAAATTAATTAGGAAACCAAATAACACCAGAATTAAAGCATAAAGGTTTTGCAAACCCAATTTGCAATGATATTAAACAGAGAGGTGGAATGGAATATTAAAAGACTAAGACAAAAGAATTTTGAATTTGCAAATAAATCAGGAAAATGGCTTGCCTGGCCGATCAAGAAAAGGAAAGAACAAAGTACAATAAACAAAATTAAAGTAGAAAGTGAAGAGATAATCAGTCCTAAAGGTATTAGAAAAGGATTCCTGGACTTTTAGACAACTGTATAGCAAGAAAGAAAAGAACAATATAAGGAAAATAGAAAGATATTTAAAAGAAAAAGAGGTGCAAAAGATCCTGACAGAAGCAACAGAAAGGTTGAATACCCCAATTGACATCGAGGAGATTAAGGAGGTAATAACAGAGCTGAAAAATGGGAAAGCACCAGGACCAGACGGCTTTACAGCAAGGTACTACAAAGAGCTGAGACTAACCCTGACGACACCACTAAAAGAAGTAATGAATAATATCTTAAAAGAAAGGGAAATCCCCAAGACTTGGAAGGAGGCATTTATAACTTTTGTTCCAAAAGAGGATGCGGATCTAACACAAGTAAAGAATTACAGACCGATTTCTCTGTTAAATACGGACTATAAAATTTTTGCAGGAATAATGACAAAGAGATTAAAAAAGGTTTTACAAGAAATCATTCATGAGGATCAAGCGGGTTTCCTTCCTGGCAGACAGATGAGAGACAATGTGAGGAATATAATAAATATTTTGGAACTTCCGTCAGCCAGGAATGAGAAACGAGCAATGCTAATGTTTGTAGACGCCGAAAAGGCATTTGATAATGTGTCATGGGACTTTATGTTGAAAAATATAGAATGTATGGAGATGGGGAATGATTTCTTCAATGGAATTAAGGCAATATACACCGAACAAAGGGCAAAGTTGATAGTAAACAACGTGATAACAGAAGAAATTAAAATATCAAAAGGTACTAGACAGGGCTGTCCGCTCTCACCTTTATTATTTATAATGGTACTAGAAGTCTTTCTGAACTCAATTAGGAAAAATGACAGGATAAAGGGGGTGACAGTAGGCCAAAATGAATATAAAGTAAAAGCCTATGCTGATGATTTGGTTATAATGGCGGAAGATCTGATGAACAGTGCAACTGAAATGTTAGAGGAAATTGAAAAATTTGGCGAAGTGGCAGGTTTTATATTAAATAGGAGAAAAACTAAAATTATCACTAAAAACATGGACCAACCAATGATGGAAGTGCTGCAACAACAGATAGGTATTGAAATTGTGAAAAAGGTTAAATATCTGGGAATATGGTTAACTCCGAAGAACATTGAGTTATTTCAAAACAATTATGTCCCGGTGTGGAATGAAATTAAGAAAGATCTGGAGGTATGGGGAAGGTTGAAACTATCCTTTTGGGGTAGAATTTCAATGATTAAGATGTCGGAGCTACCTAAGATGTTATTCTTATTTCAGATGATTCCAATATTAAAAGGTGTAACGATTTTTAAGGATTGGCAAAGAATAATTTCAAGATATATCTGGCAGGGCAGAAAGCCGAGAATTAAATATAAATTGTTAACAGATGCAAAAGAAAGAGGAGGCTTTGCCCTGCCAGACTTGAAGTTATACTATGAGGCATCATGTCTTTGCTGGTTAAAAGAATGGATAAAACTTAAGAGTACAAAATTATTGGACTTAGAAGGATTTGATAACAGATTTGGGTGGCACGTGTATTTATGGCAAGAGAAGAAAAAAGGTTATAAATCGTTTGAGAATCATATTTTCCGGAAATCGTTGATTGAAGTATGGGACAGATATAAAAACATTCTAGAAATGGGGGTACCACATTGGTTATCCCCATTAGAAGCCATGGGAGTTAAGAAAATTAATATGAGGAGTGATTGGATCACTTATGGAGACTTGGTGGTGAAAGAAGGAGGAAAATGGAGATTGAAACCATATGAGCAAGTAAAAGAATATGTATATGATTGGCTGCACTATCATCAGATAAGTGATATCTTTAAAAAAGAGGTGAAAGAAAAAGGGTATAAAGAAAAAGACTCGAAATTTCAAACAGAAATTGTTAACAATGATTGTAAGATACTTTCAAAAATGTATAAAATTTTACTGGAATGGCACACGATGGATGAGGAAGTCAAAGCGGTAATGATTTACTGGGCCAGAGATTTAGGATATAATATAGATTTGGAAGATTGGCAAAAAATATGGAACGAAAATTTAAAGTTTACAGCATGCATTACGTTAAAAGAAAATGTGATGAAAATGGTTTATAGATGGTATATGACACCAGTAAAATTGGCAAAAATGTACAAAACTAGTAACAAATGTTGGAAATGCGAAGAGAAAGAGGGCACATTTATTCATATGTGGTGGGAGGGTAAGAAAGTGTAGGGGTTCTGGGAAATGATATATAATGAGTTAAAGAAAATGCTGAAATATAGCTTTGTAAAGAAACCAGAAGCCTTCTTACTGGGAATAACTAAAAATCAAATAAATAAGAGAGACTGTAAGCTTTTTCAGTATGCAATAACAGCGGCGAGAGTACTGCTGGCCCAAAAATGGAAACAAGAAGAATTACCGACTTTGGAAGATTGGAGAACAAAATTAATAGACTATGCAGAACTGGACAAATTAACTGGGAAAATCAGACTTCAAAGAGACCACAAGTTTTTAGAGGACTGGGGAAAATTTAGAGAATATTTGAAAACTGTATGTGAGGAACACACAATGCTAGTGTGCTTTAAAGAAGCTTTGTGAAAAAAATAAGGAATATTGCATGAATGTAAATGAGTATAAAATATTTTATTGATAGGCGATACTATAATTAAGGAATGCGAGGATAGAAAATTAATTATGGATGATTGTCAGAGGAGTTGAGGGAAGTTCAATAAGATAAAATACGTGATGTGTTATGTGGTATGAACAGAGATGTTATAGAAAATTCAATAAAAAATTATTAAAAAATGTAAAAGTCTGCTAAAATAACACCCTGGCCCTACAGTGACATTCATGTTTTCAATAAGTGTTGAAAGTTCAAAACTGGTTTGGAAAGAGAGTGAGAGAGGGCTCCTTGGGGAGTCCTGCAGTCCTGCCATCACACCATGAAGGCCCTAAAGCTGGTATTAATATAGAAGTAAGCATTTTCAAAATAATGCAAAATTCTGACCATGATGCCTCACAGGTAGTTGTGAAATAATGGACATAGGTGTGAAGTCTCATGTGTTTCAATGTTCTTTGCTTTTCACACATAATTTCTGGTACTTGTCCCTGGTAAATCAGTTCCTATTTTGACTTTTGGGGAGACAGGGAGATGCCCTCAAAGACAGGCTGAAGATGGGCACCCCAGCTCCCACAAAAAGGGAAAGGAGGTTGAAGGAGGTTTAAATGGTAGGTTGATGTGTATGTTCTTGGTGTGTATGTTCATTTTGCATTTGCCTCTGTCAAATAGGCCTTGCAGGTTTTTATATTGTTTCAAAACCCTGCAAAACCTGTTTGATCAGAGGTGACTGTGGCACACACAGAAAAGGTTTTTGTATACCAGAGGCAGGCAGAAAGTTTTCTTCTTTGGCAATCACTTGTAGCTGAGTAAGATTGTCTTCCATGAACATGGTCTTAACAGAGTTTTTATAACATTATTCTTGTTTATAAAACCCAATTAAAAAACAAACAGTGAGTCTGTGAGTGATTGTGGAGGCCAGTTCTGGATCCACATGTCCTTCCACAGTGGGGACATAGGTTTCCAGGTGGGAGTAGATCATGATGAGGCTTTGCCAAACATGCCTTCCTCTTAGCACGTTTCTCCCTTTCATCCTCAGTTCAAGGATCTTCAATGTCCATGACACCTTTGGTAAAGGCTGTTCTCCAGTTGGATTGTTGGCAAGCCAGTGTTTCCCAATTGTCGGCTGTGGTCCACAGATGGACTCCATATTGCTGCATACTATTTGCTGCCAAAGAATGCTAGACTAGGAGGATCTTGGGTTGATCCTTGGTCTGCACAAATATACAGAAACATAATAAAACATCAGACATTAAAAGCTTCTCTATATAGGGCTGCCTTCAGATATCTTCTAAAGGTTGTGAGGTTACCGTACTTATCTCCTTAACATCAGAAGGGAGGGTGCCACTACTGAGAAGGCCCTCTGCCTTTAACCTCACTTCTTGCAGTGAGGGAACCACCAGAAGGCCCTTGGAGCTGGACCTCAGAGATGGGAGTGGAAGCTCCTTCAGGTATGCAGGGCTTTAAAGGTGAGCACTTTGACTTGTGCTTGGAAACATACTGGGAGCCACTCTCCTGCCCCAGACCTGCTACCACGGTAAAGTCTACCTCCTTCCAAATCTGAGTTATTTAATCTGCAAAAAACTTCGCAAAGTCATTTAAGGAGATCTTGGGAGTCCTCACCAGAACCCAGTGGTGAAAAGGATCTGTTAGATTCCAGACTGCCTGAAAGAGTCTCCTGGTACTGTTTTCTGCAGATGCAATAGAGGCAGTGAAGAAGGTCCTCTTTGCCGTGGCTATCGCCACTTGGTAGGCTCGACGTTGAGCTCTAACCTGTGTCTGGTCCAATTCAGAATGAGTTTTCTGCCACTGGTGCTCTAGCTGTCTCAGTGATTGTTTCATCGGCCTCAGCCCTGGAGAAAACCATGGGGCTGTCTGGGCTCCATGCAATCAGAGAGGTTGCTTTGGAGCCAGGCAGTCAATAGCCTTGGTTAACTCTACATTCCAGGGAGCCACCAGGGAATCAGCTGAAAGGCCATCAACATGGGATAAGAGCCATAAAGTGTCAGGGGTGGACCATTCAAATTAGTACCTTGTAGAATTGTTCATTAATTTTAAAATGCTAAATCCTGTACTAATACTAGCCCTTTTTATGTTCTGAAGCAAAAGTGCATATTCAGAATAGCTTTGGATTGGTTATGCTTTAAACAGTAAAAGAGCCTGAGTTGGCACTCTTCCTTTGCAAAGTGAAAACACAGAAATGAGCCCTGGGGATTCTATTATAAAGACCACCCAAAGTGAAGCTGACCCATCCCTGGTTTAACATTATGACAGCAGTCCTTCAACAGTTCCAGACCCAGAGCCCTAACCCCCACCCAAACAAGCATTCAGGGACCCACTTCATTTGCTTCCTTTGTACCTGAACAGTGGAACTGCTTTTTGCAACTCCATATATAGTCAAGCCTTAGCTCCCATCAGCCCTGAATGGGGTGGGGGCATAGATGCACCACTCCTGCAGTACAGAGTCCCATCCCCACATGGGCATAGCCAGTATTTTTATTAGGGGGACATGACTTTTGTTAGGGGGGGCAGAACTGACATGACTGGTCAGTTAGTTAAGTATTTCTATTGTTTTCCTTGATTGGGGGGGCAGCTACCCCCCCATCCCCCCTTGCCCAGGCATCCTGACCCAGCAGTTGAAGTCCAGTGATGTCTCTCACAAATTGTTTTCAGCTCTCTCTTAAATTCCACATTTTATCTCCCGTTTTACTTGATTGAGCTAGTACAGTTTAGTAGAGCTGCTAAGAACATAAAACAGGAAGCCCCGCATTCAAATCTTACCTTAGTTACAGACATCATAGGTGTTTTTAAGCAAGCCAGTATTTTCTTAGCTTTAGCTGTCACATGGGGTGAGCAGGACTAGTCCACTTTGCAGAGCTGCTCTAAGGAAGCCTGCAATCATGTGCCATGAATGCCGATGGCTTATGGTGTCCAGGATCCAGGGGGGTCTAAGCAGTTTCAGAAAATTTATGCATTTCATTTTTTTTGTTTGGATTATTACTTTCTCTTCCTGCATATTACTGCATAGTTGTTGGCTTACAGAGCAAACACATTCATTCATTCATTCATTCATTCATTCATTTGTATACTGCTTTTCTGGCAGACGTCACAAAGTGCTTTACATAAAGTTATTACAGCAATATGCAGCGATTGAAACATAAGCTAACAAAACAATGGAATATTTTTTTTAAAGCAGCAGCAGCAGCAGCTGCAACTGCTGCCTCTCCACTCCCCATGGGATCTGGGCTTCTTCAGAGGCCCCCCTGGTGGCAGTTGCCCAGGGAGGGGCCGCTGACGTGAGCTGGGCAGGGGCCAGCCAGAAGACCCTTTCCTTCCCCTCCCCTGGGGGGGGGGTAGCCTTTTTTTACTTCATCCCCACCAGCCATATTTCTGTCAGGAGGTCCTCAAGACCCGGAGTAGAAAGTGAGGTTTGTTAATTTCGGAAAACCTCAAAGCCAAGAGGCCTTGTGCAGCTGCAGATAGCAAAGCCAGTAGGATTGCCACAGGGCCCTCTTTCTTGCAAGCTGAAAAAAAGTATGCAAATCAAAGGGACAAACAAGTTTCCTCACACGGAAATGCTTGTCGGCAGGAAGCAGCAAATTTTGAGCGGCTGCGGGCTCTGGCAGACCAGCAAGGCTCTGCAAAGTATGCAGAACCCGTGGGGCCACCTCCCAGAGCCTGTGGCTTTTGAGTCGTCCGGGGACTTGGGCTGGGATTCACCCCTGCGTTTCCTGCTGAGGACTTGACCATGGCGGACCCTGAACCTGCTGGTAGGTGAAGCAATCTTCTGATCTATTTCAGCAAAAAGGATGAAGCTCATTCTTAGTGCGCTGTCAGGAGGCAGGTCCTGGGGCTTCTAATCTGGGGCTGCCCTGAAGGTGTGGTTGTGCACTTGCTGGAAAATTCTCACTGTTATTTGGGCCGGACCTCTGAGAGTAAAGCTTGAGTGGATGAGACCAGCAGTTTATTCAGGGCCAGGGGATCAACGATTTTGTTCGGAACCAAAGACAGCACAAAAGAGACCATGTGTATATACACACTCAGCCAGCTGTCCTCTGCAGTTAACAGTTCCCTCCACCCCAAATGTCGGGAGTAACAGCCTGCAAAACCTGTTTGACCAGAGACAACCTGAGGCAAAAGGGACAAAGAGGTACTGCAATGGGCAACACCACCTCTGCTGTGCAAATACAGCCCCTGTGGGCCTCTACCCAAGGTCCGTATGCAGTCCTTGGTTGTGGCTGGTGCAAAAAAGAGGAAACTAAATGAAACTAGGCAGATTGAGTATAGCAGTGTTCATTTCAGAAGTACTTAGAAAGCAGGAGCAGTTATTAATTGCTTCAGAAACCATTATTATATTCTTATTGTATTCACAGTTGGGAAGTGGGCTCAAAAGGTAGTTGGTGTTATATATTTGTATATATTATATATTTGTTACTTGAAAACTTATTTTAAAAGGCTGACCCTTAAGTTGTATCTCTGAAACTGAAGGCATGTGCACACAGCACTAGGTACACTAATTGGAACCCTAATCCTGAAACTTAAAAAAGCAACTTTTAAAACTAATGCTTTTAAAGTTTTGTAGCAGAAATGTCAGATTTGAAATTCTATATGTACACACACACGTGAAATTTTAGGAAACTTTCCTCCCCAGATTTGTTTCAGCTGTTGCACTAGATGTTTGAGTGGAAATTATTCAGGCCATCTGAGGAGCCCTTGCAGGATGGTCCATCTCCTGCTAGCCATGCTCAGGGCTGTGATCAGCACAGATTTCCATTTCCTGGCTGTTTTTGCCTAACTGCCCTTCTGTAGGTACACACTTACACATTGGACACAAAATACATACACACGTACACACATACACACGTACGTACGTACGTACATACACACATATGTACACATTGGACACAAAACCACAGAGCATCTTAGAGCTGGGAAGGATATAGAGGTCAGGTGACCTGACTCCCTGACTTGGTCTCACATGCACTATATTCATCTTCCAGCAATCCTCAGATACAGGAACCTTACCCCATAGATCACAATGTTGTAGAATCATAGAATCATAGAGTTGGAAGAGACCACAAGGGCCATCGAGTCCAACCCCCTGCCAAGCCGGAAACACCATCAGAGCACTCCTGACATATGGTTGTCAAGCCTCTGCTTAAAGAACTCCAAAGAAGGAGACTCCACCACACTCCTTGGCAGCAAATTCCACTGTCGAACAGCTCTTACTGTCAGGAAGTTCTTCCTAATGTTTAGGTGGAATCTTCTTTCTTGTAGTTTGGATCCATTGCTCCGTGTCCGCTTCTCTGGAGCAGCAGAAAACAACCTTTCTCCCTCCTCTATGTGACATCCTTTTATATATTTGAACATGGCTATCATATCACCCCTTAACCTCCTCTTCTCCAGGCTAAACATGCCCAGCTCCCTTAGCCGTTCCTCATAAGGCATCGTTTCCAGGCCTTTGACCATTTTGGTTGCCCTCCTCTGGACACGTTCCAGTTTGTCAGTGTCCTTCTTGAACTGTGGTGCCCAGAACTGGACACAGTACTCCAGGTGAGGTCTGAGGTTGAGGTCTCCAGGTGAGGTTGTGTTACAAGCAGAGCCCCAGAGTCATATACAATAGTCATAAGAAGAGCTGGCTACATTAGGCCAGTGGCCAGTCAAGGCCTGCCTCCAGTGGCCAACCAGATGCCTATGGGAAGCCCGTCAGCAGGAGCTGAGCAGGAGCAGCCCTCTCTCCCTTCTTGGCTGTTTCCAGCAACCTGCACTCAGAGACCTCTTGCCTCCCACAGGGGAGGGAGAACACAGCCACCCAGGTTAGGAGTTACTGAAACACATTATCTCAGTGAATTTCCCTAATCCTTTTTAAAAGCCGCCATTGCCTCTTTTGGAAGGGAATTACGGTACATAGTCTCACAGAGAAAAGCCACAAGGCATTTTCAATACTGGATGGGTGTGGTTCTCTTAAGCACTCTTAGGGGTTCATGTTCCTATGTGCCTCTGATTCACTGTTTCAGCTTGCGCTACAGCCCCCTTGTATGACCTAAGCGAATGGTTCATATCCCATATCAGGTCTCCATTTCATTCTGTCGGACAGTGAGGACAAGGCTCCATAGGCACTGGCTCTCTTTTTCCATGGTGGATGTTTTTACAGCTCATTTGTGCTCAGCAAGAAGGCAGAAGTTCCACTTCCCTTTGTGCTCCTCTTACCTCATTTCACAGAAAGTGTCAAATAGTAAAAAAAAAAACAACCCAAAAAACCCCAACTCAGCATCTTTCCCTGCCTCAATTAGAACATTATTTCCGGTCCTGGGCCTGGCACACACAGAATAGATGTCGACACTGCTTAACAAGCAAGCATTTGGAGGACAGTGGGAGGATCTGTTCCCCATGTATACAAAATTCACACACCGGACAAGACACGTACATGCAAAGGAATGTGGGAATCCATGCGTTTCTGCATTAATTTCTGGGCAGAAGTTAGAGGCACCATTTAAGAATGAGAGGGGTATGTTTCAGGATCCCGTCCAGCCAGTTCTGCAGTTCTACACACTGATTTACAAAGTTACCAGGTTTCATAAAAACAAGATATTGAGGAAGGAATTCAGCGTTGCACTAAGGCCATTATTCAATTAGGACAAGCATCTGGGCTTGACAGATGGAACAATTCCCCCCTCTCCTCTTCCAGTGCACTTTTTGGAGTCCTCCCAACCCCTTCAGAGCCAATTTCAGGGTTCAAGGGGAGGAGCGGGAAGGCCACTGTACAAGCAAGAGCCAATTCCGTGGATGTACCTCTTTAATTAAATCCCACCCTAAGATTAATGGGGCAGAGCCTTAGAAATAAGGGGTGGGCCTTGGTAGTGTAGGGACAGAACCTGGCCATAGACAGAGATTTTGCCTGGGAACATTGGGAACAAAGCCTCTGTCCAGTAGTTTCTGGGCAAAGCCTCATAGCCACAAGTGGCTCTAATAGCAAAAATATTCAAGCCAAACAGAAAATAGCCTATCCACTGGTTTCTGTCTTCATGCTATAGGCACTTCCAGACAGTAACTGTTTTCAGGTGAAATTCTGTCACAAATTCAAGTTGTGCAATTAATGTTGGTTTAGAGGTCTCAAACAACAAAGTTGCTTCTGCAAAAGATCAGACTTTTATAATAAGGGAAATGCACGGGAAAGTGTTGGATGACACTTGCTTTGACACAACATCATTTAACTTCCCTGCAAATAATCTGGAATTAATGCTCAGTCAACAGTCATTGTTATCTAAGTTCTCTACAAACAAATCAGGGTGAATGTTCAACACACAGGTTGTCTGGAACCACCACTATTTTCTCCCTCTGAGAGCTAAACTTCATCCCCTGGAGATCTTGAGATGAGTTGTTAGACCTGGAGACTTATGAGTGACTAGAATTATAAGCAATTAAATGAGCCTGCGTAGTAGTCACCAGGCATGCCCTAGGCATTCGTGTTTGCTTTAGGAAAAGGGCAACTTCTTGACTCTTGCTAGTAACACTGCTGTAGTAATTACAGATTGTAAAAAAGTGAAACTCCCCAGGAAAATATGCCAGGCCTACTCCACTATGATATATAGGTGATCATAGGATGTTTTTATTCCACCAGGCATTCAGCGAACTGATTTCACATGAGATAAGTCGTTGCTATGGTATTGTGTATTTTTACTTTTTGCAGTGCTGTTCCGCAGACAAGTAAGGTGTACAAAAATGTATATTCTGGGGTAAAGTGTGCATATAAATGCATTGTTTGTTGTTTAGTCGTTTAGTCATGTCTGACTCTTTGTGACCCCATGGACCAGAGCACACCAGGCACTTCTGTCTTCCACTGCCTCCCGCAGTTTGGTCAAACTCATGCTGGTAGCTTCGAGAACACTGTCCAACCATCTCGTCCTCTGTCGTCCCCTTCTCCTTGTGCCCTCAATCTTTCCCAACATCAGGGTCTTTTCCAGGGAGTCTTCTCTTCTCATGAGGTGGCCAAAGTATTGGAGCCTCAGCTTCAGGATCTGTCCTTCCAGTGAGCACTCAGGGCTGATTTCCTGCAGAATGGATAGGTTTGATGTTCTTGCAGACCATGGGACTCTCAAGAGTCTCCTCCAGCACCAGAATTCAAAAGCATCAATTCTTCAGCGATCAGCCTTCTTTATGGTCCAGCTCTCACTTCCATACATCACTACTGGGAAAACCATAGCTTTAACTATACAGGATATAAATGCATATATTAGTGAAAATAGCATGTAATGCAATATATAAGGAGAAACTATGTTGCAAAAAATGTGTATATTAGGAAATAGCACTAAAATGTAATTAATCTTCATGAGGGACTTGTGTTTTTTATAAAAAAAATGCAAATGTGGAATGTGAAGAACTGAACTAAGACTGAAAAAATGAGAAATGAACTAGAATTGACAGATTTGCCCATCCCTAGATATGGGCAAGGCACACTTATTATGTTTATATAATAAGACATTTAGGCTAAATTTTAGGAAGAGTTCTTGAGTTATAGAGTTCCTTAATATTAAGATAGATATCAGTGTTATAAAATACATTCATGACTGTGCATATTCTAGGCTTCTGAACACATATTGTACAGATGTAAAAATTGGTATTAAGTACAATATTCTGCATACTGTCTGTTCAGCTTCCATTTTAAAAAACCAAGTGTCTAGTCCTCATGGTTGCAAAAATAGCCTTGAACGTGTGAGCACTACCAGGTGAAATTGGCAGTGTGTGTTTTGGGAAAGATTTCCAGTGCTGAGTGAACAGAGTTTCAGTGCCCTGCAAAGATTTCTGTGGACAAAGCAAAATAAATTAGGCAAATACATGCAATTTTTATAAGAGCTGTTGATTTCAACTTGACACAGATTTTTTAAAATAAACTTGGTACATGCCAACTTAAAGCATAGAGTACATATAGCCCTGCATAGCCTGACAGTGCAAAGTTTGGTCTTCCTACAACTTTTATATGATTCAGTGTCTACTGCTCAGAGAGATGGTTATATCAGTCAAATGGCACATGTCAAATATTGATATAAAGCAAATCCAACCATGGGTGTCTTTGGGATCTCTCCTTAGTAGACTTGCTTTGACTTCCAGGAAGGGAGGAATATCAAAATTAAATATGAGGGGGTGGGGGGAGAAGCTGTAGAAGTCTTGTGGAGTGTGGACCCTGTAAGAAGGGCACACATTGGTTTCACTCTTCTAGCAGACAGTGTGGTCCTTGTATGCACTGATGTGGTCGGTTTCACAGCACTTAAATGGCTCATTGACAGTACTGGCTATAGTGACTCTGGCAGGCAAGCTTAGGGCTCATCCACACATCTTTTTGTGGCATGGTTCTAAGCACAGGTCTGGGCAGTATTGTTATTAGATTTGGGGTTTTCTGGGATCAGTGTTTTCCCCAGGAAAACTTGCGTTTTACCATTGAATCAGAAAAAATGGCAATCAGGTTTTCTGTACATTACTGTTTGCTCTGATTTAGCAATAAAATGCAGGTTTTCCCAGGGAAAGCGCTGGGATAACCCCCCCCCCCTTCAGACCTGGACCTGGAAAGCATGAAGCCAAGGTAAGTGTGAACCAGCCTATAGCTACTTTTGGACGGGAGGTGCTATAAGACATGGACTCTCACTGGACAGTGCTGAAGTCATCACCACCAGGCATGTCCATCACAAATCCCTATTCTACTTTAGCTGTGCCCATGAGCATAGTCAGACACACAGGGGGCAGCTGCCCCTCCAATCAAGTAAGTAAATAAAAATACTTAACTAACTGACCAATCACGTCTCCGATAGCTTGGATCTGCAGAAATCCTGGCTGCACCCATGACTGCGCCCTTCATTTCAGCCACTGTCTGAAATGTGGCAGGCAATTACTAGGTCCAGGGCCTTCTCCGTAGTGGCATCCTCCCTCTGGAGACTCTACCCAGAGAGAATCACCTGGGGAGCTGGCATTTTATTGCTGTCACTGCACTGTGAGAGGGTTAAAGACTAATTTTAGCATAACTGTTTTTAGTGGACAGCTGGTTTGCTATATTCTATGGTCTTGTTACATTGCTCCATTTTCTAGGGTTCTCTTCTGATGGGGGTTCTGTAAGAATTGTTTTTCTTTTAAATGGATTGCAAGCCACTTGGAGAACCCATTAAGCTAGGAATGTAGGATACACCTATTAGAACAAACAGTCTGCACCTCCCAGTCCATCTAGTCAAGCCATTTTGAATGCCCAAAATTTGCACACACAGATATTTGGATGTTGGGAGGAGGTTACACTGTTCTGCTACAAGAGTTCAAGCAGATGTCTCCAGAAATAAAAACCAAGGGTCACTTCCCGGACTATCCCTAGCAACCAATCTTCCCCATTAACCATCACGTCCCCCAGCACTAGCAAGGTGAACCCCACACTCCACTTTGTTATGCAGAGCTAGGATTATTGATGCAGATGTACAGAGCCGGCTACAGCATTGCATATCATGCCCCAAAGGGCAAAAGCCAACTTCCTAGGCGTGCCTTCACATTGACAACAGTATCAACAGCACAGAGGGGTTTGTGCTGTTTGGAGACACTGAGAATTCTCAGATTGCAGAGATGGTTGGATTCTGCTGCACTTAGCATGCATGCTGTCCAGAAAGACAGGCCAGCAAAGCCTCTTCCTCCAACCCGTGCAATTTCCGTGGTCGGCCAAGGTGTGTCAGCCAATACTGTCAGGACAAAGCTAAACTCAAGTCTTTGTCTTTTCCCTATTGGCTGCCCTCCCATTAAAATTCAGCTGGGCAATCTGCGTAGTTCAGTAGTGAGGCAAGCAAGAAGGTGCAAGACCCAGCTGAGTTAAAATGATTTGGAGCAACATTGCTGGCTCTTTTCGTTTTCATTTGTGCCTGACAAACAAGCCTTTCCTCCCATTGCTTGCTGCTTAGTGAAGCAACCCCCTGAGTTTAAGGCAACCACATCCTGTTTCTGGAGGAGGGGGAAGGAGAGCAGAGAGATTTTGCTCTGTTTATGGTATGAAGAAGCACATGCCTTGTTTTAAAGGTTTGGCAAAGGGTTTTGACCCAGAGTTAGGCCATCTTTACACATGCTGCATCCTGATATCCAGGTTTATTATGAGCATATAGGGTGTTTTCTTTTTAAATTGTTGCTTGGTGGTTTCCAAGGGGAAGCATTCTAAAATGGCCTCTTCCCCATGCAGTCTGAAGTGCTCAAGTCTAGATTCCACCACTTCAAGTCCCCCACCTGAGTCTTCTGCACAAGCAGTCAGGCCAGGCCAAGTGTTTGTTTCAGGAAACAGAATTGGACGTTAGTGAGACTCTAGGGAGAAGCCTAGAAGGGGGGTGGCACAGGTTTGTGCCGCCAGTGCATGCTCCTCTCTGCTTGCTGCTTCACCCTTGGCACACCCCATCATTATGATAACGCGGCTGGTGCACTGTGCCCACAGGGGCGCAAGGGGGAACAGACGCCCAGCAGTGTCCTGAGGAGTTTGGTAGCCCCTTTTCCCTCCTTCCCTGTGTTGCTCAGCACATCCGCTGTGCCCCACAGGCCATGAGGAGGGTGCTGGAATGCGGTGCTGCAGCCATGGGTGAGGGCTGTGGGGCCAATAAGGGCACAGAGGGACCCCCAGCATGCCTGGTCTGCTGCTGCACCATGACTGGATACACGTGTCTTTCAGTGACTTTGTGGTAAAGCCAGGGCTGGCCCACCTATGAGGCAAGGTGAGGCAACCGGCTCAGGCGGCAGGATCCACGGGGGCAGCAGATCCTGATGTTGATCTTTCTTTCCCCCTGGTTCCTGATCTTCCCTCTCCCCTTCTTCCTTGCTGGGGAGGGCATTCGCCCAGGTGCCAAAATGTCTTGGGGTGGCCCTGATAAAGCCTCTCATAGGGATTGGCTGGGCAGCACCGATGTCATAATGTGGTTGGGTTGCACCAATGATGGCTGCAACCCTACTGAACTATTTTTGCCCTCATCTGTCCAATTTTAAATAGCACCTTTGAGCAGGAAAGGAGGCAGCAACAGACCAAAATTAGTAGGAAAGTAAAGCAAGTTTTTCCCTAGAAGAATAAGCAGAAAAAGGAAAGGTCGGAAGAGAGTTTATAGTACTACAAACCAATATAGACTTTAGGCCAGCTGAACAGTTATGGATAAGAATCTTGGGTATTGTAACCTTGTGTGAAATGCTGAGAATCCTCAGCTGCCCATCAAAGAGTTCCCCCAGAAGTAGGACTGCCATATTTAAAAAAGTAAAAACCATGACACACTGAAAGTTGTTGGGCTTTTTTTTTTTTTTTAGTAAAAGCTACAAGAAAATTTGAGGTTTTGGAGCTTTTAAAGGCAATTTTGGCACAATTTAACCCCCGTTGCAAGTGGAGAGCCAAGGTGTGAAATTCTGCAGAGCAGCAATGGTCCATCAGTGCAAGTATTTCTCCTTGTGCTACATAGTGTCCTGCCCCTCTTCTTACCCCTGTGTACCTCCCAAAACTGGAATTCTCTCAACCCTTTGAAGCAGAGTTGGTGATGGCATGGGGCATGCGTGGAGAACATATTTAATGTTCTGGCTTAAGCAGGTTTCCATTGTGAATATCCTAGCTGGAATCCAGCTGAAAATAGTGCAGAGTAATGCAATGCACTTTATTCCATGCTACTCTGAAACCAACCAATCAGCTACTGGTGCCTGGCTGGGGAAATATCATCCTTGCCCCCGTTTTTCTGGCAACTGGTGTGAAATAGGTAAATAAAAAATAAGGTCAGTTTTCTTGGGTGGATCCTGTTTAACAGGACTCTGTAATTAGTCTGGATTCAGGACCACACTCTTTGGATGACAATTTGTTCCCCACGTCCCATGGAGCTCTCTCCACTGCAATGACTGTTGTGATGTCCTCAGAGAGAACACTGGCCCAAGTTTAATCCCAAACATCTCCAGGAAGGGCAGGGAATGTCTTAAGGGCTTGTCCACACTTCCGCTTCTCCTGTGCCTTGGAAGCACAGGTCTGAGCCGTTTACCCCTTTCCCCTCACCTTTCCCAGGGAAACCCACTCTTTAGCTCTAAATCGGAACAAATGGCAATCCACAGAAACCCCAATTGCTGTTTGCTCCGATTGAGCACTAAAGAGTAGTTTTCCCTGGGGGGAAGTGTGGGGAAGACCTGAAATTCTGTTAGGCCACTGCCAGTCAGGGCTTATCCACACTTACCTTGTGCCCCACTCTTTCCAGGCACAGGTCTGCACTTTAAAGCTCCATGTCCAAGTGCCCCATTTTTTGCTCCAGAGCTTTCCCTGAGAAAAGCGTCTCTTTAAAGCTGACTCAGAGCAAACAACAATTTGAGAGTGCCATTTGCTCTGACTGAGCTTTAAAGCTCCTTGAACACAATGTGCCTTGCTTTTCTGTGAAGATACTTTTCTTTGTCCTCCTGTAAATATCCTTCCAACACAACAGCACTGATTTCTCTTGCCCTTTATCATATTCTCAACTAGCTAGCCCCACCCCCATCAATTGCATGGATTCAGAATATGATAGCAGTGGGACCCATCCAGTATTGCTTTTGTCATCGGGGGGGGGGGGGGAGGGGATGACAGACACAGTGTTTAAAGAGAAGCCACAGTTGGTTATTGGTCTGTGGTACAAGCCTGGCAACTTTTCAGTTTACATGACAATTGCTGGATCTTATCAGGTCAGATGCTGGGTCGGCCATCAGTTCTGCCACTCTCTCCTATGTTTACAGCCTTTCTTTAAGTTTTACTTTTCACAATGCTGTATGTTTGTTTGTTTATTTATACTTTCATCCTCCATGTTCTGTTTTTAAAAATGCAAATATGTTTAAAAGAGTTGCAAAACTGCTCACAGGACCGATACCTTGCTGATGTCATCTGTGCTAGCCAATTAGTACTGTCAGTGCTTTCCCCCTTTCTTTCTTTTTAAGGAAAAAGGGTCTTGGCGGACACCATGAAGTTGTTACAGTAAATGCCACACTTTTAACTTTTTTTGGGGGGGGGGAGGTACCCGTACTGCATAGCCTTGAGTATCTCCAGAAGAAAAGTACCGAGTGCTGTGACAAGCCAGATCTTCCTGCAAACTAGCATCACTGTTGTTTTTTCCTAAGGAGCAAGTGGCACGTTTGTATTAAGGAGAGTTTCAAGCCAGCTCTGCAAATCTTGTGCCTGTCTTTATTTCAGTTTGAGCATTCACTAAGCCCAATAAGATTTCAAACACATCCATATTGTTAATTATTTAAATAGTTTTCAATAGATTTTAGCTTGAAAGGAAGACAAGACTTCTCTATAATTTTGCATGGCTAGATTCTATCTTTCATTGTTTGCACAAGGCCTCATGGAGATTTCTCTTTTATCCCTTTTATCCTCCTTTCCAGATCTCAATAGCCAAGTGAAAGGGACTGAAAACAAGAAACGCTTCAGTGAGATTTTCCGGAGTCTGGATGCCATAGAAATTTCAATTGGAAATTCGTATGTATCCAAGATCGGTTTCATAGCAATCCTCCTAACAGTGCTCACCACCACCGCTAAATTTATCCATACTGTTGTACAGAACCAAAGGGAGAAAGATCACACAGATGAGGCATGAGCATCTCCATCAACTGTGGCTGCTGAAAAAAGCACAACTGCAACCATGAAAATGGCTTAGAATTGTCAGAACAATATTTCTACTGACCTGTCCAGGGTGTTATGCTTTTCGCCAGAACCAGAGGGTGCAAAGCCAGAAAAAATAACCCAGCTGAATTCTTCTTGCATTTAGCCTGGTTCTTTTATTTATTTAACAAAATTTATATACTGCTTAAATGGAAATAAAACCTCTAAGCACTTTTCAAATAATATAAAACATACATTTAAATTGTCAATAAAAATCAGTGTTAGAAACATGCTATAAAAAGCAAAATGAATAAAATCAACAGTTAAAAGTATACATTCTAAGCTAACATTATGTTATTTTTGGTTATTGGTTTTTTAAAGTTTGAGGTGCAGGTGCCTCCGTGGCTAGGAGTGCCTTTCACCAGCTTGATTGGTAAGACAGCTGTGGCCATTCTTGGACTGGGATAACTTGACCATGTACTGGTAACCTCGTGGTTGCACTACTCTGGTGCACTCCATGGGGCTGCCCTTGGGGTTGGTCCACAGGCTGCAGCCGCTGCAGAATGCGGGAGCAAACCACCGGCAGCATATAACACACCACTGGGGGGATTTTTTTCTGGCTGCCAAGCTGCTGCCAGTCCAAGTTCAAGGTGCAGGTATGAAGATATAAACCCCTCTATAGCTCAGGACCAGGGAGCTTGAGAGACCACCTTATATCTCACCCAGCAGATCACTGCAGCATGCAGGAGAATTTACCCTTTCAGTGCCAAAGGTTTCCAAAGTTTTCTCTGCGGTAACTCTGGGCAGGGCTTTTTGTGTGGTTGCCCCTGCTCTGTGGAATAGCGTTCCTGTTGAGATGCCCAATGTCGACAGGTGCCCAATATCCACACTTTCCAGAAACAAACTGAGGCTTTATAGGCTTTTCCAGTTGGCTAAATGGGTTTTTGCTTTGGTATGGTTTTAGTTTTGTTTTAAACACAACTGCTGGTACCCCACCACCCCCAGCAACTGTTTATTGATGGTTCTGGTGGAGAACCTTTACTTCTGCCGTGTGTGTAATATTACTTGTTGGCTCTTTCTAATTTGCAGGGCAGTTGATATGTTCATTGATGATGTTAATGACAATGATAGTGGAATCTCAAACCTGCAGACGGAAAAACTACAGGTACGTTGAAATGTAAGCCTGACGCTGGAGTGAAAAACTATTGGTGCATTTGTGAAAAGCTAATTTGTTCCAACAGTTCAAAAGTAACCAAATCCCTTCATTTGCATGATAAACTCCCCCATAAAGTCTAATACCACAAAACTAGCAAAATGGGTAGCCAACATGGTGCCTATGGGTGCGGTGGCCCCCTTGAGAACTTCCACACACCACTCACTGTCCCTTGCATTAACAGGAGAGAAGGGGGCTGGCTGCCTTTCTTCCCCTCAAAAAGTCCTGTACAGCTGGAGGACAAAGTTGGAAGGCTCTCACCTTCATCTGCTTCTTTTCTGCTGCATGTGCTTTTCAAAGCTCAGACCAGCACTGAAGCTGAAAGCAGGAGAAAGCGGAGATTCTGGGAGCTTGTGGGGAGGGGCTAGGGGAGAAAGTGGTCAAGAAAGAGAAAATGTAATTGGAGAGAGTGGAAGGAAGAGAAGGGGCAGTGTACATGTGCAAAGATCCAGCAAAACAGATCCACTGGAAACGGCATAATTTTTTTAATAAGTTTTCTCCTCCTTCCCAAATTACCATTAAATCACAATTCATATCTGTCTCATTGACAAGACTGCAAAAATCACAGATCCTGTGCTTTGGTCTAGTGCTGCCATGGTGTAAAATTGTGGATCCAAGGCACAGATCCTTATGGATCCCCAAATAGTGAGAAATTAGCTTAATACCACTTTTTAGCTCAAAGGGTGTGAAAGGTGTCTGAGACGACACTGCAGGATATTTCAGCTATCTTGTGAGGTTTTGGATTTTATCACTTGCCTTCTACCATCTGCATAGCTGTCAACGTTTCCCTTTTTTTAAGGGGAAATTCCCTTATTCCGAATAGGATTCATCGCAAGAAAAGGGAAAAGTTGACAGCTATGACCATCTGCTCCTTCCCAAGTTTCTGCATCAGAAGCAGATTATGTGGGTGGGTGGGTGTCAGGTGCACAGTCTGCACCTCGTGCCCTTTGGCAAAATGAAGGGCTTGCCCACACTTCCACTTGCCCCATTCCTAGAAAGCACAAGCAGGTTTCCACTTGCCCTGCTGCTTTCCCCAGAAAAACTTGCTCTTTAAGTGCTAAATGGGAGCCAATCTCCACCTGGAGAAAACGTGGTTGACCTTTGTTCTGATTCAGTGTGAAGAATGGGTTTCCTCTCGAGAAAGCAATGGGGCAAACAGAAGCTGGAAGAGCCCTAAAGCACTGTAGTTGTGTTAAACAAACCAAATGAAGCTTTAAAATGGGGGGCTGTGCATTTGGGGGTTATTCGCCCATTTGAAAACATTCTCAAAAATGTTATCTCTTTGTTTCACAGACAGATGAAGCTTTCTATAAATGTGAAGGAAGTTCGGAAGCAGGAGAACCAGGGAACATGTCAGGTAACAGGACAAGGGAGGTTAAACAAAGGTGGCCAAATTCAGTTTGGATTGCCACTGTCATTTTATATCTGCTGCTAGGCTTGAGGACTCTTGTAACTTTTTGGCATCATGAATGGCAGGACATCCAGGACAGACAAAAGAAAGTCCTTCTCCACAAAATGCACAATTAATTTATGGAGTTCACCATCACACAATGTGGCGATAACCAGTAGCTTAGTTGGCTTTGAAAAGGGGATCTGATGAATTCATGGAGGATGTGTCAATTAAATGATGTTTTTTTTTAATTACAAAAGCCGACCCTCTGGTTATATTTTCACTTAACAGCATGGCTACCCACAACCTGTTGTGAGGAAACACATTCTTTGGTTGCTTCCCCCATCACTACTTCCATCTGGAAGGGGGAGGAGATTGCTGGCACTCCCTCTCCCCTTTCTCTAGTTTCAGAACTGTTTAGGGGCAGTTTAATGGCTGAATGGTGGCAACATGAGGATGACCATCCTGGGTGGCATGTGATTATGTAGGTCAGGTGTTGGAACAAACCTTGCCTTGGAAGAACTTGCTTAGGTTTTGTGATTTTTCCACCCTAAATGACAGATTCCTACTCACTGATTCATGGGATCAAAGTCACGTTTAAGCATTACTGTATTAAAGACATATGTAAAAGGGAGTCAAAGAGGGAAGTGCTCTGGAATTAAGAGCAATCACTATTAAGTATGTACACACTCTTAAAAGCCAGACATTCAGTGTGATGTCTCACACAGGTGGGGTCCTTTGCCCTCCTACAGAAGAAAGGCCTCTCATTGTGAGAACTGGTCTTTTTGGCTAAGTAGTCTGGCTGAAGGACCAAGTTGCCAGGGAGAAAAATGAAACTGTAAGTTGGAGAACTCATTAGTTCCAGAACAGTAGCACAGACAGATGACAAGAAGGGCATGTCCAAAGGATGAGTCATTGGGGGATTGGTGCTCCTTAAGTATGAAAATCCCTCCCAATGTTGCTGGACACTTACAAATAAGATTTTATACCCCTGTCATTCTTTCCAGAGGTTCCTGTGATTTTGTCTGTTGTTTCTTATATTATTGAGGACCTTCTCTGTTTTGGTTGGCATCCAAAATACCAATCCATATTTCACCACCCCATTTAACTTGGATCAAGAACAACAAACCTGTTGCCAATGACCCCTTTAATGATATCTGAATAACCTATTTACAATATTAGGGCTCCATCTGGAAGTACCCAAAGAGATGAAGATAGCAGCACTGCTAGTGAACTAGAGAAAGCCTTGTCTGGCTCAGGAGCAAGGCAAGCATCAGGAAGGCGGAAGACATGGAGCAGGTGCTGCAAGAGACACACACACGGGGCACTTTGTTACAATGGCAGTGCATGTTACAAGGAAGGAGAAGCTACAGGGATTGAAAATGCCAATCACCAATCAGCGGAGGAGGGGGGTAGAGTAAAGCAAGAGGCTGGTAAAGATGTTTGGTCTCCTGGAAGCCAATGGGCTTCCCGTGGTCCAATGAGCAGAGCGACTAGACACCAAGTCTGGCTTTGACCTGACCAATGGAGACTTGTTTGCCTCCTCACGCTGCTGAGTGCTGGTGGTCAGCCACAGGGACTTCTTCTGCAGCTGCTTCCTGAAACCTGCAAATTAATTTTCTCAGCTGAAGAGGCCGACGAGATGCTGATCAAGTGCACTGGTGGCGTGGAAGCAGCCCTAGGCTATGCCAAGATGTGGTGCAAATACGTCAAGGAACTCTTGACCTGGGTTGACAAACGCCTGAATTACGGTGAGGCTGGTTTTGCATTATCCATGACCTAAACAGGCCATCAGACCCCCCCCAAACTCTCCTCTAACACAGACTCTTTTAAGTTAAAATCCAGGTGATATATTTCCACATTAGGCAGCCATAAAAAATGTCCCCACAAGCAATCCTGGCCAAAACAGCAGCAGAAGATGACATTAGAATGGGTACACAGTGTTGCGACATACAAGAGCCCCACAAGAAGCATTCGGGAATCCAGTTGGATTTTCAGTAAGGCTTTATTCAGTTTCAGTCTTGCAGCATTGTAAAGCAGTCTTGGTACATTAAGGATACACAAGATACAGGTGGAATTACATTCAGGGAGAAGCCATCACCTGAAGACAACCTTGCCTCTTTATGCTAGCTGGCAAGGAATCAATTAGGCTACGCCCCATGATGCTTAGTCATCACATGCTGCTGAGTCAGCATTCCCAATAAGCACAGTGTTTAACTCCTTGATACCCACAACACTCCAACACATAGTTCTTTCCATGACTCTTGCCAAGGTAGGAGCAGCTTTCCAAAATCCCATGTTTTTGTGGCTACATAGAAAGAAGCTCTCTGCTCCTACTATATGTTTCCTTTGGAAATTCAGTCTATTGTTTTCTGTTCATAGAAACTGAGTTTGCAAAGAACATCCTGAAGATCGCTGATGCTGGCAGGAGTGCCATTTTCCCACAGGTATTGTTTCCTAGTTGCTCCCTTCTGGGACTTCATGTCACAGGCTGTGTGAAATAGTTTCGGTATTGCCCTACGTTGTTTGATCTGTAGGGTCTTTGCTAGTCTCTCCCATGCAGAGCCTAAGTCTATAAGGTGTGTGTGTACCCTCCCCCCACGTTTACAGTTACCATTTTTCCAGTACGTATAAAGATGAATTCACCCATGCAAGGGCTAGTGTTCCAGGGTGCCACTTCCAATAATGCAGCACCCAAAGGCAACTGTTATTTTCTGGTATTATGTTCTCATCAGCTAGTTAATGGACATGACTCACTTGAAAGCTAGCCTCTCTACTTGACAGAGCAAAATTAACGCTTATGTGCATTTCACCATGCTATTAGCATTAATTTCATGTCTATTTTATTCCTGCAGCTCTGAGAAGCAACCAGCACCCTCTGTATGTCAGGGATGGGCAACCTGGTACCCCCAGGTGTTGCTGGATTGCGACTCCCACCTTCCTTCATCATTGGCCATGCTGATGAGAGTTGGAGCCCAACAACATCTGGAACACCACACAGTTCCCTGTCCCTGTTCTATGTTGTACACTCAAACCTCTGTTCTCAAATGGCTCCGTTTTCAAATGTTTTGACTCCCAAATGCCAGAGACCTGGAAGTAACTGTTCTGGTTTTCAAACAATTTTCAGAAGCTGAACTTCTGACACGGCTTCCGTTTTGAGTTTCCCTATTGTATTGAGGCTTCTGCTTTCAGTTTTTGGTTGTCGGACGTTTCGGAAGTCGAATGGTCTTCCAGAGTGGATTACATTTGACAATTGAGGTTTGACTGTATCGTAGTGCCATGACACTAGCTTCTAATATGGCTGGGCTAAGTTGCAGCTAGAACTCCTAAAGCTTGATTCTCTGCTTTCTCCTTTAAGCAGGCAGAGGGGTTGTTGCTGAAAACCACTTCTGTGTGGTATGCAGCTAGTTTTGTGGATTGGCTCTGGTGCTTCAAAAGTCTTGAAAGCCAGTTGCAGTGCTGATGTGGACACTTGCCACGTGACGTGGCTGATCCACGGGGTGAGCTGTTCACATATGCCATGGTTACTGCATTGAGCCAGCAAATGAAACCGGCAGAGCAGTGCCACATACGTGAGATAGGAGGTCTTCTTTCATCACTGTGCTAATAGGGAGACTGAGCATTCCCTGTAAGCTGGGATTTGAACCCAAACATCCTTGTTCCAGTCCCAACACTCTCAGTCCTAGAACCCATTGGCTCTGTGTTTTTGTCTTTTCAGACTTGTATGCCCTTACAGAATCTGTACACCATGACCATGGAGCATGACATCAGGGCAGGGAACTTGGCCATAGAGACGGCTGGGATTTTGCAAATGAAGGAATACTATCAGGTACAGTGTTTCTCAGCTTAGATGAGACACCATTTTACAAATGCAGCAACTAAAATATCTCTTGGGCTTGCAATCCATTCTGCTGATTTGCCCAGGTCCCTTGGTCACTCATGGTGTCTCCTAGATGCCATAGATTTGTAAATAATGAAACCTACTGCTCGAGATCTCACTTCCTGCACCCCACCTTGCCTTGCAGCCTCTTTGGGCGAAGAGGAATGAAATTGAGAAATGGCGGAAGGAATTCAAAGATCAGTGGCAGAAGGAGCAGAAAAGGATGGTAAGAGCAGATCTAGGAAAGGATCGTGTGGGGGGGGGGAGGGAAAAAGCTGCAATCACTGGGAGGTCCCCTTTCATGCAGTATTTCTCAGCTGGTTCCTGGGCAATGCATGCTGGGATTGATAAATGCTGGGATTGATATGAAAGTGGAAGCTTGGGGAAGTACTAGGACAGGCATAGGCAAACTCGGTCCTCCAGCTGTTTTGGGACTACAACTCCCATCATCCCTGACCACTGGTCCTGTTAGCTAGGGATGATGGGAGTTGTAGTCCCAAAACATCTGAAGGGCCGAGTTTGCCTATGCCTCTACTTCTCAGAGGTCCAATATTTGCAATCCTTGTTTTGCTGATGTCATTTAATATTCTAATTTTCTGAGATTATTAATTTGGGGTTTTCATCAGCTGTACGCCATGATCATCACAATTATAAAAAATAAAGGCTTGACATAGCTTGCTTTGCATGTCATGAGTCTATCTCATATATTAGTTTCACCTTTTAAGTTAAATTACTGAAATAAATGAACTTTTTCACAATATTCTAATTTTCTGAGTTTCACCTGTATAACAAATAAATCTCCAAGTAGGAATAGATATATGAACAGCAGCTAAATCAATTAAAAGGGGTATAAAGATATGTAGCACAACTAAGAGTAAAAAGGAACCCATGGAGGGTGGGGTGTGTGGGGAAGTCGAATAATGTAGAAGAATATTGTGAAAGCATAAATAAAATTTTAAAAAAGAAAATATGGACGTCCCATTCCATAATGATAATTTGACTATTTATACCCCACACATCTTACTGGGGTTGCCCCACCACTCTGTGAAGCTTCCAACAGATATAAAAATATAATAAAACACTAGACATAAAAAACTTCCCTTCAGAGGCTTGGGGGTTGGATAACTCCATACCCCCCAATAGTTCTCCAATGAAAATAGGGATATTATAAGGAAAAGCGGGACATTCCAACCAGGATCAAATGAGAAACTGGGATGGCTTCTCTAAATTAGGGATGTCCCTGGAAAATAAAGACACTTGGAGGTTCTGTGATCCTTTTTCATCCCAAGGACCGTAGCCTGAGGTGCTCTCAGAGGCTTTACATGCCTTTCTCTGTCAACTTTAATTAAAAGCCATACATGGCTGACTTCCAGCAAGGCAAGGTGGCGAGTGCCACAGCTGCGCAGGGCTCCTGAGGACCACCAGCACCAACTGTGCTGCTTGGCTGGTCTCCATGCTGCTGCAGCTGCCATGGGGGGAGGGACTGGCCCCTCCTGTCCCAATGTCCAGATTGGTCAGCATTCTGCTCACACAAGGCCTGATCCCCCAGTAGAAACAGCAAACATTGGTAACATTAAAGTCACAAACCATGCCCCAGTAGAAGCTACCCTCAAAATAGGAGGGTCCTTCAGCCCCATCCTAACCACAAACCAACTAGCTAGAGAGAGTCTCTTGAAAACTCTCCAGAACTGCTTTAAGGACAATGATGTGGTTGACATCACAGCCCCCTTCCTTTGGGGCACAATAAAAGCAGAGGAGCCTTCATAACAACAGAGGAGCCTTCATAAAGAAGAGGGCATCCATTAAAAAAAAAAAACCTCCTCAAAAATTGATAAATTTGAACAAGACATTACTTTTTCTTATTAATATTTTATTAAATTTTTTCAAAAGAAAGATAAAAGATTACAATAGAACAATAAACATCAAAACCCCAACAGACACCAACAATCAAACAACAAAAAAGAAGAATCAAAACTCAGCCAAAAAACAGGAAAAAAGAAAAATATTCCAACCCAAAAAAAAATTTAACATAAAAAGGGAAAAAGAGCTCTTTTCAAATTCATATCCTTCATAACCTTATTTTCTTGACTTCCACCCACCCTCCTTTCTTGTATTCCACTTTAAAATTAATTTAGCAAGTTCATTCATATTTAATTTTATCCTTTAAAAGTTCCTTCACATATTGTATTATTCAAATTTTCATCCAATATCTAGGCCTTCTTTCATACTCTTATTTATCTTATTCACTAGAACCCCTTCGTTTCATTTCAATGTCCTCAACATTCAAAAATTTTACAATGTTTTTGTAGATAGTTTTTAAACTTCTTCCAATCTTCTTCCACCTGCTCTTCTCCTTGATCTCGTATTCTGCCAGTCATTTCTGCCATTTCCATATAGTCCATTACTTGGATCTGCCATTCTTCCAAGGTGGGTAAATCTTGTGTCTTCCAGTGCTAAATTCGAACAAGACATTACAACCCTCTCATCACACTACAAACAAACAAAAGCCAAAAAAACTCCTTAAACTCATAGAACCAAAAAGAAGGAAAATAAACTTGCTAGAAATCAATAAAACAATTATTAACATCCTATATTCTAAACAACGCTTTTACGAATATGGGGGGAAGAACTCCAGACTATTAGCAAACAGATGTAGGAAAAGATTACTCAAAATAAGAATACACAGTGTCACATAAAAATGCACTGTAAAAATACACATAAGAATACACTGTGTCACATAAAAAAACACATGGTAACATAACATCCTCCACCAAAGAAATAACCTCAGAATTTGCTGAATACTATCTGACTTTATGTGGGGACGCGGGTGGCGCTGTGGGTAAAACCTCAGTGCCTAGGATTTGCCGATCGTATGGTCGGCGGTTCGAATCCCTGTGGCGGGGTGAGCTCCCGTCGTTCAGTCCCAGCTCCTGTCCACCTAGCAGTTCGAAAGCACCCTTAAGTGCAAGTAGATAAATAGGTACCGCCTTATAGCGGGAAGGTAAACAGCGTTTCTGTGTGCTGCGCTGGTGCAGGCTCGCCAGAGCAGCTTCGTCACGCTGGCCACGTGACCTGGAAGTGTCTTCGGACAGCGCTGGCCCCTGGCCTCTAAAGTGAGATGGGCGCGCAACCCCAGAGTCGGTCATGACTGGCCCGTACGGGCAGGGGTACCTTTACCTTTACTATCTGACTTTTAGAAGACATCTGAAGGCAGCCATGTTTAGGGAATTTTTTAATGTTTGATATTTTATCACTTTTATTATTATTATTATTAATATTCTGTTGGGAGCCACCCAGAGTGGCTGGGGAAACCCAGCCAGGTGGGCGGAGTAAAAATAATAAATTTATTACTACTACTACTGAATTTTATGCCAATCTATACACCTCCTGCAACCCACAACAGGAAATCAGAAGATTCCTAACAGGACTGACCATGCCAACTTTAACTGCAGAGGAACAAGAATTCATGCACAGCCCTATCACCCCACAGGAAATAGAGGCAGTATTCAAAAACCTGTAACCACCCAAAGCCCCAGGCCCAGATAGCTATACAGCAGAATTCTACAACAAATTCAAAGAACCCCTGATGTCTTACATGACCTGTCTATTTAACGACATCACAAAAGGGCTCCCCATCCCTAAAACCTGAACCTCTTCCAAAATAGTTTCTATCCTAAAGCCACTCAAAGATAGCCTCAAAATAGAATCATACTGCCCAATCTCATTGATAAATCAATCAGTCACATCAATCCTGGCTAATCGCCTAAAAATCTTCCTACACAAACTAATCGCCCTGGACCAGGCAAGCTTTGTCCCTGGTTGCAGCATAACAGACCCCATTAGGAGACTACAGTGGTACCTCGGGTTAAGTACTTAATTCGTTCCGGAGGTCTTTCTTAACCTGAAACTATTTTTAACCTGAAGACCACTTTAGCTAATGGGGCCTCCCGCTGATACCACGCCACCATAGCATGCTTTCTGTTCTCATCCTGAAGCAAAGTTCTTAACCTGAGGTACTATTTCTGGGTTAGCAGAGTCTGTAACCTGAAGCGTATGTAACCTGAAGCATATGTAACCCGAGGTACCACTGTACTGAATCTGGTAGAACACAGCAAATCAACCAAACTCCCATTGACAGTCATGTCATCTACATTTGCATAACACTGAAGTACATATTCCTGAAAATTCAATGCAATACTGCTGGATTTTGCATTCCTGTGCTCTGGCCAGTGAGTGTTTAGGCACCAGGGCAATTGAAAAACACATGATACAGGCTGTTCAGTGCTGTTAAGTTTTTGAAAGGAATTATAGCATGCACTTAATATAGTGAATAATTTCAAATATGCTGGTCTATTGGTATTTAGATTGCACTGACTTCCCGCTGCTTCTCCTGCTGCTCTTCTACCTCCATGTCTATTAAATGTGATTAGAAGTGTAATGTGAGCATCTCCTGTGAGGTGCTGTTTGTGCAGCTGCTGTTTCCTATGGTGTGGAGGGGGGGGGGACCAAGCCTGATAAGCCGATGACAAATATAGAATGAATCTGCAAGTAGTGCTGGATGGCCACCCCTGTTGAGCTACTTCCAATGTAGCCTTTTGTTGTTACTAATTAGTTACTAGCTCACAAAAGGTTTTGCTTGCCCAGTTCCCAGAGATACCTCCTTCAGGGCTCATCCAGACTTGTGCTTCTTAAAAGACACTTTAAAAAGCATAGGTCCGAGGGTTTCTTTGCTTGTCCCCTGCTTAGGTCTGAGTGGTTTTGCTCTTCACCCACCCCTTTCCCCCCAAAAATCCACTCTCTAGCCATAAATCAAAGCAAGCATTAATCTGGAGAAAACTTCATTGACATTTGCTTTGATTCAGCGGTTTTCTTTGGGGTGGGAAGCAGTGGGGCAAGGAGCCCATTGTCATTTATGACACTCCGGGGGGCTTCCAGTTGTAGGATACTTCTCCTGCTCCATCAACTGGAAGCAAATTTTACTTGCCAAGGCCACTAAGCCTATAGCTATTTTCAAGCCTATTTTCAAGCCTGATTTAGAAGGGTTACAGCCGGGAACCACACTTTAAATCCACAAAAATGTGCTTTTCCCCCAAAGTTTATTGCAATTTGGTTTTAGCACTTTGATCAGGAAGGAAAGAAAAGCTCCCTAGATGCCTCCTAATGCAGGTCTGAGCTTCTAAATGAAAAAATGACCCAGAGCCACAGCTGGTCAGACATGCCCTTGTAACTCCACCTTCAATTGCAGAATGATTCCAGGTCCTCGATGCAGAAGGCACGGCTCCACTACCTCCAGCGCTGCGAGGATCTGGAGAAAGCCAAAGTGCTAAGTGCCAGAGCAGAAGAAGAATGGCAGACCACTGCAGGCAGCGGCAACAAGCAACTGGAGAAGCGGCGTCGATGTCGTGATGAGCTGCAGTCAAAGGTATCAGTCTGAGATCCTAAAGCCTATGCAGTTTGTCCCTTTGTCATTTGCAATCTGGGGTCTAGTTCAGACCTCGGATTTTGGAATTCAGGTCCTCCTAACGAAGAGCCTGTAAATGTGTGGCAAAGACTCATATGCCAAAGGTGAGTTGGGAAACAGGGCCAATGACAAGTTTTTGTGGGCTACAAAACTGGGTGTGGAGGATCTCTGCATGGGAGACCAAATGACAGCAAAGCAACTCACACAGAAAGGTTGATGGCCTATTGGTCTGGTCACCCCTGATAAAACAGGGTGTATTAGCTGGTTAAAATCTCTATTATCTTTGGTCTGTTTGTAGTCATAGCCTTTTATATACTAAACCTTTATGCTTTCCCTTATCCATTTAATGCTCCTAACCCTTCTTTTAGCTTCTTTTATAGTCTTTTATATATACCTTCTCTTTAAATCTCCAAAATGTTTTATAGATTTAAAATGATTGTACTCCACCCTACATCTATGACTGTAATAAACAGTTTTGTTTGCAAAGCCTATAAGGCTCTTTAGAATACGCCAGTATTTTATTGTATTCTTTTATTAAGTGCTGTCCATGGAGGCCCAGGTCAATCATATGTCCAGGGCAGCTGTCTCCCAGCTCCATCTGGTATGTAGGCTGACCCTCCCTGTCCGCAGACTGTCTCACCAGAGTGGTGCATCGCTCACTTGGACTACTGCAATCACTTTTGAAGGTGATTTGAAAACTACAACTAATCCAGAATGTGGCAGCTAGCATGGTGACTGGGAGTAGCCACTGGGACCATATAACACAGGTCCTAAAGGATCTAGATGGGCTCCCAGTACAACAACGACAACAACAAATTATTTATACCCAGATATAATTTATAGATGACTGGGTTTCCCCAGCTACTCTGGGTGACTATTTACATGTGCAGACTTTATATAATTCATTAGGTAACACATTTCAGTGGAAAAGTCAACTCAGAAGATATACAGGTCACTCTAACAATAAGAAATGCAGTTTCAGTCCAGAAGAATTTTGTTTCTCCTTTCCTCTGAAGAGGAGTTTGCAAGCACAATTCGAAGTGTTAAAGCCCTAAACAGCCTTGGCCCAGTATATCTGGAGGAGCATCTCCACCCCCATTGTTCAGCCCAGACACTGAAGTCTTCCTCCAAGGGTCTTCTGCTGGTTCCTCACTGCGAGAAGTGAGGTTGCAGGGAATAGGCAGAGGGCCTTCTCAGTAGTGGCACCCACCCTGTGGAACACCCTCCCATCAGATGTCAAAGAAATAAACAACTATCTGACTTTTAGAAGACACCTGAAGGCAGAGCTGTTTAGGGAAGTTTTTTATGTTTGGTGTTTTATTATGCTTTTATATTGGTTGGAAGCTGCCTAGAGTGGCTGGGGCAACCCAGTCAGATGGGCAGGGTACAAATAACAAAATAATAATAATAATAATAATAATAATAATAATAATAATAATAAATTAATTTTGTTTGAAGATTTCAGCTTGTGTGTAACCAAAAGGTTATTGCATGTCTTTCTGGCTGCTCTTGTCAGACTTTTATCAACTACCTCCCTGAGTAACCTCTCTCAAGAAGCCGATTGCCTAATGTGGATATTGAAGGAAATTTGGGGTTTGCCCAGTGACTTTGAAACTCCAAAGGAAATTAACAAAGGGGTCAGAGGAAGGCTGCAACAAACGGCATCGTTTTTCTATGTGACAATGAACCTCAAACTAAAACTGCATGTATGATTTCAGCTTAGTTTTAAAGTAAATTTTACAAAATTTATTTTGGGTGCATAATTTGGCTTTTGTGGTAGAGGTGTCCACATAGGGCACTTCCTCAGGTACCCTCAGAAATGTGTAAGTACCCCCTTCTTGCATCTCCAAGTCAGCACTTTCCATTCCTTCCCTCAGTTTTTATTTCACTGCCCACAGGTTCAGGAACTGGAAGTTGTCTATCGAAGCTGTGTCTATGATGCTAACATCCACCGGCAGGAACTGGAGAAAGTCAGGGAGAGAATCATCTCCCACATTCGCAAACTTGTGTACCAAGGAGATGAGGTGCTGAGGCGGGTAAGTCGTTATCTGTGCTGAGGGAATATCCCTGGCCCTTTCCTACTCTTCTCCAGGTGCAAAGACAGAAGTGACTCAAGGAGGCTTCACCCCAATTAATTACCTACCAATTAAGGGAGGCAGGAAACTTGAGTGCAGAAAGGTCTAGGGATGTAAGAAGGCAGCAATTTCCATTTGTCATAACTGTTTCCCTTCTGCTGCAGTTCAGTTTCCGTTAAATACTATGCTGCTTGTCTGGCTGTCCACTATTTAACGTAAATGGTTTTACAAATCTGTGGTGCAACCGCATTTGGAATACTGTGTACAGTTCTGCTGTGTTGGAAGAATCTCAGAAAAGGGCAATAAAATGATCAAGGGGAGAGGGCAACTCCCATTGAGAAAAGGTTGTGGCAGTGGGGCCTTTTTGACTTAGAGAAAAGGCAAGTAAGAGGTGACATGACAGAAGTTTATAAAATTATGCATGGCATAGAGAAAGTGGAGAGAGAAAGTTTTTCTCCCTCTCTCATAACACTAGAACTCATCAACATCCAATGAAGCTGAATATTGGAAGACAAAAGAAAGTCCTTGTTCACGCAGCACAGAGTTAAACTATGGAACTCCCTCCCACAGGAGGGAGTATTGACCACCAACCCGGATGCCTTTAAAAGAGGATTAGACAAATCCATGTCTGACAAGGCTTCTATGGCTAGCAGCCCACTGGCAATGTTCCCCCTCCCCTGTCAGAGGTCATCTGCCTCAGAACGCCTGTTGCTGGGAATCAGACAGGGTAGAGTGTTGTTGTGCCCACATCCAGCTTGCCACAGATTTCCCACAGGCCCCTTGTTGGCCCCTGGGATGCTCTAAACAGGACGCTGAATAAGATGGACCATTGGTCTGATGCAGCAAGCTGATCTTACATTATTCTACTTATTATTATTACCCTATCCTTTGGCCTAAGGTACCAGGGAGGGTCACAGCAGTTAAAACACAATATTTAGAAGCAGTTTAAAGCAACTTAACACCACAAAAATAAGGTGAGTCCTATGTATCCCTTTTGTTTGTCCCCCATGAAGCTGGAATCTCAGTCCTCACCTGGAACTGTCTGGAGAAGGATGGGACACAGCTCTTCAATGAGAGGCCAAGGCAGACAGGGGACGGAACAGAACTTTGGGCCTTTGTTTGGAAGGGAAAAGGAGAATTGGAAAAGGGCAGTTGAAGAAGTGAAAGGGAGAGAAAAAGCAGGAAGAAGGAGGAACAACAACATAAGTAACGGAACGAAAGAGCCAGGCAGGTCAAACACAGAGACACAACGGAAAATACTTTTGAGAGACTTGCACAGCTGCTGCAGTTGGAGAAATGCACAGGCTTGAGAGAAATGATCGGAGAAAGTAATGCTGATTATCTGTATTGCAGCAAAGGGCATTTAGGTGAAGTCCTCAGAACACTCATAGACAGCATCTCATCAACGTATACGTACAGTCATACCTTGGGTTAAAGTTGCTTCAGGTTGCGCTCCGCGGTGACCTGGAAGTAATGGAACATGTTACTTCTGGGTTTCGCTGCTTGCGCATGTGCAGACGCTCAAAATGATGTCACGCGCTTGGGCAGAAGCTGTGAATCGTGACACGCAGACACACAGACACGGGTTGCATTCGCTTCAGGATGTGAACGGGGCTCTGGAACGGATCCCATTTGCATCCAGAGGTACCACTGTACCATGGTTTTGGTGTGTTTAGATAAATTTGCAAGTATTACCCTGTGACACTGATGATCAACACTGCTTTGCCCCTGTTGTGTATTTGAGGGCGGTGGGGGGAGAGTCTGAGAGACAACAGCTTGCCTATGGACACCTGTGAGCTTTGGAATTTTAATTACAGCTCCCATCATTAACCAACAGGTAAAACCTGTGTTGGATTTTGCAGTTTTCAAAAACAACAGGCACCTCCAACTGTCCGATTTCAGCATCAGTCTGAATTGCATTCTATTACTACACAGTCGGTGGAGGAACAAGAATCATTACCATTGCTTGCTATGGTTTTCAAGAACATTTAGTTTAAAGTGAGCCTAGCAACAGAATAGATTGAAAACACCTCCGGTTGGCTGACATGCTTTTCACTGTTCCCTTTCTCCAGCAATTCTCGATACATTTTGCAGCTTGTTCTATTTGGGTTTCAGTCTCCTTTAGTCTCCTTTTGCTAGTTGCCGCAGCCAAGCCCCAAGATGAGGAAGACTTTAGAGGGGAGGACTTCGGGGGCTCGCTTGGGGGGGGGTGGAGAACAGAAGACAGAAAGCAGCATCCAGGGAAAGAACTAGACTGAAGTGGAAAGAGAGACCATGGAAGCTGTGCTATATGGTGTCTGGACCATCTCCGAAGTTGCAAGGGGAAAACCTCCTTGGCTGGGCATTCAAAAGAGATGTGGACAGAAGTTGGGCTGCCTAGGAGTTGTGGGGATATGGAGATGGTGGATGGATTCAACCTCCTTCCACTTATTCATGATGTGTGTGTGACAACCGTCATCATAGATGGGGCTAGCCTCAAGGATTGGTGTCATGGGGTACTTCCTGAGGGTGCATGTCTTCAGGAGGCCTCACTGCCCTTGGCTGGTCCTGGCCTGCCTGTGGCTGTTGGAGAGCATCTGTAGGCACAAGGAAACAGCAACACCTTCCCAGCAACACCAGTAACTCAGAAGAAGCTTGCTGGTGGGGAGGAGGAACAGCTATGGCAGCCTAGCAGCTTCAAAACACCACTGAGTAGCTGAAGTGAGGTGAGAGAAAGGGAGGAATGTAAATGACATGTGCGGACACCTTGTGCAAGCTTCCACCAGATGAAAAACAAAGTAAAAGCAGGTGAACAAGAAAAGCAGGAGACAAACACACAGCAGCTGAGGAACAGAGCCCACGTCTTCCTTCCCCCAAAATCATTCATCTTGCTTGTTGTAGGAATCTGATTTTGAGCCCTAACAGCTGACAGCAGAGCTGTCAAGCAAAAAAAAAAAGAGTGAAACCAGCACAGAATAGCTATAAACTTCATCAGCAGGAGGTGTGTAACGAGAGAAGTGATGCCATAATTGTGGCAGCCAATAGAAAGGTGTCCTTTTCTCAGCTAACTTTACATTACATTTAAATTTCATTTTTATGAAAACTATAATATCTAGATTTAGGGTTCTTTTTAAAATAGTTATTAATCAATTAACTGTTAGGAGAATTTAGGAGAAATCCCAGTTCTGAACTTCCAAATGGCGAAAAGTCATTTATAGTCATATTGTCATATTTTGTTTCCCTAAGGTCACCTTGAGGATGTTCATGTTCCAGAAAGCCCAGGCAGAGCGAATCCCTGCAGGATATCAGAACCTGACTGAGATCTGCAAGCCCTATAAGGTTGGGGCAAAGTACCTGGAGTTCATTCAGAACCTGCAGAAAAACGAGCTTCCGATGGAGGTGTACAAATTTGAGGAGTTTATATCCTCAGGGCAGAGGTAAGGAAGCACATTTCTTACTCCTCCTCCACACCTCAAGCAATGTAATGCCGCAGACTTTGGATGTCACACCTATACATGTGTACAAAACAGAATTCCTTGGGGGCTAAAAAACAGCAACTATCCATGGGAGCACAAGATGCAGAAAGATGCCCACAGCTTCAGGATGCGCCAAAGATGCACGAGAAAGACTGCCAAATCTTTACTAGTGGCGCAAGGTCAATACTATGTCATATAGTTAGTACTATGGGGAAAATCTTACTACAATACATCCTATTTTATCTATTGCATTATTTTTATTTCCCAGCCATCTCTGAATTTGCTGGGTGTTGGGGGTTGGAGAGGGGATAAATAAATTTAAATTAAGATAAAATGTCCAAGCAAAGAAATTAAGTTGCTTCAACATAGATTTGCTATTGACCTTTCACAGAGCCTGAGAGCAAAACTACATGTTATGAGGAAAACAGATTCTCCTTTGCAAAGGCCACCCCTGGCCATTTTTAAAATCATTTTGTCCCTAGCCAGAGCCCAGAACCCTGAGGCAAGTCAGGCCAGCAGAGTGAATGGAAACATGTCAAGCAAGAGTTTTGAAACTTTCTGCCCCAGAGGCCTACTTGGCAGGGCTGTCCCCATAGGCGCCGACTCCATGGGGCCTGAGGGGGCCCGAGCCCCGTCAAAAAATCGTTTAAGAAATAATTTAAGAAAATTATTAGTTATATTATGCTTTGTAAAATCACAAAATTATGTTGGTATTTTTTATTTTCCTTGTTTGACAATAGTTACCTTTTAAAATACATTCAGTAATGAGTTAAAACAAATAATTATTACGGTAGTAAAAGAGGCGGCGCGAGTAGTTTTGCTCGGTGCGTGCGACTGGCCCAGCCCCTCTTTCCTTTTCCTCTCTTCTGCTCTCCCGCCGGGCGCCTGAGGGAGAGTTACTTAGCGGTTCTGAGGAGCCGCTGTTGTTTCGGCAGGGGAAAAACCGCCGCCCGCGAACTGCCGAGCTCCCTCTCTCTTGAACGGCCAAGAGCTGGGGTGAGGAGGGCGAGCGAGCGCGCACGCGGGGAAGGGAGGGGAGGGGGCGGCCGGCCGGCACGAGGGGCGGTGGGAGGCGAGGCGCAGCGGGCACTTGCCTTGCCCACCACACATCTCTCTCCTTCTCGGTCTCTCTCCCTCCCTCAGCTGGCGAGGGGGCCACGAGGCGGGCGGCAGCAGCAGCAACGGGTCGGGAGCGGCTCTTAGAAAACTTCCCGGGGCAGGACCCCGGTATGGGCCCCCCCAATATTTTTTATAAGTCGGCGCCCCTGGCTGTCCCTCATCATAAATTGGGGGGGGGGCGTCCTAAAGTGTGGCAGATGGAGGCAGAGTTCAGCATAATCAGCTGACAATTGCTGACAGCATTTTCTGCTGATAGCACTTTTTAGAAATTGCTAGATTCTTGGCCAGAGCAATTTTATCATGGCAAGGAGTTTCATTCTTCAGTTTTCCTCAAGCTAAGTACAGATATTAGCCCTGGAGGCAAGGTGACTCAGTCACAGGAGGTTTAAGTGGAGAAGTTTTGTTTTTTAATGTTTTCCCTACCCCCTCTGTGATTTCTTTTTTTTAAAGAATATTTATTAAAGTTTTCAATAATAATACAATAAAAAGGAAAAAGGAAAAAATGACAAAAATACCAAAATAAAAATAATTAAAAACACATAAAGTTTCCATTACTTATTTTTCATTAACTTATTTCCCAGACCTCCTCATACCTCCCTTTTTTGTATTCCAATTCACATTGTTAGTTCAGCAAATCCTTATCAATAAATTTTAACCTATTTCTAACCCTTCTCCCCCCCCCCCCATATTCTCTTAAAACATTACAGCTGGAAACCACTTAATTTCTATCCGACATCATTCTAGCATTCATTAATTTTGCAATATTTCTGTAAATAGTCTTTGAATTTCTTCCAATCTTCTTCCGCCGTCTCTTCTCCCTGGTCTCGGATTCTGCCAGTCATTTCCGCCAGTTCCATGTAGTCCATCACTTTCATCTGCCATTCTTCCAGAGTGGGTAGATCCTGTGTCTTCCAATATTTTGCGATAAGTATTCTTGCTGCTGTTGTGGCATACAGAAAGAAAGTTCTATCCTTCTTTAACACCAATTGGTCAACTATGCCCAGAAGAAAGGCCTCTGGTTTCTTCAAGAAGGTATATTTAAATACCTTTTTCATTTCATTATAAATCATTTCCCAGAAAGCCTTAATCCTCGGGCACGTCCACCAAAGGTGAAAGAATGTACCTTCATTTTCTTTGCATTTCCAACATTTATTATCGGGCAAATGATAAATTTTTGCAAGCTTGACTGGGGTCATGTACCACCTGTAAATCATTTTCATAATATTCTCTCTTATAAGGCATTACATGCCGTAAACTTCATACCTGTGGTCCATAACTGTTCCCAGTCAGCAAACATAATGTTATGTCCAACATCTTGTGCCCATTTGATCATAGCAGATTTCACCGTTTCATCCTGAGTGTTCCATTTCAACAGCAAGTTATACATCTTTGACAAAATCTTAGTTTTAGGTTCTAACAGTTCTGTTTCTAATTTTGATTTTTCCACCTGGAAGCCAATTTTCTTGTCCAAATTATATGCCTCCATTATCTGGTAATAATGAAGCCAATCTCGCACTTTGTTTTTTAATTTCTCAAAACTCTGCAGTTTCAATCTATCTCCTTCTTGTTCCAAAATTTCCCAATATTTCGGCCATTTGGCCTCCATATTGAGCTTTTTCTGAGCTTTTGCTTCCATTGGTGACAACCACCTTGGGGTTTTATTTTCCAATAAATCCTTATATCTTATCCAAACATTAAACAATGCTTTCCTGACAATATGGTTTTTGAATGCTTTATGTGCTTTAACCTTGTCGTACCACAAATATGCATGCCATCCAAAAACATTGTTAAAAGCTTCTAAGTCCAAAATGTCTGTGTTCTCAAGAAGCAGCCAGTCTTTCAGCCAGCAGAATGCTGCTGATTCATAGTAAAGTTTAAAGTCTGGCAGGGCAAATCCACCCCTTTCCTTTGCATCAGTTAATATCTTGAATTTTATTCTGGGCTTCTTGCCCTGCCAGACAAATCTAGAAATATCTTTCTGCCACTTCTTGAAACAGTCCATCTTGTCCACAATTTGTAATGTTTGAAACAAAAACAACATTCTAGGCAGTACATTCATGTGATTTCTTCTCCTTTCACACTTCTCTGATGAACTACTAGTATTTTTCATCCCTTCTCCCTGCTTCTATTATGTTCACTTATTCCTCCTATAAATGTCATTTTTATTCCCAAGTTATTGTTGCTGTTGTTATTTTTAAAATTAACTTTTTATCTCTTATTCTAATTTCCTTCAGCCCTCCTTCCTCTGGCCTTTTCCTCTCACAGGAAGGAAACCTTCCTTCTCTCCTCTCCCTCAGTATGGGGGGAGTCACTGGTGCTGGCACCCATCCAACCCCAAGGGGACATCAAGGGAAGAGCCACTGAGCTGAAAGGGAGACCTACCTGAAAGTGGACTGAGGCCCATAGTGGTCCACTGTCTGGGAAATGGTGATGCCAAAGACTGCTTGATAAAGTAGGCACAGGTTGTAGGAGAATCCATTTCATTTGTTGAAGGTGATGCATGATCCAGAGCCAGCTTTTGTAATGGTTAGTGATTGTGTAGGTACCTTTCTTCATTTAGGGTGGTCATAGCCCAGGGCAGTGGCAGAGGAAGGGGTGTGTGAACCGCCCCGGGTGTTATCAGTGGGGGGGGGGGTGGTGACAAAATGACAAAAATATTAGTTAAAACTTTTTTTAAAAAAAGTTGGGCTCACGAAACTTTTTAGTTCAGTCAACAAACATAATGAAACGTGACTGGCACTGGGTGCCACACCACGGGGGCTGGCACTTACCGCAGGGCCTGCAGTGTGTTTGAGCCACGCGTCTCTCCTGGGAATGACGTGGTGGCTTGAGCGCCTGCAGGCTCAGCGCTGCCTGAAACGGCAGCGTGGGACTTGCGTCTGCCCACCGCCTCTTCCTACAGCTGAGGGAGAGACAGTGGAGAGGGTCCATGCAGCGTGCCCCACCCCCAGGACGTGCACGCTGCACCAGGCACCCTAGCAGCTAGCTACACCCTGGCCCAGGACAATAACTTATGAGACAAGAGCTTCTTCTACACCAGGGCACTGAGTATGGAACAAGGGTTCACGGATATCTTAGAAGGGTCCACACAAAGCTGTCCTCCATTTGCAATCTGCCTATGGTTTGCCAGTACATCTTCCATCTTTTTTCTTACTGCACATAGTCTGGCTTGTTGGAGAATGGTGGAAGTGCAGCACCATCTCCACAGGTAGAGGTGCTCTTCTGTCCTTTTAAAACAAGAAATATCTTCTTCCAGCTAGCTGCTTGATGAAGGCTAGTGTGCCTACACATGATGGGAGCAGCAAATGCACCAGCCTGCCACCTGCAGTGGCAAAACCATTGAACCATCGCACCAACTCATGAACAAGTTCTTTACTGACCATTAAATGTTTGCATCCTTTAAGAAAACTGAAGTGCTTGACAGATGCATTGCTTTCTCAGGTCACCCCCCACCAATGCCAGAAGAAAGAATGCTTCACACAATACTCGTATCGCATCATCTGCAGCTGACCTCAGCAGCTCCTCAGAAGATGCCTCTGGAAAGCCATCGTCCTCAAGCAGTGAGCAAAGTAAGTTATGTTTACATTAAAGTCAATTTTCTGTTTTATTGTCCTTCAGTTTTGTTCCATAATTCTTGCCATGGCCCAGCTAGATCAGTGAATGGTTCTCACAGGGCTGGAGTGGAGAGAAGGGCCAAGGAAAGACAATGACGCATTTCAAGGACCACCCCGTCCAGAACCCAGCACCAGCCTGTGTGGTGGGGCCAGCCTGGCATCACAACAGGTTTCCTGGAAGGGGCGGGGCTGAGGTTGGGCCTGCTTTCATGCAGAGCCAGTCCAGTGCCTTGCCCTGTCCAGGGATCCGCAGCACTGCAAGTGCTCAGAGGGTGGGACCACTGCTGCGCCCCGACGCACAGACCAGGGCTGCCCAAACCCCATGCTCTCCCTTCAGTGACTGGGGTCAAGGTGGTCACTCTACCTTGGGATTGCTAGTTTGAGTTGGGGAGCAACTTTGTAGTATCAGGGAAAACCCTCTTCTCCGTGCATTGGTAGACTTCATTTAAAACTCTGGCGTCTTCTAACAGTAACAGCTTGGATATTAAGGAGGACATAAAAGTTCAGATTTTGCATAACTTATAGATATGATTTCACACATAAAAAGAGAAAAAATGAGAGAGGGGGTGTATTCTTAAAGTGAAGGATATCTGTATTTGTTACCATTTGAAAATCTTATTTTCCTAGCTCGTCAAACTGAGAGATCAGTGTCTTAAACATACTTTGACTGAGAGTCGGTAGGGGCACAAAAATGCTTCTTGAGTCCAGCTTGTGGGCCAGTAGCTGCCTGTCCCAGGTCCTAACTAGTCATTTCCGGAGCCCCAGACTTCCTTTTCAGTCTCCTGGATCCTCACTTCTTAGCCCTGTTTCTTGGATGCTCCTTTCAGACCTTAGTGGAAATAAGGTGGAGACAGAACAAGGATCAGCAGCTGAAAATTTCTAATGTCTACCTCAGACACCCTCACCCAACATTTTACAATTCTATTTTTTGTTTTCTTTTGTTTCCTATCTTCATAAAAGATTTGAAAGCTATCCATATCACCTCTCCCCCCACCCAAACCATTGTTATATTATTATATTATTTGGCTGAAAAAGTAACTTCATACTGTCCTGGAAAGCTGTGTCTTTGTGGAATCCCTGTCCAGATTGCCTGAAAGACAGAAGGTGATTAACTCTGGAGAAGCTGCCTAGAGGGTAGATTCGCCACTGAATCGCAACAGGGCATCTCCTCTATAAGATTGCTGCAGCTTGCTGCAATGAAATTACCTCAATCTAGTAGAAGTCAGACTGAATTCCCCCAAGTAGTGTAGGCACTGGCCAAAGTGAACAGTTTTCATCATGCCTTCTGACCTGTGAACTGTCCAGCAGCTGTTCTCTGCTTCCTTTAAGTCAGACGAGTCTTCCTGGCTGCTGCTCCCCATTTCTTTGACTATGTAAAGACATCACATTTCCCCAGTCATTTACCCCTGTCTGTTACAGTGGTGCCGGCCCCAATCCTCTTTCATTAGCAAAGGGAATTGGATGTTTACAGGTTCAGTTTGACTGGGTTATGAAACCTTAAAACACAATTGAGCTGCATGCATGAATTGAAACTGTGGGCGATGACAGTGCTCTCGTATTGCCTACATCACAGTGAAAATATGAGTTGCACACATCTTTTGTTTCAATCTGTTATCCAGGTGGCAGCAAATCCTCCCACAGTGACACGGAGAGTCTGGGAGGGAGTACTGAGGGCCAGTCCTTAGAGTCACCTGCCTCCAGCCCAGGTGAGAGGAAAGTATGAAATGTTGCAAAATAATAAACATCCATTAGCACGAGGCCTTCAGGTTTTTCCACATAACTTTGTTTTTCAGCACATATAAATCTGCATGCTTGGTTATTTTTTTGCAATGTGCCTCTTCTATTAAGGGCAAACAAATCACTTTAAAATACCAGGTTTTAATTTGTTTTTCAAAAGTGGGCTTTGAATATGCCTTTTAAAAAAACTGAATGGCAATTTAATTTGTGCTTCCTTTGCAATCCCTAAATTATCTTTTAAAAATTGAATTAATGCATTAATACATTCTGAATTGGAGGACCCATGAATGGTCTGGGAGGAAGTGATGCCGCAGATTCACTGCAGCTATGTAACTGTGGACCTGAATGGAAGTCTGCAGGAAGTCTGCAGGAAGTCCAGGAGTCTGCAGGAAGAGTGTGCTGTAAATAAAATACCCATAATATTAAAACAAAATTCTGAATTGATACTCTAGTTTCATGTCAGCAGTATCCATATCTAAAGGAAAAGAGAGCAAGATATTAAAGAGAGGAAATGTTGCCTGCAGAGACTGACATACAAGCCTGCAGCACGCAGGTACTGGGAACCCATTCTTAGTGTGGCCCCATGTCCTGCTTTACAGAGGGCAATTTGAAGGTCTATGCAGCCCAAGTCCAATTAAATACTAGGTTATTTGTGTAAATTTGCTTTAATTGATGTTAGTGGCTTTGCACTTCTTTAGTATGGAGAGGGAAATCCAGGTATAAACTTTAATGTAAGTAAACAAATCTGGACCAATAAAAGTTTCTGAACTTTCTTCAAGGGTAGCCATACAGTGCATTGCGGTGGTCCCGTTGAGAGTTTGCCAGGGTATGCTTGGTAGTGTCAACATCACTCTTTCTCTCTAAGAAATACGGTCATGCCTCAGGTTACAGACGCTTCAGGTTGCTTTTTTGGGGATATGGACCAGCCAAAACCCGGAAGTACCGGAATGGGTTACTTCTGGGTTTTGGCGGCCGCACATGCGCAGACGCGCCGCTGCGGGTTGCGAACGCTGCAGGTTGTGAGCATGCATCCCGCACGGATCACATTCACAACCCGAGCGCCCACTGTATGTTGAAGCTGATAAGAAAGCTCTCCTGGTTGTATCCAGGAGAAAGCCTGTACCCAGGAACTGTAATGGATGGGCATTTTTGTTGGGCGGGATGTACAAGGGCTTTTGCTTGTCCAACTGGCTTTCCCTCCACTCTCCTCACTCCATGTGCCCCCCCCTGCAATTCACTCTGGGAGAGCAGGAGAACCCCAGAACAGAAGAGGGATGTTTGTACAGACGGAACATCTGTAGTAACTCAATGCTGAATTCCACCAATTAACTTTTCCAGTTCTAGAGCCAGTTACCATGAGCATCTCTATATTTACCTTGAGATAAGTAGCTGGAGCATTAGGGGAAAAACCCACTTCAAATTGTTAATACTGCAGTGAAACAAAGATGGTCTAAATTTTCAACAAGGCTGTCTATAGGTTAAACTGAACCCAGTTCCTAAAACTGTAGAGCACTCTTTCCTTTTCAAGGAAGGGTAATTTCTTTTTTCACAGAAGAAGCATCCTAAGCAGAATCCTGTGTGACTTTGAATTTAACTGGTTTCTGGCTCTTAAGTGGCTTCCTTTTCCGTTTTTAATCTGTTCTTCATGTCTAGGCCACAAGAAGTTGTTGAAAGCTCCATCCACAGGCACGGTGTCCTCCTCTGAGGACTGTGAAGGCAAAGATTTAATGCAAGCCTATGACCATGGTGAGAAACAAGCCACAGACTGGGGAAATGAACGAGGGAGGGAAGAGTCCTATAACTGCAAATGCTAGACAAATGGCAGATCATGAGGTTAATCAGTTCTGGGCATGTACAGCTTTAGACTGCAGGTGAAGACTGCATGTTGAATGTTCCCACATAAAAGCAAAAACGCCTCCCATGAGAAAACCTACATTTTGGGGGAAATGAAGGGCTCGTGTCCTTTTTCTGATGTATATTTTTCTACGGAAAGGTAATATGTTTCATACAGGGGAGGGGAAAATTTGATCATGTAATGGTACTGTTCAGGAACGATTTTACCACGTGATCTCCTCTGCCATGCCAGAATTAATGGGGCTTTATGGATGCTGGGATTTCTGTGTGGACTCAATATCTGAAGAGGATTGGAGGGAGAAATTGCAAGGTAGTAATGTCTCTTGTTTGACCAAACTGTGGGAGGCAGTGGAGGACAGAGGTGCCTGGCGTTCTCTGGTCCATGGGGTCACGAAGAGTCGGACACGACTAAACGACTAAACAACAACAATGTCTCTTGGCTAATCACAATGAAATCAACAGCAAAAAAGCTGAATGGAAAGTCAACCCACAAGAAATTTAACCACATTTGAATCACTTTCTTGACACGAGGCAAGTGGAAATGTGAGTGAACCCGCCGTGTGAGGGCCAGCCAGGGTGCTGCTGCACTTCCATGTATCTGGTTAAGAGGGAGCGAGGTTCCTGCTTTACCTTCTCCAGCTTTCCCAGCCCCCTGGCACTTGAGAGCCTTTTGAGTCTGAGTTTGAAGGAACCTTCCTTTGTGTATTCTAGTCCTTCCCACCCTCTGCTATCTGTTCTCTGTGTAGAAGGTGCATGTTTAGCTATTAATCTAGAAGCCATGTCTGCAGTCTAACAGAGGACAATAGTCACATGCCTGACCCTCTTTTCAGATCTCACTGATGTTGCCTCTGAAAATGGCTTGTCCCATTACCACTTTAAGAACATCAACCTCTCCAGTGCTGCTCAGACCCACCATCTGCGGAAGCTGAGGGGCCCTTCAAAATGCAGAGAATGTGAGAACGTAGTGGTCAAAGGCGTAGAATGTGAAGAGGTCAGTGAGCATTAAAGGGAACGGCTTTGCTGCAACAAGAGGTTCAGATCTCAGGCAGGCTGGCACTTGGGCACTGGAAAGGGAGAGGCACACAAATTGGCCCCAGCTTACAGCATAAAGCCCTGAGGCAGATTCTTAGACTTTTAAGTCTGGAAATAATTAGGATTTTGGTTGCGATCGTATGTATACAAGGGGAGAGGAAGTGGGGTGTGGTGCACCCCGGGTGTCACCACTGAGGTGGGTGACAAAATGCCAGGCAGCACTCACTGCGGGGCCTGTAGGGCGCCCGAGCCATGAGAGAGACGCGGTGGCTTGAGCGCCCGCAGGCTCCGCACTGCCCAAAAGGTCCACCTGCTGCCTCCCCCCCCCCCAGCTGCAGGGCGGCTGAGTGGGAGGAGGCAGGCAGACTCTAGAGGCCCCACAGTGCGCCCCGCCCTTGCCTCGCCCCTGGGCACGCCGCCCCAGGTGCCCAAGCAGCTTCCTCCGCCACTGTATGTATACTTAGCACTACTTCTGTGTGAACATAAATAGGATGCTGCTGTAAATCTACTAATCTAGTTCCGTGTTTTGCCCTGAGACAGGCTGTCCTGAATATTCGCTATATCCTCACACACGCCACTTGTGTGAAGTTAACTCCACTTGATGAATGTTTTTCAATGAGATTTGATTGCCAATGTGAATGAGACATGTAAAAGAAGATGGAGTTGGTGCTCTGACTCCCCCTGTGTCTGGATGTGGAACCTGGAAAAGAGAATGAAGCACAAATGGAAATGCCTTTCCTCTGCTGTTGGTGCATTACACCTGTCTCAGAGTACTGAGATGTGAGAAATTAGCAAGGGGTCCCTTTGGGGCTGGGAAAGAGTTCAGCCAGAGTAACACGGGATCTTTGGGCCATTTGCAGTGCTGCCTGACCTGTCACAAGAAATGCCTGGAGAGCCTCCTCATCAGCTGTGGTCACCAGAAACTGCCGGCACGGGCATCACTCTTTGGGATCGACTTCCTTCAAGTGTCACGGGATTTCCCAGAAGAAGTGCCATTCATTGTGGCAAAGTGTACCTCGGAAATAGAAAGGCGTGCCCTGGGAGTGCTGGTAACTTGTCCCTGCATCCAGAAATCCACCAGTGCTCAGACTCCATACCTCTCAGAACCCAGAGTGAGCAGCAAAACATAAAGACATAAACATATGTCTGCTGCCCAAACATAAAGGCTGAATTAATTGAGTAACTATTAGACTATGATTGGTTCATTTGTATTCCTCAGTTCTGTGCAAGTGCAGCAAACCAGAGCAAAAAAAAATTCTAGACATTAATCCTAAAGAAATGTGTGAGTTATGCCTGGTGAAATCCCACAAATAAGCAGTGACCAGAACAGGATTTCTGGTGAAGAATGAGCTTTTCTGCTGGTGCAGAATTTTATATCCACCATTCTCCTATCACAGTAAGAAGGAGACAGTGGTGGGAGTTCCCAGTTATTGGGAATTTTTAAGGTGATGAACAGCCTCACCTCTAATGAGGAGCAGGCTGTGCTGTGGCAGGATCTAGGTGCTTACCTATGAAGAAAAGACAGGTTGTCTGCTTCTTTGCGTGTCTGTATTGCAGCAGTTCAGGGAAGGTGCAGAAAGTGGGGGGTGGAAACAGCGGGGGGGGGTCAGAGAGTTGTGAGGCATCCCTAGACTCTTTCTTTCACTCTGCACGGTAGCCCTAACTTCCTGGTGAGCTAAGGCGTCTGCTTATGGCCTTCAAGAGCTGCCTCAGAGTTTCAGTCCATGTGGATTTCCCAGTTTCATGTGCTAGCAGTCCAGTCTCGTGCACACACACCTCCACCTCCCTGCTGAGTCAGAGAGAAATCCCAGGTCCCTTTCTGACACATACATCATGTGCGGTGGCCTCAGGCCCAGTCTCTTTTTTGTCCTTGACGCAGGGCATTTACCGCATCAGTGGAGCCAAATCACGGGTGGAGAGGCTGTGTCAGGCCTTTGAGAGTGGCTGGAGGCTGGTGGAGCTCTCGGATCATTCACCCCATGACATCACTGGAGTCCTTAAACATTTCCTTAAGGAGGTAAGAAATGGAGGGGGAGACATCCTTAGAATTTCATTTCTCTAAACCTGAGAGTGGTTTCCCAAAGTTTATGTCTTTAGCAGACTCTGGGAACTCATCAAGCTACACATCCCCAACCCTTTTCGGGTGTGTGTGTTATTTTATCTAAAGGTGGAAACAAATGTAATATACAAAAAATAAACATGCAACTGGGTTCAATCTGTTGGGAAATAACTGGTGAATACCAATTAATCCTGAAGTCCCAGGTGTGTGGGGAACTACAAAGAAAAACAGCTGACTGCATGAATTCAGAAATAGGGTGTGGGGCTTGACTTCAGCCAAGGCAGCCCCCAGCAGAGTTTAAAACACAGATCTAGACTGCGTTTACAAAGCATGGGAAATATAGGTCGTTAGACTTTTAAATGTCCCAATATGAGTGCTTACAGTTCTCCCCTGCCTCTGCCCTCTTGAGCTTAATAGACCACAACTTTTAGTAAGTTTAAATGCTTTATTTCAGTAATCACAGGTCTCACTCATGTGTTGTTCAATGCTACAGCAGAAACAACACAAGTAAGGTATTTTTGCTTACAAAATACAGAAGTGATTCTCAAACATGTGGACTGAGTCTGAAGTCCCAGGCTCAGACATCTGCTCAACTTACATGGTTCAAAGGAAGAGGGGAAGGAATATGAAACCTTTAGTTCCTCCCTCCTTGGAGGAAAGGGGATGTGACATCACAGAGTCTACTCTAGTAATTTTGAACTCTGTAGTCCTTAACCCCTTCATATACTAACTAGCACAGGTATGCATTGTTAGGTTTGACTACAAAACTCCCACACACTCTACATTAAAGGTAAAGGGACCCCTGACCATTAGGTCCAGTCGTGGCTGACTCTGGGGTTGCGGCGCTCATCTTGCTTTATTGGCCGAGGGAGCCAGCATACAGCTTCTGGATAATGTGGCCAGCATGACTAAGCTGCTTCTGGCAACCAGAGCAGCACACGGAAACGCCGTTTACCTTCCCGCCGGAGCGGTACCTATTTATCTACTTGCACTTTGGCGTGCTTCAAACTGCTAGGTTGGCAGGAGCAGGGACCGAGCAACGGGAGCTCACCCCATCACAGGGATTCGAACCGCCGACCTTCTGATCGGCAAGTCCTAGACACTCTACATTAGTCTTGTTTATTGTGGCATTGCTGCTCATGAGTTGCACAGCACGTGCCCCAATCTGTAGTTATTCTGCTCCTTCTGTTCCTTTATTCCCTGATATTTCTAACTAGTTTTATTATGTATTTTTATTTATTGCGTATGTGCACAGTAACCCTTAATACAGGGGTCACCAGGAGCCTCAGCTTTCACTGAAATTAGGCTCGAAAGAAGCATTCTGTTGTAGCCAGTAGAATAGGTTGTGGTGTGTGCTTAGTAGAAATGGGCAAAATGGGCAATTTCGGTTTCACATTTTTCCAACATTCAGTTCTCCACAATTCCACATTTCTTTGTAATTTTTTAAAAAAAATTAAAGTCCTCATAAAAATCATAAGTGTTTTAGGGCAAACTTCTCATATGCGTGTGCTTATATACCATCTTACTTCTACTATGCACATTTCCCCCCAGTGCTGTGCTGTTTCCTCTAATATAATGCATTTTTGCATGGGATTTTCTCTAATATAGGCAGTTTTGTGCACATTTTTCTCAACTATATGTATTTTTGTGCACATTGCTGGGCTGGAGAACTGTGCTGCTAATTACAGAAAAGTGTGAATTTTGAAGCATGGCTCTGTTCCAGTACCTGCATTTTTTCACAGTGTGTGAATTAGGTATCTTCTTCTTTAAATGCAAACTGAATCGATTTCCCTTCCCATCTCTAGGATTTGGTTGAAGTGTTTGTGCATGTGGGTGTGGGTTTATGGTGACCAAAACAATTTTCAAATGGCCCCCCAAAATGTTGGTGACCCCTGTCTGGAGTAGTTAGGGCATCCCATGACTGCCCATGGTTCTGTTGCATCTGCTCTGCTCTCTATTTTCCATTGTTCTTTGTACTGTCGTAAGCAGCTGTAGGCTCTCCAGATGCTATGGTAGATCTGTGGCTGAGGGAGGAAGGCTCTTCTCCTGGGAGACTAGCATTTTTTATAAGATTGTGATGATCAATTAATTATTTTCTATCTCGCTCTTCCAAAGGAGCCCAGGACAGCAAACGATGACACAATAAAACAATACAATTAAAATAAAAGGAAGGTATATTTGAAAACAAGAGCTTTTACCTTTACCTTCTGCTGGAAGTGGTTCACTCATTTCTCTGAAAACGTTTGCAGTCGCATGTAAAGGGGGGTTTTCTAAATCTTCTCCTCCCTTCTTCTTACAGCTTTCCAGTCCTGTGCTCCCGTACGAGCTGTATGATGATTTCATGGCTCTCTCCAGGAGCGTGCAGAGAATGGAATACAGAACAGGGGCTGATGCCAAGACCTTGGCAGATCCCATCAAGAGTACAAAGGATTTACTGCGCAAACTGCTACCAACAAATTATAACACATTACGGCACCTCATTGCTCACCTCTACAGGTAACAGGGAGACCAGCAGTGACTCCTGAGCTCTTTTCTTGTAGGAATAAGGGCCGCTTTGGATGCTCTTTGCAAAGCTCTAAAGTGGGGTATAAATATCCTTAAGAGTTAAGTATCCAGTTTCAATACAGATCAATTGGTCCACACCTCTGTTTGCCCTGCCACTTTCCCCTGGGAAAACCTGCTGTTTCCTTCTGAAATGGACCAAATGGCAACTGGGTTTTCTGCAGATTGCCATTTGTTCCAATTTAGCAATAAAGAGTGTTTTGCTTTGAAAGCTGCAGGGCAAACACAAAGCCACTCATACCTAGAAAGCCCAGGGCCCTATGAAGCAGTGTGCGCCCACCCACCCCAGGTCTCATTGGGGCTCCCTACGCCACTGCCTGTGTTTATCTGCATGATACTTGGGTGTCCTGCTTTCTCCCAAGGGCTCAGACTACGAGTAGAACATATAAAACCAAGGGCAAAGCTAGACTTTAAGTCAGACCCAGTTTGACACCCCATGTGCATTTATGTTCACACACACGTAGACTGGGAGCCTCAATGGTGCCCCTCTGGAGGCTTCACCCAGGGCAAAAAACCTAGCTAGCCCCCACCCCCGAAGCTATAGTGCTGTATGAAATTTATGTTTTCCATCCCCAGATGCTTTTAAAATGGTATCTGATCAAGAATTCAAAAATTGAGAATAGCTTCCACAAGCCACAAAAACCTGTTTGCATCTTCCTTAAGGGTAGAGCTGTGCATTGATGCAAACATATGTCACACAACCTTAGTGGCATCTTCTTCTAGGGAAATGGTGGCCAACCTGAATCCAGTGATCCTTGAAGTTCCTCAGAAGCTTCCCCAGGGTTGCTCTATAAGAAGATCAGCCCGACCTGGCCACAGTGATCCATGCGACGGTCATCTCCAGGCTTGACTACTGTAATTCGCTCTACGCGGGGCTGCCCTTGAAGCTGTCCCAGAAACTCCAGCGGGTACAGAATGCTGCAGCGAGGCTCTTCACGGGGTCTCTGCCATGGGAGCATATTCACCCAGTGCTCCCGGTGCAGTACAGGGTCAGATTTAAGGTGCTGCTTTTGACCTTTAAAGCCCTTCACGGCCTAGGACCCTCGTACCTACGGGACCGCCTCTCCTGGTATGCCCCACGGAGAGCCTCAAGGTCCATAAATAACAACACCCTAGTGGTCCCAGGCCCTAAGGAAGTTAGATTGGCTTCAACCAGGGCCAGGGCCTTTTCAACTCTGGCTCCGGCCTGGTGGAATGCTCTGCCTCATGAGACCAGGGCCCTGCAGGATCTGATTTCTTTCCGCAGGGCCTGTAAGACAGAGTTGTTCCGCCTGGCCTTTGGCTTGGAGCCAATTTGATTCCCTCCCTCCCTCTCTCCCCCCCCCCTTTCTTTTCCTTCTCCTCCTGCAATGAGGCTACATTTTAATATTTTAATGTTTCATTATTTTAATGTTGCATTTTATTTTTGTTTTTAAGTTGTAATCATTCATCTTGTTTTTATTATTGCTTGTAAGCCGCTCTGAGCCCGGCCTTGGCTGGGGAGGGCGGGGTATAAATAAAAAAAATATTATTATTATTATTAGTCATGGAATAGGATTCAGGCCACTTAGTCCATTCACGTGAGACCCAGTCAGCCCCAAACCTCATACAAAAACCTCTCCATCTTGCTAAAGTTCTGCAACTAATGATTTGGGAATTCTTATGCAGGGAGATTCACAGCTCAGTTGCAGAACCATGGGCATAGCCAAGGGGGGCTCAACAACTTTGACTGCCCCCACAACAAAAATCCTGGCTAGGCTCATGTGCAGAACGCATGTTTTCAATCCCCAGCATCTCTAGTTCAAACAATTGGGGAGCAGATGATGGAAAAGATCTCTGCCTGGAGCCCTGGAGAGCTGCTGCCAGTCAAAGTAGACAATATTAGGCTAGATGGACAAATAATCTGACTTTGTATAAGGAAGATTCCTGTGTTTCTACAAAACAGAAGATTGTAAAGAGAAGAGGGTAACTCCAGAGTAAATCCTTTCAAGGTGAGGGGAACCTCAGGTGATAGGTTAGCACAACTACTTTTGCACCAATAGTATAAAGCTATAATGGTTATTCATGTTTTATGTAGGGTCTAGGCTCTTCCCTCAAGGTAACACTCCTGAAGGGGTATTGTATTTTTCCAGTACTCAAGCAGCAATATTATACTGCTGGAAAAATGTGACCCCTTCTCTGACATTATCATCATTGCTGTACCATGTGGAATGCAGTTGCCTAAGTGTCACAGCCCCTATTGAATGGCACCAGTGATGAAGGACCCATCCCATGCATGCCAACCATGGAGATGCTTTTCAGAATGAAGTGGAGAAGCCCTGAATCCACAAAGTCACACAAATAAAAATGACTACCTACCTTACTGAAAATGTAGCCTAAGCACCTCAGTGTCTCCCATTTCTGGAAAATGTCTAGGTTCAGACCTTTGATGATTCATTCTCTCTCCTCCCCCCTCAAGAGTGGCTGAGAGATATGAGGATAACAAGATGTCTCCCAACAACCTGGGGATCATATTTGGGCCCACACTAATCCACCCTCCCTTGAGCAATGAAGTTTCCATGTCGTGCCTCGTGGACTCAGGGTACCAGTCCCAGCTGATTGAGTTTCTCATCCTCAACTACGAAAGAATTTTTGGGATGGATGACCTGCCTCCATCTGTGCTTTGTGAACGTGAAAACTCTTTGAAAGAAGCAATTACCAATGAAGCTCTTTCAAGCAGCGAAAGAGATGTTGATGCACCCTCTGAGGTAGGAGTGGGGGCGGTATTCCCAAGCACATGCTTCCCTTCATTTCCCTACTCCTTCCCACATTGCCTCTACAGATATACTTCCATGGGCACCCCTCAAAATCGTGGTGCTAAGAATAGGGGAAGTGCCGTATTTTTCTGTATATAAGATGCTCCCATGTAGAAGACGACCCCTATTTTTTTTGAACCCAAAATTAATAAATCAATATTTTAGGGTTTCCATATCTCTAGAAGTGAAAATCTGGATGATTGGTGGCAGCAGAAGGTTGTTGAGCTTTTTTTGGCCAAGTGGGCAAAGTGTAACCCCCAGTCCCCCCGCCAAACACACAATCCAATCCAGACATTTGCTAGAAAATTTAAAGATCCTCCCGGCAATCAGCCTGTGATGGCTGGCAGAACTGGTTCTGGCAGCTTTTTCATGGCAGCCGCAGGAAGGTAAGTAGTGTTTCTGAAAACTCCTGTGCATTCACCATCTCTGTATAAGATAAAGGTACCCCTGCCCGTACGGGCCAGTCGTGTCCGACTCTAGGGTTGTGCACCCATCTCGCTTAAGAGGCCAGCGCTGTCCGAAGACACTTCCGGGTCACGTGGCCAGCGTGACGAAGCTGCTCTGGTGAGCCAGCACCAGCGCAGCACACGGAAACACCATTTACCTTCCCGCTATAAAGCGGTACCTATTTATCTACTTGCACTTAGGGGTGCTTTCAAACTGCTAGGTGGGCAGGAGCTGGAACCAAAAGGCGGGAGCTCACCCCGCCGCAGGGATTTGAACCGCCGACCATGCGATCGGCAAGTCCTAGGCACTGAGGTTTTACCCACAGCGCCACCCGCGTCCCCCATCTCTGTATAAACCAAACCCCAATTTATGACTTTAAGAATTAGCCAAAAACATTGTCTTATACATGGAAAAATACGGTAATTGCAAAAACACAGGATGCCAGATTCAATATAGAAATCATCATGTATAAAAGGAGTATTTGACATTGGTGGGACAACATGGCTGTATCCAGGTCAGGAGAAAAATGATCATACCATGTTGTTGTCTTGTAGCTGCTAAGGTCAGGACAGGGGTGAAAATAGCCAGGTTATAACAAATGCCTTCCCTACATGTGGCCACATATTCCGTCCTTGGTATCTAGTCGCTGTTGGTGGGCTGAGATGCTGCTGCTCTCCCAGCTTCCTGGAGGGAGGCAGCTGAGGCCCAGGGAGCTCAGCACTGTGCAGGCACAGAAGGGCAAGAGCAGTGGACTGGCTCCACTGTATTGCCCAGGGCCAAGCTCCTTCCATAAGTGCCTGCGGCATACGGTGCTTGGAAGCTGGGAGAGCCAGGTCACCTCACTGACAGCTACCATTGGTTTCTATAGCTAAAGGATCTCAGGTGATTTTTATTTTATTTTTTATTTTTTGAGACATATCAAGCTGTTACTAGTCAAGGTTGATGGTACTAGGTAATGTGGACCATTTCTGAATTTATTATAAAACCTGAGCTGTGGAAGAATCACATCATGGTTTTGTTTTGGACTGAACCCCTTTTTGCTACAGGTAAAGGAATTGCATGTTTGAGTCACATATGCATGACCTTTTGCACATGAAAACCTAACATGTCAAGGGAAAAATTAGCCTAGAACTCTTCTCCTAAGCTTTATATATGCAAGCAGTGTTTTATGGGAGAAAATTCAAAATGCAGTCCCTGATATGTAGTTTGACGCAGTACAATCCATGTGCTTCTGCTCAGCACATACCTTGGTTCTAAGACTACTGCCAATATGAGTAAGAGGCCTTATGATTACTGGGCATACAAGGATCCCTCATTTCTCATATTCTGTTGCCTCCATCTTTTCTTCTGAGCTTGTCAGTCTGCATGTGGTTGACCTCTGTGGTGCAAACTGCAATGGAGACACCAATGTTCTACATTTTACAAGGATCTCAATTTTTAAAAATAAATTGCCAAGCAGTGTATGGAGGTGGGGGGAGCAAAATTTTGCCAACATTTCAAGTTTATCAGAATAGATCCATTTTTTGACATTTCAAAAGCACATAATACAACAAATGGCAGTGACCAGTTTCAAATTCTGAAAACAAAATGTGAGCAAAATGGATGTTTCAACAGGGAACATTCTGAAACAAAAATATTTATAAAATAATGAAAATACTCCCCCACACACATTTTTTTAAAAAATGTGGCACTTGAATTTAAAACTTTTAAATGAAATTCTGTAATTAAATGATTATATACACACACAGTAATGGGATTCTTTCCCTCTGACTCTGATTCTAACTTTTTGAAAGTCCTTTTGCAAGTTTGCCTTTTTTGCAGCAGCCACACCTTCATACAGGTGTGGCTATATATGGGGAGCGCGATTCACAAACATGGCTTTTCCTTCCAACAGAAGTCCTCCTCTAAGCCGTATCTGGATGAAGACAATAGCACTGCTGTGGATTCTGCCAGGCAGAAGCAGTGTATGGAGGAAACCCACTTTCCTGAAAGTGGGGAAACTATAGGTAAAGTTCTTTCCTAGATCCTGATCAGGCATTTAAAGAATATTGGTTCCTTTTTTGGGGAGAGAATGTTGTATTCTTCAGGTTCAACAGTGCCCCACTCTTCCTCCAAACCATTAAGATCCACAATGTCTCCCTCATAACTTCCAGACACCCTGTCTCTCTAGATAATGTTTCTATATCAACATTTCAAGAAGCCACTGCATTCTAAATTTTGCCTGCTCTAGTATTAGAATGGCCAAACCCAAATGATATATCTTGATATAATAAGAAAGGTATGACCCCCCATAGGAGGATTTGTATTGCCACATCACTCCTGGTTTGGCATGAAGTCATGGTGCTGTGGGGGTGCAAAAGTGAAGGCAGGTTGCGCAACAGTAGAGGTCATGGCATAGGAGTAGGAAGGGAGAGACAGTGAGAGGGGGAAGTGGTTAAAGAAATGGCAGACATTTGAGTAAAGCAGAGATAGAGAGAACTGAAAGAAAAATGGTGATTTTAAACCACAGCAGAGGTTTGACTAAAGGACCATTGTCAAAACATTGTATGAAAGTACTATGGAGTATTTTAGAGCATTGCATATTTTATATCTCTCACATGAGGCAGCTAAGGAATTGGAAAGGGAGAAGTTTGAGTACTGGAGATACAGGGAGATACACCGAAAGCAGGGGGAAGGGACTGTTCTAAACAATGACAGAAGTTTTGAGTAAAGGGAGATAAAGAGACACTGAGAGGAAAATTGCAGTTTTAAACAATGGCAGAGAAGTGAGTGAAACAGGGCTGTAAAGTCACACAGAGAGGAAAAAAGTGGTTGTTTTAAACAATGGCAGAGGTTTCAATAAAGCAAGGATGGAGGAACACTGGTGATTTTAAATAATGGCAGAGGTTTGAATAGAGCAGGCAGAAGTGACACTGCGGGGGGGGGGAATGGCAGTTTAAAACAAGGTTTGAGTACAGCAAGAAGGAAGTTTAGAAAGGCTCTGTTGTGTTAGCTTCTGTGTTGCATCCATCTCTGCTATTTTTCCATCATAAAACTAGGTTTTATTTTGTTTTTTTTAAAAAACAACAACTTGTCCCATCATTCCTGCTTTATTTAAATCTCTGCCATGGATTAAAACCACCATTTTCCTCCCAGTGTCTCTCCACCTCAACTCCAGTGCTTGGGGAAGCCCAACAAAGGAAGTGATCAAAGAGGAGCTTTCCTCGTCATTAACTTTTAATAAGCATTGCTTTGGGACATCTTTCTTTTTTTAATTTCTTTTTATTGAATTTCACTTAAATAACCAAAAGAAAAAACAAATCAACAATTTCAAAAGAAATATCCATACATAACACAAAAATAGCATCAGTTTCCATTACAATTCTTTGTCTTCTTCCTTAAATCTTTATATCTTTAAATCTTTCCTCTACGTACCTATTGACCTCCTTCCCTCCTGATTTTGGGCTTCTTAACAAAACTTCTTTCTTTTTTCTGCAGCTTTAATTGTTAATGGTTTGCGCATCATAAGATTTATATCAAACCTGCTGTAGTTTTTAAGTTTCTATAGTTTCCTTCAATGTATACCATAAATTTATTCCAGTCACTAATAAACTTTGTATTTTTTTGGTTTCTATTTTTTTGCGTCATTTTTGCTAGTTCAACATGTTCAAATAATTTTGTTTGCCAATCTCTGATAGTTGGGGTGTTTGGGCTTTTCCAATTTTGTGCTATTAATATTCTAGCTGCTACTGTTGCGTATTGGAATAGTGTCTTACCTTCTTTTTTAATTTCATCCCCAATTATTCCTAGTAAGAAGGCTTCTGGTCTTTTAGGGAAAGTGTATTTAATTTTTTTTTTTTTAACTCAGTTCCCAGAACTTCTTCATTTCTTCGCAGGTACACCACATATGGTAGAAATTGCCTTCTTTGATTTTACACTTCCAGCAAGCCTTATTTCCTGTTTTGTACATTTTCCCTAATTTTTCCGGTGTGATGTACCACCTATACATCATTTTTTCCAAATTTTCTCTAAGCGTAACGCATGCCGTGAATTTCATTCCACTGCTCAATAATTTCAACCACTTATCATATTCTGTATTGTATCCCAAGTCCATTGCCCATTTTGTCATGACCTCCTTTATTTCTTCATCTTTAGTGTCCCATTCTAATAATATGTTATACATTTTAGATAATAACTTGGTTTTACCTTCAATTATTTCTATCTGAAATTTAGATTTTTTCTCATTTATCCCTACTTTTTTATCTTCCTTCCATACTGCATTTATTTGATGAAATTGCAGCCAGCCTGTTAATTTATCTTTCAACTCCTCATATGTTCTCAATTTCCAGCCGCTTTCTGATCTTATCAGTAGGTCTTCATAAGTCAGTCTTTCTCCTTCCATGTTTGCTTTTTTGGTTGTTAGGATGCCAATTGGTGATAGCCACCAGGGTGTTTTCCATTCCAAAAATTTTTTATTTTTCTCCCAAACTTCATATAGTGGCCCTCTGATAATATGGTTTGAAAAACCTTTATGTACCTTTTCTTTATTTAGCCACAAATAGGCATGCCAACCGAATCTGTTGTTGAAGCCTTCTAAGTCTAGCAGGTCAGTGTTTTCCAAATTAATCCAGTCTTTGATCCAGCAAAGGCAGGAGGCTTTGAAATATAATTTCAGATTTGGCACCGAGAATCCCCCTCTTTCTTTTTGATCTGTGAATAATTTGAATCTAATTCTCGGTCTTTTCCCTTGCCATATACATTTTGAAAGAGTTTTTTGCCAATCTTTAAACATTGTGGAACCTCTAATCACTGGAATGTTTTGGAATAAAAATAACATTTTTGGAAGTATGTTCATTTTTATTGCCGCCATCCTTCCCGACCACGAAAGTTTTACTCTGTCCCACGTATCTAGATCTTTTTTTAATTTCCTTACATGTTGTAAAATAATTGTCCTGAATTAAGTTTATGTTTTTTGTAGTTAGCCAAATTCCCAAATATTTTATTTTTTTAACCTCCTTGATTCCATTCTGTATCTCTAATTTTTCTCTTTCACCTTTTCCAAATTTTTGGTCAACATTTTTGTCTTTAATTTATTTAACTTAAAACCGGATAGTTTACCATACTCTTCTAGTATTTCCAAAGCCTTACTAACACTTTTTTGCGGCTCTTCTAAGGATAACATCAAATCATCTGCGTACGCTTTTAGTTTGTATTCTTTCGTTCCTACTTTGATCCCTCGAATCTCTGGTGTTACTCTTATTTTGTTCGTGATTACCTCCAATACCATAATGAATAAAAGCAGGGCTAGAGGGCATCCCTGTCTTGTTCCTTTTTCAATTTTGAATGAATTTGTTAAATTGTTGTTTATAATCAATTTAGCAGATTGGTTCGAATAAATCGCTTTTATTCCTTCCATGAATTCGCCCTCTAGCCCTGCTTTCTCAATGCTTTTTAGTAGGAACTGACGTGAAACATTATCGAATGCCTTCTCAGTATTGATGAAAATCAGCGCTGCAGGTATTTCATTCTTACACTCCAGATATTCAATGATGTTTATGATATGCCTTACATTATCTTTGAGTAACCTATTTGGGAGGAATCCTGTTTGATCTTTATGTATTAAATTTACTAGACATATTTTAAGTCTGCTTGCCATCACCTCTGCAAAGACTTTGTAATCGTTATTTAATAATGATATAGGCTATAATTTTTTATATTTAGTTTATCCGTGTCAGGTTTAGGAATCATCGTAATATGAGCCTCTTTCCATGTCTCTGGTATTTTTCCTCCTCTTAAGATGTTATTCATGATGTCACATAGCACTGGTGTTAGTTGGTTTTCTAATACTTTGTAATATTTAGCTGACAATCCATCCGGTCCTGGGGCTTTCCCTGGTTTCATCTTCTTTATCGCATCCTGGATCTCTTCTGCTTTTATGGGTTTATTTAATTGAGTTCTTTCTTCCTCTGTTATAGTTTTCCCGCTGTAGTCTTCTAAATATTTTTCTATTTGGGTTATCTCTTCATCTTCCTTTGTATACAATTTCTCATAAAATTTGGGGAAGTTTTCCTTTATTTCTTTTGGGTCTTCTATCAATTGCTCCTCTATTTTTATCTTATTTATCACATTTTGTTTTTGCCTTCTTCGCAATTGCCAAGCTAATAATTTACCTGTTTTGTTAGCTGATTCGAAGTATTTTTGTTTCATTGACTTAATTTTCCATTCAACTTCTTGACTTGTTAGCATTAGTGTTTGTAATATTTTTATTATTTGTATGTTTTGTTCGTCTTTCGGATTTGTTGTTAATTTTTTCTCACATTCTCTTAACTGACTGAGGATTTCCTCTTTCTTTTGTTCTCTTACTTTCCTCTTATAATTGTTTTGCTGGATGAGAAAACCTCTTAGGACCGTCTTGCTGGCATCCCAGACTACATCTATGCTTGTTTCTTTATTAAGATTCAAACTGAAATAGCCTTTTAAGGTGACTTTGGCCTTTTCAATAACTTCTTCACTCTCCAGTAGATATTCATTCATTCTCCACCTGAACCCGCCCTGTGATACACCTTTTATTTCAAAAACTACCGAATTATGATCAGAGAGAGTTCTAGGTTGGATTTCACATTTCAGAGTTCTTAATGTTAGTTCTCTTGAGACCCAGATTTGATCAATTCTGCCCCAACTCTTATGTGGTTCTGAAAAGAAGGTGAATTGCTTCTCTATTGGGTGTTTGTATCTCCAGATGTCTATTAAATTTAAATTTTCCTCCAGGTTATTAAAGGATCTTGGCAGTTTCCCTTGGTTACATTTTTTCTTTTCTGATTGTCTATCTATTTCTGGTGCCGGCACTCCATTAAAATCTCCCAATAATATCGTCTTGTTACACTCTAACTCTAGCAATATTGGTTCCAGTTTCTTAAAAAATTCCAATTTGTTCAGATTCGGGGCATATGTGTTTATCACGTTAAACTTTTCACCCTGGAAATTAATTTGTACCCCCAAAATCCTTCCTTCATCGTCTTTACAGATTAATTTGGGTTCCTGTTTTTCTTTGACATATATCGCTACCCCTCTTTTTTTTCCACAATAGAATTTATAAACTCAACCCCCAGTTTTTTGTTTATCAAAATATGTTTATGCTTTTTGGTCACGTGTGTCTCCTGTATACAGATTAAATCAAGATTCTTTCTTTTCAGGGCATTCTCAATTTTATTCCTTTCGGTTTTTTCATTCAAACCGTTCACATTCCATGACAAAATTTTCAGATTCATTATTATGCTTACTTTCCAATCTACAAACAACTAATAATTTAAATTCGAGTGGTTTTGTTTTCTGTATCCTCTTCCTCTTCTTCCTCCACTACTCCCTCTTATTCTTCCCTTCCTTTATCTTACTGTTCTTTTCCTTTCTCTCTTTTTCTTCTTCTCTCCTCTACATCTCCATTTCTTCCTTTTTTTAAAAAAAAGATATTAAAGTTTTACAAAAAGAAAAAAAGATACAGAATAAAGGAAAAGGAAAAGGAAAAATACAAAAAGTACAAAAATACATAGAAAAAAAATGCAAAATACAAAGAAAATATAAAAAAGCAGTTAAAAACAGATCAATCTTTTCATATCTTAGATTTCATTTACTTATTTCCTTGACCTCCTCACACCTCCCTTTTTTGTATTCCAGTTCACATGGTTAATTCAGCAAATCCTTACCCTCTTTGTTTTTATCTTAATTCTATATCTTAACATAATATAACTTTATATTTCCATCTGTTATCAATCCATTTTTACATGTTCTTATTAACCTTGTTGCTAAGGCCGCTTCATTTCAATCCGACATCATTTTAACATTCATTAATTTTACAATGTTTCTGCAAATAGTCTTTGAATTTCTTCCAATCTTCTTCCACCGACTTTTTTTAAAAAAATAAAATTTTTATTAAGATTTTTACATTACAAAAAAGAAAAGAAAAGAAAAAATACAAAATACAAAATAAAAATTATTAAAAACAATCAATCTTTCCATCACATTATTTTTCATTTACTTGTTTCTCGGACCTCCTCATACCTCCCTTTTTTGTATTCCAATTCGATTTATTAGCTCAGCAGTTTCTTTCCCTCTTTATTCTACCCAAATCTTTATTCTTAAATTTATTACGCTCTTAATTTTTTACTTATATAAACCCATTTTTTCATATTCTTTTAAGCCATTACAGCTAGAAACCACTTAATTTCAATCCAACATTATTCTAAAATTCATTAATTTTACAGTGTCTCTGTAAAATTTCTTTAAATTTCTTCCAGTCTTCTTCCACTGACTCTTCTCCCTGATCTCGGATCCTGCCAGTCATTTCCGCCAATTCCATGTAGTCCATCACCTTCATCTGCCATTCTTCCAGAGTGGGTAAATCTTGTGCCTTCCAGTATTTTGCGATAAGTATTCTTGCAGCTGTTGTGGCATAAAGAAAGAAAGTTCTATCCTTCTTTAACACCAATTGGTCGACTATGCCCAGAAGAAAGGCCTCTGGTTTCTTCAAGAAGGTATATTTAAATACCTTTTTCAATTCATTATATATCATCTACCAGAAAGCCTTAATCCTCGGGCACGTCCACCAAAGGTGAAAGAATGTGCCTTCATTTTCTTTACATTTCCAACATTTATTATCGGGCAAATGATAAATTTTTGCAAGCTTGACTGGGGTCATGTACCACCTGTAGATCATTTTCATAATATTCTCTCTTAAGGCATTACATGCCGTGAATTTCATACCGGTGTTCCACAACTGTTCCGTCAGCGAACATAATATTATGTCCAACATCTTGTGCCCATTTTATCATAGCAGATTTAACCGTTTCATCCTGAGTATTCCATTTCAACAGCAAGTTATACATCCTTGACAGATTATTAGTTTTAGGTTCTAGCAGTTCTGTTTCTAATTTTGATTTCTCCACCTGGAAGCCAATTTTCTTGTCCAAATTATATGCCTCCATTATCTAATAATAATGGAGCCAATCTCGCACTTTGTTCTTTAGTTTCTCAAAACTATGCAGTTTTAGTCTATCTCCATCTTGTTCCAGAATTTCCCAATATTTCGGCCATTTAGCCTCCATATTGAGCTTTTTCTGAGCTTTCGCTTCCATCGGTGACAGCCACCTTGGGGTTTTATTTTCCAGTAAATCCTTGTACCTTATCCAAACATTAATCAATGCTTTCCTAACAATATGGTTTTTAAATGCTTTATGCACTTTGACCTTATCATACCACAAATATGCATGCCATCCAAATACATTATTAAAACATTCCAAATCCAAAATGTCTGTGTTCTCAAGAAGCAGCCATTCCTTCAGCCAGCAAAATGCTGCTGATTCATAATAAAGTTTAAGGTCTGGCAGGGCAAATCCACCTCTTTCCTTTACATCAGTTAGTATTTTAAATTTTATTCTGGGCTTCTTGCCCTGCCAGACAAATCTAGAAATATCTCTCTGCCACTTCTTGAAACAGTCCATCTTGTCCAAAATTTGCAATGATTGAAACAGAAATAACATTCTTGGCAATACATTCATCTTTATAACAGCGATTCGGCCTAACAAGGAAAGCTTCAAATTTGAGCATATTTCTAAATCCTTTTTCACTTCTGACCAACATTTCTCATAATTATCTTTAAATAAATTTAGGTTCTTAGTGGCCATATTAACCCCCAGGTATTTAACTTTCTTAACCAATGTTAAACCTGTCTCCTTCTGAAACCTCTCTTTCTCGATCAGTGTTAAATTTTTCTCAAGAACCTTAATTTTAACTTGTTCAGCTTAAATCCTGCCACTTGACCAAATTCTTGAATCAGATCCAATACCCTTTTAGTACTAGATTCTGGCTCCTGTAATGTCAATACTAGGTCATCTTCGAAAGCTTTCAATTTGTACTGTTTGGCTCCGACCTGTATGCCTTTGATCAGATGGTCCCTTCTGATCATACATCTCCATTTCTTCCTCCATATCTCTCCTCTACTTTTCCAAGATCTTTCTCATATCTCCACAGAAATTTCTTCACTTCTTGGGTCTCGGTAATCCTGAATCTTTTATCTTTATAGAAGAAGGAGATCCCTTCTGGGAACTCCCATCTATGTTGTATGCCTTTTTTTTCAGAACACTTACTAGCTGTTTGTAACCTTCTCTTTTGCGTAGGAGTCTGGTTGGTATTTCTTTAAAAATGATAATTGGTCTGCCTTCAATTATTAATTTCTTTTGATAGCTTGTTCTTAATATTGTATTTTTCATCTCTATCGAATTGAATATGACTAAACAGTCTCCTGGAACTTTTTTTGATTTTACTTGTTTAGACCTCATTTTTATTCTAAAAGCATTTTCCATCGTATATGCGACCTCTTCTTCTTTCAATTCCAACCATTTCGCTAGTTCTTTAGTCATTTTTTCTTTAATGTTCTCATTTGCTTCTTCTACTCCTCTAAACTTTAGGTTTAGCTGTTTCTGTTTCATTTCAATCATCGCTAAATTATCCAGAACTTGATCTTTATTTCTATTCAGTTCTCCTATTTCATCTTTTATCCTGTCTCCTTCCTTTGTTCTTTCATTTCTTTTTGTATATTTTTGTTTGTTTCTTCCATAGTCTTTGATTGAACTGTTACGTCTTTAATTTTACTAGACAGTTCTCCTACTACTCCCTCTATTTTCTTGTCTATCAACTCATGCATCTCTCCTAGCTTTTTCTCCATATGTATTTCACTCTGTTTGAATTCCTCCTTTATTTTTAGCCATAAGATATCTAAATCCTTAGATTTGGGACATCTTTCAAGTTAAGATTTGTTGCTTCCTGGGATGATACATTCAATAGGTTGTCTGCTTCCCTAATTCTCCATAATGTCTCTTCTCCTCACTCAGAGTTGAACAGCAGTGATGGCACCAAACAGAATGACGCTATACTTGACCCTGAAGCTGCCAATGTCAGCCCACAGACCAGGGGGCGCTTCAGCCGGATGCCTGTGAAGCACCCTCGCACTGTCACCCCCATAGTGTCCAGTCTGCCCCTGCTGGCTGCTACCATGGCTGGCTCAGAGGCAGGAAGCCGTCTCCTGGAGCAAGGTACAAACAGCCGCAGCAACTCGCCAGACACTCGAGGGCAGCACAAGCACTTTGAGATCACTCCGGAGACTGCCACGATTGTTTCCAAGTTCCAGACTCAGAATGGGAGCCAAGACTGCTGTCCTGCAGGGCTGGAAAACCCACTGGAGGGAGAGCCTGTGGATGCATTGGGAGGAAGCAGGACTGAATCTTGAGCTTGAGCCTTAAATATTTTTGTTTTAATTTTTTAGGAAGCAAACCAGACAAAGGGCTTGAATTCCAGTTCCAGGAACAATTTGGAATAACTAGACCCTAACTTTGCAAAAGCAGGAAAAACTGCTATTCACCTAAGAGTACACTTGAGAACTAGGGAAGAAACAGCCCTGGGTGTATCTCACAGAAACCTAGTAGGGATGATGCCCCCTCCAGATTTAACTGTTGCATTTCTTGCTTTGCAATGCCTTTGCAATGGAGGCGAGGAGCCAGTGCGGAGCTGCTGGGTTGCTGTAAGCTACAAAGCCATTGGTGCAGTCTCTCGAAATGGGGCTGATGCTGAAGGGTGACTTCCAGGGGGCAGCCAGGAGCATTTGATGAGAAGAAGAGTCAAGGGCAGAGCCTAAGGCATAGCAGGATGTTGCTTGAGGTCCCGGGGAGTCGTTTGCCAGCATGGGGTGGCTGTTTTTCCAGGGGTCGTGTTGGGGATAAAACACATTTGGGGTGTTTGGGGGCAGGGCATGACTGTTCAAGTAAACTCCAGAGTGGTTCAGGGGTGGTTTTTCCACCTGGGCTGGGTATGGTTTGAAAAGGTGATGACATTACGCCGAGACTACATGATGGGGGGCTCAACCAGACCAGACTGCCACATGCAGGGCTATATTCGGCAGGTTTAAAGATACCAAAATATTGAGAAAGGTGAGTTCTGTGACCTATATAAATTTTGCAAATTAAGCAAAGTTTCATAACTTCTCTTACTTTGCATACTTCTATTATTTTTATTTCTTACTTTTGTGCATTATTTATTCTACTGCTGCTGTTCATACCGAGGGGGCAGTGGAGCCCCACTGCCTGAGCTTTGGAAATCTTGTAACAGCTACCTCTCTTGCTTCTGAGCTTTCAGGGGGTATTGCCCAAAAAATTCAAACACATCTTTGCAGTCTTCAGAGCTACAAACTGTTTTTGTTCTTTCTTTTTTTTTTTACAAAAGAGAACAGATTCTCAGGAAGCAAAGCTTTGCAGTGTCATTTTCTGTGCCTTTTCTTCTTCTGTGCCTGCCTAGAATTGCAGTGTTTAGGGCAAAGGTAGGTTGTAATGCTATAAGTGAGGAGGGAAGCGTGACTGGCAGAGGACACATGGAGGCAGGACAGCTACTGTCCTTGGGAGGCTGCCTGCTGCAGAGGTGGGTGGAGAAGGTGCTGCTAGGATGTTTCAACATCAGCCTGATCACGCTCATCTATATTTAGGTTCTCTGTGCAGCTTTGGCTGCTTCATAGATGATGGAATTCCTTTGTTCAGTTCCTTGCAGGAGGTTGCATGTACTGCATGTTTCTGCCATCCATGGAGTAGGAGACAACAAGGTGACTACGACTCCTCCCACCATTTCTTCCCCAGTTCTGTCCTCCATGCTTAGGGCTCAGACACACTTACCTTTCGCTCCTCTCTTTCCAGGCACAAGTCCATGCTTAAAAGCTCAATGTCCCAGCATGGTGGTTCTTTCACTCTCTCTCTCTTCCCTCCCAGCTTTGCCTGCAAAAACCCACTCTTTCACGCTCAGTTGAAGCAAACATCAAGTCAGGTTTTCTGTGGATTTCCATTTGCTCTGATTGAACTTTAAAGAGTGGGTTTTGGTGGGCAGAGCTCCAGACCAAAAAGAAAAAAGACCACTCAGACATAGAGCTTTAAAGTGTGGACAGTGCCTGGAAAGAGCAAAGGAAAGGGGAGTGTAGTAAGCCCCCCTCCTTGCCTGCTTTGAGTCCTCTCACCACAGCAGGTGAAGAAGAAGAAGAGGAAGAGTTTGGATTTGATATCCCGCCTTTCACTCCCTTTAAGGAGTCTCAAAGCGGCTAACATTCTCCTTTCCCTTCCTCCCCCACAACAAACACTCTGTGAGGTGAGTGGGGCTGAGAGACTTCAGAGAAGTGTGACTGGCCCAAGGTCACCCAGCAGCTGCAGGTGGAGGAGCGGAGATGCAAACCCGGTTCCCCAGATTACGAGACTACCGCTCTTAACCACTACACCACACTGGCTCTCTGTGTGACCTCTGTGGATGGCAGAAGTGGGCAGTGAAGGAGTGGGCAGACATGCCATTTCTGACACAGAATGTAATGCTAGCAGAATGGGAAATTTGCCACAAGTGAAGCAATTGTCACTAGTGTTGCCAGAGAGCACCTGAAGTGACTCCCGGCTGGATGCTAGGTTCCTCGGTCAGAGTGGAGAAGAAACAAGAAGAGACAACCAGGTGTAATGCACTGCAAAACGGGCTATTAAGCCTTTGGTCAGTTTATTGGTCAACCAAAGTTGGAGAAAGTGTGCATTTTTTAAATAACTTTACATTGAGGAGAAAAAATTAAGTCTTTTTCTTTCCCAAACATCCAAGTCCCATGGGGTCAGTGTCACAGATGCATCACACCTCCAGGCGGAGAAGCTACATTCTGGAGTTTGGGCTAGAAACAGGTTTTTCCTGTGACCCATTAAGGCAACAATACAGCACCCAGAGGTCCCCATTATGCAAAAGCCCCTGGTACAGTAATAAGAGCCCTTAAAGGTGGGATTTCCCCTGGAGAGTCTGCCTGCGTGACTTTAGGGATTATGGATGGCATTAGGATTCCCACGATGCAAGGCGTAACACACTTGGTCTACAGTTTAGGAACAAAATCATACCTTTACAAGCGATTTTACACAAGGTTACAGGAAGAAAAATAATTTTTCGAAGAGAGATGCGACATTTTCTTAGCTGAGCAGTTCCTAGTGAAAGCTCTGGTTTCAAGAGTTCGCTACTTTGTCGCTCTTAGTCTTGCAGAACGTTCCATAGCTGCAGTTACACTAAGCCAGCCACTAGGGGCGCTGTGGAGCAAGGATGTTGAAGTGGGACAGCTGATCCCTTTCAATCTTGCCTGTAGGCGACGCGATGAAAAGGGGGCAGGCAGATGCCTTTATCTGAAACCGGCGGCAATGAACGAAAGAAGGGGGGGCAGGGAGAGGAAAAGAGACGGGATGGATCTTTCTCAAGGCGTAATCGTGTAGCTGCAGGTGGTGGTAACTGGGAATAGAAACGGGGCACTGGATTCTGGTAACAGGAGGCAGGAGAAGAAAGGAGGTGGCTTGTGAGTAGCTCACAAAGTGGCAGGAAGCAACCTTGGGCTGAAGTCATGCCAGTCTCAAGGCAGATCTCAAAACAGCCATTTCGCCCCGCCCCCCGTCCTGCATCTTCAGTCTAAATCCACATGCAGTCAGGGTGCAATGGTGCCACAGCTAGCTACACATCTACGCATAGCTAGCGTTAGACATATTTATCAGTTAATGCAAACATCATTTTCTTCTCTGGAGATCACTTCTAGACGACTAAGATGGTCTTCCATGAACACGGTTTTAACAGTGAGTCCGTAAGTGACTGTGGAGGCCAGTTCTGGATCCACACGTCCTTCCACAGTGGAGACACAGGTTTCCAGGTGGGAGTTGATCAGGATGAGGGTTTGCCAAGAGTGCCTTCCTCTTAACACATTTCTCCCTTTTGCCCTGAGTTCACGCTTCTTCAAAGCCCATGACACCTTCGATAAAGGCTCACAGGCCAGCGTTGCTTCAACACTGCTGATCTTAGTTCGCCTGTCTTTCCAAGTGATGTGTAAATTTTTTTGGAGACACCATTGATGAAATCTTTCAAGGAGTTAGAGATGGCATTTATAAGTGGTCCGTGTTTGACAAGCATACAGTAAGCTTGGTAGTACAATAGCTTTGGTTTCCCTGCAAATGTCCCACTACTCAAATGCTCTGCATTTCAGTCAGGAGATAGCTGCGCTCACAGAGCTCAGGCGATGCTGGATTTCAGCATCAATGTCAGTCCTTGTAGAAGGATAACTGCCCAGTTAGGAGAAGTGATTGACACTTTCCAAAGTTACACCATTGAGTTGGATCTGTGGTGCTGCGGAAGGGTTGTTTTGTGCTTGTTGGTGCAGCACTTTGGTTTTTTAGATTTTGAGCAACAAGCCAAGCTTTTTGTAAGCTTCTGTGAAGATATTTAGGATGGTTTGGAGGTCATCCTCTGAGTGTGCACACACTATGTTGTCATCAGCATATTGAAGCTCTATGACAGAAGTTACAGTAACTTTACTCTTTGCTTTCAGCCTACTCAGATTAAAGAACTTTCCATCTGTTTGATATATGATTTCTACCCTGGTGGAAAGTTTCGCTTCGACAATGTGTAGGATCATGGCAATGAAGAGCGATAACACATCCTGGTTTAATGCCCAATTCCACTGTGAATGGTTCACTTTGAGAGCAAGTGTTATCCGCAATAGTTGCTGTCATGTTATCATGGAGGAGCCAAAGGGTGTTCACAAATATATCTGGGCAGTCGATTTTCAGAAGAACAGTCCACAGGGCATTACGATTTACAGTGTCGAAGGCCTTAGTAAGGTCAATAAACGCCATATACAGGGATTGGTTTTGCTACCTGCATTTTTCTTGAAGCTGTCGAGCAGTGAATATCATGCCCACTGCCCCCTAGAACAGGCATCCCCAACCTTTGGCCCTCCAGATTTTTGGACTACCAATCACCACTGGTCCTGTTAGCTAGGAATCATGGGAGTTGTAGACCAAAACATCTGGAGGGGCGCAGGTTGGGGATGCCTGTCCTAGAAGGTCTAAAACCATTTTGGGATTTAGGAAAGGTCGCCCCAGATATTGTTAAGAGACAGTTTGCTAAGATCCTTGCAAGAGGTTTGCAGGCTGCAGCTAATAAAGAGATGTCTCAATAATTTCTGCAGTTCTATCACCTTTTTTAAAAAAAAGATTGATAACTCTGGCATCCATAAAGTCTGCCGGAATCTCCTCTCTCTCCCAGATTTTTTTGATGAGCTTGTGAAGTGGTTGTGTAAATTTAATCTGGCCCACTTTGAAAACTGGCAGGTATCCCATCAGGTCCACTGGCTTTGTTGTTTTTCATTTCGTTAATAGCTGTACATAGCTCTCCCAGATTTGGAGATATTGCAGGGCCATCTATCATTTGTTTTTGCAGGATTTGTGAGAGGACCTCAGCAGCTACAGGGGAGTTGCGATTAAGGAGATGATGATGATTGATTGAATTTATATACCACCCTATACCCGGAGGTCTCAGGGCAGTTCACAGAATAAAATCTAAATATAAAACCACAAAATACATAATCAAAATAAAAACAACAACCTAATAACCCTCCCCCCAAAAATGAACTTCCCTGGGGAGAGCATTCCACAGATGGGGAGCCACTGCAGAGAAGGCCCATTCTCGTGTTGCCACCCTCTGGACCTCTTGAGGAGGAGGCACATGACAAAAGGCCTCAGAAGATGCTCTCAGGGTCCAGGTAGGTTCATATGGAAAGAGGCGATCCTTGAGGTATTGTGGTCCTGAGCCATTTGAGGCTTCATGGGTCAAAACCAGCACTTTGAATTGGGCCCGGAAACTGATCAGTAGCCAGTGCAGTCAGACCAGGATTGGTGAAATGTGCTCAAACCATCTTGCTCCAGTGAGCAACCTGGCCAGTGAATTCTGCACTAACTGAAGTTTCCGAACCATCTTCAGAGACAGCCCTACGTAGAACCATTGCAGTAAATCTAACCTTGAGGTTACCAGAGCATAGACAACAGTCAGGGCCGTTTTTACCTGGGGGTGCGGGGCACCCAGGTGCCAAATTCTGGGGGGTGCCAGGCGCCCGCCACTGAAGCCACCTAAACTCTTAACTATCTACCTGTTATGAAATAATAAATAATTTTGATCAAGCTAGAAAAAATACATACTGTATATACCTAGGTATTACCAAAATGTATACCTACTGTTTCACTAAAGGACTTTCGACTTTGTGCACTCTTTTACCAAAGACGTGCTGCTCCAGTGGTGGTGCTTGTCATTCACAACGGTGGTGCTTGTCAGACTCAACAACGGCACTCACAACTAAATTTGGGGGCACTGGGAGGATCTTTGCACCCTGGTGGTGTATATGCTAAAGACGTGCCTGACAACAGTAGTTAGGCTATCCCTGTCCAGATAGGGGTGTAGCTGGGCCACCAGCCAAAGCTGAAGGAAGGCACTCTGGGCCACTTAGGCTGGTATGGTATGCTGGTAATGTTCTTTCCAGTGCAATGCCATCGCTTCTTCATCTTTTAGAAGTGTGGTACTGTCTGTTGAGCATAATGATACTGTGAATGTGCTGAAACAAATGGTCTTATTATCTCACATTTCCTGAAGGATATAGCAGGCTAGAAATGTAAATCAACAAGTAGTAAATATTGGGGCATTGGTTGCTCCCCTCAATGTCTTGGCCAAGATAGCATGGATTTCCTTCAACTTTGAACAAACTTTGTTATGTTGACCACCACACATTTACCACCGGAGAGAGGGCTGTAGACTTAAAAATTATTTCTTGAACTGGAGCTGCCCCAGACTCACAAGAACTCTAAAGTCAGAGGGTGGGGTGTGTACATATATTTTCCATTCTGTCAGGGTGTCTCCCAGGCCATCTCCATGTTTCACACTTAACTGGCTTCACGATGGATCAATATAATGTTACAAATTCCTTCCTAGCAGTTATATATAATATTAAAAGGGGGAAGTAGAAGAGATCTATGATTGCTTAGACTCCCAATCTCTTAAATTGTCTGCTAAACCTGTATGTAATGTTAATACCTGAATTTATCATGGTTAACCCTGGTTGAGCCTCAGCCACCAACAGGGCAAAGGACACCGTTGCCTTGAGTGCCAGTTCAGGGGTGGGGAGAGGAGAGCAGCTGTTTGGGCCCCTCCAACCAACCTTAAGACAAAATTTAAGACTGTTTGACTGGCAGTTCCTACTGATGTGCAGCCCAGGGTTAAAGGCACCAGAAGGGAAGGGCATGGATCAGGATCATATGAGGTCCTCCTGGTATGTTTCTTAGACACTTGAAGGAAAGACATGGAGAAGCAACTTTATCTTCGGGGAATGCCCTTTCTTCTTCCCCTGCCCATTTGTATAGTCAGTTCAGCAAGGAAGTGCCTGTATCATTTCTCCTCGGTGGTCAATTGCAGCTTGAGGTGAGGTGCCTTGAGGAATTGGTGCCAGAGAAAGGCTAAATACTGCTTTGCACCAGGGTGGGTCCTAAATCCAAAATGGGCTGTTTTTTGTACAAGAAAAACATGTTCATCTCACACATCATGCTTTGTTTGGGCTTATGTGCCTGCACTCCCTGATTAAGAAAGTTAGATTAATGTACAGGGTTTGCTTTTTCATTTTAACTCCATTATTTCAAGGCTGTAAACTCTTCCATACTGGGGCACACATACTTGTGAAGCATTCTTCCCCCACTCACCTGACACTCCTGAAAGTAAAACTATGGCCTACCTTAGAGGAGAGGCATGGTGAAGTTACCCTCACAACTTTTTGGCAAATTAAAGCTGCTGGATGAGGAGTTAGGCCTCTCGGGAAGTAGTCCTATAGCAGCTTAACTGAGGGCTCCTCTGGGAACATGTGGCAATCCAGGGTGTTTTCTCTAACTGTTAAAGAGCAGTTTTCCCTGAAGGAAAGTGGGTATGTGTGTGTGAGAGAGGAAGTGTTGGATAAGCATTTAAATGAATTATTGCATTGCAAGAGTCGTAACATAACTTTGCTTGATTTTATAACAAACTTCTAGTTGTTCAAGGTGTGCCCGCCCACCCCTTCCTTTCAGAGGGAAATGTTCTCGTTTTGCACTGGTCATTCCCCCATCTCTCTGATTGGGTGGTGGAGGTGTTAAGTTTTTGGCCACAGTGCGCACATGTGGAAGTAGGCGCCTTTTAATATTTGGATTCGTGTTTGGGGCAGTCTGCCTCCTCCCAACCTTGCTGTGTGTTTCTAGGGAGCCAGGTCAAATAAATATCCATTCTGAGTTTTTCCTGAATCAAACTTGGCTGCGAGGGGAAAAAATGTCATCTGGTTTCTTCCCCTGCTGTAGCAGTGTGGAAAATGCCAATTTTAACTGTATTTTTAAAAGACTGCAGTCACTGCACAACTTAAAAGATACAGAAGCCAGGGGCAATGCGGCCACAGCCAACCGCCGACCCCCGATATTTGGGTACTCTTCACTTGCTTAGAGGGACAGCATCCTCAGGTCCCTCTTTAAAGTATCAGATAGGGTTCGCTTCCCAAAGAAAGAAGCTGTAGCCCCAGAGGCAGAGGTGGGGAGCCTTTGGTCAGGCAACAGATGGAGGATCACAGATTTCCCCATTCCTGCAATACAGGAGCCATAAGCAGTATAAATAAAATACAATTATAAATAAATTTATTTTTATTTTTATTATTATTATTAGAGAAGAGGGCTCCTGTACCTTTAATAATGGTGCATATGAAGGGAACATTTATTTACACTTTGGTGGGGAAAGCAGCATCTCAAACTCCTCTGAGCAAACATCATGCTCTGGGTCTGTGGCTTGGGGGGGGGGCAGGCAAGTCAGCAAGTTCTTGGTTTTGTGCAAAGAATGGCTCTAGCTGGCAGTAGTAGCTGCTGCAGCTGGGTTATTTGGAGCAACCGGGAGGTTTTGGTACTTCTTGACATTTGAGGCAGAACAGAAGATCCAGGATCAATGCTGCATGAATCATCACAATATGGATTTCCACAAAACTTGAAAGTCAGATTAAAAAGAAGAACTTGGTCAGAGACCACATACCAATCCTGCATCACTCAGCTCTAGCCTTTTCAAGAATGACTGTGGAGACAGAGTTTGTGAGAGGGCAAAGGGAACAGCACTGAATCAGGAAGTGTGGGGTGAAGTGGAACAAAATCAATGGCAACACAACAGAAAATAATGTATCGGGAGCATTATGATGGAATGGAAGCACCCAAAGTCCATCTGGATTACGCGCCATGTACAACAAATTGGGCATTTCCAAGACCAGGGGAGGAGAATACTGCAGTTTGCACACAGATTCTTCCTCCTCCTCTCCATCTTTGATATATCAGCCTTGGGCAAGATAATCCTCAGTCCTTTTATGACTATATCCAAACAAATGCTTCCGGCAACAAGCCCTTTGCCATTGTTCAAGGTTCAGGGCTAAACAGCTCACTGCAAGCAGCCTTCAGTTTGTTTGTTTGTTTGTTTCCTTTGTAGCTGGCTTGTGTGGCAAGGAATTCAGAGCCATTTGGTGCAGTCAGGAGAATCAAGGGGCCAAGCCACCCAGGAAGCAAAGTGAGGCGGCTGCCTCAGGCAGCAGGATCCGCAGGGTCAGCAGATCCAGCCTCCAAGGAATGCAGCGCTTGCTCCTGCTCCTGCCGCCTTCCTTGGAGACTGGAGACTGGGAAATGCAATTTACTCCTCACAGAACTACAGTTCCTGGCATTCCTAACAAACTTTGCTTCCCATCATTCTTGGATGGATGGTGTGGGTGTAACTGCATCCATTAAGCCCGTGTTGGACAGCTCAAATGAAGAAGCCCATGATCCATGGCTTTGTGTGGAGACTCAGCAGTCACCTTGAGGTGTTTGTGAAATTGTAACATGCGGAACAGTTCTTTTCAATTGAGAGCTCATTTTCTCTGGCTCCATTTGCTATTGTCAATTGTCAAACAAAAATTAGGTGGATATGGCCCTCCCCAAACAGGCTCCCTTCGACCCACATAGCTTCAAACCACTCAGGCCATGGCTGAGATCCAGTGGGGTGGAGGCTTCCCATTTTGTTGGGAGGGAGAAAAGAAACAATATGAGGCACCAGACTCCACATGCCTTTTCGCTTTTGCAAGAATTATGTCTGCAAAAGCCGCCTTTCCCTCCCCCTCTCTATCAGCTTTAGTGTTGGACGCCTGCAGAGCCCTAAAAAGTCATTTAGCGTGCCTTTCTGCTTAATGTCTGTAAAAGAAAAACAACAGGCCGTGTGTTGCATCCGGTGGCCAGAGGGCTAAAGCATAAATATGTCTCCCTCCCTCCCCAAATGCATGATGGGACACTGAGATGCTCACTTGGCTCGGCTCAGCTGCGGACGCCACTCACCGCCTTCAAAGTTGTCTCCTGCAGAACAGCCCTCCAGGCAAATCTGCAGCGCTGGCCCCCATGGTGGAAAGAGCCAGACCCCTTCTTTGCTTAGGCCCAAAGCATGTCTGCGGGTAACGCAAGGCAAAGAAGCCCCTGCAAATCCATGTAAAAGAGCAAAGGGGGTGTTAGAAGCGTAAGCGACTTTCGTATCTACTGAGGCCTATGAATAAATCATATTCCAGCCACAAGCTGTCCTATTAACGAGCACCTTAGCCACAAGCTGCTCTAACTATGAGTATAAGCAGTCTAGGCCGTTTGTGGTTGCCTAGCTGTTGCAGCTTGTGTGAAAAAGCAACATTATCACTGCTCACAGGGGGGCATGCAACTCTCCCTCCACCAGCTGCTTGCCTCTTTCCCTCGATGCTTCTATTTCTCCTAGCTGGGCCCTGGGATGTTCACACCATGCATTTAAAGCACATTTTCCCCTTCCCAAGAATCCTGGGAGCTGCAGCTTACCCCTCCCAGAGCCAAACTTTCCAGAACCCTTAACAAACTACCATTCCCAAGATCATGTGAGTAGGGAGATGTGCTTTAGATGTGCTCAGCTGTGGAGAGAACAGGCAGCAAAAGGAGCAGAGTCAGCACCCTTTGGGCAGCTGCCGGGGCTTCCAAGCCATGGCTGCATCCGCAGCTGGCACCGGGAGGCTGGGTCTATAAGCCACCTGCCATTTTAATTCCCTACAATGCCCTTGATGTAGAATCGCTCCAGAGCATTGTGGAACATTAAAAGAATAGCCACCATCATTAAAAGAACACCACCTTGAAGCAATGCTATGTCAAAGGCATTGGGAGCCATGAAACTGGCAGGCGGCTTAAAGCCCCCCAGCCAAATGGGATGCTGCTGCAGATCCCACCACCAACAGCCCCCAGGAGGGTCTTCCAGTGTACGGCACTTTGTGCCTCATCCCTGGCACCAGTCTTGTTCTGGGGTGGGTGGGGAGGCCACAAGAAGAAAAGTGGCTGCTTCTAGACATATCCATGTGGATTTTATCTCCAGGGATAAAATCTACTCAGCTGGAACGTGATCTTTGAGCCCCCCCTGGTCTATGAACTGATGCATCTTCTGATGACCTACTTAAGGCTGCAGAGTAAAGGATGGGTATTATCCTCCCAGTTCCTGGGGTGGCCCCCTTGCCCCAGGCAACTCCACTGATCCCTCACAACTTGGCTTGGTTATAAAGGGTTCAAGTCCAGTTTTCCCTTTGCTTCAGCCACAGCCAGACTTTGGCTTGGCTTGTTTTGGTTCCTCCTCTTTCTCCCTTCCCACATGCTCTGTAGTTGTTTGCCATCTCCCTCATCTGCCTGCCTCCATCCTTGTTCCAGCCTTCCTTTGAAGGACTCCTCAGCTGACTTGACTCTGCCCCCGGAGGACCGCTCTGACTGTGCTCAAGGGCTTCACTTCAATTCTGGTCCCATCAGTCTTGCTGCAACTCAAACTTTATCTCTTTGGGTTTTCAGCTACAGGTAGGAACTCAGCACTGAAACTCTTAATGTGCTGTTCATCTGACCCTTGTGCCACAGAAACACACTGAATGCTTGCTGGTCTCTCATACATCTGAATGATGCCATTCATAATAATTCATTTTATTTTGTAGTATCCTTGTAAGTATCCTTGATTAAAAGACTTTCTTTTCTCTGCCCAATAGAAGCCAATCTAAACACACACACAAGATCATTCAGCTCTTGCGAGAAGGATTTGATTCTGCTTTCAAATCGTCTTTTGCATTTTTATTTCTGAAACGGATTTTTGCCTTCCAGCAGCCCTGCGTCTCCCTGTGACAAACAGCCACTCTCCTTTGCTCGGCAGCAAGAAACAAGTCAACGGCATTCATTAATCTGACACGTACTGAGAAAGGTAAATTTGTTCTGAAATTGTTGTCTGTGAAGCCAGTGCATCTCCAGGGCCCTTGTTGCTAACGATCTGAAACCTGCTGCCTAAGCAAAGCCAGAATTGCAGCTTTGCAAGTTCTTTTTTTAAAATAAATGATAGAGCAAGGAGCAACCACAAACAGCTGGTTGAAAAGGACGTCTAACTTGATCCTCTCCAAATCTGCTCTTCAGCACACTCTCAACTTGTTTTCGCTGAAGCAAAAAACAGCCAAGGGCGTTTTCTAAATCTGTGGCAGAAATGACAGGCGATAGCTTCTGCAGAAACCCATCAACCCACGGGATCTAACAATCCTGTTCCTGGGAATGCCAGGCCTTATTGTCAGCTCTGGCTCCATATTAGAGTTTGCCAGGCTCATTCGCCTGGAAGGAAAGGTGCCAGATTTGTAAGCGGAGCTGTTGCCAAATCTTTGGAAATGACTGTGGGATTTTGGAACCCCCACCTGCATGCAGCAGCTTTCCTAGCAGAGCATTCCATAAGTAGTTTTTTTTAAAAAAGGTAAATGATCCCTGGACGCTTAAGTCCAGTCAAAGGCCACTATGGGGTGTGGTGCTCATCTTGCTAAACGGTGTTTCCCAGAAGCAGTATTGCCCGTCTCTCTGCTGCCATCACCCCAAAAGGGCTCCAGTAAGAGGTGGACTTTGGTAATATGGTGCCCTGAGCAAGGCAAAATTTTTGCCCCCCAAACTATTTCTTATTTTCACAATCATTCCTTTTTGGAACAGTTGCTTTTTATGGACCTTCTCAGTAGACATCTGTAAAAATATAGCTGCTAACAACAACTTTTGCACCATCCTCAGTCTTTTAGCTCAGATGCAGCTGCTGCCTCTGGATGCAGACGCCAGGTGTCCCAGTATCTGAAGGAATGCCTCACATGGTACCTGTCTGCCCAAGATCCCAGAGGAAAAGCCTATCTCATTGCCAAGCCTACCCGGACCCCAAGATAATCTTCTGAGGCCCTTCTTTGTGTGCCTCCCATTGGAGGACTGCTCTCCCCAGGGCGGTTTGCCTGGAGCCTTCATTGTACACCTTTAGGTATCAGGCGAACACATTCTCTTTCCATCAGGTCTTGAGCTGATTAACATCTTAAAACACTTTTAGATGTGGTTGTGGGAGGGGATATTGGTTTGTACAGTTTTTTTGTTCTTGTTTTATGCATTTTGTTGTTTTTTTATGTGCTGAGATATATTGTATTTTTATGTGCGCCCTGAGATCTACAGATGAAGGGCGATACACACACACACACACACACACACACACACACACACACACCCCAACCAACCCACCAACCAAGCCTTGGTTGGTGTTTGGGGAGGCCCTGTGTCCTCCTCACAGTCCTCTCTCGGAAGGGGTTTCAGAAGACAGCTCTCTCTTTGGAAATATCCTCTGTTTGAAAGGCTACGTGCTCCACATTAAAGATAAAGAAGCCAACACCTGGACAGCACAACACAAGAAGACAGCACCTGGATCAGGCACATATGGGTGAAATTTTTTTCCTGTTAATTATTTCCCAATTTGCAATTAGCATATACACATTTCAGACAAATCTGTGACCTCTTTTCTTCTTCTGTTTGTTGATGCCACCCAACTGGACTGCCTTGTGGCTGAATGTCCTCAGGGTCTTCCCTGCCTCCAGACTGGGACCTGCAGAAAAGGACAACTAAAATGATCAAACCCTTCCTTTTGTTAAGTGAATAGTTCTGCAAGGCCTGTGAAGTACTATCCCCTTTTGTAATGGAAGCCAGGGCAACATCTTGCCCCAGAAACCAAACAGCTGGAAATCATGCGCAGCCAGAGGAGATCCCAAGGTAGGTGGGGTGTACACACTCTGTGTTTGTGTGTGTGTGTGTGTGTGTGTGTGTGTGTGTGTGTGCATGTGTGTGTAAGAGAACACTAGACTGTCAGTCCTGCAGCTAAGTCTGAAAGGGAAACAAAGGCCTGACGCTAAAAGCATTTTACATCAAATTTGCATCTGCTAATTTATATGGCTTAATGCACACGTTGAAATAATGTGTATAATCTAAACAGAAATAACATGCATCCCATCACGCTGGGGAAGACTGTGTTCCAGGTGACCTGCTCAATCTGACATCTGGGTTCTCTTTATGGGCAGCTTCAAGGCTCTCCCTTCTTATCTTTTATCTTTTATCTCTCTTCAAGGAGAGGACTGTGGCCGGTGTGTGGGCCACCTTTTGCACACTGCAGAACAGGGTAGTACCTGCCCACATTCCTTGCAGGGAACGGCTGGCAGCTTCTCCTGGGTCCTGTCCTGGGGTTCATACATTATGTTTTCAGCTGAACCTTGGCTGTTTCAGCAGCATTGCTCTCTTGGGCTGGGCCTCTCCTCCTCTCCACCCCCCACCCCGCCTCCACCCTGCTTTTGATTTCCACAAAAGTGTGGACAAGCAGTCAATTTAATAACTAACTAATTCCATTAGACATTCTGCAGCAAAACAGAAAGAAAAAAGAAAAAAGAAACCATCACAAGACTTACAGTACTTAAAGATTAATACATCTACAAAGCCCTGAGCTCTAGGATATCTTAGGGACTACTAGATCTCTTCTATCCCAGCTTGACCACTGAGATCATCTCTAGGAGCCTCAGTGGTCATTGAGACTCAATTGACAAACTGAAACCTTCAATGTCATCAGCCCAGTCCTGTGAAATCCTCTTCCCAGAGAGATTTGGCAGGTGCCTTGTACATTAACCTTTACATGTTTGCCATAAAACCTTTCTATCGTCAGACTCTTGCAGACAATTAAGAAAAACATTTTCAATAGTTATTAGCTGCTGCTCTGTAATTTTAAAATGTAGGGTGTGTATTTTTACTGTTATAAAATAATTTTTAAATGACATTGTGATGTACAAGTATTTTTTTTATATAAATAAAGGCATTTATTTGTCATAGCATAACCAAACAAATCCAGGAAAAGTTTCTGTCCCTTGCCCTAAAGGAGCCACAAGACTCAGAACATGACTGCTTGAATCATCGGATAAGGTCAGTGTGCCAGACAAGGACTTAGGTGCAAATCCTCATTTAGCTCTAGAGCGCATTTGGGTGACCTTGGGCCAGTCATACTCTCTCTCTCAGCCTTACCTACCTCACCAGACTGTTTTAGGGATAAAATAGGGGTAAAACCCATGGAAGGAGAACTAGGGGTTATTCAGCATCAGTAGGACAGAATAACCTGCAACGGGGTTATGATGCTACCACATATTATGAACCCCGTGGTATCTCTGAGAAAGGAGGCCTCATCTGGGGAGGAACTTAGGTCAACAGTAGAGCAAGATGTTTTGCATTCAAAAAATCCCTGGTTCAATTCCTGGCAACTCTATTTAAAAAGGATCAAGTGACAGCTGATAGCAAAAGCCTCTGCCAGTCCAAACAGACATAGCTGGGCCAGAGAGACAAAGAGTCTGTCCCAGAGGGTTCGTGTAAAACTGTCCCCCTTAAAAACAAACAAAAAAACTTCACTGTAACCATGTTGCCCTGTAGTAAGACCAGGTGCAATAAAAGACCTTTAATAGCCAGGCAAAAAGGGAATTTCAGCAGCTTCAGCTTGTCCTGCTGGTTTCCCTTGCTGAACTGCCAGGATGCTGGAAGAATCCTGTCCGCATCTGCACTTAGCCAAGTTCACAACCCCTGCGGTGGGCAAGGGGGGGGGGGAAGTGGTACCTGGGGAAGCCTCTCCTCCTGCTGTTGTGACCCATTCTGACCCAGTTCAAAATGCATCAGCTGGTATTAATCCTATGACTTATAGAGTCCAAGCCAAAGCATGTTTACTCAGAACAAATTCCCTCTGTGCTCAATGGGGCTTTCTGTCAAGGAGGGGTGGATAGAAGGGGTTTGGAAAAGGATCTGGCTGAGGGGCCAGATCTTGAGCCACCTCCCTCCCTGTGGACCATTTTGACAGGCACCTGGCATCACCATGACGTCAGGTGATCCAACTTCAGAGGAAAGAGTTGGGAGCGTACAATCCAAGGGCTCCAGGCTCTATCTAGGAGAAGAATCCCCTTACATCTGAGAAAGGGGAAAGGGAAAGTCAAAGACTTGAGAGCACTTTTTTATCAAGCAATTTTTTTAAAAAAATCAATGTCTCCAACTGATTAATCAATTCAGCATAGGAAGACAACATATAAGAATGAATTGTAAAGGTAAAGGGACCCCTGACAATTAGGTCCAGTCGTGACCGACTCTGGGGTTGCGGTGCTTATTTTGCTTTATTGGCCGAGGAAGTCGACATACAGCTTCTGGGTCATGTGGCCAGCAGGACTATGCCGCTTCTGGCGAACTAGAGCAGTGCATGGAAATGCCATTTACCTTCCCACCGGAGCGGTACCTACTTGCACTTTGATGTGCTTTCAAACTGCTAGGTTGGCAAGAGCAGGGACCGAGCAACAGGAGCTCACCCCGTCACAGGGATTCGAACTGCCAACCTTCTGATCGGCAAGTCCTAGGCTCTGTGGTTTAACCCACAGTACCACCCGCGTCCCTAGGATGAATGAATTGTAGTTACATCTTATTGTTTCTAACATTAATATTCTTCTCTTCAGTAGTCAATCAGCATCCCTAGCATGGCTGGGCTAAATTCATTTCCCTCGAGAGCCAGTGTGGTGTAGTGGTTAAGAGCGGTAGTCTCGTAATCTGGGGAACCGGGTTCACGTCTCCGCTCCTCCACCTGCAGCTGCTGGGTGACCTTGGGCCAGTCCCACTTCTTTGAAGTCTCTCAGCCCCACTCACCTCACAGAGTGTTTGTTGTGGGGGAGGAAGGGAAAGGAGAATGTTAGCCGCTTTGAGACTCCTTAAAGGGAGTGAAAGGCGGGATATCAAATCCAAACTCTTCTTCTTCTTAACATGGAATGTCCTTGTCATCTGGGATCTACCCTCTTCTGCACTCTGCGGGCCAAAGGACCCTCGACATAAAATGCCTCTTTGCATCTGACCTGCTGTATTTTTTTTATATAAAGAAAGCATTTAATCATATCAGGTAGGAGTCTAATAATTAATGAGAAAAAGAGCATGGAATGGGGGGAATTTAACCCTCACCAGCTGACCTCCTGAGCAAAATCCCTCTTTTGAAGCCACTACAGTGGTACCTCAGGTTACCAGCACCTTGGGTTACAAACACTTCAGGTTACAAACTCCGCTAACCCAGAAGTAGTACCTCGGGTTGAGAACTTTATCTCAAGATGAGAACAGAAATCGTGCAGTGGCAGCGGGAGGCCCTGTTAACTAAAGTGGTACCTCAGTTTAAGAATAGTTTCAGGTTAAGAACAGACCTCCGGAATGAATTAAGTTCGTAACCAGAGGTACCACTGTACTTACTTTGGGGATGTGGGGAAAATGCCTCCCTGAAGCCAAAGCAAATCCCAGGCTTCAGATGAGGCATCCGCTCCCCCCCCCCCCCCCCGCCTTCAGGAGGCGACAATAGCTTAAATCCTTCTCCACACCTACTTTGATCCCATTAATTATCACCTACCCCACAGCTGATGCTTTTTTCATTTTGTTTTAAGCCTGCAGGTTAGATGCCAAAATGCCTTTAAACTTCCAGGTGCCCTTTGGCCCTGAAGTGGTTCACTCCAGAAAAAGAGGTCTGCCCTCTTATCTGCTGTTTGTGAGAAAGGAGCCTCAGCCATCAGCTGTCACTGGATCAAAAGCAGGTTGCAGCGGCAGGGCAAAGTGCACACAGACACAGCCATGGGTCCTGACCCCGTTTTGGTAGGTCTCATTTCCTCTGCGTCTTCGCAGACTGGAGGCGCCTGCCCTTCTGTCACACATTGACAATGCTAGGGCAGCTCAGCTGGTCGCTCAGGCCCTGCTGTAAGGAGTGTGATTGAACCAAGTTCTAATTCCACCAGAGGTCAGCATGTTTCACCCAATCGGAGTTTCGATCAGCTGTGAAGTCTGAAGGCCCCTTGTTGACTTGGTGATAAGGCAAGTTATTGATCCTTCCTCAGGCACACAGGCACCTTTATTAGGGCTGCAATAGGGGCTTGTTTTGTGCCAGGAACTAATATTGACCCATGCAAGATGCTGTGTTTATCTACTCTCCTGTGTGCAAAAGCAGCAGACTTCTTTTTGTTGCAGATATGTAGCAGTTTTTAAGAAACAGTCTCAGATACAATAACTTACAATAAAGTTCAGTAAAGCTCAGCAAAGTTCATAAGCCTCTTCCAAAATTAAGAGGTCTTTGTTTCTTTCAGAGCAGTCCTCCCTCAGGATGCAAAGACAATGGATGTAATTTCCTTTCTCCCTTCATGCAGGAGATAAACTGTCAATAGAAATTCTCCCCACCGCTCCTGCTGGCTAGGTGGGGGGTTAGTTCTTGCTTTTTATCAATGGGTTACTTAACCAAAGGCAATCTTCAACCGTTACAGTTTAGCAATCTCTTTGCTTTGATGTATCTATGGATCGGAAAAGGCAGACTTCCTTTTTGTACCTTTTCCCGTGACGGAATTCATAAAGTTCTTAAGCCCAATTAAGCTTTTTAGTCCTACTCACGAGTAGTTGTTTTTTGAATCCAATTTGCAGGAAGAAATCAGCGCTCTCCGATAATGGCGATGCGGCTTCGCTCCACGGACTGGGTGACAGCTCTCAGTGCCGCGCTCCCCCCGCGCCATTCCGAAGCCTTTAAAAAGGCTCCTTCGCGGTTTGGGGAGACCCCTAAGGCACCCGCCGAGCCTCCTTGTTCGCAGGCTTCACTGCCTGCGATTTCTGAGGGTCCCCACTTTGCCGTAGCGGCCGGACCCAAACCCGCGGAGCAGACTTCTCTCGGAGCACTGGGAGAAGTCCGCCATTAATCGCTGGCGCCGACCAGAAGTTGGAATTAAGGCTTTTCCCTTCCTATTAAGAAGAATTAGGGGGGGGGGACTATAAAAAGTATCTTTTTTTGTAAAAGACTCTGTAACTAAGCTGAGAACTTCCCCCCCAGAGGAGACTTTGTTACTGTTGAACAACTAAACTACTAGAAGCCCAGCCAGTGGAAATTTCCTATTGAAAACAAACTGCCAAGTGTGGGACTGACCTTGACTGGGCATGATAGTGGCATGGCAGATGGCAAAGAAAAGATAGAATCACTTCAGGAGAAAAGCCTAAGATCCGGTAAACATTACAGAAGGGCCTCATTGTCAGGAGCAGCTGCAGCCTCACAAAAAAAATCCAAAGCTATGTCCTCAGAAGATGTTTTAGCCAAAGCACTGGAAAAAATAAATCAATCTCTGGAACTCCTTACAAAGCAAGGGAATGATACAAGTAAACAAGTTGCAGAGATAAATAAAAATGTAGCTGAGATCTCAGCAAAACTTGATTTGAATACTTCAAGTATAAAAGAATTGGGGACACAAGTTAACGCAAATGCTCAAAATATAGAGAAACTTTTAGAGGAATCAGCAACTACTAAGAAAATTGCCGAGGAGGCAAAGGAGCTTGCAACTGCAACACAAGAGAGAATACCACCGGTTGTTAAGAAACTGGCGGAATTTGATTTGTCCTTTGCTATGTTGGATCTACAAAGGAAAGAACGCAATCTGAGACTGAGACTTGTACCAAAAAAAGAACAGGATAATTTGGTGGACTTCCTTACTAAAGAATTCCGTGACTTCTGGCAAGAGGGTTTAGAAGAGGATGAAGTAAAGATTGTGAGTGCATTTAGACTTGGAATAAGACAAAAAAGGAACAAGGCAAGAGACTGCCTGATTACTTTGAGATCAAAGGAAGAAAGAGACAAAATTTTGAATTTGCACTATCAAAGAACACTGGAAATTGAAGATTCTTTTGTGGAGATTTATAAAGATATCCCTAAGCTTATCTTAGATGCAAGAGGTGACTATAGAGAGTTAGTTGTACTATTGAAGAAAAGCAGAATCTTCTTTAGATGGGAATTTCCTCAAGGTCTGTCTTTTAAATACAGGGGGAAAAAAATAAGAATTAAGACACTGAGCGACAAAGACAAGTTTTTGAGAGATCACGAAGAAGATCTTGTGAAGGAGGCGGAAGCTGGAGAGGAACCATCACCATCAGGAAAAGGAATCCTGGGCTTAGCAAATTTATCATTTGGATTGCAGCTACCAACAGAAGAGGAACAACAATTAGGAGCTGTTGGAGGAGTAAGTAAATAATCCCATCATGGCTTTGCGACTTCTGAGCTGGAATTGTAATGGTTTGAACATTCCTTGAAAGAGAAAGAATGTATTTCATATACTAAATAAACAACAATTGGACTTAATTTGTTTACAAGAGACACATGTGATGAGAACTCATAGAAGATTACTCATTAACAAAAAATTAGGACAAGAATTTGTCTCATCTGATAGAGTGAAAAAAAGAGGAGTTGTTATATATGTAAAAGACAAATTGATGCCGAAATTGATTTTTAAAGATGAACAAGGAAGATATTTGGCAATTGAAATTCAAATTCAAGGACAGAATTTTTTGATTGTAGGGGTGTATGCACCGAATGAAGGTAAATTTGAATTCTTCAAGAAGTTGCATGAGATCTTATTGGACTTGTTAGAATGGAATGTAATTTTGATGGGAGATATGAATGGAGTTGTTTCCACAAACATGGACAAAGCGCAAAGACAAGTATTATCGAAGGGTGGAAGACTTCCAAAAACCTTTTTCGAACTGACTGACAATATGGATTTGGTTGACATTTGGAGAACAAAGAATCCCCTTGAAAGAGAGGGAACCTTCTTTTCTGAAGCCAAAATGACCTGGACTAGAATTGACCAAATATGGGTTACTAGAGGACTGGCACCAAAGATAAAAAAGTGGAAATCTGCCCAAAAACATGCTCTGACCATAACGCTGTGAAGATGGAAATGAACCAAACAACAGCTGGCACCTTTAGATGGAGAATGAATGACACCCTATTCAGAGACAAAGAATTCTGTAAAAAGGCCCAAAAAATATTGAGAGATTATTTTGAAATTAACCTGAAGACCAATGTTGAAAAAAGAGTAATCTGGGACGCAAGCAAAGCTGTTATGAGAGGGTTCTTGATACAACAAAATGCAATAAAAAAGAGAAGCCAGAATGCGATAAAGGATAAGATTTTGGAAAAGATAAAAGAAGGAGAAAAGAAATTAAGATCAAAACCAAAGTCTCAGGAGATCTTGAGAGAAATTAAATTATATCAGGTCCAGTATATGGAATTGATGAATCAAGAAATAGAATGGAAAATTAAACAAATGAGACAGAAGACCTTTGAATCTGCTGATAAATGTGGTAAATTTCTGGCTTGGCAATTGAAGAAGAGACAAAAATTGAATACAGTGACAAATTTGGAAGTGGATGGAAAGAACATCTATAATCCAATTGAAATTAGAAGATGCTTCCAGAGATACTTCAAACAATTGTATGCACAAGGGCCACAAAAAGACTCCGATATAGAACAATTTTTGGAGAAAAATGGATTGAAGGAAATTTCGAGTGAGGGTAAAGTACTTTTGAATCAGAAAATAACAGAACAAGAAATAGAGAGTGCCATTCAAAGTATGCAACTGGGCAAATCTCCGGGGCCTGATGGACTGACTTCCAAATACTATAAAGCTTTAAAGGAATGGATACTACAACCTTTAAAGGAAGTCTGTAACAAGATCCTAGAGGGGGAAAAGGCACCTGATACGTGGAAAGAGGCCTACATCACGCTTATACCGAAGACAGAGACTGAGAAGACCCAACTTAAGAACTACCGCCCAATTTCTCTACTAAACGTGGATTACAAAATCTTTGCTGACATTCTAGCTAGAAGATTGAAAAAGGTATTGATGGGGGAGATTCATAGGGATCAAGCAGGCTTTCTCCCGAGAAGACATTTATCAGATAATGTAAGGAATATTATAGACATTTTGGAGATGTTAGAAGTTAATATAAATACAAAAGCTGTTCTGATATTTGTGGACGTGGAGAAAGCCTTTGACAATATTTCTTGGACCTTTATGAAGAAGAATCTCCATGGTATGGGGGTAGGCCAAGGGTTTGAAAACGGTATAGGCGCAATATATTCTGAACAAAAGGCTAAGCTTATAGTGAACAATGTGATTACGGAAGAACTCAGAATTGAGAAAGGGACACGTCAGGGGTGCCCAATCTCCCCGTTGCTTTTTATCTCGGTCCTGGAGGTTTTGTTAAATATAATAAGAAAGGACCAGTTGGTTAAAGGGGTTCAGGTCGGAGCAAAACAATATAAATTGAGGGCTTTTGCAGATGATTTGGTACTTACATTACAAGAGCCAGAATCTAGTACTAAAAGAGTTTTGGAACTGATGCAAGAATTTGGTCAACTGGCAGGGTTTAAATTAAACAAGTTAAAAACTAAGTTATTAGAGAAAAAATTAACAGACATCGAGAAAGAGAAGTTTCAGAATGAGACAGGCTTAACTGTGGTTAAGAGTGTAAAATATTTGGGGATCAACATGACAGCTAGAAATATGAACTTATTTAAAGATAACTATGAGAAATGTTGGAAACAAGTGAAAAAAGACTTAGAAATCTGGTCAAACTTAAAGCTTTCCTTGTCTGGTCGAATAGCTGTTATAAAGATGAATGTATTGCCTAAAATGTTGTTTTTGTTTCAAACTTTGCAAATTGTGGACAAGATGGACTGTTTTAAGGGTTGGCAGCAAGACATTTATAAATTTATCTGGCAGGGCAAAAAACCCAGGATAAAATTTAAGATTTTAACTGATGCAAAGGAAAGAGGGGGATTTGCCCTGCCGGATTTGAAACTTTATTATGAATCAGCAGCTTTTTGCTGGTTAAAAGACTGGCTGCTTCTCGAGAACACAGACATTTTGGACTTGGAAGGATTTAACAATTCTTTTGGGTGGCATGCATATTTGTGGTATGACAAGGTTAAGGTGCATAAAGGCTTTAAAAACCATATTGTCAGGAAAGCATTATATAATGTTTGGATGAAATATAAATATTTGCTGGAGAATAAAACTCCAAGGTGGTTGTCACCAATGGAGGCAAAAACTTCGAAAAAACTTAATATGGAGGCTAACTGGCCAAAATATTGTGAAATCCTAGAACAGGAGGGTGATAAATGGAAGTTGCAGAGTTTTGAGAATCTAAAAGATAAAGTCTGAGATTGGCTTCATTATTATCAGATATTGGAGATCTATAAACTGGACAGGAAAATGGGCTTTCAGGTGGAAAAATCAAAACTGGAAACAGAGTTGCTAGAACCCAATACTAAGAATTTGTCAAAAATGTATAACTTGCTGTTGAAGTGGAATACGCAGGATGAAACAGTGAAATCAGTTATGATTAAGTGGGCTCAAGATATTGGTCATAATATTTTGTTTGCTGACTGGGAAAGGTTGTGGACCACCGGCATGAAATTCACGGCGTGTAACGCCTTGAGAGAGAATATTATGAAAATGATCTATAGGAGGTACATGACCCCAGTCAAGCTTGCAAAAATTTACCACTTACCAGATAACAAATGTTGGAAATGTAAAGAAAATGAAGGCACATTCTTTCACCTCTGGTGGACATGCCCAAGGATTAAGGCTTTCTGGGAAATGATATATAATGAAATGAAAAAGGTATTTAAATATACTTTCCTGAAGAAACCAGAAGCCTTTCTCCTGGGTATGGTAAGCCACGTGGTGTCAAAGAAGGACAGAACAGCAGCAAGGATCCTTATCGCAAAGTATTGGAAGACACCAGATCTACCCACTCTGGAAGAATGGCAGATGAAGATGACGGAATATATGGGACTGGCAGAGATGACGGGCAGAATCCGAGATCAGGACAAAGAGACAGTGGAAGAAGATTGGAAGAAGTTTAAAGACTATCTTAATAAATACCATAAAATTAATGAAGGCTAAAAAGATATGGGTTTAAAAATTAGTGGTTTACAGGGGAATTGATTTAGGGAAAAAGAACAGAATTAATAAAAATTATGGGAAATGTGGGAATGGATTTGCTGATAAGATAAATGAGATTAGAATACAGAAGGGGGAGGTGTGAGGAGGTCGATGAAATTAGGATTAGAAATTATGGTTTGAACTTATACCTGTTTTTTATTTGGCGGTTTGTTTGTTTATGTTTTTACTGTTTTTTGTGTCTATATGTGTTGTGTTTTTTTTTTTAAAAAAACTTCAATAAATATCTTTAAAAAAAAAAAAAAAAAAAAGCAGCAGACTTCTTGTTCTAAACAGGGGAGGCACCAACACTATGCATCACCTTTATGTGCCAACGAGGGAGAACTGCAAAGCCCAAGAAGCAAGTGAGTTGGATTTTATTGCCAATCCATGCTTGAGGCGCAAAACATGGAAGACAGTCCAATGGGATCACCGGAAGACAGTCCAATGGGATTTTGGTGCCTGGGGCAGAAGCGATAAATGGCACCTACACACACACCGATTAATAAGAGGCTTGATCCCCATCATCCACTAGGAAAGTCTCCTGTCCAAGCCCTGCTAGATGTCCTGATGTGTCATCTAATGTTTTTGGGGGGTTTTGAAAAAAGAAGTATGTGGTTTTTGCACACAGTGGCAGGAGGGAGCAGTGAGAGGACAGGGGCTGCTTAATCCAGGGTTAGCCAATGTGGTCCCCATCATCCCTGAGCACTGGCCATGCTGGTTAGGGCTGGTGATGGGAAGTGTAGTCCTCAAGTCTACCCTGAATAATTAGTCCTTTCCCAGGCAGCCATGGTTTCCCAATTAAGGCCGCCTCCCTACCTGCTCTTCCTCTCCCATGGCTACAGATGCATACCAGCATTGGGAACCCCATGGAAGAAAAGCAGCTGGGGGACAGTTCTGAATGAAGATACAACTGGCAGGGAAAGGGACAGATAGCCGTATCCTCCCCACAACTACCCCACCAAAAATTATAGCCTCCTAGGGCTGCTTTTCATTTGTCACAGTCAGAGATTCATTATACTCCTTTACATGTAATGCCTCTTGGTCAGTGCCATAAGCTATAGTTTAGTGCCAAGCCCCCCCCCCCCAAATTTAAAGGGGTAAAAACTGGATGTACATGTGGGCTCCTATGATGTAAGTAATGGGCCCCGCCTGCTCACCTGCTCCCTAAAATATCAATGGTTTCAGTTCAACAATTACTTTGATAAAATACATATTTTGTTATGTGCAAGTGGCTTTAGATACCTACAGTGGTACCTCAGGTTACATATGCTTCAGGTTACAGATGCTTCAGGTTACAGACTCCACTAACCCAGAAATAGTACCTTGGGCTAAGAACTTTGCTTCAGGAGAAGGGGAGTGAAGACTGCTAACAGAAGGGACCTCTGCGAAAGAAGACGACGGGTTGGAGCAACAGGAATATTTTACGAAGAAGATACATCAAAGGCTGGGTATGTCGGCAACGGGACTGGATGGGGGGGGGACATTTTTTTCTTTTCTTCTATGTGATTAACCAAGAACCCCTCCTCGTTAGAACCGTCGGTTAACTGGCCCAAGCAGGATGATTAAGGACTGTGTGGAAATGAATTTTAACCAAAAGTATGCTTTATGGAGATTGAGTAAAGAACAAGAGCTTTTGGAATGGCGCAGCAAAAAATACATAGTTGCCATCTTGGCAGGTTTTGCCGATTTATAACCAGGAGGAGGAATCAATTTGTTTTCAGACTGCTTTCCTGGTGAATCTCCTCAGAGGTTGAGAAAGGCGACAGATTTGTGAAGATTAACGACGCTAAGACTGTTTTGATTTATGGAAGTGATGTTATACGGAAAACGTCTGGATATGGCTCTTGGATAAAAAAAAATCCACACAGGATTACAAACTGTTTTAACCCGCTTGTGGAGACTATCAGAGGTCACAAAGAGAAAGGAAAAATATATGAAAATAATAAGAGGAGATGTGGAAAAACAATAAGAAAGGACTGGATAGTACTGTGAACATCATATGGTCAGATTTGTGGACATTAAAGCAGTAATAAGAAGCAAGAAGATGATTGGATCCCCTTCGGAACTTGAAATATGGGTACCCCCAACAAAAATTTAAAATTCGGCTTTGTAATTTGTAATTTATGTAATTTGGTTTGATTTGATGTGATTGGTCGGTTAATAAAAATTATTATTTTTTAAAAAAGAACTTTGCTTCAGGATAAGAACAGAAATCGTGCAGCAGCGGCACGGCGGCAGCGGGAGGCCCCATTAGCTAAAGTGGTACCTCAGGTTAAGAACAGTTTCAGGTTAAGAACGGACCTCCGGAACGAATTAAGTTCTTAACCTGAGGTACCACTGTATTAGGGCCATAAATCACCATAAAGCATATATTCAACACAAAAAAACAGCAACAATTTGTTGTTGACAAAGGACAGCTGGACATATAAAGGGCCCCATTACCTTCAGGAGCTGAGGGCCTCATCAAACCTCAATCCGGCCCTGTTCTTGGTCCATACTCTGTGGCCATACTCTAACATACCTGGGCTGCCCTGCAGATAGAAAGAAATCCATATGGAGAAGAGCCCACTCCAGGTGGGAAACCTCAAAACCTCTGAGCTGGAGTATTTGTTTGTGTTTTCTTTTCTTTCTTTTAGAATATCCCCAAACTGCAAGCAGTACTGCAGTCATTCCCAGCACAGTGCTATTGAAAGACAGAAAAGGTCACAAGGCAAGCTGGCTGCAGTTAACTCAGAAGTATTTGCAGAAAATGGGCAAAAAAGAAGCAACCTCATAAACAGAGGAGTTGGAATCAGAGTCAGTTCCCTGGGGAAGGGGATGTGAATGATCTCTGATCCCACATGTCATGAAGTCAAGATGCTAGGCCTGCCTTTGAAGTGACAAGTGAGAAAGAACTGCCAGCTTCCTTCAGCAGCTGATTGCAAAGATATCACCCACCTTCAGCCTGCAAGGATGCTCAACATGCTCTTAGACATGCAAGGTCTGAGTCTGGTTAGTGCCTGGAAGGAAGACCACCTTGGAAGCCCAATTCGCATTACCTTGGGTTCCACAGTGAAGGAAAGTTGGGGTGTAAGTGGAAGAGAATTATGAGAGCCACCAGAGCAAATGAAATCTCACACTTGGAGGAGCCAGCAAACTGCAAATACCCTCCATGCCATAATCTCACAATGTAGACCCCACAACACAACATGGGGTAGTGTACATTGCAGTTCTCACTACTCTTACTGCAGCTTTTAAAGGACGTTAGGTCTACTCTTAGCCTCAATGGAACCTCCCTGTATAGGAACAGTTTACCTTAGAACACCAGACACTGGTTTTCACACAGTGGGGGAGGAATCAGGCAGGGGCTGCCTGTTGTCAGATACATCATGCTGGGCAAGATGGACCTTGACCTGGTCCAACAGGGCAATTTTTCATGTTTTTCATATGTTGTTGTAAGATCTTCAAAGCCTGCTGTGCAGAGGAGAGCTCCAGGAATGATTCAAGCGCAAGAATGCAAACTGTGCAGAGTGAAATTGGATGAGCTCCAGAGAAGGAAGTAAACTGGGCTCTCTAGGGAAAGCTCCTTAGGGATGCAATCCAAGGTCCAGGGAAACAGACAGCACTTACTGCAAAGGAAATGCGTTTACAGTCAGCTTGCCTGTGTGGGAGTCAGAACCAGGATCTAATCAAACAAGTTGCCTTTAAAAATGAGGAACTGTCCTTTTTCAATGGTTGCAGACTGCCCAGGGTGGTGTGTGTGTGTGTGTGTGTGTGTGTGTTGAGATCAAAACATAGATGCCTTTTTAACAGAGATGTTTGCTTATACCACATTCCAGTGCAATGTGAGTGATCAGGTATAACTGGAATTTTCTAGTCTGGGATGGAGGTATTTCCTGCAGTCAAACACCCCCAGAACTTCTCGAAAGCCTCTTATCCTCAGTTGCAACCAGGAAGGCTTCCCATCCCCAAGTGCTCTTGGCAGCTGGGCAGTGCTTTAATTATGGGGAGAAAGATAGCGAGTCCTTTAGAAAACCCAGGAGCCCCATTTCTGACTCCTCCCAGGTTTAGTCAAGTCATGTTTTCCTTGTAGTCTTCTAGAAGCTGGACCTGGGAGGGGCCGTCTTCTGAGTACGCCCCCTGAAATTCCAGCCCTCAGCATGGGTGGATTCAGATAGTCAACAAAGCCAAGCAGAGGTGATCAGACTGAACTCAAGCAGGCAGTAGCCACAGAGAACATTGAGCATGGATCAAACAGAAGCCCAAACGACATCTAGTGCACAGAGTGGTGCCTCATTTGGCAGTACAATACAGTGGTACCTCGAGTTACAGATGCTTCAGGTTACAGACGCTTCAGGTTACAGACTCCACTAACCCAGAAATAGTACCTCGGGTTAAGAACTTTGCTTCAGGATGAGAACAGAAATCGCACAGTGGCAGCGGGAGGCCCCATTAGTTAAAGTGGTGTCTCAGGTTAAGAACGGACCTCTGGAAAGAATTAAGTTCTTAACCCAAGGTACCACTGTGTGTGCAACCCAATCCTATGGGTGTGTACAGTCTTCTGATGCTAAGTGTCACTGAGTCCAATTGAGCTTATTCCTAAGAAACCCTGGATAGGATTGCAGCCTTAATCCTTGACAGACTCTGCTCCCCTTCCCATGCTCATTCATGCCACTCTAGCATCCCCCCCCCCCGAATTCAGGGCCTTTCAGCACATGGTTGTCACTGTCCTGAGACAATCTGCAGTGCCCTCCAGTTACGGCTGTGAACTAAGCAGAGGGAGCCCGGTGGATGTTGTTGTGGAAGAACTCGGTGCTGATCAGGGTGGATGTGCCTCATTGCCGCAGGGGAGCAGACGGAGCCCCTTGCAGTGCTGTGTGTCCTGACCAAGAGGGTCTTGGCTTGCAGCAAGTGCAAGGCCAGCCGGGGCATCAGGCTCACGCAATCAAGTGATCCATGGCATGGGTGGGTGGGCAATGCTTTTCGGTCCAAGGGCCACATTCTCCTGTAGGCCAACTTTTTTTGGCCTACAAAGGCTAAGAATCTCCAACCCCTTTGCCTGAGGTTCAGCATCTCTGCCAAGAATGCATCCTCTACAGTGTGATGGGCACGGAGCAGCCATAACTTAGGAATGCTCACCTCACTAACAAAATGGGTTTAGTCTATTTTTATGATGGGGCTGATGCTGGTTGCAAGCCACATTGGGCACCATACGGTGGGAAGGGAGGTCATAAATTAAACACTGAGTGATCTGTCAGTTAATCACAACTGTCCCACTCAGACCTTCTGCTGGGCAAGGGGAGTTGGCCAACTCAGGCTGCAGATTTTGAAGGCCCAGAAGAGTAGCAGACTGAGGTGACCCAACTGTGCGATTATTCCATGGAGAAGTTCTCCTGCACAAGCTTCACTGAAATAAGCCACTATGCTCTTGCGCAGCTTGCACTGGTTTCAACAGGACTTGCCTGGAGGAACTTTTCCAGGCCCTGTGAGTGCAGGCAAGATCAGTTAGGATTTCCCATCTCAGGCATCAGAATGTCTTGTTATCCTTGTCCTTTTCATCTAAACATGGACAGGTCACTATTTGTTCTGTGGTATATTCCCTATGAGGCACCAGAGGGCTGAGGAATCCCAAATCAGAACCTGGACATCTAGGGATTGGGTGCTTCGTACATTGCTAAGCATCTGAAGGCACCTGAAGCAACCATCTTACTACAACCAAGTGGGTCTAGGTCTGGTCTGGGTCTGGATGAGAGACCACATGAACTGCCTTGAGAAGACAGAAGAAAGGTAGAGTATAAAGGGGCTAAACATACCTGCAAACCTGCCACTCTTCTGGTTATTGCTATTATTTTCAGAAAGCTCTTCTTCATTGTCAGCCCCCACTGGAGCTGAGTGACTCACACTCTGCAAAGGCAAGATGAATGGTGGAGCCTCACACATGTGGCAGTGATTAAAGAAAGCTGGTTTTAAATTACTCTCTCTGCTGCAGCTGGCTAAAACGGGGAGGAGGTGGGAAAGCGGAGAGGGGAGCCCCAGCATCTTCAAGGCCTCATGGAAAAGCCCCATTCCACTTCCTGCCTGCCCTGGAGAGATTTTTGGCCAGGAGGAGGGCCATAATTCACTGGCTTGTTAAAGGGTGGGGGATGGGACAGCAACAGAAAACTTGTAAGCTGGAGAATAAAAACTCCTGCTGCGGTTTCTACCAGGAGCTGAATAGCAACAGAGAAATGTGATAGTAAAGAAGAAGAAAGGTGGTAGTGGGGGACATGAGCAGAGCTGCAGCAGGCTCTCTCCGGATGCAAAAATCAGTCACCTTCAAGTAAAGACAACAGTAAGGAGGCAACCCTATCAAACCCATGCTAAGTGATGACCAACTAAGGAGGCAAGAGAGAGGCTGAGGGAGCAACATTCTCAATCATTGGAAAGGTTAAACTGCAGGCATGATGGGAAGGCCAATTCCCATTTACCCATCCTGTGTCTCCAGGGTAAGAAGTGGAGGGAGATGCCAGCTGCACTTGCCTCAGTGTAAGTGTGCAATGAACCAACAAGGAACCAGTGGGCAAAAGAAATGCTGAGTTCCGGGTTTGCGCCATTGTCTCTGTGCCTGAGAACCACTATCTGGAAGTGGGTGTAGGTAGCAGCCGCCACCCAGAGGGTGCAAGGGTTTCACTTCACAATTATCCTTTAAACTGTCCTCAGGCCTGGGCCAAAATATCGTGCTGCCTGGGAGGAATGACGAGATTCTTCTTTACTATCACATTGTCTCTGTGCCTGAGAACCACTATCTGGAAGTGGGTGTAGGTAGCAGCCGCCACCCAGAGGGTGCAAGGGTTTCACTCCACAATTATCCTTTAAACTGTCCTCAGGCCTGGGCCAAAATATCGTGCTGCCTGGGAGGAATGACGAGATCTCTCATTTTCAGGCACAGAAGTGGATAGGAATGGCAGCCCAGTCTTACTTCAACCCCGGCCCTGGGGTCGTGCCCTGCCCTGCACCTGAGGGTATGAGTCTGGCTTAAGGGATGGCACACACAGCTCTGCCCCCCAACATTGGGAATGGGCGGGGAGGACTCAGGAGGAATAGCCAGAGGCTGCCACTGCCTGATGCAGATGCCTCATTCTGCTGGCTCTGTTTTGCCCCCAAACTACAGTGGTGCCCCGCAAGACGAACGCCTCGCAAGACGAAAAACCCGCTAGACGAAAGGGTTTTTCTGTTTTGGAGGCGCTTCGCAAAACGAATTTCCCTATGGGGTTGCTTCACAAGACGAAAAAATCTTGCGTCCCCCAGCGGTTTTTTTTTTTGTTTTTTTGCCCTTTTCCTAAGCCGCTAAGCCGCTTATCAGCTGTTCCGCTGATAAGCCGCTTAACAGCTGATCGCTGGAAGCCGCTTGACAGCTCTAGCACTAATCCGCTAAGCTGTCAATGGGCTTGCTTCGCAAGACGAAAAAACCGCTAGACGAAGAGAATCGCGGAACGGATTAATTTCGCCTAGCGAGGCACCACTGTAAAGCCTTTCCTACAGATATAGACAGAAGTGATTACAACCACCCTCAAAGTTTCCAGAATGTTGCCCCTCTATTATGATCTCTCTCGTAAGCATTCATCCTCGGGGCAAATGTTTTATGCAATGGAGGGAATGTCAGCTTTGTTTTGTTACCTCCTAACTTTTCTAGCTGCCATGACTGTAATACACATATCTGCAAACATTTTATACACAAGTACAGGTGTGTCTTTGCAGTGAATCTATCACCCCTATTCCCCCCAAAACCAACCTACAATCAGAGTGAGATCTAACATGTGCACACTTCGAAACACATTAACATTTCCTCCTCCCCCCCCCATCTCCTGTGAATGAAAGACTGAATCCAAGAGTCTGAGTTCCCTTTCCCTAACTACTCTGCTCAGGCCAAATCAATCAATGCTAAACTGTAGGATCAGAGGATGCATGGACAGTGGTGTTTTTTAAAATTGCATGTTTGTGTGTGTGACCGCCCAGATAGACTGGATCAGGGGTCGGCAACCCAAGGCCCATGGGCCACGGGGTTTAACCACCCCATGAGCTGCCTCCAAACCGAGCCATGCGCTTGGCGAGTTCCCACGCACTGTGCTAAATTGGCGTGGTGTGGTGACTTGCTTCCGTGTCACCAGAAATCACATCTGCACAGACGCAGATGCTGGAAATGGCAGGTGCATGCGCCCATGTGCGATCCAGCCCATGGAGAGATCTCTGCTGGAGTGAACCGGCCCAGGCGAGGTAAACCTTGCTGACCCCTGGACTGGATTGTCCTGGTTGGTAAGACACCCACTGCTCTAAAGCCCCTCTAATCCGGAGGTAAGTCAAAGATCCTAAGGCTGCCCACTGACTTCTAGGGTTTCACTGACTTTCGAGTCAATTTGCTTACGCACACAAACTGGGATGTGAGCTCCATTGAGCACAGTGGGACGTCCTTCTAGGTAAACAGACCCAGGACTGGGTTGCACATTCTTTTAAAACCAACTGGGAGTAAACATGAGCTGCAGGCCTTAGGGCAGGGATGGGGAACCCGACACCCTCCAGATGTTGTTGCTGCCCTTCCAGCATCCCAGACCACTGGGCTAGGGCTGGCGGGGTGGACTGGTGGGATGGAGTCCTTCGACAGCTGGAGGGCTACAGGCTCCTCTATTCTGCCTTATGGCCTTTCATGGCGTTCAGTGGGGCTTCCGCCATTGGACTGCAACCATACTCCTGCATAATCAATAGCTTCATCAGGCCAGGCAAGAACCACAATATCCCAACATGACTGATTGACTCTCCTAACAGTAAACCCAACTTGTCTCCAAGCTTTGCACTCTGTTCACAACAGCCAACAGGTGAGAGGAGCCACAGGTGAGAGCGGAGTGCAGGGTGAGGACCAAAGGTGGACAAACAACCCCGGAAGGAACATGACACGTCCCCCACCAGAGGTACCCCCCATACACCCCACACATCCTGCTATGTATATACCATGAATTAAATCATATGACTTCTCCCCAAATCCTGGGCATGACAGTTTGTGAAATGTGTTGGGACTTGTAGCTCCATGAGGAGCAAATGAGATCTCCTAGGATTTTGGGGCATAGCCATGTGCTTTAAATGCATGGTCTTCAGTTGCGCCCAACATCTGCTGCCTGAGGCGGTGGCTGTGGACCCCGTCCGGCTGCAGGATCCTGTGCCCTCACTGCAACTGGCCTGATAGCGAGGGATGCAGCTCAGCCCCGCCTAAGCGGGGGTGCTATTGGAGTATCGCATTCAGGTGCGCCCTTGGGAACCTGTGCCCCTCTAGACTGGGGCAGGGGGAAATCTCTGGGCCACTTTTCTGCCCCCTGCCCTCTCCCCTTATCCCACGACCTCCCCCCCCCCCCGGATGCCGAAACCTGCCGTGGCCGCAGGTGGCCGGCCAGGGGCCCGAGTGGCGTCTTCCTCCTGGGGGCCACAGAGATGCCGCCCCCTGCAGTCCTCTCTGAGGCGCCCGCTTGCCGGGCTGGGTGGCTCCGAGGGCCTCGGGCGAGGCGAGGAAGGCGGGCCCAAGGAGGCCGCCCGAGGCGGAGAGAGGCGCGCCCGCCGGCCGCGGCGCAGTCGGCGCTTGGCGGGCCGAGGCGGCGCTTCCCTCTCGCTCCGGCTTTGTTCCGCGCGCTGCTCCGCGATGCCTCCCGGGCGCCGCTCCAGGAAGCAGCCGCGGCGGGAGCGCGGCGCCCACCACTAGAGCGCGGCGGCGGAGGGCGGAGAGCGGCGGGCTCGGGGCGCGCAGGTAAGCGCTGCCTTTCGGCTTCGGGGCCGCGCGGGAAGCGGGAGGCAAGGCGGCGGCGGGGAAGGACTGCGGAGCGGAGCCTGGGCGGACCGGCTCTTGCCCTCGCTCGGGGAGAAGGAGTTGCGGAAGCAACAAAGGCCGGCGGCTCCCGGGAGCCTCGACCAGGCAGGGCCACGTCTGGGGAGGGGACCCACTGGGACGCGGACTTCGGCCGCCCCCGGCTCCCTGCGAGCCCGCCTGCGCGGTCGCCGTCCCTTGAGGCATCCAAGCACACCTTCTCTCCTCAGTCCTATTAACGTGGAGTTGGTGGGAAGACAGGCTTCCGTGCCCCACCTCGAGCTCTTTGCAGGGAAGGCGGGAATAGAAATGTAGCAGAAGTTATTCCCGGGTTGTTTCTTCCATGAGAATCGAAGAACAACCCTATTATCGCTTCACGAGCTAAAGCTGTGTTAGATAGAACTAAGTGTGAGTATTTGCCATAGTTTTGTTCACAATAATATCCTTTTGGGAAAGTGTCAGTGGGGTGCCAGAGTTTGCATTTTGCCAATAAGTCGCCTCATATGGTTGTATTTTTTCTTCAGAGCAGTCACTGCTGAAAATTACCTGTCTTGCAAAAATAATGTGCTACCAAATGGCAGCGGCACAGATGTTGCTCGATATCAGGATCAGCATATTCAGTGGTAACTGAGTAATCTTGATAACATGAAGCAAAAATTCAGAAATCCTCCTTTCCAACAAATGGTCTTTCACCGTCCTTTCACGCAACAGTTCAAAGAACTGTTGTTCTTTTTGCACAAAAACAGCTTAGAGTGACATCGCTCAAACTTCTCTGTTTCTCCAGCAGAAAAGTAATTGACAAATTTGGGTGAAGCAAACTTCAAATCACCCTTGACTTAACTATTAATTAACCACTATTAATTAACCACAGTGACAGATCTGGCAAAAGTCCAGGGAATTGTTTTCCTTGACTATTATCGCAGGCTGCTTAAAACAGCTCCATGTAGGAGCTGCACCTTGTGGTGAACCCTCACCAGATCTGTAGAAAGCCTAGAGCAGGCATGTCCAAAGTCCGTTTTGGGGACCTAATCCGGCCCACTGGTCGGTTTAATCCGGCCCCTGTGGCAGTTTAACAACTTCACACATCTCAGTGTGTGAAACAAAATACCTCCTGAGATGTGTGCAAACCTGGTGGCCACCTACAAGGAACGGTCGACCTCTGTAATTGCCAACAAGGGTTTTGCCACCATGTACTAAGTCATCTTTTGCAAAGGGATCAAATACTTATTTCACTCATTACAATGCACATCAATCTCTGACTTTTGTCTTCTGGGTTTCTGGGGGTTTTCCTGTTGTGATTCTGTCTCTCACAGCTACAATAAACCTACAATTAAAATTATGGACCGGTCATTTCTTCGTCAGAGGGCAAACGGGCAAATTTAGCAGGGGATCAAATACTTTCCCCCCTCACTGTACATCAGGAACAAAGGGACAGGGAGGAGGTAAAGATCTACATTGGGATCTACTGCCCCTGTGAATCCTCTCGCCTGAGGCAGTCGCCTCACCTTGCCTCATGGGTGGGCTTCTCCTGCCTGATTTGGTGGAAAGGTGCTCCTGAATTACTCCAAATGACTCCGTTTGAGGAGGGACGGTGGTTTTCAGTGTGTCCATATGCAGCCTTTTCTCTTTACTTGGAGTTGCATCTTTCTAATGGGGGGGCAGGGAGTTGCAGGAAGGGCATGGAAATTTGAGATTACTGTATTTGAAAAATGCTGCATTTGGAGAAGGAGTCTGAACTTGTTTAAGAGCAGGAGGCAGTGTTTAAAGAATGGGCTGGGTTTGTCCAGCCCATAAAGGAGGGAGGCATTGTGATCACACATAACCAGAGCTGGCTTCTTCCCAGTTGGCTGGAATTCTAACAATTTCAGCATTTCTTTGGGGCAAGGAGAAGGTTTCTAGCCTTCCAGATTGGGAGGCAGTGTTTGAATCAAACTGCTTCTTGGCTAGGAGTCCTGGGTTCCTACCTGTGCTCCTAACTCTTCCAGTCATGAAGCCCTGGAGATGGATCCCAGAAATCCTTTTTCTCAACTTCTCAATGGTCTTCTCAGGGGAACAAGGAACAATTTGTTTCTTGTGAATCATGAGGAGGAATGGGGAGGGCTGAAGGATCTTGATGGAACTTGCAACTGGACTGATAGGTGTCTGCTGTATATTGTTTTAAAAAGTTGTGCTTCAATACCAGAGAGAAATTGTGGGGTACATGGTTGTCTTTATATAGTAAGTGTAAAATGGAGATGGTGTGTAACCTCAGCATTCTTGGAAGAGCGTGTGCCTCTTTCTCCTATTGCCATATCTGAGCACAAACCCCACAAGTGCACTTTAGCACAGCTGTTTGGTCCAATATGGGGAAGTGCTTGGTTTGGTTAATAGCGTGGGGTACTTGAGCAACCAATGCTTCCAGGTCAGCAGCAGCAGCAGCAAACAATTCCAAGTTGTTATGGGAAAGCTGCCTGCATACTCCAGTGGGATGGGCCACTGGCCCTTAGGGGTGTTTCCAAGAGCAATGGGGGATGTCTGTTTTTTCTCTCCATTCAGTGTGGCAGGGTGAGTGACAGACAGAGCTGACACTATGGGGGTGCAGCCAGCCAGCAACTTCTCCTGAACAAACCCTGGCAATGTGAGTGTGAGCCCTGCAAAAGCTCAGTAGTCCTGGTCTCATGGATATTTTTTCTAAACTAGTTTTTATTGGGGGGGTTGTGTTACAAAGCAAACAGATAAAGAGGGAATGTCTCCACTTTCAATTCATAGTTTTTCACAGGTCATTTACATATGGTGAGAGACATTTTTGTCATAGCCATCTTGCAGTTGAGGGAAAGGAGAGGTGGAGAGAAAGATTGTTCTTTCCTTCTATTGCCTATTCTTAGTGTGTTTGGGAGGGGTTGTGTCAGCATCACATGGGTAGGTCCTTTGTGTTTTTATTTTTTCTTTATTGATATTGCAAGAGGTTAGGGGTTTCTGAGCTTGGTTAGTCATGTTTAGTAGATTGTGGAGTAGCTCTGTGTGAGGGAGGCCGGCTGGGTTGTTGGGTCACATTAGCCATATGGCTTCATATGCTGTTGGAGGGGGTAGCTCATTGCTGGTCTCATGTATTTCAGCAAGGCTTTGTGAGAGAGATATTCCAAGTGGACTGTCCCATCCTAATTGGGGATGGTGGAGTGACCTTTTGGATCTTACAACTCAGGGACCAGAATATCTTGAGCTGGCCTCAGATTTGATGCACTGATAGAGGTGATGTTGTTGGCACACTTTACTTCGGCCCCAGATTTCACCACCCTGAACAGTAGGCTTATCCTGAGAGCCAGGGAGCAGCTGTGCAGCCTTATTGTTGAGTCTCCTAGTCTTGTTTGTGAGCACCTCCACCCTTGAGGCTAAGCTGCAAGGTCAGATGTTGCCCAACTGAAAGCAAGGCCAGACAAAAGCCAGGGAAGCATTATTTACCTGTCAGCACTGAGGCTGCCCCACCCCCACCCCGCTCTTTCACTTCTCTGCATTTCAAAGGGATGTGGTAACTATCCCTCCTGCAATTGTTCCTCTCCTCAGCTGAGCTGCTGGCTTATGCAGCCCCTGGGATCCTTTTCAATCCTCTGGGCACAAAACAAAGACACCGCATAGGATGCATGCTTTCATACAGAGGGAACCAGGGCCCATATGAGCAGTCAAAGTATCTGGAAGTGAAGTCTGCCTTGTCATCGATGGATAAAGTGAGACCCTAGATGTTTTTATCCGTGGATGAAGATAGACCATAGTTTGTTATTGAAAGAATGTTGAAAGTGGTTTGAGAAAGGGTTGGTTCCCTGTTCTTTCTTCTGAGTAACCATGGTTAGGATTGCATTAGAAGGCACTGGTGATTAAGGCTGCAGTCCCTTACAACTTCACCTGGGAGTAAGCCCAGGTGGATTTCCTCCTTCTGTGAAGGATGGCACTGTAAAACCCAAAAGATAAGCTTTGCAGGCTCTCAGGTCCTAACGAACAAAATAAGCTTTGCACAATGTCAGGTGGTATTAAAATGGACAAAATAGAGGAAATGGACCTACCTCTGTCCTTTGGACACCTTAAAATATAATAGAATCATAGGATTACAGAGTTGGAAGGGACCCCAAGAGTCATTTAGTCCAGCCCCCTGCAATGCAAGAATCTCTGCTAAAGCATCCCTGACAGATGGCCCTCCAACCTCTGCTTAAAAACCTCCAAGGAAAGAGAGTTCACAACCTCCTGAGGGAGACTGTTCCACTGTTGAACAACTCCTACTGTCAGAAGGTTTTTCCTGACGTTTAGTTGGAATCTTTTTTCTTGTAACTTGAAGCTATTGGTTCGAGTCCTGCCCGCCAGAGCAGGAACAAACAAATTTGCTCCATCTTGATAGCCCTTGAGGTATTTGAAGACGGCTGTCATATCTCCTCCCAGTCTCCTCTTTTCCAGGCTAAACATACCCAGCTCCTTCTACCATTCCTCAAAAGTCTTGCTTTCTAGACCAATGATCATCTTGGTTGCCCTCTGTCAATATCCTTATATTGTGGTGCCCAGAATAGGACACAGTATTCCAGGTGTGGTCTGACCAAGGCAGAAGAGTGGGATCTTAACACTAGACTTCTGTTGATGCAACCTAGAATAGCATTAGCTATTTTTTGCTGCTGCATAACACTGTTCACTCAGGTTAAGCTTTGTGGTCCACCAAGACCCCTAGATCTCTTTCACATATACTGCTAGTAAGCCAGGTGTTCCTCATCTTATACAGTGGTATCTTGGGTTACAGATGCTTCAGGTTACAGATGCTTCAGGTTACAGACTCTGCTAACCCAAAAATAGTATCTTGGGTTAAGAACTTTGCTTTGGGATGAGAACAGAAATTGTGCTCTGGTGGCGCAGCAAGTGGCCCCATTAGCTAAAGTGGTACCTCAGGTTAAGAACAGTTTCAGGTTAAGAACAGACCTCCAGAACGAATTAAGTTTTTAACCCGAGGTACCACTGTATTTATGCATCTGGTTCTTCTGCCTAAGTGCAGAACCGTACATTTGTCCCTACTGAAATTCATTTTGTTAGCCTGAGCCCAGTTCTCTAATCTGTTAAGGTCATTTTGAATTCTGATTCTGTCTTCTGCAGCATTAGCCACCACTCCCAGATTGGTGTCATCTGCAAAGTTGATCAATTCCTTCATCCAAGTCATTTATAAAGATGTTGAACAACAACAGGCCCAGGACTGAACCCTGCGGCACCCCACTTGTCACTTTTTTCCAGGATGACAAGGAACCATTAATGAGTCCTCTTTGGGTTTGATCAGCTACAAATTCACCTAACCGTTACCTCTTTCAACCCACATTTTACCAGCATCCTCACAAGAATATCATGGTGGACTTCGTCAAAATCCTTACTGAAATCAAGGTACACTATGTCCACAGCATTCCTCTGATCCACCCAGCTGGTAACTCCATCAAAAAAAGAAATGAGATTCGTTTGACATGACTTGTTTTTTAGAAACCCATGCTGGTCTTAGTAATCACAGCATCCTTTCTGAGTGCTCACAGACTGAATGTTGAATTATCTGTTCTAGGACCTTTCCTGGTATCAGTGTCAAGCTCACTGGTCAGTAGTTACTTGGGTCTTCCCTTTCCCCCTTTTTGAAGATGGGGACAACATTTGCCCACCTCCAGTCAGCAGGGACCTCACCTGTTCTCAAAGAATTCTCAAAGATCATAGACAAAGGTTCTGAAATTACATCTGCAAACTCCTTTAAAACCCTTGGATCCAGCTCATCAGGTCCTGGATATTTTAATTCATTTAAAGTAGCTAGGTGTTCCCTTTCTACTTCTTTTCCTATTTTGGTCTGCAGCTCCCTCTTTCCATCATTTATTCTGTTATCACCCGGTCAGGCATTGCTTTCCTTTTGGGTGAAGACAGAAGCAAAGTAGGTGTTGAGTAGTTCAACCTTCTCTCTGTCACCTAAAAACATTTCTCCACTTTCTCCAAGCAGAGGACCTACCACTTGCTTGTTCTTCCTCTTAGCTAAAGAAACCATTGTTGTTGTTCTTAGTCTCTTTTGCAAGCCTGATCTCATTCTGAGCTTTCTTGTGCTTGAATAAGACTGTGGATATCAGCTGATCTAGTTTTCCTTAAGCACAGAGGTCTCAGCCACATCACACATTTAAAGCACTCTTATACCACTTGAGCAGTCCTGGAGAATCCTGGGAGCTGTAGTTTGTTAAGGGTGCTGGGAACTGCAGCTCTATGAGGCCAGCACCCTTTAGAAGGTGCAGTTCCCAGGATTCTCCATGACCGTTAACAGTGATATAACAGTACTTTAAATATGCTTTGAGAATGTGAGCAGAGCTACCGTGGGGGGGGGGGGGGAGGGCAGAAGAGGAAACGGGGACTTCTGAGAAAAACTGGCAGGTGGGTATTTGTTTTTTGTGGTGTACATCCACTCCATAGTCATTGCGGGGGACTCAAGCATCTTTTCAGTGCTGTTTTTACTTGGCAGCTGTGGGGGATTCAGGCAGCATTTCTGCTGGTACCAATTTTTGTTTTGTGGGAAATCTCATCATCATCTCAGTGATCAAGCCACATATGTCACCACACTAGGAAACAGCAACTTCATTCACAGCTGACATTTTCCGTTGCCAGTCTGAGTGTTGCATGAGCAGTGGCTGCAGGGCCGTCATGGGTGCCTTTCTTTTGGAGCATCTGTGAGTCAGAACAAGAGCTCCCCACCTGGAGAAAGCACTGTTCTAGGAGGTCCGAGGCCTCTACAAATTCTGAATCTCTCCTTGACGGAATCCCTTTTGATGGCATCGTACGCTGGATCTTCAAGGCGTCTGCTGAACACTTTTTTTCTGGCAACTGAAGCATAATAAGTATTTTCTGTTCTTGTGTCCTGGTGGTAGCAGAGAGAAGGGTGCAATCCATTCTCTGCAGTTTAGGTGAGCTTTGCTTCCTGTGTTCAGTCAGTGGTACCATCAGGGCAGGGTAGGATTATGGGGGCAGAAGGCCAGGAATCCCTTCACCAGGCCGAGCAGAAGGGATCAGACAAACCACACTTTGAAATAAGTGAAGCAAGACCTTCAAGGGAGAGGACTGTAAGCCCATGAAGCGCAATGCCAAAATCACGTCACTGTGTTCAGCATCAATAGCCACTCATACACCTCCTACACCTGTCTGCATATGCAAATAATAGTGATACTTAGTATTTACATAATGCATTTCAAAGAGTCAGAGTCACATATGCTGTCTCTGTAATCTTCACAATAGCCCCACAAAGGGCAGCAGGACTTGCTGTAGGCTGTCTAATGAGTTCATGGCTGAAGTGACATTTGAACTAGGAACTTCTGGCTTACATTCTGAGCCATCTTCCACATTTTGTATTGGAAATTGTTGCTTTTCCTAAAGCATTGCATAAAATGATTGCCCACATTTCAGAACATTGTTTTACACTTGCAAAAATTGTAGCAAACAAATATTTTGAGATGTTGTGAAGAATTGCCAATGGGCTAGAAAATTAATCTCTTTAAGCCATGGATGAAAGTTGGGCATATTATTATTATTATTATTATTATTGCTGCTACTACTTACTAATACTAGGTAAAAGGTACTACTACTACTATTACCAACATTACAACATTCCAGCTGTTTTCTACTCAGTCTTCACCAATACTTTATCAAGTCCTGACCAAGCCTTCGCCTATGTATGTCTTGAAGGTGCAAGACCCCTCAGTTAGCAGAAGCATATGCTGCAAAGTTTTGCATCTCAGATTACAAGTAAGGAATAGCATGTTTGAATACTCCCCCATATAAAAAGACTTCTGCATATAGAACACTTTCAGTATACCTAAAGTCCTTTGCTTATTAGGGGTTACCCCACATTTTCTTCAGAAAATTGCTTTGCACAGGTAACTACCATAGAGTTAACAAAAAATTTCAAAAGTGGGGGTCCGTGACTTGGCACTTGAAAAATAGGGGTCCTTGGTAATTAGGTAATTAGGAAACACTGCCCTAAACAACAGCACAAGTTGCAAATGAAGCTTTTCAATGCTTAAGATGATGCTGAGAGATCAAGCTGATATGCAAAGGGGATTGGTTGAAACAATGGCAACCCTGATCTGTGTCCATTCCAAGCCAAATAACTCCACATTCCACCTGACTCCACGTATCACCTCCCCCACCCCCCAAATAAATCCTCCCTCCTTTCTTTTGCAGCTACAGTAGTATCTCAGTTTAAGAACAGTCCGGTTTAAGAACGATTTGGTTTACAAACTCTTGCAAAACTGGAAATAGTGTCTTGGTTTGTGAACTTTACCTCGGTCTAAGAACGGAAACTGAATGGTGGAAGGGCACCGGCGGTGGGAGGCCTCATGAGGGAAAGCGCGCCTTGGTTTAAGAACGGTTTTGGTTTAAGAACGGACTTCTGGAACGGATTAAGTTTGTAAACAGGGTACCACTGTAGTTTGAAGAGAAGCAGGACAAACCTAGAGCTGTGCTCCTTTAAGTAAGACTGTTTTTCTGCATTGTATTTTTCAAGCGCGTGGACTGGTTTGCAGAGTGCAGGAAACAGCTAGCAGAGTTCCTTATCCCATTGCTGCTGGTGTTCTCAGCGCTGTGTGGGAAACGGGTCTGGTGGCCAAGTGCAAACGGGACCAGTCCCTTCCCCAGTTGTGTAGCAGAGGAGATTTCAGCAGAGGAAGCTTGTTGAAGCCCAAGTGGGGAAGTGCTGTGGTGCTCAGGTCCTACTTCTGGGGATCCCATGGGCACCTGGATGGCCATTGTGAGAACACGATGCTGGGATGAGAGAGGCCTTTGGTCTGACCCGGCAGGAGTGCCCTTAAGTGCTAAAGGTGCAGGAGCCCCTGTCCTCCTTTGGGCTTCCCTAGGAACAGGAGGCATCATGCAAGCGATTTTTAAAACCTGACATTGCAGATATGTTTTTTAATCTAAAGCATAGCTGGTGAGAAGCCAATCTGAATCTTGCTCTTCCCCCGCCTTTTCATTTTTATCATTTATGCCAAACTGTCATGTTTGCATTATTCTTGGAAATACAAGGCATCTTGGCTGCAGATATGCAGGCATCGCAGGAGTTGCCAGCCATGTTCAGAAGACGAAGAAAAAGGCGGCTTCATTCTGTAAAAGCTCAGGGACTGCTCCTTGCACATGTTGCATGTGCTGTGCTAGCTTGGTTGGCTTAGCACAAATGTGTGGGCTCTGGGAGAGAAGATGATGACTGCTTCATTTCTTCCAATTGCACACACAATGCTGGTGCTTCTCAGCCACAGGGACTACCATGGTCAAAACGAAAGCATCCTTTATGTTGGGTCTCGGGGGATCAGGGGCACTTGAGCATTACTCTCTGCCCTCAAACCAAGTGCTGCATGAATACAAATGTAGGGTGTTCTGTTTTTCTAGAATGCCTCCCTTGTTCTCTTAAAATGGCAAGGGCACCTACCTGAGAGGTGCTGGAACTGAGTTCCTGTGAGTACTGGCTGAAAAAAGCCCTGGGCATGATTCAAGAAAGTTCTTGGGTGTGTAGAACAAGGGCCAATCATGTAACGAGACTCCCCACTTTGGTACAGGCCCTGCACTCCCTAGATCTACTCTAGAGGGGGATCCCCAGGAGAGTTTAAGGGGGCACTCAGGAGGCATGAGGGAGAGAGTAGGAAACTCACTGTGTGAGTGAAACTCACTTTCCATGCACATACCCCACTCAGCACTACATTGAATTTTGGCTGTTATGACTTGATTGCATAGTCAATTGTTACACTTTTGACAAAGCAGGTGAGGATTCTGACTATGAGTTGTATCAATGCTCAGAGTAGACCAGTTGAAGCTAATGGACCTGGCTACGTTAAGTTCATTAATTTCAGTGTGTCTACTCTAAGTAAGACCAACACTGGATACGGTCCTATGTGTCTGCACTGATCATTGCCCAAGCATTCCTCAGGCAGACCTTCAATGAACCTCTTAGACATCACTAAGCCCAGAGCAATGTGAGACCCTTATTAAAACCCTAGTTAGGTTTTCTCCTTGATACACAGAAATGAGGAGGAAGAATCCTAAGGGTGAGACCTTGACATAGGAGAAGCAGAGAGGATAAGCTGATAACAAGCAGCAGAGAAAGAAAACATAGAGCCTATGACTATGCTACCACTCAGTGGATTTGTAACTGGCTGACTGACCGAACCCAAAGGGTGCTCATCAATGGTTCCTCTTCATCCTGGAGAAGAGTGACTAGTGGGGTGCCACAGGGTTCTGTCTTGGGCCCGGTCTTATTCAACATCTTTATCAACAACTTGGATGATGGACTCAAGGGCATCCTGATCAAATTTGCAGATGACACCAAACTGGGAGGGGTGGCTAACACCCCAGAGGACACGATCACACTTCAAAACGACCTTGACAGATTAGAGAACTGGGTCAAAACAAACAAGATGAATTTTAACAGGGAGAAATGTAAAGTATTGCACTTGGGCAAAAAAAATGAGAGGCACAAATACAAGATGGGTGACACCTGGCTTGAGAGCAGTACATGTGAGAAGGATCTAGGAGTCTTGGTTGACCACAAACTTGACATGAGCCAACAGTGTGACGCGGCAGCTAAAAAAGCCAATGCAATTCTGGGCTGCATCAATACGAGTATAGCATCTAGATCAAGGGAAGTAATAGTGCCACTGTATTCTGCTCTGGTCAGACCTCACCTGGAGTACTGTGTCCAGTTCTGGGCACCACAGTTCAAGAAGGACACTGACAAACTGGAACGTGTCCAGAGGAGGGCAACCAAAATGGTCAAAGGCCTGGAAACGATGCCTTATGAGGAACGGCTAAGGGAGCTGGGCATGTTTAGCCTGGAGAAGAGGAGGTTAAGGGGTGATATGATAGCCATGTTCAAATATATAAAAGGGTGTCACATAGAGGAGGGAGAAAGGTTGTTTTCTGCTGGTCCAGAGAAGCGGACACAGAGCAATGGATCCAAACTACAAAAAAGAAGATTCCACCTAAACATTAGGAAGAACTTCCTGACAGTAAGAGCTGTTCAACAGTGGAATTTGCTGCCAAGGAGTGTGGTGGAGTCTCCTTCTTTGGAGGTCTTTAAGCAGAGGCTTGACAACCATATGTCAGGAGTGCTCTGACGGTGTTTCCGGCTTGGCAGGGAGTTGGACTCGATGGCCCTTGTGGTCTCTTCCAACTCTATGATTCTATGAGAGCCGTGATCAGTAACCAACGGCCTGTGGACCAAATGCAGCCTGGTGGGGGTCACCACCTGAGTTTCTGGCTCCTAAGCAAGGGAGGGGGAGAAATGTAAGAAGCAGAAGCCGTGGGACTTCCTGTGGTGATGGTGTAGCCTTCCCTCTCTAGTCCATCCCCAGAGAGAACCAAGGAAGGCTCTGTAGAAAAATGGGTGTTTACTCAGGGTGTCACGCCAGAGTAGGTGCTGATGCTCTCGGGGTGGGAGGTGGGGTTATGGGACTCACAAAGGCATCTGTGCAGTAACTGCTGTTCTCGGGTATACTTTGGGGGTGGGGCATCAGCAGGTAGCAACAGAAATCAGCTCAAAGACTTCCTCTTTTAAAACCTGAGTGGCAACTTTGAATTACTAATACCTATTGTCATCACCTTTGGCAAATATACAATGACTATTTAAAACACACACCTCATATCTCCCTATGACAGTTTCTGGTACTGATTATAAGGAGTGAGATTATAGGACTGCTGCGTTCACTCCCCAGTGCTTAGTGATGGGTAGGTCCTAGAGTGGAACTATTATTTCCCTGAAACGATTAAAATGAACTCCATCCATCCCATGGCGATAGTTGGCATCTGGAATGTTTGATCATCTTTCCTGGGTGAGACTGTCAAGTAAAACACCCAGACCTGCTCAGGGACTCTGCCGTTGTAATGTCAGGATCTGAAGGCAACACAAGGAAATGCAATGTGTGGATGTGCCTTCAGGAGTCCCTGGCCCAGCCTGGCCACATGACAGCCAAAGAAGCCTCTTTTGCACTGGAGGTCCATGTGATCTGATGCCGATCAGCTGTGGGCTACATATCCTAAGCCAAAGCCTTAAGTGGCAGACTTGCCTGATGAATTTCTACTAGCAGAGAGGTGGGGAAACTTTTATCAGTCCAAGGGCCACATTCCCTTCAGAGAGACCTTTTTTGGGGGGGGCACATGTCAGTAGTGGGTGGAACAATTTCTGCACAAACACAAGCATCTCACTATCCTCCACCCAGAAAAGCAAAGAGGCCCTGTCAGAGTTCATGGATGTGTTTCCACCAGGCAAAACCATGCAATTTGAGGGTCAGGCCAGGGAGAGGCATGGCCTGGGGAGAGAGGGTGGGCCTGAGAGGGAGTTCAGAGGACCAGACAGGGAAGGGCCACAGTTGAAGGGGCCCCAGGCCTGAGGTCTCCCCCCCCTTCTACACCAGCATCTGGAAAGTGGGGCTGACCTACATAGCTGCATATGTTTATAGCAATGGCTGGGCCAGGGTCCACAGACTTGGGCTTTTGAAGATCTTGGGCTTTTGTGGGGTCAGCAAACACTCAGCAAATACATTTGTTGTTCAAACTGTAGATCTGCCCACATTCTCTCACACACAAAGGCAGAAATTCAGCATGCTGCTATGGCAATTGTTCCATCAGTGCAAGAATGATTACTCCTCTCCCCCTTCCATGTGCAGGTTCTCCTGAACTCCTCCCCTGAGATCATTTGGAGGATGGGGGAGGAAGCCCCTTTTTGCTAGTGGAAGTCCTTCAGCTTCCCGGCTCCCCCAGTCGTCCTGCTGCTGCTGTGGTCCCCCCAAGCTAAGCCATGGTTTGGCTCGCTCAGTGCTACTTCCAAGCCCAAGCTCATAGTTTGTCTCCCCCAGACAAACCATAAGTAGCAAGCCAACAGCAAACCTTGGCTGCAGCTTGTGGCTTGTATAGAGTGAGACAAACCCTAAGCTCAGGTTTAGATGTAACACGAAGTTTATGGAACCACACTGCATCAATAGGAGTATAGCATATAGATCAAGGGAAGTAATAGTGCCACTGTATTCTGCTCTGGTCAGACCTCACCTGGAGTACTGTGTCCAGTTCTGGGCACCACAGTTCAAGAAGGACACTGACAAACTGGAACGTGTCCAGAGGAGGGCAACCAAAATGGTCAAAGGCCTGGAAATGATGCCTTATGAGGAACGGCTATGGGAGCTGGGCATGTTTAGCCTGGAGAAGAGGAGGTTAAGGGGTGATATGATAGCCATGTTCCAATATATAAAAGGGTGTCACATAGAGGAGGGAGAAAGGTTGTTTTCTGCTGGTCCAGAGAAGCGGACACAGAGCAATGGATCCAAACTACAAAAAAGAAGATTCCACCTAAACATTAGGAAGAACTTCCTGACAGTAAGAGCTGTTCAACAGTGGAATTTGCTGCCAAGGAGTGTGGTGGAGTCTCCTTCTTTGGAGGTCTTTAAGCAGAGGCTTGACAACCATATGTCAGGAGTGCTCTGACGGTGTTTCCGGCTTGGCAGGGAGTTGGACTCGATGGCCCTTGTGGTCTATTCCAACTCTATGATTCTATGATTCTATGAAACCAATCCCCAGTTCTTGGATGGTCAGAGCAGAGTGCAAAGTTTGTTTTAAAACCAAACGCTGCCACCTCACCCATCCAACTGCTCTTTCCACATTCCAGCACAGACCCTGCTGTGCTGGCTGTTGCTGCTGCCATTGTTATGATGTCACTGGGAAGTGAACCAATGGCAGCCTCTTTTCTCTGTTGCTAAGGGAAGGAGCTGTTGGCTCAGGGCCCTGCACCCTACCCTGTGGGCTCCCAGCACAACCCCATGCAAAGGAGAGTTTCATGGTTGAATCCAGCCCTTTCTACTTATTTTTTTACTTTCCTGGCACTCCAAGGTTGTCTGCACCACACAACTCAAGCGCATGGCTTCCCCCAAAGAACCCTGGCTGGGAGCAGCAGTTTACCTCTCGCAGGGCTGCAATCCCCAACACCTTTCATAAACTACACTTCCCAGGATTTCTGGGTGGCAGCGGAAAGCAATGTGTTTTAAATGGGTGGTGTGAGCTGAGTGCATCAAGCGGTAGTTTGGTGTAAGGTGTGAAGGATTTGAGCGGTGACCCAAAAGGCGAGGTTTGGTGGGCTTTCTCCATGCTTCAGTGGTGCCAGGGATGAAGAGGCCTAGCTGTGTTCTTCTTTCAAGGAAGAACAGTGGCACTTGCCAGAGCCTCCTTCTCTGGGCCCAGGTGATGGAGGCGGCTTCTGCTTTCTTTCTCCTGTGCCCTTAGGTGGCCTTGTTCATGTTATGGAACAAGGATGGGGAATCTGTGGCCCCCACGGTTGTCAGACTCTAGTTCCCATCAGCTACAGCCAGAATGTGAGTTGTCGTAGTGGTGGCTGGTGCCCTTTAGAAGTGGAAGAGTGAAAGGCAGGGAGACCAATAGAGAATCACAGAATTGTAGAGTTGGAAGGGACCCTGGGGATCATCTAGGCCAACCTTCTGCAATGCAGGAATCTCAAAGCATTCATGACACGTGGCCATCCAACTTCTGCTTAAAAACCTCCAATGAAGGAGAATCTCCCACCTTTCAAGGGAACCTGTTCCCAGGGTGTGTGGTGGGGGCGGGATGCCCCGGGTGTCACCACTCAGGGGGGTGACAAAATGCCAGGCGGCACACACTGTGGGGCCTGCAGCACACCTGAACCACACATCTATCCTGAGAGAGATGTGGTGGCTTGAGTGCCCGCAGGCTCTGCACTGCCCAGAAAGCCCACCCACTGCTGTAGGGCAGCTGAGTGGGTGGAGGCAGGGAGAGTTCCTAAGGTCCCTAAGGACTTTATAGGTCAAAACAAGCACTTGGAATGCAGCAGCTTGGCATTGGGGGGGGGGGGTCATTTGCTGTTCTTCAGTCAACCAAGTAGTCCTATCCTAATAAATTGAAGGCAAACAAAAATGAAGGTCTCCAAATTCCACAGTTGGGCAGTACCTTTATTAGGACCAGGCAAACGTCACAAAATAAGCAAGGAGCAGTCCTCTTCTACAGAACTCTCCGTCAGGCAAGACAGGTAGCTATGCAAATCTGTTCATGGATGTGGAAAAGCCTGGGGAAGCTAAGGCTGATTCTCATTGTCATCAGACACTTGATAGCAATTTTCATGTACACATCTCATAGAATCATAGAATCATAGAGTTGGAATAGACCACAAGGGCCATCGAGTCCAACCCCCTGCCAAGCTGGAAACACCATCAGAGCACTCCTGACATATGGTTGTCAAGCCTCTGCTTAAAGACCTCCAAAGAAGGAGACTCCACCACACTCCTTGGCAGCAAATTCCACTGTTGAACAGCTCTTACTGTCAGGAAGTTCTTCCTAATGTTTAGGTGGAATCTTCTTTTTTGTAGTTTGGATCCATTGCTCTGTGTCCGCTTCTCTGGACCAGCAGAAAACAACCTTTCTCCCTCCTCTATGTGACACCCTTTTATATATTTGAACATGGCTATCATATCACCCCTTAACCTTCTCTTCTCCAGGCTAAACATGCCCAGCTCCCTTAGCCGTTCCTCATAAGGCATCGTTTCCAGGCCTTTGACCATTTTGGTTGCCCTCCTCTGGACATCTCAGGTAAATTCATCTTCAAATGAACCCTGCGACTCAGGAAATCCTTTTCATTATGCAGTTTAGGTTCTCTGGTTAGGGAAAGGAACTTGCTCAAGAGCAGTCCACAAAGCCACTGCTGAAATCAAGGCTGGATGGCTTTGCAAGAGGATTAGACACATGCATGGAGGAGAAGCCTCTCAATGGCAGCTATGTTCTGCCTCCCCTCAAGAGGCCAGTGGCTGCGAATCTCAAGTGGGCAGAGTTGCTGCCGCTGTGCTCAGATCCTGCTTTCAGACTTCCCTTGGGCGTCTGGTTGGCAACTCTGAGAACAGGATGCTGGACTAGTTAGGTCTCTGGCCTGATCCGGTAGGCTCTTCTTGTGTTCTTAAGTCAGCTCTTCCCAGTCAGTGTACTTCTGGGCAGGTCTCGAAAATCGTTCCAGTCAGTGTACTTCTGGGCAGGTCTCGAAAATCGTTTAGAAACCAAACCACTAAACACTGGTATCCAGACACCAGTTGAAAACAAACAAATATCTGAACTGAATTTGCACATGGGACATCTCACTAGGAGATGGAAAGAAGGGAGCTGCTGGGTTTGGCACATTGTTTTTGATCTTCCTCTCATTTGTTTCCTGTGTTGTGTTATTTCCCAGTTACAGAATGTACTTTGCCTACCTAATTAGTTCATCAAGCAACTTGGCTGAGAAAGCCAGGTGCCAAGGGAAATAATCTGCAACCAAACAAACACTGGTTTTGGGATGGCAAAGCCCTCTCAGGGGTTTCCTGTTACTCAGCATGAATGCGTTGACTCCCTGGCAGAGGAGAGAAAGGGAAGAAGCAAATGCACCACACCAGGGTTGAGAGAGAAGATTACAGCAGCTTGTCCTTACTCCAAGCTGCAGTGGTTCTCAACCTGTGGGTCCCCAGATGTTGTTGGACTACAACTCCCATCATCCCTGACCTCTGGCCTTGCTAGCTGGGGTGATGGGAGTTGTAGTTCAACAACATCTGGGGACCCACAGGTTGAGAAAGGCTGCTCCAAGGGACTTTGCTAGGGTACCAAATGCAAGGCTCCTGGATCTTTAATAGGCTGCTAAGACATCCTAGTCATGCTGGCCACATGACCCAGAAGCTGTACGCTGGCTCCCTCAGCCAATAAAGCGAGATGAACAGTGCAACCCCAGAGTCGGTCACAACTGGACCTAATGGTCAGGGGTCCCTTTACTTAAGACAGCCTACATTTAAAGCACATGACTCCACCAGAGAATCCTGGGAACCAGAGTACCCCTCACAGAGGTACACATCCCAGCACCCTTAACAAGCTGCATTTGTAAATGCATTTTGAAGGTATGGTACATATGCTGCCATCGTCATGCCATCGCATAGCTAAACTGTGGGTGTTCATGGATTTCTCAGTCCTGCTCAGGTTTCTGTTCAGACCAAGCAAGAAGAAAACAGAAATTGGTAGCCTATTTTCTCACAAATAAGTTTCCACTGCAGTAAATGTGAATACACTTTTGCAAGTGTTTCAGCAGCTGAGATAGTAGACTGCAGTGATACCATTCTAGGACTTAATTGTCTGCAATGGGTAAGCAACTGGCAACCCAAGGGCTCATTTTAGCTTCCACACAAGCAGTCTTCTACAGCAACAAGTGGGTTCAGGATTGGGCCAGGATTGGGTTCATGCCTCACGACAGGAGGGAGTTATGGCCACTGTCTCGAAAGAGCTGCAGACAGTTCTGAATTCGGACACCTTGGCCTCAGCTGCCCTTGCTCTGGTGACCTCCTTCCTAGACTCCCGCCATGTGCTCCACTTGGGACTGCCCTTGAAGATGCCTCAGAGGCTGCAGCTACTGCAGAAACTGGCTGCTAGGTTGGTAAATGGGGCAGCTTGATGGGACCATGTGTCACCAGTCCCAAAAGTTTAGCGCTGGCTGCCAGTGAGCTACCAGGCCCAATTCAAGGGGCTCATATTGGCATACAAGGACCTAAATTGCTTGGAACCAAGTACCTAAAAGAGTGCATGCCCCAGTGTCTCCAATAAGCATCAGTAAAGCTCTGGGTGCTGCCCAGTTGGTGTGGATTCATGACAGGGCCCTCCGGGTAGCATTTCCGCATTAGCAAAATGTCCTCCCCGGTGCAATGCATCCGTCCCTATAATTCGCTTTCATGAGGCACTTGAAACAACAGATTCTCTTCCTGACAATCTTGAAATTATGAGCTGTAAGTGTATGTGGACATTTTACATATTTTTAGTTATTTTTAATTATCTTTAATTGTTTTTAAATGTCTTAAATGTATTTTTTTATTCTTAGTTTTAATTATATTATTGCTTTCTGTTGGTGTTCGCAGACCTGGGCTCCTTTTGGAGAAAAGGCGGGGTAGTAATTTACCATAATAACACAATTAAAGAAACAAAGTCCTTTAGAAGAAGCCTCCCTTTACTGGGACCCTCACTCTGTCAGAAAGGGCGCTTTAACTCCTTCTCTTCCCCTCACTTGTGACCATGCAGAAGAGTTTCTATCAACATAGCACCACCCGGCTCCTTGCTGCTGTTCCCATGGGAGGGAAGAAGTTAAAGAGCCCTTTGCCTGTTCAATATGTGGAGCCAATCCTGCCCCAAACTTTGACCCACTAGGCAGCCCCAACTGTGCTCCTGGTTCAATTAGTTCCTGATCTGGTTGGAAGAGGCTCCTGATCCTGGCAGTGAAAACAGGAGAGGAAGCTTTTCACATTTTGGAGGTGAGCATCCCTCCTGCTCCTTCCCCCTGGATGCCATGTCTTCTTCTATTGTGAGCTTGAGGGCGGGGGCAATCTCCGCTCTATAAACTCTAGAATTAACCCTTGTGGCAGGCTGGGTGTTGCCCGATTTCAGCCTGCTCCATCCCTGACCACTGAGAAGGCTGGCAAGGCTCATGGGAGCAGATTCTGATCATGTCTGGTGGCCGCAGGTTCCCTCTCTGTGTGCTAAGGTCGGCACCCTGTTGGAGTAGTTGGCGTGGTGACTGGAAGAACAGAGTCCCGCATCTTGGAGAGGGTTTCAGCAGGTGATGCTCCTCATGTTCTGCAGTGCTGTGCCATTACGCTCCCATTCAGTACAGTTAACTGTACAAGGCCCTGTCTTCCCTATCCCTTTGAAGCAGTTTCATGCCACTTTAAAAGAGTCCTGGCTTTTCCAGGGACTGTTGTTGGTTAAGGCTGCTGAGAGTTGTCAGCAAACTTGGGAATCTTGGGGAGAAGCCATGGCTGTTTAAAGTGGTATGATGCTGCTTTAAAGGTTTAGTACAGATGGGGCCCAAGAGTGAAGGTTTTTATTTGGCTGTTCTCTTGTCGGATGGAGGCTTCCATGCTCCTGCTCTCCGTCCTAGGGCCGGAGGGGGCAGGCAGCCTGTAGACACAACTGTCTATAAGAAAAGCCTCTTTCTTGCCCTGGTTGCATTGGGGATATTTGGAGGAGAGGTCATTTCTATCTGGTAGGGGATTAACTGATCCTCCAGGGACAAAGACTCAGTTATTCATCCCATTTGGCCCCAGATGTTGTTTGCTGCAAGGATGTTATCTGCCTAGCCAACAAGAGCTGCAAAACTTATTTTAAGGGTTCTCAGACCTGGTGTGAGTTTAAACTGTTCCCAGGGATCGCCCTCATATTCTGGGCCAATCCTTTCTCGGTGCTTTTCTCAGAATAGCTTTGGGATTTACCAACTTTGTTATTGGTGGAACTGGCATTCTTGTGATGTCGGCCTCATATCATTGTTATACGTCCCTCTGAGGATCTTGCTAGATGTCAGCCCTAGAATATGGTAAGTATGCTTCTAGGCATTAAGGGACGTGGGTGGTGTTGTGGTCTAAACCACTGAGCCTAGGGCTTGCCGATCAGAAGGTCAGCAGTTCAAATCCTTGCAATGGGGTGAGCTCCCATTGCTCAGTCCCAGCTCCTGCCAACCTAGCAGTTTGAAAGCACCCCCCAAAAAAGTACAAGTAGATAAATAGGTACTGCTCCAGCAGGAAGGTAAATGGCATTTCCGAGTGCTGCTCTGATTTTGATGTTCCATTACGCCAGAAGCGGCTTAGTCATGCTGGCCACAAAACCCAGAAAAACTGTCTGTGGAGCGGACAAACACTGGCTCCCTTGGCCTGTAAAACGAGATGAGCACCGCAACCCCAGAGTCGTCTGTGACTGGACTTAACTGTCAGGGGTCCTTTACCTTTACCTTTATGCTTCTACGCATGTGCACTGAATTTGTAGTTCATACACAGTCTGCCAGAATTTGTAGTTCATACACAGACCAGCCCTCAGGAATTAACTGCAGGCTACTTCAGAGTAGCTGTTGTTTTTTTAAAAACCAAAGCCTTATCTTGTGGGTGCCTTTCAGCATCTTACAGTAAAAGTAAGGATGAGATACTGACCTATTTTACAGGGTTGCTGTGAAGGTAGCTCTCTCTCTCTCTCTGTCTCTCTCTCTCTCTGTGTGTGTGTGTGTGTGTGTGTGTGTGTGTGTGTGGAGAGAGAGAGAGAGAGAGAGAGAGAGAGAGAGAGAGAGGGAGAGAAGTTCTTCCAACACTTACAGTACATTTGATAAAAGTGGTTGAAGATTATTAGCATGGCCCTCATCTTGCCACAGGTGTGCAGTGCGGGGGGGGCTGGTGTTGTGCACCCCTTGAGGGCTGAAGTGTGTGTCTGTGGGCAATTGGCATGTGGGAGTGTGTGCCTCCACCCAAGGGTGTCACCAAGGATGGCCCCTTCACATGTGGCATCAGAAAAAAAGAAAGGGGTGCCCTCAGATGACTATTCTGGATTTGATTCCCTGACCTTGGAAACCCCAGCGGTTGGGGGCCAAGGCTTCTCTGTGACAAGGCCATGGATTGGGACCAGGCAAACTGGAACTGGGCTCCCTTCCCGGATTATTATGGAATGCTCAGCAGCAAAAGTTATAAAAAGTTATAAAAAGTTCACTGGGATTCCAGTTCTGCTCCATATTAGTTAATCTGGACCTAACTGCTGCGCTCCGTATACAGAATCTCCAGTTCATCCATAAGCCTAGCTAGAGACTAAAATGTGGGTCTAAGACAATTATCCAGCTGGAATTCTACACCTCCAGCAGTGGCCTTGCTTGCTCTCTCCGATTCTGCTAACCTTGGACGGAATGATTGACGTTGCATTGCCAGTTAGGGCAGTTGCAGATGCATTTAAAATGCCACAAATTAGTACTGACTCTAACAAACTGGAATGAGGAGTTTTGTATTGTTAGCTGTTAAGGCTTGTGATGTGCTTAATTGTTGTTGGTTTTTAAATCACATTGAATAGATTTCTTTAAAGCCCAAGAATTAGAGGCCCCTCTCTCTTGTCTCTTTTTAACGTAAATGCCCATGGCCAATCTGTGAATGGTCAAGCCCAGATAAAATGCTCATAACACAAAATTATCTTTTTTCCTTTCCTTTCTTTTTTGGGGGTGTTTATAGTTAGGGCTGCTTAGCTGAGTTACGACTCACTATGCTGGAACTCAAAACACTTGGGGTGAATCACAGCAATCCATAAATAGGTTTAATCAGCATCCTTGGCTTTGAGCCAGTTGGGTCCAAACTGATATACAAGTGGGGGGGGGGGCAGGCCTTGCACCCACATTTTCATGTTTCTGCTTTGTTGATCAGTCTAAATGATATGCGGTATTTCTGATAAAAGGAATCAACTGTTCAGCACGGTTTGGACTCCATGTACAGGATCAGAGAAATGGTTTTGTGCTCAAGCAGCATTCAAAAGTCTCCTTTTTACACTATTTCCTGAGACTTAAGACGCAGGTGGCGCTGTGGGTTAAACCACAGGGCCTAGGACTTGTTGATCAGGTCAGCGGTTCGAATCCCCACAATGGGGTGAGCTCCCGTTGCTCGGTCCCTGCTCCTGCCAACCTAGCAGTTTGAAAGCACGTCAAAGTGCAAGTAGATAAATAGGTACCGCTCCGCCGAGAAGGTAAACGGCATTTCCTTGTGCTGCTCTGGTTCGCCAGAAGCGGCTTAGTCATGCTGGCCACATGACCCGGAAGCTGTACGCCGGCTCCCTTGGCCAATAAAGCGAGATGAGCGCCGCAACCCCAGAGTCAGCTACGACTGGACCTAATGGTCAGGGGTCCCTTTACCTTTAAGATGTATGGGGGCTGAGGAACCTCATGAGGATGGGTTCAACAGAAGATGTAAATATAGAACAGAATAATGTATACTTGGCCATATTCCATTCATGGCATGGAAGACCAGACCTCCACAGTTACCTTAGAAGTTCTGAGAAGTATTTGTACATTATGATAATGGTATGAACATTGTGGTTATAGTTGAATCCTGTGGTACTTCACCACTAAGTCAGAACTATAACCTGTGAACTGAGCAATATGATTTCTCTAGAGCAAAAACTGGAATCAAGGTTAGTTACTGCAGTGCTCCTGTCGAGACACTTCTTGCATAATGTCTGTGGTGCAATTGATAATGAGTAACATACAGGAAGCCCTCAACCTTTGCAGGGGTTGTGTGCCGAACATTGCGCCTGAAGCCAAAATCATGTATAGCCAAAACTCATTGGCTGCAATGGTGGGTGGGATTGCCAAAGTTTTTTCCTCCTTTCTGCCCCCTTTTTATCTGCAGTGGTACCTCGGGTTAAATACTTAACTTGTTCTGTAGGTCCGTTCTTAACCTGAAACTGTTCTTAACCTGAGGTACCACTTTAGCTGATGGGGCCTCCTGCTGCTGCTGCGTCGCTGGAGCACAATTTGTTCTCATCCTGAAGCAAAGTTCTTAACCCAAAGTACTATTTCTGGGTTAGTGGAGTCTGTAACCTGAAGCGTCTGTAACCTGAAGCATTTGTAACTCGAGTTACCACTGTATTTGTTAAAGTTTTGCCAAGCATGTAAAGCTGAATGTGCACAAATTAAATGTGTGCAGGTTGCAGGATTACTGTACATCCCTACTCTTCTCCCTCTGGGACCTTTTGCGCACAACACATGTGCTCTGCTACCCAGCTACAGTCCTCCTTGCAAATTACCTGTGCTGGGTTCTTTTTTAATGGTTGATAAAGGGTGTGTGGGTGTGTGAAGATATTTGCCTATGACCCGTCATACAACTTTATCCCAATTTCCTATCTAATATAACTTTTTATGTAATTAGGAATTACAATAAAATACAGTTAGAGTATTAAAATTCTGCAAAAATAGAATTAAAACAAGCACACTTTTCAAATAGAGGAACTTATCCATTTGTTTTATTAGCTGCTTCTTCTTTTAAAATTAAAGAAGAGAATGAAAAATACAGAATAGATTTCATAATAGCTTTCCTACATCTGTGTAGGGATGATGTAGGTGAAACCCTGACCAGCACCCAGTATCTTGTCTCTGAAACACCCATTCTCTCTTCTGCCTTCTCTGCCTCCCGGGGGCTCTTTAGCAGGCGCCTGTCCTGGAATCAGCCGCTTGCCATGAATGCCAGAGAAAATCCTGCAGCTGAAGCCCCCTAGGCAGCAAAGTGCCCTTGGATTGCTGCTTGGCCCTGGAGAGATAAACAAACCCAGATCATTACTGCTTGATAATTTTTGAGGCAGAACAGCTGTGGCAACAAAAAATGTTGGCGGCAGCATCTCCCACACCCACAACTTGGGGAGGAAATATTCCTGAGGAAGGCTTTCTTCTTATCAGATCTGGGCAAATTTTCCAGGCTTGGCCTCTATCTTGTCCCAAGAATTTTGCCTCTTCAGCAAAACTGTGGGTGAAGCAAAGGTTGAAGCCTGACTCTCTGGCGTTCCTCATCCTTTGCGGGCTTCTCATTTTCTGCAAGCCACATTCGGTGGGTGGGACTGTTCCCCCCCAAGTTCAAGGATAATAATAATAATAATATTATAATAATTTATTATTTCTACCGTGCCCATCTGGCTGGGTTTCCCCAGCCACTCTGGGTGGCTTCTAGCAAAAGATTAGAAAGGATTTAGGCCCAAAGTGGAAAACTCTTATCCCGTTTATTCCCCTTAACACAGATTAAATGTTTAAGTACAAATTGGAGTTGGGCTCCTAGCATAGGAGGCTCCTTTTTGTTTCCCTCTCTCAAAGAGTGGATGGGCCTTTAGCAGCTAGATGTCCATGAGGGATTGGAGCAAATAGCACTTTCAGTGACCGGTTGAATCTTCTCCTGCTTTCCATCTGCTACTTGAGCAGAACCTATCAAAGTGGGGAGAGCAGTCTTAACCACACCTGCACCAGACATCGAAAGTGTTTTTATACCACATAGTGGCTTCCGTCACACTCCTGGAAACTGCAGATCATTCTTAGGAGAGCCCTATTCTCTGCACAGAACAGCAACCCCAGAATGGTTTTCATAATACATCCCTGTTCCCAGGATTCTTTGGGGTAAGCCATGCCTGTTAAAGAGCAGCCTTACAACAGCCCTGGTGCTCCAATTGCACCCATTTCCATGTAAGTGGAGAGAAGGTTTGGGCTGATCCATGGGCTGGTGGAAGATCTAGCTAGCTGGGATGCGAGATGCTTGAATAACAATTCCTGGATAATTGGTGGGGTGTGTTTCATAGTTCCTCAAACAACTTTTGAAATAATCCTGAGTTTGTTGAAATGTGCCTGGCTAATTTCAAACACGGCTAAGAAGCCACAAGAGGTGTTAGCTAAGGCTTCAAGTTTTTTCTCTGCGTGCCGAAGACATTGGAGTCTCCTCTTCCTTGCCCTTTGCCTTCACTATGTATCCCTGCCAAAACATCTGCAATTCTTCCAAACACCCAGCTTCTACACTTCAGTTATGCAAATGTTGTGCAGCTTATTCTAAGCACAGTTATTATGTCCCCCCCTTCCCGACACACTTAGTATTCAATGTAGCCCCCCAAATAGCATTCCTTTGTGTAACTGCTTCAACTAATACTAAATGGAATGTAATAGACATGCACATGCATGCCCTAGGGATCAAATGTTCCACGAGGAGTTTGTCCATAAACAGCTAATTAATCCTATTAATACAAGAGATTAATTTCCATTATTAAATATCTCATGTAATAGCCTCCTTCGTGCATTGCTAAGAGTACAGGGACAGAACCTGATGTTAAACACATTACATGTTAAGCACTTGATCTGTTGCATGCTGACATCTAAATTCAGTTGGAACTTTGCCCAATCCATGCTGTGGATGGCAGCCTTAATATAACTAGACACCAACTCTTTTACAATGTCCTAAATTCCTTCCATAATAAGGTTACTTCCAGTGAGGTGTATTATTTAAAACCTCTGCCCATTTGTTAATGAAACAGGCACCTACGGTAATTTACTCCATTAGCTATTCCAAAGAGAATTCTTTTTGCTTCTTTTGTCAGCATTTTTTGAAACATAAATAAATAGTTGGGGGCAGTTGTAAGATTACCAGCTAACCTCTCCTCACATATCTATGTGGAACAGATTCAAAAGGGATGATGGAATACCAGGGAGTTGTATAATTTCGCTTATACATGGGATTGTTCCTTTTTTGTTTGTATGCACAATTGTAGCACAAATGGTAAATGTCAAAGCTTGAATTGTGAACTTGCTGAGATAAAGGTTTGAATTTGTATTTTTTAAAAATAAGTTTGGTTTTAGAAGGGTATATTTTGGAAACAGAAGAGGGACTGAGCATGTAGGCTTAATTCCCAAACTTACCTCTCATTCACTAGCTGGCGTTTAATCCTGGTTTTTGTGTTTGAAACAGAATTGGCGGCGACCATCTGTGACAACTGCATCCTGTCCTGTGTGCGGACGGCTTCAGTGGCTGTGGCACATGTCCTGGACACATGATAGAAGAGTTCTGGGGAACAGGAAACTCAGCCTTCCTCCCCAATTGGGTGCGTGCTGGATGTTTTGGACGGCAACTTCCATCAGCCTCAGCCAGCACTATGCTGGGTCTGATCGGAATTGTAGCACAAAACATCTGGTGGGCTCCAGGGTTTTTTTGGGGGGGGGCAATAGATTAAACTATTTGCCTTTCAGTTGGTTGATTTGCGTGGGGGTTGTGTTGCGGTTCATTGCGCACGTGGGTGGAGCTTACATGAGTCCACTCTGCCCTGTCCCCCTCCTGTTCTGCTTCTTCCCCCTTTTCCAGCCACTTTGAGGTCACAGCAATGCAGTCATGCATGATCACACATGCTTTGAATGCACACAAAGTGGTTGTTTCCTGTACTTTTCTTTTTCTCTTCTTAAAAAAAAAATTAAGCATGTGAGAAGGGGAATTGGAGAAAGATGAAAGTATGCAGTAAACAATGAATGAAGCAACTGCAGGGGTTGCCAACATGTCACCCGGGGGTGGGACCTTTGATGGTGCTGCCACCTGGCCTCTCTGGCCGTTTTTCTCCTCTGCCTCCTTCCAGCACCCCAGGGCTTCCCCAGGCCGCTTCCAGTTGCCTCAGGAGGAGGAGGAGGCAGGGGGCACCATTTTCTGTTTTGCCTCAAGTGGCAAAATGCCTTGGGCCAACGCTGCTGGCAGCCATACAATACACAAGTTTATCTTAAATGAGCCAGGCCCTGTGGTGACAGCCAGATTGGGGGGAACTCAGTTTGTGCTTATCTTGGGGATGAGAAACTGGAGAGCAACTTGTGCCTCAGATGAGCAGGAAATGTTATGCCAGCTGGCCCTGCCTCCCTGCCCTCTCTCCAAGGTTAAAGGCAAGCTGAACAGAAGACTTGTTTTCTTTTTGTTTCTCTCTCTACCACAGGGACTGACGATTTGAAAAGATGACCAGGTGTTACTACAACGAGACCATTGAGTTCTTCTACAACAACAGTGGCAAGGAACTGTCCCGAGTGTGGAGGAACAAGGATGTTCTGGTGGTTGTTCTGGGCCTGACGGTCAGCATCATTGTGCTTCTCACCAACCTGCTGGTCATTACAGCCATTGCGATCAACAAGCGCTTCCATTATCCGATCTATTACCTGCTGGGGAATCTGGCTGCTGCCGACCTCTTTGCCGGCATTGCTTATTTGTTCCTGATGTTCCACACGGGACCCAACACAGCCCAGCTTTCTCTCAAGACTTGGTTTGTCAGGCAGAGCCTCCTGGATACCAGCCTGACAGCCTCTGTGGTCAACCTCCTGGCCATTGCGGTGGAGCGACACCAGACAGTGTTCACCATGCAGCTCCATAGCAAGATGTCCAACCAGCGAGTCATAATCCTCATTGTCTGCATCTGGCTAACAGCTCTGCTGCTTGGCCTCATCCCCTCGTACGGCTGGCACTGTCTGTGTAGCCTGAAGGACTGCTCAAGGATGGCTCCGCTCTACAGCCGAAGGTACTTGACCTTTTGGGCCATCTCCAACCTCTTCATCTTCCTCATCATGGTGGTCGTCTACACTCACATTTTCATCTACGTCAAGAGGAAGATGGCTCGCATGTCCAGGCACACCAGCTTCCATCCGCGTTACAGGGAGACCATGATCAATCTCATCAAGACAGTTATCATTATCCTCAGTAAGTAAATGTCTCATCAGACCTACAGTTTCTTTGCAGTCAAGAATTTCTTTCTGGGAAAGATGCAGATGCAGACTACTTGCTTCTGCTGACACCTTCCTTGGCTATGGATTGGTAGGTGTCCCTTGTTGTTGGCTGTTTGAAATGCCAGCTTCAAGGAATGAAAATGAATGGAGGATATCTCTGTTCTAGACAGAGATTAGCTTGGTCTGTTGGTTACAATCTCAACATATAATGCACCAGGTTGATCCTTCGGTGGGTCTATCCCAAGGATTGCCTTCTGGTGGCCCATAAACTAGAAATGAGAGATGATCCCCGTTCGAATCTGGCTTTAATAATAATAATAATAATAATAATAATAATAATAATAATCATAATATATTATTTGTACACTGCCCATCTGGCTGGGTCTCCCCAGCCACTCTGGGTGACTTCCAACAAAGATTTAAAAATACATTAAAATGTCACACGTTAAAAGCTTTGCTAAACAGGGCTGCCTTGCTTCAGGGAAGCCACCCTTTGAAACCAAGGCAAGGTTTATGCCTTTAGCAGATTATGACAAGATAGTCACTCATGCCAAATTGCCACCTGGATTATCTGAAACAAGCCTCAGTGAACCTCTGGCTCGTGCACACCCAGGGGTTTATTTTGCAAGGCAACAGGCATTTTGTCTGGCAAAATACACTTCTGTCCCCCAGACCACTGTCTTGGAATGTACAGCAATCCTGAGAATATAAACATTATTTTTTTATTTGTCCTTATCCATCTTTTTGTCTCTTTGCAGTCTCCCTTTGAAATCTATGGTTTAACCCTTGATAGTTTATAACGGTGGTTACTGGGGGATTTGCATTACAAATTGTACTAGTCCACACTGTTCTTTTTCTTCCTCTACTCGGCCTTATTTTAGTTGAGTCTACTACACCCTTACTTTAGTTTTCTGTGGGCTTAAATGGTGGTGGAAGAACTTGCTTCTGTAACTCTTACCTGCCAGGAGGTAATTCTTACTCTCCACAGGCAACTAACTGGTTTGATAATTTCAAGACTGACTTCTAGAAGGTGTACATTATGCCACCCTAGATCTTCCCATGTGTCTGCATGCATACTCTTGGGATGATTAAGGTCTTACTTATTTTCATCTCTGTTTAACCTTCAACTCTTCAAAAGAATATTGATGGCCCTCCACAAAGTGTGCACGGAGTCCCCCAATGGACTTTGGTTGAGTTTGTGCTCTCCTCTTTCCATGTTTATCCTTGTAGTGATCAGCTGCTGGCTTGTGTTTCTCCAAATGATTCTCCAAGATGACCAGTTCACAGAGCTACTGAAGTGTGCAGTGGCTGGCTTTGCAATGCCTGGGCTAAGAAGTAAAGTGGGATCCATGCCATCCATTGATTAAGTGTGCAGGGGCCATGTTGCATCAGAGTTGGGTCCCCAGCTGTTGTTGGACTACAACTCCCATTATCCCTAGCTAGCAGGAAGCATCTGTGGTGATGAGGGCTTTTGAATTAGTGACTTTCAAGACATAAGCCAAGTTAGCATGAATTGAAAGAGCCAGCTACTATGATTCACCCCAGAAGTGGCTAAGCTTTTTCTTCTTTTTTCTGGTGGGGTGGTGCACACAATATTTGACTTTGCCCAAAGGAAGCAGGGCTGGAATTGAGCCAGGCCTTGACAGGGTTGCACCAGAGAAGTCTGCCAAAGTTTGGCTCCCCGAGGGCTTGGAGGGAGTCAGGAGAACGCTGTCAGGCCCCCTGCTGTGTGGATGCAGCATCTCAGCTGTATGTTGGCGTGTGTGGATGTGTGACAGGATCTCCCTGAGGTCTTGGAATGGCCAGATGATGATGATCTGAGGAATGTATGACAGCACCAGAGGGGAAATGAATTTCATTCTTCATGCAGAATAGCTTTTCCTCAGATCATAAAGCTTTAGGAAGCGGATAGCCAAACTCTGTAACCACACTGATTCCTTGAGAATATTGGCTTTAGCAGCTTTCCCCTTTGAATAGTTAAGGATGTCCACAGGCCCGGCTCCAGGTTTGGGATGAGCCAAGCTGTGGTGCTGTGTCTGGCTGTACACTGGGAGCAGAGCCAGCCTTGCTCCTGGTGGTGCCAGCCAGTCCAGAGGGCCCCACCCCTACTCCTCACCAAGTGAGCCTCATTGACGACAGCAGCAGGAGCAGCATGCCCTGCTGGTTTTTGTGCCGCCAGACGGAGTGGTGGTCCCATATCTTTGCTCCTATTGCTGCTTTAGAGTGAGGGTGGCTAATGAGGGTGGCCAAGGGGCGTTGGGGGAGATCAGGACTTTTTAAACTAGGCAACCAGAGCCAAAATGAGCAGTTAACCAGGATGAGAAATGCGAAGTTCAAATATTCAAGAGATGCAATGATTGTATTATGTTAGTTACATGATGTCCAGGCCCCTGGAACTGGGGATAGTCGTCGGATTTAGTGCCATCAGTGTATAGTAAGCTCACAACTTACACAAGGGTTACTTTCTGGGGATCACAACCAAAGCCAAAATCAAAACCCACTGGGTCAAGGGCAGGTGGGATTGCCAAAGTCATTTTTCTCAAAGCTCTGCCCTTAGGGTTTTGTTTTGTTTGGGTTTTTTTGCCACACACATAAAGCTGAATGTGTACAAGTTAAATGTGTGCAATTTGCAGCCTTATTGTAAAGTAAAAAGCTAAAGGACCCCTGGATGGTTAATTCCAGTCAAAAGTGGCTATGAGGTGTGGCACTCATCTCACTTTCAGGCCGAGGAAGCTGGCGTTTGTCCACAGACATCTTTCCAGGTCATGTGGCCAGCAGAACTAAACCGCTTCTAGTGCAACAGAACACTGTGATGGAAACCAGAGTGCACAGAAATGCTGTTTACCTTCCCACTGCAGTGGTACCTATTTATCTACTTGCACTAGTGTGCTTTCGAACTGTTAGGTTGGCAGAAGCTGGGATGGAGCAACAGGATCACAGCACCACCTGCGTCCCTAGGTTTACTGTACTGTGTATCAAGCCTGTGGCCTGCCAGCTGTTTGCTTTGCATTGCACCACCAGCAAAAGCAGAAGATTCCCCAGGAATTTATAATGCACATTTTGTCTGGGGATGAAACAAGTGCTGTTATATATACTGGAGCTTCATTTTCACCTACCCTAGGTGAACAGTGAGGAGGTTTCGAAGGAAGACAGTCCTGGCGTGATGGTGCTCAGGCATAAGAAACCGGTGGGTTTGTGCCCCTCCATCCCTCCCTCATCCCACAAGCCACTTGCAGAGAGGACTTGCTTCCAGGACAAATGTGGAGGCGGCTGGAACTGATTAACTGAATGTGATGGTGTGGTACTGCCTCGTAGGTGAGCCGCTGAGCAAAAAGTAAAATTAAAAAATAGGTGGGCACAGATATGCTTTTTATAGCATCCTTTGGGTTTCCTCATTTCCCAGTTCATATCACAAGTACAGTGGTACCTCTGGTTAAGAACTTAATTCGTTCTGGAGGTCCATTCTTAACCTGAAACTGTTCTTAACCCGAGGTACCACTTTAGCTAATGGGGCCTGCCACACCGCCATTACGCAGTTTCTGTTCTCATCCTGAAGCAAAGTTCTTAACCCGAGGTACTATTTCTGGGTTAGCGGCGTCTGTAACCTGAAGTTACATGTACCATTGTACATGATGGTGTAAGTCTAAGTTTTTGCAAGCAAGGACAGAAGATGTAGTTGCTTTGACAACCTCCAAATACTTGTGTGGATGCTGGGCTTTGCCTGCTGTCTTTATTTCGACTTATGACCAGCTGAGTGGACAGAAGTGAAACAAATTCAAATGAACAGAGAGGCTAACATAGATTTTTTGGGGGGGAGTACATGCACAGGGACTCATGCAAGTGCCACTTGTGTCCTCCATTTTTCAGGGTACATAATGTGACCAGACCCTGAACACCTTGGAGTGCACATGTTTAGATCCTGTGCAGACACCACCTCAAACATGTGGAAGCTGGGCAAGGGACCAGCAGGTGCAATCCGTATTTCCTGCTGTATTTGTCTCTCTGCTTCCGCTCCGCTTCTCATGTCCTCTGCACTTTTTGCCATTCAGCTCCTTCCGCCTGGGTCCTCTGCTGCTGCTGCAGTGACAGCACCTGCTCCTGGTTCTTCAAGCTGTCTCCAAACTCCCCTTGTCTGCATCATTTTCTCTGGACCACCAGAGGCTCACTTTGTGCAGCTTGCTTTGTTACTTCTTACCATTCTCCCTTTCCAAGAGCAGAGGCTGTCATTTAACCACAGCAGCCCTGTGTGTAATATGGTTAGGCTGAGCAACGGGATGCCCTAGGCCACCGGGCAAAGTTCATAGCCAAGTGGATTTTGAAAAGGGCTATGCAAAGGCAGGGCAGGGGAGGCTGTTTCTCTGTTCTTTTTCAGTATATTTGTTTTAGGGTTTCCCCTGTTTATTTCAGTGGGCAATCCTAACAGGCTTCTGATGCCCTGATTTTGGTGTTCGCCATCCAGATGGCAGGAACATTGCAAACGTGGACTACTTGCTACAAGCCACAATACCTGCCAAATTGCAGGTGCAAAGAATCCCAGTTTTATAGGCAGTTTAAAAAGGTGTACAAACACAGTCCAACTGCTATCTAAACTGTATAGTGTTTCCAATCTATCACTTTTACTTTTCTTCCTCTGTGCCCTCTTTGTGAACTGTACACAGTGGGCCAGACTCTTTCCAGAACAAAACATTGCTGCAAATAAAAGTAAGTGGGAAATGATTTTTGGGTGGGTGGGTGGGTGGGATTTTATTTGTTTTTATTCAAAACAAAGCAGGGCTCTTTGCATTTTTCAGTTCATTTTAAAAATAAATACCCCTGGATTTTGATGTTTGGGTTTCACACACTGAACCACCCCCACCCGTGCTTTCTGGACCCTTTCTCCAGGGAATAGCGATCTCCCTAGAAAGGCTCTGCAGGGTCCTCAGGAAGATAGTAAATGGAGACGGACAAGCTCTGCTCTGAGCCACTGCTGCCGCCGTAGTGACACATTTGTCAAATTGTTCCTGTCAAATTGGTACTTGTGACAGATGTTTCTCCTCCCCAGAACAGTAGAAGGGGAAGTAAACTGAGGTGTGTCTCAAAGAGTGCTGTGAATTCATGTAGGGCATGTGGGGGCTGTATCCAGGGATTCCACATCTGGCGGGGGCGACGACACATTTTGACTGGTGGGTGGAGTTCAGGCCTAGCCGTTACTCTACGGCAGGCTTCCTCAAACTCAGCCCTCCAGATGTTTTGGCCTACAACTCCCATGATCCCTAGCTAGCAGGACCAGTGGTCAGGGATGGTGGGAATTGTAGTCTCAAAACATCTGGAGGGCCAAGTTTGAGGAAGCCTGCTCTACGGGAAAACTGCCCTTTAGAACATGCCCCCCATAGCAATGGAGGAGGAGGCATTCCATGGTAAACCCAGCAGGGAAAGTGTTCCTAGAAGATAGAAAGCATGAAAGTACTCCTGCCTCATCGTCACTATTTTAGTGCTGTTGTTTCTTCCCTTGCCTTGGATCCTGGATCCTAAGCCCTTTAAGTGGGGGGCATAGTCTTACAATCTGCTTGCCTAGCTTCATGGATGGATGGATGGAGAAATTCAGTTTGGCTCCATGATATGGTCATGGAATAGCTGTTTTCTGTCTTTGAGATAGATGAGACTCTACACCAGTCTCTCCCAGCCCAGTGTCCTGCTGATGGGAGTTGTAGCGCAAAGCAGCTGGCACAGTGGGTTGGGAATGGCTGCTCTACACACATCCTTTCTGCAGTAGAGGCTGCAAAGAAGAGGCCAGAAGTCTCCGCTTCCATTTTCAGTTCCATTATGTCCAAACCGTCAACTGTTGTTAATTTTATCTATGGTTTTTTAAAGCCAGCTGCTTCATTGTCTTGCTTCAGTAAACCATTTTGAAGATTAACCTCTTTTAACTTCTTGATGGATAGTAACTGGCAAGTCGCACTTTCTACTGTATAGAAATAGTCATGGTCCCTGCTTACAGGGTCACATGTAGGTGCTGCTAAAGGTGCATGAATAAAGGCACCTTTATTCATTCTTTATTCATTCTCTCAAACCAATAAAACTCTCTGTGATGTACTACCAGTGACAAGAATCCCTTCTCTAGAGGTTTTTTTTTTGGGGGGGAGGGGTGTTATGTATGGTGTAATCCTATCTGCCTGGGTTTGTATGAGCTTTCAAGACACCTCATGCAGCTAGGAACTTCACAAAGGAAGAATGATCTTGACCTTTCTTCTGGAGAGGACGGGTGGAAAGTTTTCAGATAACTGCTGGATGACAGTAGTTTGTGCACTGCTTTAAGCAGACTTCTAGTTAAATACACCTCATAATCAGAGTTAAAAATATTAAAGGGGTCAGTATTCTGATCACTATAGTTTTACAGTTACAAAAATTGTGTGTTTGTTTTGGAAGCATTACTTGGTGTGGGTGACTTGTTGAAATTAGCATTTTCCAAAAGCTGAAATGGGGCTGGAGAAATCAGATTCAGCTGGCGAACCTGATCCTGAGCTCCCTGAACAGACCACAAGGATGACATGAGGGTCACAGGCCTCCCTTGCTGTTTGCCTTCCAGCACAAGTGGACCCTGCAAGAGTATGTTTCAGTGCAGCAGAGTGCTGCCCTTAGGGTTCCAGCTAGCCACGTCCTTGTCAGGATACGTACGCCATTCCATCCTGAAGCCCCCTTTGCCCTTTCCCCCTGGTTGCTGCTTCCTTCCTCCTGGGCATGCGCTGGTCCTCGCTGAGCTCTGCTGTAAACCCATGCTCAGTCCTCATGGGGTAGTTTCTCCCCTTAATTTTTGTTTGGTATTGGTATTTCTGGAAACCTGGCGGCTTCCCCCAATTTGTAGATACTTCCCATGTTTATAGCTTGAGGCTGTCACCAGTTCAAACTCATCTGAGAAATTGTCTTAAGAGTCCTTTAGCCAGTTGGCAGCACAGTCATGTCCTTGGTGCCTAGAAAATGAGTGGTTTAGATCCTGAGGGTGCTGAGGAAGCATTTGTGTGTGTGAGGTTCAGTGCAGACAAGATGTTCTTGAGCAGGAATGTGCTTGTTATGTTGCACTCCGTATGCTCCTTGGGGTGTGTGGGCTGACCCTTTTTGGACTCCCTCCTTCCCTCCCTCCTTTCTTCCAAAGGAGAATCAGTTTGGTACCCAAGCTGTAGGACAGCTTGACTTAATCCAATATGCAGGTGGTGATGGATGGGGCTCTCACGCCCTTGACTTTGGCATGCGGCTGGCTACCTGCTTTCTGCAACAGATGTATCCGCCTGCCTCTGGCATGACCAGAATTTCAGAAAAGCCCAAGGTTGGATTTTGCTAAGCTCTTAGGCTCCTGTGTGCTGTGCTATCCTAAACAGTCGGACAGAGGCTACTCTCTAGCTGTGCAGCAGTGGCTTTGGAAATGAAGGACCCTTGGATGAGTTCTGCTGGGGAAGCTGAGTGGTCGGGGTGGGCTGAAGCAAGAGGGGAGCTCCAACTGTAATGAGCTCCAGCTGAGAACAGGGTGGGGTCCTGTAATAAACCTTGATTTGAGTAGAAAAAGAATCACCAGGGAAGCTTGCATGGATATTTTTCATGAACACTTATTTGTATTTAGAGGAGCAGGGCAGATTGTTTGTGGTTTTGAGGGATGGTGATGCTTATTTTCATGTGGTCAAAAAGTTTCCTGGCTACTTTTGTGGAGGCACAAGATCCAGGTTTGAACATGCTTTCCCCTGGTCAGTTGGCAACCTGAGGATAAGGGGTGCAACTTTGCAGACCCTATTTTTGAGATAGATTCAACACTAAATATATATACTGTATAAAAAAGTAGTGCAAAAGCATCTCTTGATAAAGACCATGAAAGTCTGATAGCCATGAGAAGAGATGGAGAATTCTAGCCTTTTCCTCTTAAAGTTTACCCAGCAGCTGTCTAGGATCACCAGGAGAAGAAGACAAGGCTCCTGCAGCTTTTCATAATGACGTAGATGAGGGAATTTCTTCAGGTTTTGTCATTTTGAAGCATATTTACTCCACTCGTCAGCTGAAAAGGCTCCCAGAACAACTCACAAAGATCAGTAGTCAGGCAGCCCCCTCAAAAGTCATGACACAAAAGGAAAAAGGGATGGGGAGAGAAGCAGAAATGCAAGTTTAAGTAGCAGTTCTTTTAAAAGTTACAGTTCTTATTAGAACCAGCTGGGATGAAAATTGTTCATGTAGCCTAGTATGCGCTAGATCTTTTTAATTCTGAATTTTAAATTGTAACCTGCCCTGGGACCTGCTGGTGAAGGGCAGGTATTATTATTATTATTATTATTATTATTATTATTATTATTATTATTATTATGGAACAGCAATGGCTAGGCATCAGTTGAGAGAGGAATAGCCAGAGGTCCTGGCAGCAGAGCTGATGGGGTCGTCCTGTGCCCTTTCTCTGTGCTTAACTCTGATGGAATGACTGATGCAAGAATCTTGTTCTTAACCAGGGAATACCATTGAGGGCGGCTCCTCCTGCTGCTTTCAGAGCAGTGTGGGAGCAGAAGTGTGTGCTTATCCACCATGCAAGCATTTTCCACATTTTTTAAAAAAGTGCTGAGCATATCAAAGAAGTGTCCCGCCCCTTGGAACCAGGAGGCCTCTGATCTCTTCGAAATTCTAAAGAGATTCCTCTCTCCTGTTCTTAGGTGCCTTTGTTATCTGCTGGACCCCTGGACAGGTGGTGCTCCTGTTGGACGGCCTTGGCTGTGAAAGCTGTGACGTGTTATCGGTGGAGAAATATGTCCTGCTTCTGGCTGAAATAAATTCACTCATTAATGCCGTCGTCTACTCCTACCGGGACAATGAGATGCGCAGCACTTTTCGGAAGATTCTCTGCTTTGCCTGTCACAGGATGCCAAAGTACTCGCCTGCGTCGGTCAAGTCCAGCACCACAGAGCACAGAATATTGCCTCAGAATGGCCATCCAGTGATGGACTCCACACTCTAATCTGCCATTTTCAGGCTCCTTCATGCTGGTTGTCTGAAGCCAACTTTTTGGTAATCAATGGGAGACCAGCCTGTCTTGAGGCTAGAGACCATGGCTGCGGTGCGACTGGGAAAGCGCTGTGACCAAGGTTATCAGCCAGGGTCTGTAGGAGACATTGTTGTATCTGTGGATGAGGACAGCCATCTTGGTTTGTAGCACCCAACTGTGACGATGTGCGCCCCCCCGACAGATGGTGCTGTATTGTAACTGTAGAGATCACATATCTGGGATGCAGTGACTGTTCACAGAGCCAAGGAATGAATCAGCACACGTGCTTTGCATGACACCTTGAAAAGCACCTTAAAAATGCTGTTGTGTTAAGAACCTGTTCAAAACTGGTTTGCACCACAGCTGCTTCTTTCCCAAGCTAACAAGCAAGTCTCCCTCTGTCTGTTAACACGGGGGGGGGGGGGGCTCTTAAGACAGACTCTTGTTTTTCTAGTTCTTTTAAGCACACAAATCTTTGGACAGTCTTTGAAAAATGGTGGAATGAAACCACTGGGATACCTGCCTTTCTGTTCTTGTGCAGTGCTGTTTTAAGCAAGCTGTCCTGAGGGGTGCCATCGCCTGCTATGTCAAGGTGCTCGTCTAGAATGTTTCTATGTAGGGTGAAGAACTTTCTGTCCCCAGCCTGTTCAGTATTACTGCCTTCTTGGCACACCCATTCTAGGGCTGAGACCCAAAAGCCCACATGCCTTCTGCTACTGCACAAACTCCCCAATAATCTGTTACAACCTCTACCCCCCTCTGTGTTTTATGCTGTTGGAGATTCCAGGTCAAGATGGCCCAGTTGCCAGCTGTCCTTCTGGCAACATCCACAATAACAATTAGGTTGAATTAATGGTCCCATTCTATCTAGGAACAGACACCGCAGCAGCAATAGGCAAGAATTAAGCATGCCAAGAGCAATTATTCTTTTCTCTTTTTCTGAAGGTTGATGCTTAGAGGTGGAGTTTGGCAGCTTAGCTGACACTCAGATAGTGTGGTGCCCTCCAGGTGTTGTGGGACTACAGCTCCCATCATCCCTTCCCATTGCCCATGCTAACTGGGGATGATGGGATTTGTAGTCTCACAACTGGAAGGTCCTGTTTTGGCCACCCACCAGCTGATGACTGAATAGTTTAGCTTGCTAAGTATTATATTCTTCTGCCCAGGCTTTGTTTGCTCCCACAACTCATTTGCTGTAGGAAATTGACCCCCTGCATTGTTGAAACAGAGGCATGATGCCCAGTTAGAGGGCTGGTTCCATCATGAGGTCTTGTCTGTAAAATGCCATTGTTTCCCCCCACAGGCTTGGCCTTGAGTTGCTTTAGAGTCACTGGGTGAAGAATCAGTCAGCAGGTTTGCTCCTGTGCCTTGAATAATTGCATAGCAGGCAGAAGTTTGGTGGCTGAACTCAGCCCACCCCCTCAGGGAGATTACGATGCTAACTGTGCTTCAGCTTTTCTTCCAGATGTGCACAGTTGAACCCAGGTGTCCCAAAGCCAGCAGCCCCTTTAAGCATTCACTCTTCTGAGTTGGCCCATCAATATGCAAAAATATGAGTTGGAAGAACCCATGCTTCTTTTCCACTGTGTAAATTTCACAATTTGCAATGCACATCCCCCCAACACCTTCTCTGGAAAACTGTGATGGGTTTTTTTAATATATATGCCAAGAATAAAATAATGTGTTGGTAGACTGACAAAAGTGATTGGAATAATATGGTTAGCCTGGACTGATGCGAAGGTGTCCTTCTCCCTTCTGCTCATGTTGCCACCTAAGCAGGGGAAGGGGGGAAACTGGCCTCCTGCCTTTGGTAGCCACCTGACCTGCACCTATCAGCTAGTGGCACTTTTCATGGCATAGAGGTAAGACTGTTCCCTGTCAATGTCTGCAGAAGAAGCTGCTGTTAAAGGCACAGGATCAGTCCTCACTCCAAAGGGATGGTGAGCCTAGACCATTGTGTAAGTCAGCAAGTGTCTTATGTTGTGCATGCACAGGTGCACTCTGGAAATTTTGTCCCTGCTGTGGTTGTGACTGGAAGAAGCTGTTCAGGGTGGGCAGAGAATGTCATGGACTCCACCATGATGTACAATGCAATCTTAAAACAATCCAATATAACGGCGCAACTCAGAAAATGAACGCATGAGCCAAGCATCAGTTTACAGGAAGCATGATAATAAAAGACACTAAATACTATTATTATTATTATTATTATTATTATTATTATTATTATTATTTTGAAAGGCTTATTCAAAAGGTGTGGGAGAAGTGGAAAGTCTTTGCCTGGTACTGGAGTAACTGTTAATTAAGTATTGCCAGGTGTGCTTCCTTGGGGAGAGCATGCTGCAAACTGGGCTGGGTGGGTGAGCCTCTGTAAATACCCCATTCCCCCTCACCAAGGTTTAGCTTGGGAGCACACACACACACACAAACAAACAAACAAACAAACAAACAAACAAACAAACAAACAAACAGTGCTGGCTATTTGTTAAAGAGAAATCAGTTACTCCAAGGCAAACTGTATGACAAACTACATTTCAGTTGGCCCTGGAAGTAGGTTGAGCACTTGGCTCTGTCATAGGCTACTGGTGAGAGAGCCTGCCCAAAATATTTTTGTGAATGAGGCAAAATGATTAAAGGGGAAAGGGAGGGCTGACAATTCTCCATCAGGAGAATTGGTACTCTCCAGGTGTGCCTCGTAGTCCCAACAGCATCTGGAGGGCACCAGCATGGCGAAGGAGCAGTGGAACTGAAACCCAGTACAAAGGGCAAATGCCGGGGGGGGGGAGAGCTGGGCTGCAGTGGCAAGACAAAGGGAGGGCCCACTTTGACAGTAAAGTAGTGCAGGTGGAATGCAGCTGACTCCGTCCCCACCACTTGCACCTGTAAGGATAGGGAGCCTGTGGCCCTCCTTCCCCAGCCAGCTTGGTCAGGGGTGACGGCAGCTGCCGTCCGACACCACGTGAGCTTCCCTCATCCCTGGTAGGCATTGCTAGCAAAGGGATGGGGAAAGAAGCAGCACTTGCCAGAGGGGAGAAGATGCCGCTGAAGGAAGGGCAGCCTTGTGGCAGCAGATGACATGGGTGAACTGCACTGAGAGCCTGCAGAACACTAGGGGCTCCTCAACATCCAACATGGCACAGGGCAAAGGAGATGCATGACAGCACACCACTCTGCTGCCTTGCACATTAATGTTCCACCACCTGACACTGTCCTAGCTTAGTCAAGCTCTGTCCCCCTCAGTCTCTGTGTCTTCTGCTTGCGAATACTCCTTGGGACGGTTGGTTCCTACCAGTTCCCAAAGCTATTGCCCCCATTTCACTTAAAGCACAAACAGAGGGAACTGCCTTTGTCCTGCTCAGACTCTCCATCTAAGCTCAACTATGCTGACTGGCGGCTGCTTGTCTGTGTTTCAGGCATGAGAGATGAGGGGTACCTCATCTGCTGCTTTAGCCTTTTAACTGGAGGTGGCAGGGATGGGATGTGGGACTGACCACCTGCAAAGCAGAGATTTTACCACTGAGCTGCAGCCCCTCCCCAGATTTTAGGTCCCATCATTCATACACTGGGTGCAACAGAGCAGGAGGATTTCCTAGACAAGCCCCACTGGAATGAACAGGAGCTGTGCAATACTGCTACCAGGCTATGGTGGTTTGATTCTATTAGTGTTTAATTGCTTTTTAATTACTACCCCCCCATTATGTTTTTGGCTGTTTCTATCTGTAAGCTGTCTTGAGCCCCTGTCTGATGAAAATTTATATATAAATATAATAATGATAATCCAAAACTGAGCTGGAGTAGAGTCTAGGTACCATTAAGAGCAGGCAGATCAGCCCCGTGGGCAAATGACCCACTGGCATTTCCTCCCAGGGAAAACCCCACTGAGATGGATGGGATTGCTGGTCTTGTTCAGTTCACTTCCATTTCTGTTTAGACGTGTGCAGGACAACTTCCCAGTTGATTGTGAAGTGACATCTTCAGTCAGCTTCCGGTCCTCAATCCCTCAAATGTTTGGGGCTCCTTTTAATGGCTGCTTAAGCAGGGCTGGAGCTATCAGAAACTCTGGCTGGGGGACTAGTGCAGCTTAATGTTTAAAATGGAGTCCAGTTTGCTTTCTGGCACGGAAGTAAGAGCTGGATGTGGATAAAGGTAACTGGACAGCTGCTTACAAGAAACTGGCTGCGTTTTCTTCAGTCTCAAGAGTCTGACATGGATGCTTGACAGTTGTGCACAGGGACAAATCTGCACAGGTTGCTTGGTGCTTCCACAAATGACCCTTGGAAAAATTAAGCTGATTACGCCAAACTGATTTTAGAAAGTCTCTTGTGTTTCTTTTCCAGATTACCTCATTTATTAACAGGACATGTGAACACTTTTAAAGGGTGTGCTGTTTGTGGGAGAGCCAAATGACCAGCTGCCTAAACCATGGCTCTCCACTGTTTGTGAATGGATCCTTGTAGTGAGAGATGAGCTACGTTGTTCTCTCCCAAATACCTCACTTGGCTTTCAGGAGGGTCCAATGAGCAGTGTGTATTGATCTGGGACTGGAGAAGGAGAGCTCTCCAAGAGGCTTCTGACCTCACCCTTGCTCTGTTGGGCTGCAGATGTGGAACCAGAGGTGGGGAATCTCTGGCCCTCCAGATGTTGCAGAACCACAACTCCCATCATCCCCCACCAACAGCCATGCTGGCCACAGCTGATGGAAGCTGGAGTTCAACAACATCTGGCAGGCACAGGCTCCCCACCACACTGACCAGCACACCTTCTCTGTGGCAACCCTTCCCACAAATTGCGCACAGCCCCACCTCTTCCTAGGCATTACGGGATGCTAATTTTTGAAACGTTGGAGCTGTTGGAGCATAAATCAGGGTTTCAAAAGCTACAGCCTCCGTTTAGCTCAGCTTCTCTTTACAGTGGTACCTCGGGTTACATATGCTTCAGGTTACATACGCTTCAGGTTACAGACTCCGCTAACCCAGAAAGATTACCTCGGGTTAAGAACTTTGTTTCAGGATGAGAACAGAAATCGTGCTCCGGTGGCATGGCGGCAGCTGGAGGCCCCATTAGCTAAAGTGGTGCTTCAGGTTAAGAACGGTTTCGGGTTAAGAACAGACCTCCAGAATGAATGTTCTTAACCCAAGGTACCACTGTATTTCATAAAGAAGACTGGGTTTGGGAGTAAAAGGGCTGCAACTGATGTCCCCTCCTTCCTCCTGGATGATCTGCATACCCCAATAGCTCTATGACCAAAAGAAGTGGCATAAATAATATATCCAAATGCAGTTCCAGCTCTGAAAACAGAGAGCTGATATAGGTGTCAGGGTACCTTGTATATCAAGCAAGACCAGCAGATGATGCCAGATGTTGATTTACGGAAACACATGGGAGACGTGAGGGACTTTCACCCACCACCTTGTCTGTAGAATTCCCTTACCCGTTTCCTCCTTCTTTGCTTCTTGATCACATCAGCTCATCAGGTGCTACTGGAAGGATTTTTTTTGTTTTGACTATGGCAGACCAACACGGCTACCTATCTGTAATCAGCTCATCAGTCAGCATTTCTCCATTCAGATCCAAATGATGCTTCCAGGTGGGCTGTAGGGCAGGGGCAGAACATCTGCTTTGTATGCAGAAGGTCCCAGGTTCAATCCCTGGCTTCTCCAGGAAGGTCTGCCTGAAACTAGGGAGCCACTAGGGACAATATAGAGCTAGATGGACCAAGGGCTGACTCGTTAGAAAGCTGCTTTCTGCTTTCCTACATGTCATATTTTGTGGGTCATTGACACTCAAAACTGGGGCACCAGAGAGAGACCTTACTTCCCCCTACACTGCTTGCTGATAACCCAGATAAACTAGAAGGATCAGCACAGCGCTGCCATTGTGAAACATTTATTGAAAAGTGCTCTGGATGCTTGTGGTTAACTGCCAGAACAAAACACACGTTGTGGCTCTGGTCCATTGAGAAACACCATCCTCTGATCAGGAAGATCTCCCACGACTTATTCCCAAGCCCACCCACCCTGCTGTATGGGAACTTCATTGTAGTTTTTGTGGTGGGTGGGGGGATGCACTCTGCATTTGCTTGTGGGTAGAGTTAGGTCTTCTTGCTTTTTATGTCCCACGGGTCAGCAGTGGCACTGAAAATAGCTGCTTGGCACAAATCCAACCCTGCTGGTTGCTGGCCAGTGCTCTGAGCAGAAAAGGCATATGCTCTAAGGCAGTGTTTCCCAACCTTGTGCCTCCAGATGTTTTTGGCCTACAACTCCCATCATCCCTAGCTAGCAAGACCAGTGGTCAGGGATGATGGGAGTTGTAGGCCAAAAACATCTGGAGGCACAAGGTTGGGAAACACTGCTCTAAGGTACTATTAAAACAAATGATGCATCTTATACTTCTCTTCTTGGCTCTCTTTTCCTGTGTGTAAACTTTTAAGGTTAGTTCTCGTTGAATTTCATTTAGTTGCTATCAGTCCACCTCTCAAATGGAAAACTATTTTGAACTTTCAAACTATCCTCTAAACCAGTGGTCCCCATGCTTCCCTCCCCCAGACCACTTGAAAATTGCTAAGGTTTCTTGGCAGACCACGTAATCCTCTCTGCCCCCGTTATAGCAATTGCAGTGCACGGTGCTAGGTGCTGCATGATTTCTAACTCTTTTTTTTTTTTGCTTCTTTTATTTCTTAAATATTGTATGTTACTGTATTACAATTTGAATTCTATAGAATTTAAATTGTAACACAATATAAGTAATAAAATAAATATATAATAAAAAGCAATATGAGTATTTAATGTAATTGATGTGCCAGCTTCCAGCTTCAACCACAAATCCACAGAGATGCCATGGATCACGTGAACGAAGCTCATGGGCCCTGGATGGTCCAGGCACTGCCCTTTAGGAACCCTTGCTCTAACTAAACTGGCTGCAATTTCACCCCCTTTTGCCTCCCCTTCTTTGTTCAAATAATTCATAAATTGATGGCTTACCTTCAGACCCAGTAATATACCCTGTCAATTCCAGATACCCTTTTAAAATAAAAGTGAATAAGTCTGAAGTAGACTCCCTGTCACTCTCTAATTTTTGTAAACAGTGTGCCCATTCTAAGGCAGTTCTTTTGAACAAGGCCTGCTATCTTTTATTTCTACTATTCCTGGGTGTTTAACAGCACTCTGTCTCACACACAAAGGCAGCCAACTCCTCACATTTGTTCCTTGTGGCAAGACAAGGATTGTTGCTTGATTTCTGTCGGCAAGGCTGCTGTTAAAGTCTCAGGAGCAGGCCATGAAGAAAGCAGGCAAACCTCTTCAAAAAACCTTCTATCAAAAAGCATCCGTGTCATTCAAAAGTACCTAGCAAAGCTGCTTTGTGGCACAATCCTGTGCATGTCTGAAACTTTGTAAATGGTGCGGAATCGCTCAAAGGGGAGAGGAAGGCCTGGGGATCCACAGAGGTGTGGATCATGTGCAGATCTGTGAGCTCAGGCTGCTGAGTGATGCTAGAGCAGCATTTGAAGAAATAAAAATGGCAGTTTCTGTGTTTATTTAACAACTTGCTACAGCTCTGTGCACTCTTCCGTATTTTACAACACATTTATTTATAGCAATCTTCAAGTGACAACCCTGTAATAAATATTAGCAATGAAGCATTGCATGCCCTGTTTGTTTACGCTTTGCCCAATGACGGTTACGTGCCTCTCCCATTAAGATTTTAAAACTTACACTGTCATGATAGCATTTTAAAGGTTTGTCCCAATACACAAAGCCTTTTTATTTTTTAAAAACCCTCAGCCTGTGATTTGTTTTTACTGGAACCAAAGGGAGTGTCTCCATTGACATAAACAGGGAATTAAGAAAAACAGACACAGATAAAACAATCTGCAGAGGGAAGACACAGACTGACAGCTGCCACTCATTGTAATGGGGGTGGGGGGAGCTTTATGGAGTGGCTTGAATCTTTAATAAGATTCTCTTCCTGTATGGAATATACAAATTGTGATACAAAGGAAAGGGAAGCTAAAGGTTAAGGGGTTTTGTCCTTGACAGTTGATGTTGTTGCTATAAGAACCTTTACCCAATTTTATATGCAGTATTTGGCTCTTACCTTCATTTGTTTTTATTAAACAAGAAAAAAGAAGAGAAGGGAGATGATCCCTGGATCTCCGCTTGCACCCTCCCTTCCAACACGATCCCTTGCCTGCATCCGTGGCCTGCTAGATCAAGTGCTGCCACGGGCCCAAGTAAATCAGATGCACATCCAAATGCACAGAGGGGGGGGGGATGCTGTATGAAGCGCCACCAGCAAGAACCAGGTGCAAAAGACAGGATCATTGAGCACATTCGAGGTCTAGAAATGTGTTTCCATTGTCAGAATTGAAATGAATTTCAGCTTACTCCCAACTAGCTACCTGTTCCTGTTTTAGCAACCTAATTTAGGTGGGAGAAAATGTTGCTGCCATTGTTAAGCAACTGGGAGTCAGAACCTCTTGGCAGTCGACTGCAAATCACCCAGAGATCCACTGGTTGATCAAAATATATCTTCTACCCTGAAATAGAGGAATCTTCTCTGGAAAGCAGGACTCATGGATGCTGGTGGAACTGGGCTTATGGGATCAAGGATTGTCGAGTTGGAAGGGATCCTGAGGGTCGTCTAGTTCAACCTCCAAACATAAACCCTCCCCACCAGCTTGAGGTTGCAGCTAATTTATAATGGGGGCAGGACTTGAACCCTGAGTCATACTCCTAGCACAATGCTGCAAACAGTTATTGATGTCTCCGAAGAAATGGGTGTGGCAGGTAGGAAAAGCCAATGGCATATGTCAGGTCTGGGGAGAAATTCCTTTCTGACATGAATAATTCAGTACACCTGAGTTCTGAGCCCCATAGGTCACAGCTGCGCCAAATGTTTGAAGCACCTGGCTTTCTCCAAAGACTCCTGGGAACTGTAGTTTACCCCTCACAGAGTTACAATGCCCAGCATCTATAGCAAACTACCAGTTCCTGGATTTGGGGTTGGGGGGAGCCATGTGCTCTATGGTGTTGGTGGAACCTAAGAATCCCATAGAATAGAGATCAGTTTAGTCCAAAGGACAACACTATAGCCCCCCTTTGCCCCAAGAGGCTGCTTTTGATTCTGAAAGGGAGAAGCAGGTGTGGCAATAGGTCTAAAGTGATGCTCTCAACCTGTTGCTGCCTGGGCTTGCCACAAACACTTCGCCTGTGATATTCATGACACCTGAATTTCAGGCTAGCCAACCCTGATTTACAGGCTGTGTAATTATAGCCAAAGAGATGGGGCATGGTTGCGCTTTTGCTCATCTGCTTACACAAACATGCCAATTTACGCACCAATGGTACTAGTGCAGCCTAGTGGTGCAGTTTGGCAATTTTAGACTCTGGGCTAAATGGTCTTATGGGAGCCCCTCTCTTCTCTAGACTTTGTGTCCTGGCCCTCGCTGCCAGTTGAAGAACTGGGATTTGGGTTCCTGTCACATTCTTTCTGGCATAAATCTGAGCAGTAGACAGGCAGGGCAAGGGTTAAAGGCGCCCCACCCTTCCTTTTGAAGAGCAGAGTGGGCATAAGTCTTGGTGTGGCAAATGGTTCTGGTTGCCTTTCTCCAGCTCCCCGATCTCGTCTCCCACCTCTTTAGGATCCACCCATCCCTTCCAACAACACTTTAGAATGGGCCTCAGCACTATTTTAGGATGTGTTGTTGCTTCGCTCCCTCCACAATGCTGCAAAGCCATCCCTGCTGCGTTTTGGGCCTCGCCCCCTGCTCTTTTCTGATGGCACCCTCTGGGCAAGCGAAGGGGCCCTTTTGCAAGTGGGTTGGGCCCGTGAGGTTTGTTTGGGTTGGTGCCAGCTCTCCATGTCCTTGGCAATCTGACTGACTCTGACAGGAGGGGCTGGCAGTGGCCCTTGGGCGTGGGACTCCTCTCCGACAACCTCTTCCAGGATTCAGCCCCTGACTCTCTAGATCACTGTCTCCTTCCGCCATCTCTCACACCTCCCTGGCTCTGCTCTGGTTGCCTTTCTCCAGCTCCCCGATCTCGTCTCCCACCTCTTTAGGATCCACCCATCCCTTCCAACAACACTTTAGAATGGGCCTCAGCACTATTTTAGGATGTGTTGTTGCTTCGCTCCCTCCACAATGCTGCAAAGCCATCCCTGCTGCGTTTTGGGCCTCGCCCCCTGCTCTTTTCTGATGGCACCCCGGGGATCCCCAGATCTCACAGGCATGGTATGTCTCTGCAGGTCAGGAGTTCTGTGCAGTGCTAGCATGACTTACTAGAAGAATGTCTGGCCTCATGCCTGTGGAATGTGCAAGGAGGACCTGCCTATTGCCAAGACCCCATGGGGATGTCGTTTGGGAATCAGCGCTGCTGGGGAAGGGGATTCATTTAATCTCTTGCACTGCCTACTCAAAATCTGTTTTAGCAAGTCACTGAACCCGGAGGGAGTTTGTGACAATAAAACCACATTGTCATCATATAGGAAGATTAATATTGGTCATATTAAAATTCTGCAGATGATGAAAATGGTAATCTGTCTGAATTCACAAAAGTAGCAAAAGGAAATTAGAGTTTCCGAGGAGAGAAACAAAGATGATTGAGGCTGGTTTTAGAATGCAAGTCAGATATACATACATACATATATATATGATGAAAATTACGGTACCTGAAGCCTGATTCTAACCAGGTTTATTCAGAACTAAGTCTCATTTATTTCAATTTACTTCATTCCCTGGACACAGAAGTTAAATCTTTTCACAGTGCGAATATACAGAGCCTTGCATATAAGGAAATGCCAAGAGAACCATACATTTTAGCATAGGGTAAAGAAGATTAAGAGGCCCACGGTGGCTAGCCAAGGCTGCCATAAAGCAAAGCGACAAGAATTGTTCCCACTTGTCAATGAGTGTGGAACAAGAGTTTGAAGGCTGAAGTTGCAGAAAGGATGATTTGGGTTTATATATTAGGGGAAATGTCCACTGAGTAAGAGCAAGTATTGAATTATTGTTTCACACTCTCCGCTTCCCTCAGTTCCAACAGCAGCTTTACAGTCCTCATGAGAATTGTAATAAACTGTTTTTTAAAAATGTACAGGTGAGGAAGCCAGCCAGCCAGCCAGGGTGCAGGCGGCCAATCCTAATCGCAGAGCAACAGGAGCCCAGGAGCTCAAGAGCCAGAAGCTGCTTCTGATGGCCAGAAACGCCTTTCCAAGGCAGATCCAAATCTGTCTTTTCTGATTACCCTATATACGCTAGTTTCCTGCCATTTTGTGTAGCATTGTCCCCAAAGCCCTGGCTATATTCATCCCTACAGTTGCAATTGGCCTTTGAAATGTCCCCAATCCACAAATGTTCGATTTTGCAAACAATTAAAAACAAAATTACATATGCTACTTGGGCGAGGAACCATTTTGACTTTTCTCTGGGCTATTTTTTGCTTAAAAAGTGCAAAGTGAACTGTTGAGGGTTTTGTTATAAACAGCCTGATCGAGCTGCTCCAGAAGAGATGCAAAGTGGGAGGTCCACCCTCCGATCTCCTTCTCGCCTGACATTTTTGCAGGCTGCAAATGGTCTCCTTGCAGAGCTGGACCAGGGAACTTTTGGATCTGTGCGAAGCTGCTCCCTGTGGCGAGTCCTGGGGCTTCATGTTGCTGCATCTCCCTCCTATCTTCCTGCTCTGCAGTGGACCAGCACAGCCATAGGTGCCAGCTCCCTGGGACCTTGGGTGTCCAAGCACCCACAAAATTCCCCATAAAGGGGCCGGGCACCCACAAATTTTAGCACCAGAGCCATACATGCTGCATGGCACCCATGGCCCCGGGCACCCACTATTGTGGAGCCAAGCTGGCACTCCTGAATGCAGCTCAGCTGCAGCTGACAGGAGTGGAGGGCCCTAACTTAGGGAAGGGCTGCTTCTCAGTGGCAGAGCTCAGCATGCAGAAGGTCCCAGGTTCAGTCTCTAGCGATTCCAGGTAGGAGTTGGGCGAGGCCCCTGCTTGAATCTATGGAAAGCCACTGCCAGTCAGAGTAGGCAGTACTGACCTAGATGGACAATCTCAGGCCCCATCTGCACTGTACAGTTAAAGCAGTATTATACAGTGATACCTCCGGTTGCAGACGGGATCCGTTCCAGAGGTCCAGCCGGATCCTGGAGAGACCGCTTCTGTGCACAAACGCACAGCGGTAGAGCGCTTCTGCACATGCATGTGCGGCAAAAACCTGGAAATATACTTCCGGGTTTGCAGCTTACATATCCCAAAGTTTATGTAACCGAGGAGGTATGACTGTACTGCTTTAAGCAGCCATCATGGCTTCCCCCCAAGGATCCTGGGAACTGTGGTTGTTTGTTAAGGTTGCTGAGAGTCGCTAGGAGGACCCCTTGCCATTCCCCTCACATTTCCAGAGTGGTTTAACCATCTGTCCCCAGCGAACTCTGAGAGATAAAGCTGTATGAGGAGAATAAGCATCTCATAACAATTCTCAGCAACACTTTCACAAACTACAGTTCCCAGGAAGCCATGGGTGTTAAAATGGGATAATAGTCCTTTAAATGTCACATGCAGATGTGGCCAGATGAATAACAATATTCAAGAACTACATACGCCAGAGATGTAATGGAACAATTTTATCTCATTTGGTGTTCGATAGAAAGGGCGGCCCAATGGAGCAGTCTAAGCCTGTCCGAAGAATGTGTTTCTGTGCATTCCTTCCATCCACATCTCAGATGGAGGGAGGCTTCGCAAAAATGACTCTCCAACTGATCTAAGGCTATGCATACCTCAGCCGCTCTGTTCACCCCACAGAAGGGGTGGGGAGGTCTCCACCCCATGCCCAGTACCTGGCTAGTTTTCCAGCACAAAACTGCAATTCACTGATGCTGTCAACAGCTTCACAACAGCTGCCCTGAAATGGATGCATCTCAGTTTAGCTGCAGCTTCCAAAGTGGTACTACTCTGTACGCAGCCACACTGGATGGGCAGAATCCTAAGGGAGGAGATGATTCTTTAACAATCCTGTTCCTAAACAGTATTTTGAATTGAGCCTGGAAACAATCCAACATCCAGTGGTGTTGGTATAAAAGAGGAGTAGCTCCGTTCAGAACTATATATATCTAACTTAACCTCCATTTATGAGAGCAAGGATGGCCAAAATTAGTACAGCGTAGGCCTAACTAGCCATTACGGGGAAATGCCTGGCTTCCGCTGCCCTGCATGTCTTCTGCATGGTCCCTTGGCAATGTCTAGTGAAATAATCATGTGCTATATGACACAGCAAGGCATCTTGTATTTCCCTTGCCCTGTGCAAGTGGGAAGCCATGAACTGGAGTCAGGAAATGCAAAACACAATGACATCACAGCATACATTTTTGTTGCTAGACTTACTGAGGAGACGCTGCTCCTTGTCAGCCATGTCTGTCCCCATAACATTTTGTTAGCCCCTAGGAGTGTGTGCCATGGACGAGGAAGTCCTCAAATATCACCTCTGTCATGAATGAAATAAGTCGCCTTAGGCAAGCTAGTATCCTATCACACTTCCACGGGCAATAATGGCAATAATAAGACCAACCTACTTTGCATTGCTGCTGTAAGGAATAGGGAGATAATGACCATGCTCACACACCGTGAGGTGTCCGCTCCAGTCAGTCTGTGCCCTAAGCTTAAACACTCCCACTTTGCTCCTTCCTCCAGCATGACAGTTCGTAAAGTGTCTAGCTTGGTGTCGCATCCAAGCTCCTGATTTGTTTCTCCCAAACTTTGGCTCCAGTTCATGGTTTGTTTGATATGAAACTGTCTCAAATTCTACAATATAGTTGGTGTTGCTTAGCTGGAAGAGTATTACAGTTCAGTAAGCATATGAATTTGGCCACAAAGAGAGATGCACCACTAATTTGGAATATCTTCAGCTATCAACTTTTGCAAAATGGTTTTTTTATTCAAAGTAAAGCTGAAACAGACATTTTTATTTAAACAAAACAAAGCTGTAGGCAAATGTTTATGTTGATTACAATTTGGAAGGATTGCCAGAGGCTGGGCAAATTTGCTTCATGGGCTGGATCCAGCCTGCATTCACCCTGCTGGCCTTCCCTGTGCTAGCATCTAAGCATGCATAGTAGTAAACAAGAACTATAATACCAGTTGGGGGAACAATTACTTTTGGCAGCTGTTATCTTTCCATCCTTTATGGGGAACGTAATGATACCCTGTTGGTAGATAAGGTAGTCAAGTACTGTTGAACTATAAACCAGAGGCAGCTGCCTTTATTCTCTCAGGGTGGATAGGATAGATTAGAAACAATGTTTAGGATTTGCTCTCCATGACTTTTGGTCATAATAATCCATTCTTGCTCCAGTAGCAGGTGGATAACCATAGTGCCAAATGGAAGAGTCACACAATACAAGTCTCTCAGTTTTTTCCAAAATTGAAAATGTAAACCTTAAATTCAGATTTCCCTTCAGGTGGCTTCAGTTCCCCCCACTGCAAAATCTGCATTTCATTGGGAAGGATTACATAACTACATTTTGGATGGATGATATTAAAGCTTGCTTTTATGCATTGTTTGACTTGCAGGATGAAAATTTATGATCCAATTCATTGTTTCTCCAAATTCAGTTTCAGTTCTACTTCACATATCGATTCCAGATTAAGACTTGGGGTTGAATCCAGCACTGCCCATTTGCAAGTGCAATGTACCTTTCTTTGTGTGACACAACTATCCCTTCTTGCCCCCGCCCCGTGCACCCACAAATTTGGTCCTCCAACCCTCCAGATCACATTTTGGGGGCACAGAGGAGGAATTCATGAGGAAGTGAAGAGGAAGATCCATTGCACTTGGAAATGTTTCCCAGTTGTGTGTGGCCCCAGGTAATTGCAGTGTTGCTAGTCTAGTCTAGGGGTGGGGAACCACCAGATGTTGCTGGACCACTAGTTGTGACTCTGAAAAAGTGTAAATACTTCACTTAAGTAGCTACCAATGCAGGGGTGTCTGTCATATTTTTAGGGACAAGCTGGGGACTAGTTTGTGGGAGTGAAGCAGAGGGTAAAGACTATTATTAGGGCAGTAAATTCATTCAGGGGAGCATGGAATGTTAGCAGAGGGGACAGGCAGTACCTTTGGTGGGGGGCACATTATGCTCCTTCTGGGGCAGTTTGTCTGACTTTGGTACTCCCTGCCCTGCACTCAGCTCTCACCTGTCAGCATGAGATAGCAGCCACAATTCCGGGAAATGGCTTTGACTGGCTGGCTAAACCAGGTTAGGGTAGCCAATGGGTCTGAAACCCTCAGTGAGTTAGGGACTTTTCCTGTGTGCAAAGACAAGCTCTGGCGGTCCGAGCAGATGAGACCAAGAGTGGGTCCAAGGGTCAAGAAGGCGGTTTCTGCACTTGCTGTAGAGGGAAGTGAGGGGCACATGGGGTTCATAAAGCTGGGAAGGCAGCCCGTCTAGGAGAAGGAAAACTCTGATCCTAAACCTCTGCTGCCTTGTGGGACATCTTCAGGAGAAGAAAAGGCTAACCTACACAAATCCAGGGTGGAGTCCCTAAGGCGGTTGGGTGACACCTTGTGTGCCTCCTTCTGGCAACTCCTGCAGCCAAGCTGGTGCCCAACATCTTGCTTTGCTTTCTTCTGGACCACATTTAGGAGGCCAAGAGGAGAGCCTTGTCGTTTAGGCAGCCCACGAGCTCCATACACACTGCCCAGGTTTGTGCCCCAGGGAAGTCACTTTGGTGCTGCTAACATAGCAGTTCAACTTCACCCCAGACTGTGATGGCCTGGGAATCGGATTCGGAGGCTGAATCTAAGGAATCCCAGCCTGCACAGGATTCCCCGCCTCCAGAACCAGCTGGGGCATGAGCCTGAAGGGTCCTCACCTGTGCTGGATCCTCAGGTGAAGGCACCAGCTGAGTCTGCTCTGGCTCCTGAGGGGATGGAGGACCCATTGCCTGCAGGTCTTCCACCCTCAGCCCTGTCAGAGGAAGTTGAGGTTGCCTCTGGGTCTAGTAACCCTCCAGCCTCTCCTGAGCTGCAGAGGCTCAGGGCAGAGAGGCGGAGGGAACTAAGTTCCCGCAGGAGGAGTGCTCACCTCCAGGCCAGGGGAGGCGAGTCACCTGAGGATCGGGTCTGCCCTATGCCTCGGGGGAGATAAAAGCCAGTCAGCCCCAGTCCCAAGTTGTGGGCAACATCGTTAGTTGTTGGTCCAGCCTGATCCCTGACTTGCTTCCCTGCCGGAGCTCCTAACCTCACCCGACGCCCTGCCCTGCACCTAGCTTCAACTTCTAGGGACTGCCTTCATATTGCATCATCAACCTCAGACTGGACTCGGACCTCGCCTCTCGGTTAGCCCCCGGGACCAGCACACAGAGGCTCACTCCCCTCTTTGTCGAGACAGACAGATACCAACATCAACATTCGATATTGCTTGACTGAAAGCTAGGGTGGCAAATTGAGTAGTGGGTCTCCTGTGGGGACACTCCTCCTCTCTGCCTCTTGGAGCCATCTCTGTGCTTCAGTCTCCTCATGTAAATGGCTTGGAAGGGATCATTAAGTATATTATTTTATTCTGAGCTCAAAGTCTCCAGCTTGTTTCACGCATGCATCTAGAAACCTCAATTTCTTGACTTTAAGAAAGCCGACTTCATAAAACTTAGGGAAGTGGTGGGTGAGATCTCATGGACAGTAATACTAAAAGGAAAGGGAGTTCATGATGGCTGGGAGTTTGTTAAGAGGGAGATAGTAAAAGCACAACTTCAGGCAATACCAATGAGACGGAAACATGGAAGGTGCCTAAAGAAGCCAGGGTGGCTATCTAAAGAACTTTTAACTGAGTTAAGATTTAAAAAGGATGTGTACAAAAAATGGAAAAGGGGGGAAACCACCAAAGAGGAATTCAAACAAATAGCCAGCATGTGTAGACACAAAGTCAGAAAAGCTAAAGCACAGAATGAACTCAGGCTTGCTAGAGAGGTTAAAAGCAGTACAGTATGTGATCGAATCCCACCCGAAATACCAACAGTCCTGGAAGTGCCCAGAACCTGTCTAGTCAGGTGAAGCCAATATGGAATCTGGTGGGTTGAGGTTGCACAGCTGAAAGTAGTTTGGGCACAACAAGCAAACACAACTTTTTCCAATGAGAATGTGAGGGGCCAAAGCACTGAAAGGTACAGGATAACAACTGGGTGACACAGCATCGTAATGGCTCTCCTCAAACAAATCAGTAATCAGGCTGCAGCGTCAACCTCCCTGCAAACATTGTGCAAATAATTAAATGTGAAGCATCAGTAAACCGGTCATCTGGAGACTATCTCAGTTATACTTCTTCCTGTCCTTTCTCTGCCTCCTGTTCCTGCCTAAGGGATAGTGTTTTTCGCATCAAATGTTGGCAGTTCTACTCTGGGCAGCTATGACTGCACCAGTTCAGGGTATGATGGCTTTAGATCATGGAATTTTCTGGTGAATGTGTGTTTCTTCTTTTGCCTGCTTGCCAATGATTGTCCCTAACCCATCCCCTGTTAAGAAACAGAGAAGTTGAAGCTAAGAGCTGTCGTGCATTACTTAAAATAAAAATAAAAATCCTTTGACCTTACTTGATTTTTCTTTCAATAAATGACGCTTTTGTCTTACGTAATCTGAGAAGGGCACACAGAACTAGATTTCTCTGCTTCTAAAGCCAGACACTCATCCAGTAATTAAAGAGAGTTTGTGGGTGCTTTAGCTGAACCCTTCATCACATTCTTGAGGATGAGTACATGGGAAAGATGTGGTCATTATTTTATCAGTTCTGGGCACCAAAGCGAAGGATCCATAGAGCCTTCCCAGAGGATTGCTTTCTAACTTTTGTCCCCGTTATGCTGCGATAGTGCTACCCCTGATTCTGCAACATGAGTTTAAAAACCCTGCAAACATTGTCACAGTGGGGATGGCATTTTGGCCTTTTAGGAACTGTCTGTATACAGAAAGTCCCAAGCTCAGTTCCTGACATCTATCTTCAGTTAAAAGGACCAGGTAGTCCTAAGGTGGTATGAAAGACCTCTCCCAGAAACCTTTGAGAGTTGCTGCCAAGACAAGAGCAGACAATATTGGACGAGATGAAGAACTATAGGCTGACTTGCTATAAGGCAGCTTCAGATAGGTTCAGCCCTAAAGGTAGAGAGAAGAAGTCCCCCCAAGAAAGTCTGAACACACAACGCACATTTAAAGTACATGGGGATGGGGTCAACTACTTAGTCCTGCCAACAGAAGCCCATGCAAGGACTTCTGCTAGTGCACAGCGCCTTTCCCCATTTCCCCCTGCACACCTCCCAAATTGGCTCTGGAAGGGGTCAACAGAACAAGGGAGGAGAAGGCAGATTTTTTTTGTCAGGCAAGCAGAAATGATTGCGCTGATGGGGCCATCTGCTGAGCGCTACATTGAACTCCCCCCATGAATTTCTCCAAATAATCCTGACAGAGGTTAAGGGTGCTGGAAATTGTAGCTCTGTGAGGGGAAAACTAGAGTTACCAGGATTCTTGGAGGAAATAATTTGCTTTAAACGTATGCCGTGTACACTTTGTAATATAAGAAAAGTTTATTTGAATAGTTAAACATTGTCATTGTGGGAATATGTCGGCTTTAAAGTTCTGGATCTTATTTTATTTTTTAGTTTCATGGACATTCTCAAAAGCACAGGTATTCCTGCTTTGCTGAATTTCACTCTCTCTGTGCTTTGATCCACCTCTAGTTGCAAGTTGTTGCAGGCACCTAGTGGCCTTGAATGGGGAATGACAATCCCAGCTGCATCCGATGTGCTCATTACGTCCAGTGGGATTAGATGAGCATTAACCTATGCAGCTGCATTTGATCAGATGTGTCTGGTATCTTCCTTTGCCAGATGGGGGAGAGACATTTTCAGAAGACATTCCCAAACTGCACAGGGAGCTCCTGCATCCCGTCATCTCAGATGATGTTAAGCCCCTATTCAATAGTGACACGAACACTGCCTGCGTGGAACAGGAGCATACAAAAGGAACTAGAGAAAGTGGGCAATTAAGCAGCAGATAGCATTTATTTTTTAAAAATAAGAATGAGTCCCATGGCCCAGCACAAAGCCATGGACTACTGGAATAATCCAAGTACACTCATTTTCTGCATCAAAAATCTTTCCCTATGGCTTAAATATTAACTCAATTTATAGAGGTTTTTGGAGGAAAGGTGTGGTTCACAAGGAAAGAGGGTGGATGTGCATTCAAGATGTACAGGTTTGTGTACTTCGGTCAGTTGCCTGCTTCCGGCTTCAGCTTGAGAATGAACTTTCTTCTGTTGTGCTGACATGCAAGAATTCACTTGTTAATTATACCCCTGTCCATTTTGTATAAGCGCAGGTGATTCATCACAGGACTAGAAGATAGGTCTCCCTGCTCCCTCAGCAGTATCCATGTGAACTATTGCCCTACAATTTAATTCCTTTTCATTTCATTATCCAGTAGAGACATGATTATCTGTGAGCAGGGAAAAGGTGGTTTATGTATATCATCCCCACTCCACTGTGAAAAGGGTATAGCATTAAAAAATATATGAAAAAACTGCCATACTTATTTAAAAGGAAATGTTATATGAGTGTAAACAAAATGTTACTGGACCAGGAAAGGGACTAAGTACTTGGCTATCTTGGGGAGTGTGTCTGTATCTCCCTCTTTTCTGAGTCTGCACACCCCCCCCGATCCTCTGGGGTCCATGCAGCCTGCTCACAGGAACCCCTACTGTCACAGAGCCAGCAGAGCCAGCAGTAAATCACACCACTCAAAGTTGGACTCAACTCTTTATTAGCAAAACCAGGATCTTCACAGATTTTGCAGAGTGACAGGCCTAATGAGCATAGCAGCTCATCCCTGGTAGGTCTTACTCCATGCATCAGTTGCTGAGACTAAAAGTCCCTGCCTCCGCACAGCTGCCTAAGTCCCCTCCTCTCCAGAGCTTTTTCCAAGCGATTGGAGACTGTGTCTGTGTTCAGCCTGTCATTGCTCTGCTGATTTCAGCTCTCTTCTGGTTCTGGGAGACAGGGCAAGGGGCACTTGTCACAGTAGGAGGTGGAGACACCTGTGACTCTTCCCCAGCCAGACTCATCTCTGCCTCTTTACCTCCCTCCTCTCCTGCTTCAGCTTTTGCCTCTGAGTCTGAACTTCTCTCTGCCACAGTCTCTCCAGCTCATCAAGGCCTGCTCACTCTTCAGCTTCTGACACTGTCTCTTCCCAGTCTTCTCCCTCTTTTCCCTCTGGCCACTCATTATTGCCCCACCATCACTCCCTGGGCTCTGAACCTTCTTACCTTAGAGGAGGTTATGATACATTTTAATAGAGCAAGTCATTGCTGCAATCAAGTTTTGATCTTCCGCTTAACAGTGTGCTGCTCTGTTAGATGTGAAAACAGCTAGGTTTCTTCCTGGATTTTTTCTTCCCCTCCCTCCCTAGCCCAAGGGTAGGAATGGGCTCACAGCCTACATGGGTTTCTGAAATATCTACACAGAGTTCATAGGATCAGATATCTGTGCTGGCAATGTGTCAGCAACCTCCCCCAACCACAGCAATCTGGTTGAAACCTAAAATGTATTGCTTCATGCTCCACCCCCCCCCCCGGCCCCAGCGACTTCCCCCAAGTGTTAAGAAAAGGCAGGGTAGAGCAGCCTTCTTCTTGCCAGCTAGCTCCAAAACCTCCTGGTTCTTTCTCTCACTCTCCCTGGCCAGATTCTTCTTCCATGGACACATCCAGGCAGGCAGGGCCGGATTTAGGTTTGATGAGGCCCTAAGCCAGGCTTCCTCAACCTCAGCCCTCCAGATGTTTTGAGACTACAATTCGCATCATCCCTGACCACTGGTCCTGCTAGCTAGGGATCATGGGAGTTGTAGCCAAAAACTTCTGGAGGGCCGAGGTTAAGGAAGCCTGCTTCAGCTACTGAAGGTAATAGGGCCCTTTATATGTCCAGCTGTCCTTTATCAACAACAAACCAGCGGTATTTTAGGGAGCAGGCTAGCAGGTGGAGCCCAATACGTACATCACAGAAGCCTACACAACACAAAACACTGTTGCTGTATGTAGGTTTTATTTTATTTTTATCTTATATTTTGGAAATGTACATCCAGTTTTGTTTTGTTTTCTGAGTTTTGGGGGGGCCCCCAAGTGAGTGGGGCCCTAAGCTATAGCCTGTTTTGCTTATCCATAAGTCTGGTACTGCAGGCAGGCAGGTGTCTTTGTGGGTCTAGCACAGCCTTCTCCAGCCTGGTGACCCACCCACCCTCCCTCTCTCTCTCTCTCTCTCTCTCTCTCTCACACACACACACACACACACACAGAGTATTGGCCACACTGGCTGGAACAGATGAGAGTTGTAGTTCAACAATATCTGGAAGGCACCAGGTTGGGGAAGGCAGGGTATGGACTGATCACCAGTGAGCATTATGTATCCTCAGCTATCCAAAATATAGAGAGCAGGTCCTATTTTCACTTGCAGAATATTATTCTCCCAAACAACAGGCAAGCAGCTTCTGATCTAGAAATGGTTTCAGCTTAGGTATTATATAAATGAACCTTTTGGTATTTTTAACATTGACTATCCAGCCTGTCATCAAGCTTACGAAACATCTTTGAAGAATATACTTTTAAGAGTTGTTCTGTGACAGAACCCATCTGATTACCCCTATCAGACAGCTAAACACCCTGCCTAGTTCATGATTCCTGTAGCTCTTGGCAGTGTTGCGGCTGCTACTTCATATTGCCTTAATATCAGGTGCTGTAATGCACAGAGGAGTGTCAGGTTCTCTGCTTATATCCAGTGAGCACAACTGAATATATACATTTAGTTTGAAATTATGGCTATTGCTCTCTCTCCTACTCCCATGTAAAAAGCAATTTAACTCAGAATGTTTCCTCTTTGTGATACTCATAAATCTTATATATGGAGTACTTTTGCTGAATCACTGTAACATTCATTGTCTAAATATGAACACAACTTGCTTAACTAAATATGAACACAACTTTCAGTGGGATGTCAGCAGCCTGTGTGCAGGACTGCCGCTGTGGCCTTTACCATTTTGAGCTAAAAATCTGTGAATATTCATCTGTGGAAATTTCAAGGAATCAGCAGATGCAGTTGTTGAGCGAGTTCCCATCACTCCCCAGGCTTCCTTGCAGAGGATAATATTTGGTTTCCAGGCAGAGCACTGTGCCTTCCTATTAATATTGGTGCATTTATTGATTGAACTGACTCAAGCTTCAAATCTACAGGGAAAACAATAACCACAAGTAATGTTCTCAATCAATCAAACCTTCATGTATGTAGTAGTTAGCTTTTTCCATTTCTACTATAATAACTGGGTCTGAGTTGGTATGAATGGATAGGAAAACGAGCGAGCTTCTGTGTATTTATAAATGGGGATGGGGGACTGAATTCAAATGTTACTGAACCACAATGAACAGCAAAATGTACAAAATTTAATTCAGCACAGAATTAATAGGTTGAAAATCGTGAGAGCTGTAAAACATGGTTCAAATTTGCACCGACTATCTAGGCAAAATGGAAGAAGGGAAGAAAGAGAGGAAACAAGAAGACAGAAGTTGAGAGTCAATGAAAACAAGCAAGCCTTAATTGGAACCACAAAGAGCAGCACATTAATAAATAATGGTACTAGAAAATCTTTACAATTCTATATTTGTATAATTTTGTTTCTTTATGAAAAAAAATTATCCCACCTCTGCTGCCCAAATATGACACTCAAATGACTTACAACAGGTATCTGAAGAAGTGTGTATGTACATAAACGCTTATACCAGAACAAACTTAGTTGGTCTATAAGGAGCTACTAACTGGACAATTTATTATTATTATTTTATTTTTATTTCAACCATAACAATATGCTAAGATAATTGAACAAAATGAACTAACGGCTCAAATCTTCCATTCTTGGACAAGGTGATTGAGCGGGTAGTTGCTCATACCTGGAGGATGTGGACCATTTGGATCCCTTCCAGTCGGGATTCAGGCCTCATCATGGGACTGAAACTGCCTTGGTCGCGCTGGTCGATGATCTTCGGTGGGCTAGGGACAAAGATGAAAGCTGTTTCCTAGTTCTGCTGGATCTCTCAGCAGCTTTTGATACCTTCGACCATGACATCCTTCTGGACTGTCTAGAGGGGCTGAGGACACTGTTATATAGTGGTTCTGCTCCTGGGCCGTGTTCAGAAAGTGGTATTGGGGGATGAGTGTTCAGACTCCTGGGCTCTCACTTGTGGGGTCCCTCAAGGTTCCGTCCTCTCCCTGAGCCATTGGGGTGGCTAATGCTGCAGAAGACAGAATCAGAATTCAAAATGACCTTAACAGATTGGAGAACTGGGCTCAGGCTAACAAAATGCATTTCTGAAAGGACAAATGTCAGGTTCTGCGCAAATGTAAAATGGGGGACACCTGGCTTACTAGCAGTACATGTCAAAAGGATCTAGGGTCTTGGTGGACCACAAGCTTAACATGAGTCAACAGCAGGGGTAGGCAACCTAAGGTCCATGGGCCACAAGCGGCCCACGGGGGTCATTTAACTGGTCCACAAGCCACCCCCAAACCTCCCTCTTGGCGAGGTCCCACATGGTATGCTAAACCGGCGCAACGCGGCACAGGGACTTGCTTCCGCAGTGCCGGAAATCGTGTCTGCGCAGACGCAGTTGCCGGAAATTTGGGGCATGCACGCGCATGATCCGGCTCACGGAGGGATCTCCGCTGAAGTGAATTGGCCCAGGCGGGGTAAGCCTTGCCAACCCCTGGTCAACAGTGTGATGCAGCAGCAAAAAAAGCCAGTGCTGTTCTAGGCTGCATCAACAGAAGTCTAGTGTCCAGATCAAGGGAAGTCATAGAACTGCTCTCTTCTGCCTGGGTCAGACCACACCTGGAACACTGTGTCCAAATCTGGGCACCACAATTTAAGAGGGATGTTGACAGGTTGGAAAGTGTAAATAGGGCAACCAAGATGATGAAAGGTCTGGAAACTAAGTCTTATGAGGACCCCTTGAAGGAGTTGGGTATGTTTAGCCCAGAAAAGAGGAGACTGGGAGGAGATATGATGGTCATCTTCAGATATCTTAAGGGCTCTCACATGGGGGAGCATGCTTGTTTTCTCCTGCTCTGGAAGGTAGGATTCAAACCAATGGCTTCAAGTTGCAAGGAGATTCTGACTAAACATTTTGAAAAATCTTTCTGACTCTAAGAGTTATTCAGCAGTGGAACAGATTCCCATGAGAGGGGGTGGACTCTCCTTCCTTGGAGGTTTTTAAGCAGAGGTTGGATGGTCACTTTAGCTCAGATTCCTGCATTGCAGAGGGTTGGACTAGATGACCCTTGGGGTCCCTTCCAACTCGAAGATTCAATGTTTCTGTGACCAGCATGGGAGGTAAAATACCATGTGCAGAGAAGAGTGTAACTGAAGCTTAGAATGATGGAAACTCTGTATGTGTTTTGTGAATAAAGGCAGAGAGAAAAATGTGGTACATGGGTCAAAGCATGGATTCCCAGAATATATATGCATGCACACAAATTATGACTTTATTTATTTTAGGGAGCACAACTTCCATTGTGATGGTCACAACCTGGTTGCTGAAGTGGTTGCATGAATCTTTGTGATTTTGCAAGAGATGCTAAGACGGGCCACGATGGCTTTCTTCTGTGGAGCCATCTGTCACAGGGTGAGGAAGGCAGAGTAATAACAAATAGAGAGGGAGTATCAAATCATCCAGAATGTGGCACATACCTATCAAACCTCTTCCATTATGAGGAGCATTTCAAAAAGTTATCCTGCCTTCCCTCACTGGGCACGGGAAGTTCTCTCATTTATGCAGAGCTCTGAGTGTATTTTGCAGGGTTCCTCGTGAGGGATGGACGCGGGTCCCGATTCTGGCCTGCGGGGCCTGGAGGAGGACAGGAAAGCAGCGTCCTGCCTGCATCTGCGCCTTCGGTCCAGGCGGAGCGAGGGCTGGCTCGGCCTCCCGCCGCTTCTCTTGCCCCCCCCCCCCGGGACTTGGGGCCGCTGCTTCCCCTCCTCGCTCGCCCGCCCGCCGCCTCCCCGAAGCCCGGAGACCAGCCGGGCGGGGCCTCGGGAGACCCAGGAGGGCGGGGCGGGGGGGCGGCGCCGGGAGGAGAAGCGCCTGAGGAGGGCCGAGACGGGCGGGGGCGGGGCCGCGGGGGGCGGGCGGGCAGCCAGTCAGGGAAGGCGTCTTGGGCGCGGCCCCGCCCCTTCTCCCTGGGAGGCGGCGATGGCGCTGCGGCCGCCGAGAGACTGGCTTTGTCCCCGAAGGGGGCGGGACGCTGGGAGGGCAGGCGCGCGAGGGGAGGGGGAGCGGGAGGAGACGCGCCGCCGCCGCCGCCGCCGCTGCTGCTGCTTCTGGGGCTGCCGCTTGGCGGGGCGACGGGCGAGGAGGCGGCGGAGGCGGAGCCCGTGCGCGGCGGGGCGGGGCGCGCGCGAGGAGCCAGGGTCGCGGGGCCTGCTCGCCGCCAGTCGCGCGTCCGCCAGAGCCAGCGCCGCCGCCACCGGGGGGGGGGGGATCGGGCCGCACAACCGCCGGCCTGAGGCGCCTCCGCTCGCCGCCCGCGCGCCCGCCGGCCATGGAGGAGGCGTCGCGGCTCCTGGCGGGTCTGCAGCCCCCTCCGGGAGGCGCCGGAGAGCCCCCTCCGCACCGGCTGCCCGCCCCGCCGGGCCCGCCCCCGCCGCAGGCGCCCCCGGGGCTCCAGGACACGGGGGACATTTTGCAGCAGATCATGGCCATCACCGACCAGAGCCTGGACGAAGCGCAGGCCAGGTGAGGGGGGGGGGGCGCCGCCGCCTTGGCCTGAGGGAAGGGCTGCCGGGCTTGGGGGGGGGGCGGGAGATGGGGCGGGCCCAGGCCGGGCGGGGGGAGCGAGACGGAAACTTTGCCTTTGCGCGAGGCCCCCCCCCCCGAGATCCAGCGGGGAATCCATAGACAAAAGGGCTGGGAAGCCCCCCCTCCCGGGGGGGGGGAGGCTATGGCAGGAGCACCTGAGCTCCGAGGAAAGCAGGAGAGGCACCGCGGCCCCGAAGCCCCCAAACTCCTCGGGCAGTTTGTGTCCCCGCTTCTGAACCGCGAGCCTGTTCCGTTCATGCTCTGCATCTGTAGGTGCACACCTGAAAATGTCAGGTGTGAAGCTTGATGCAGTGATCTCTGTAGAGTCTTGGGCTGCTGACTAGCCTGGTCTGGTGACAGATGGCCTTTCCCTTGGGATCTGGTCAAGGATCCCATAATCTGTAATGGTCTCCCATGGTAGGTTGATCACCAGGTGACCTAAGAGTCCCAGTGCCCCGAACAATGTGTAAATTAGTTTCCCAGGCAAGATGGGAACTAAATGGGACTTGGTAAAATGGTATAAGAAAGAGAGAATAATTCTTCGTCGGGGAAGAGTGCAGTTAGGGAGGAGTCAGACCCCAAGTTACAGAGGATTGGTATATTTCTCCATTGCTCACTAAGGCAGAAGCAATTCCAGCATAAAATATTGCGGTGGGGGAAGATAGTTTTGCTATTTAAACGGTACCATGGTCAGTACCTGCAGTGGGCAGGCCATGAGGCATCACAGCAAAGGCTAATAGTGAACTTGCAGCAAGTCTGGGCAGGTCTGCAAGGAACAGGGACTCTGTGTAAGTGCAAATAAGCCTATGGTATGTTCAAGAAGGAAAAGATTGATAGCTTTGGTATCTTTGGATCAGATCCTTATATTGTGCTTCTTACTTGAGATATCCGCTAATGAAAAATCTGGTCAGGGATTTGATGCAGCCTATTGGTTGCATTTATTTTGTTGTTCTCTTTTTGCCTTTGTTAAGTGAGGAACCAAAATAAGATGGTGGATTATCTGTGGCCCCACATTTGTGAAGAATTTGTGGCCAGACCGCTATTAATTGGCAACTTGTTGAAGAGTCATCCCAGGAGAATGGTTTTTACTTAGTTAATGCCTGTGGTGCATTGACATTGAGGAACATACTGTATTTGCATCCATTTTACAGATTACCTGCATTTTTTTGCAAATGGCTGGCAGTATAAGGTAGGGAGAATAGTGACTGACTTCTTTTTATACCTATGTTTATTTCAATACGTTACTTTGATTTCTGCATTGGTCATGTAGGTCATGTGCTGGGGTGCTGCACAGGACCATGAAGTTGCGTGGTCTTTGCCTTAAGAGTTTGCAGAAAATTATTTTGCAGTTCCATTGATTTAAGTGAAATTTCTGTGTAATAATGAGTTTAAAAACATAAATTATAATTTTTCTACTTAGTAAAGATACACAAATAGACTGGTCTGAAAGAGGAGAGAGAGGAACCCTTGCATCTTCTTGGACTCCTGCTTAGTTCCTCTGTGCGGTGTTTGATTTGTAACCCCAAGCAAAATTGTGGCCCATAAACACAAACATTGCTCCACTCTGCTAAGACCCACTTCCTGTAGCCAACTTGGTGCATTGAGAATGTGAATTGGGTAGAACTATACAGCTGCCTTGCAAATAAGTTTACAAAAGTTACTAGGCTCAAAACATGTTTACTAACTTCCTTGTCTGCACTTGCCTATGTGAGTCATTTGTGGCCAAATGGCAACAAGAAACAACTTCTCATCCTGGTAGCCTGGAGCTGATTCTTAACTTGCTGTAGGTGACTGGGCAAGTGGCTACTTATAAGTGCTGTAAAGTGGCATCTGCTGACTATCAACTATTTGTCCATCCTGAATTGAGTTGTGGCATTGTAAATGTGGGTTGAGTTGTAAGCTGAAGCAACCATGTACAATTCATTCAGTGCATATAAAAGTCAGCAATCCACTTTTGTCTGTCAGAATTGGTCTTCTCTGTGGTGGCAATTCATATAAATTGTCCCACAGCTTCAAAAGAACATTTTTGCCCCATGTGTTTCCTTGCAATTTGATACAAATACCAAATTCCTGTTTACTCACCACAGAAAATGCTCTGCTCCTTCATACTGTACATTGGGGGCTAAAATAAGCATATTGCTAAGTTATACATAACTTTTTTACTTTGAAACAGCAATTCACAATTCCTTCAGGTGGCCCATATTTGTTGGACAGTTTTAGCAATGTACATTCAATAGGACAAACTCATAATATAGTTTTATCTTGCATTAGTTTTGTTGACAGAGAAATTAAAAGAAATCAGGGAGCAGGACTGCAAGCTCCTATTTATATAGGTGTGCACCTGCCCTCCACTCCTGGCTGTTCCAGGATGAAACTCTTTACCCAAGAGTTGGTTTGTAAGTGCTGTAGCTACTTCCTTGGTAGCCTTTGGTGAGTCAGATTAATCTTTTAACAAGACTAAACTGAACATCTCCCTTGCGGGGGGAAAAGTGGAGGGTGTACTTCTGTATATGAAGATCATATAAACAATACAGAAGTAAGGCACTTGTTCCTTAGTTATTCCTAGAGAACAACCTAAACCTATCTGCTCACGGGAACATCACCCTTAAAGTCACTGGCTACAAGCCAGCACAGAATTAGTTGCCCTTAAGCTATCTGAGATTGATGAGCTTAAGGCTGAATCCCTAAGAACACTTACTAGGATGTGTGCGCAATGGAAGAGGGCAACACACTTTGGAATAAACACACATTAAACTGAGCTTAAAGGTAAAGGGACCCCTGACCATTAGGTCCAGTTGTGGCTGACTCTGGGGTTGCAGCGCTCATCTCGCTTTATTGGCCAAGGGAGTCGGCGTACAGCTTCCGGGTCATGTGGCCAGCATGACTAAGCCGCTTCTGGTGAACCAGAGCAGCACAAGGAAACGCCGTTTACCTTCCCGGCGGAGCGGTACCTATTTATCTACTTGCACTTTGATGTGCTTTCGAACTGCTAGGTTGGCAGGAGCTGTAAGTGTGTCTAATTCTGTGTTGAATTGAGGCATTAATGGCTAACAGAGATATGAGGTACATATAAAAATCTCAACGGCTGCCCCATAGAAGAGGGAGCCAGCTTGTTTTCTCCTGCTCTGGAGGGTAGGACCTGAACCAATGGCTTCAAGTTACAAGAAAGGAGATTCCAACTAAACTTTAGGAAGAACTTTCTGACAGTAAGAGCTGCTGAACAGTGGACTCCCTCGGGAGGTGATGGATACTCCTTCCTTGGAAGTTTTTAAGCAGAGGTTGGATGGCCATCTGTCAGGGATGCTTTAGTTGAGATTCTTGCATTGTGGACTAGATGGCCCTTAGGGATCCCTTCCAGTTCTATGGTTCTAAGCATTTATGCCACTGAATTTTCAACAGAATGCCATGTTCTGCAATAATGGTCTAGTATTGTTATCCCTCTAAGTCAGTGGTAGGCAACCTAAGGCCCGTGGGCCGGATGCGGCCCAATCGTCTTCTCAACCCGGCCCACGGACGGTCCAGGAATCAGCATGTTTTTACATGAGTAGAATGTGTCCTTTTATTTAAAATGCCTCTCTGGGTTATTTGTGGGGCCTGCCTGGTGTTTTTACATGAGTAGAATGTGTGCTTTTATTTAAAATGCATCTCTGGGTTATTTGTGGGGCATAGGAATTCGTTCATTCCCTCCTAAAAAAATATAGTCCGGCCCACCACATGGTCTGAGGGACGGTGGACCGACCCACGGCTGAAAACGGTTGCTGACCCCTGACCTAAATAGTAATATAGGGCTGGATTACTGCATTACTGCTGGGAGACAAAAGGTGCTAACTATCTATGCTGAATTTTTGAGCATTTATTTTGTAAGCAGTCTAAAAAGTAAGGTTATGAACTAGTCATAGCAATCTGTAACACAGCTTTTCAGAGGCAATATTCTGTGCCTCCACCACTTTGATAGGTGCAGATGTAGAAAACAAAAACATCTTGACCTGAATAAAAGGGTGCGTTTATGGCAGAATTCTGTGTGAAAAAGTATCTTAGAACCTATTGTCTTTACTCATGCCATTGTTATGAACACAAGAAAACCAAGGTGATTCTGTTTAATGAGATGCTGGCTTGACAAATGCATCCTTTTTAGGAGCGCAGTGGCCTCTCTTGTGTTTTTCTCATGGGACTAAAATTAATTATGGGAGGTAACAAGCTTGATATAGGAAGAGCAAAAGGAATTAGCATCATTCCAGTTACTCACTTTGCCCTGATGCTGCATGTGATTTGGTAGTAATTCTTCTGCATTGATAATAAAATAGAATACATTGATTATTTAAGCACAGGTGCCAAAATTCCAATTTGAGAGTTTGCTGCAAGAAACATCAGTGCATATGAAGCAAAATATTTGCTCTGTGCAGTGTGCAGCTCCGTCATGAATTGAATTCTGTGGAAGGGTGTTGCTTGAACCCAAGAATAAATTCCCATCCTGTTGATGTGGTGGAATCATCCAATGTTAGGAGGACCCATAAACAAAAACGCATACATTCAACTGTGGACCCAGGCTGGGTTAGGATGCCTAGGTACATCTCTGTGTGTAATTTGTTCTTTTGGTGTAACCCTCTGCCATGCTTACTCAGAAGTAAGCTATTGAACTTAGTATGCCTTATGGCCTAATAAGTGGCCTTAGGACTGAAGCCTTTATGCATTTGCAGCAGTAGCTCTGGGGTAGTGCCAGTGTACAGCAGATACATTTGAGGTATAAGTATTGGGTTATGTTAATATTTCCGTTCATGTAGAAACATGAAAAGAGAACCTCTAAGGTACACTAAATTTTAATTTATTCATCTTGACAGCTTAGAATCTTCATCTGTGGCACCGTAAAACAAAGTAGCACTCTGTATATTTGCTCTCTAAAACGATTTCCCAGTTTACATTCTAAATTATCCGTGGATACATATTTAGATGTTCTCTCCTCCTTCGTGCAGTGGTGTGTTCCCTCTTTTTCTCCTCATTTCATTCATGTGCCAGATTCCACATTCCTTTGATTTGCTGTGCATGGCGAAATGCAGAAAGGATTAACTGCAAGGTGCCGCACCATGAGTCGTTGTGTACACTTGTGCAGCAATACACCAGGATGCTCAACTAGTGCAGTAACTTGAAAAGCTACATGAGCAGGTGCATGCGGACAGGCACCTGTCCTCAAGGATTGCTTTTAAAGATTTTTACAGGCATATACTGACATTTATTCTTAGTTGTGCAAGGTAAACTTCAGCCTGGCTGGTCAAAGGAGAGCCATGTACTGGCCTGAGGTTTGCAATGCTGGGCGTAAAGGTACCTATGGAACAAAATCCAAGCACTCCATGTAATGTGGGCTGACTACACTACTACAGTGGTGCCCCGCAAGACGAACGCCTCGCAAGACAAAAAACCCGCTAGACGAAAGGGTTTTCCGTTTTGGAGGCGCTTCGCAAAACAAATTTCCCTATGGGGTTGCTTCGCAAGACGAAAAAAATATTGCGTCCCCCCGCGGGTTTTTTCCGCTTTTTTCGCCCTTTTCTTAAGCCGCTAAGCCGCTTATCAGCTGTTCCGCTGGAAGCCGCTTGACAGCTGTAGCGCTAATCCGCTAAGCTGTCAACGGGCTTGCTTCGCAAGACGAAAAACCCGCTAGATGAAGAGAATCGCGGAACGGATTCTTTTCGTCTTGCGAAGCACCACTGTACAAGTCTCAGTGTTACTAGAACGCTCCAGTGCTGCTACATCTCATAACAGTTTGTTGCTGTTCCCTATGAAGTATTGTGAGTACAGTGGTATCTCGGGTTAAGTACTTAATTCATTCCTGAGGTCCGTTCTTAACCTGAAACTGTTCTTAACCTGAAGCACCACTTTAGCTAATGGGGCCTCCTGCTGGTGCCGCGCCGCCGGAACACGATTTCTGTTCTTATCCTGAAGCAAAGTTCTTAACCTGAAGCACTATTTCTGGGTTAGCAGAGTCTGTAACCTGAAGCGTATGTAACCCGAGGTGCCACTGTATTAGCAATAAGAAATTCAGCACTTAAAACAAAGCCAGAAATCTACTGTTATTGGTTCTTGTACTTCCTGGTCAGTAGGAACTCTCCTACTGGGGAGGGGGCATCTTTATGTTCCACTTGGCAGCCTTATTGCCTCTTTGACAGCAGTCAAGGCCAGTCTTATTAATCTGAGTCTTGGAGTGAACCTTGCTTGGTAGCAGTCTGAGCCCTCTGCTTGTATTCAGAATGTTACTGCTTGTCCTGCCCTTGGAGACCTTCACTCTGCCAGAGGAAGTAAAGTTATGTTGTGTACTTGGATCTTTGCATTTGACTTTTTGTGCAATCACAAACTACTACCTTTCGTGTTCAGCAGGGTGCCACCTCTTCGAGGAACAGAATGTCAATAGAAGCAGGCAATTTGTGCCATGTTTTGTTAAGTCTGTTAGGTTAGACTGGGCTGGATGACTGCTGTGAGCTGTGGAATGTTGAATGAATTTACTCTAATGTAAGGTTCTTTCTTTTTCTGTTTTAAAGAGTCTGCCTTCCAGGGTGGCAGATACCTAAGTATTCTGGTGTATAATATTTTTAAAACATCATTAAATTTCAAAAGTCCCTATACACAAAAATCAAGTATGGATTTGACATTGAACTAAAGCGGAGGTGGCTGTTTGAACACCCCCCCCCCCCGTTGTAACGTGCATTTGTTTAAAATGTTTAAAATCTGTTGATTAAGAAGCCTAACTTACTCAACCATTTAAAGAAAAAGTAGGACAGGTTTCAGAATAAGGGCAGATAAAACCACAATAAAAATAAAGCAATAAACTCTAAAAGCAGTAGATAAAAAGACCAGCATAAAATCAATAATCAGGGGTACAGTTTCACATTTGAAAGACCTGTGAAAATAAAAAGTGCAGAAATTATATCAAGGTAGGTGTCAGTCAAACCTCCCTGGGTGAGGTGGTCCCTGCTTGCAAGTGCTGCAGAAGGGTCCCAAAATATCAGTCATTGTACTGTATCAGCAGACTTGCCTGGAGATACAGTGGTACCTCGGGTTACAGACGCTTCAGGTTACAGACTCCGCTAACCCAGAAATAAGAACTTTGCTTCAGGATGAGAACAGAAATTGTGTGGCGGCGGCGCAGCGGCAGCGGGAGGCCCCATTCGCTAAAGTGGTACCTCAGGTTAGGAACAGTTTCAGGTTCAGAACAGACCTCCAGAACTAATTAAGTTCTTAACCTGAGGTACCACTGTAGATGATTCTTCTGTAGTCCTAAACCATGAAGGCCTTAAAAGCTAAGAACTGGCACCATGGATTGTGCCCAGAACTGAGTTGGAAGCCAATGCAGCTGTTTAATCACTAATGAGAGATGTTCTGCCGCCTAATTCCAGTTGACAGTCTTGCAGCTGTGTTTTGAATTAACTGTAGTTTGCAGGCGGTCTTCGAAAGCAGCCCTGCATGCAGTGCATTTAGAAATTTTGCAACAGGAGTAAGTGGGCTGGCTTCCTGTAGAGTCTTTCCGCTATGGAAATTGTAGAACTATGGGATTAATGTAGAAGTCCTGGAAGATTATTGTCCCAAGAATGAGTAATGAACTTTGGCTACCATTGAGTATTTAAGCAAGTTCTGGAGAGTTTAATTTATGAGCTCAATATTATTCATTGACGGATCTCTATACTGAGTTTGAACTTTATGAAATCTGAAAGCGATGGTTTATTTGTATTTGTCATTGCTTGCTAAGGCAACATTTAATGTAATAATTTTATTTAGCCAAATGATTTTGGGGATGGACCATGTAGCATGAAGGCCCACTGTTTCTCCTTTGTATTTTCAAAGTAAAATTCTATACATGTCTGCTCAGAAGAAGCCCCCATTGAGTTCAGTTCAGTGGGACTTGCTTCCAGATAAGTGTGTATAAGATTGCAGCCTCAGTTGCTCTAACTGTTGTGTCTCTTCTTCCAAGAGTCTTGGGGCCAATTTATATATTCAGAGTGTTGGTGGAGGGGTGCCTGCTTAAATGCCTCCACTTTCCCCATCTTCTGTACATATAAAAATAAATCCTAGAGAAAGCTTTGCTGAATCCATCCTCCTGGCATGCTAGATTTGTTTGTATAGGAAGCTCTTGGGAGGGGGACATGAAAAACACAAATTTCCGCCTGAAGTAGTGCTGCCCATGAAAAGTATCAGCATATGATTCTGTTAAATATATCAATACTGGTGGTACAACTGGACTCCACCACTTCAAACTTTCTATGTAAGAAGCTCCCTGCAAATGGGGAACTACTAGACCAAATGGGGAACTACTACGCTAAAACATTCTCACTGCTGTGCTAGTTTCCCATACAGAGAACATACTCTACATGAGAACCTTCAGAAATATCACTCCCTTGCTCTTCTGCAGTCTCATGTGGTGCACTCTGAAATTCTTACCCTGCATAAAAGAGAGGCTGGCTCTGATCTGCTGTGACTGCTCCAACTTGGGAATTTTTTTAATGAGATGTGCAAGGCTGCACTTAGAGCTACAACCTGACATATCCTGAAGGTTGTGGTGCCAGTTAAATATTAATCCTCCCACTCCACCCCATGACGACCCACTTCCTGGTTTGAAAATGTATGATGTATTCTAAGTGCAAGGAGATTTGGAGCAGAACAGCTAGACTGGGACATGGTAACATCCCTTGCTTATTCAGTATGAATGGTGTCCACCTGAAGTGGTGCTTAAAACAAAAGGGCTGCCAGGCAGCAGACTACAGCTGATTGTATTTGCACGTGATATGTAGTTTTGGCCTTAATAGAAATGCAATATAAAAACAAGGTGGTGTATTGCCCTTTGGTGCATTGTTATATTCATGGAATATGGTGAAGCCCAATGTTTTAAAGTAGTAGTAGTAGTAGTAGTAATTAATAAATATTTTTCCCTGTCCATCTGGCTGGGTTTCCCCAGCCACTCCCCATGTCCATTAATTAGGTTAGGCAATTTAATTATCATAGATAATATTTGCTACCTGTCCTTCACAAAAAGTCCCAGAGTGTTGTGCAATAAGAATACAAACGTACCGGTATCTAAAACCAAAAAGCATGAAATACCAAGCAAAAGTAAAGAATGCAACATCAGATAACAGAAGAGAAACCTCACATTCCATCCACGAGAGCCTGGAGATTAAGTTAGATTCTTAGCAGAAATAGCTACAGTGGTACCTCGGGTTACATACACTTCAGGTTACATACGCTTCAGGTTACAGACTCCGCTAACCCGGAAATAGTACCTTAGGTTAAGATCTTTGCTTCAGGATGAGAACAGAAATCATGCTGTGGCGGCAGCGGGAGGCCCCATTAGCTAAAGTGGTGCTTCCGGTTAAGAATAGTTTCAGGTTCTGGAACGAATTAAGTACTTCACCTGAGGTACCACTGTACAGTCTGTGGACCAGACAGTATGATGAAGGTGACCCTAAATGCACTGGATTCTCGGGGGCTGGACATTACTGACAGAGAAGCAGCATAAGAGCCACAGCCACCTGTGCCTCTGAGTGCTTGTGGTATTCCAAATCTAAAATTGTGATGGCAGTATAATCCACTATGAATCTGATTTTATTATTATGAGCTACTTTGAGAATCCACATGATTGAAAAATAGTCCACAAATATTGTATAGCAAAATAAAAATGGCCCTGTTTGTTCTGTAGCATTATATTTTAAAGCACTCTCTGCTAGCTTACTGTTGGAGATAAGACATTTAGCAGTGGGCTGTTGGTTTGATTTTCAAACTGTGATTTTCAAACTGTTTTCTGGGCAACCATGAGATTTCTTTTCCAGAATCTTATCTGGGGTTCCTCAATGAAATGTTCAGTAACAGAAAAGACAGTTTGCCCATCGCTAATGTTTCCCTGTAATTAAGGGTCGGTTCCAGAGCATTCACTTGCTCTGGAGGTAACCATGCTGGTGACCATGAGGCCCCATGGACTTGGCCAGTATCTCAGAAGCAATGTCTGCCCTAGGAAATGTCCCAGAATCCTCCGCAAGTGTGGTGGTTAGGCAGACCATGGCAGAAACGTGGAGTTCTTTGACAGACAAGCTGTTTCTTGAAAGTTTGAAAACACTGCAGTAAGCTATTGCTTGTTTCCCACATGCCAATAGATAACAAGATTCCAGGAGCCTGTGAGGCCTGGCCATTGACCAGGGCAGGAAGTTGTATTTATCACCCAGGCAAATGGAGCACCTGCAGTTTCTCTGGGGACTCTGGTGTTCCAAGGAAATGAAACTCCTGCTTGCTGGTCTGTGGAGTTAACCTCAAAAGAGATCTGCTTTGAGCTGATGCTGAAGTTGCCAGGTACCAGGTGGAGCGAGGTGCTTTGTGAAGCATTTGTCAAAAAATGGCACATACAGGGTATGAGAAAGGGCATTTTAATATGGGGGAAGTGCTTTTGTAACCATCAGAGACCAATCAATTGCTTGTCTGTTCTCTTGGCTGCTTTTGTGCTTGCGTGGCTTTTGCATGGGGAATGAATCTTTGGAGAAAACATTACAATGCTAACTTGGATCTAGAGATGTGAAGGCCTGGGAAAAACAGACCCCCCCCCATTTTTTCTAGATTTCCCCCTCCCCCCTAGGTCTTCACATGTCTATTTGTAACTCTTGGATACTCTGTTTTGAAGGAACATGATCCATGTACAGTTTAATTTTGTATTTGAAGAAATTTTTCATAGCTTGTGCTTAGACAGGTGGTTGTTTCATTAGAATCCATGTCTTCTCACTTTGCCTATGGATATAAATAGAGGTACTGTATATGCCATGACTAATATATAAAAAGCCTCCATTTATGTCTTAGGATGTTGTATATTGATATGAATGCAGAAGTTCCTGCTCTCGAGAGACATGTTGAGCTCAGCTGTAGTGATGGTAGATATCATTAGAACAGTGCGTTTTGGTTTCTGAATTCTTTGTCCAGGGAAGCGGAAAGCAAATATTAATGCTTGCTTCAGAAGAAAACTTGCATTTGGGTGTCGCTTAAGACAGTGATGGGAAACTGGTTGCCACATGCTGCTGGACCACCACTCCTATAATCCCTAAGCATTGACCATGCTGCCTGGGACTGGTGGTAGCTGCAGTACAACAACCTTTAAACGGCTACAGGTTCCTCGTTTCTGTTGGGCAGATAAGGGTGGTGGCAGTGTTCAAAACCAACCAGGAGCCAGTCACATTTCATGACCGGCAATCGGCCTTTTGCAAGCAAGTGGAGTTGTCTGGTAGCACCTAACATCTCCATCTGGCAGGCTGGCACTGCTGTGATGCCAAAGACATGCCTCTTTTGCTGCTGCTCTGCCCCACAAATCAGGTGAGTCAAGCAGCACCAGAAGACGCTCACATGTACAGAAGCTGTTTGCTGGCTGCTTCCTTCCACGGGCTGCTTTGCCTCCCCTTCCCACCCCAAACATGTAAGTTCTTATCTAGCACACTACTTTGCATAACAGATTTTTAAAATTTGTTAATAAAAAAAATCTTTATTATTCTTTCTTCTTTCTTTCTTTTTTAAAATAGTGTTACCAGCTGGGTGGATCAGGGGGATGCTGTGGACATAGTGTACCTTGATTTCAGTAAGGATTTTGACGAAGTCCGCCATGATATTATTGTGAGGATGCTGGTAAAATGTGGGTTGAAAGAGGTAACGGTTAGGTGAATTTGTAGCTGTCCCAACCCAAAGAGGACTCATTAATGGTTCCTTGTCATCCTGGAAAAAAGTGACAAGTGGGGTGCCGCAGGGTTCAGTCCTGGGCCTGTTGTTGTTCAACATCTTTATAAATGACTTGGATGAAGGAATTGAGGGGATGCTAATCAACTTTGCAGATGACACCAATCTGGAATGGGTGGCGAATGCTGCAGAAGACAGAATCAGAATTCAAAATGACCTAAAGAGACTGGAGAACTGGGCTCAGGCTAACAAAATGAATTTCAGTAGGGACAAATGTACGGTTCTGCGCTTAGGCAGAAAGAACCAGATGCACAAATATAGGATGGGGGACACTTGGCTTACTAGCAGTACATGTGAAAAGGATCTAGGGATCTTGGTGGACTACAAGCTTAACATGAGTCAGCAGTGTGATGCAGCAGCAAAAACAACAAAAAACAACAACACCAAACACTATTCTAGGCTGCATCAACAGAAGTCTAGTGTCCAGATCAAGGGAAGTCATAGTCCCACTCTCTTCTGCCATAGTCAGATCACACTTGGAATACTGTGTCCAATTCTGAGCACCACAATTTAAGAGGGATGTTGACAAGCTGGAAGGTGTGCAGAGGAGAGCAAACAAAATGATTATGACTTATGAGGAGCAGTTGAGGGAGCTGGATATGTTTAACCTGGTTAAGAGGAGACTGAGAGGAGATATGAAAGCCATTTTTCAATATCTGAAGGGCTGTTCACATGGAGGCAGGAAAATGCTTGTTTTCTTCAGCTCTAGATAGGAGGACCCAAACCAATGGAGTCAAGTTGCAAGAAAGGAGATTCCGACTAAACACCAGGAATAACTTTCTGACAGTAAGAGCTATTTGACAGTGGAACAGACTACCACAAGAGGTAGTGAACCCCCCTTTCTTGGGGGTTTATAGCAGAGCTTGGATGGTCATCTGTCATGGATGATGTAGATAAGATTCCTGCATTGCAGGGCATTTGGCTACATTACCTTTGTTTTTTAGCCATTGTGGTGGTTGAGTGAGTTATTTTGTAGTTTGTGTATGAGCGTCAGCTCAGAGACATCGTCAGGCCCTTCAGAGACTAACAGTGCAGGAGGCCACCACTCCATAAGAGCCTGTGCCTGGTGATAGGTGCTTACATCCTTGTTTAATAGAAAACACTTTGCAGGTAAGAAGGCTGTTCATAGCCCAATGGTCTGACTCCATGTAAGACAGTTTCATATATTCATTTGCTCCTGGGGTCTCCAGGACACAGCATGGCAAAATAGAACACCATTGTGCTCTCATATTCAGGCTATAAATGCTGTGTAAGTTGCCAGAACTGCGGACACAACTTCTGATTTTACTGATTTTGGTGAAGAACATCGGTAAAATTGGGGACTCGGGTGGAAGTGACATTTATTAGTGAAGAACTAATAGCAGGCCTCCTGGGCATCCCCTGAATGTGGAATTTGTTCCCCCTGTCCATTGAATTTGACACCCTTGAGTTAGAGGGTCTGTGAAGACTTTAGCCGCTGTATATCAATTGTAGTGTTTGTTTTTAAGACTGGTAGAGCGATCTTTCACCCTTGTGTTTTGTGAGTGAATAATAGATTGGGATTCTGACAGTTCTGTGGCTTTGCTGGTACAGAGTTAAGCAGCAGGATGCTTAAATATTCCTTTTGTGGTTTTACATAGTGTTCCTCATTTTGAAGCAGGCTGCCTTGTTAAAGGAAGTGCAAGAATGCTAATGTGGAATACAGCCTTGAGGCTTCCCATATGCTCTTAAAATACACAAGCATCTGTATAATTATGCAAGTTTAACTTTCCTGGTGCTTAGCTAGTATAGGCAATAGGGCATTTCAGACTGTAAATGAACCTTGCAGAGCAATTTTCTGGTGCAATGTGGACTGTGGCTTTTGAATGGAATGTTTTGCCTGTTTCTTTGTTATACTTTTTTCTTTTTCTTATCTGTTATATTCCTTTGCCACTCATCCTGTTTCCCCCTCCTCCTTTTCAGGAAACATGCCTTGAATTGCCACCGAATGAAACCTGCTCTCTTCAGCGTGCTATGCGATATTAAAGAAAAAACAGGTGTGTTGGTATTTTTATACAAAATTCATTTCTGAAAACTAATCTTTCTGGCACATGGGCTGCTGCAACTGTCTTTAAGTGCTAAATTTACCATTAATGCACTGTAGCCTTCCAGCCACAAGCTGATATCAGTGAGACTTTGGGGTACATGTCCTTTCTTTATGGAAAGATAAAAAATACATAATTACAAGTGCACAGAGTTAAGATGACACACAAATAAGAAGAAAAGAGAAAAGAAATAGGACCAATTTAGAAAACAAAACAGAACAGACTTTGGGGTACATCTCTTCAGAGAGTCGCTGTTTAAACCCATTGACTTCATTAGGATTTTAGCAGCCAAACTTTCTGTGTAGGCTTGTGACCTAAATTAGTAAATTGAAAATATCCAGGCATTCTTGTAAAATACTTGTGTGTTGTTTGAACTAGTGTATGTACTAAAAAAAAGATGAAGGATGGCTGTTTGACTATTTAAACACATACACCCCCCATGCTACATGTATGCTACATTTCTCATTAGCCAATATATCAAGGGCTAACATCATCCTCCCTTCATGCTAACTTTCTAGAAGTGAATGGCTTTTGCTTGAAGCCACCCAGTGTTATCAGCTATTTGGTGACAAACACCATTCATTTCTCAATATTTCTTTCTACTTTGATGACCTCTGTATTGTATTTATTCTTCCGAGTTGATTGTATTTGGATTGTAGACAAACCTCTTTTATGGGATAGACAACTTGTTGAACACGGAAGACCACAGTGGAAATGTCTTGCTCTAGAGAGCTGTGGCTAATTTGTATAATTTAATTTCTGCATAATGAATGTAATTTGCATAAAATTCAGAATAACATAATCAGCTTGGTAATGGCAGGTGATGCTTTTTATGCTGGGTCTGGCATGCAACCATTACAGCAATCGTAGATGTCATGACACAAAGATCTGTGAATGGCAGATAATGTTGACTGTCAACCTGGACTGGCATGCAGTCTTCTAAAATTCATATGAACTATACATCTCTTACACTGTTCTTCGCCTTTTCAGTAAACAATTCATGCATGCTTGCAGATGAGTACAACATATTTTCCAGCCTGTCTCCATATTCCTGTATGCCAGAGTGAGGCATGAGCAGTAGATCTGGCAAACTCTTCACCTAGAGTTAGGACTGTGGTTGGGATCGTCTCCCATCTGTACAGGATTAACATGCAAGTGATCTTGGTATAGGGACCAAATGCAAAAATAGCCAGGGCTGCTTTACTTCAAATAATTGTGTAGAAGAGGGGATGTTAGCAGGAGCGTTTAGTAATGCAGGAGTGAGAGAAGCTGTACCTTCTGAAACTCTCACTTTTGCACAACGGCCAAAGGTGCAGGTCCTTTGTCCTTCTTTGCACCTGCTCACCCAATAATGGATATAGTTTCTGATTTTGACTCTTTAGTCTCTTGGACCCACAGACACTACATCCTTGTGTTTCAGTGCTGCACAAGCCTCCCTCAGATGGTATCCTTACCTGGCAGGGGAGATTCCTTGATCATGAAGGAGGTTTTCCCAGGGTGAGGCTCCTCCACTTCACTGTGGGTGTGCTGACCCCTGCGATTTCCCCAAATGCGGGAAACTCAACTGCCTTTATTTGTGGGGAGTGGTGAAAGGGTATGGCTGAGCTCTTCTTGCCCAGGCGCTGTTCATTTCAGTGTAATTTGCATGGGTGCAAACTGATGGTGCCTCATGGGTCAGCAATCTCTGTCTTGCACTCTGTCACACTCAGTGAAGCCCCAAATGGGTTGTCTCAGGTGATTGTCTTGTGGTCATGATGGGGTTGTGCTGTCTGGTTGTGTTTTGAGATTTTTTTTACAATCAAACCAAAGGTGAGGATTAGGTGGAAAGTTCTGTGGGAAGGCAGAAGTCTGTGGTAATCTCCACTCAATGGTGACAGTTTTACTGCCCAATTTAACTATTTCTTTGTCCACACACCTTTTTTTAGTTGAAGTGGAGAAGCTTTTCCTTTCTTCAGTGCAGCTTAAAGTTCGATGAAGCCACACCTATTTACATGATAATAGTGGAGAAAACAATAATAAAGACATAATATTTAAAGAGGTCTTTCCCTAACAATAATTAATAATAGCACTGTGTTCATTCTACATTACACGGTAATTCATTAATCCTTACACGAGCTACGTAAAGTAAGCCAGCATTATTATCCCTGTATGACAGAGGCCGTGAGAGAGAGTAACTTGCCTGTTGACTCCGGCTGGGGTGAGATGGGACACAGCAGCTTCTCAGCTGACAGTTTATTCTTTTAGGCTAGAGTGTATTATTCCCTCTGTTAGAACACTCATCCTTCTGTCCTCTCAGTTGACAGGTTTTGCAGGTTGTTTAAGTTCTTCAAAGCCTGTTTTGACCATAGACAGCAAGGGGATAAAAGAAAATAGTGTAATGGAAAATGAAGAATTGTACCTCCTTCAGCCCTTTTGAAAGCTAGTGTCTGTCTCTATCCTTGGTTACATTTGCTTTCTGTATATGATCAATTGCTTATTCAAGGTTTTAGTGACTAGATTTTCAGTAACTTGAGAATTTTTTTTTTTATTTTTATGTCGCATAACCCAGGCCTGTAACTATACGTGTTCAAAGTAATGGAAAGACTAGGAGAAGAGGCTGCTCTTCGTGAGTTTTACTCTAGTAACTACAGATATATGTTATTGGTTACAGTGATATTTCCTGGGCTAGAAAAGGCTTAGGAAACATTGCAAAGAGCAACCTGGGCATGCTTGCTCTATGGGTAGCATATTCTGTTTTCTTTTAACAGCAATTGGCCTTTATTGTAACATAGCTTTACAGAACTAGGAGAATGCTGCCTGTTTTATCTTTTATTGGGTTTGTTCTCTCCCTTTCTGCAGCTGAAAGAGCATGGATTCGCAAACTCTGCTTAATGAAATGTGTTTCCTGGTGGGATTTGCCTTTCAGGGTGTGCAGTTTGCATCTTTTAAAATGTGCAAGTTGAAATTCATTTCAAGTTGAACATATTTGTACCAAGGGATTGCAGCCCCATAGTTACGCCGGATTTGTTTAGGTCTCATAGGTTTTTGAATGTCTGATGGCCTGTCTGTTCCTTATTTAAATTATGGGGAGCAGATGTTACTGCTTCAAGCAAACAAAGACCTGGTCATACATAGTGTAGCATCAGGGTTGAGGCTCTGTTTTAATGATAAAGGGTCACAAGCTTGTTCTCAGTTCTGAATCAGTTTCAAATATTGGGCCTTCTGTTTGTGCTCTACTCTTCCCTTTTCTCTTCAGTCAAGTGCCCGCATGCTTGCAAGAACCAATGGTAAACTATGAGAAAAATTGGTGTTTCTCTCACTAAATGTGGTGATTCTCTGCCACTATGTCCATTTGGTCAAGTATATATTCTAGGCCACCTCTTGTGTTTTGACTTTTTCTAATTTTAAGACAGACTGCTGATCAACAAGGGCACTTGACGTTATTCACGTTTGTTGGAGGGGTCCTAAGAGTGCCCTGATCCTTGAATATAAAGGTTCTTGGCATCCTTCATTGCCCTCAGACCACTGCCTTTATTGAAGAGGAAGAGTTCTGGAATAATTGCAGAAGTTGGTGCTAAGGCAGAAATGGCAACATGAACCTTACCAGAACTACTGGGTTTTAAACCAAGTACTGTATGGTAATGTTTGTCATTGGTTTGATTCATAAGAAAAAAAGAAACATGTTTTCAAGCTGCACAAGCCTCCCTGAAGGCAGGGACCATCTTAGAACTGATTATGTTAGCAGCTCCGAGAACCCTTTTGGCTTAAGGGTGGCGTATAATGCTGTTAATAAATAATCAATAAATAATCAACTAATGGTACGGGGATGGGTCAGGGATTTTCAGTAATTATTGCTATGTTCAATAGTGTGCCCCTTTTGAAATTCTGCTCCATTTTTAATTGCAGTGGTGTAGGTAATGTTTTTCCTTGACATAAAATGTGCATTAGCAGAAAATTTGTCAAAGCAGTGTAACAATGCTTTTAGCTGCCCGCCCCCTGTCCCCCCAAAACAGTACTTCTGTCTTGTCAGGATTCAACCTCAATCCATTAGCCGCCATCCATCCTCCAACCGCCTCCAGGCACTCACACAGGACCTTCACCGCCTTCACTGGTTCTGATTTGAAAGAGAGGTAGAGCTGGGTAGCATCTGCATATTGTTGGACACCCAGTCCAAACCCCCTGATGATCTCTCCCAGCGGCTTCATGTAGATGTTAAAAAGCATGGGGGAGAGGATGGAACCCTAAGGCACCCCACAAGTGAGGGCCCAGGGGTCAGAACATTCATCCCCCACCACAACTCTCTGAACACGGCCCAGGAGGAAGGAGTGGAACCACTGTATAACAGTGCCCCCAGCTCCCAGTCCCTCTAGACGGTCCAGAAGGATGTTATGGTTGATGGTGTCAAAGGCCGCTGAGAGATCCAGAAGAACTAGGAAACAACTCTCACCTTTGTCCCTAGCCCACCAGAGATCATCAACCAGCACAACCAAGGTCGTTTCAGTCCCATGGTGAGGCCTGAATCCCGATTGGAAGGGATCCCAATGGTCCGCATCCTCCAGGCGTGCTTGGAGTTGTTCAGCAACCACCCGCTCAATCACCTTGCCCAAGAATGGTAGATTTGAGACTGGACGATAGTTGGCCATATTGGCCAGGTCTAAAGATGTTTTTTAAGAAGCTGTTTAATGACCGCATCTTTCAGCGGGTCTGGGAAGTCTCCCTCGCAGAGGGAAGCATTCATCACCCCGCAGAGCCCTCCCCAGCTCGCTTTTATTAGCCAGGATGGGCAAGGATCAAGGAGACAGATGGTTGGTTTCACTTGTCCAAGCAAGCCTGTCCACATCCTCGGAGGTGACAGATTGGAATTGATCCCATGTAACATGACTAGAAGGGACACGGGTGGCGCTGTGGGTTAAACCACAGAGCCTAGGACTTGCCGATCAGAAGGTTGGCGGTTCGAATCCCCGCAGCGGGGTGAGCTCCCGTTGCTCGGTCCCTGCTCCTGCCAACCTAGCAGTTTGAAAGCACGTTAAAGTACAAGTAGATAAATAGGTACCGCTCTGGCGGGAAGGTAAATGGCATTTCCGTGCGCTGCTTTGGTTCGCCAGAAGCGGCTTAGTCATGCTGGCCACATGACCCAGAAGCTGTACGCCGGCTCCCTCGGCCAGTAAAGCGAGATGAGCGCCGCAACCCCAGAGTTGGCCACGAGTGGACCTTACGGTCAGGGTTCCCTTTACCTTTAACATGACTAGTCAGGACTCTAGCACTCTTCCGCCCCGGCCCTGCTCCCACGGTGGAGTCTACCTCCTTCTGAATCCGAGCAACTTGATATCTGCAAAAAACTTTGCAAAAGCATTGCAGGAAATCTTGGGGTCCCTGCCAGGCCCCGGTGATGAAGGTGGTTCCGATAGATTGCGAACCACCTGAAAGAGTCTCCTGCTGCTGTTTTCTGCAGATGCAATGGAGGTGGTGAAGAAGGTCTTCTTCGCTGTCGCCATTGCCATTTGGTAGATTGGACATTGAGCTCTAGCCCGTGCCCAGTCTGGTTTGGAATGAGTTTTCCACCACCGGTGCTCTAGCCATCTCAACAATTGTTTCATCACCCTCAGCTCCAGGGAAACCATGTCCAGGCTCCATGCAGCCGGAGAGGGCGCTTCGGAGCCAGACAGTCAATAGCCCTGGTTAACTCCGCATTCCAGCGGGAATCAGCTGAAAGGCCATCAACTTGGGATAAAACATCCCCTACCACTCTCTGGAAGCCAATTGGATCCATTAAGTGGCGGGGCCGACCATCCGAATCGGTCCCACCTCCCTGCAGAGGGGAAGGGTCGTGGAGAAGTTTAGAACTTGTTTTGTACACTTTAGCTATTTTGCTCGGTGTTAGATACCAACGATACATTGTTTTCATATTACTTTCTTTCAATGAACAGCATGTAGTAAATTTTATTTCCTCTTTCTGTAACTTTTCCCAGGATGAAAGTTGGATATTATATCCAAAGTCTCTAGCCAAATGTATCATCACTGGCTTAACTTCTTCGTCTTTTTTATTCCATTCTAAAATTAATTTGTATATTTTTGATAAAACTTTCACATTATTTTCCAACAGATCTATTTCAAACCTCGATCTCGTATCGAAACCATTTTTTGGCAACCTTAAAAACATCACTTCATTGATGATACTGCATCCAGTCTGTTAACAATTCTCTAATATCCTCTTTTTTCAATTTTAATTGGTCTCCTGCCTCTTTTAACAAGTCTTTATAGGTGGCCCACTCGCTTCTCATATTTACTTTTTAAACTGAGATTGCTTCCAATGGAGAAATCCACCATGGTGTTCTTTGTTCTAATATATTCTTGTAGATTGACTTTCTTATCAAATGGTTAAATAATTTCTAAACTGCAATCAGTAAAACAGCGGCAAGCCACAGTGCATAAAATAATAAAATACAAATTGAGAAGCAGAGACTGGAGGGTGTAGCAAGGCAGGTGGAAGAAGGCCTTGCCTGGTGAAGTCTCTCCTCTCACATTCATTTTTGCAGCAGATATTCTACCCTAAAATGATAATTTCATCCTTCCCCATACTTCAAAATCCTTCTTAATTTATTTCCATGAATACATTTATATTTTTGGCAGTTAACCATACCCTAAATATTCAATTTTCTTCCCCACACGTATTTCTGTGATCCGTTGTAATTTTTCTTTTAATAGTACATTCATATTTTTCACCGACATTTTAGTTTTTACCTTTAGTTTTGAGTTTAAAACGAGCCACTTGGTTTTATACTTTTATATTTTCCTCTGCTCTTATAATGTTCACCAGAACTTCAAGGAACCAGTATAAACAATAATGGTGACAGGGGACATCCCTGTCCTGTTCCTTTTGTAACATCATACTTTTCAACTGGGTCGCGGGTGGCGCTGTGGGTAAAACCTCAGTGCCTAGGACTTGCCGATCGCACGGTCGGCGGTTCGAATCCCCGCGGCGGGGTGAGCTCCCGTCTTTTGGTCCCAGCTCCTGCCCATCTAGCAGTTCAAAAGCACCCCTAAGTGCAAGTAGATAAATAGGTACCGCTTTATAGCGGGAAGGTAAACGGCGTTTCCGTGTGTGGCGCTGGTGCTGGCTCGCCAGAGCAGCTTCGTCACGCTGGCCACGTGACCCGGAAGTGTCTCCGGACAGTGCTGGCCCCCGGCCTCTTAAGTGAGATGGGCGCACAACCCTAGAGTCGGACATGACTCGCCCGTACGGGCAGGGGTACCTTTACCTTACTTTTCAGCTACAATTCCCAACACTGGTTGCGTTGTGGTCTAAACCTCTGAGCCTCTTGGGCTTGCTGATCAGAATTTCAGCAGTTTGAATCCCCACGATGGGGTGAACTCCTGTTTCTCTGTCCCAGCTCCTTCCAATCTAGCCATTCGAAAGCACACCAGTGCAAGTAGATAAATAGGTATCACTGCGGCAGGAAGGTAAAAGGCATTTCTGTGGACAAACAGGGAGATGAGCGCCTCAACCCCAGAGTCGCCTTTGACTGGGCTTAACCGTCCAGGGGTCCTTTACCTTTACCTTTTACCTACAATTCCCAGCACCATTAACTGCAATTCCCAGGGTTCTTTGGGGGAAGTCACCTGCTTTAACTGTATTGTGTGTTTGCATTCTAGATTTGACCTGAGAGCATCTTTCTGTTCTTCTTTTTTTAATGCTGAAAGTATCTTTGAACGTATGCCCATGCACTTTGAGGAGCAGGAACACATATTAGTGTTTCTAGTTGCTTTTTCATGTGCAGCCTGATCCTATGCTTTCTTACTCCCAAGCAAGTAGGCATAGGAATATATTCCAGTAAAATCTTAGTTGGCAGCTCCTTTAGCTGTGGTCATATTCTGAACTGAGCCAGGACAACACTGAGTCATTGGATGGAGCCAGAATACTTGAGCTGCTGATATATATGGAAATTAGCTCATTAAACTATCTTCTTCCCAGTGTTAATAGCAGCAGCTGAGGTTTATAAGGAAGGGAAGACTCTGCCAAAGCTGCTGCTGCTGCTGCTGCTGCTGCTGCTGCTGCTGCTGCTGCTCAGTAGCACTAAGGATGAGGAATCAGAAGGGATGCTTCCCTGTCTCTCATCCTCCTTGATTTTAATAGAGTTGCATGGCCAAAATATTTCATCTTGCATCTGAGGGTAGATTATAAGGTCCTTGGGATCAGAGGGTGTGTTGCGGTCCAGGTGCAAAGTAAGTGGGGTTGGGCGCTCAGGCCTGCAGAGGCCTCGACTTGTTCTACACGAGCAAATTAAGGATTGCCATTCAACTACTTAGATCAGGCATCCTCAGCCTTGGCCCTCCAGATGTTTTGAGACTACAATTCCCATCATCCCTGACCAGTGGTCCTGCCAGCTAGGGATCATGGGAGTTGTAGGCCAAAAACATCTGGAGGGCCGAGGTTGAGGAAGCCTGACTTAAATATTAGCATTGTCACTTAAGCTCAACCACTGAGCTCCCTCTCTCCTTCCAGTTTCTCTTGAGTGAAACCTTTAACCACTGTTTGCCAGTGCTGCTGTTTTTGTTGACATTTGTTGCCGTTTCCCTAACACTAGTTGAACCTTATCTTCCTTGGTACCTGAAGAGAACTGGACATTTCAGCTCAGCCGGGGCTTAACTTCAGTTGACTGAATCAGCTGGATCATCCTGTGTCTGCTTCTTGAATATTTCAGTTAATCAATAGATATGTTTTTCCTCTCTAGTAGCATAAATGTTCCATCGTAATAGAGGACTATGAGCCCTGCTGCTCTGTTGCTACATGGAAGAGAAAAATCTGGATTGGAAAACAAGCCTAACAAATGGCATATCATTCTTGTTTTGGCACCGGTGCTCTCGTACAGTTCATTACAGCACCGCAGCATGTTAATTAATGATATGTAAATATATTACAATGATTGCATTTGCATATTGAGTGAGGCCTCAGTACCTTAGGTTGTGATGTGTTTTAATTAAGGGCTAATTAGAAATGATGGGAATTTCACTTGGCTCAGTCTAATTATTTTCCATTTTGATGAATATGTAGAGAGTGTTATGATTAGCTATCAGAACAAACCATGGCATGTTAGTGGATGTGGCTGCCCAGGTTCTCAGGGGTTTATGGGGCTGAGAATTGTCCATTAAAAGCATTCATAAAAATTAGGGCTGCCAACCAATGGAAAGGTTTCTTTTAGTCAATTTATTGTTGTACTATTACTCATTTAATTGATTAATTAACTGATAAATATTAAAGTAATTCGGTTCAAGTGATTTTTTTGAGGCTATTTAATGAAGATAACAGTTCTCTCAGCTAATTAACAGAGACAAATCCATTCTTTCCTTGGAAAATAAAGTGCTTTGTCTGAATGAAGAGAAGCTCTTTTACATGGGAACTTAAGTTACCATGCAATTAAAAGCCCACACTATAACCTGTGACTAATTTTTGAATCCTGTTAAATCTTTTGGATTTAATAAAAATTATTTATGACTAATAGAGTTTCTGAGAGCTTCTTTCAGGTCTGGTGAGATGAATTTAGCATTTAGGATGCAGGTGTGTACACACTGGGTGCTTTGCTGCAACAGGTGGCATTGCAAATGCTCACAGCCATTCGACTCCTACAACCTGCCAGTTGATGTTCTGGGCAGAGCTATTCCTGAGTTCCAGGTGATCTGCATTATCTGAGATCGTGTCATTGCTCAGCCGTTGTGCTCTGCTCTGCCTGGGCTAGGAAAGATGGATTGTGGAAAAGGCGGAAAGTGTGTTGAGGCCCTGCCTCTCTTGCAGCCTGATTCCACCTACCTTAGAGAGCACAGAGAGTAAGGGTGGGAAGTGTGGGGGGCTGCAGGAGAGGCATAGGGACTAAATGAGAAATATGAAGCAGCAAGCTTGGCCTGCACACACAGGAAAAAAAGCAACCAATGTGGGATGACTCTTTTTCAAACCTCTGTTCTTTTTTTAGTAACATTTTATTAATTTTCCAAAAAAACAAACATAAAAAACAGTAACAATACAAAAACAAAACAAATTAACTTCCCTCTAATCCCTTTCTTGGTTCAATTATTTATCAAAATACTGCATGTCCATTATTAAGTTTCTAACATATTTAAATAATCTATTATCCATTTATGATAATATTACAAGTATTCTTAAAATCCTGCTAACATTAACCTGTGTACATTGCTTCTGTATATATGCAATAAACATCTTCCATTTTTCCTTAAATTCATTATCGTCTCTTCCTCTTAATTTCATCATCATTTTTGCCATTTCAGCATATTCCATTACTTTAACATGCCAATCTCCTTTAGATGGGACACAATCTACTTTCCAATGTTGGGCTAGTAAAATTTGTGTGGCCGTTGTTGTATACGTAAACAGATTCTTTTGTGCTCTTGGTAGATTCACTCCTATTATAACTATTAAAAAAGCTTCTGGCTTTTTAAATAAAGGTTATCCTAAACATTTTCTTCATTTCATTATAAATCATTTCCCAATATTTCTTTATAATATAGCAATTTAAAAATGTCCCCTCTGCTACTTTACATTTCTAACACTTGCTTTCCTTAGTTTTATACTTTTTTTGCTAATTTAACTTGAGTTAGATACCATCTATACATCATTTTCATGTAATTTTCTTTAACCGCCACACATGCTGTAAATTTTATATCATTCTTCCATAATTTTTCCCATTCCATCATCTGAATATTATGTCCCACACCTTATGCCCATTTAATCATGACTGACTTAACCTCTTCATCCTTCGTTTCCCATTCCAACAACAGATTGCACAATTTAGAAATTAATTTCATTTCATTTTCTATTATTTCTCTCTGAAAAGTTGAGATTTCATACGCAAATCCTATCTTTTTATCATTGTTAAACATTTCATTTAACTGAAAATATTGCAACCAATCTGTTACATTCTCTCAGATTTCATTAAAGTATTTCCATTTTAATTGGTTCTCTGTTTCCATTAACAACTCTCTGTTGGGTCACATTAGACCAGGCATAGGCAAACTCAGCCCTCCAGATGTTTTGAGACTATAATTCCCATCATCCCTGACCACTGGTCCTGTTAGCTAGGGATGATGGGAGTTGTAGTCCCAAAACATCTGGAGGGCTGAGTTTGCCTATACCTGCCTTAAACTACTGAAGATAAATTGGAACGAGGGAGAATCTTGTATACTACTTGGAGGAAAGGGGCAATGAAAATGTAACCCCTTCCCCCTCCTCAGCATCTACCGTATTTTTCGCTCCATAAGACTCACCTGACCATAAGACGCACCTAGTTTTTAGAGGGGGAATACAAGAAAAAAAAAATTCTTTAAAGGGAGTGCTGAGCAGAGCCTGCAGGCATCCCAGCCTCTGCTCCGTGCTCCCTTTCACGAGCCGCTTAGAGCGTGTGCTTAGAGTGCACGCTTAGAGCGCTTGCAGGCTTTTCCCCAAGGAGGGAGAAGGGCAGCCCGTCAGTGACGGTTGCCCTTCTCCCTCCTTGGGGAAAAGCTCCCAAGAGCAGCACACATGCACCGCTCTTTAAAGGGAGCGTGGTTCTTGGGGGCTTTTCCGGGAGGTGGGGGAAAGGACTGAGGGGCTAAGCCAGAAGCTAGAGCTGCGCAACGATCCTTCTTGCTGTTCTGGCTTCTGCGATAGCTGCGCAGCCTGCATTCGCTCCATAAGACGCACACACATCTCCCCTTACTTTTTAGGAGGAAAAAAGTGTGTCTTATAGAGCGAAAAATACGGTATTTTCCAGGCTCATTTTTTTAAAGGCTCCAGTGTCTACTGGGCATATGCGTTTTTCCACCCATGGAAGAAGCTGTCAGTTTGTAGTACATAGCAGTCAACGGCTGCTACAGGTTTCTTCTGGCCAAGGAAATGGCACAAAACTGCTCTACACCACTTCCATTTTAAAAAGTGAACCTCTGGGACACTTGGCTTTAGAGAGGACTTCAGAGATCGAGAAGGAAGCTTAGGAAGGAGTTCCAAATGACAATATAAAATAGTCAAGAATTTGTTGCACATGCTGAAGTTTGCATTAAGCTATGCTCTCCCTTGGCCTTTGAAAGTGTTCGATGTGTGCTTCTGTATGGAAAATGCAAATAGTTTGGGATGCTATTGACCATATGTGTCTTCCTGCTTTTTTGTTGTTTTTCTGGAGATGTGCCATCTCTTCTCTAGCCTCAGCTCGCTCCTTTGAGTGCAAATGCATATGAAGCATAAATAAATTATTCAATCTTTGTTAGCCTTTTGTTTGGGTGCTATGCATTCTGAGGTCATGGTTGTTACTGTATGTGCAAAGAGATCATGGGGCAAATAAACTCCTACTTTGTTTTCTCTGCTTCTGAAATAATCCTCTGCTCCCTATTTATATTTATCCAGTGTTAAGTATACGCGGTATTCAGGAAGAAGATCCCCCTGATGCTCAGCTAATGAGACTTGATAACATGTTGCTGGCAGAGGGTGTCTCCGGGCCGGAGAAGCGGGGAAGAGGAGGACCTGCGGCCATAGCAGCAACTTCAGGTGGCTGTCCAAATGACAATAGCATTGAGCACTCTGACTACAGGGCCAAGCTGTCACAGATCCGACAGATATACCACTCTGAGCTAGAGAAATATGAACAGGTGATCTTTCTGCATGGAAGAGTTTTTATCCTCTCAGTTAAAAACAATTGTTTTTCCTTTGCGATCACAGAGCAGGGAGTATACATCCAACTTTTGACTGGGCTGAAGTAAAAGTGTTAGTCTATTCTCCATAGACTATGGAGAATAGTCTGATATGTAGTTGTAAATATTGGTACAAGGAACCATGTAGGGGATGGAGGGAAGTCTGGAGATTCAGAGAATCTCAGAGTATGGTTATTTAAACAATTTTGTTATAAATTTGTACTTGTAAAAACAAAAACAAAAATAAATGGGGGGAGAAGAAGTAAAAGTGTTTGAGGGAATAAATTCATTTAGGCTGCAGTCTTGTGTCCTTTTGTGAGCTTTTATGTAGCCTCAGGATTATGACCTTTTCTAATTCTTGGTTGCATTAAATGTGGCTGAGTCCATAGCGTTGGGTGGGCATTCCTCTTTGCCACAGACCAGTGGTTTGCAGAGATCGCTTCCTTTCTTCTCCAGAAGCCAACACCAGCTTATGTGTTTCATAGGGGAATTTTGTACAGAGGTCTTCAAAATTCTTCCTTTTTCTCACTGACTTTCGACAGAGCACAGTCTGCTTTTTGCAGAGATTGGTACAGCTGATTGGCCTTTATGTGTAGATATGGGCAAATAAAAATAATTACAAAACAAATTGGGTCAAGCCATAATGTATGCAGCAATATTAGTGTAAAAAAGTATTTAAATACCTGCCTATTAATAATAAAATGTAATGGCCCTCTGCAGTTTTTTAAAAAAATCAGACCTGTGTAACATAGACTACAGAATATGCTGTTTCTACATATTAAATCTCACAAAGACACCTAAAGTATATTTTAAAATATTATAATCTTGTATTAATAAAGACTGCATGTGATGCCAAGTTATCTGCCCCTTGTCTAGTCTGTTGTATAATTATCACTCCCATTTATTTATAAGTTTTGAATTAAAGGTGACCGTTGCTTGAGTACAATATGCCTCTCTGCTTCTTATTTCCAGGCTTGCAGTGAGTTCACCACCCATGTGATGAATCTGCTCCGAGAACAGAGCAGGACGAGGCCAATTTCACCCAAAGAAATTGAGCGCATGGTGAATATAATTCATGGAAAGTTCAGCACCATTCAGATGCAGCTGAAACAGAGCACTTGTGAGGCTGTGATGATCCTGCGCTCACGGTTTCTGGATGCAAGGTAATACATGATCAAGCCTCAAGGGAGACCCTTCTTGTGTCCAGGGTTTTGGTGGCATAGAAGGCTGTACAAAGTGTGACACTGGGCACAATGGGGAAAGACAATATTGAACCTGATACAATGCGTAGACAATAAACACTGGCAGCTATTAGCATCTATGGTTTAAAAAGGTAAAGGTACCCCTGCCCGTACGGGCCAGTCTTGACAGACTCTGGGGTTGTGCGCCCATCTCACTTAAGAGGCCAGGGGCCAGCGCTGTCCAGAGACACTTCCGGGTCACGTGGCCAGCGTGACATCGCTGCTCTGGCGAGCCAGAGCCGCACACGGAAACGCCGTTTACCTTCCCGCTGGTAAGCGGTCCCTATTTATCTACTTGCACCCGGAGGTGCTTTCGAACTGCTATGTTGGGGCTGTGGTGCCTATCTTGCTTCAGGCCGAGGGAGCTGGCGTTTGTCCACCCACAGTTTTCCAGGTCATGTGGTCAACATCGCTAAACCACTTCTAGCGCAATGGGACACTGTGACAGAAACCAGAGTGCATGGAAACACTGTTTACCTTCCTGCCACATTTACCTTCCTACCTATTTATCTACTTGCATTGGCATGCTTTCGAACTGCTAGGTTGGCAGGTGCTGGGACATCTATGGTTTAACAATATCCTGTTTGGGGTGCAATCTAGCAAATTCACCCATGAACTGTGGTGTTTGCTATTTTTAATTATGCAAGTTGCATTTATATACCTTGCATTGGAAACATCAAGTTTAGGCCCAGTTTTATGATTTCCTGGGATCTGCCTCCTGTATGGAGAGCCACCTTTTGTCCAGATGCTTCTGCAGTAGGAAGAGGCATCCTCTTTCTCCAGACTGACCCATCTAACCCAGCATTATCTATTAGCAGATTTCAACGGTCTTCGTTGGGGCCATTTCTCAGCACCAGTTAACTGATTGTTTTCACTGCCATCCTGGGAGTTTTATTCAAGGGTAGAATCGAAATAAATAAACTGGAATTGCGAGGGCCAGAGCCTAGGAACTTCTCTATGTAAAGGATGTATTCGGCCACTGAGATATGGTTCCTTGTTCTTTGTGTATTCCTGCTCTGAAATGTATTATCTGTTATCTGAAAGTTTTCTGTCTTGAATTTCAGGAAAGTGTGCTTTAGATTTGGGGGGTAATCAAGGATTTAATCTGTCATATCACTTTGTAAGTATTTTTAATTGTATTTAGAGCAGTCTACTTAATCTTGGCTGCCCTTTCAGTCCAGATATAGATATATATACACACACACCTCATGCCATACTTACTCCGTCTTCCCATTTGGATAAAATCTTTCCACTGTGTGCTTTCCTGCAGCCCTCCTTGGCTCTTCCTTAAGCCCTTGGGCCAGCACACAGTGTGCTCTGACATCAACTGTATGAATAATTTCAATGTGTTCCCAGGCGTAAGCGGCGGAACTTCAGCAAGCAGGCAACAGAAGTCTTGAATGAGTACTTTTATTCTCACCTGAGTAACCCTTACCCCAGTGAAGAAGCCAAAGAAGAACTAGCAAAGAAAGGAGGCATCACAGTCTCACAGGTGGGTGGTCCATCTCCAGTGAATGTGGTTGTCTGTTTTTCAAACATTTGTGTAGGCAGATGCTTGTTTCTGACCGTTGCATCCTGTAGACTTTAAACAAAGGTTTTCAAAATTTTGCAGAATTTCATGTAAGTTTTCTTCTTTTTGAAAACATTTAATCATTGTATAAAAGACTAAAACAACAGTTAAAAATTGTAAGAAACCATGGTCTAGATTCAAGTAACCCAGTGCACTACCAGAAGCCAGTGCAAGGGCTTCCTCTTGCCGCCCCACCCCTAAATCCACTCAGGGGTGGGGGGTGGGGGTGGGAGAACCTTGAACATGGTGCCAGGGAGGAAAGGGGAGATTGTTCCATCAGGCAAGCATTTCTGCTTGCCAGATAGAACAATCATGCTGACACAATGTTGAGTTCCACCCTACATGGAATGTACCTATGAAGTGTAAATTCTATTTGTAAAGCAATATATTTAATTACCTAATATAGGTAATTAGTTTGATTTTTGTTTTCATTTAAAGAAATATCTGATGTAAACACCGGAAGCTTGATTTTGTAAGTCTTTTCTCTTGGTGTTAGGCTTTAAGTCTTGATTAAACCATATTGATTTAAATCAATTCACTGTTGACAGAAGAAATCCTTACATCTCTTAGTGAGCAAAATAAAACTTTGGATTCCCTCTCAGTCGTTCTTACAGTATTACCAAATCCAGTTCTTTCAAGCCTTTTCTGTTTTCTTTTTTTACTTTAATCAAAAAGCAAACCTGACCAGGATGTTTTTATAGAGTCAGTCTTTGCCACTCAACCTTCTGTCCTTTGGAAATTTTCTGCTGGTCTGGCTGGCTATCCTGTAGTTTCACCATTTTGCAAAGCTTGGTAGCAGCATGCAGACTGAGTCAATCTCTGCTTGACATCCATCAGGTTTCAGGGTTGAAATTTTCTGCCACAAAAATTAAGCTGTATTTGGTTAAGAACAACTTTTGGAGCCTATACAGATTGAAATAAAATCTGTTGGCTTACAGAGTGACCTATGCCAATCATTTGTCATTTCGGTTAGTAGGAAAGTTTTTCTTAAAAGATTTTATTAAGACTTTTCATAATACTTTACAATAAAAGAACAAACTAATCTAAACAAAAACAAAGAATCAAAAGAGAAAGAGAGGAAAATAAAAAGCTGGCCACTCAGCTTTTAGCATCCAATTCCACAAAGGAATTGTATAAAACAGTGTTTCTCTACCTTGGGTCTCCAGCTGTTTTTGGACTACAACTTCCATCATCCCTAGCTAGCAGGACCAGTGCTCAGGGATGATGGGAATTGTAGTCCAAAAACAGCTGTAGATCCAAGGCTGGGAAACACTGGTATAAAGCACTATTCATGCTGGTCCCAAAGTATTTGCAATTCTGCAGATGGACCAGTGTCAGCAGCTGGTGTGTGCACCCAGAGACTGGAATTATAGCTTTATTTTGCACACTCTGGGAACAATCTTTGTCTCCTCTCTTCTGTTGATAGCTGCCTATACACTAATTTGTTCACACATTAACTTAGTTATTGTTGCAGGTCTCAAACTGGTTTGGTAACAAGAGAATTCGGTACAAGAAAAACATGGGGAAGTTCCAGGAGGAGGCTAACATTTATGCAGCCAAGACAGCGGTGGATGCAACCAATGTGGTGGCCCAGGGCAACCAGACAAGTTCTCCACCCACCCCAAATTCTGGTAAGTGCAGAAACCCTGCCTCTAGAACAGGATTTCCCTGGACACCTGCTGGGGAAACCTGTGTGCAGTTGGAAGAGCCTCTTCTGTGCTGTTCTGAAGTAAAAAAAGCTACAGAAATGTGAATAGACCTCATTGGCCTTGTTTGGAAAGTTGCTTAGAACTGCAGTGCATGTCCAAATCCTTTGGTTCCCCCCCCCCCCACAAGTTTTGCCTTTTCCTGCCTTCCAAGAGCCATTCTGGTTGCTATATATAAGTGCAACTTCCTGAATAGCAGTAAACTTCTGAGTGAACCAAGATGGACTGGAGCATTTCCAGTTCCCAATATGTTTTGATCCAGTTGTTCTTCAGGTTGTGTTACAAATAGAAAGTGCTAGAGAAAATACTTAACAAGCATTTCTGTTTCTTCTTTGACAAGCTTGATTGCCATCTAGACACAATAAGGCTTGTCAAAGGGCAAGTCAATGCATTTTTAGAGTTATTTTTGCTCACTGAGGAACAACTTGTTTGAAGCATCTTGGGAACTGGAATAGCTTCATGAAATCTTTGTACACCCACTGGGTTGTTTGAGTTGTTGTCTGCACATTGCTCTGTAGTATTGCATTTAATTTCACTTCAGTTTTGTCCCTCATCATCCGAGTACTAATTTTCATGTCTTTCCCATGCCTGCCCCTGAACTGTAGCCAGTCTACCTTGCTGGATGAGACAGCCACATTTCTAGGTGGGCCTTCAAAGAAATAAATGGGAAAGCAATTATTTCTTCAGAACCACCATAAACATATAAGTGTCAGTTCACCAAGTCCAAGACCGTGTCACATTTTCTATCTAATAGTAAAGTTCATAAATTGTTAGTAGCACAAGCATATATATGAATCATGTTGTGGGTGTGTGGTATTTGTTAGAACAGTGCGGGGGGAACTCTCCCTCCCTTCATTCTGTGGTTCCAATCTGAAATGGAAAGGATGCTTGGGCTGCCTGCTATATCTCTGTCCAAACAAGGTTAGTTTATGGGGAGAGGGTTCTCTACCACAGTTTGTGTAGGGAGATCTTTGTTTTTGCCAGTCAGGGTTTTGCGTGTTTGGTGGACTGTTTCCATCTGTATGTGTGCAGTCACCCTTTTCTATCCCTGGGGATCTCACCTTTAACTACTATGATTGTGAGTACAGAAGGGTGCTTTGAGCAATGGCTACCAGGGAGATAAGCTGGGGCATATTCCATGGTGTATGCTTGGTTCATGGGAGGTAGTGGCCAGGCCTGTAGAGCCTCACCACTACAAGAGATTGTATCCTAGAACACACACATGCAGCTGTGCATTGGAAGGAGAGATGTTATGGGGAGGCATCTTTTTTAAGGAACCTCAGGATTCCCATGGACGCCATTTGGAACCACTGCTTCAGAGTTAACAAGGGGATGGGGATGGACAAGGAAATGGGACTGTGAAACTTTTCACTAAGTCCCCAAAGTGGAGCACTACAGAAAGTTAATCATGGGATCAGGTGCAAAACACAGCAGCTCCTTGTGCTAATGTCTTGATAAAATTGCGCAACAATGAGCAGGTGCAGACATACCATTAGGTAACTTCTTTTCCTCTTCAGGTTCCTCTGGGTCATTTAAAATGACAAATTCTGGAGATTCCTTTATAAACCTGCAATCACTCACTTCCTACCAGAACTCGCCAGTGGGAGCCAATGTGCAGTCACAGGTGGGTGTGCAGAGAAAACCGTGTGAGAAATCCCCTGCGGTCTTCAGCAGGCAGACACTTACATCTAAGTGCTCAAAGCACCACATTTATGAATTACTGGATTTTAAGATCTTCTGGGAATTTTGCAATAAGATGGTCACCTGTAGAAGTGACTTAATAGGAGAAAGATTATTCCATAAAAAATTTTTTTGCTCCTTGGGCCAAGTCTCTTTTTTCCAGTCTTTGCTCAGGCAAGGAAAAATTTGCTTGTTCTGTTCTAAGATGGGGTTGGCAACATGAGCTCTGATAGTGGGGCAGAAGGGGTTGGGTTGGGATTGGCCCATAGTATATGTAGGAATGTCATGCATGAGAGGGTAGGGCTAGTCCCACACACATTTGTACAGGAGGACTTGCATGTAAGGCTTAGAAAGACTTGAGCATAACTTTTTTTGTGCAGCAGAGTTGAAAAATACTTGAATATAGCATATTCCTGCTTTGGGACTGTTGTATCTGAACAGAGGTGAAGCCAAACAGCTGCTAAGAAATGATGGTACTCTGTAACATCACCGGTAGCATGTGTGGCAGGAGAGTAACAGTACTTCCAGATAGTTCATTACTATAATTATACACACCCTGGGTTTAGAGCTCCTAATAAATTAGATTCGAGATTAAAAGGCAGCACTCATGTAATGCAAGTGTGAGGTACTTTGTGAGGCTGTGTCATACATTTCTAGAGCAGGGGCACTGGAGGACTTGAGTCCCGGGCCCAGAGTTTCATCCATCATCATTTTTTTTATCTGCCTAGTCTGAAAGCAGTCTCCATGCTCTGAGCATAGCACACAATTGTGTCACAGTACTGGAGAGATGGCATATGCTGCAGAAGGTGGACACAAAGTTAGAAACAGAGATTTAACTTGCAGCCATTGCCCCAGCTGGATATGGTAACATTTCAAGCATTCCATTGGAGGCCACATAAATGGCGTTGGGATGGTGGTGCTTTAGGTGGCGACCGAAGTATCTGCATAACTGTTGAAGCTATTTTATCTCTTTTGCCAAATTGGTTGTATTGTTACAGATGGATTCCTTACACCATGTCATACATCAGGCAGGAAGATATGACAGCATTGTGGGGAACCCTCTATATTCAACGCAGCGTATTGATGTAAGGAACTTCTGATTTTGAAAGTGAATATCTTAAGCTTCAGAAGTCTGACTGGGCAACGAAGGGTAATGTGCCCAGCTCTGCAGGTGTATTTAAAATAATACTGTACTTTGCTGAGACCTTAGCCATGGTGTTGCTAACACCCTGCCACAATGCAGCACTGCTCCAAAGAGAAGGTAGCCTACTTCCAGTCCTTGTCCAGCCCTTGTCATCCAGGGGATTGAGGGGGGGGGGGAACCTGCCCCTTTTTTTATTTTATCCCTTTTCTGTGTCATTCATGGTACAGTGAAGACCAGGATCCCAAGTGGTTAGGGGATGGTCAGAGAGAGAAGATGGCTTACCTACCAAGTCAGATTGGCCCAGTGGATTAGAAGACCCACGTCCCCTCCCATTGGAAGAGAGAGCTGTCAGTTGGAGGAAGAGACTGCAAGCGACAGTGAACTCCACCCTTGGCCATGGATTGTTTCTGCTTGTGGGAACGGAAATGTGGGAGTGGCTGTCACTACACATAATGTTCCAACCTTTGCTCTGAATTCTGTTTGATAATACAGTCATAAGCAGTAAAATTTTATCCATTTAGGTAAGTTAGCTGGAGAAGTTGAGCAAGAGCAAAGGAATCCCATTTGGGGAACAGGAAAAGCCGTGAAACAAATGCAGCGGAAGCAGCATTCACACAGTACTTTGCCTTCTGTGCTCCAGAAAGTGAACTGCAGTGTCAAGACTTCTGTTCTGAGGTTAAGTCTTATGGAACAAAGTATGTGTCTTGTACATGGCACAGTGATCTCCCACTGTGATGTGGGAAATCAGAATCAGAATGGTTTAGGATGCAAGTAACACCTTGTGGACTTAACAACAAAATGCATTTATTCCCTCTTCAGGCTAATGGCAGCTGGCAGGATGCTACTACCCCTTCATCAATCACTTCACCTGCCGGAGATCCCGGAAGCATTAATTCAGATGCGTCTAATTAAATTTTTTAGGACCTGTTGAGGAGAGGAAAGAGGTCGTTAGTGTAACTTGTCAATGTTGCTCTTTTTTTGCCAATACTTTTGATTCTACAACTTGACACACACAGCTAATTACCTCAGACAAAAGAAAAAGAAAAAGAAAAAAAGAAAACCAATAGAAGATTGTGATTATATATGGACACCTCTCTACCTCTCGGCATGATGTGCTTGAGTCTTCTGGCTTCTGCCCTTTGGATTTTAAAGGAACTGGCTTCATTTACCAAACCAAATTCCTTTTTTAAAAAGAATATCACTTTTATGCTTAGAAGTCTGAAAGTGTTTCTCCAATGAACTTTGGAATTTGTCTCCATTTTTCCAATTTAAAAAAATAGCAACTGATTTTAATTTCTATGTGTTTTTATTATAAAAATTCTGTTCTAGATGCTAGTTACTAACAAATAGCCCCTCTTGTATTGTAATTGTATGCGTTCTCTGTATTGTAATTTTGTATAGGAAGGCTTTTTCTTTGAACTCATTAACCAGAACAGGCCATTGCTTTACCAAAATGATTGTTGGACTTTGCTCTCGAATAGAAATTTCATCTTCTGTGTCACTCTCACGTAGTTCTAATTTAATGTCTTAGAGTAAACACAGACTTCCTTGTGAATAGATTTTTGTGCATTTAGAAAAATGTTAATAGCAAAGTCCACCACTTTCAGTTGAAATTTTATCAAAGAATAAACTTCCAAAGTCCTTTTTTTCCTTTCTGCCTCTTTCGAAGCCTTCCTTCATGTTTGTCAGCTAACAGCTTCCTGGCAGGTGGATGAAGAAAAGAAGGAAATATTTTGCCCTATAAACAAATATAGTTACCTATGAAGGTGCTTGGGCAGATGAAGGTACCGTTGTTCCTGTGTTATGACATATGGGCGAAAACAGAAGCAACATTTGGTAGAGCAGTAGAGTGTTTGCTTCAAACCTCTCTTTCTTTTGGAAACTGAGCTCTGGGGAAATGATTCTGAACGCTTGTAGCAAAAGCTCACCGGATGGTGCTGTTTAGCTGGCACCCAGAAGCCTCCCCTATATCTGTAGCAGAATCCTGCATGTAACTTTATAAAGAGATGCTTTATGAATGTGATGAAAGCCTAGATAAACATCTCTGTGATGATTAAAAAAATTAACAGCCAGTCTGCCTAAAACTAGTAATCATGGCTTTCTAGTTAGGCCAAAATGGGAAAACGTGGTTAATTAGGTAACTTCCTGGTTTAATCATATCTCTACTTACTAAGCTGAGATATGACTGCAGACTACTGTATATATGACACCCATTTTTACCCTATGACCAGTCAGTCTTAAAAGAAGCATATGCTACCAGGGAGAGACTAAATTGTTATGTCTTCATGTGATGTTTTATTGTTAATGTTCATTGCGTTTCTTAAAACACCTTATGCTAAGGCAGCTTGCAGAAAATAATGCAAAATTTAAATAATAATAATATAATAATTATTTATTATTTATACCCCGCCCATCTGGCTGGGCCTCCCCAGCCACTCTGGGCGGCTTCCATAAAAACCAAAAATACAGTAAAATCACACGTTAAAAACTTCCCTGAACAGGGCTGCCTTAAGATGTCTTCTGAATGTCAGGTAGTTGTTTATTGCTTTGACATCTGCTGGAAGGGCGTTCCACAGGGTGGGCGCCACTACCGAGAAGGCCCTCTGCCTGGTTCCCTGTAGCTTTGCTTCTCGCAATGAGGGAACCGCCAGAAGGCCCTCGGCGCTGGACCTCAGCGTCCGGGCAGAATGATGGGGGTGGAGACGCTCCTTCAGGTATACTGGACCGAGGCCGTTTAGGGCTTTAAAGGTCAGCACCAACACTTTGAATTGTGCTCGGAAACATACTGGGAGCCAATGTAGGTCTTTCAGAACCGGTGTTATATGGTCTCGGCGGCCGCTCCCAGTCACCAGTCTAGCTGCCGCATTCTGGATTAGTTGTAGTTTCCGAGTCACCTTCAAAGGTAGCCCCACGTAGAGTGCATTGCAGTAGTCCAAGCGGGAGATAACCAGAGCATGCACCACTCTGGCGAGACAGTCCGCAGGCAGATAGGGTCTCAGCCTACGTACCAGATGGAGCTGGTAAACAGCTGCCCTGGACACAGATTTGACCTGTGCCTCCATGGACAGCTGTGAGTCCAAAATGACTCCCAGGCTGCGCAGCTGGTCCTTCAGGGGCACAGTTACCCCATTCAGGACCAGGGAATCCTCCACACCTGCCCGCCTCCTGTCCCCCAGAAACAGTACTTCTGTCTTGTCAGGATTCAACCTCAATCTGTTAGCCGCCATCCATCCTCCATGCAGAAACAAGGAACATAATAGTAAAAAAGCATCCATCCCATAAATGCCTATATCTCGGCACAGCAGCCAGCCAACAGTGCCAAACAGAAGAATAACACATAAAAGCCAACAGATACTGTCATGTTCCGTCAAATGCCTGGGACCAGAGAAAGGTCTTGTATCTGCACCCAAAAGTTGTTAATGCTCGTGCCAGACAGCCTCACCATGGCAAGCGTTCCATAGAGTGCACCACCAAAAGAGCTCTTCTCCCTTGTCACTTCCCTGTGAGCATCTCTTAGGACACTCAGAGGCTACATGTAGGATCATATCTGGAGAGGTGCTCCAGCAAACACGGAGGGCCTGAGCCATGCAAGGTTCTCTCAAGTTAAAATCAGCACATTGAATTAGGCTTGGAAACATGTGCAGAGCTAGTGCAGCCGGACCAGAGCCAGGGTAACATGATCATACTATTTGGCCCCTGCATTCTGCACTAGCTGTGGTTTCTGAACTCTTCAGAGGCAGCTCCAGACATGGTGCATTGTAGAAGTTACTAGAGAGTAATCATTGAAATCCAGTTATCCTTAAGAGACTAACTGGACCACCAGCTGAAGCGTGTGGGATGCATTCTACATTGTGAAGCTGCCTGTATCTTCGTTGACAATGTTGGATTTAGGAGAACTCCCAAGCCATGAACATCTCTCTCTCTTTCTTTCTTTCTTTCTTTTTTTATAAATAATTTTTATTAAATTTTCCACAACTTTTTATCATAACACACAAAACATGACAATAGAAAAACATACAACATGTATAATTTCACACTCTTAATTTCTTATTCCTTACTCTCCCGACTTCCTCATACCTCCCCTTTCTGCATTCTCATGTCGAATTAATTAATTAACAAATCCCTCCCTTACTTTCAACTTAATTGTAATAACACTCATTTTCTTTAACTTAACCATTATCGCTGTTAACCCCTATTTTTCTCATTCAACATCAATCTAGCATTCACTAATTTTTGAGTATTTCTTTAAATAATCTTTAAATTTTGTCCAATCTTCTTCCGCCGTTGCTCTTCCCTGGTCTCGGATTCTGCTCGTCATCTCTGCCAATCCCATATAGTCAATCACTTTCGTCTGCCACTCTTCCACGGTGGGTAGGTCTTGTGTCTTCCAGTACTTTGCGATGAGTATTCTTGCTGCTGTTGTAGCATACATAAAAAAAGTTCTATCCTTCTTTAACACCAATTGGCCGACTATGCCCAGGAGAAAGGCCTCTGGTTTCTTAGGGAAAGTGTACTTAAGTACCTTTTTCAGTTCATTATAGATCAGTTCCCAGAAAGCCTTAATCCTTGGGCACGTCTACCAAAGGTGAAAGAATGTTCCTTCTGTTTCTTTACACTTCCAACATTTGTTCTCGGGCAAATGATAGATTTTTGCAAGTTTGACTGGGGTCATGTACCACCTATAAATCATTTTCATAATATTTTCTCTCAAGGCATTACATGCCGTAAATTTCATCCCGGTGGTCCATAACTTTTCCCAGTCAGCAAACATAATGTCATGACCAATGTCCTGCGCCCATTTAATCATTGCAGATTTAACCATTTCATCTTGTGTGTTCCATTTCAACAGCAAGTTATACATTCTTGACAAATTCTTAGTACTAGGCTCTAACAATTCAGTTTCTAATTTTGATTTTTCCACCTGGAAGCCGACTTTCCTGTCTAATTTAAAGACTTCCATTATCTGATAGTAATGAAGCCAGTCTCTCACTTTCCCTTTTAACTTCTCAAAACTTTGCAATTTCAATCTGTCTCCCTCTTGCTCCAAAATTTCCCAATATCTCGGCCAATTAACCTCCATATTTAGTTTTTTATCAGCTTTTGCCTCCATTGGCGACAACCACCTTGGAGTTTTACTTTCCAGCAAATCTTTGTATCTAATCCAGACATTATATAATGCTTTCCTGACAATATGATTTTTAAAACCCTTGTGAACTTTTACCTTGCCGTACCACAGGTATGCATGCCATCCAAAAAAATTGTCAAAACCTTCTAAGTCCAAAATGTCAGTATTCTCCAGAAGTAGCCATTCTTTCAACCAGCAGAAAGCTGCTGATTCATAGTACAGTTTAAGGTCTGGCAGGGCAAATCCGCCCCTTTCTTTCGCATCAGTTAATATCTTAAATTTTATTCTATGCTTCTTGCCCTGCCAGACAAATTTAGAAATATCTTTCTGCCATTTCTTGAAACAATCCATCTTATCCACTATTTGCAATGTTTGGAACAAAAACAACATTCTAGGCAATACATTCATTTTTATAACTGAAATTCGACCCAACAAGGAAAACTTCATATTTGACCAAATTTCTAAGTCTTTTTTTACTTCCATCCAGGTTTTCTCATAATTATCTTTAAATAAATTCAAATTTTTAGATGTCATATTTATCCCCAAATATTTCACTTTCTTAACCACAGTTAACCCTGTCTCATTCTGAAACTTTTCTTTCTCCAATACTGTTAGATTTTTCTCCAAAACCTTCGTTTTAGACTTGTTTAGTTTAAATCCTGCTACTTGACCAAACTCTTGAATTAATTCTAATACTCTTTTGGTACTAGATTCAGGCTCTTGCAATGTAAGTACTAAATCATCTGCAAATGCTCTCAATTTATACTGTTTAGCTCCGACCTGTATTCCTTTAACCAACTGGTCCTTTCTAATCATGTTCAGCAAAACCTCCAGGACCGATATAAAAAGTAATGGAGAGATTGGGCATCCCTGACGTGTCCCTTTTTCTATAGGAAATTCTTCTGTAACCACATTGTTTACAATTAGTTTTGCTTTTTGTTCAGAATATATCGCACTTATACCATTTTCAAACCCTTGACCTACCCCCATCCCCCGAAGATTCTTTATCATAAAACTCCATGAAATATTATCAAAGGCTTTCTCAGCATCCACAAATATCAGAACAGCTTTAATATTAATGTTCACTTCCAGTTTTTCCAAAATATCAACTATGTTCCTTACATTATCTGATAAATGTCTTCTCGGGAGAAAGCCTGCTTGGTCCCTATGTATCTCCTCCATCAAAACTACTTTCAACCTTTTCGCTAAAATGTCAGCAAAAATTTTGTAATCCACATTTAATAAGGAGATTGGGCGGCAGTTTTTAAGTTGAGTCTTTTCTGTCTCAATCTTCAGTATAAGTGTGATAAAAGCCTCTTTCCACGTATCTGGTGCCTTCTTTCCCTCCAGAATTTCGTTGCAAACTTCTTTCAAAGGTTGTATTAACCACTCTTTCAAAATCTTATAGTATTTAGAAGTCAATCCATCCGGTCCTGGAGATTTGCCCAATGCCATATTTTGAATGGCACCTTCTATTTCTTGCTCTGTTATTTTCTGATTCAAAATCCTTTTACTTTCCTGAGAAATCTTTTTCAGTCCATTTTTCTCCAAAAACTGTTCTATATCCATATCTCTCTGAGGACCTTGTTTATACAATTGTTTAAAATATTTCTGGAAGCAATCCCTAATTTCTGTTGGTTTATAAATGTTCTTTCCATCCACTTCTAAATTTGTAACTGTATTCAATTTTTGTCTCTTTTTTATTTGCCAAGCCAGCAGTTTACCACATTTATCAGCCAATTCAAAGGTCTTCTGTCTCATTTGCTTGATTTTCCACTCTATTTCTTGATTCATCAGCTCCATATATTGTGTCTGATATAATTTAATTTCTTTCAGGATATCCTGTGATTTTGGCTTTAATCTCAATTTCCTTTCTCCCTCTTTTATCTTTTCCAAGATTTTCTCTTTCTTTTCATTCTGGCTTTTCTTTTTAATTGCATTCTGTTGTATCAAGAATCCTCTCATCACTGCTTTGCTTGCGTCCCAGATAATTCTTTTTTCTACATTTGTCCTCATGTTAATTTCAAAATAATCTTTTAGAGTTTTCTGAGCCTTTTTACAAACTTCTTCATCTCTGAATAGGGTGTCATTCATCCTCCATCTGAAGGTACCAGTTGTTGTTAACTTCATCACCATCTTTACCGCATTGTGGTCGGAGCAAGTCTTTGGGCAGATTTCAACTTTTTTTATCTTAGGTGCCATTCCTCTAGTAACCCAAATTTGGTCAATTCTAGTCCATGTCATTTTAGCTTCAGAATAGAAAGTTCCCTCTCTTTCAAGTGGGTGTAGTGTTCTCCAGATGTCCACTAAATCCATATTGCCAGTCATTTCAAAAAAGATTTTTGGCAGTCTTCCATCTTTTGTCTTTGAGCTTTGTCCATATTGGTCGATACTACTCCATTCATATCTCCCATCAATACTAAGTTTATGTCCATATAATCCATCAGTATCTCATGCAGCTTCTTAAAAAATTCAACTTTCCCCTCATTTGGTGCGTAAATTCCCACAATCAAAAATTTCTCTCCTTGAACTTGAATTTCAATTGCCAAATATCTTCCTTGTTCATCTTTAAATTTTAGTTTCGGTTGCAATTTTTCCTTTGCATATATTACCACTCCTCTTTTTTTTAACTTTGTCTGATGAAATAAATTCTTGTCCCAGTCTTTTATTAATAAGCAATTTCCTGTGTAACCTCGTCACATGAGTTTCTTGTAAACAAATCAAGTCCAATTGTTCTTTTTTTAATATGTGAAAAACATTTTTTCTCTTCCGGGGAATGTTTAGACCGTTACAATTCCAACTTAGAAGTTGCAGAGCCATGATCAGTCTATTTATCTTCTCCTCCTACTGCTCCTAGTAGTTCTTCTTCCTCTGTCGGTGGTTTCAATCTGTGTGGTAAATTGTCTTTGTCCAAGGTTCCTCCTCCAGGATAGTCTTGTCCTGATTTCGCCCCCTTGCAGAGATCTTCTTCGTGTTGATGTAAGAACTTGTCTTTGTCTTCCACCGTCTTTATTTTCCTTTTCTTTCCCTTATACTTAAAAGATAAGCCTTGAGGAAATTCCCACCTGAATGGTATACTGTTCCTTTTAAGTAACACCACCAAGTTCTGGAACTGACTTCTAGCATCCAAAATTTGCTTCGGAATGTCCTTGAAAATTTCCACGAAGGAATCCTCAATTTGTAAAGTTCTCTGGTAGTGCAAATCCAAGATTTTATCCCTCTCTTCTTTTGATCTTAACGTTACCAAACAGTCTCTTGGTTTATTCCTTCTTTGCCGTGTACCAAGTCTGAATGCACTCTCTATCTTAAATTCTTCCTTCTCCAAATCCTTTTGCCAAAACTCCGAAAACTCTTTTGTTAGATAGTCCACCAGGTTGTCTCCTTCACTCTCAGGTATTGCTCTGATCCTTAAATTCCTCTCCTTCCTCTGCATCTCAATCATCGAGAGCGCCAAATCATGGTCCCCCAACTTCTTGATGACCGGTGGGAACCTTTCATCAGTTGCGGTTGCAATCTCTTTAGCTTCCTCGGCTATCTTCCTGATGGTGGATGATTCCTCAAGTAGCTTTCCGATATATTCTGTGTTAGAATTCACTTTATTTCCAAGTTCAATTATACTTTTAGTATTAATGTCGATTTTTCCTGAGATCTCTGCTACTGTTTTATTTGTTTCAGCAACTTGTTTACTGGATTCAGCAACTTGTTTACTTGTTTCAGCACCTTGCTTTTTTAATTCTGCACCTTGCTTTTTTAGCTGGTCTAAAGATTCATTTATTTTTCCCAGCAGATTCGAGAGTGCCTCCTCAGACATGACTTTTGTCTTTTATTGTGGAATAGCAGCTGCCCCAGAGGCTCCAGATATAGAGGGCCTCCTTTTCATGAGAGAGTCAGTTCCGTATTGTTTACCAGACCTCAGAATTTTTTTCTGTGACTCTCCTTTGTCTTGGTCACTTGCCATAACCGTATCTTGCAGTCAAGGTCATTCCCACAGTCATATCTCCCTTTTCTCAGCTGCAAACTAAATTCCACACTATGACTGTAATTAAGCCAAACTCAAATAAAGTTGTTTCATTATTTTACCTCTGAATTCTTGTGTCTTAATTTCCATTTCATTAACTTACATTTGCTGAAGTTAGGATTTCCTAAAAGGTGCATTTTTTTTTTTTAACATTCATACAGCTTATAGTATTTTTTCAAATAGTCCTTAAACTTTATCCAGTCCTCCCCGATTGTTTCTTCTCCCAAGTCTCGGATTCTGCCAGTCATTTCGGCCAATTCCATGTAGTCCATCAACTGCGATTGCCATTCCTCCAGTGTGGGTAGATCTTGTGTCTTCCAATGCCTTGCAATCAAGATCCTGGCTGCCGTGGTAGCATACATAAAAAAAATTCTATCTTTCTTAAGTACTCTCTGGTCTACAATGCCCAAAAGAAAGGCCTCCGGTTTCTTAGGTAAGGTAAATCTAAGTACCTTTTTTAGTTCATTATGAATCATCTCCCAAAAGGCCTTTACTTTCGGGCAAGTCCACCAGAGGTGAAAGAATGTCCCTTCCGCCTCTCTGCATTTCCAACATTTATTGTCAGACAGGTGGTATATCTTAGCTAGTTTGACTGGGGTCATGTACCACCGGTATACCATTTTCATAATGTTTTCCTTCAAGGCAGTGCATGCCGTGAATTTCAAACCGGTGTTCCATAACCTTTCCCAGTCTGCAAACATAATGTTGTGCCCCACATCCTGCGCCCATTTTATCATGGCGGATTTGACTGTCTCATCCTGTGTATTCCACTTAAGCAGCAAGTTATACATTCTCGAAAGTAGTTTATTTTTTGGCTCTAACAATTCTGTCTCTAGTTTCGATTTTTCCACCTGGAATCCAACCTTTTTATCTACTTTAAAGACCTCCTGGATTTGGGCATAGTGCAACCAATCTCGCACCTTGGTTTTCAGTTTTTCCAAGCTCAGCAACCTCCAATTGTCTCCAATTTTTTCAATTATTTCCCAATATTTAGGCCAGTGGGCCTCCATGTTAAGTCTCTTACGTGCCTTGGCCTCCACCGGTGAGAGCCACCTCGGAGTCTTACTCTCCAATAAGTCTTTATATTTTGTCCAGACCATCAAAATTGCTCTTCTGACAATATGGTTTTTAAACAATTTGTGCACTTTAACCTTGTCATACCACAAATATGCATGCCACCCAAACGCATTATCAAACCCTTCCAGATCTAGGACATCAGTGTTTTCCAGTAAAATCCAATCTTTCAACCAGCAGAAGGCTGCAGCTTCGTAATATAACCTCAAGTCTGGCAGGGCAAATCCCCCTCTTTAAACTTAATTCGGGGCTTTTTGCCCTGCCAAACAAACTTAGATATATCCTTCTGCCACTTTCCAAAACATTCCACCTTGTCCACAATCTGTAGGGCCTGAAACAAGAATAACATTTTCGGCAATACATTCATCTTTACAGCAGCTATTCGGCCTAACAAGGAAAGTTTCAATCTTGACCATATTTCCAAGTCTCTTTTGATTTCTGACCAACATTTCTCATAGTTATCTTTAAACAAATTCAAGTTTTTGGAGGTCAGATGCACCCCTAGGTATTTTACTTTTTTAACCACATTTAGTTCTGTTTCTTTAGAGAACTCATCTGTTTCTGTAACTGTCAAATTTTTTGCTAAAACTTTAGTTTTTTGCTTATTTAACTTAAACCCCGCCACCCGACCAAAGTCAGAAATTAATTCTAACACTCTTTTAGTGCTGGAGACTGGTTCCTGTAATGTTAACACCAGGTCATCTGCAAATGCTTTCAATTTATATTGTTTCACTCCGACCTCAATTCCCTGAACCAACCGGTCCTTTCTAATCATGTTTAGCAACACCTCCAGAACTGAAATGAACAATAGGGGGGATAGGGGGCACCCCTGACGTGTCCCTTTTTCAATTTTAAACTCCTCTGTCACCACATTGTTTACAATCAATTTAGCTTTTTGTTCTGAATAGATTGCTTCTATACCATTTTCAAAACCCCGCCCCACTCCCATCCCTTCCAAATTTTTCTTCATAAACATCCAAGAAATATTATCAAAGGCCTTCTCTGCGTCAATAAAAATTAAGACCGCTCTAGTGTTAAGATTTGTTTGTAGAAGCTCCAAAATATCAATAATGTTTCTTGTATTGTCAAACAAATGCCTACCAGGGAGAAAGCCAGCCTGGTCCTTATGGATCACTTCATTTAATACTTTTTTAAATCTATTTGCCAGGATATCCGCAAAAATTTTGTAATCCACATTTAGGAGTGAGATGGGGCGGTAGTTCTTAAGCTGAGTCTTTTCAGTTTCTAGTTTAGGTATCAATGTGATGAAAGCTTCTTTCCACGTTTCCGGTGCCTTCCTCCCCTCCATGATCTGGTTACAAACCTCCATCAAGGGTTGTATCAAATAATCCTTTAAAACCTTGTAGTATTTGGAGGTTAGTCCATCAGGGCCTGGAGACTTGCCCAATTGGAGATTCTGAATGGCACTTTCAATTTCTTGCTGTGTGATGTTACAATTCAGGATTGTTCTCATTTCCTGGGATATTTTTTGTAATCCATTAGTTTTAAGAAATTGATCCACCTCGGAAGCTTTTTGCGGCCCTTGTGAGTAGAGTTCTTTGAAATATCTCTGGAAACACTTTCTAATTTCCTCAGGTTTCTGAACCATTCTCCCTTCAATCTCTAGATTTGTAACTGTATTAAGTTTTTGTCTCTTTTTCAACTGCCATGCTAGCAGTTTCCCACACTTATTCGCCGATTCAAAGGATCTTTGTTTCATTTGTTTAATTTTCCATTCCACCTCTTGATTTATCAATTTCGAATATTGCTCCTGGAAAAATTTCACTTCTCTTAGCACATCCTTCGACTTAGGCCTAGATCTTATTTTTTTCTCTCCTTCTCTTATTTTCTCCAATATCTTCTCCTTCTTTTCATTCCAGAGTCTTTTCTTAATCGTGTTTTGTTGTATTAGAAACCCTCTCATGACTGCTTTACTTGCGTCCCAGATTATTCTTTTTTCCACAGTGGTATTCAAATTTATCTCAGAATAGTCCTTTAAAGTTTTTTGGGCCTTCTTCACAATCTCCTGATCTCTTAATATGGTGTCATTCATTTTCCATCTAAAGGATCCGGTTGTATTTAGTCTCAATTCCACTTTCAAGGCATTATGGTCGGAGCAAGTTTTTGGGCAGATTTCCACTTTTCTAGTCTTAGGTGCCAGTCCTCTAGTTGTCCATATTTGGTCGATTCGTGTCCATGTCAGATGAGCTTCAGAAAAGAAAGTTCCTTCTTTCCCTAGAGGGTTCTTAACCCTCCATATGTCAATTAAGTCCATATTGTCAGTCATTTCAAAAAAGGTTTTAGGTAGTCTGCCATCTTTCGATATGTTGACACTTTGTGACTTATCCATGTTTACAGACACAACCCCATTCATATCACCCAACATAATGATGTTATTGTAGTCCAAGTAATCCAGCATAGTCTCATGCAGCTTCCTGAAAAATTCCGATTTTCCCTCATTTGGAGCGTATATTCCTAATATCAAAAAATTTTCTCCTTGTGTCTGTATTTCAATCGCCAAAATTCGGCCATGTTCATCTTTAAATAAAAATTTCGGTGACAGGCTCTCCTTTGCATATATCACCACTCCTCTTTTCTTAACTTTATCCGAAGAAATAAATTCTTGGCCTAGTCTTTTATTAATTAGCACTTTTCTGTGGAGCCTTGTCACATGTGTTTCTTGTAGGCAAATAACGTCCAATTGTTCCTTTTTCAAAATGTGAAAGACTTTTATTCTTTTTTCCGGGGAATTTCCGCCATTTATGTTCCAGCTAAGAAGCTGCAGAGACATCCTGGTTCAATTGGCGGGTCCTACAATGGGGTATCTAAGTTTCCCTCCGATCCCGGAGGTGGTAGTGCTGGTCCAGATCCAGATGGTGTAACTTTTGAAGGTGGTCCCGGTGGTGGTGGAGGCCAAGAAGCTGCAGCTCCTTTTTGCAGGTCCTCCTCGTGGTCGTATAGGAACTTCTGCTGGTCTTCAGGTGATTTAATTTTTATTTTCCTTCCTTTGTAAGTAAATGATAGTCCTTGTGGAAACTCCCACCTATAAGGAATTCCGTTGTGTCTCAACAATTTAGTCAAGTCTATATAGGTAGTCCTAAGTTCCAAGAGATATTTGGGTATATCTCTGTAAATTTCAGCTTTTTTGCCTTCTATCTCCAAATATTTCTTGAAATGTAGGCCTAATATCTTATCCCTCTCTTCTCTTGATCTCAGAATAACTAAGCAGTCTCTGGACTTGTCTTTCTTTACAGATCTTCCCAGTCTAAAGGCTGTCACAATTTTAAAGTCCTTTTCTTCCTCAATTCCCCAGAATTTGGAGAACAAAAGTGTCAAAAATCCCTCTAGGTTGTCTTTCTCCAGTTCCGGGATAGCCCTTATCCTGAGATTATTTTCTTTACTTTTCAATTCAACCAATGACAGGTAGGCTTGTTGTTCCCCTACCTGTCTTTTCAGAGGCCTTACTTCCCCTTTAATCTCATCAACCTTTATATTCGCCTGTTCTGCTTTTTTATTGGCTTCCACAGCTAATTTGTAGTTTTCAGCCGTAGCTCCTTGCAGTTTCTCAATTGCCTGGGTATGCTGCGAAACCTGTTCAGTTAATTTGCCAATAGAGGATGTAGCTTGGTCAATTTTTGATGTTTGATTATCCACTTTTTGATTTAAAACTGCCAGTTGTTCCAAAATTTGTTTCAAAACTGTTTCAGATCCTCCAGTTGCCATATCTTCTGCAGCAGGCTGTACAAATTCCACCTCCTGTGCTGTCAGCACAGTTGGGACGGATGATCTGCGATGATGAGTTAAGGTTGTTTGCATAAGTTGCCCAGATTTTTTCTCTTTTTCTTTATCTTTGGCTTTAGCTGCTCTTGTTCTCCCTGAGCCGCTCATTCCACACCTGCCTCTGTTCAAGGTCAAATGATCTTTTGTCCCATGAGAAAGACAAGTCCAAAGTATAAACAATTAAACCACAAAGAGTTTCAATAAAGTTCAATTCCCAGGCCACTATACTTCCACAATCCTCTAGGGGGAGTATTTCAAAGTTTCAAAGAAGGAAGGAACTATTTTCCGCCATTGAAGTTCCTATATTCCCCATGTTAAATTTTTGTAATTCCAAAACACAAAAGGAAGGTTTCCAAAGCTTCCAGTTTCTTAAAATCCAGCCACAAGGTGTCAAGGGAGGTCCCAGCAACAATGTTAAACGTTAATATCTCAGTCTATGCAACAGTTTGAGTCTCTGCTACAATGTCGTCAATTTGACAGCAGTTTGACAGTTCTCTTCTATACACTGGCAGCCCGGTGACGGGGTTACCCCTTTTAACTCCGTTTAGCTCAAAAATAGGGGGACAGTTCCAGAGGGCAAAAGTCCATAAATTTCACAATTCTTTCCCTTTTATCCTCAAAATACAAAGTCTATCAATGCACTCTTTCTTCCACTTTTACAATCCCTTTTAAACACTTCAGCTCGCTTCAGAGCCCTTGCTTTGATCTAATTAGCAGAGTCGGGAGGCGGACTTCCTGTTACTCGCCTCCCGTTTTCAGCCGAATTTCTTCAATTTAGTTAAGAATTTAAACCCCTTACTCACGGGTATGTTGCTCCAATTCCGATATTTTCAAGAAGAAAGGTCAGCGCTCATCAGCAGCAGCAGCGCGGCTTTGCTTCCACGAAAAGAGCGATGAACTCACAGCGCCGCTCCCCCTTTCACGTTCCGGAGCCTCTTACGAGGCTCCTTCTCCGCTTCTGGGGGGGCTCAAGGCGCCCGCCGAGTCCCACGGCCGCAGGCTCGCTCTGCCTGCGGTTTTTCTTGATGGGTCTCCGCTTTGCCGCAGCGGACGACCCTTCTTCGCGGAGCCCCTCTTCACAGCGCGAAGAGGACCGCCATTGCTGTTTCGCGCCGCCTCCGGAAGTGCTGCAAACTAAATTCCACACTATGACTGTAATTAAGCCAAACTCCTCCAGAGGGCGAAAGTAACTATTCTTCTCTTTACTGTTTTAAAATGGAGACACTCTTTCATGTAAAATACTCCCAAAGCATTCAGAACAGTTTCCAAAGCCTTCAAAGTTTCACAAAAGTTCTCAAAAGGCCACAATATTGGTCCTTGGCAGATTGAAACAAAGTCCCAACAGTTCTAGCAAGAGTGTATCTTTTTAAAATACAGTTTAAAGCCACACACCCGCTGCCGTTCCGAAGCCTTTAAAAAGGCTTATTCGCAACTTCGGGGGGGCGCAAACGCTGCCCACCGAGTCTCCAGTTCACAGGCTTCGTGCCTGTGACTTTTAAGGGTCCCCGCTTCGCCGTAGCTGCGGGACCCAAACCCGCGGAGCCGATTCCCCTCAGGAGCTCCGAGGGAAATCCGCCATTGAGCGATGGCGCTAACCAGGTAGTGCAACCCCATCAGGAAGTGGCTGATGTTAAAGTATGTCTCTTGCCCCACCCCTGAAGTTGTTGTTGTTGTTGTTTAGTCATTTAGTCGTGTCCGACTCTTTGTGACCCCATGGACCAGAGCACACCAGGCACTTCTGTCTTCCACTGCCTCCCGCAGTTTGGTCAGACTCATGTTTGTAGCTTCGAGAACACTGTCCAACCATCTCGTCCTCTGTCGTCCCCTTCTCCTTGTGCAACATCAGGGTCTTTTCCCCTTCTCCTTTCCCAACTCCTTTCCAGGGAGTCTTCTCTTCTCATGAGGTGGCCAAAATATTGGAGCCTCAGCTTCACGATCTGTCCTTCCAGTGAGCACTCGGGGCTGATTTCCTTAAGAATGGAGAAAGGTTTGATCTTCTTGCAGTCCATGGGACTCTCAAGAGTCTCCTCCAGCACCGTAATTCAAAAGCATCAATTCTTCGGCGATCAGCCTTCTTGATGGTCCAGCTTTCACTTCCATACATCACTACTGGAAAGACCATGGCTTTAACTATACGGACCTTTGTTGGTAAGGTGATGTCTCTGCTTTTTAAGATGCTGTCTAGGTTTGCCATCGCCTTTCTCCCAAGAAGCAGGCGTCTTTTAACTTTGTGACTGCTGTCACCATCTGCAGTGATCATGGAACCCAAGAAAGTAAAATCTCCCACTGCCTCCATTTCTTCCCCTTCTATTTGCCAGGAGGTGATGGGACCAGTGGCCATGATCTTCATTTTTTTGATGTTGAGCTTCAGACCATATTTTGCGCTCTCCTCTTTCACCTTCATTAAAAGGTTCTTTAATTCCTCCTCACTTTCTGCCATCAAGGTTGTGTCATCTGCATATCTGAGGTTGTTGATATTTCTTCCAGCGATCTTAATTCCGGCTTGGGATTCATCCAGCCCAGCCTTTCGCATGATGAATTCTGCATATAAGTTAAATAAGCAGGGAGACAATATACAGCCTTGCCGTACTCCTTTCCCAATTTTGAATCAATCAGTTGTTCCATATCCAGTTCTAACTGTAGCTTCTTGTCCCACATACAGAGTTCTCAGGAGAGAGATGAGGTGATCAGGCACTCCCATTTCTTTAAGAACTTGCGATAGTTTGTTGTGGTTTACACAGTCAAAGGCTTTTGCATAGTCAATGAAGCAGAAGTAGATGTCTTTCTGGAATTCTCTAGCTTTCTCCATAATCCAGCGCATGTTTGCAATTTGGTCTCTGGTTCCTCTGCCCCTTCGAAATCTAGCTTGCACTTCTGGGAGTTCTCGGTCCACATACTGCTTAAGCCAGCCTTGTAGAATTTTAAGCATAACCTTGCTAGCGTGTGAAATGAGTGCAATTGTGCGGTGGTTGGAGCATTCTTTGGCACTGCCCTTCTTTGCGATTGGGATGTAGACTGATCTTCTCCAATCCTCTGGCCACTGCTGAGTTTTCCAAATTTGCTGGCATATTGAGTGTAGCATCTTAACAGCATCATCTTTTAAAACGTTAAATAGTTCAGCTGGAATATCATCACTTCCACTGGCCTTGTTATTTGCAGTGGTTTCTAAGGCCCATTTGACTTCACTCTCCAGGATGTCTGGCTCAAGGTCAGCAACCACACTACCTGGGGTATACGAGACATCAATTTCTTTCTGGTATAGTTCCTCTGTGTATTCTTGCCACCTCTTGTTGATGTCTTCTGCTTCTGTTAGGTCCTTTCCACTTTTGTCTTTTATTATGGAAATCTTTGTTCGAAATGTTCCTTTCATATCTCCAATTTTCTTGAACAGATCTCTGATTATTCCCATTCTATTGTTTTCCTCTATTTATTTGCATTGCTCGTTTAAGAAGGCCTTCTTGTCTCTCCTTGCTATTTTTTGGAAATCTGCATTCAATTTCCTGTATCTTTCACTATCTCCATCACATTTTGCTTGCCTTCTCTCCCCCGCTATTTGTAAGGCATCGTTGGACAGCCACTTTGCTTTCTTGCATTTCCTTTTCATTGGGATGGTTTTAGTTGCTGCCTGCTGTATAATGTTACGAGCCTCCATCCATAGTTACGAGCCTCCATCCATAGCCTCCATCCATAGCCTCCATCCATTCAGGCACTCTGTCCACCATCCATTACGAGCCTCCATCCATAGCCTCCATCCATTCAGGCACTCTGTCCACCAAATCTAAATCCTTAAACCTGTTCCTCACTTCCACTGCGTATTCATAAGGGATTTGACTTAAATTGTATCTTACCGGCCCAGTGGTTTTTCCTATTTTCTTCAATTTAAGCTTGAATTTTGCTATAAGAAGCTGATGATCTGAGCCACAGTCAGCTCCAGGTCTTGTTTTTGCTGACAAGCTTCTCCATCTTTGACTGCAGAGAATATAATCAATCTGATTTCGATTCTGCCCATCTGGTGATGTCCATGTGTAGAGTCGTCTCTTGTATTGTTGGAAAAGAGTGTTTGTGATGACCAGCTTTGTTCTCTTGGCAGAACTCTATTAGCCTTTGCCCTGCTTCGTTTTGAACTCCAAGGCCAAACTTGCCAGTTGTTCCTTTTATCTCTTGACTCCCTACTTTAGCATTCCAATCCCCTATTATGAGAAGAACATCCTTCTTTGGTGTCATTTCTATCAGGTGTTGTAAGTCTTCATAGAATTGGTCAATTTCAGTTTCTTCAGCACCAGTGGTTGGTGCATAAACTTGGATTACTGTGATGTTAAAAGGTCTGCCTTGGATTCGTATCGAGATCATTCTATCATTTTTGAGATTGCATCCCAGTACAGCTTTTGCCACTCTTTTGTTGACTATGAGGGCCACTCCATTTCTTTTACGGGTTTCTTGCCCACAGTAGTAGATGTGATGGTCATCCGAACTGAATTCGCCCATTCCTGTCCATTTTAGTTCACTGATGCCCAGGATGTCAATATTTATTCTTGCCATCTCATTTTTGACCACATCCAACTTACCAAGGTTTATGGTTCTTACATTCCAGGTTCCTATGCAATATTTTTTTTACAGCATTGGACTTTCCTTTCGCTTCCAGGCATATCCGCAACTGAGCGTCCTTTCGGCTTTGGCCCAGCTGCTTCATCAGCTCTGAATCTACTTGTACTTGTCCTCCGCTCTTCCTCAGTAGCATGTTGGACGCCTTCCGACCTGAGGGGCTCATCTTCCAGCGTCATAACTTTTATATGCCTGTTGTCTTTGTCCATGGAGTTTTCTTGGCAAGGATACTGGAGTGGCTTGCCGGTTCCTGCTCCAGGTGGATCACTGTCAGGACTGCTGCTAGGTCCCAGCTCACAGAGGACCAACGCCCAGTGGATGTTATATACAAAAGTCTTTATTAAAGTTTAGTTTCCATTTCCAAGCTCTGGGCGCGCAGACCCACGTCTTGACGCTAGACCGGCTAAGTCCCCTCTGACTCACTGCTCCACCCACACCAGTTTAAGATTCTAGCCCGGCTCCACCTCTTGCGCTGCTCTTTCCTGCGCTGGGTCCTTCTGCCCTCTGGGGTTCCCTCCTTCCTGGACTCCTCTGACGCTGAGCCTCCTGAGTCTTGCCCCTCCCTCCGGCAGGCTTTAGGACCTGGCTCCCTTCCCGGGCTCCCCGCTGTGCCGCGCTCCTGTACATTTGAACTTGGCGCGCGCGCCCAGCCGGTGACTTTCCTTCTGACCGTTTCCCCGCTTCCTGATGTGGGTGTTGCCAAACCTGACTCCTCTCCTCCCTCTGGTGGTGAGGACACTGGTCCCGACTCCTGGGACTCCCCCTCCCCATTGCGCTCTGGTGGAGACGCTGGTCCTGATCTCCAGCTGCTGCTCAGGGACTCCCCGCTGGCCCCTTCCTCCTGGGGCTTCCCCCCTGGACCCCCCTTCGCTCTGGCCACCGGCGCTCCCTTCTGTGAGTCCTCCGATTCGCTAGAGAGGCTTGTGGAATAACTCTGGCCACTGTCACTGCCTGCGCCCCCCTCGTACTCCTCCTCCTCACTCTCCATTTGCTCCCCCTCCTGTGTCTCTCCTTCTGAACCCCTGACAATCACGTTTGGTCAAAACTCTCCACTATGTCCTGTCCATCTTGGGTGGCCCTGCACGGCATAGCTCATAGCTTCTCTGAGTTATTCAAGCCCCTTCGCCACGGCAAGGCAGTGATCCATGAAGGGGCACCCCTGAAGTAGCTCCCTGCAAATGGGAGGGTGCTGAGTCTCAGCAAATGTATAGTCTTCAGCCTCAGAAGTTGAACTACCTGGACCAGTTGTCAATCACAGAGGTGCTTAAGGTGGAGCAGTGGCAAGATGGAATTCAGGTCACAGAATCATAGAATTGCAGAGTTGCAAGGGACCCAGGGGTCATCTCAGCTTTCCTCTAAGGGGCACAAAAAAGATACAAGTTTGATTGGGATTGTACTTCAATTGCAACAAAATGTTTTCTTTCAGGGATTGGATTTTTGTTTGCGTGCTCAATTAGAATCTTGGTCTCTTAAAATTTTCTTGAAAACTGGGTGTGGCAGAAAGCCTGTGTTTTCATCTTGTTAAAACATATTTGTTCTACAGGACTCTCTGATATTGTGCATCTTGATCTCCTTTACAGCCAGTGTGGTGTCGTGGTTAAGAGCGGTAGACTCCTAATCTGGGGAACCGGGTTCGCGTCTCCGCTCCTCCACCTGCAGCTGCTGGGTGACCTTGGGCCAGTCCCACTTCTTTGAAGTCTCTTAGCCCCACTCACCTCACAGAGTGTTTGTTGTGGGGGAGGAAGGGAAAAGAGAATGTTAGCCGCTTTGAGACCATAGGCGCCGACTCCATGGGGCCTGAGGGGGCCCAAGCCCCCGCAAAAATTCGTTTGGGGGGGCTCTCCCCCCCCAATAATTTAAGAAAATTATTAGTTATATTATGCTTTGTAAAATCACAAAATTATGTTGGTATTTTTTAATTTCCTTGTTTGACGATAGTTACCTTTTAAAATACATTCAGTAATGAGTTAAAACAAAGCCACTCCCAATCTAGAGAGGGGGTGGGGTTGCGGGCTCTCGACCCATCAACAACCGCGAGAAGCGGGGATTCCCCCTAGCTCATTAATATTCACTGCCCACGGCGGCAGCCAATCGGCTGCCGCAAAGGGCAGGCCCTCACAGGTTCACTTAAGGTCGGGGCAGCCCGGGGCTCGCCCCTTTCGTTCCCCCAGCAGCAGCGGTTTGGAGGTCTTGGGCCCCCCCAATATTTTTTATAAGTCGGTATGGGCCCCCCCAATATTTTTTATAAGTCGGCGCCCCTGTTTGAGACTCTTTAGGGTAGTGATAAAGCGGGATATCAAATCCAAACTACTCCTCCTCCTCCTCCTCCTCCTCCTCCTCTTCTTCTTCTTCTTCTTCTTCTTCTTATGTGATAGTTGTCATACAGGTCATGGTTACGTTTTAAGATTACATGGACTTAGATCTTTCAAGGCTAAGACCAGCAGAGATTCCTTCATCCATAGAATGTGTTGCAACTACACAGCCTCCAACAGGCCCCATGGACCAGATATATAGACTAGATGCATCTAGTCACTGATGCCAATCTATAGCTACTGGGACATGGAGATATGAAAATGTTTTTTTGCTGCATAAGCTTCTAATGAGAAGCTAATGAGAAAAATGAAAATTGGATGAAGGAAATCTTAATTGTTTTCTGACCCTGAGTCCTATAAGTTTAAACTCTTAGGGTAGCTGTTTCTTTCTTTGAGTCATATTTTGTTTCTTATTATAAAGAGCTCTTTTAATACATCCTTCAAAATACAGAATGCACTGATGATTGATTAAAAAGTTGCCCAAGAGCAGCTGTGAATACAGCTCATATTGCAGTTGTGAAATTATTTTAAAATCAAGCATGAGAGTAAGCTGTGTGATCTGATATACTTGGAAACTGCCACCTTAATTTCAAGGAGGGGTTCTTAGCTAGCTGAAAGTGGATTTTCAGTTGTGTAAAAGCCAGGATGTATTATTTAACACTGTGTTTGGCATTGTTTATAGAGACAGACAAGCAATATTTTAGAACTGAAAGTATTCCAATATTATAATTGCATTTATCCCTTTATACCCAGAAACCACCCAACACAACAGGACAACTTCAAAGCTATCCAAATCAACAAAATATATTGGTGACATGTTTCTAGATGAAATTTATGTAGAAAGTCCAGAGTCTATGTTCTGATACCACTTTCAGAAACATGGCCTGGAGATTTCCAGACCATCCAAATTCACTAGCCATGCAAAACTAGATTGGATTGAAGCACTAAATGATATAACTCTCACATAAACCATGTTCCAGGAAATTTATATTATTTACAGAAAAATGGCCCAGAAAGCTAACTTCCAAGCTATCAAAATGAACCCAATTGAAATCACATTGGACCAGATGGGAGTGATGTAGTAAGCCACAAAATCTACAGAAACCATGTTCTGTTTCCAGGCAAAATGTGTATTTCAGGAAAAGGACCTGGAATGCAAATTTACAAGCCATTCAAATAACTCTTATGTTGGAGCAAATGGGAATGATGCAAATCCCGCAAAACTTCAACAGAATCCACATTCAAGCACCTATTCCAGGCAATAAACTCTTTGATTATGGCTGCAACCCCAACTTCTGAGCTAACCCTGCCAACCCATTTGAGACAGCCGTGAATCTCCCTGGGTGACCTTGGGCTGGTCACTCACTCTTAGCCTAGCCTACCTCACAGAGTTGTTGCAAGGATGAAATGGAGAGGGGACACTCTAAGCCATCTTGAGCACCTTGCAGGAAAGGTGGGATACAAAGACAGACAAGAATACAGTGGTCCCCTGGTTCTCAAACACCTTGGTACTCAAACAATGAGGAACCCAAACTCTGCAAACTGAAAGTGTTCTGGGTTATGAACTTTTTTTCAGAAGCTGAACATGCTCCGTTTTGAGTGCCACACTTCCGGTTTGAGTGTTACGCTTCTGATTTGAGTGCCATGCTTCCATTTTGAGTGTTGTGCTGAGGTCTGTCTGTCTTTGCTATTTATTTTGCATTTTTATTTCTGCGGTTCTTTTTGTTTTTGTGACACTGTGGAGCCCAGTTCAACTACTGATTGATTGATTGATTGTGTGACTGTATTACACAATCAATCAATGTATTATTGCTTTCATTTTATGGATCAGTGGTCTCATTAGATAGTAAAATTCATGTTAAATTGCTGTTTTAGGAGTAAAAGTCTGGAACTGGTTAATCCATTTTGCATTACTTTCTATGGGAAAGCACGCCTTGGTTTTGGAACGGACTTGTGGAACGGATTAAGTCTGAGAACCAAGGTGCCACTGTAGCTGATGGGATTGGTGCAGTAAGATCCCAAACTTTCACAGAATCCAGGCTTGCTATTCATTGTAGTTAAAGGATGAATCCAGAAAAATTGGCCAAAACAACAATGTGACTTGAATTTGGGGCAGTATTCTGCTAACAAGCTATTCTACTGAATGACCTTTACGTGCGTAATGTGATTTACGCACCCTCTCCCTGCGTCCACCCTGAGGGTTGGGGGGATCCCCCTCCAGGCGCACAGGGAGAGGAAAGGGCAGGGAGCTGAAAGCTGCACTGTTATAATTCATTAGTTGAATAGCACGCTGGTTTGGGTTTCTTAGATGTTGCCATTCCAGGCATTTCCCCCGGAAAAAACTTTAGGCCCAGAACAGGTATTGGAATGTGGTTTTTGTGGACGTTTTGTGGTTCACTGCATCCGTCCTGGCCAGTGATGTGTGGCTGGTGAACTTAGCTGGTTTGGATAGCACCAAAATAGGCAGGCTGGACCCAGGAGGCAAACTGAGGCAGCTGCCTCAGGTGGCGGAATCCAAGGGGGTCCTGCTACCATGGATGAACAGAGATTTCTGGGGAGATTTCTCAGGGCTCTCTCAATATCTCCTCTGAACCTGGAAGGTGCAGTGGAAGCTGCACAACCCAGGTAAGTGAGGGGGTGGTATCCTTTCACCTCAGGTGGTGAAATGGGACACCCTGTCCCTGGCCAGGCCCTTCTGCTCTGTTCTGGTTGAGCTCGGGTGTGATGGAGTTGATAAAAGAATACTGGAATGGTTCAGATTTAGGCTGAGAGGGAAGCGTAAGTAGATCAACCTGAGGTGTGTTTTATATGAGAGCCTCAACCATTCCTCTAACCTGTACAGTGGTACCTCTGGTTATGAACTTACCTTAATTTGTTCTGGAGATCCGTTCTTCACCTGAAACCGTTCTTTGAGGCACCACTTTAGCTAATGGGGCCTCCTGCTGCCGCACGATTTCTGTTCTCATCTGAGGTAAAGTTCTTAACCCGAGGTACTACTTCTGGGTTAGCGGAGTCTCTAACCAGAGGTGTTTGTAACCTGAGGTACCATTGTAGTGGTAATATTGGAATGCACTGCAAGGCTGTTGTCTTTCCCTTAAATCCTGGCCACTTCTGTGTTTGTTGCTATGTTTTGTTTCTGGGGCTGGGGCCAGGGGAGGAAGGGCAACGTGCATGACAACTACACTGAGACCCTCAATTTCTCATTTTCTGTTGGGAGCTCTTTATTTCCTCTGTTGGGCAAAGTGTTGACTTGTGGGGCACTTTGCAAGACACTCTGTTGGCCGAAGGGAAAAAAGGTCACCTAAAGTCATCCTGCTGTCAGTTGATTGACAGGTCTGCTGCTTTGCCCTCTTGTCAAACTTCGGGTGCCAACCTGGCTCCCGGCTGTGTGTTTTGCTACACTTCCAGAGGCGGCGTGCGAACGTGCGCCTCGTGGGCTGCACAGCCCTGGCCTCCGGGTGGCCGTGGGGCAGCTTCCTCTCCCTCCTCTGCAGCTCAGTCGGGGGCGGATTCAGGTCCTGCCTGGCGGGGGGCGGGGCTAGACGGCCCCGGGCTCGGCGACTGATTCCACTGGAGCCCAGGCCCCGCCTCCCGCCTCCCGCCTCCCTCTCGACTCGCCGCTTCTCGCGCCTTTCTAGCTCTGCGGCTCCCAACCGCGCCCGAGGGGGCGGGGAAGAGGAAGACGCGCATGCGTCGGGGTAAGCCAACAGCACCTTCCCAGAAGGCTCTGGGGCCGTGGGCGGGTGGGGCGCCGGCGCGCATGCGTGGCGGCGGGCTAGTTTGATTCTGGCGGCAGCGGCGACGTCGAAATGGCGGCGGCGGCGGCGCCTCGTCCCGGCAGGTGACGGAGGGCAGCGAGAGGGAGCCCGGCCGGGGGCGCCTCGGTCTTTCGGGCGGCGGGGGCGGGGCGCTGTTCGACGGAGTCAATCCCCGGGCGGCGAAGGCCGTGGCCTCTCAGGGCAAAGCCCGCCGCGCCTTTCGGGGGGGTGGGATCCCAGAAGGTCATCCAGCCCAACCCCGAGCGATGCAGAGGGAGGCGCACAAGTAGGCAGGCGAAGCAGCGAAACGGGCGGGGCGCCATTCTGTACTTGCCGCTGCTGTTCTGAGTGAAGCTGGTTATGACCCTCTTTATTTGGATAAGCAAGGGTTTGTTTCTGTTGCTGCTTGGGGCCTCGATTGCGAGCGCTGCTCTTGGTGTTCTTGCTTTTCTTAATGCTGTTTTTAATTCTGTTTGTGTTATTTTATCTACAAATGTAGATAAAACCTACACTTTCATAGATATATTGTATAGCAAGATGGGCTACAACACAAATAATAAAAACAACAGCAGTAGCCTTAAAAGCAAAATAAAAGCCTCAATAAATACTGATTGGATTTTTTTAAAAAAGAAAAACAAAAACCACCCATATTGTAAAAACCTGTCTAAACAAAAAAAAGTTTTCAAGGGGATGATTCTTGCGGAACTGCTACTGGTAAGGAATTGCAGAGGACAGGGCTTGCCACGGGAAAGGGTTGCTCCCTCCTGGAGGCCAACCAACCTCAGGGGTTGCATTGCTGCTGTTTTTTGTTTCCTTGGCTTTATTAGGTGTTGACCATCATTTTGGAGGGGAAAAATGGGGTTGAATAATTAAAAATAAATAAAATTTACTACAGGAAATGCTAATGATAACACAGGTGTGTAACAGTTGTGTAACAGGTAGGTGCTTTGCAAAAGTTAAGTGGAAGGTGAATTGGTTGTGGGAGCAGAATGTGGTGTGGGAGAAATGCAAGGTGCAGTGCATGAGTTATTGGAGCAATGGGGTAGAAGCCCAAGGCTTAATTTTTGTTGTTGTTGAACTTTTCAGTAAAGAAGACAGTCTTCCAAAGGGCATCACCCAACAGGTAACACAAGTGTTCTTTACCAGCTATAAAGTGCATAAAACTTAATGCCCCAATAACAAATTCCAAGCAATCCATACTTAGGGTTGCTAACTTGCTTTCCTGATGAATTCTTCGTTTAAATAGTTGCAAGAAAATTGGAAACCCAACAGGCACAGCATTTTTGAGAATGCTGCACCTGTTCAGTTGCTGCAGCTGTTAAAAGACATTAAGCTATGCTAAAAACATACACGGTGGCAGTCCGATTTCTACTATAATAATAGGCCAATGTGTGAGAGCCAGTTAATAAAATAAGTATCTGTACATGACAAAAAGACAATACTGTGCCCATTTCTTTGTAGCAGAAAAGTGGGGTGTTTAGTGTGCAGTATATCTGTAACACAAGTGACAGGTCTGGCTATGCATTTCCCTTTTTTGAAAAAAAGCATGTCCTAATACCTTCTAGAGCAGTTGGGTACATGTGTATATTATGTGAAATTGGGGCACTAATCATGTTTGAGGTCACGACTGATTTTGGACAGTGTTGCAGGGAGGCATTTCTAATCTTTTCTTCAAGGGTAGCCTTTTCTTTTTTAACTTATTTGAGGTAATTTTAAAATGCTCACTTTTTGCTCCAGATATGGATCACATACGGAATGTAGTTACAGATAGGTAGCCGTGTTGGTCTGCCATAGTCAAAACAAAAAAAATTCCTTCCAGTAGCACCTTAAAGACCAACTATGTTAGTTCTTGGTATGGGTTTTCGTGGGTATCTGAAGAAGTGTGCATGCACACGAAAGCTCATACCAAGAACTAACATAGTTGGTCTTTAAGGTGCTACTGGAAGGAATTTTTTTATATGGAATGCAGTTTAATGGGAATGTGATGCATTTATAACCATACTAGAATATAAACACGGTTTGAAACACTGTGTTTCTAGTTTCTTTTCTAGTTTCTTGTCACAATGGCTGACTAAATCTCCAGGCATTGGTTATTTTTTCCATAGGTATGGATTATTAGCTGCTCTTTGTGTTATTGGTTTTTGCTTTTTTCAGTGGATGGATCATTGTTGCTTTTGGGTTTGCCTTCACATTTGTAAACCATAATCTGAGGCTTTAATCCTGTGCAGATTTTACTGGGTTGTATCCAGTGAATTTGTCCCATAAGGACTTCATTTTACACAATGGGACTTACCTCTCTCTCCTCTCCTCTCCCCACCCTCCCATTCTGTTTTGCCCCTGCCCCGGAGGAGATTTTGGAGCTGTGGGCATGCAAGGAAAGGAAGTCATGTTGCTCAGAGGGAGGGAGACCCTTGCACTAATGGGATGTCATCGGATACAACACACTGAATTTGTTGGGACTGCTTCCATGTAAAATGTGTGCAGGATTAGGCTTTAAATGATTTAACAAGTTATTACATTGAGCATTGAAGGTTGGGCTGAAATTTAGGAAGAAAATAATAAATCTTGCAAGATTACATCATTGCAAAACCTGTAGAATCCTGTGAGGAGGAAAAAAAAATCAGATAATGTGTAATGAGAAATATTCATTTTTTGTTTAGAACTCTTCTAAAGAAAATCAGCCTGGCTTTGAAGATAGAAAAAATGTTGCAGCATTAGGTAAAGGAATTGATAGTTTTTGAATTGTTTTACATGGTTACTGTATGCATGGATGCTCTGTTGCTGAGGCAGGAGAAACTGAACAGTTCATTTCCAGTTATTTAAAAATAAAATTGTGATTGAAGGGGGAAATGTAATATTTTGATAGCTCAAAAGTATGCCAACTAAACTCTGCTAATAGGTAAGAAGCTGGAATCTATGCAGCAAATTCATACTTCCCATCTGTATCCTCTCTATACACCACAGGACTTCTTAGAATCTCACTTGAATTGCAGTTTAGGTTGCAGTCCTCTGCAACCTAGGAATAAACTCCACTGATGGTAATGGGGAGATCAGTAAATAAAAACAAATAAATTGATGATTGAAATTGTTTGCCTTAAACTTGTACAGCTTCAGCTCATAAGCATTGCTTTCCCAGTTGAGGCTCTTCCCTCAACTGGGATGCTTTGGAATTAAAAGCACTAAACCAGACAACAATGCTGTCAGGATGGTAATCTGACAGATTACTATTAAGCAAGCAGGGATATCATTTAGTGATTCCCCCCCCCAACCTTCCATCTTCCTGGGGAGGCCCACCTGGACATTTTGCAAACCCTTTTTTGTACTCCCAGACATTTACAACTGTAGGTTCATTGCTGCTGATGATCCTGCAATTCTATTTTTAGAAAAAGTTGTTTTGGCTTTTAAAATCTGATACATAGTTTTGATTACATTGTATTATCTTGTGAGCTGCCTTCACTGCCCCTGGTAGGTTGAAAGGCATGTTATATTTGCAGTAATAAATTTGATGTGCCTGTGGAAGAAGGAACTAGAACTAGTGTGCCTACACATTACATGCTATGGTGTTACAACATGAACTTTGGCACTGATTGGCATAGAAGCTGTTCTCAGGTAGCCAAAGTTCTCCTCTTCACCCTCTTGATCATTCAAACTGGTGGATTCACAGTGTATTCCTATGGCACCTTCAAACCCTTTGTTATGCAAAATAAATTCATGCATTTATTAAATTCATGCATTAATTTAAATGTCAACTGCCATTGTATACTTTGTTGCCATTGTGTATACTTGGATCTGCACTTCATAGTATTTCAAGTTTTTTGTTTAGTGTTTCCTCTTTTCCCTTCTTTCTAGAAAATGTGTGCAGTCAGGAGAAAACGGAGGCAGGATGTGCTTCTGAGCCAGATAACATTAGATTCAGCTGTGGTATCCAGAGTGACCCAGGAGCCAGTCACACTCAGGTGTTGGCAGAAATTGGCAAGAGAAAATGCAATCTAAGCCCCAGTCCAAACGAAGGGGATGCCCACGGCCCCAGCCCTAAGAAAGGACCTCTGCAGATTCTTGGTCCTGGATCAGGACAGGCTTCTACTTCGTTTAATCAATCCTTTGGCCATCTCCCTAACCCACGAGTCATGCGTCATTCCTTGAATCGCTACAGTTTGAAGCTGGGCACTAATCGCCGGAGGTCTTTGCCTCCTCTTCACATGGATGTTTCTGGTATGTTTTCAGCATAATGTCACGACTAAGCTGGGGCTAGGTTAATAATAATAATAATAATAATAATAATAATAATAATAATAATAATAATATATTATTTGTACCCCGCCCATCTGGCTGGGCTCCCCCTGTCACCCTGGGCGGCTTCCAACAAATGTCACTCATAAACAGGGCTGCATTCAGATGTCTTCTGAATGTCAGGCAGTTGTTTATCTCTTTGACATCTGATGGGAGGGCGTTCCACAGGGCGGGCGCCATTACCGAGAATGCCCTCTGCCTGGTTCCCTGTAGCTTTGCTTCTCACAGTGAGGGAACCGCTAGAAGGCCCTCGGAGCTGGACCTCAGCATCTGGGCAGAATGATGGAGGTGGAGAAGCTCCTTCAGGTGTACTGGACCAAGGCTGTTTAGAGCTTCAAAGGTCAGCACCAACGCTTTGAATTGTGCTTGGAAATGTACTGGGAGCCAATGTAGGTCTTTCAGGACCGGTGTTATATGGTCTTGGCTGCCGCTCCCAGTCACCAGTCTAGCTGCCGCATTCTATAATTCTATAACACCATTGTATAACAGTGCCCCCAGCTCCTCTAGATGGTCCAGAAGGATGTTATGGTCGATGGTGTTAACGGCCGCTGAGAGATCCAGCAGAACTAGGGAACAGCTTTCACCTTTGTCCCTAGCCCGCTGAAGATCATCAACCAGTGCGATCACTATGGAACTATAGAATAAATATTCATTACTTACAGCAGCAGCTAAATGTATTATCCCTGAACAGATGCAACCCTGCATTGACTGGACTCAGTACTTCCATAAAAAGGGCCTTTCTGTTCTCTGGATAAAATTAATGTGCTCAGCTACATATAGACCTCTCACAGGTCTGGTACAGATGTAACACTTGTTCTCTGCAAACCATTATTTTCAATTTGGAAATCAACCTCAGAAGCACGGACCTCTGTGGAATGATTTCCCTTCCTCCTCCCTGGTGTTTATAATGGTTTTATGTTACATGTGTGCTATTGCAAACAATACCTAACAAACCAGGTCCCCAGAAGGCACAACCACTTCAAATCATGGTTTCATTTGATCTCAGGAAAATCTGGCTTGCAGTGGTGCACTTGGGCTTCTACTGTAGGTGACTAATAGGGACACAGTGCCCATTGTTGATCTTTATTTACTTCCTAGATGAGTATTGTAGTTTTTCCTTAAAAATCCATGATACTGTGGAGGTGTGCCCCCCCCCCCCCGAAAAACAGGAGAAAAAAATAATATTTTGTAGGTTTTGACTGAAGATAGTGGATTGTGTGCAGTTGATGACCATTTCGCGTGAGGATTCTGTTCCCTGTCACCTCACACATTGGTGGAACACACATACATCTTACCCTGCCCTATTACGCCCTTTTAATGATATTTTTGGTGACGTTTACGGTCACTTCCGGGTTCAGTGCTGCACATGATTGTGAGTCTTTTGGACAGGCATTAATCGGTTATCACTTGTAGTGTGTTCTGGATGGTAGCTGGAAGTGGCTTGTTATTCAATAAGGTGGTGGTTATGGATGCACTGCAATGTCCAAAAAGTGCACTTCCTGCATGGACTAGTAGAGACTTGTGTTAATGGCAGGATGAAATCCATTGTGGGAAATCTCTTTCAGGCCTCCTCCTCATTGGTCCAGAAGATGATTCAATTTCTCTAATTTGTGTTAAGGAAAGGCATATGTGTTACTCTTAATGGTGCAATGCTATTATACATGTCTGAAAGTAAGTATCCCTGTGATTAGTGGGTCTTACTCCCAGGCAAGTGTGTGTAGGATTGCAGGCCAGGTCAGTCACAAATGCTGGGCATAATGGGGAGCCAGATGAGATATCTGTAGTAGTGTTATTGATGTGAAGAAACAGTCTGTATCCATGTCTGATAAAATTGTAAAGGTAAAGGTACCCCTGCCCGTACGGGCCAGTCTTGACAGACTCTAGGGTTGTGCGCTCATCTCACTCTAGAGACCGGGAGCCAGCGCTGTCCACAGACACTTCCTGGTCACGTGGCTAGCGTGACGAAGCTGCTCTGGCAAGCCAGAGTCGCACACGGAAATGCCGTTTACCTTCCCGCTAGTAAGCAGTTCCTATTTATCTACTTGCACCCGGGGGTGCTTTTGAACTGCTAGGTTGGCAGGTGCTGGGACCGAGCAATGGGAGCTCACCCCGCCGCAGGGATTCGAACTGCCGACCATGCGATCGGCAAGTCCTAGGCGCTGAGGTTTTACCCACAGCTCCACCCGCGATAAAATTGTGGTGGATGGCAAATGGTTACAGCTTAGCAATGAGGTATGCTTTGATTATGCAACTATTTAATGTACTGTACAGTACTGAAAATATGTTAAAAATGCACAATTGAATTATCAATTATCTGGCTAGTGTTATTGGACTTTAAGTGGTATTGTGCTTAACTTTCAGAACTGAGTAAAGCAATCAGCCTGGACTTGCCAGAGACAGACAGAATGGTGGAACTTCTCCACTCCAGCTTCCGGGTAAGGCTGTCTGTCTCACAAAAACGCTCTCCTTTCTACTCTTTATTAGTTCTTGCTGCTGACCTTTAAAGCCCTAAACAGCCTCAGCCTTGTGTATCTGAAGGAGTGTCTCCACCCCGGACATCGGGGTCCATCTCCCGAGGGCCTTCTGGTGGTTCCCTCACTGCGAGAAGCAGAATTTATGATGATGATGATGATAATAATAATAATAATAATAAGCGATCAAACATCAAACATTAAAAACTTCCCTAAACAGGGCTGCCTTCATATGAAAGTCAGATAGTTGTTTATTTCCTTGACATCTGATGGGAGGGCATCTCACAGGGCGGGTGCAGCCTGGTTCCCTGTAACCTCACATTTTGTAGTGAGGGATCTACCAGAAGGTCCTCAGCACTGTACTGGGCTGAACGATGGGAGTGGAGACGCTTCTTCAGGTATACTGGGCTGAAGCCGTTTAGAGCTTTGAAGGTTAGTACCAATACTTGAATTGTGCTCAGAAACATACTATGAGCCAATGAAATTCTTTCAGGACTGGTCTTCCAGGTTGGCGCCATCGTTTAATGGCGGATTCCCTCCGAGCTCTGGAGGGAATCGGCTCTGCAGAGACTGGGTCTTGCCGCTGCGGCGACGCGGGGACCTTTAAAATCACAGGCATAGAAGCCTGTGAGCGTAGTGACTCAGCGGGCACCATTTGCGCCCCCCCAATCCGTGAAGGAGCCTTTTTAAAGGCTTTGGAACGGGTATGGGGTGCGGCGCAGTGCTGAGAGTACTCCTGCATCTGTGGAGTGAAGCCGCAAGCCATTATCGGAGAGCGCTGACTTTTTCCTTGGAACATTCGGACTCTAAAACATCAACCCGTGAGTAATACGGAAATTGGAATTTTAAAGAAAAATTTTGCAGATCAGGAACGAGTGGGGAAGGGTTAAAAAGTCCACCCCCCCATTTGTAAACAATTTAAAGCAAAGGACCTGCTAGCTAAGGTCGAGAGAATCATTTCTTTTTTAGTAAAAGACTTTAATTTCACGGTTTTGACATTATAAGAATTTTTGCTGGAGGATAAAAAGATTAATTTTGGGAGCTGAAGTTTCACCCCCCCACGGACCCGGGAATGTCCCACGAGAGAGCCTGTTGATGAAAGACTGGAAAGTTTGACAGCTGTCAAGTTGGCTGTCGAGACGGAAAAGGAGAACTTTGTTTTTGTTGCTTCTGTTGGTTAATTTGTAATAATTTGTTGAAAATAAGGAAGGGCTGATACAAAATAACCTGACTTTTGGACTTGAGCTGAAAGGAATACTAAGGAACTAAAATCCCCCTAGAGGGGTTTAGTGACATTACAGGAATGGCTGGAGGAAGGAAAATCCAGGCTGAATTGGACAGAGTATTTGTTCTCTTGGGAAAGCTACAAGGCCAATCTGATGTTTTGGCTACAAATGTTACAACTCTGGACTTAGCAGTAAAGAACATTGTTGAACCTGATAAGGACTTGAAACAAGGAGCCTATCCAATTGAACAAATAGAGAAAACAGAGAGCTTTGACAATATGGAGCAGGTGACAGATGTTGTCCCTGAAGAAAAGGAAGGAGAAGCTGAAACTTTGCAGAAGTTAAAGGAGAGCAGCATTTTGAAGCCTGACATGATGACAAAAAAGGAAAATAAAAATCTGATGTGGAGAGCCTGGCCTGAATTGGAGGTGGAAGCTGGAGCTTGGGGGACATTTGGACTTGAAAGGAGTATAAAACAAGATTTGAAGTACCCCGTAAGCTTTATCTTTAAATATGGAGGTCTGGCTGGTAGAAATATGGATCCTGTTGGGCCGGAGCTTCTTCGAGATTTGGAGTTTAACATTAAAGACTACCAAAAAGACCGGCAGAGAGGAACTGAGAGAGAATTGAGAGCCTCGGACGTGAGATCTCCAGGCTAAACAGTATATTGGGACTGATGGATTTTTGTTGGGGACTGAAACCGGGAAAAGGGTGGGTGAAGTTTGGGAATCCAAAGGATATATAAATATAGTTTGTTTTATTTTTACTTTGCTTTGCTATTGGTATGGAAATGGGGAAAGACGTGGAAGGGAAATTTTTGGTCGACTTTAGGAAAAATGTTTAAGAAAAAATAATGAGGTATAAATATTGATGTGTAAATTTGGTTAAGTTAAAATTGATCTTTTAAAATGGTCTAAATTAAATGAAAATAAGGTCTGTAAATATAAATTGAGGAAATGGAAGAAAGAAGAAAAGTTAAATAATAATATGTTAGAATAAATTAAATTAAGTTAAAATGGAGAAGTAAGCTAAGGATTTGCTGAGCCAATAATTTAAATTGGAATACAAGAAGGGGAGGTGTGAGGAGGTCTGAGAAACAAGTTAAAAGAAAATAAGTATTTGAACTGTCAGGTGTTTTTAATTGTTTTTTTTTTAAGTTTTGGATTTTTGTATTCTTTTGTTTATTTTTGTTTTTGTTATATGTTTTGTCCTTTTTGAAAATGCTAATAAATATTCATTTTTAAAAAAAGTCTTTCAGGACTGGTGTTATGTGGCCTCGGCGGCCACTCCCAGTCACAAGTCTTTTTTTAAAAAATTAATATTTATTAGCTTTTTCCACAATAAAACAAACAAACAAACAAAAAAGTAACAAACATACAAAAATACAAAACTTAAAAACAGTTAAAAACACATAAAATTTCAATTGCTTAATTTCTTTTGACTTATTTCTCAGACCTCCTCACACCTCCCCTTCTTGTATTCTAATTCAAATTATTAGCTCAGCAAATCCGTATTACTTATTTCTCAACTTTAACTTAATAATTTATCTTAACATATTATTTTACTTTTTCTCCTTCATCCCTTTCCTCAATTTATTTTTGCTAACCTTATTTTCATTTAATTTAATTCATTTTAAAGTCCAATTCTACCTTATCCAAACTTAAACATCAATACTTATCCATCAATTCTTATTCTTAAAACAGTTTTTCTAAGATCGACCAAGATTCCCTTCCACGAATTTCCCAATTTTCATACTAATAACAAACAAAATAAAAACAGATTAAATTGTAATTATGAACCCTTTGGATTCCCAGACTCCACCCCCCCTTTCTCGGTTTCAGCCCCCAACAAGTGTCCATCAGTCTTGATCTACTATCAGCCTGGAGATCTCACGTCTGAGGCTCTTAATTCTCTCTCAGTTCCTCTCTGCCGGTCTTTTTGATAGTCCTTAATATTGAACACTAAATCTCGGAGAACCTTCGGCCCAACAGGATCCATGTTTCTTCCAGCCAGACCTCCATACTTAAAAGTAGAGCAAACGTCCAAAAATCCCCAAAGCTCTAACTTCCGCCTTAATCAAATTTGTAATCCTTAGGTCTTCAGATCTCATAAGAAGATCTCTCCATTTCTCAATCTCCAATTCAGGCCAGACTTTCCTCATCAAGTCTTTATTTTCCTTTGTTGTCATCATATCAGGCCTCAAACTCTCTTTTGACATCTGCGAAATTACAGCTCCTCCTTCCTTTTCTTCAGAAGCAACATATGTCTCCTCCAAATTCTCGAATCTCTCGAGTTTCTCTGTTTGTCCAGTTGCACAGGCTTCCTGATTCAAATCCTTATCAAATTCAATGAAGTTATTTACTGTTAAGTCCAGAGTTGTAACATTTGTAGCCAAAACATCAATTTGGCCTTGTAACTTTCCCAAGAGAACAAATACTCTGCCCAACTCAGCCTGGATTTTCCCTCCTCCAGCCATTCTTGTAATGTCCCAAAACCCCCTCTAGAGGGATTTTGGTTCCTTAAATGTTTCTTTCAGTTCAAATCCAAAAGTCAAGTTAGTTAGTATCAGCTCTTCCTTATTTTCAACAAATTGTAACAAAAATAACCAGCAGAAACCACAGAAACAAAGTTCTCCTTTTTCCGTCTTGACAGCTAATTTGACAGCTGTCAAACTCTTCAATACCTCATCAGCAGGCTCTCTCGCGGAGCACTCCCGGCTCCGCGGGGGGGGGCTCTCAAAATTAGTTCTTTATCCTCCAGTACGATTTCTTATAATGCCAAACCGTGAAATTAAAGTCTTTTACCAAAAAAGAAAAAAAAAGAATTCTCTCGACCTTAGTTAGCAAGTCCTTTGCTTTAAATTATTTACAAAGAGGGGGCCTGACTTCCTGTTTAAGCCTTCCCCACTCGTGCCTAATTCGTAGAAAAAAATTAAGAATCCCAATTTCCGTACTACTCACGGGTTGTTACTTTAAAGTCCAATTGTTCACAAGAAGAAGTCAGCGCTCTCCGACCATGGCAATGCGGCTTCGCTCCGCAGAAGGAGCAGTCTACTCTCAGCACCGCGCCGCTCACCCCTTCCCTGTTCCGGAGCCTTTAAAAAGGCTCCTTCGCAGCTTGGGGGGTGCAAATGGTGCCCGCCGAGTCACCACGCTCACAGGCTTCACCGCCTGTGATTTTTGAGGGTCCCCGCGTTGCCGCAGCGGCAAGACCCAATCCTGCGGAGCCGATTCCCTCCGGAGCTCAGAGGGAATCCGCCATTAGTCGATCGCGCTAACCCGGAAGTCCTCCCAGTCACAAGTCTAGCTGCCGTATTCTGGATTAGTTGTAGTTTCTGGGTCACCTTCAGAGGTAGCCCCACGTAGAGCACCTTGTAGTAGTCCAAGCGGGAGATAACCAGAACATGTTCCACTCTGGTAAGACAGTCTGCGGGGAGGTAGGGTCTCAGCCTGTGAACCAGATGGAGCTAGTAGCAGCCTTGAACACACGCCTCCATGGATAACTGAGTCCAAAATGACTCCTAGGCTGCGTATCTGGTCCTTCAGGGGCACAGTTACTCCATTCAGAACCAGGGAGTCCTCCACACCTGCCTGTCCCCTGTCCCCGCAAAACAGTACTTCTGTCTTGTCAGGATTCATCCTCAATCTGTTAGCCGCCATCCATCCTCCAACCACCTCCAGGCACTCACACAGGACATTCGCCGCCTTCACTGGTTCTGATTTAAAAAGAGAGGTAGAGCTGGGTATCATCCGCATATTGATGAACACCCAGCCCAAACGCCCTGATGATCTCTCCCAGCGGCTTCATATAGTTAGATAGCAGGGTACAAATAATAAAAATGTCATTATTCTGCAACGTGTTTCTGTAAAACCAAGCTAACGTGTGTGAAACTGCATTCAGCAGTCACACGTACTACCACCACACACATTAGCTGGAGTGCTCTCCCTAGAGAGGCTAACCCGACACCTACTTTACTGTATCTTTGGCACCAGGTGAAGATCTCGTAACATTGCTGATACTATTTTATTATTGTCTCTGCAAAATAATAGTTTGGCAGTTCTTCAGTTTTTATGCCTGGATTTTAGTTTACATCTTGTCTATCTATACCCAGCCAGGGGGCGGGGTATAAATAATAAATTATTATTAAATTATTATTATTATTTTACAGATGGCTTTTAGTTATTTATGGTTTTGCTGAGTCAGGATTTTAAATTTGCCTGTTTTACTGTCTGTCACAGAAAAAATTAGGTGACCCAAATTGCATAGAATAAAATTGGCTTTATTTCTGTTTATTCATTTTTATGTTAGTGTATGAGGCTTTAATTGTGGCTTTACAGTGTCGTTTTTACCATATCTACTCAGAAGTGAGTCCTATTTAATTTAGTGGATTTTCTCCCGGATAAGGGATTTTAAGTTTGCTTCTCTGTATTTTTGGTGGGATGACTTAAGAAAATCAGTAAACTAAAAAATCACTGGTCTTATTCATTCCTTGCCCCCACCCCCTTTCAATGTCTTTCAGTCTACCTTGTGGTCTCCACTCCCAAATTTTAGATTGTAAGATTCCTGGGACGCAAACGTAGCTGTTGTGTTGTGCCTGTCTTTTTTTTCACTGCTGTAAATGCCATGTATGTTGCTGATGTTGTCCTCTAATTATCCATTTCTGTCATGCTTTCCCCTCATCATTGGAGTGGATTTCCTCTTCCAACTGGCAGGTGCAATGTATTAAAATTAGCTTTAGAACCTCGGTCTCCGCAGTTGGAGGCTCCACCTGCCCTCTTAAAGTTCTTTGACCTGTCACTTCATATGCCTGTGGAGCTCTGGCTCAGATCCCAACTTCACTTGACTATTTCTGAGTTTCTACACCCAAACTTGGGCACTGTGAACTCTTTAAAGCTTGGCATTCCTTGCATCTGAAAGCTTTTTGTCTGCTGTCTCATATTTTTAAAAAATGGCCCAGTAATGTGCTGAGTGTGGTGCCTCAGCCAGCAGTCTTCATCTGAGGCTTGATGGAAATCCAGCAGCAGGTTTAGGCAGGGCCAGAGCCCCAGAGAGAGATGTGCCAGACACAGGAGCTGTTACCTAGCATTGACTAAGAAGGTTAACTTGCTTGAGGGCCTCCAAACCAATTTTATGTGGGTCCTCATGGCCCAACTGATGTTTTATCTTAACAAAAAAACACTCTAAGCGGTTTGCAACAGTATCAGCATGCAACACCATCTGGAGAATCACAGGTTGCTCATTCCTGGTATAGAGAATAAAAGGGCATTTGTGAGTAAAGATGCTGCCTTGGCCACAATGCTGAAAAGCCTGCATTGGTTTTTTTGCTGGTGGCTCCTCTTTTCTTGTGCTATTTGATATCTGCCTTGTTCCCTTCTAGTAGTTCTCTATCTGAATGCTATGAACACTATGGAAGCAAATGCCCCCGCTTACAAATACTTTTCTTTCCCCTCCCTCCTAGTACTCTGCCCGGAAACTTGAGTGCTCATTAAAGCAGTCTGAAGGTTTTGATCCTGAAACCTTTGAACAGAAAGGTGGGTCTTAACATCAGTTGACTTAAACAAAGTGTGGCATAGCTGAAGGATGCATGGAAGTCAGTTTTATTGAGGGCCTAAAAATTATTCATGACTGCCCCGGAGCTGAAGTAGCTTTGCAAAAGACGCAGGCCAGTAGTACACTGTTGCTGTTATACACCTTTGCTTTCCCTATAACCCCATTGCTTTAAATTGTTGAACTTCAATTCTGGTGAAGTAATTGAGAAAGCTAGGGCCATCTGTTAAGGATCTACCATGGGTGCATAGGAAATCCTGTGCAATACAGTAAGTCCACAACTTATGTGCATTTAGCTTGGGTGCATTCAGCTTTAGTTCTGTGGCAAAAAAAAAGAAAAAAAGGGGGCAGGCTTCTGGGAAGAATGACTTTGGCAACCCACCTGCCATTGAACCCATTGAGTTTTGATTATACATGATTTTGGCTTTAGGTGTGATCCCTGGAACCTAACCCCCATGTTGTTGCAGGCTCACTGTACTCCCGTGTCAGTCTTTAAAATGCACTGGCTATCTTACTCTTCACCTTCAGTGAACACTTTTCCATGTTGACTTGTCTGTGGAGAAAAGCCTCAAGAGAAAGGCCCTGACTCCGAGGGAGAGACCCTGCTTGGCATGCAGAAGGTCTAAGTCTCAATCCCCAATGGGGAAAGATGTCAGAAACTTTCTGTATTCCTGTGTGCCTTGGAACCTCTGTTCATTGCAGGGAATTCTGAGGTATATTCTGGGGTGCATATCTGGTTCACGCAATGCTCTAGCTAGGAATATGAAATGAACTTAAGCTAGGTGACCATGGTTCCGTTTGCCTGGTACTGTTTACTCCAGGGGTGGGGAGCCTTCAGCACTCTGTAAGTTGCTGAACTACAACACCCGTCAGCCTCAGCTAGTAGGGCCATATAAGGCTGATAGGAGTTGTAGTCATGCAAGGAGAGAGAGCCAGAGGTTCAAATTGAGCTATTGACCCTGCTGTCACATTATGTGAACATATAACATAGAATACGCTGACTTGCTCCCTGGAACAGAGATGAAAAACAACTGTTTCAGCCCATATTAAGTTGGCCCCTCACATGGAATTTTTGTTTACTATGATTTCTCTTTATCTCTACCTTCAGTGAACCTACTTTCAGAAGATCTGAACCACTGTACAAAGAAACTCAAACTAGATGGAACTCTGCAAAAATGCCTTGAGGACTCCCAGGGGTAATGGCTACTTGCCCTTCGTCCCAATCGTGCACTTAACACAATCCTGGGTTGATTGCCTTCTTGGTTTTCACCTCATCACATGAAGCTGTCACTCCGGCTAGTAAAATCTCAGCTAAGCTTCAGGCAATGGCCTGTGAGCAGCACCAGATACAGTAAACCCACAATTTGCACACATTTAATTTGTGTGCATTCAGCTTTACACACATGGTAATCATCAAACTTTATGAAGGTTGCAGACCAGCATAAGACAAAAACGTGTGAATAAAATACACACATGGTAATTAAAAACAACAACAAAAATAGAAAGGGAGCAGGCTTCCAGGAAAAATGACTTTGGCAATGCCACCCTTCATTGAACCGAATGGGTTTTGACTAAACATGATTTTGGCTCCAGGTGCGATCCCTGGAACGTAACCCTCGCGTTAGTTGTGGGCCCACAGTACAACACCGCAGAATTACACTGAAGTTACGAGGAGCCCCTCTGCCATACTTCATAACCATTTAAGTCTTTCTATTTTAGGGGCTTAGCAGATCCGGTGCTGAATTCCATGGTGGCTGCCTTAAAGGAGACGACAGTCAGGTAAGACCTGGAATCTTACAAGAAAGAAGATTCCACCTAAACATTAGGAAGAACTTCCTGACAGTAAGAGCTGCTTGACAGTGGAATTTGCTGCCAAGGAGTGTGGTGGAGTCTCCTTCTTTGGAGGTCTTTAAGCAGAGGCTTGACAACCATATGTCAGGAGTGCTCTGATGGTGTTTCCTGCTTGGCAGGGGGTTGGACTCGTTGGCTCTTGTGGTCTCTTCCAACTCTATGATTCTATGACCTATGATTTTATTTTGAATATTTTATTCATATATCTTGGAACTTCTCAATAACTTGCGGAGGAGTATAATTTATGTGCAATCTTTTCCCGTCAGAGCAAAGCTACTCACTCCTGCCCTGCTTGTAGGGCGTACTAGAGGCTGAATAAAAGAAAGTCCTTCACACGGCACATAGTTAAAATATGCAGCTCTCTTCCCCTGGAGGCAGTGATGGCCACTCACTCAGAGGGCTTTGAAAGAGGATTAGATCTATGAAAGAGGTTGTGTTCTGCCTTCACGGACTGGAGGCAATGTTCTTCCTCCACAGTTGGAAGAAGTGTGCTTCTGAATATTAGTTGCTGGAAACCACAAGGGCTCTTGTGCTCAGGCCTTAGCATTAAAGGAAACAGTCTGTTGTCTTTCTCTTCATTCTCCAGGTTCTCTGCAGAGGATCAAGCCTGGGAGGAACTGCTTCTGTCTTACCAGAAAAATGCAGAGGATATATCCAGGTTAGAGTGACCATCTTCCCTTTGACAAAGCAACTGGAGGTGGTCACTAAATTGAACTTTGAGCAGAGCACAAGTAACCCAGAGGCTGTAAAATTAACTCAGTGAAAAGAAACTTGAGAAGCTTAAGGCGGGGGGGGGGGTGCAAAAAGAGAACTAAATACGGACAGAGGTCCACAATATATGCCTGTCTTTGGTACCCAGGTCAAAATTTGTGGTTGCCAGGGCCTTCTCTAGTTGTTCCTGACCTTATGCCTCCTTGCTTCATTTCCTAGTTCCAAGTTTGTAGCTAGAAAAAGGTGGTGGGGAGGCAGGGGAGGTACAGGACAATTATAGTGCCTCAGCAACACTCTGACCAAGCAATTCAGCTGTGAAGCCGGCCAAGGGGCAGGGATTATCATGCAATTGCATGGACTATTCTTACCATGATGAAAGCAGGCTCATCATGTTTGCCAGAAGGCAGTTACACACTTATATATGTGAACTTCTCGGCATGCTCACAGTGCTAATACAAATGTGGATGCTAGATCAGTCTATTGGGCTGTATTGTCTTGCCTTGCCTCGCCCCCAGATATGAGCCTATAAACTTGCTTCCTGATGTTAGTATGCTGGATGGCTCAGCTATTAAGCACTGAAACTTGACTTTTAGGCAGCTACAGGAGTACAAGTTGAAGCAAGTGCCAGAGGAGCCTTATAGCTATACTGGGGCATCCCAGGCCCATGTGCTTCAAGCCAAGCCAGACTACCAGAAAATACTGGATTCTCAAGGAGAGGTCTTTGACTACATGGAGCTAGTGGTGAGTCATGCTTGAAGATCCAGGGCAAACAAAAGGAAGACCTTGTTCACAGTTAAATCATGGAAATTGTCACCACAAGCTGTAGTGATGGCCATAAAGGGGATTAGCAGAATTCACAGAGGATAAGGCTATCCGTGGCTCCTAGCCACAATTGCTGTGGTGTTGTTACAGTTATATATTTATTTTATATATTTATTTATACCCCGCCTTTTTTCCTGACGGGGCTCAAGGCGGCTTAAAGGTAAAAACTGCTAAAAACATAGATAGAATTAAGGTTTAAATGGAGCAGAAGGTGACAGGGTCCACTCGCCATGGAAAGGTGGCTTCTGATTTCTGTTGCTTAATAGATCTGGATGTTCTTCTGAAAAGCAAATCCTAGGAATATCCAGATGAAACCCATTGTTGGGTTCTGACCTTTAAAATGTTTGTTTCCTTAGCTGGATGAAGTCTATCAGATGGTGAAGGTTTGTCAAAGTTATATAGAAGATGTTACACGGTATCTTCAGAAGCTCTCAGTGAAACTTGGTAAGTATTTATTTTTAGCCATGCATTGATTATGGCTGCTTAACCAGCAAATGTAAAATAGTGCCTTAAAAAAACCCTCTTCTCCCCATTAAGAGCATGCTCACTCAACATTTTTCTGATGCATGGGGGTGCACCCCCTTCCATCAGAGAGTTGTGCAAGGGTGTATTTTGCTACACCTGCAGCATTTTGAAGACACTGCATATCCTATGTGAACTTTGTCTCAATTCCTGGATAAGTAGAAAACTGAAAGTGATCATTTGTTCTCACATCTTAAAATTTAGTTCAGATTTGATCTTTTCAGCCCTACCTGTAGTTTTTTATTACTGGGTTTTTTTTTAAATATCCCTGGCTTGTAGGTCTGTTCTAATTAATATTTTTGAAGTTGCCAGGAATGTTGGATCTACGTAATAAAGCTCTCTCATTTTCCTAAGGTGCTAATGCAGAGTCTTGGGTTGTTCTATAATTGCTATTTTTATTTTGTATTTTTAGGTAAGCTGAATTTTAATTTTTGACTTTAGCAGTTTTTATGATTAGGTGGTTTACAGACTCTGATAAATAGAAGTCTAGAAGGCAAATTATATTTGGGAGAGACTGAATACATTATTTGTCCAATTTACAGATACAGATAATTGGGGCTGAGGAGAGAGAGGACTTTGACTTAATCCGTAGAGACTATGTGGCAGTTCCCACAACTTAGGCTAGTCAAAAAGCTAGCTATTCCTCTTACAAACATGAAACCTTGCAAATAAATAATTTGCCATAAATGTGCAATCTGATGGTCTCTGTTTTTGCTGTATTCTAACCATGAGAAGCATCTGGAGACAACTAAGGATTCTTGTTTCAATTTCAGCATCAGGGACTTTCCAGAACTTAGAAAATTCACCAGCCCGGAAACTGCTCAGACTTCCCCCAACAACCCCATCTGTGATCCAGCCTCCAGAGGGGTAGAGCTGCATTCTTCTTCCATTTGCAAGCTTGGGATGCAACTCTGCAGCTGCCCACTTCTCAGCACTATGGCCCGCTTTGGGTTTGATCTGCACTTCAGGGACGGTGGCATTCTTGCCCTGCAGCGCAAAAGGATGGGGCAGATGAAAATAATGTTCTATCCTATTGGACAGATCCTTGCTGGACAGTAATACTTCCATTCTTCCAACCAAATAAGAAAATGCTCCCCACCCCCAATTGCATTGAAGCACAGGACACTCATCGTTCCACAAACTTAAAAGAAGATGACAATGGATTTTCCAATCACAATCCTAACTGCAGCTGTAAAATGGTACTGGCTTTTATTTTCTCTTTTCTAACTCACAGGTTTGACCTGATAGGTAATAGGAGTCTAGCTTGAAACACTTGGTAATGGCTGCAGATCACAGCTTCGTGTGTGTGTGTGTGTGTGTGTGTGTGTGTGTGTGTATATATATAATATGATGCCAAGGTTTTAGTCACAGAGCTAAAATAAGATAAAACTGTCCAATGCTCTTTCCCTCTTCATTCATTTTTTTAAATCCACAGGTGCATGTATGTATGTAGTCCATAACCAGCAGGGGCGTCTTACCCATAGAGGCTAGTGCCGCGGGGCCCAAGACACCAAGTTCTGAAGGGCGCCAGGGAAGAGGTGGAGGCTGGACCTCCCAGCATCAGCTCGCCGCCCTCGCCTGCTTCTGCCATGCCAAAGCAGCGCCACACCCAGAGCCTCCATCTGCTGTGGCCACCGCAGCACCAAGCGGCCAGCTGAGCCAGGGGGTGCCGCGTCCAGCCTCTGCCTCTTCCCCACTGGAGGAACCGCCCTCCAGCCGCTGCCCGCCTCCTCCAGCAGTGCCGTCCTCCCTAAAAGAAGGTGGACAACTCTGGGAAATGTGTGTGTGTGTGTGCCGGAGGGACCACGGCACCAGATATGCTTAAGATGGCCCTGATGACCAGCACCAACTTAAAAATTTGTCCTAGGTCATAAGTTGCTGAGGACTGCAGGAAAATTTCTCCTTCTGTGTATACTGGTGATAGGAGAGAAGAACAAATACACAGCGGCAATAGGACCTTTCTTTTTTCTGCATTTGGGGCTCAGGTTGGCTCCCATGCTTTGTAAACATTTTTGCACCTTTGTCTAATTCCACTCTCTTGAGGTATTGATTTGAGAGCTTGCAGGGCAGCAGCTGAAGAAGGAGCAAAAAGGGTTTTCGTGTGTGTGTGTTTCTTTGTGGCTGATTAGCTGCTCTCCCTGTGCAAAGGTCAGAGGGGGCAGGGTTTCTGTTGAGACAGGTGATTAGCTGTGGGAGGAGCTTATCAGAGCTTGCAGGGCAGCAGCGCACGCAGTTTGATCCATCTTTTAGATTTAGGGGAGCTAGTCTCAAACGTTTGTTGGGGGAGACCTAGGTTTTTTTTGGGGGGGAGTTATTTGTCCTGTAGCCACCCCCAACGACACGTTCTCAAGATGGAGGGTGAGGGAACAGCTGCAGTCGCCTGCGGTTCCTGCGCAATGTTTGCCATCTTGCCAAAGGTTGCAGGCAGCTTTACCTGCAGCAATTGCATGTTGATTGCCCTCTTAAAAGACAAAGTCCAGCAACTGGAGGAACGTGTAGCTACGCTCCAAAGAATTAGAGAGCTGGAGCTCTTCTTGGAAGCAACAGAGCACACCATCTCCACCAAGGAGGAGACAGGAGACTCCCCTGAGAAGGAGGCTAGTTCACCAACACAGGAGCCAGATATATGGAGAAACGTGACTCAAAGAAGTAGGAGGCCCAGGGTTTGCTCTGATTGTTTAGAAATACACAATCGCTTTGAGGTCCTCTCCCCTAGCATGGAAGACACAGAGCAGACTCCATTTGAGGATCTCTCCCTCATTACAGTCGATCAGGTATATGAAGACGAGCAGCAAAGTCAGTCCTCAGGGAATGTGCAGGCGACCTTGGAACAGACAGCTCATGGAAGAACCCCGACCAGACCTAAGAGGAGGCGTGTAGTGGTGATAGGGGATTCCCTACTGAGGGGAACAGAAGCAGTGATCTGTGGGCCTGACAAGATGTCTCGGGAAGTGTGCTGTCTCCCCGGGGCTAAGATCCAAGATGTAACTGAACGACTGCAAGGAATCATAAAACCCACTGACAAATACCCCTTCCTCTTGGTTCATGTGGGAACCAATGACACTGCAAGCAATAGCCTCCAGAAGATCAAAAGAGGGCACCAGGAGCGCCTCCCCTACTCGCAGGGAACCCCATTTTGGGGCTCTGGAGGGGTGAGCGGCGCGGTGCTGTGAACTGACTGCTACTTTCACGGAGGGAAGCCGCATAGCCATTGCTGGAGAGTGCTGACTTTTTCCTGTCGACAATTGGACTCGAAACAAGTACCCGTGAGTAGAAACGGAAAAATGGATCAAGAAACACCCTAATTTGGGAAGGTTCAAAACAGGAAGTCCGCCTTCCGCTTTTTGTAAATAGACTGAAGCAAAAACCTTGTAAGCTAATAGCCTGGAAAGTTGTTTGTAAAGGTCAAATTTCCTTCATTTATAACCACTAAAAACCCCTTGGAAGCAGGAGAAAGGGGGGGGGAATTTGACTGTTCAAGCCTGCAGGAGAGGGAGTAAAGAAAAATAAGTTTCCACCGTCTCAAACCTGGGAACGGGGTGTCAGAGACAGAAATTGTTGGAGACGTCCATTGATTGTGAATAGAACATTTTGACAGATAGCTAAAAAAGAGAAACAAACTGATTCCAATGTTGCCTTTTGCATTCTAAAGAAACAAAATATTTGAAAATTGAAAGTAACTTTCTTTTGTTGGACATGCTTTTAAAAGATGGACACAAATAGAAATTGTCTCCTCTAGAGGGAGCTTGTCAAATTGTTACTGCAGTTTATTTGGGGACTCTACAGCTGCGAGATTAAGATCGTGGGACCAGTCTTTTGACCTTAAATAAAAATGTGTTGGGAGGAAGTTTTGGTGCTTGCTTTTTGTAAGACAAATGCTTTGTTGGAGCAGTTGCATGAGAAGATGGATTTGATGAATGAGAAGTTGGATTTGATGACTGTTGTAGTCAGTGAATGTGGACAAACAGGGAATACTGACACAAAAATCATACAGGGACCAACTCAGGAAACTGGTTCGACTGGGCAAGTGCAAGGGCAGATGATAACGGAGGAGGTTGCGGTTGCACCTCAAGCAATACAAATTGAGAGATCCGAGGCCCTGCAGGAGCATAAGCCGCTGTTTTGGAAGATTGAATTTGGAGTGGGCCAGGGGGAGCCTGGAGCTGAGGAGGCTCTTAACTTTGGAGGGACTTGGAAATATGCTGTTAAATATTTTTTGGATTATATTGATGACTGGGGAGTGGGACTGTGGGGAATGGGCTGGTCTGATGAGGGGAGATGGAGATAATTATGGGCTGGAATACCCCAGAGACCTACTCCTCAATGAGAAAGGAAAGAAATCAAGAAAGAGACCAACAAAAGACAAGGAAAAGTGCAAGTATAAACAACAAGAAGAAGATCTGCAGAAGGGGCATGGAAGAGATTTAAGAGCCTCGGACATAAGATTACCAGGTTGATGGACTAGATGGAATGGACAGTAAGGACTGACATAACCCGAGACCAGGAAGAAGGGACGTTGGATGAAAATTGGAAGAAAGTCTATAAAGAAAAGCTTTTATTTTGGGAATTAGTGTAAAATTAATGAATATTAGGGAAAATGAATGAAACTGGGTTTAGTAGAAATGATATAAGGAGTTATGTATAAATAAGCATTATGTTTTAAGGTATTTTACGGTAAGATAAGGTTAAATAAAGTAAGGCAAATTGAATAACAGAATATAGTGAAAGATGGAAAGGATTTGCTGAGTTAATTAATAGGTTAGACTGTCAAGATAAATTATTCAATAAAAATTGAAAAAGATGGAAAGAATTTGCTAAAATAACTAATTAAGCTAGAATACAAAAAGGGAGGTGTGAGGAGGTCAAGGAAACAAGCAAATGAAAGATAAAGATATGTAATATGGGATTTGTATTTTTCTTTTTTTTCTTTGTTGTTGTGTTATTGCATTGGTTTTTATGTATTTTTTCCCTTCTTTTTTCTTCTTCTCTTTTTGTAATCTTGAAACTCTTAATAAATATTAATAAATATTATTTAAAAAACAAAAAAAAAACCATAGATACTACGAGGCTCTGGGCAGGGAATTGGAGCAATTAAATCCACAAATTGTCATCTCATCTGTCCTCCCAGTTGAACGAAGTGGCCCAGGGAGAGAGGGGAAAATAGTGGAAGTGAACAGCTGGCTTCGCAAATGGTGTAAACAGGAACGGTTTGGATTCTTAGATCACGGACTACAGTTTCTTGAAGATGGACTTCTGGCAAGCGATGGGCTGCACCTCACAACGATTGGGAGGAATGTTTTTGCCAAAAATCTCAGAAACCTCATCAGGAGGGCTTTAAACTGACTAATGTGGGGGAGGGAGACAGTGCTCCTGAAGGTAGGAGTCTATCAATTGATGAAGATGATCATCCAAATGTCATAGACCAAATGGAGCAAACAGTACGCAGACCTAGTGGTGGGAGGAAAAAATCCTTAAATAAGAGACACGGGGGAATGATTAATGGACTTCAATGTCTGTACACTAATGCGCAAAGCATGGGAAATAAACAAGATGAGCTTGAGCTCTTGGTACAGCAAACTAAATATGACATAATAGGCATCACTGAAACCTGGTGGGATAAGTCCCACGATTGGAATGTAATAATGGAGGGATACAATCTATTTCAATGAAACAGACCAGACAAGAAAGGAGGAGGAGTGGTGTTATATGTCAGGGATGTGTATACCTGTGAAGAGATCCAAGATTTAGAACCTCAAAGCCAAAGTGAGAGCATTTGGGTCAAAATTAAGGGAGAGAAGAATAACAAAGACCTCATTGTGGGAGTTTACTATAGATCCCCAAGCCAAACGGAGGACGCAGATGATGCCTTCCTGGAACAGATGGCCAAGCATGCAAAAGGAAGGGAGATAGTAGTAATGGGGGACTTCAATTACCCGGATATTTGTTGGATGTCAAACTCAGCCAAGAGCATAAGGTCAATCAGATTCCTCACTGGCCTTGCAGACAACTTCATTGTCCAGAAAGTGGGAGAAGCAACAAGAGGAACAGCCATTTTAGATCTGGTCCTAACCAATGTTGATGACCTGGTTAGTGGGGTAGAAGTGGAAGGATCATTAGGCGCAAGTGATCATGCTCTTCTGAAGTTTACAATACAGCAGAAAGGAGCAGCCAAGCATACTAGGACTCAATTTCTTGACTTTAAGAAAGCCGACTTCATAAAACTTAGGGAAGTGCTGGGTGAGATCCCATGGACAGTAATACTAAAAGGAAAGGGAGTTCACGATGGCTGGGAGTTTGTTAAGAGGGAGATAGTAAAAGCACAACTTCAGGCAATACCAATGAGACGGAAACATGGAAGGTGCCTAAAGAAGCCAGGGTGGCTATCTAAAGAACTTTTAGCCGAGTTAAGATTAAAAAAGGATGTGTACAAAAAATGGAAAAGGGGGGAAACCACCAAAGAGGAATTCAAACAAATAGCACGTGTTGACACAAAGTCAGAAAAGCTAAAGCACAGAATGAACTCAGGCTTGCTAGAGAGGTTAAAAGCAACAAAAACGGCTTTTATGGGTATGTTCCTAGCAAAAGGAAGAACAAAGAAACAGTGGGGTCACTCAGAGGAGACGATGGTGAAATGCAAACGGGACACAGAAAGGGCTGAACTCCTCAATGCCTTCTTTGCCTCAGTCTTCTCCGATAAAGAAAACAATGCCCGACCTGAAGAATTTGGAGCAAATGATTCAGCAGAGGAAACACAGCCCAGAATAACTAAGGAGATAGTACAAGAATACTTGGCTAGTCTAGATGTATTCAGGTCTCCAGGGCCAGATGAACTGCATCCAAGAGTATTAAAAGAACTGGCAGATGTGATCTCAGAACAACTGGCAGTCATCTTTGAGAATTCCTGGAGAACAGGCGAAGTCCCGGCAGACTGGAGGAGGGCAAATGTTGTCCCTATTTTCAAAAAGGGGAAAAGAGAGGACCCAAATAATTACTGCCCAGTCAGTCTGACATCAATACCAGGGAAGATTCTGGAGAAGATCATTAAGCAAACAGTCTGTGAGCACCTAGAAAGGAATGCTGTGATCACCAATAGTCAGCATGGATTTCTGAAAAAGAAGTCATGTCAGACTAACCTGATCTCGTTTTTTGACAGAATTACAAGCCTGGTAGATGAAGGGAACGCAGTGGATGTAGCCTACCTTGATTTCAGCAAGGCATTTGACAAGGTGCCCCATGATATTCTTGTAAAGAAGCTGGTAAAATGCGGTCTTGACTATGCTACCACTCAGTGGATTTGTAACTGGCTGGCTGACCGAACGCAAAGGGTGCTCATCAATGGTTCCTCTTCATCCTGGAGAAGAGTGACTAGTGGGGTGCCACAGGGTTCTGTCTTGGGCCCGGTCTTATTCAACATCTTTATCAACGACTTGGATGATGGACTCAAGGGCATCCTGATCAAATTTGCAGATGACACCAAACTGGGAGGGGTGGCTAACACCCCAGAGGACAGGATCACACTTCAAAACGACCTTGACAGATTAGAGAACTGGGTCAAAACAAACAAGATGAATTTTAACAGGGAGAAATGTAAAGCATTGCACTTGGGCAAAAAAAAATTGAGAGGCACAAATACAAGATGGGTGACACCTGGCTTGAGAGCAGTACATGTGAAAAGGATCTAGGAGTCTTGGTTGACCACAAACTTGACATGAGCCAACAGTGTGACGCGGCAGCTAAAAAAGCCAATGCAATTCTGGGCTGCATCAATAGGAGTATAGCATCTAGATCAAGGGAAGTAATAGTGCCACTGTATTCTGCTCTGGTCAGACCTCACCTGGAGTACTGTGTCCAGTTCTGGGCACCACAGTTCAAGAAGGACACTGACAAACTGGAACGTGTCCAGAGGAGGGCAACCAAAATGGTCAAAGCTCTGGAAACGATGCCTTATGAGGAACGGCTAAGGGAGCTGGGCATGTTTAGCCTGGAGAAGAGGAGGTTAAGGGGTGATATGATAGCCATGTTCAAATATATAAAAGGGTGTCACATAGAGGAGGGAGAAAGGTTGTTTTCTGCTGCTCCAGAGAAGCGGACACGGAGCAATGGTTCCAAACTACAAGAAAGAAGATTCCACCTAAACATTAGGAAGAACTTCCTGACAGTAAGAGCTGTTTGACAGTGGAATTTGCTGCCAAGGAGTGTGGTGGAGTCTCCTTCTTTGGAGGTCTTTAAGCAGAGGCTTGACAACCATATGTCAGGAGTGCTCTGATGGTGTTTCCTGCTTGGCAGGGGGTTGGACTCGATGGCCCTTGTTGTCTCTTCCAACTCTATAATTCTATTCTATGATTCTATGATTTGCTATTGCCTGGTAGCTGGTCTTTTACAGCCTTGTCCAGTTATTCTAGCACTTAAGTAAACAGGCTGAGTGTATATCCTTGAATTGCTAGTATTGTCAGTGGCTTGTCATGCAGAGTATGATTTCCTTTTATTTGTTTATTTTTAAAGGAATGAAACTGATAAACAGTTTTCTCAATTACAATTAAAAATGGAGCAAATCCCTTTGGTGGAAAGATAATATGAAATATTTTGCAGATCTATCCAAAGCTCTTAGAAGCTATGCTTTTATAGTGTTGCTCTTTTGTCTCAAGCATTTTTTTAAAATATAATTTTTATTAACAAACCAATCAAATCACATTAATTCCAAATTACAAAGCCAATTTTTTTAAATTTTTGTTGGGGGTACCCATACTTCGAGCTCAGAAAGGGGTCCAAATATCTCTCTTGCTGCTGTTTTAATATTCATAATTCTGTCCAAATAGTATTCACAGTTCTGTCCAATCTTCTCTTTATTATTTTCCTCATCTTCTTTTTTTTTAAAATAATATTTATTAAAAGTTTCCAATTACAACAAAATAAAAAACAAAACATCCAAATTTAAAATCTTGTTTTCCATAACATCTTTCCAGGACTTCCCCTCCCCTCCCCCTCTTGTATTCCAATTCTTACTTATAAATTCAGCAATTTCTTATCCCAAATTTTGAACTTATTGTCATTGACCCAATTTAAAAATATTTTCCCATCTCCTAAAATCGACCTGTTCCCTTCCACGCGTTCCCCCCTTTAACATACATTACAAATTAAAATATAATGAAATAAAATGTAGTTTAACACCCTTTGGATTCCAAATTTCCCTCCCCCTTTTCCCGGTTGCGTTCCCAAAATTTATCAACATCTGATGTCTTCCTGGAGCTCCCACAATTATTTAAGCCATAGTCCTTTACCAGTCATCTTTAATTTCGAATGTCCAATCTTGGAAGGAGTCTGTCTCAAAAAGGCCCATTTTTTCCATCCATATTTTTATACATTAGGAGTAAAAACTCCAATTTTATTTCTTTAAACCTTTCAAATCTGGATGTCCCAAATGTTCCCTCTTCCAACTTTATCCAATTCTTGTTATTCTTGTTATTCTTGTTGTTCTTGTTGATCTCTCTCCTTTTCTTTTTTTTTCTTTCCTTTCCTGTTTTCCTGCATAAATGTTCTAATTCCAAAAGCTTCAAATTCAGCTGCAGAGGCTCTGTTATTCAGGAACGAAACATAATGCCAAGTCCCTTCCATTTTTCAGTAGATAAGTCTATTGTCTTCTTTAGTATGTCAGCCTCTGTAGTCCAAATAGTGTTCCATTTCTGCAGTTTCCCAGGAGATAGAATGTTCTATTCAAATTCCATGTCAACAACTTGTAATATCCCTCGGCTCCTCTAGGTGGGTTGCAATAACTCAGTTCCCTTCCAGATCACCCCAATCAGTCCAAATAACTTGTTATTCCTTGTTTTAAACAATTTGTATCCAATTTATAACAAATGTAACCGGCAAAGTCCTTGTAACAAAGTTCTCATTTTGTTCTTCTGTTTTGACAGCTCTTTGACAGCTGTCAAAACCTCTCTTTGTCTTCTCCCGGCACTCTCGCAAAATGCTCCCAGGGTTCCGGGGGGGGGGGGTTACTTTTAAATCAATTCCACTTTTCTCCTCCAGCTCAGTCTTATAGTTTTCCGTCGCGAAATTAATATCTTTGTAAAAATAGGGTTGCACTCGATCTTAGATGTCAAATCCTTTGCTTTAACTCCTCTACAACGGGGGGGGGGGGCTGACTTCCTTTTTGCGCCTCCCCCGCTCGCTCCAAATTTTTTAAAAATTTATCCCCCTTTTTAGTCCAGGTTCCAATTACTCACGGGTTATTCTTTTAGGTCCAGATTTTCAATAGAAGAAGTCAGCGCTCTCCGTCGAATGGCATGCGGCTTCGCTCGGCAGGGGAAGCGGAGGACTCAAAGCACCCCCCCGTCACCCGTTCCGTAGCCTTTAAAAAGGCTCCTTTGCGGGCCGGGGGGGAGCGCAAAAGGTGCCAGCCGAGTCACCATGTCCATGGGTTTTAGTGCCCATGGTTTTTGAGGGTCCCCGCGTCGCCGTCGCGGTAGGACCCAGCCCCTGCCGAGCAGGCTCCCTCCGGAGCTCGGAGGGAGTCCGCCATTCGGCGATGGCGCCAACCCGGAAGTCTCTATTTTCCTCATCTTCTTGTTGTTATCATATATTCCTTTCTTTGTGACCTCTGATAGTCTCCACAAGTGGGTTAAAAACAAACGTTGTTTTAAACAACGTTTTTAACGACCTCTTTGGAGGTCTTTAAGCAGAGGCTTGACAACCATGTCAGGAGTGCTCTGATTGTGTTTCCTGCTTGGCAGGGGGTTGGACTTGATGGCCCTTGTGGCCTCTTCCAACTCTATGATTCTATGATTCTATATCCTGTGTGAATTTTCCACTCCTCCAAGAGTCATATTCAAACAGACAGACACCATTTCAGCACTTCTGTACAAAACATTCTTTAAGTCTGCCCATTAATCCTCGCAGGCCTGTCACTCTCTCCTCGATCTTCTTAGGGGGTTCTCCCAGGTCAAACTCACAGTCCGATATAATAACAAAGCCATGGCCTCCTCCCCCTCGATCGTAAATCCTGCCACCAGGCCTGCTTCTTAACGAGTCTCTTTTTGTAACTGCGTCATTCCAAAGGCCTTTCATTCCTTTCAAAATATTCCACAAGCCAAATCTTTGATTAGTAATTCATTTCCACACAGTTCTTAATCCTCCCGCTTATAATTATTAATTGCAACAATTCTTCCTGGGGGGGGGGGGATTGTTATGTAATCCCGTTCCAGCATACCAACCCTTTGATGTGTCGTCTTCTTGCTTTATTTTCCTGTTGAATCCAACCTGTCGCTCCACTTCACAGAGCTCACTTCAATTAGCAGTCTTAACTCTCGTACTTCACTCGAAATATGTGCATTTGCTTCTCGCTAATTGTTTATTTTGAGCTGCTGCAACCAGGCCGCGCGATCAGAGACAGCATCCGGGAGAGCCGTCCCACACAAGTGCTGTGCGCCTTGTGTCCTCACCCCCTTCTTTCGAACTCAGGGGTGATTTATGGCAACTGCAGGCGAGGCAGTGTTCCCCATTCCCTTGGGGTAACAAGGGAGGCTGCACACTCCCATATCAGCCTCTTCATTACCTCGTGTGAGCCGGAGAGATGGTATTGTCGGCCATCTTCCAATGTGCCCCTAGCGGTCCCCCCATCTCAAGCATTTTGTTTGGTGTTCTTGCTGCTATTTAAAAATGCTCACTCACTGGATCATCACCTTGTCATGGTGAGTGGGCTTGCATGTTCCTATGATACTGTATGGGATAATTATTCCAGAACAATTTTGAGTAGACAGGAGGCGTTGACCATGTCAGATCACTGTCTATCTCTTCCTGGCTCTGCTTATCTATGTTTTATTACTTTCTTTATCCATTGTAAAAACACCATCACTGGACTCAACATCAAACATACCATCTCTGGACTAATTGCTCATCTTCTAACGATGTGTATGCTATCAAATGCCAGCAGTGCCCTTCAGCTCTCTATATTAGACAAACAGACCAAACCCTATGCCAAGGATAAATGGACATAAACCTGACATCAGGAATCACTAGACAGAGAAACCAGTAGGAGAACACTTCAATCTCCAAGGACATTCTATACAAGATCTCAAAGTAGCTGTCATATTACAAAAGAATTTCAGAAATAGACTTGAAAGAAGTTGCTGAATTACAACTTATTACCAAACTTAAAACCATGGAGAGACCTGGTCTGAATAGAGACATTAGATTCTTATTTCATTATACATGATAAAGCTATTTTTGGCCATCTCATCCCTTGCTTTTTTCCTGTAAGACCAATTGCAGTTGTTAACAGTCGTCAACAGGTTTACCACACCTATTAGCCAATCACTCATTCCCACCACCCTCCCCACCCTCTCACTACATACAAAGGTCTGGTGACTTCTGTTTCAGTTGTTGTAAACAAAATCTTTTTTTTTAAAAAAAATATTTATTAAAAGTTTAAGGATTACAGAAAGAAGAAAAAAGAACAAAGTTAAAACAAAACAAAACAATACAATACAATACATAAAAAAGAACAAAAAAACACTATCTTGGCAAACTTACCAGGATCAACTTCCGTCCGGAAACCTATTTCCCCACTGGAAGGATGTGTGGATCCAGAATTAGCCTCCGCAGTCACTCATGGGTTCACTGTTAAGACCACGTTCATGGAAACAAATCTTACTTGGCTACAAGTGATCGTCAAAGAAGAAAAAAGATTTAACTTTCTTTTTCTTTTTCTGCAGATGTTGTTAAGCTTTCAGCTGGGTTGCATCCTGGCCTTTGTTAAAGTGCTAGAAACAACCTTGTTTGCTTAACTGGAAAACAGGGCTCCGGAGAGGGGCTGCTTCAAATGGAGATCGCTCAAGTGTTGTGGCTGCTGCTGCTGGCACCGACAAAGCCCAGCCCCCTTCCTCCTCTAGCCAGGCCGGGGGGAAGCCAGGAGGGAGGGAGGAGGTGCTGCCGCCGCAACTGTGTAAGGGAGAGGGAAAGAACACGCGCACTGGCAATCCACACGGCGATTCCCGGACTGTCCGCAGGCCAGATCCAGAAGGCAATTGGGCCTGATCCAGCCCCCGGGCCTTAGTTTACTGACCCATGGCTTAATTGATACTAGCACAGCCTGACTTGGGTATGCGCCAGTGATCTAGGATGGCCATGTGCCCTACTTCACAAAAGACAGTCCTCTGTTTAAAGGGCTGCCCAGACCTAGTCTTAACATCAGAGGCATGGTTGGTGGTGACAGAAGAGAGAGCTTTATTGGTGACTGCTCCCATATTGTGGAATTTCTTCCTTTTTCTCTTTCCACTTTGTTGCTGTTTAGTCGTTTAGTCGTGTCCGACTCTTCGTGACCCCATGGACCAGAGAACGCCAGGCACCTCTGTCCTCCACTGCCTCCCGCAGTTTGCTCAAACTCATGCTGGTAACCTCGAAAACACTATCCAACCATCTCGTCCTCTGCCGTCCCCTTCTCCTTGTGCCCTCCATCTTTCCCAACATCAGGGTCTTCTCCAGGGAGTCTTCTCTTCTCATGAGGTGGCCAAAGTACTGGAGCCTCAGCTTCACAATCTGTCCTTCCAGTGAGCACTCAGGGTTGATTTCCTTCAGTATGGAGAGGTTTGATCTTCTTGCAGTCCATGGGACTCTCAAGAGTCTCCTCCAGCACCATAATTCAAAAGCATCAATTCTTCGGCGATCAGCCTTCTTTATGGTCCAGCTCTCACTTCCATACATCACGACTGGGAAAACCATAGCTTTAACTATACGAACCTCTCTTTCCACTAAGACCTTCCTATTCAGATAGGCATTTGAAAACTGTGTGAAGACAATGTGGAGCAATCAGTATTTTACTGCTGGTTCTAAATGTGTTTTAGCTGTTGTTCTTAACTAGTTTGTTTTTATTGCTTTGCATTTTAGAATGATGCTTTTAAAATGTTGTAGGCTGCCTTGAATCCCAGCTTGAGAGGATATTGATACACTAAGTAATAAACCTTACAGATTTAGAACTGGGAGAAGAGGCCCTGAGCTGGCTTGTGCATAGTTGGCACTTGAAGAATGAGCAGGCACATGGGTCAAACTTCCCCCCACCACTGCATTTATTTGTTCGCATTACAGCCAGTGCTTTTCTTCTAGAAAAAGAGGTTTGAGTATTCACCATGAAGTTGTTAACAGGAAGCTGCCACATTTTAACCAGCACTTTTCTTGGGGGTGGGGGGTGGAATACTGGTGCTGCATGCTTTGAGTACCCCCTGAAAAAAAGCACTGATTACAGCCATAATTTATAAATGCATCTATACATATCAATTAGCATATGCAATTTTTTCTTTTTATTGTTGATGTGCAAGTGGCCACCCTACAACTGAGCAAGGCTGCAACGGAGTACCCTGGACTCTTCAAAATAATTCTTAACAGTTTGAATGACGTAACTTTATCTGTGTAAAAATACATTAAAACCACAATATTCTATTTTAAAGTACGGCTATTTAAAAGGGTAACCAACTCTATGAGTCACGTGCATGTGAAAACCTCACATTCCCCACCTCCACAGCTGCTCCTCGGTGAAGGCACTGCCCAGCTCTGGCTCTGGGATGTGCTCATTTAGTTATTTCATAAAACTTGATTGTAGCTTGATTGGAACAAACTAACTTACTTCCAAGCGGCTGACAAAAAAGTTCGCCGCGCCGGGATGGGCGGAGCTGCCTCTCATTGGCTGGCCGTGACTCCTCCTCCCGGAACGGAGGACGACGAGGCAGGGCGCCTGCGCGCTTCTTCCCCCTTTCCCGAAATGTCCGTAGGAGAGCGAACTTTCCATTGGCTGCGCCAAGGCGTCCAATCGGAAGAGGCCCGCTGTGAGCGAACAGGCGGACGAGCCAACGGCTTTTTCTTTTGAATCGGGGGGGGGGGGGGCAGAGCGAGAGGCGCCTCCCGGGACGGACGGACAGACCGAAGCCCCTGCGCTCGCTCGCTCGCTCGCTCGCTCGCTCTCTCCGGCGGACGCCCGCGCGGGAGTTGGCGCGCCTCTCTTCTGTTCTACCGAAGGTCGCCGCCGCCTCGCTCTCCGGGGCGGAAGAGCGTCCCGAGGCCGCGGGCGCCATGAGCCCTCCGCTCACCGGACTGGGGTGGAGCTCCGCCGCCGCCGCGGCCCCCGCGGGATGGACTCCGGTGAGGGACGAGACCCCCCCCCGGTGACCCCGTCCCCCCCGTCTCTTTCTGCGAGGGTCCCTCTGCTCTTCCTCGGGGCTCGTCTCCGTCGCTGCCTCAGAGGGGCCGCGCGGCCCTGCGCTCTTGGCCGCCCTTCGCCTTCCCGGTGCGTCCCGAAAGGACGTCGAAGCAGAAGTCGGGAGGGAGAGAAAACCATCCTTACGCGCCTTTTATTTTTACCTCCATCTTGAGGTTGGTTAATTCTAGCTAGAGACGCGCCCAAATTTTCAGTACCAGGTGAGCTACAAGGATGGGCGCCCCGAGGAAATGCAGAAGGAGCTACAGAAGCTTGAGAGCCGTCGTCTGTTGGGCGTCGAGGGAGCCAGGCATGGGGGGCGGGGAACAGCCCAAACCCTCTTGGTTTTAGAGATTAAGCTCTGCGTCTTTAGTGAAGAGATAATAGTGGCCTGCTTTGCAGGGCTGTTGTGAGGACCATTTATACTATAATTCTATACGAAGTGCTTTTGAACAGGAATTCAAAATATTATTCTGCTGGCGGCATCTTGAGGAGCCCAGGGCTGAATGGAGCTTTGGAGTGGGCAGCTGCTAGAGGCCTTACTTAAACATGACTGTGCTGCTATAGTATTTTATACCTATGAATTGCTAGGTCCTCTGGTATTTTAGACTGAATAAGAACCTGAGGCTCCACTATCGGACATTATAGCCCCTCTTTCTAGCATATGTATAGTTCTCTTCTGCATCTCTGCTGGCTATCTTGCAGCCCTGAATACAAAGACCAGGTGAACATAGCTCATCTGTCAACCAATGATAATGATAAGTAAAGGTCATCTGACAGTTTGGCAACAGATTCCTGACTTGGTTTCAGTTAGCAACATGTATGTGCCCTTCAGCATTGTTGCAGTGTTGACGTTTCACTCCACGCACATTAAACTGGTTTGGCTACAGTGTGGCCTGGCTTATTCATTCAGTAACTTCTTGCTTCCTGGTGTTCTGAACTGTAGTCCAAAGGTTACAAAACCATGGACTGGTTTGCTTTCTGCCCCACCCACTGTGTCCATCCTTCACACCTGCTTGTGTCATTGTTCTATTTAATAAGCAGCACCTGTTCTGCAGGAGAGTTCATGTGGCACAATTTCTTTAAAACATGGCTTTTTAAGGCTCTGGATTTATTATTATTGTTATAAGGCTCTGTGGATACTAACTTGCAAAATCTATTTTCTCCCTGTGACCCTTTGTCAAGCAAATAGATCAAGACAGTCCTTTTGCCTGTCGCTTCATAGATGTTTTGATCTCTCCTGCTGTCTCTAGATCACATCCACTGTAGAAGGAGCACCTGCAAACTTTGGAAAGGGATTTGCACAGAAATCTGGTTACTTCCTATGCTCTACATCAGCTATAAACAGTGAGGTAAGGAGGATGCCAGGATTGCGGACAGAAGCTTGGTGCCAGTAATGTCAGGACTGGTCGTTGTCCTCTTCCGGTCACCACACAAACGCTTCTTGTTCTTTTATAACTTTTAAACACTCCTTATCTTTATTCTTCCTCAGAGTCACTTATTTCAGATACCTTCTGAGCTCTGCTTCTCCGTGACCAGCCACCTTCAAAATGGCGAAGGTGACCTTCCCTTCCCTTCCCTGCTCTTTTTTCTAACCTCCTGGCTAGAGCTGGCTTGTATCTCCCCTCCTCCGAATCTGAGCTAGAACTGAACCCTTGCCTTTCCTGGGAACAGGCGGTCCCTCCCTGTTGTTCCTGTTGCTCTCTTCTGTTAGATTCATTGCTCTCCTCCCCCCCCCCCCCTTGGGGACAACATTCTCCCTCTGGGAAACTGGAAACTTCTAACTCTTCCCTGACAAGTAACTCAGTGCTGCTGGACTTTATGAATTCTGCTTCTTTTCAGAACCCCACAGGAGAGGTACTTTATGATGTCATAATCCTGAGTGAGAAAACCCCACTGCCTTACGGATACACTTACGCTAAGGAATTTTTGGATCCCAGTAAGTCTGCCTATTCATGTATACTGTTTTGGTATAAATCTGTTTATAACAACAGGTCTTCAGCACAAACTAACCAAGAATAGCTTACATTTCCATGTATGTACCTAAGATACTTTGTGGTCCTGGGCTACAACAGCTATCCTGTAGGGTTAGCTTGTATCCCTTTGACCGGGCATAGGCAAGCTCAGGCCCTCCAGATGTTTGGGATTACAATTCCCATCATCCTTGACCACTGGTCCTGTTAGCTAGGGATGATGGGAATTGTAGTCCCAAACATCTGGAGAGCTGGAGTTTGCCTATGCCTGCCTATGACTTATTACATAAGTGTGTGTTGCTGTTATAACAGTGTAGAACAAAACCTTTGTTGCTTCCCTATGAAGGAACCTTCCCAGACCTGCTGAAAGGCAGTTATTTAAACTGCTTTAAACAACATATTTGGACCTGGCCAATATGGCCAACTATTGCCCAGTCTCAAATCTTCCATTCTTGGGCAAGGTGATTGAGCAGGTGGTTGCTGAACAACTCAAGGCACACCTGCAGGATGTGGACCATTTGGATCCCTTCCAGTTCGGATTCAGGCCTCATCATGGGACTGAAACCGCCTTGGTCGACGATCTCTGGCAGGCTAGGGACAAAGGTGAAAGCTGTTTCCTAGTTCTTCTGGTTTTCTGAGCGGCCTTTGATACCATCGACCATGACATCCTTCTGGACCATGTAGAGGAGCTTGGGGCACTGTTATACAGTGATTCTGCTCCTTCCTCCTGGGCCGTGTTCAGAAAGTGGTGGTGAGGGATGAGTGTTCAGACCCCTGGGCTCTCACTTGTGGGGTGCCTCAGGGTTCCGTCCTCTCCCCCATGCTTTTTAACATCTACATGCAGCTGCTGGGAGAGATTATCAGGGGGTTTGGGCTGGGTGTTCATCAATATGCGGATGATACCCAGCTCTACCTTTCTTTTAAATTGGAACCAGTGAAGGCGGTGAAGGTCCTGTGTGAATGTCTGGAGGTGGTTGGAGGATGGATGGCGGCTAACAGATTGAGGTTAAATCCTGACAAGACAGAAGTACTGTTTTGCGGGGACAGGAGGCGGGCTGGTGTGGAGGACTCCCTGGTCCTGAATGGCGTAACTGTGCCCCTGAAGGACCAGGTGCGCAGCCTGAGAGTCATTCTGGACTCACAGCTGTCCACGGAAGCGCAGGTCAATTCTGTGTCCAGGGCAGTTGTCTTCCAGCTCCTTCTGGTACGCAGGCTGAAACCCTATCTGCCCGCGGACTGTCTCGCCAGAGTGGTGCATGCTCTAGTTATCTCCCGCTTGGACTACTGCAATGCGTTCTATGTGGGGCTACCTTTGAAGGTGACCCAGAAACTACAACTAATCCAGAATGTGGCAGCTAGACTGGTGACTGGGAGTGGCTGCCGAGATCATATAACACCGGTCTTGAAAGACCTACATTGGCTCCCAGTACGTTTCTGAACACATTTCAAAGTGTTGGTGCTGACCTTTAAAGCCCTAAATGGCCTTGGTCCAGTATGCCTGAAGGAGCATCTCCACCTCCATCGTTCTGCCCGGAGACTGAGGTCCAGCTCCGAGGGCCTTCTGGCGGTTTCTTCGCAACGAGAAGCCAGGTTACAGGGAACCAGGCAGAGGGCCTTCTCGGTAGTGGCACCTGCCTTGTGGAACGCCCTCCCACCAGATGTCAAAGAGAAAAACAACTACCAAACTTTTAGAAGGCAGCCCTGTTTAGGGAAGCTTTTAATGTTTAAGTGGCTTTCTGATTGTTGAGGCTATTTTTCTACATCTCTTTTTAAAGCTATTAAGACTTCTGTCTCTTAATAGCTTTGGTCACTTTAGCAGTATCACAGCTTACAGCTTTGAGATAACAAAATTCCATTCCTGTGGATACAGTGTCAGCTAGCAAAGTAGCTTTTAATTTCTTAAACACATTTTTGTCAAAGGGGGGAAAATCCACTTAAAGTTTCACAGAGGTTCCCCTTGTCTGTTTAAAACTTTCTCATTTCACACCATAAATCCTGCTTTTTGTCACTTTTTCTCAACGCCTTAAACAGTAGCTTTCTTTCCTTTATTATGAAAAGCAGTTAACTCACCAGGTGTCAGTTTTCACTGACAGACACAGAAACTCTTTTAGGTTGTAAATTATCCCATTCTGAAGAAAATTAAGAAAGGGAGGCGTTTGTATGGCTTTGTAGCGTGGTTTGGGCAAGTTGATGGTCCTCTGCTTCCAGTCACTTGACCCACAGGGCAGGAAAACAACCCTCTGGCAGAGAGGAAAAACTTTTCAAAGCAAGAGGGTAATCCCTTTATTTCAACTTTTCGGAGGGAAAGCTGCCAGCCAAATGTGTGTGCAGTACCTATATCCATAGGTAAGGAGCCAATGAAAGACTTTCAATCCACCATGATTCCTCCCTTGGGAGTCCATTCCTGTTACAGCTTTGGTTGGTTATTTAGTCCTTTTCTTGATCCTCCATGGGGGAACTTTGTACTGCCTCTCATTTTTTAATTGGTTATGATGATAAGGGATAATGGAACAATTAACCTATTTTTCTTTTTTGCCCTCGGTCACAGATGAACTTTACACATGTAAATGGGAACCAAATCATTTTCTCATGTTCCACATGGCCTTGTGACCGGGACAAGGCAGAACTGTGCAAGTTTGTTCAGCTTAGTTTTGACTCATATATAGCTGCCCAAACTCAAAACTACTGCATTTGTGAACCTATTATTTATTTAACAATATTTGAATACTGTTTCCTTAGGCTAAGTGGCTCCTATACCTGAAGTATCCCTTAAAGATGCTGATCTTTCTGCTGAGGCAGAAGATGCTATAAAGATATTTGATCATAATCTTTGTAAACCCTAATAAAAATGCATTTATTTATTTTAAATAATCTAAAAGAAGACACACAGGAAAAGGGAGGAAGAATGTTCATCTCCTAATCGAGATATATCAAAGTTAGGTCTGAGGACTGAATCTGTTCTAAATTTCCAGCAGATTAAATTACTACAGCATGTTTACCCGTGAGCAGGTATTTCAGGCATCATAAAACTAGCCAAGCACTGTTCTGCAAGAAAGCAAACGGAGCTTGATTTTTCTGATCCTGGAATCTGTGGCTCTTGTCTTAACTGTGAGAACAAATATGGAAAAACACCTGCTCCACATAAGAACAGTGTTCAAATAAAATCAAGTCGTAATTGAATCTCTCTCTGTGGGGAAGGACTTCTATATGCCATTTGCATATTCTTTTACCTTCCCCGCCACCTTTGGATGCATAAGCCCATCTAAGGAAGGCAAGGTGTTGGTGTTATTCTGATGTCATTTGGGTGTAATCTCTTCCTGCTTCCCTGCTGCAGAAACCTCCCTCTCCAAGAAGAAGAGACTGTGCGTCAAGCTGATTCCATTGACTGCAGCTGAAACAGCTGTGTTTGACATCTTGCTGAGTAGCAAAAATAAAGTGATCCCAAATTATATGCGGATAGGGTGAGGCACTCAATCTATAGTCATTGTTCTCATGTTGTAGCTCCTGGGAGACATGCTTTTGTTCTAACCATATTCTTCTCATCTAGGGAAATGAGTGGATTTGCACTTTGGTGTAAAAAGGAGCACATTCTCAAGCCCAAGCCCCTTCCCAAGCCACGGAAAGTGAGCCTAGAAATGAAGCGCCTTTCATTAGAACCAGATGGGTAAGTTTTGGACTTGCTGTAGATTATGTCCAACTTTTGTCACAAGCACATCATTCTTGATGTTATGTGAGCCACCATGATTTCCCATCTTCACTGGGATAGGCTCTATCCTATACAAAGTAAAACGCTAGGCCAGATTCTTGAACCATCCAAATGCCAATTGTTCTCACCTGCTTTTCTCAGTTTTAACATTCATTCACAAAAAGAGATTAACTAAATTGCCAGACCAGATTGCCACCTGTTGGTTCAGGGTGTCTGAGCTTTTGGCACATGCGTTCCAGCTTCCAGGCTTCTGTGGGAGGCAAATTGCTGGTGAGGATAAGCATGAACTGTGGGGCAGAGAGCCTGTTACCTCTGTCCCCTTTATTTGCATAGGGTGGGCAGTAGATGGAAATTTTACCAGCACCATAACAACTGTCTTAATGTTTCTAAAACTAGATGTATGGCTTTTTATATTAACAACAAAAAATAATCTCTGGAAGGAGAGGTGTAGCTGCTAATCTAGTTTTGTGTGTAAACTGAATTGAAACCCCTAATTTACCCATTACAGTTGTCCTGAATCTTTGCCAATAAGTACATGGTACCACTGAATTAGTGGGGGAGACCAGTGACCAATGCTATTTGTAATCCTTTTTTAAGTAGAGCTGATTTATGGTGGTAGAGGCAGGACTATGATGATGTTGATGGTGATAATATTTATGTAACCCGTCTGGCTGGGTTTCCCAACATTGGCTTTTCATCCCACTTTAGCTTATTGACTAAAAATAGTTGGGTGCACTTAGCTTCTGCCCTTATAAATTTATACCCCCGTTTCATTTTGCATTATTACTTTGTTTTTGTTTTTTATAATATTTTTATTAAGTTTTCAACAAAAGTAACAACAAAAAAACACAAACAGTAACAAATGCAATAACATCCATAAACAAAGAAAATTATACATAAAACCATATCAATTCCATAAAGTGGGATTCTCTGAATCCCCTGCCTTCCCTCCCCCATTCCTCATTCGCTACATTTCTTATCAACTATATTTCATTTCTACTCCAATTTTTTTCTAGCCTTAAATTTCCCATACTATTTCTAAAATTACAAGTGTTCTTAAAATCCTGACAATGTATTTATAAGTTTACAATACTTTTGCAAAAACATAATAAACATTTCCCATTATTTTTTAAATTTCCTGTCATCTTGATTTCTGAAGCTTTCCAGTTAGTTTCGCAGTTTCAGCACAATCTATTAACTTGGTTTGCCACTCTTCTTTAGATGGGACTGCTTCTTCTTTCCATCTTTGGGCTAACAGCATTTGAGCAGCCTTTCATAGCATACATAAACAATTTTTTTCTGATCTTTTGAAATTTCTGCTCCTACAATACATAGAATCATAGAGTTGGAATAGACCACAAGGGCTATCGAGTCCAACCCCCTTCCAAGCAGGAAACACCATCAGAGCACTCCTGACATAAGGTTGTCAAGCCTCTGCTTAATAGAAAGCCTTCTGGTTTTTTTAATAAAGGTTATTCTAAACATTTTTTTTCCATTTCATTATATATCATTTCCCCAAAATTTTTAACCTTCCTACATTCCCACCACATATGATAAAACATACCCTCTTTTTCTTTACATTTCCAACACTTACTAGATCCTGTTCTTTTCATTGCATATTAACAGCCAATCTTATAAATGGTTCTATTATTCCTCAGAAGGGACGCGGGTGGCGCTGTGGCTTAAACCACAGAGCCTAGGACTTACCGATCTGAAGGTCGGCGGTTCGAATCCCCCCGACGGGGTGAGCTCCCGTTGCTCGATCCCTGCTCCTGCTAACCTAGCAGTTCGAAAGCACGTCAAAGTGCAAGTAGATAAATAGGTACCGCTCCAGCGGGAAGGTAAACGGCGTTTCCGTGCGCTGCTCTGGTTCACCAGAAGCAGCTTAGTCCTGCTGGCCACATGACCCAGAAGCTGTATGCTGGCTCCCTCGACCAGTAAAGCAAGATGAGTGCTGCAACCCAGAGTCGGCCACGACTGGACCTAATGGTCAGGGGTCCCTTTACCTTTTTATTATTCCTCAGAGTCACTTATTTCAGATACCTTCTGAGCTCTGCTTCTCCGTGACCAGCCACTCTCAAAATGGCGAAGGCGCCCTTCCCTTCGCTTTCCCGCTCTTTTTCCTACCCTCCTGGCTAGAGCTGGCTTGTATCTCCCCTCCTCCGAATCTGAGCTAGAACTGAACCCTTGCCTTTCCTGGGAACAGCCGGTCCCTCCCTGTTCCTGTTGCTCTCTTCTGTTAGATTCACTGCTCTCCTCCCTCCCTTGGGGAAAACATTCTCCCTCTGGGAAACTGGAAACTTCTAACTCTAACTCTTCCCTGACATGACCTTCCAGATCCAACAGGTCATCATTTTTAAAAATTATCCAATCCCAGCTCCAGGAAATGCAGGATGCCTCCTCTGTCTTTAACATCTATCAATAATTTATGTTTTATTCTTGGTTTCTTCCCTCTCCAGATGAATCTTGAAATATGTCTTTGCCATTCTTTGAAGCAGCTCACGTTGCTTATCACCAGGACTATAAATAAATAAATGAAATAAAAACAGCAATTTTGGCAATATGTTCATCTTGATCACTGATAGTAATGACAAATTAATCTTTCCCAAGATTTCCATTTCCTTTTTATTTCTTTCCATAATTTTTCATAATTATCTTTAAATATATTCTTAGCTGTCAACTGTATTCCCAGGCATTTGACTTTTTAACATATATTTATCTCTGTCTTCTGCTGTATCTCCTTTTTATGTTGCTCTGAAACATTCTTCACAAAGAGTTTGGTCTTATTCTTAGTCAGTTTAAAACCTGATAATTGTACAAATTCCTGTATTTTTTCTAATACTTTCAATAATGAATTTATGGGGTCCTCAATCATTATTACAAGGTCATCTGCAAATGCTTTCAACTTGTATGCTTTATTTCCTACTGTTATTCCTCTTATGGTTTCATCTGCTCTTATGTTTCTCACCAGGACTTCTAATATTAAAATAAATGAAAATGGTGACAAGGGGCATCCTTGTTTTGTCCCTTTCATGATACTACATTTTTCAGTAGTAACATTATTCAAAATTAATCTTGATTGTTGCTCTCAGTAAATTGCATCTATTCCTCTTCTAACCCTTTCTTCTAATTCCATCTTTTCTAAAACCTTATGCATAAATGACCAAGAAATATTATCAAATGCCTTTTCGGCATCAATAAACATGAATGCTGCTTGTTTTTCATTTCTTATTTCCAGGTATTCTGTGACATCAATCATATTCCTTATATTATCCTTCATCTGACGTCCTGGAAGAAATCCTGCCTGGTCATATATAACAAGATTCCTTTCAATCTATTGGCCATAATATTTTACAAATAATTTATGATCGTTATTTAATAAGGAAATTGACCTATTATTCTTAGTTAATAACAAATCAGTCTCTTGCTTCAGAATTAATGTAATAAAGGCCTCTTTCCAAGTCTCTGATACTTTTCCTACTTTTAAAATTCTGTTCATTAAATTTGGCAATGGTTGCAATAAACAATCCTGTAATTTTTAAAAATATTTTGATGTTAATCCATTCTGTCCTGGTGACTTCCCTATCTTTGCTTATTTGATTGCATCGGCTTCCTCAGAGATATTTAATAGTGCATTTAATATAATTTTGGTTTAATACAGTGGTACCTCAGGTTACAAACACCTCTGGTTACAAACACTTACGGTTACAGACTCCGTTAACCCGGAAGTAGTACCTCGGGTTGAGAACTTTGCCCCAGGATGAGAACAGAAATCATGTGCTGGCAGCGCGGCAGCAGCAGGAGGCCCCATTAGCTAAAGTGGTACCTCAGGTTAAGAACGGACTTCCAGAATGAATTAAGTTCGTAACCAGAGGCATCACTGTATATAAAACCACTCCTCACTTCTTAGTTTTGTCTGAAGTTATAAATTCCATTCCAATTCTTTTATTTATCAAGACCCTTCTATGTCTCTTGGCCACATGACTTTCTTGTCAACAAACTATATCTAGATTTTGTTTCAGTATTACGTGTTCAATTTTATTCCTTTTTACTTTCCTATTTAATCCATTTACATTCCAGTTTAATATCTTCCTATCAGCCATTTTAATTGTCAGTTCTTTACGCCTTGTTTTTTCTTTTCTTTCTTCTTGCTACCCACTCCCTCTGGTTCTGTCAATGGTTTAGTCTCTCCTAACTCCTTTCGCTATGTCCTCAAAAAATTCTGGGCCTCCTCTATGTCAGTGAATCTACATTTATTGTTTTTGTATGTGAAGGAAATCCCTTCTGGAAATTTCCATCGATACAGTATTATGTGGCTTCTCAGGGCATCTGTCAGAAATGTATAATTAATGTGTTTTTTAAGAAGGCATGCAGGAATTTCCTTCAGGATAATAATATTTTTACCTCCAATTTGCAATCTGTTCATATAATTGCTTTGTATTATTCTATCCTTACTAGATGTTGAGTTAAAGGTCACCAGACAATCTCCTGGCAATTTTTTAATCTGCACATTTTGAATTCACCTGTCAATTGAACCATACAAGAATTCTAGTTCAATTTGTAGCCATTTTGCTAACACCTCAGTTAAATATTCTCTTAAATCCTGTTTGTCTTCTTCTGGGACAGCTCTCAGCCTAAGAACCAATTCCCTGTGTTTCATTTCCAAATTGATTTTTTGCAGGTTTGCATTATCACTGTGTAACAATTTCCTCTGATTGCCATATTGCATTTTAACTGTATTTGAATATTTCAAAATATTGATGGTTTTTATAAAGGAACAATAGTAATGCCAGTCAGAAAATGTTAATGACTAGGTGGAAGCTGACTGCATCGGCACCCCCAGGTTAAGGCAAAGAAGTTGTTTCCCATTCCCTGGAGCCTTCTGTAGGTATATGGTTGTATCCATTGCTACTTCAGCTCAAAAAATCAGGTCCATTAATTTCACTGGGTTTACGCTGAGTTTTTAAGTTAGTTTGCTACAACCCTTAGCCTTTTGTTGTATTAGCCAGTCAGAGCTGGTGACACCCCCCCCCCCCCCCCGGTTTCCGGATGGTGAGCAGCAGCCTTGGTTATGACATGCTGTGCTTTGAAGAAGCTGCAGGTATCTCCAATGCTCAGCGAGACAAAGAACCAACCCATGGTCTCATTAGCTGTGGATGGGGGCACATCCTATCATACTGAGTCACTGCAAGGCTCAGTGAGTGAATCTTGCCAGAATAAAAAAAAAGTAATTTGCTGTCTGCATTTGTTCAGAACATGCAACCCCAGACAAATTGGAAAAATACTACAGAGAAAGCTAGCATAGATGATGAGAAATCCATTGTGTGGCACTCTTGAGAGAGTCTGGCTTGTAATTCATCAGGAGTCTTTATAACTTACTTTCTAATCTAATCCTGCAGTGTAGTCCTTCCATCAGAAAAGCCTGTGGTTCCACCCGGTCCCAAAAGGCAACCTACCCTGAAGCGGAATGAGTCTATATATGACACTTCAAACGTCTATGGCATCTCAGGTAGGTATCCAGAATTCGATGGGCTGAGGCACTAAAACTTAGTTTGCTTTGTGTGAGTTGCTTTTTCCTTGAGAGCTCTCTCATTGCTTAGGAGCAGAGATTGCTACTTTTTCAGAACCTGTCTTGCACAGACTCTTGGGCTGCTCTTGCTTTCATAGGAAAATGGCAAAACAGCATTGTGATTGAGTGGAGCATTTTGCCCTGTAGATGAGGGGTGGCAAATGTTTCCTTGTCCTTTACACTGTCACATGAAATAACCTAACTCTTTTTCTCCCTCTTAGCCATGGATGGAGTACCCTTCACCCTGCACCCCAAGTTTGAGAGCAGCATCTCCAAGGGCACAAATGTAAGAATTAGTCTCAATTCCAAGTGTGTTGTCAGTACTGTAGGATCTGCCTTTAAGGGAACTTGTTTTCCAGAGGGAATGGTGGTAAGAGTTTTTAGTTGTGCCAATATTGGTTTTGAGGTGAGGTCTTGGGAAATTAAGATGTGGTGAGGCAAAAATAATTGCTTTGTTTGCTCTTTATTTTCTAGGCCTATTCTCTGTTTAAAAGCTTGCATATCAAATCTCTTGCCGATATTGAGAAAGAGGTAAGCAGCAGTTGAGGCTTTTCAATGTACTTATTAAGCTGTCCTTAAGAGAAATTTTGAGACTATCATTCCTGTGTTCTCTACTCTAGATAGAGTTTTGTGGTGTGATGTGATTTGATTTATAAAGGCTGTTTTGTTTTGCTTTCAGTACAACTATGGCTTTGTCGTCGAAAGAACTGCTGCTGCTAGACTCCCCCCCAGCATCTCCTAGCATCAGTAATTTGTTTGACAGTGTGCCTTTTTGCTATCGGGACTCCTAGCCCATTCACCACATAGGTGTTCTTTAAAAAGAAATTAACTAGCAGGTACATTACTTTAGCAGCTCAAGTTTGTAAATATAATCTTGCCTGATGGCAGCTAATGCTACCCCCTGTACTGTATTTCTTGCTGATAAGTATCAAACTTCTGTACAGTGTATATGTTTTACTTTCTATGCAAAGCACTACTTTTATGAGCAGATTTTAGCTTTACCTTTAAAAATATTAATGGCCTTTCTGAATAGGCTGCCTTGTATATAATGAAAGTATGACTTCCATAGAAATACACTAATTTTAACTGAAAGTGAAATGAGAAGATTTCTAGCCCCAAACTCCCAGGATTGGGCACAATAGGAATGGATTTTACCACAAAGAAAACTCCAGCCATATTTCAAAATGCATTGATTGCCATTTAATTACCAAATCCCATGACCGCCTTTTGAGGAGTGTAGGGGTAGTATAAAAGTCAGCAGGTGCTGTCATGTCTGGGAAACAGGTGGAGCTCGGTGTAGCCCCCGGGGCATCGCCTTTGTTGTGGTTTCCAAAACAGCACAATGGGGAAGTCGCCTGCCAGTACCAAACTGGAGTAAGAGAGGGCTGTCCAAAGAATAAATATTCTTCTTGCAAAACTGTACAGTGGCTGTTCCTTTTTTGGCCAGGGATCTGTTCATCTCAAGAAGGCACTCTGAGCTTTGTGCTGCCAAGAAGAAACTGTAGGATTCTGTCTACAAGTAGGGCAGTGACAAAGTTTGCCAGAAGAACTTGAGTGATCACCATCTTGAACTGCAATAGAAGGATAAAAAACCATGAATGTTCCCCAGTAGCAACATTTATTCCACTACACTTTTTGGTGACTCGCCAAAAATAATTATCTTGAGCTGAACTGAAATTGTGCCACTATCACAGTAACCTAAGGAAGCAACTTCAATTTGTGAACATATTCATGACTGGTTGGAAATACTGCATTGAGACCAAGTACAAAGTACATGTTTGCCACTTAATAGCTCACAATAGCTGAACTACAACACTGCCAACATCACTATGTTGTGGGGGGGGGGGCGGCACAAAAAGGTACATGTTCAGTTTTGAGTACAGTTATCAGGGATCACATTTTAAGATATATGCATTTCCTTGAATCACTCAGGGATGATGAGAGTTGCAGCCAAAACATCCGGAGGGCACCAGGAGAAGGATGATCAGAGAAGGATGATCTAGGCTCTCCCTGGTTAAGATGCACACTGCTAGCTACTTGCCAGTTGAACACACATTTCTGAAACTTCCCAGTAGAAAAAACCCCCCTAAACACATTCCCTAAGTAAAGACCTAGGAAGGATCCTGCCTACTCACCTCTGTTGGGATGTCTACCAGTCCAAACTGTTCATTGAACTCGGGAGAGGAGCCTGTCAAAAGGGCTACAATGGCCAGCCCAGAGAGAATGATGCTCCACAGCAGAGGTTTGTTTTCCCGCAGGCTTTCCATGAATGGATGGCCCTTGAGCAACAAAGACAAAGATGGAAAGGGCAGTCAAGAACCAGATTGCAGGTATCACCAACCCAAATACTATCACCCCAAATAGTCGTTTTTTTGTCTTCAACATACATGCATCTGGAGACGTTGCATGTTGCAGGCCAAAATATCAATGTCTATTGGCTAGCCATTTATTTCATTAGCAAGATTTTTGTGAGGTTGAAGTTGATTTTAATCTCTCCTAGGCTGGGTGGTGGTGGGATTGGAACCAAAGACATGGTCTGCTCAATCCAGTGCCCTGCTGATGGTGGGTAGAAGAGCACTTGCACGCCTGTTCTTTTTTTAAAAAAACAGCAACCACAACTATTTCCCTCTCATCAGGGAGGAAAATGAATGGTAATAATGCCAGCTCCTGGGCTGAGTTTATTTCTTGGTCCAGGGGCATGTTGGAAGACTGGGAAGGCAATAGATCTTTTGGATTCATTGCCTTCCCCGGTACATCCACTTTTATTTCCAGGGACAAGAGGGTTGCAGGAAATATGTGTATGTCAGAAAGCAGTCCTGGTATTTATTGGAACACACAGTCGATCTCAAGTAATGGATTTCACAAGACTTAAATGCAAATTTTTGGCTTAAGTAGTTTCCTTTGTACTCAAGCTTATCCCAGCCATATGAGCAATTGCGAAAAAAGGTCTGGCTCTCTTTGAACCTCTCTTCTGCCCCCACCAATAAAATGAAAATATTTAGTACTTCTCATAGTAGGGCACCCTGAAGAACTCAAAGTAGAGCATCAGATCATCTAATCCGCTTGCAACATGCAGACTATTCAAACTAATCTACACAAAGAGTTTCAGTACTTGGCCTGGCAAAACTTTCTAGCACTCCTTGTTCCACATGGCTTCATACTCCCTTTGAGATCCCTGGCCACCAGCATCTTGCAGAATGGCCTTCAAATGGAGAATTAGGCTCCAGCACGACAGGTACCAAGTGAAGCAGGGAAATAAATTACAGCACACCCTAGAGAGCTAAAAAAACTGAGCACACCTCACCTTATAGTTGATGGCAAATGTTGCCATCTGCATGGCCATGGACATGATGTAAACCGTGCTGTTCACCAAACTGGGTTCAAACTCTTTATAGAGATCTACAAAATCATCTTTCCTTAAAAGAAACAGAGAAAGGCTCTTGACAATTTGACTCCTTAAAATGCAAGTTATTGTCCTAGGAAGTGTAGGGTCGCACAGTAACCAAATACCAGCACCAGCGGGCTACTGAGCCCCCACCTCCCATTTCCTTCCCTGTCTTGACTTGGGACACAGTATTTCTACACTTCTGCTTCTCATTTCCTTGGCTTTTCATTCTTATTTTGTCAGCTCTCGGGTTTCTTGCTATTCCGTTTTTGTCTCCAAACAGAACTATCCTCTCCTTTCTCCCTCTGGTGTGTTGGATGCTGTTCATGGGAAAGACTTGTGGGAGGAGAAGACCAACATTGTTAGAAATAAAACAGGGACCAGCTCCCAGGTCTTCCTCAGCAGTCTCCTTCGCCAATTCCCCAGCAGAACAGGTGACTTTGCCCTTTGCCCCCTGAGCACGCCTGGGCATGCAGCACACCCCCATTTTTAAAACATGTCCTGTCTGATAGTGGCTATGGCCCTGACTCTCTTGGGGAAGGGGAGCGTCCCTATACAGCGCCACTCTGATCACCACTTGATACACAGAGAGAAGGTTTGTGGCAAGTCTGGGGAGGGAGTGGCTATTCTGTAACCATTTTCTGTGTGCCAACAATACACGCCTCCATCATGGATGAAGTATTTACTGGCACTTCCTGCCGCCAGAGGGTGCAGCTGTGGCCCACCTCCGAGAGTGCTCAAGAGTTGAGCAACAGTTGGGCCCAGACCTAGAAGGCTGTTCCTAAGCCTGACAGCTGTTCACCCAACAACGCAGTCATCCTTACTGACACACAGAGATAGGTGCCAGTTTTATCTTCATCAAGGAGTTTTGGTTGACTTCAGCCCTACACCTGTCCACTCAGACCAGAGGGGTAAACAAGCTCATGAGTTGGCATCCCACCCCCCACTCCCTGCCACTCTAAAAAACCCCAAGGAAAACAAAAACCTGCTTTGTGTAGTAAGACACCTACAAGCATGCTACAAGTCCCAGAACTATCTGGCCACTCCTCAGGAGGACTTAATGGAGGACTCCCCTAACCCTCGTGTTCTCCCAGGGGCGAAGGACTGGGGCTGATGGAACCCTTTGGCTATCTCTCCTCCTCCTTTACAGGACCCTTTTCCAGGGCTTCTCTGAGGAAGGACCATGGATGGATGCAAGGGGACAGCTCTGATTGTCCTAGGACAGTGATCGTGTTAACCCACAGTTTCATGGATGTCTCTTGCATTCACACCTGCCCTGGGAAGTGTGTTCATGTTAAGGGAGCAACATTCCTTCTGGCCCATATATTCCAGCCTGCCGATACCAATTCCATTGTGAGCAATATCCTTTCACATTTTCATAGTTCCAAGCTTAAATCCAAGCAGCACTCACTTGGGGTCACTGCGGGCCTGTGCACCTCGATACAGATAAACCAGGCTGACAAAGTGAACCATGAACTGCAGCAGCACTGTAAGAACTGTGTAGAGGTTGAAGATATTAGGGAGTGGACGCTCCTGGGAGAGGGTCTTCAGAGGCTGGAAATAAGAAGAAAAGGGGTCAGGACCAGGCAGCCACAAGCCGCCCTGAACGGCTGGGGCAACCCAATCAGAAGGGTGGGGTACGAATAATAAATGTTATTAGCAGCAGCAGCTTTCCTGGGTTTGTGAGCCAGCTGCGTTCTCTTGCAAATATTTGGGAAGCAGTCCATGTTGAACCCTGCACACACCAACCGCTTTGGAAAGTGGTCTCAAAGAAAGAAAAAGTATGTCAATGTGGCAAGGCGGACCAATTTTGAAAGTTGCTTTAAAACATGGAAGGGCTGTAAGGAAAGAGTGCAAATGATGAACAGGGTAGAACGGCCTTTTCTGTGCAAAGGAAGTGATGGTTGCCTCCCTTCTCATCACCTTTCTTACCTTCGACCGGGAGATGAAAAGGAAGCAGCCAGCCAGCAGCAGCCCTTGCAATGTAGCCTGGAAATCACTGAACTTGACCCCTTCCAAGTAAAGGACACTCTGGCTGTAGGCCAAGATTAGTGCATTCAGAGCCAAGATCTTGAACATCTGGAGCGTGGTGACCAGAGTGCAGCGGCCCTGCTTGATCACATGGCAGACTGGAGGAGGAAATAACACTTTGCTTGCATGAGATGTACTAGTTGCCCTTCCCTCTTTAGATCTACACGGCTGGAGTATCTGTGAAGGAAAAGCCCAGAAGGCCAGTTCCAGCCCTGCTCTGGGCACTCAGTCAATGAAACCTTCTCTAGTGGATTGGCTTGGGTTGCTCTGGAGGCCACAAACTGGAAATCAAATTAAAAAACTGGGTGGGGCAGGACTCAGAAGAGCTGTTTCATGCTTTCCCAACCCCTTCCCATACACAGTGCCAGATTAATATTGCACTTCACCTCTTACAGTGCAAACATAAAATGTGCATAGTTTAAAGATTCCAAGTTAGTCACATGCACACAAACAGTGCAAAAAAAGAGGCTTAATGGTTGCATTTACATGCAAAACATGCCTGGAGGTGTCCCCATCGTTCAGAGTTGGTCCAAGTACTGCCTTGCTCAAAACAAGTTCTCTCCCCTCCCTACTTACTGCACTGAATTGAGGACAGCTTGGAGGTGAAAGGAGCCGCAATGCTGGCATCACCCAACTTCACAATGGGGACTTGCTCCTCCTCCAGATCCTTCAGCACCTGGCTAATTCTCTCCTGTTAGGAAGAAGGGGGGGGGGGGACAGAAGACATGCGGTTTCATCCACAGCAAAGCTATCCTCAGAGATACATTCCAAATGCCAACCTTACAAAGCCAGTCACTAGGAAAAGGAAAGAGGACACGAAGAGGACAGAGTTGCTTGGTTCATGGTCACTGGAATTTTATTATTTTTTTAATCTAGGTCAGACTAAGGAAAAGGCCAGCTTCCATTCACCTTAGTGACTTTTCTTCCAGCATACAATGGGTGCAGGGGCAGAGCCAAGTGTGTCTCTCGCTGTAACCTCTTGGAATTTCACAAAGGAAAAAGTCCTGAAGCACCAGGGAGTACAATATGGGGGGAGGAAGGAGAACCCAGCAACTTACCCGCTGCATGGCAAGCTGCTCTTCTCTGTGCAACATAACCCTGTGCTTGGCAGCCCGGGAGGTGGGCCTCATGTTGCTCCCAACCAGGGAGGGGGGCAAAGCAGGTCTCCCGTCAGCAGGGCCGTCGCGGGGCGGCCTCTTCCTGCGCTCAGGAATTCGTTCAGGTGCATTGGCCAGTAGAGCCACTCCTGCAAGAACAAGTCAGATCACAGAAGCTATTGGGAGGTGTCTGGCAAGCTGCTTTCAGAACAGAAAAGTTTAGGCAGTTCCCTTGTTCCGCATCCCAACTGGATAGGAAGGAGGCTTTTTAGAGGAGAGGGTAGCAAGAAAAGTTTTACTATGACACCTGCAAAATTGATCAGTAGGCTGAGTATATGTTGCTCAAAGCACACAGAAGCTGTAAGATGAAGAGGTAGCCAGAGTACAGAAAAACTTGTTAAAGAGGCATTTTCTTTTGTAAGAGGTGGGAGAAATGCCTCATAAACTGAAGATTGTGTTGGAATCAAGCCTTGTCAGAGGAATTGGCCACTCTCCAGGCACCCGGCTTGAGTTCCTTGTTGACCTCCCCGTCTGCGACTCCCGGCAAGATACAGGCGAGGCCTCTATCGGTGATCCTCCTCAAACGTGAGAAGAACACACCACTCCTTCCCTCTCCTCCCTGCTATCCCCAGGGAGGGGAAAGAGACAGACAGAAATGTATTTACATGCCTTTATTTCTGTCTTTTGCAGCAGCACAGAGAAAACATGTCTGCACTCTCTTAACACCAACAGAGAGAGGATAGGCTCCACCCATGTACTTCCAGTACAGGTCAGATGACACACTGAGCTAACACCCGGTGCTCAGTACAGTGAATGGACTGCCCCCTTTTTCCCACGGTACAGTCACAAACATCAACATCCTGTTTGGCTTTCCAGCCACCTGCTGCTCGCTGCATTGCTCCTTTTTCGTAACATCCTCCCCCAAAAGAATCAATGCGTGTTGCGAGCAAAGCGTGATCCAGAGAAGAAAACAAACAGTTGTTATACATATAACACTCCCCTGTTGTTTCAGTTCCACCCTCGGAACTACCCGCCACTGGTTTCCCCAGTGTACCTCTCTGGTTGTTTGGCTTCCAAGGAATGAGTGCCTCTGCATTACCTTGGCTAGCTACTCTCTGTTGTGTCTTTGTCTCTGACTTAGACACAGCTTCAAACTGTCCTCGGTTGTGTACAACAGCAACACATGCAACAGCTAAGTTGGCAAACTCTTTTGAATACCTCTTGGGTGGTACACCCTTTGTAACTCTCTCAGACCTACGTATGAGGTGCTGATCTTCTCTGCTCACTGGTTCAGTCTCCGGACTCTTTGGAGAACCAGTACCAATTGTAAACAGTGGTTCGTCCTCCGCCTGTGAAGGTCTAGCCATTATGTGAGATTTCCTCTCAATGACTGTGTCAACTGAGCTCCCTGAGCTACTACTGTCACTCTCAGTACCACTGTAATCAGTAAAATCATCATCATCATCCGAATCATCCCCTATGGGAAATGTGTGAACAATTACTCTCTCCTGTTCAGGAGCACTCTCTAGAAATTTTGTGAGAATCACCTGACCAGATTCAGACAAAATTACTCTGTAGAGACCCTTTTCATATCCCACAAAAATGCCTCTGGCATTCTTTACTCCACCTGGAGCTTCTGTCCTCACATGAGACCCAAAAACCTTGAAATGGGCAACAGAAGGTTTTCTATGGAACAGTTTCTCAAAAGGAGAACTTCCCAACTCTTTTGAAACCTTTCTCAACCACGTATAACGATATGACATTAGCGACTCCGCCCAGTACTCATGTGGCAGATGTGAACTAAGCAATTGCACATGCATCGCTTTTTGCAATTCTTTGTTCACCCGTACACAGACACCCCTGTTCCACGCTTCCGCTGAAACAGCAACCTTGTGCCTTATCCCTTTCTTCTGCAGGAACTCCTGAAAATCCTGTAATGTAAAAGAAAAATTGGCTTCTCATCTGTGAAAAGACAATCAATGTTAGCATCATGCATATTTTTAACCTTGTCACAAAACTCTTTAAACCTTTCTAAGGCTTCTTGTGGTTTCTCTAACACATAAATCCAGACAAAATTTGAGAAACAATCCACACACACAAGGTAAAATCTTGCATTGCCTCTAGATGGTGCTAGAGGACCAATCACATCAGCATACACCCGCTGAAATGCCTTGTTGACCCTTGTGGTCACCTGCCTGGCGTCCTTCTTGGTCACACCTGCAAGAGAGATCATGTTAGACTCAGATGAATTACATTCCATGTAATCACTTTGATCAAAAGTCAACAAATACAGTCCATCTTTCTCTCTGGCAGAAAGATACAATTAATTGCAGCTCTCAGCATCAAAGGACAGTTTTAGTCCTTTCTTTGCAATCTGCGAAACACTCAGCAGATTGAACTTCAACTCTGGAACCAAGTACACATTGTTTATAGTCAAGTTCAAACTCTCAAGATACACAGTCCCAATCCCAGTCGCTTCCAGCTCCTGACCGTTGGCTTGCTTCACAGCGAAGCTTTGCTTCTTAAATGACGAAAACAGTTCCCTGTGAGAACACATGTTTTGTCGCTCCAGTGTCGATGACAAAAGCGTTCTCCACTTCTGGCGTGGTTCCTTTCGACATCAAAGCCTTTGCAGGCTTCGCCTGAGACTTGGTATGACTTTTGCCTGACGCCTCAGACTTCGCAGAGATCCCCTTGGCTCTGGGCTTCTTACAATTCCTTTGAAGATGCCCCTTCTGTCCACAATTGTAACAGCGGACAACGTTAAAGCTACAGCATTCTCTCCAGTAGCAACATCAGTGGGGGAGTTAGAACTCCGTTCCTCCCTCCCCCTGTCCTTTACTTCCAGTGCAGCAAGTCGGTCGTGTTCATTCAGGACCACGGCACACACCCTCTCAGCGGTCAAATTCTGGGCTGGTAGGGAACCAAGCTGACTGGCAACCGTTTTATAAGTCCGATTTAGGCTGTTTAGCATCATGAAGCAAAACACTTCCTCCTGTAGACGGAAATTGCGTTCCACCATCTGTTGGCGCAGAAATTTCATTTCCGTCAGGTGCGCTTGAACATCTCCATCAGGCGCAAGCCTCAGATTGGTCAGCTTTTCAAAATACAGCAACGCTGAAGAACCAGCATCTCTCTGATGTGTCCTACGCAGCGTGTCCCAAATCTCTTGCGCGTATTCTAAATGTTGAATATGCACTAATTGGGAATCTGAGACACACAGAATTATAGCCGTCCTGGCCTTCACATTCTGTGATTCCCAACCTCGCGTTGGTGCTGCAGGGATGGGGTTCTCAATCACCCCAAAGATCCTCTGATTCTGCAGCAGGGCCTTCATCTTAACAGACCAAGATGAATAATTGTCATTTGGGGGGGTGGATAAGGCAGGCCTCCCCCCTTCTTGGCATCCATTTTGAATCCTTGCCTCAGCTCTCACTCTTAAGCCTGCTAAAATCCAATAGCTGGCTGTTTACGCTCTTGGTACCTGGCAGCTAAACGCTGGCTGCTATGGAAAGTCCCCTCCAAGAGCTTGTGAAATTGTAGCCAAAACAATCCGTTGTTTGTTCGCCTCTCTCAGGCCCAGCCTCACAGTCCAGCCCCTTTGTCAGTAGCTTTCTACCTACTGACGGTCGTTGCTTAGCAACTGTGCATACCTTTCTTTGAACAGGAAATCTTATCAACCACAAGAATTCCTGGTATGCAAGCCTTCTCTCTCGGAGCTGTTTTTTTTTTCAAACGCAGCTCCCGTGAACCAGAGAATAAATCAATCTGCGTTCACACTTTTAGCACGAAATTCAGCATACCTTGGGGCTCCGTTGCTTAGCAGTCACCTCATCTGTTCAGCTTCTGGCTGCACGCAGACGTTATCTTCTTTCCCTTGGTGCAGAGGATGAAGAACGATCCATCAACCTCTTATTGCAGATTTCCATGGATCTATTAAACCATCGGCTCTGCTACCAGATGTTGGAATCAAGCCTTGTCAGAGGAATTGGCCACTCTCCAGGCACCCGGCTTGAGTTCCTTGTTGACCTCCCCGTCTGCGACTCCCGGCAAGATACAGGCGAGGCCTCTATCGGCGATCCTCCTCAAACGTGAGAAGAACACATCACTCCTTCCCTCTCCTCCCTGCTATCCCCAGGGAGGGGAAAGAGACAGACAGAAATGTATTTACATGCCTTTATTTCTGTCTTTTGCAGCAGCACAGAGAAAACATGGCTGCACTCTCTTAACACCAACAGAGAGAGGATAGACTCCACCCATGTACTTCCAGTACAGGTCAGATGACACACTGAGCTAACATCCGGTGCTCAGTACAGTGAATGGACTGCCCCCTTTTTCCCACGGTACAGTCACAAACATCAACATCCTGTTTGGCTTTCCAGCCACCTGCTGCTCGCTGTATTGCTCCTTTTTCGTAACAGATTGCCATCCATGCCTGGCTTATGTAAGCTTGTCCATTAAATATTCATTCTTACAAATCCGAAATTCAATTAATCAGTGGCACTTTTTGAACAGAATAAACACTCACCCACATCAGCATGCTTCAGAGCTCCCACATCATTGGTCCCATCCCCACACATCAGCGTCACATAGCCAAGCCCCTTCAGTGTTGTGATAACAAACTCCTGCAATGAGAAAACAGAGTGAGGAAGAGGGCCTGCCACCCTCTGCTCAAATCCATGCCATCAAAGAGATTGCTTCTCTTCACCCAAACATGTAGGCTCTTGTGAGTTGACTACATGCCAGCATCCTCATTCAATGGGAAGGTAAGGGAGCCCATTTGGCAGCAGACAAAATCCTTTCCATGACTCCACTAAGCTTATGCATTTGATGGCAAGAGTCAAGTGATAAAAAACAAGTACATGGAGATCTGGTGCTTGTGGTAATAGAGGCAGCCCACTTCTAGTTAGACCAAAGAGGCTAGTGAAAGTCTGCATGTTCTTCTGCTAGCAGAGGTTGCTCTGATAAAAGGATATTATTATTTCCATTTAATTTTTTATTTGTACAGCTGTGCCCAGGATTTTGACTCCAAGGCACTTGCTACTCCTGCAACATTCCACCTCTGAGGTAGATTTGACTAAGAGGCAGTGACTGGGCTCCAGGCCACTCCAAGAGCACAATGGCGGATACAGGATGCAAACTCTTCAAATATGGTGCTATATGCCAGGTTGTAGGCTGTCCATTTGTTCCACTGAGCCAGGGACAATCCAAACACCTGATGCTCTTTTACTACTAATGGATGAGAGAAACATGCCCCCCCCCCCCGGATCCTTGGGCTCGCTGGCCACAAGGGCCTGAAGAACGCTGCGGTGAGGAAGCACCTCTCACCTTCTGCTTGGGTGCAACTCGCGCAAAGACCTGCACATGTGGAATGAGCCGAAGCAGCAGCTGGGCATCTGTGGCCTGCAGCTGAGAGAGTCCCTCTCCTGTGACACACAGGTTGTGGTCCCTGGTCAGCTCCTGTAGGGAATCTGGGACGATGGGGAGAGTGACGGTGCCGCTGATGGACTGCCACTGCCAGCTGCAATCTGGAATAGAGGGTTTGATTAAGGGGGAGGCAAGCATGGGTTTGATTAAGGGGGAGCATGAGGAGGAGCTGCCTGCTTTGCAGAACCAGCCCAGGGAAGAGAGCTATCCTGGGCTCCACCATCCCAAATTCCCCCCTCCATGTACACTCAACAAGCCTCCCCCCCGCACATGTCCCTTCCACTACCTATCAACCATTTGCAGCTGCTTCCAGAGTCTCCATCACATTTCTCACACTGCATTTCTACACCATACATAGCTCGTAGTAGTAAACTGACCCCCCCTGTGCTAACCTGGGCAAGACCTTTCACCAGCAACTTCAGAAAGCTTAATTATACACTGTGTACCATGTTCTGTACTATTCCTATGCTTTTGCAGCATCACAGAATCCTAGCCATGTGCTGCTGCCTTGTGGGGCTCTGGATGATTATCTGCTCCACCCTGACCACGTCCACCTGCCTCCCTCAGCCTCTCTACCTTTGTCACAGGGCGGCTGCAGGATGAGCGTCTGCTCCTTCTGGGTGAAGTGCAGTTCTTGGGCCACGTGGCAGGCAGTCAAGGGGTTGTCGCCTGTTATCATCACTACCTGAGAAGAAGTCAATGGAAGCATCAAGGGACATTTTCCTAAGCAGGGACTGGAGATGCAATGCACATGTGCCACACAGACCTGGATCAGAGGGGCTGGAAAAAGCTTTAAAAAACTGTTTTGTATATCACAAAATTAGTGTTACATTGTACCTCAAAGCATGTTCTCTTCTAAAATGTCTGTGCGTGTGTGGTTTCTGAAACATCTTTTGCTGGCGGAAACAAACCTCCAGCAAAATATGGGGGAAACAAATATTTTGCTGGAGGAAAGAAACCTCTTTCTGTACAATAGGGAAGATCATAGCACATTCCCTTGTCTTGGCCAACTTTCTACCACCAGCGATATCGCAAGCTCAACAATCATTACAATAAGAGCCATTTGACACATCCCTCCATCTTTCAAACCTCTCCACTGTCCCCCACAGCCCCAATAATTATCTCTATTCCATTCCCAGAAGTGCAGTATACCTTCCCACCTGATGGGGGTGGGGTGGGGAATACTTCATTTGCATGAAGGATAGTCTGCTTCTTCTCCTCTCTAGCCTACCCCCCCCCCCCCCCGGAAACACAGTGGGGAGCTCTCTCATCCTGGAATGGTCCTTTAGCTACAAGCACTAAATGAAACCTTCCAGGATGTCTTGGAATGCTAGATGCTGGGGAGCAAGTGGCAGGGGTGTCTCCTGCCATCTCAGCCAGCCTAGAGGGGTGCCAGAGGCATCTAAGAGGCTCAGGTGAAACAGGATGCTAGGCTAGTCAGGCTTTTGATCTAACCCACCCGGGCTCTTATTATGTTTCAGATTCTTATCTTTTCTGCAGCAGTGCCTCTCTGGAGCACCGTCCTAGCTTATCAACTTATGTGAACATGAGTGTGAAGAGTTTTTTCCCCTGCAAGCATAGGACATCTCCAATCTCCCAAGCAGAGGATTGTTAAAGAGTGTGGAGGAGGGAAACACCATTCTTGTACACCTTGGCATTATGCTCAAATCTTTGCCTTGGGATTTGCTGTGCATGGGGAAGGGCTGATCACAATGAGACAAGAGGACTTTTGTTCAAAACGGCAGCAAATGGGAAACAAAGACTCCGGACAAGTGGGGGGGGGGAGGAGGAGGAGCAGCAGGGACAGAAATAGGAAAGCAGGTGGGACTGTGCAGGCCAGTTCCTCAGCTTGCCTAGGACTCCCATGTCTCCGTCTTCCACTACATCTGAGCCAGCAGGCATGCTTTTTCACTCACATGATGCGAGGCATTGAGGATTTCACGGATGACGGGCTTGGAGTCCACTTTAAGGGGGCACGAGACCACGATGAAGCCCATGAATCGCAGGTCACACTCAAGCAACTCTCGTTTCATCTCTCGTGCCTTCAGATGAGAGGGAGAACAAAGATCAGCACTTTGTCCAACTGAATATTTAGATGCCCCACATGAAGAATCTCCCAAAGAAATTCACACCCTGATTCTAGGGGCAACCCTCCGACTGAAGACAACATTGTGATTGCTTGGTAAACTTCCTAGTCCATACCTCACATGGCAATCCGACATGTCAAAGAGCATCCAGGTCTCACCTGGAATTCTGCTTTGCGAAGGTGGTGTGCTGGAGACCATTGACTAAGTTCCCCCCATGCTTGTGCCAAGTCAGAAATCCTCGCCCACTTAAATAGCACCTGCTCTGGCACAGATGAGCGTCATGGAAAATCCAGTCCCCCTGCCCTGGGCAGCCCATTCCAACCAACTTGCCAACCGGTCAGCAGACTTCCTTTCCCATTGGGCTTGATCAGTTTACTCCGCCCCAATCTTTTTGCTCACCCCTTCTCACTCTGCATAACCACAAACTCTCCAGTCCAATCATCATCTTCTCTCACATCAACTCTCTCCACCACACACAGAAACTCATTCATTGCCCACCAACTCCCTGAGTTCCCTCCCATCTCTCTGCCTTTTGCCCTGGTGGCCAGCTATGCCCCTTCCTCTAAAGTCATAAAGGCTTTTCCCTTCCACATTGCAGTTACTGGGCTGGGGGGGGGGTCTTCGCTAAAAAACCCACATTGACATTGCTTTCCACTCATCCTCATCTGTCAGTTTCTAACTTCTCCCTCTAGGCTGCCTTGTGCATTTATTTTGGACTGTAAACCCTTCGGCCAGGTCACTTGTGCACTCAGCACAGTGTGGCAGCTGCCACACTTCAGAAGCAGACTTCTAGCCAGACTGCACAGATTGACCTTGCCATGTGAAAAGCAACCCTCTTGTGCTTTGTCAGAACTCTGAATGCTCCTCTCTACCCCGCAAAAGGAAGGAAGAGGCGTTCAAGGCCAACCATGAGCAAGGGGCCAGTGTGGGCTGGTTTTATCTTTCAGTTTATCTCTAGCACAACTAACTTTACCCATAAGAGAGGCCACAATCTGGCACATACAGAGGCACCTCCCACAGCAACAGGGTCCAGACAGAGCATGTGGAAGGTGTCGCCTGTGCAGGCCAAAGCCTACCTGCTGATGCGTGAGGTGTCCCAATTCCTTGTAGCCGAGTGCCAGGACCCTGGCTCCCTCGCGTGAGATCTCTGTGTGGATACTGTTGTAGCTACTGGGGCACTGAGAGAACTGCACGAGAAAAGAGAGGGGCAAAGAGGGACAGTCACAAAAGAATGTGAAGGCCCCCCGCCCTGAGCATGTCTCCTTGTGAGCCACAAAGCACCAGAACAGCAGAGGCTCTGGCAGCCTTGGAGGGTGAAGCTGAAGGTTACCAGGTCTAGGAAAGACAAATGGAAGTACATTGCATTCATTCCCACAAGCTGTAGTTGTTGTTGTTGTTTAGTCGTTTAGTCGTGTCTGACTCTTCGTGACCCCGTGGACCAGAGCACGCCAGGCACTTCTGTCTTCCACTGCCTCCCGCAGTTTGGTCAGACTCATGTTTGTAGCTTCGAAGACACTATCCAACCATCTCGTCCTCTGTCGTCCCCTTCTCCTTGTGCCCTCCATCTTTCCCAACATCAGGGTCTTTTCCAGGGAGTCTTCTCTTCTCATGAGGTGGCCAAAATATTGGAGCCTCAGCTTCACAATCTGTCCTTCCAGTGAGCACTCAGGGCTGATTTCCTTAAGAATGGATCGGTTTGTTCTTCTTGCAGACCATGGGACTCTCAAGAGTCTCCTCCAGCACCATAATTCAAAAGCATCAATTCTTCGGCGATCTGCCTTCTTTATGGTCCAGCTCTCACTTCCATACATCACTACTGGGAAAACCATAGCTTTTACTATACGGACCTTTGTTGGCAAGGTGATGTCTACTTTTTAAGATGCTGTCTAGGTTTGTCATTGCTTTCCTTCCAAGAAGCAGGCGTCTTTTAACTTTGTGACTGCTGTCACCATCTGCAGTGATCATGGAGCCCAAGAAAGTAAAATCTCTCACTGCCTCCATTTCTTCTCCTTCTATTTGCCAGGAGGTGATGGGACCAGTGGCCATGATCTTCGTTTTTTTGATGTTGAGGTTCAGACCATATTTTGCGCTCTCCTCTTTCACCCTCAATAAAAGGTTCTTTAATTCCTCCTCACTTTCTGCCATCAAGGTTGTGTCATCTGCATATCTGAGGTTGTTGATATTTCTTCCGGCAATCTTAATTCCGGCTAGGGATTCATCCAGCCCAGCCTTTCGCATGATGAATTCTGCATATAAGTTAAATAAGCAAGGAGACAATATATACCCTTGTCGTACTCCTTTCCCAATTTTGAACCAATCAGCTGTTCCATATCCAGTTCTAACTGTAGCTTCTTGTCCCACATAGAGATTTCTCAGGAGACAGATGAGGTGATCAGGCACTCCCATTTCTTTAAGAGCTTGCCATAGTTTGCTGTGGTCGACACAGTCAAAGGCTTTTGCATAGTCAATGAAGCAGAAGTAGATGTCTTTCTGGAACTCTCTAGCTTTCTCCATAATCCAGCACATGTTTGCAATTTGGTCTCTGGTTCCTCTGCCTCTTCTAAATCCAGCTTGCACTTCTGGGAGTTCTCGGTCCACATACTGCTTGAGCCTTCCTTGTAGAATTTTAAGCATAACCTTGCTAGCATGTGAAATGAGTGCAATTGTGCGGTAGTTGGAGCATTCTTTGGCACTGCCCTTCTTTGGGATTGGGATGGCTTCAACAGAGGCTTAGCTAGATGCAGGTAAGGCTGCTAATTATGATGGCTCAGCATATCAGTTGCTGGGGAACCTAAGTGGGAACAGCACAGCTGCACTCATCCTGCCCTGCTTGCCATCTTCCCAGAGGCATCTGGTTTGCCAAGGTGAACACAGAATGCTGGACTAGATGGGTTTTTTGTCTGATCCAGAAGGGTTCTTATGCTCTAGCAAAAAAACCCCGACTAAAGTTTAACAACAGCATTGTCAAGCTGCCAAACATTGTTTTGATAATAGAGCACTTCACGAAATCAAAGGCACCGTGGGTATCACATTTTCAGCTCTGACCATTTGGCTCCCCACCCCCGCTTAGCTGCATGGGCCTTGCTGCCACGCCCTCCTATCTTCAGCATGTTATCTGGCCTCCCCACAATCCAGGGCATAAAATGCTCATCTGCCACTAGGCCAACGTGTGGAAGATTCAAGTACTTCTTTTGGGAAGGTCTTCCAGTCTGTGAGTCGCAAGGCTTTTCTCCGTGTCCAATCCTGCTCAGTTCCTAAGCATTCCCTGCCTTGGCACCAGCCCATTTCATGGCTATAACAATAAACCAAGAGATAAAGTCACACCCATCTCCCTTTGCTCACCATTTTGTGCAGCGTCTCCGGGGCCCCCTTCACAGTTGCAATATAACACAGATCAGTGGAGCCGACCTTCTCGTAGGAAGCCAAGACCGACATTCTTTTCAGGGCACTGGCAAAATGAAAGCGCTGGTGAATTTTCAGTCCCTGAGTTTTAATACTTCGGGAGAAAACTTTCTCATCTGGAAACAAAGAGATCGGGAAATCCTGAAAGGGTTCAACAGCACCACAAGCAGCAATCCTCCCCTTGGGCTCCTGGGAGTGACAAAGGGGCCCTGAGCCCACAGGATGCATTCCTTAGCAGAACAAGGAAGCCCTGGCTCCCCCAGCGCACAGTCATGGAACATAAAATGGGTTTCTGGAAACACTGAAGCAGCCTCAGAGTCAGACCGGCTGGTTAGTCAGATGCTGATTCACACCTCGTTCCAAATATTGTGAAAGAAAGTTGCAGGCAAGCTTCGCTCACTCTAGTAGAATTGAAAGGTAAGGGAGCTATGGAAAAAGGCATGCAGCTCAGAAATGAAGCAAGCCTACCTTTGGTCAGAGTCCATTCCACAGCCGTTAGCATGGCTTTCTCCAGAGGGTCACCCACCAGAGTCCCATCATCCAGCTGCATAAGGGAGTGGCATGTGGCGATGACTCGATGTGTTTCAATAGGAATGTCAGACACAGGGGTCACCTCTTTCCCATCTCTACAATAGTGGAGAGAGAGAGATCAATTACTCCAGCTGAAGGACAACTACTGACATTAGTATGACAGAGGACTTGAGAAGGACGCAGATTATTATTACAGTGAACATATAGCAGTTCCAATAACCAATGTGGAAATGAGAATTTGCTAGCGGCTACATGCAAACATTACTTTTACAATCTTCTCTGCCAGGGATGGGGAAGCTGTGGACCTCGCATCAGCCCAAGCCCGAATGACCGATGGTCAGGGGGCTTGGAAGCGAAGCCGAAGGTAGATATCCTGGCTGGATATCTCTATTATTGCCTAAGGACACAGGTGAGGCTTTTGTTTGTTTGTAAGTCTCTTTGGGTGGCCCTGGGCAAGATAAAGTGACTCACAAATAATATAAAATAGTAATAATTTAAAAAGTGAAGAGAGCTCATGATAGCTCTGAACAGCCTCCTTTGGCTCACTCCACCAAGGACCTACCTCAGCCCAGCCACACCTCTCACCACTAGGCTGTCACTGGTCAGGGTGCCCGTTTTATCAAAGCAGCAAATCTGGACCTTCCCTGCAAAGGGGATGCGGAATGGCTCGGTGCAGTAAACATCTTCAAGAAAACAAAGAGAGAGGGAGAGGTCAGCGATCACTACCCCCCTTTTTTCTACTGGGCCCCACTCATGGTGGTCAAAAATTTAAAATATACCTTCCTTTTTGTGTGAAGGCCTCCTCCATCACTGCCCTCTCTCCAAGCAGAGGAGGAGGAGGCATGTGTGCGCGTGCCTGCACACACATACACAATCAAGTGAGGAAAACGACACGGGGGTCTGTACCCAGTGAAGTCACTTTGCTTGTGCAACAGAACTTCCCCTCTCCTTGCATGCCCACTGCCAAATCTGTTATGGAGGCTTGGGAAAACCCCAAAAACATTTCTGGGGGGGGGCATATGGGGGGGGAGGAGAGGGATGGGCAATTCTGTTGCACAAGCATAGGTCTTTGTGGCTACTACCCAGTAAGTTTAACAAAAAGACAAACGTGCTTGTGCTCATTTGCTATGCAATTACAAGATAAAGGGTATACCCACCTCTCAGATGGTAAACATGAAACAGTTCTGTTTGGGCATGGACTGAGTGGCCACCGAAGAGAAAGGGTTTATTTTAGTAATGAGTTTTTACAAATGCATACTTCTAGGAGGAATAGGGCAACAAAGCCAGTGGTTCTAAGAACTATGGGCTGCTTCACCATGGCAACAGGGATTCTGCTCTCGGGCCAATGGTCCCAGACATCTCATAGGAGGACACTCAAGTCCATGAGACAGGGTGGTAGGCATTCTAAATCAAGACGTGGGGATGAAACCTTATGGTGGGGAGGGGGGAGAGAAGGGAAAGATTAAGCCCCTTGTTCATGGGACCTGAAGTCTATGGGAATCTGAGAGGGGATAAGTGCTGGACAAGACCCCTACATCTAGCCAACTATTACATAAGCAACTTCTTTTGTTGCGCTTTGTTTATAAGGCCATAATAGTCAAATATTGTAGAACACAGTATCCTGCAATAAAAATAAAGTTAGCAAACTGCTCAGAACCTGAGGGTAGAACAAGCTGTGAAATAAATAAAACAGGGACACTTCCTAGAAATGCAATCAGGTCAGCAGTTTCACCCCCTGCAATTTCAAAGCCTGCAGCTTCATTTCTTGGTGAGGCTTGGTACTTACACAATTTGGCGAGAGCAATGAGTGAGGTGTTGACGGCCAGAGAGAGCTCGATGGGGAGTTCAGGTGGGACAACTGAGGTGAGGATTAAAGTGCATTCCAGAAAGAGCTTGTAACGGTTCCTGCTGGGGTCCTTGGTGCCTTGGGAAGGGGAGCAGACACATATTTATGCCATTTTACTGCTGCAAAGTCCACCAATACAATCAGAACAATGTTTCCCAAACCACATGCTGCGGAATGCCTATGAGCTACAAGAGAACTGCTAGTGTGCCAGGAGAAATGATTTCTTTTTTTTTTTAAAAAAAAGAGTTAAGTTTCTTGTGATCTCAGCATCTCCACCCACAGAAAAGGCTGCCAAATCATGTGTACAGGATTTACTGTTCTAGGGAGCAATGGATACATAGCAGGACAGCCCATCATCAAGGAAAAAACCATCTAGGTGAGGCTGCATCCCTGTCAACACTCAGGCAGCCATATCAAATGTATGCTCCTTCTATGAAACCCCAACCTGTGCCCTCACTGATACTATTTTCTGATCTGTAAGAAACCTAGGTTCCAGAAATAAAAAATCACCTTCAACCCACACATACGCTGCCGCTGCAATGGCAAAGACGAGCAGGAAGAGGATGAAGATGAAGGTCTCCAAGTTGTTGGCTGTCACCCGCTTCACACCAAAGAGGATGGTACGCAGAAGCTTCCCCTGGGAGGGAGGAAGAGTTGTCAGGGGGAGGCAGCAATAACCTCCCTCAGGAGAAGTGGCAGGAAATGTTTTTAGTTAACGAGACTAGGGGCAGTGAGAGAGCAATAAAACAAGACTTTTAAGAACTTCTTATTGAGATTCACCTGCCCACTGCAGTTCAGTAAGAAGGACCCTGCTGGCTAAACAGTTTAATCCCTGAAAAATCAGATTGACTGAAAGCGCCATACGCTCTTAGGACAGTAGCAAGGCTGAAAGCGCCATACGCTCTTAGGACAGTAGCAAAAGGTTCCCAGGGCTTGCTTCCAAGATTAGCTCTCCAAAGATTAGCTCTCCTAAGTCCTCAGCTCAACACAACCCCCCCCCCCGTTTACTTATGAGAGCTTCAAGGGTTATCAGAAGCTTCAGGAAGGCAAACCGAAGTCCCTTGATAATCAAGGGCTCCTGAAGGTGGAGCTAAATATCCAGACAAGTCTTTGTCTCTTTACCTGCCAAGTCAGGTGGATTACTCCCAAGGGTAAAATAAACATGAAAACAGGTTTCTACTATCTCATGTTAAGTACAGTGGTCTGCCCCCTCCTCCCTCGAAGTGCTGTTTTGAGGGTTCTCCTGACACAAACCCCAAACCAATTTTGGGTGACAGTTGTGCAAGCGGAAGCCCAGTGGCTCTCGTTTCTTACCTGAGATGTATTGAAGCCTGTCCTTAGAACATAGGCCACACACCCGTTATCAACCGCTGTGAAGAGGTATAAAGGAAAAGGATTACGCAACATGTTGGTATGAAAAAATGAGCAGATGAATAGGTCAAGTTGTGCAGTTCTTCCAAAGAAGTCCTTCGGACATGAACACTTTGGCTTCAGCTGCTACATGGCGCCAGGATAGACCATCAAGAAATGCAGAAGAGCTAAAGCGAAGGAAGGAAGCTGCAACATGCAGAAACCAGTCTAAGCTTACACAGCGCAGAAGACGCAAAGGTGTTGGTAGATCTGTGGTGAATCATAGTGCCTCTCCCTCTCTTCCAGGCTCAGGCAGTTTCTCTTGGATCATGTTTTGAAGGAGTTGTATCTGACTTATGGTGACGCAGGTGGCGCTGTGGGTTAAACCACAAAGCCTAGGACTTGCCAATCAGAAGGTTGGTGGTACGAATTCCCGCGACGGGGTGAGCTCCCGTTGCTCGGTCCTAGCTCCTGCCAACCTAGCAGTTCGAAAGCATGTCAAGTGCAAGTAGATAAATATGTACTGCTCCGGCAGGAAGGTAAACGGTGTTTCTGTGCGCTGCTCTGGTTCGCCAGAAGCGGCTTAGTCCTGCTGGCCATATGACCCGGAAGCTGTACGCTGGCTCCCTCGGCCAACAAAGCTAGATGAGCGCCGCAACCTGAGAGTCGGCCACAACTGGACCGAATGGTCAGGAGTCCCTTTACCTTTACCTGACTTATAGCATTTTCAGCAAAAGTTTCCCCTCTCTCTCCCTTTGAAATTGTGTTTTTTAAAATAATTTTTTATTCTATATTTTTAAATGCCTTCCCAATCTGCATCATACGATAATGAAATCCTATTATTGTCAGAAATGCATATTATTCAAAAGGAATAAATAATATACAATTCTGTAATTAAGGAGTATTTGAGCTACCCCTAATTGTGTAATTTATCCAAGCTTGGCTCTTTTGCCTGTATGCTGTTTTATAATGCAAGTTTAATTCTATAATGTGAATCACTCAGGTAGATTCTGTTGGAGAAACTGGACGCTTTTGCTTATTCTAGCACCAGCTGCTTCACTACCAATGTCTGCATGTCTACTTGATCTCAAAGTTTCAGTTTCTGAACAGGTGTATATCCTCATCTCACAGCTAAAAGTGATGACTTTAAATTCTGCACCAGGGAAATTCTGCCAGAGAAGAAAGGGGAAAGCACAGGTTTCCACGGGTCTTTCCTACTGAGAGATTACCGTATAAACTCGTGTATAAGCCAACTTTTTCACCATATTTTTTACGCTGAAAAAGCCCCCTTCGGCTTATACTTGAGTGAGGTGGGCAGCGTGGTGGAGGGACAAGCAATCCAAAAGGAGCGCTTTCTCGCTGCTGGTTCCACCGCCGCCGCCTGCCTCTTGGAAGGGCAGGCACAGGAGCCGCAGCTTCTATGCCTGCTCTTACGAGCAGCGGAGGGACGAGCGGCCAGAGGACAGGATCACACTTCAAAACGACCTTGACAGATTAGAGAACTGGGCCAAAACAAACAAGATGAATTTTAACAGGGAGAAATGTAAAGTATTGCACTTGGGCAAAAAAATGGGAGGCACAAATACAAGATGGGTGACACCTGGCTTGAGAGCAGTACATGTGAAAAGGATCTAGGAGTCTTGGTTGACCACAAACTTGACATGAGCCAACAGTGTGATGCGGCAGCTAAAAAAGCCAATGCAATTCTGGGCTGCATCAATAGGAGTATAGCATCTAGATCAAGGGAAGTAATAGTGCCACTGTATTCTGCTCTGGTCAGACCTCACCTGGAGTACTGTGTCCAGTTCTGGGCACCACAGTTCAAGAAGGACACTGACAAACTGGAACGTGTCCAGAGGAGGGCAACCAAAATGGTCAAAGGCCTGGAAACGATGCCTTATGAGGAACGGCTAAGGGAGCTGGGCATGTTTAGCCTGGAGAAGAGGAGGTTAAGGGGTGATATGATAGCCATGTTCAAATATATAAAAGGATGTCACATAGAGGAGGGAGAAAGGTTGTTTTCTGCTGCTCCAGAGAAGCGGACACGGAGCAATGGTTCCAAACTACAAGAAAGAAGATTCCACCTAAACATTAGGAAGAACTTCCTGACAGTAAGAGCTGTTCGACAGTGGAATTTGCTGCCAAGGAGTGCGGTGGAGTCTCCTTCTTTGGAGGTCTTTAAGCAGAGGCTTGACAACCATATGTCAGGAGTGCTCTGATGGTGTTTCCTGCTTGGCAGGGGGTTGGACTCGATGGCCCTTGTGGTCTCTTCCAACTCTATGATTCTATGATTCCTCCGCCGCTGCCACCACCACCAGGTTTGTGGTGTGGTGAACCGGCTTATACTCGAGTCAATAATGCAATGAGGCTACATTTTAATATTTTAATGTTTCAATATTTTAATGTTGTATTTTAATTTTGTTTTTAAGTTGTAATCATTCAACTTGTTTTTATTATTGCTTGTAAGCCGCCCTGAGCCTGGCCTTGGCTGGGGAGGGCGGGGTATAAATAAAAATAATTATCATCATCATCATCATTATTATTATTAAGTTTTCCCATCTTTTGTGCTAAAATTAGGTACCTTGGCTTATATTTGGGTCGGCTATACTCAAGTATATATGGTACTCTTAGTGCTAAAGTTAGCGGGTTTATTATATCAGCAATCAAGCAGCAACTAAACTGTTCAGGGAATGACATTTTAAGAGCTTCCCTGCCATTGATTCAAGCTATATAGGCATGTACATACGTTTCAGGCCTGTGCTTGCTTTTTGCGGTGGGATGTGCTGTACAACTTTCGTTCCCCCAAAAATTATGTGCAATCTGGAATCAGCCTTCATGTCCAAGACATATTCTGGGTCTAACTCTTCGATTGGCTCCTACAATAAAAGAAGAAGAAAAAAGCACATTTGGGAACTGATAACAGATGTCCAATAATGCCTGGCCCAACTATTCCGCCTACATTAGGCAGGTACAAATGTAGACAGACATCAACAACCTGCTCTGCACCTGCCTGCATTCTTGGTCACAAGGGAGCAAGCTATATGTAGTGATATTTTAACACAAAAGACTCTAAAATCCAGGGACTGAGAATCTCCCTCATTCCTCAACTTTGGAAATCTGCAGCTGCTTCTACAGTTGGAGGGAGAACATCAGGTATGTGATTCAGAACTGCTTCCCATATTTTGTCTGAGGGCTTCCCTTGTGGGCTTCCCATAAGGGCATCTGATTGGCCACTGTGAGAACAGAATGACGGATGCTCTTATGTTCTTAATATAATTTAAAATAAAATAAAAAGCATCTAAAAACAGTATTTTTCAGTGTGAAGTTGACATTCCTCTACTCCCAGATATTTGATGGGATGAGTTTTATATCAGTCTTTGGTAACTGGCCTTCCCTGATGTTTCATTATACTGTTGGGGTAGTGCAGTTTTATTATTTTATGGTGACTGTTTCTATTGTTTCATTTTATATAAATGTTTGTATATTTTAACTGCTCCAAGACAACTTGAGTCTTCTTTTAGAAAAGTGCATCTAATAAATTCAACAAACAAAACTAAGTGTTGTTGTGCTTTGATGCTCTGTATAACTGGATTGCTTTGCCAGTTTGTTTGTTTTTAAATAAATATAAGCACTGTGCTATTTGCAATTTGAATCTGGAACTAGAAAAGCACCACCGGCATAAAACAAGCCACTTCTTGTTTCTTCTCTTGTGCAGTAAGTCAGAGGACTCCACACTGGGGACGATGGGAGGGAGCACCACCCATTACCAAGGCAAGGGATCCATCAAGCTGTGCTGGATACACACAAGCTGCCCTTGTTTTGGGGTTGTTGTTTTTTTAGATTCATTAACCAACCAAAACCAGTGAATCCTGAACTCAGCTGGAGTTCACTCTGCTACCTAAAGCCAATGACTTCCCACAGATGATGTATAGTAAACAAAAGCTGCCTTGCCAGATCAGGACAAATTGATCTAGTCCAGCCTCCTGCGTCCAGCAACGGCCACTCATAAGACACTGGCAACAAGCAGGCAGAATGAGATGGTCCCACTACCCAAGGCTCTAAAATACGCCACCTCTGAACATGGAGGTTCCATATCGCTCATAATAATTGCCAAACCTCTCCTCCAAAATTTTGGCTTTGCCTCTTGTTGCCATGGCAATCTCTCCCTCTGCATAAGCGAACACATTGCTGCCATTTCCCCCGTCAGCTTCATGTTTCTCTTCCTTACTATTCAAAGCTACACCTCCTCTCTCCTTCACTTTCACTCCTTGCTCCCCAGGTGTCCCCGTTTGATCCCTTCCACTATGTCAACTTTCATGCAGCCCCACCCCGCAGCATCTATATGGCCCGTTTCCCCATTTCACTTTCACTGTGTCCATTTTCCTGGGTCAGCACTGTCTTCTGCAGATTGTATAACTGCCAGGCATCCTGCTAACACTAAATAAATTGTGACTAAATTAGCAGAAATCATCAGGCAAACCTTCATTTGAGGCACTGACTCTCCAGTCAACATGGCTTCATCTACGATGCACCTTCCGCGCAGCAGCAGCACATCGCACGGCACAAGGTTCTCATGGGGGGAGCGGCCTGGAAGTGAGAGTTGGATGCTCAGAAGGACTGGGGGGAAGGTGGGGCCTTTGCTCATAAGGTCTCAGGAATCTTGAGAGAGGGACTGTGTCAGGTATTGAAAAGACTCCGGCTTCAGGCCCATGACACAAAGTTGCATGAAATATGCACATGCTAATTTATACACATAGTTGAGCTAATTAAGACTGTGGGTGGCAGGGCTCTTATCAGCGCAACACTGATCTTACCAATGGACACAATGTCCCCTGGAATTATCTCATCGCTGGAAATTGGACGCCACTTCCTGTTTCTATAAACCTGCAAGAGGAAGAGATATTATTAGTACTATTGTTCTTTATTAATTTAATCTTCATCCACAGATCTCAGGGTGGTTCACAGAAGGGTGGCATTTAGGATGCTAGAGGAAGAGGAGCTGGAGCTGTCCACAGACCAACTTCCCCAAACTCACCTCGTCATACCTACAATTCATATCAGCTTGGGCTCAAGGACTCCTGAATGGAGACTGTTGGACCAATTAGCCATCACAGGTTAATCTATCAAACAGCAACCCCGTTCTAATACTTTGGAAACTCAGGCCTGGTCAGGTCAAGAGCCTCCTGCACTCCCTTGATCAACTACAGCACCACCTGACAACTGTCTTCCCAATGCCCTTGCATGAACAGGGGAGATGGGGAAGCCATGGGGATTGGTGCAAGAGAAGAATCGCCATGGCTTTGTGAGTATTGTTGATAACAAACCCTTTAGGCAGGTGAGGAGCAGCTGAATGACAAGATAATTCTCCTAACTCCCATCTGGGGCTGGCACAATCCCTGCGGCTCTGGCGGCACCTCCAAGTTCACCCCAACAACCTTGGCTTTATTCTCCTGACTGCTCTCCTTCCAGCACCTGCCATTACTGTTCCCTTCTGCATTCTACATTCTACACAGTGATCAGCCCTCTAGGGTCACCCTGAGCAACAGGGATTCAGCGTTCCGGAATCCATGCGCCTCATCAGATTGTCTCCAAGTGGGAAGGACCAGTGTCTCACAGCATTGCTCACCACTTCCTGCCTTGGCTCACCTGGATCATGTAGGGTTTGTTGCCCATTTTTCGAATCTCTGACATGTTCCTCATTTGCTGCTGGACGAGAGATGCTTCAAAAGCTACCAGCATGGAAAGGGTGAAGACACTGTAATACCAGTATTCATCCAGGCACCACAACCCCACGCAGAAGACCTACATGTAGGAAACAAACACAAAGCACTCCCAATACTGGTACAGAGCAACAATCCCATTTGGGCCTATAACGAAGATTTGGTTAGCACAGTGGCTAAAAGCATTTAAGTTTCTCCTCAGCCTCAAATGCATGAGGTAGCCTTGGACAAGCTTCTAGCCTTGGTGCTTGGTCTGCAACAGAGGGATAAATAATACTGGACCATCTTATAAGATTGTTGCAATGGTTGCTGAAATAGTGGCCAAGCTCCAAAGAACCATGGAAACAAATTCTGGGCACCCAAGTGGACTTTAGATTTGTTTTTCTTGAACCACAAATTATTGTGTGGTTTGAAAGCATTTTGAAACAGGTGTGTGTTAAATGACCAAAGAGAGAAGACAAAAACTGCAACAGCCTAACGCAAACCTTTTGTTACTAGACTCATCAGGCCCTCCAAGAACGTCCATGTGGGACACGAGGGTAGAGGCTGGGCCTGTATAAACTTTGTTATTCGCATAAACATATGATATTTTATACACACTGAAAACTTTTAAGAAAACATTAATTTTAACTGAAGAACAGTAAGCTGAATCAGGCCAATGCCCCATCTGGTCCAGCGCCCTGTTCTCATGGTGGCCAGCCAGATGACTGTAGGGGGAAAGCCCTCTTGCTGGCTGCAGTTTCAGCGGCTGGTAATCCGAAGAGAACTGCTTCCAGCTGTGGAGACAGAGCATAGCAACCACAGCAGGCGGCCACAGATATCCTTATCCTCCATGATGAGGACAAGAGGTTTGTCTAAGCTGCTTCTAAAGTTAGCTAAGCTGGTGGCTGTGACTGCCTCTGAGGGGAGCAAGTTCCAGAGTTTAACTATGTGCAGCATGAAGAAGTCCTGAATCTTCCAATATTCAGTATCACTGGATGTCCATGAGTTCTAGCATTATGAGGGCAGGAATTTTTTTCTCTTTCTTCATGTCATGCATAATTTTACAAACGTCTATCATGTCGACTCTTAGCACCTTTGCTGTAAACTAAAATATTCCCAAACGCTGCAACCTTTCTTGCTAGCTTCTGCGCCAAGAATGGCTGAGCAGCATCTAAGTCCATACCAGCCTGGTAAATATGTATGGCAGGAGTGTGTGATTCAAAGTACAGTGGTACCTCGGGTTACATATGCTTCACGTTACATACGCTTCAGATTACAGACTCCGCTAACCCAGAAATAGTACCTCAGGTTAAGAACTTTGCTTCAGGATGAGAACAGAAATTGTGCTCTGGCGGCGCAGAAGCTGCAACAGCAGCAGCAGGAGACCCCATTAGCTAAAGTGGTGCTTCAGGTTAAGAACAGTTTCAGGTTAAGAACGGACCTCCGGAACAAATTAAGTACTTAACCCGAGGTACCACTGTACAATAGAAGGTGTCAATTTTTAAATATACGTAAGAGATTTTGCCTGTGGAATTCTGGGTTTAAGGAACAGAAACTCAAAAAGAGGCTGATGCTGCATATCCTTTTTGATTACCTGAAAGACGAAGAAAGGGGCAGTGGCTCTTTCTTTGAAGAGTTCAAGGAATTCTGGCACAACCATCTCTGCCCTGTGTGAAAAACAGAACCCTGATTTATTTTGGCATTGTGTTGTGACATTCTGTCCTGCTTGCAACCCCTAAAACCCTGGAGGTTTGATTACACACACACACACGAGACACCTCACCATCTTTCTGCTTGCTCTGTTTCCACTTGGAAGCACTTCTGCAATGTCTTAGATCATCCGGCTCTGTTTCCAAGTGGAAACAAAGCCGGATGCTCTAAGACATTGCAAAAGTGCTTGTTCTGAGAAGTTGACGGGTAGCAATCCCTCAGACAAAGCTCTTCATAAAACAGGGCTTATGAGGAAGGTTTCAAAATCTTGTATTCCATTGTCTGTCCTAGAGTTACTTCAACTGTGTATATTTAATAACTAGAGAAACAAGAATTACCATTGCGGCCATTGCCATTTTTATGAAAGTGAACCTCTAACATTTGGCTGAAAACTGGAGAGTGAAAATTCTCTCTTACTGGTTGACATGATTATTACATCATTTGCTTGTTCTTCCAGATACTGTTAGAGAAGCTGCAGCTACTGACTTGAGTTTTCATTGTGTTGCCCACCTTTCCTGATAGTTCTGCTGTCATCTTCCAGGCCCTAAAATTTTAGCAGGCCTTTAAGACAAAGGTGCATTATTCAAGGGGGTATTCTGTTCCTTCAGACACAATTACAGTAGATGCCTGCATCTTTCGTGGTTGATCTATCACTTTGAAGACTACATAACTTTGCCTCAAAACACTAAGAGTTTAAGACTGAGAAGCTTAGGTGGGTGGACGATGGGAGAAGAAAAGAATTCTCTCCCCACCATAATTACCCAAGAATAAATAGGAGCTGGGGAGGTGATGGCTAGAATGTGAGTGAAAGGGGAGGCCATGAAAAATGTGTGCAATCTGATGCATGTGTTGAGTCTTAATTGTGTTCCTTGTTGCAGACAGCATCCTTCTGGGATGGAAGCCAAAACAAGGGATTAGAGCTAGGAAGTTGTATTTCAACTGTGAAGAAGAGAGGAAGATGTTGAGTAGGTTAATCTTCCTTGCCTCCACTTGCTGGCTCAATCCTGGAGGCCCTTCAGTTAAGGGCTAAGAGAGGTACCAGAGAGATTAGGGCCAGGGCTTGAGTTCAGGTGATGACTGTAAAAAGGGAGGGGCCGTTTGCTCTACTATCCCTACCCCTAAATGCATGTGGAAAGACTGCAGTGCTCAGCCCAGGACACAGGATAGATCTAGTAGGGGATATTCTAGATGTGCCCTATGAGTTTTCAGCTTCCATTAATGAGCAATGTGCAGGCAACACGGGCACAAAAGTTGTAGAACAATGACCAAAGAACCCCTACTTTTATTCAAAAAGGTCTGGAGATTTATGCTTCCCTCTACCCATATCTACTTAGAAGTAAGCCCCATTGATGCATACAACTGCATACTCAAGAGCCAAATCAGAATAAAATTGCTCGCCTGTGGAAGGACAGAATCACCAGGTAGTAAACTGTAAAAAATAGTTACACAGAAATGAAAAACTATTTCTGTAAAATTCTTCCTATAGTTACTCATTAACCTGATAGTACTACCCATCCATTGCTCTGCTTTCCTTTGGACCACACCAGGGAGGCAGGCAGGTGTGTGTCTTGTGGTCTGGGCAGTCCAGGACTGCTATACACACTGCCGAGGCTCGCACCCTGGGAGGCCACTTCAGCACTGGTAATGCGGCAGTTTGACTTCACCTCCAGATGCACACTCCATAGTCTCTCAAGGAAGGTGGATGCTGCCAACACCTACCTACCCACAGGTGGCTTGACCCACACTGAGCACAGCGCATCACACTAAGCACTATGTTTTGTCAGCGGTTATTTTTTGCTAGAGTATCCCCCAGAGAACCCTTAACTCATACTATGTTACCCACATGCTGGATTCAAAGTACTGCCAACTAATAGTTGTAAGTTAATTAGTCATTAATTCAGGCATCCTGTGGGCAAAAGTCTGAGTGCTCCAATTCCTGGAAATGCCCACCGTAAATGTTACCCCAAAGCAGTTGGATCCAAGTTTGCCCCACTTACTTGTTGGTGCCATAGGTCTTCTCTGCTGCTTTGATCTCCTTGTCTTCCTGGTAGCCACGTGCATTCTGATAAAATTGCAATGGATGTTCCACAGGGAATAGCACAGGAAGGAATTTTTTCCTCTCATTTAGCTCGTAGAAATATTTGATTTTCTGAAATTCGAAGGAAAGGACCTCCTGTCCATCCTCCCCCTAGAAGAAATAAAGAAAGCTACAGCAACCAGGTTTCCACATGCAAGAGGCCAGCTTAGCAAGTAAGATTTTAGACACTTCCACTGTCATGTTTAAAAGGACTCCCTGCCGCAAGGTGGGCGCAATCACCAGCCCCTCCACCCCAACAGGGAAGGGCCGAAGCTCAGTGGCAAAGCGGTTGCTTGGCATGCAGAAGGTCCCAGATCCTATCCCTGGCATCTCCAGGTAGGGCTGGGACAGGATTCCTGTCTAATACCCCGGACGGAGAGCAGCTGCCTATCAGTATCAACAATACTGAGCTAAATGAACCAGTAGCCCAACTCAGAATAAGGCAGTTTCCTGTGTTCCAAACTGAGCAAAGTAAACCCAAGCATCAATAAAGTACCACAATAAAAGGACACCTCCAAAGCTGAAAGTCACAATATGCAAAAAAAGTCTGAAATAGACAAGAGACACAAATCAATTTAACCCACCCTCTCGAACATGCCCTGCCTGCATGCTTCCTACCTTTATTTGGCTGCCAAGTCTGCTTTTCTGTGGCTTTTTACAAGGTGCGAAATCAATAGGCCAGATCCAGACTTAGTCAAAAGTCCCACTGAAGCAACAAGTCAAGTCATGACTAGCGAAGTCTGTATCCAGCTGGCAAACAGAAATGGGATAACAGAAGGTTCCACATGGGGGAGCTGCTTTGAACCACAGCCATGAATTTCTTACCTGGTCTCGATGGATGGGCACCAATTCTGCAGAACCGTTATTGGGGGTTGGCACAACTTTAGCCAATGTGGCTTTCCTTGGACTGCGCACCTGAAAGACACACAATTAGGGAAGAAAACAGTCTTTAGAGTTAGGACGAACATCTGAATCTGAGCTTTTGGTTTGTCTTTCCTAAATCAACCAAGAGTAGTAAACCAAGGCTTGCGGTTGTGATCTTTGCTCTGGAAATTCACATCTGCTTAGCATTATGTATAAACCAGGTCAGTATCTGAGATGGATACACAACTAGCCTCTGTTCCTTTGAACCTTTTGCACAGGACTGACCCTACTATGAGACAGAATACAGTGGCTGCCTCAAGCAGCTAATTTTGAGTATGATTAACAGATGGCAAAACATTAACAACTGATGGTAAATAACTATCAGTTACTTAAACTAATTCACTATTAAGAGCTTTAACAAGTAAGTTTTAAAATAAATATTGTCTGTGCCCTTTCACTGTATTCTCTAAAACAGTGGTTCTCAACCTTCCTAATGCCGCAACCCTTTAATACACTTCCTCATGTTGTGGTGACCCCCAACCATCAAACTATTTTCGCTGCTACTTCATAACTGTAATTTTGCTACTGTTATGAATCGTAATGTAAATATCTGATAGGCTGGATGTATTTTCATTGTTACAAATTGAACATAATTAAAGCATAGTGATTAATCACAAAAACAATATGTAATTATATATTGCGAAATATTTATTTCTAATTACAAATAAATGAAAGCTAAAGCACAGAATAAGCTCAGACTTGCTAGAGAGGTTAAAAGCAACAAAAAAGGCTTTTATGGGTATGTTCGTAGCAAAAGGAAGAACAAAGAAACAGTGGGGTCACTCAGAGGAGAATATGGTGAAATGCAAACAGGGGACACAGAAAGGGCTGAACTCCTCAATGCCTTCTTTGCCTCAGTCTTCTCCGATAAAGAAAACAATGCCCGACCTGAAGAATTTGGAGCAAATGATTCAGCAGAGGAAACACAGCCCAAAATAACTAAGGAGATAGTACAAGAATACTTGGCTAGTCTAGATGTATTCAAGTCTCCAGGGCCAGATGAACTGCATCCAAGAGTATTAAAAGAACTGGCAGGGGTGATCTCAGAACCACTGGCAGTCATCTTTCAGAATTCCTGGAGAACAGGCGAAGTCCCGTCAGACTGGAGGAGGGCAAATGTTGTCCCTATTTTCGAAAAGGGGAAAAGAGAGGACCCAAATAATTACTGCCCAGTCAGTCTGACATCAATACCAGGGAAGATTCTGGAGAAGATCATTAAGCAAACAGTCTGTGAGCACCTAGAAAGGAATGCTGTGATCACCAATAGTCAGCATGGATTTCTGAAAAAGAAGTCATGTCAGACTAACCTGATCTCGTTTTTTGACAGAATTACAAGCCTGGTAGATGAAGGGAACGCAGTGGATGTAGCCTACCTTGATTTCAGCAAGGCATTTGACAAGGTGCCCCATGATATTCTTGTAAAGAAGCTGGTCAAAAAAAAAATGAGAGGCACAAATACAAGATGGGTGACACCTGGCTTGAGAGCAGTACATGTGAAAAGGATCTAGGAGTCTTGGTTGACCACAAACTTGACATGAGCCAACAGTGTGACGCGGCAGCTAAAAAAGCCAATGCAATTCTGGGCTGCATCAATAGGAGTATAGCATCTAGATCAAGGGAAGTAATAGCGCCACTGTATTCTGCTCTGGTCAGACCTCACCTGGAGTACTGTGTCCAGTTCTGGGCACCACAGTTCAAGAAGGACACTGACAAACTGGAACGTGTCCAGAGGAGGGCAACCAAAATGGTCAAAGGCCTGGAAACGATGCCTTATGAGGAATGGCTAAGGGAGCTGGGCATGTTTAGCCTGGAGAAGAGGAGGTTAAGGGGTGATATGATAGCCATGTTCAAATATATAAAAGGATGTCACATAGAGGAGGGAGAAAGGTTGTTTTCTGCTGCTCCAGAGAAGCGGACACGGAGCAATGGTTCCAAACTACAAGAAAGAAGATTCCACCTAAACATTAGGAAGAACTTCCTGACAGTAAGAGCTGTTTGACAGTGGAATTTGCTGCCAAGGAGTGTGGTGGAGTCTCCTTCTTTGGAGGTCTTTAAGCAGAGGCTTGACAACCATATGTCAGGAGTGCTCGGATGGTGTTTCCTGCTTGGCAGGGGGTTGGACTCGATGGCCCTTGTGGTCTCTTCCAACCCTATGATTCTATGAAATTTTGTCATGAAGCATGGTGTAGCATGGGTAACAGTCTTAATATAACAACAGTAAACTACATTGCTCCATTTTGCGACAGTATGCGTAAAAAGCCAAAGTCAGCATGAAGGTTGAGATTGCTTCTTTCTCACCAGATCAGAAATTCTTGGGGCAGACTTTGCAAGAGCAGAACGAAGATCATCTTCTACAACAAGTCTACTTCTGTAGACTTGATAATCAACAAGCTGGAAAACTCTGTTTCACAAAGATATGTTGTTGGAAATGGAAGAAGAAGGCACAACACATTTTCAGACAGAACAGGATATGAGTGCAAACACTTGATCCAGAATTTTGTAACTGGCCTTGTAGAGAAATCAGTTCTCGCTGCATCACTGTTAATAAATTCAATGAACTCCTCTTGTGCTGACTCAGGAATATCTTCAACTTTGACTGTGAATGGGCTTCTGGCAAGTGCAAATGGGGTGTCTGGTAGATTTGGAAAGTATGATGAAATTTCGTCTGCAAGCATGTGCAAGTGTTCTTTCACAGAAATTATAATCACAATCCTTTTGTCTGGTTCAATGTCATGTTCCTCAAAGAAAGCACATAAGGTAGGCAACACCTAAATTTTACAGTGGTACCTCGGGTTACATACGCTTCAAGTTACATATGCTTCAGGTTACAGACTCCACTAACCCAGAAATTGTGCTTCAGGTTAAGAACTTTGCTTCAGGATGAGAACAGAAATCGTGTTCCGGCGGCGCGGTGGCAGCAGGGGGCCCCATTAGCTAAAGTGGTGCTTCAGGTTAAGAACAGTTTCAGGTTAAGTACGGACCTCCGGAACAAATTAAGTACTTATCCCGAGTTACCACTGTATTTTGATCCAATTTTTTTTTTTTGCCAAAGCTGAAGTTTCATTTGGAATGATCGAATCTTTTCAGACAAATCGAGGCATGTTGCATTTGGTCCTTGCAGTGATAAAAGGTAAAGGTACCCCTGCCTGTATGGGCCAGTCGTGTCCGACTCTAGGGTTGTGCGCCCATCTCACTTAAGAGGCCGGGGGCCAGCGCTCCGAAGACACTTCCGGGTCACGTGGCCAGCATGACGAAGCTGCTCTGGCGAGCCAGCACCAGTGCAGCGCACGGAAACGCCGTTTACCTTCCCGCTATAAGGCGGTACCTATTTATGTACTTGCACTTAGGGGTGCTTTCGAACTGCTAGGTGGGCAGGAGCTGGGACCGAAAGACAGGAGCTAACCCCGCCATGGGGTTTCGAACCGCCGACCATGTGATCGGCAAGTCCTAGGCACTGTGGTTTTAACAACAGCCCCACCCGCGTCCCCTTGCAGTGATAAATTTAACCATTCAAGATGGCAAAGAAGTCAACCAAGTAAGCTATTTTCTGCAGTTCACTTTTATTGCTGAAAAGTGCTTCAAACTGCGGTCTTACTTTCTGATTAAAAAAAGGTTTTGAGTTCATCACGAAACTCAAAAACACATTTTAAATCTTTTCCTCTAGACAACCATCTCACTTCAGTGTGAAATAGCAGAGTATTGTTCAGCGCATCCAACTTGTTGCACAGTTGCGAAAACAGTTGCCTGTTTAAAGTGCTCGCCTTTACAAAAGTGACGGAATTTATGACGCTTTTCCCCGCTGACATTTCCTCCCCCCCTCCCTCACCGCGGTGGAACCTCCCCCTTCTCCCAGTGTAGCAAATCGCCAGCCAAGGTTTGAGGCCCTTGTCAATGGGCGAGCGGCGGCTGCGCGTGGCTGAGAGGAGGAAGGGGGCTGGGCTGAGCTGGCTGAGCGCATTTCCAGCAGTCCCTCATCTGAGCAAGCTGTTTGCTGCCGCTGCTCGTGCTGCCGCCGCCACCCTGCTAAGCGCGGCTACTGTGCCTGCCCTTGCGAGAGGCAGAGGCTGTCATCAGTGGAAGAGCCCACCCTCCAAAAGCTTGCTGACCTCTGGTCTTAGGTGACCTCTGTGAAAGGGTCGTTCAACCCCCCCAAAGGGGTCGTGACCCACAGGTTGAGAACCGCTGCTCTAAAACAAAGATAAACACACACACACCTTTGCTTCCCCCTTCCCTGTCATGCGATGATTAAACGCAGAAGTAGAAAGCTTGAATCAAGCTAGTGTCTTCCATATTGACATTGGGGCTTGTGCTTTGTGTCATAAAGAATTCTACACCTAATGGCTTGGATTCTCTCTGTGGGAGTCTCTCCATAGAATCAGGAGGGATGGGGCATGAAATCACCGAAAACTGGGCAGAGGGTATGGAAAACTCTTCTTCCCCAAGCTTCCTTAAGTCACCTGACCTTAGGATCCAAGCCACTGCTTGCCACGTTCTAACCATATTTGCTCAGAGGTAAGAAAGATCCTCCAGCTACATTGAGATTTACTTTTCAGTAAGTTTAGTTATGACAGCAGCTTAGATTTATAGTCCAGCCCCTAAATTTTACACACACTTGCCTTTTGTGTAGCAGGAAGAGAAGATTATTTTTGTATGGAAGAAACTTCCTTATACTGCTGTCAGACCGCTGGTCCACAGTAGTGTCAACTCTGACTGGCAGTAGTACCCCTCAACAGTTTCAGGAAGAGCTCTCACTTAGCACTGCTACCTGCAATCCTTCAACTGGGAGTTGAACCTGGGACCTTCTGCATGCAGATCATGTGCTCCCCCCCCCGAACTATGCTTATTACTTGCTTGAAAGGGAGCAAAGGAAGTGAAGCTTATGCAATTAAAGTTTAGGAATCTAAAAAGACCCCCCCAAAAAAAAACCCAACCCCAAAACATTTTCTTGCATTTTAGAGAAATGAGGAACCCCAGTGGTTTAAAGAAAGCAAACTTAGCAGGGGTTAAATGTAGCTGTGAGAACCAGACGGCCTGCCGCTTTCAAGGCCTTGGAAAGAGACCTTGGAAAGAGACGACTGAGCAAAGTTCACCAGATTACCACCCGTCCAACAAAGTTTTGACGCTGTGCCCAACAATACCACAAGCAGCAAAAAGTTATTTACAGCTTTGTCTCCCAGCTTAAAAATATGAAATAAAAAAGGATAAGTATTTTGATTTTCTTCTTCGTCACCAGCATCCTAACTGAGACATACTGGTATGGCTGACAGAGGCTGTTGTTGGTCTCAGTCTGTGGTACTCAAATCAAGCAAGTCCCAACCAACATTGATTCTTGAGGAAGTGGATACAGAATATCCTGATGCAGCTTGCCCTACTGGTGACATACACAGGACAATCCTAGAAGTGTCACCACTGCCCAGAAACCAGTGTGCCATTGCAAGGAGAAAGCCTGGCCACTTCATAAAAACTTCAGCGCAGCAAAAATATTCAGAGTGGATCATTATCCATTTACTTATTTGCTATTGCCCACCTTTGAAATCAGCCAGACTTAACAATTAACAGAGAAATACACGCCACTCCAAAGCCTGCAAATCAAACTGCAAGTTTTGAAATAAGGGAACATCCTGTGCTCCAGCTGTCTGAGTACCTCAGCTGTGACAGTAACACATGTGGATCCAACTTTCATGCAGGGTAGATGTATGTTGGTAACATGTACATCACCATGTTACATGTATTTCATCATGCAAGAAGTTTTTGTCATGGTGAAAAACTGAAAGTGGCCTTGACTGTCCAAATAATCACACACCAATTACATTAATGGTCTATTTTGTCATGCAGCCAATTTTGCAAGCACAAATATTTTTCCTGCAAAACAGGTTTGATTACAAATTTTCTGTGCAACAGGGATACTCATGTAGGAAATTGTTACTTTCAAGACACCCCTACGATGACCTGGAATAAGAACAATCCACCATGTATGGCAGTATAACAAAGGGCAGGTTTTTAGACCAACCAACCACTTTAAAATTAGACAGCTGCCAGCCCTAGCAGAGTCTCCAAACACAGATTCTGTTCTGGTAAAATGAAACGTGCGTGAAGAGGACTTCCAACTGGTCACATGAACAGCCCCTCCCCCCCCCCCGCCTCGAGGTCTCCTCAGTCCCTCCGCAAGGGCTTCCCGGGCCCTCAGGAGGCCCGACTCACCGCGCAGCAGTAGAGCAGGCAGTGGACGTGGACGCTCCAGAGGCCGGCCAGGGCGGTGAGCAGGTGGGCGGCGCCGATGGCGGCCAGGTAGAGGAGCGCGGCTTCGGGCGCCTCGGCGGCGGCGCCCCAGGCCCAGTCGCGGGCGCTGCGCCCCCAGAACCACAGCCAGAGCGGGTAGAGCACGCAGAAGGGCAGCACCGTCCCCCACAGCAGCCGAGAGCGGCGCCGGTACGGAACCACGTCCTGCACCAGCTCGTCCCCGGGGCCCGGACCGGCCCCCGCCGCCGCCGCCATCCTTCTCCCGGGACCCCGCGCCGCCACCGGCCAGCTCCGCGCGCGCCGCTTCCGCTTCCGGGGCAGCCGGCCCAGCCGCGAGCCCGGCTGGCGCGCAGCCCCCGCGCATGCGCAGCCCCTCCCGCGGCAGTGGCGGGGCAGCGATACAACGTGGCCTTAGCGCGTCTTACGCGCCGGTGCCGCCATGGCCTCCAGTGTCATGGCTGCCCGAGAGAGCCTGGCACGCATGCGCAGATGGGGACACACCCTCGGGAGGGAGCATGCGCGCCAGAGGACGGGATCCGGCCTCGGCGCTGCAGGAGCGACATGTGAGTGGGGCGCCTGAGCGGAAGCCCAGTGCGGTGGGAGGGAGGGAGAGCGCGGCCTAATGGTTAGGGCGCTTGGCTTGGGAGACCCCCAGGGCTACAACACAAAGGCATCTTGCATCTTTATGCTGTGACATTTTTATGCCCCGAGACTACGGACAAAGAGCGGGATGCACAATTAAGACATTAAACAAGCCCAAGGTTGAAGAAGAATATTTTCGCCTGGCATCTAAAGGTGTGTAATGGAGGTGCCAGGCAAGTCTCCCTGGGGAGAGCATTTCGCAAAGGGGGGGGCAGCGCAGAGAAGGCCCCGTCCTCCTGCTGCCACCCTCCAGGCCTCATGTAGAGGAGGCTCAGAGGATGATCTCAGGGTCTAGGTAGGCTCATATGGGGCAGTCCTTGAGGTATTGCGGTCCTGAGCTGTTTATAATTCTGTGGTAAACCAAGTTATGCACTTCATGCTTCTAATGTTACAAAATGACTTGTAAAGAGCACTTAAAAAGAAAAGAGCATTGCATTTCCCCCATTTTAAAAAAAAATTCTAGAAATTTTACATTTACATCCTGATGTTAGCAATGCACTCCAAAGCAGTTCTTCCTACGTGTTGGGTGTGATTTTGCCAGGAGCATGTGGAATAATGGCAAAGTGATAACCACGAATGTCAGGGATTAGGGAGCATGGCTAATCTTTGAGGAGGGGGCAGAGACTCTGTAAATTACAGGGCTCTCCATGTACCTGCGCTGGAATCCTATCCATGTTGGATCAGATGACTCTAATGAATGCTGTTGTGCCTCCATCCCCACAGGCAGGCGGCCCTGGAGGTGACCGCCCGGCATTGCCGAAAAGAAGCAGAGCAGTATGGCCAGTGTGTGGCTGCCAACCCTTCCTCCTGGCAGCAGGACTGTCACCAGCTCAAGCTTGAAATGGCCAAGTGCACGTCATCCCAGTAAGTTTCCAAGCAGGGCACCATTCCGTACCACAAGCCCATCTTGGTGCGATAAAACTTTGATGCATCATTGTTGGGGGGGGGGCAACCCTCTGGTGCATGTTTTTCCCCCTCCCGCTTGGGGATCTACTTTCAAAGCAATGACTGAATGGCTGGATTTATACAGGATCATAGAATAGAATCATAGAATCATAGAGTTGGAAGAGACCACAAGGGCCATCGAGTCCAACCCCCTGCCAAGCAGGAAACACCATCAGAGCACTCCTGACATATGGTTGTCAAGCCTCTGCTTAAAGACCTCCAAAGAAGGAGACCCCACCACACTCCTTGGCAGCAAATTCCACTGTCGACCAGCTCTTACTGTCAGGAAGTTCTTCCTAATGTTTAGGTGGAATCTTCTTTCTTGTAGTTTGGATCCATTGCTCCGTGTCCACTTCTCTGGAGCAGCAGAAAACAACCTTTCTTCCTCCTCTATGTGACTTCCTTTTATATGCATACATCAGGAAAGCCTGACTTTGAATGCCGTGCTTAAATCACACATTAAACTGATGTGACTAGTAGCCTTCTAAGCAGGGCGTTTTTTTATAGTTCTGGCTCCTCCCAGGGGGGCACCATTGCCTTTGTAAGAGAACGAGACGAGTTCTGGCACCTCTTTTTCTAGAAAAGTAGCACTGCTTCTAAGCCACTGTGTGAGGGGGCCAGTGCATGTTGGAAGCCTACACGGGTAACAATTTCTCTGTGGTCTGCATTGTGTATAAATTAGGCCTGTGTCTGGGGAATGTCTATCCTGTACTCTGCCTAAATGAGTGGAAATGAGCTCGTAGGAAACTTGGGAGAGCTCTATGAGTTCAGGGGAAACCATAATGGGAGTTGGGGGTAATTATTGAAGACATGTCTAGTGGCAGAATGGATAGGAGGCATTTGTGGAGGGGATCTGGGTCCATGACAATGTCCAAAGTGCTCAGTGTTCATTATCCCAGTAATCCATAAGTATAATAATTTATATTATCCCCATTTTGCAGGTGTGGGGACAAAGACTGAGATAAAGTGGTTTGCCAAAGGCTACTAAGTAAGTTCAGGGCCAAGTGAGAATTGAAGATATTTTGGCTCACTCTCTTAGCAACTACAATGCACTAGCACTCAGAGACGCAGTTTGAGTGACACACTAAGTCTAGGTGCACCATGAATGAGCAAGCATACTGGTGCATTCTGCTACAGTGGTGCCTGCCTGCCTGTCTCTCTTTTTGCAAAGCTGGAAGGGAACAAACTCAAGCACTGGCTTAGTGTGACCCAATGGTCATGGTTTGCTTCTCTCTAAACAAATCATGAGCAGAAGCCACAAGTGCTGCTTGCTAATTGCTAATGCTAATTCTGTGCTTTGCTTTCTCTCAGCTTTGGGAAGGAGGGGAAGGCATGATTTTAGCACACTTGCTCATGAATGGTAAGCCACAGCTGAGCTTACTGCGATGTATGTGCCAGGCCAAAGTGAGATATTTCTCCAACCATTCAAACAAGAGTATCTGTCAATTTCTCACCTTTTACACAACCACCTGTGTGGCTTTCATTGCAGCCCAATTGTACAGAAAATCCGCCACGATTGTGCTGAACCATTTGCTGCATTCGAACAGTGTCTTAAACTGAACCAGACGTCTGTAGCCAACTGCACTGAACATGTCCAGAAATTCCTGCTCTGTGCTGACCAGGTGAAACTGGCCACATAAGGTTGGTGCCCTAAACTGATATGTAAGAGGGCGCCCCCCCCCCCCCGCTCTCCATGTGCATGCATGTGTCATTCTTGGGAGGCCACTCTTGCAGTGATCCAGGAGTGTGTTTTGCCAAACAGGCTAACCCACCAATCCAGTTGTGGCCGTTGTTAGAGTAAACACTTCTCTGTTTAAGCCATGCATGCTTGAGCCTGGAACTACAAAAATACACTTACATAGCTGTTCTTTACAAACAATTCCAAAGGTGGTAATATATCTCTCACTTGAGCCTTTGTTCTTCCTCTCCTATAAGCAGCACTCGATTACTGCTTAGTCGGCCTGCCAGGGACCAGATAAAATTGCACTGGCAGGGACTTCTTCTCACCTCTCGGTTGCCAAACAGCTCTCCTGTCTTAAGTTGGTAACAGTGTGCAAGCCTCCATCAGCCTTGAAAATAGAGAGTCCCATGAGGCCTCCTGTTCCCCTGCTGTCTCCATCTTCTCTTCTAGGCACATATTTGGAAAACAGGCCGCCAGGATCCTTGCTGCCATTCTATTTCCAAGGAGTCTTGTGGCACTGTAAAAGATGAACCACTTTATGATGGACTACACTTGCTCCGGGACGCGGGTGGCGCTGTGGGTAAAAGCCTCAGTGCCTAGGACTTGCTGATCGAAAGGTCGGCGGTTCGAATCCCCGCAGTGGGGTGCGCTCCCGTTACTCGGTCCCAGCGCCTGCCAACCTAGCAGTTCAAAAGCACCCCCAGGTGCAAGTACATAAATAGGGACCGCTTACTGACAGGAAGGTAAACGGTGTTTCCGTGTGCAGCTCTGGCTCGCCAGATGCAACTTTGTCACGCTGGCCACGTGACCCGGAAGTGTCTCCGGACAGCGCTGGTCCCTGGGCGCACAACCCTAGAGTCGGACACGACTGGCCCGTACGGGCAGGGGTACCTTTACCTTTACCTTTTACACTTGCTCCACTTCCACAATGCATTTGTTAGCCTCCTCCACACCCATTAAATCTGCTCTGGAGGGTTGGAGGGATCTCCAGAACGGTTTAGGGGGCATGTGGTGGAGAGGAGAGGGAGGAAAAGTCTCATTGTGCAAATGGACCTCCTTCCAGGGACACATCCCCCATTTTGCACTACGTTGAATTCCACCTGTTGTGATGTACTGTTTTGATAGGCCTTTCATTTGTGCTGTGTTTGTTCTTTGTCCCTCTCTCCTTCTCCTTCAGTACCAAAAAAGGTGATCTCCTCTGTGTTAACTCTCTGGTGTCGACTGGATTAAAGGTTCCTGGTTCCAGGAATGGCAACAACGTCATCCTCAAGATCTACTAGGTCACAAGAATTGCTTCCCGGTCCTGGAAGCCCATTTCTGCAGCCATGCCTGCCAATGCCATCTCAGTGTGGCACATTGAAGTGCAGCTTCTGATCAATAAACCATGGGAAGCACATAGGCATGACCATGGTAGTCTCAGCTCCATCTGCAAAGCCAGCCCTGCCTCTTGGAGCCCAGTGTGTGGCTCTGTGTGAGCCCTCTTGGAGCTCATCCAGGCACAGTGCAATAAACTGCAGTCAAAGACCAGAACAGTCTCTTGTGGTTCTTGCAGTCTAATCGTCCAGTTTAGCAGCTGGTGCATGAAGTCTACCTACACATAACCTAAACCAGTTTCAAGGTGATCAGCAGGAGTTTGCAGGGAAATACATGGATGGGAACAGAAAGGAGTCTGGTTTTCTGCTTGTGGATCTTCCCTGCAAAATCCATGCAGCCTAAAGTGTCATTTCTCCTTGAGCAGGGGACAGGAGGTAGATGTTTGCATTGTGTTTGCCCAGAGCCAGTAGAGGGCACTATCTCAGCAGGAGAACCATCTTGGTTCATGTGAAATAACTACCACCTTCTGGACGGATTAGCATCCCCACTGCACCTATAACCAGGCTGGAACAAGAGGAAAACAATCCCCTCTTTAGTCAAACGCATTGCATGGCTTGCTTCTCCTGGAGGCACTAAACCTGTGCTGGGGGTGTACCATCGAGATTGCAAACAAAAGCACTTCCTGACCAGAACAATCTGGTGTGGCAGGGGAAATCATTCCCTTCCTTGCCTAGAGTCTGATGTGGTTCAGCTGAAACAAAGGTTGACTGTGTCCCTACGAACTAAGTTATGGTTAAAGGGTGCTGGTTAAAAGATTTTGAGTGTGACAGGTGCTGCCATTGCTTGATGCTGTTGCAAGTTTGTTTGTTGGCAAAATGTGGGTAGGGCAGCAGGAAGTGATAAAAGGAAAGTGCTTGTTTTCAGAGGAATGGATCAGAGTCTAAGCTTAGAATAACAATAGAAGGATCCAAAGTCTTCTCCCCTACTAGGAAGGGGGCTGGGAGCAGGGGCTTCGAGGATATTCTCCCAGCTCTCTGAGCATTTTAGGAAGACCACACTGCTTTCCTAAGGGTCTGGAAGCTGACTTTCCCATTTTCTTTTGAGCAAATTATTTTCCCACTTCTAACTGGGACTGGTTATAACATTGCTGATCACATAAGTGGTTGCATAGTGCAAGGTGCTTAAGTCATATTTTGCTTGCAACATTTCTTCCAGGTGGCCACTCCGAGTTCTGTTTAAGAGGATGTGATGACCAAAATCCAGAGCTGGCAACAGACATAGGAGTTGGCATGTTTAAATTACCAGCATAGTCTGCTGACTACCTTAGTGCTGTAGTGCTAAATTGGGGCAATTTGCATCAAAGGTGAGATTTGTCCAGTGTGGAAGTGGTCCACAATTCCTTGATCGGACTGTGCTTTTACCCTGATTCTTTCTAGCCTACCATGATCAAGAACTGAGATCAGCAGAGTCCCTGTGCAGCTTTCAGGCATCAGCACGTTGAACGCTAAAATATACCAACCTCCATTTTGAAGCACCCTTGTCTAAGATGATTTCCTCTTGGGTTGCATTGGAGGTAATTGCTTCAGTCTACAGGAAATTAGCTGTACAAATTGCAACTTCATGTTGACTTATAACTAGCTTGTTCTGTTCTGTTGATTTCCACGGGGCACGAGAAACCATCTCTGGACTGGCTTCATTTAGTGTTCAAAAGTTCTGGAAAGAAGCCATACAGAAATGATCTAAGGGCTACAAAAGCTCTTTGGGTTGTTTTGCCTCTGTTTTCTCCTTTGTGTGACATAAATAATAGTTTTTTTCCCCCAGCGCAGTGAAATGAAAGGTAATTTGTTTTTTTAAAAAAACAGAACTCGGTGGTGTGATTCTTGCACTCGCATATGCAGTCATGTATGTCAATCCCACTCCCTTCTGCCCCAAAGTTTCAGCCCCCCATCCCTTCTGCCCCAAAGTTGTGGAGTCAGACTGGATGAGAACATGGCACCAAGCGGCTTTGTCAGTTGTCACCTCTTCCCCGAGTGGAACTTTGCATGTGGACGCAGCCCAGATCAGAGCAAGTTCATGGCCAGCTCTGCCTTTAATTCCTCATCCAGAAAAATGTCCTCATTTTACACCCCGCTTCTCGCTCGCTATTGAGCATGCCCATTAATCAGCACCACAGCCTTTGGTGTCGACGGGCTCCTCGGGGGAGATGAATGCCTCTCTGTGAGACGGGCTCAGGGCGCTGGGGGAACGGCATTCCATGCACGTTGGTTTTGACTGGCTGACGTCCAGCCAAAAGCAAGACAAGGCTCTTGGGTGTGAGCGGAGGAGAGCGGAGGAGCTGGACATAGCAAAGAATCAAAGCCAGGAGTTCAAGATGTTTCCTGAGGATGAAATTTATCGGGGGGGGGGGGGTTGTGGGCTGCTTCACACTCTTACCTAGCCTAATCAATGATCCTGCACAACTTGTGCCTCATCAAGGCAAGTGCAGCCGTATGATGCAGCTGGCTGGAGGCCTGTCAACTCCCCTGTGGTACTGCCTCACTTTTTAAAAGCAGGTCCCTGGAGGGCAACCATTGTTGCCTGGTGGGCTGCAGTCGGCTTTCTGGGACCCAGGTTGTGCAAGCCGGATCTGAGGGAAAGAGGGTTTCTCTTCTAACTAGCACCAGCTTAGATGGTGCATCATCTCTGTGTTTTAGTAGGCTGGCCCATGCCAGTGAGATAGCGCAACAAGTACTGTCATTGAAGAGCACAATTATTTGTTCTTTTACACACACACACCCCCCTCGGGATTTCACCAATTGGCTTGAATCTCAAAAGAGCTGAAAGTGCAGACAGTTTATGTAGGCAAGCTTGGCTTTGAGTTTTTGTTATTGTTTAATTTCCAAATGCACATGCAAAGACACCCGCACAGCACAACACAACACTAGATTACAACGGGTATGAAAATGTAAGGGTCTCCCCTATCCCTCCCCAACCAGGCCTTGTATATGGAGTACACTGGCCAATGTGTGCTGCGGATGGATAGAAACTCTTTTCAGAAGCTCATTCTGGACCCAAAATCTAGAGCAAATGCCTCTGCTGGAGGGGAACACTACAGAGAGGGTGCCACTCAGCAGGGTGTTCTGTGTTGACCTTCAACCATTCATTCTGGTGGGGTTTGCAAGGCTCTCCTCCTGCCCCACTGGATTGTGGCCCTGCAGATGTTGCTGGACTCTCAGCTTTCATCAGCTCCAGCCAGCATGGCCATTGGTGACAGGGATAATGGGAGTTGTAGTCCACCTGGAGGTCCACAGCTTCCTGACCCATGAAAGAAAGCTTTCTGTTTTGGTTACACCATGTGTGCTGCAACCCTGCAACTTCCATTGAAGACAGGGAGACCACTGTGTGTAACAGGATGCAAAGTGCAACTTTAGCACACGGCCAAGCAGAAATAATTAGATTGTGGGCTGCAGATTGGAACCACAGTTAGGCAATATGTTCTGAGAAGCTCTCCTGTGGCTCCCAGCTGCAGGTAGAGCCTTTCTGGAGGGGTTAATTGTCCTGGGCCTCACAGTTGGGGGCAAATCAAGCAGCGCATGAATTCAACTGAGCAGGGGGTGGGGACTCCAAGGAACCTCTGGCTTCCAGTTTTTAAAAGGCCCTTGCTCAAGCACTGTCAGAACAAGGTCTCCAAGGTCTCTCTGCCCAAAGACAAAACAGAATATGTAGAGCGCAGTAGGGCCCATCTGGAAGTGCTGTCGCCACATTCATGCTAAATGTGCTGGTTGTTTCTGCAGTTAGGCTTTGGGGGTAAATGTTCTGGAAGTTTCCAACAGAAGCTTGCTGTGCAATCTCACAACCCCGCTTGCACTTGCAGTTTTTGCAACAGATTTTGCAACTTTTCAAACAAGATGATGATGGAAGGTATAAATACATGATGCAGTAATTAAAACAAAACACCAAGAATGTGGTCAGACTGCTGGAAGCGTTGGGAGATGGTCAAAACAGGCAGCTGAGCTGGCATTTGATGAGCCAAAATGCACATCTTGATGGCGAAGCCAGGCTCCCCAGGCAGCCCATGGACAGGCTAGGAGCCCTCTTTCTCTATAGTCTCCCTCTCAAGCTCAACTTAGAGTAATGTGTGACAAGTGGTGGTTCAACAAGTAGATATATTCAGAGCTCACAACAACCAAATTGCTTTTCCCACTGTCCATTGGGAGCACAATCCTACATCTTGGCTACAGTGAACCATTACAGATTGATCTGCTGTCCTGGACACACCTGAAGGAAAGCCCATTTAGCTCACTGGAGCACACCTGCACATGATTCACTCACTGAGAGGACATGGGGTGCCTGGGAGAGTGAAGTTGGCCCCTATCTCCCACCCCACACATAACAACCACACACTTTCTGTTGTGGGCAGGGGGGGGGGATGGAAGCCCTTCCAACATGCCCACGCATAGGTCACTCAGACTGGGGAATCTTCCTTTTCCCAAAACCCTCCCCCCTCATCAAAATGTAATTAAACCAGGGCTGATTACTTGCATTTAAATGGGCACCTGCCTTAAAAAAACAACAGATGACTTTGACAGAAGATCATCTCAGCGGCCTCTGCATGTCTAATGATGCTCTTTTCACCTTTGTTGTTGTTGAAACACTGATCTGCAGATAAATATGAACTATATATATAGAGCTGTTTATAAAGCAGCATTGATGTTGGTGGCCAGTCTAGAAGAGAGGTCTGGTTTTGTACTGGACATTTCTATACAAGATCATTTGCCTCCTGGCACATTCCAGATATTTGCTTTGCCCAGGCACATCACAGGTCATCTGCAACAAAAGGGGCTTCCCTCCATATAATGATTTTGTAACCTGCAATGGATCATCGTGAATCACAGAGGAGATACACGGGGCATCTTCAAATATCTAAAGGACTGCCACAGGGAAGAAGAGCAATCTTGTTTTCTCCTGCTCTGGATTCAAGGTACAAGAAAGGAGATTTCTACTAAACATCAAGAAGAATTTTCTAACAGTCAGAACTGTTCAACAGTGGGACAGTCTCCCTTGGGAGGTGGTAGACTTTCCTTCCTTGGAGGTTTTTAAACAGGACAAGAGGATCCAGATTTTTTTGCTGCTATGATGATGGAAGGAACTGTTCTGAGGTCTGCTGTGCTGCCTTGGCTAATGAAACCATCCTGCAGGGAATATATTGTGTGAAATCTCCAGCAAGCATCAAGTGGCCAATGGAAAGTATTTGGGGCAGAGCTTAAAGAGAAGATGGAGGTGTTCAAGAGCAAGGGAGTCGAAGGATGAACAGAGAGCAAAACTGCCTTCCATCTGCAGCAAGGATGGGGAACTAGTGGCTCTCCGGCAATTGCTGGATTCTGGCTGCCATCATCCTTGATCATTGGGCCATGCTGGCAAGAGCTGATGAGAATTGCAGCCTGGCAGCCTCTGAAGGGCCACAGATTCCCCACCCCTGCTCTAGACCCTCTCTTTGAGATGCTTGGAACACATTGAATCTAAGAGCATGTTTTCACTATAATCATATCTAGTTTAACATTCATTTCCCCTCTCTGGAGGGGGGTTTAAGTAGCTCTAGTGGGGAACTCTCAGGACCTTCTGCAAACTACATTTCCCATAATTCTTTAGAGTGGCATTTAACTATTGTTAAAGTATAAAACTAACCTAATGTTTCTAAAGCACCTCTCAGACTCCTCATGTTCCTGAAAAGTAAGCTCTTAGTTGTGCCAAGATTGCAGAGTATTAACAAGGAACAACAAGCTGGATGAAAAGCAGCCCAGTGGCCCTGGAAACCTTGTTCCCAGCATGAGCCGGGTCTCCCGTCCCTGCTGGTGATGCATCAAATTAGCCTTAATGCCCTACACAGTTTAAGCACAAAAACACACTGCTAGAAATACAAGCTACACAATGTGAAATTGTCCATCTCTAGGACACTGGGTGAAGGGCAAGGGCAGAGGCAGTGCAGCAAAGTCCTCTGAGACTCAACTTCAGCACCTACGGCTTGGCCCTCAAACGCCCAGCAGCCTTGCATGCCTCCTTCACTTTGCAGGGTCCAAAGAGTCCTTCCAAATGCAACGGGCTTGCTCCTCCGTGCTGTTCCACACTTCTAAGCCCAGAGTGGCATAGATCAGGTGGAAGAGCCAGGAACGTCCCCACGGTCAGGAGGTGAAATAGGAGCTTTGCATGGAGTAGAGCCGGTCAATGGGGTTGCCCACTCGGGTCTGCAGGAGGTTGGCTTCAGCCGCTGACAGCAGGCAGTCACCCAAATGGCCAATGGTGTCACTGTCCATGTCATGGAAGACGCCTTCTGAATCTAGGGTGCGGAAAGAGAAGGAAAATTGCTTACGAGCATTTCACAAGGAAGCGGGCAGAGGGCTTGCGGCAGAAGGCCAGCCTCCTCTCCCTTTGGGGGAAAAAAAGATGCCACAAAAACAGGAACTATTCTGGATTTTGGTGTGTCCTTGGGACCTGCACCCCAGTGGGCCTCTGGGTCAGATGGTAAATGAACCAGCCATCTATGGGAAAAGAAGGGGGAAGGAGACCCCCTCCCCTTTGACAGTGGCCATGGTCGTGGGGCTGCTACCACCTCTTCCTGCTGGTACCAACTGAGCCCACAGAGAGAGGAGGATTAAATTTCTACCCCACATTTCCTCCCAAAGGATCCCAGGATGACAAACATCAGCAAGTTAAAGCAATATAATTTAATATATATATTTAAAGATATTTTAAAGACCAACTAAGACATTTCAAAACACCCAAGCACATCTAAAAACATTTCTAAGCAACATGAGCAAAAAAAAGGTAAAGGTAAAGGTACCCCTGCCCGTACGGGCCAGTCTTGACAGACTCTGGGGTTGTGCGCCCATCTCACTCAAGAGGCCAGGGGCCAGCGCTGTCCGGAGACACTTCCGGGTCACGTGGCCAGCGTGACATCGCTGCTCTGGCGAGCCAGAGCCACACACGGAAACGCCGTTTACCTTCCCGCTGGTAAGCGGTCCCTATTTATCTACTTGCACCCGGAGGTGCTTTCGAACTGCTAGGTTGGCAGGCGCTGGGACCGAGCAGCGGGAGCGCACCCCGCCGCAGGGTTTCGAACCGCCGACCTTTCGATAGGCAAGTCCTAGGCGCTGAGGCTTTAACCCACAGCGCCACCTGCGTCCCATTCAACATGAGCAAAAGGTCCAGTCAAAAGCCTTGTGATTATCTGTACTCTTAAGCGATTCTCGCTCTTAAACCATTATGGCTTTGCCTGTTGGCTAATTTATTCCTCAGCTCCCCTTTCACAGGCAAACGCCAATGGCAAACAAAGCACAGTGGCATTTACACCATCACCATCGATCCCATTTAACGCCACCACTGGAATGAACCAGGATATAACTTGAAACAGAATGAGTGTTGGTTATTTTGAAAGCCACATGGACATCATTCGGTGAATGGCGACATTCTCACAAAAATGGTAAGTAGAAACAAGAGGCCAACTCTCAGTTTGGCCCTCAGGGAATCTTACTTTGGCTCCATCACTTTTAAAGAGGCACCATGCCACTTTAAGCCGTCATGGATTCCCCCAAAGGCCACATCTGCAATATACCTTTAAAGCAGTATCAAGCCACTTTAAACAGACATGGCCTTCCCCAAAGAATTCTGGGAACTGGAGTTTGCTAAGAGTTGTTAGGAGACCCCTTTTCTCCTCACAGAGCTACAGTTCTCAGAGTGGTTGAAAAATCAATCTCTCTTCCCAGGGGAACTCTGGAAATTGTAGCTCTGTGAGGGGAAAAGGGGTCTCCTAACAACTCTTGGCAAACTACAGTTCCCAGAATTCTCTGGGGAAGGCCATGACTGTTTAAAGTGGCATGATACTGTTTTAAATGTCTGGTGTGGCCTTCGGAAGCAAGAAAGATGAGGAATAGCAACAGGCACAGCCAGAGCCATTTCCGTCTTCGGTCTTTCATTTTGAGGGCCACTGTAAAAATAATTATTTAACTTTCACAGGTCACATACACCCTGTGTCATGAACATCCTGTGGGATAACCAGCCTCATATAACCAACATGTTTAATGCATGAAAGGGTTAGGACTATAGAGTAAGCTGTCCTGACAGGCTTAGCTCACCTTAGGAGGAACTAAGTGTCAAGCCTTTGTTCCCTTCCATCTACCTAAGAAGCTCAGTGTGTGAGGAGGTTTGAGCTGGTTGTTGCAGCTCAGACCACATGGCTCTTACAAGCCTCTCTTGAGTTCCTATACCCAATAATTTAGGAACTTTCACCACTGTAACTAAACTAAGTTTTACTGCCTGTGCAACTTTTTCGATTGCTGTATGGAAAAGCACATGAATATGACCTTTGGAGAGTTTGTAAGTAAACCATTTTTCACTTACCGAATGTGTGGTTTTTAATCTATGCTAGGGGAAGAAGGAAGCTTTGGAACTTCTAAGGGCTTATTTTAAAGGTCTAACAGTCTATATTCCCATGCTTTGCTGCATATTTTGTGATTTTAAATTTCTGCCTAGGTTCTCTCATCAAAGAGTACTTGCCCTAGACTTGGATCTTGGCATCCAGGGAATTCTCCTTTTATGCCTATTCTTTTCCTTGCCACCAAGATCCATGGAGGGAGATTTTTACTTCTGCTATGCACCCACTGGCAGAAAAAACTGTGCAGGACCATTATGTCTCTGTAGGAAAAGTGTGACAGAGGGGTCTGGTGCACAGCACATGCTCATAGCAGATTCCTCTGGAGAAGCTCACCATAGGGGTGGAGATGGTCTCCTGGCAGCTGGGGTGGGGTGAGTCCTTGCCGGTACAAGTCTGTGCTGTAGCTGTTCTGATCCAGGGGAAGCAGCTGCTGTTGGGCAATCCTGGAGTATGGCACCATCAGACCCTCGATTCCATGCACACTGGCACCATCTGTTGAAGCAAAGAAGGGGGGAAGCCTATCAGCGAACACTTTGGATTTAGTAATAACACTCTATGTGTGTTTAAGTAACAACTAAGTTACTGAAACTACTCTGTCCTCTCAAAAGCTGTTTTATTTTTTAAATACTTGGCTCTCACATCCTCTCTGAAACAGCACTTAAAACAGCCAAGCCTGGGGAAAAGACAGACATTGGGGAATGCAGGTTTGCTGCTATGATCAATAATTGCTGTTCCAGGCATATCTTTGTTGTGAATAGACAACTTGGAAGGCCATGTATAGCCATCTCCTGATAACCAGTATTTCATTTTAATTTATTTTAAAGCAAGTTTCTGTCCCTCACAGCTGCAGAGTGTGAGCGGAGACTGCTGATTCCTCAGAAGTCAAATGAAGCTTTTGATAGGACTTCAGAGCTCTGTGTGACTGTCCACACTTTACTTTCACTCCAGGGAATCTTGGGGATTGTAGCTCTCGCTAACATTGGGGTGGATGGGGGTGGAACCACTGGTGCTGTGGGACTCTAACTTCTATCAGCACCGGCCACCAGCAGGGCCACCAGAAAGATGATGGGATGCAGTCGATTTCCAATATCCCAACAGTAAGAGATTGGCAAAGTAAATTATTTGAATATTCAGAATTGGCAAAATTAACACAAAAAATTAGAGATCAGAAAGAAACAAAGTTTATTAAAGAATGGAATAAATTCATAACCTATATTGAAGTAGATTTAAAAAATCCAAAGATCACAGTAGGCTTAATCTAACCCTTCGACATACAAAAGTTTTAAAGAAAAACTGTGGGGGGAAATGTATTACATAAACCAAAACTGAGGTGGAGGGAAGTCAATAACCTACATGTTTGTCTTTGTTTTTTTTCTTTTTTTTCTCCTTATAATTAAGCTATGTTGTTCTTATTATTGTTTTCTTTCCATGAAGAATTTATTTTCTGTACATATGTGTGTATGAAAATTAATAAAGAGAAATTAAAAAAAAGATGATGATGGGATGCAGTCAGGGATGCAGTCCACCACCAAAGTTTCTCCGGAGGCGCCAGTATCCTCACAATGCCACACCCACAATCCCAAATGTAAACTGGTGAGTTAAAGCCATTTCTATTTTGTGCACAGACTCCTATTCTTCTACAGTAACCCAATCCTGGGGTGGGGGTGGGGGTGGGGTGGCAGAGGGGACGGGACGGGACCCAGAGCTGTTTAATTACAATACACTATTTTGATGGCATAAACCAGGGCCAAAATATAGACTGCAAGTTGCAAAAATGGTATGTTTGCTCTCCCACTGAATGTGCAACAAAGGTTACTGTTCTGTAACTGAGCAGATGCAGACAGAGGCACTCACCTGTTCATGGTCTCATGGCGAGATGCACTGTATTTCTCTTTCGTTTATAGTAATTACTAACGGAGCCTTTGGCTGCTGGGGAAGGAGCCTCAGAGAGTGGTGGGAAGGCAGGGACCTTCAGTCCTTGCAATGGCTTCTTTGGGGCAAGACCTGCTGGGAAGCGTTGCTGTGACCACTAGCCCTGAGATGTTTTGTTTCTTTGAGTTAACTTCACTGACATCGGTGCTTTATTGTTTTGTTGCTGACCTCTGCCTGACTCCAGCTCCTGACACCAAGGGACTCAGGTGCCCTCGAGTTTCCGCCAGAGATTCTCACCTTCGCTGTCTTCATTGCTTTGCCTGCTGCTCCTTCCAGTCCCCCTTCCGGTGCCCAGGCGTGGATTGCCCAGCTGCTCCTGCTCCTGCTGCTGCTGCTGCTGCTGCTGCCTGCGGGCGATCTTCTTCATCTGCAAGGAGGAGGACGGATGCTCCTGGGCAGGGGTGCAACAAAAGGGGGAAGGGAGGACAGAATCCCCCTCCTAAATTGGGGCGAGGGGGTCTGTCCCCTTCCGAGGCCAGTGCCACACACCTGCCCCTGCCTTGCATCGGATGCTCTCCTCCCTCCCGCCACTGCTGCACCAACTAAGGTTGCCAGCTGACAAGAAGAAAAGAAAGGAAGGAAGGAAGGAAGGAAGGAAGGAAAGAAAGAAGGAAGGCAGAAAGAAGGAAGACAGAAAGACGGGCCCTTAAGATAGACTACTCCTTAAGTTTTAACCGTGGTTTAAGCTGAGGAAGTCAGCAGGCATGATGCTGCTCTGTAAAGTTGCTCAAAGAACTTTGGCTGAAGTGTAATGAATTATCTTCGATAATAGCAAAAGATGTGGTTTTCCACAACAGGGAGATAAATATTGTTCTCTGGCTACTTCTTGCAGACCAGAAACCACAGCTCAAGGCATTGCTGCTGGGCCAGTGAATAAAATTGGCACTGATTCACATTGCACCCACATTTAAAAGCAACTCTAAAACACCAGACTCAGCAAGGGTTGCCACTTCTTTTTTGCTGGGTTTTTGTACAGTTCCTGTGGCCTTAATAGCTTCATGACAGGCAGAAATTCAACAAGTGCAGGAATCCCAGCTTGAATAAGTAGGAATGCTGAGAGGAAGACCTGGTGAATTTCTGCCTGGCACAGGAGCCCTTGCCAAGGCAAAAGCATAGGTGCTCTAGGAATGGAGAGAGCACAGCTGCAATTGCCAAAAGTGTGCGCTCTTGGTTTGTTTCAGCATTTATAGCCCACCTTTCTAAACGTTTAGGGGCCTATTTGGGATAAGAGCCAGAATTTGACAGCCAAAGGTGTTCCTCCTCTTAATAATGGTCAGGGATGGTGTGTTGCTCAGAGGCCTGAGAGTTCCAGCTTCACAGCCCTGGATAACTATGGCTAGCGGCGGAGCAAGCCAATCGGGCGCCTGGGAGGCGTGTGTGCCCTGTGCCCAGGGGCGGGACCAGCTGCCCACAGGGGCAGGGCGAGCTGCGTCAGGACACTCTGCAGGGCCTCCAAGGGGTCTGCCTGCCTCCTCCCACTCGGCCGCCCTACAGCTGTGGGGGAGGCACCGTCAGACCGTTTGGGGTAGTGTGGAGCCTGCGGGCGCCCAAGCTACTGTGTCACTCCCAGGAGAGACGCATGGCTTGGGTGCGCTGCAGGCCCCATGGTGAGTGCCGCCCGACATTTTGTCACCCCCTTCGGTGGGTGACACCCACTGCACCCCCTTCCCCTGCCCAACTCTGGCAGAGAGAGATGCCCCTTCTCCTTCCTCCTGTTTAGTCAGAGATAGGTTGCCACTCAAATGTAAAGCTCTGAGGCCGTCACTCACCTTGGCCCTTTGATTCTGGAACCAAACTTGCACCACCCGAACAGTCAAGCCTGTTTCAGCTGCCAATGTCTCCCTCACCTGCCCAGCGTGGAGAGTGGAAAAGCGTCTGGTTAAAAAGAGTTCCATCCCTCTCAGGTTGGGGCTAAGAGATGCTATGTGCTGCCAAAGGATGTGCAGGTTCTTCTCTCCCCACACCTGATTGCTAAAAGAAAGCAATCTACCCGCCTCCAACTCCTCAGGGCTGAAAGTGGGGCTTGTTCAGCCTACAGCAGGGGTCAGCAAACTTTTTCAGCAGGGGCCGGTCCACTGTCCCTCAGCCCTTGTGGGGGGCCGGACTATATTTTGAAGAAGAAAAATGAATGAATTCCTATGCCCCACAAATAACCCAGAGATGCATTTTAAATACGTAAAAGCACTCATTCCACTCATGTAAAAACACGCTGATTCCCGGATCGTCCACAGGCCGGATTTAAAAGGTGATTGGGCTGGATCAGGCCCCCGATCCTTAGTTTGCCTACCCATGGCCTACAACATTGTCTGTGGGTAGGGATCGACAAAACTAATGTTGGTCTCTCACCCTTTATTTTTATCTTCCCGTCTTAAATTCAGTTCTCCACATTTCCAGCTTGTGATTTGTTTAAAAATGCACAAAGTTCCCATGAAATTTTGTCAGAGTTTAGTGACGTTTCTCCTAAGAGACACTTTTATAAACAATTCCCCCCTAACATTTGCAAAGCTATGCAGGGTCTGGTCTGGTTTCAAATTGGATGGGGGGGGGGTTGCATATTGAGATGCCTGCATTGTGGGGGTCGGACGACATGACACTGGCTGGTCCCTCCCGCTCTCAGATTCTATGATTCTGTGAACTGAGTGTGGGCTTGTTGTGGCCTGCGTCTTGCTTTAAGTGTTTTGTTTAAAAAACTTTTTAAAATCATCTTATTGCCTTGAATGGAGGTTTAGAAGGCAATTAATAAATTGATGACAACAAATGCATTTTGAATGTTTGATGTTTTATGTATGCTGTAAGCTGCCCAGAGTGGCTGGAGAAACCCAGCCAGATGGGTGGTATACAATACTAATACTAATAATTGCACACTTTCTCCATGACACAGTTGGAGAACTGGATCAGAGCTGAATGAATTTTGATGAATAGCTGCATTTCAGTTCATGTAATATTTTGCATTAAAATTAGGTTTGCATTAAAAATAGGTTGATATCAAAATGTGAACTAAAATTAATCTCTCCCCAATCCTATGGGAAGAATTCAGGATATTGCTAAGCCACTTTTTCCGTCAGTGCAAACATTACTGCTTGCCTAAGGCAACAATCTGCCGTCTTCTCTCCTGACCCCCCGGGTGTTCTGGGGATTCTCCCACCCCCAACAGCCAATGGGGAGGGGGGACAGGAGGAGAGGGCGAGGAAACTCTCTTATCCCCCCCCCATGCAAAGGATCTTCCGTGATACTGGACCTTCCGGCAGGGCTTGGAGGAGACTTCGAAGGAGGCCTTGAAGGCACGGCGCTGCTGTGTGGTGAGGATGGTCCGTGGCCGCTTGGAACGCTTGTGGTCCTTGGCTTCCTCGCTGCCTTTGCCCTGCGGGTGGCTCCCATCTTCATCCTCACTCTTCACTATGAAGGGAAAAAGAAAAAACCGGACTCAGGATCCCCCCACATTGGGTGCCCAGTGGGAGAGAGCTTCTCTGTCCTGCCCCCTTCAAGAAACGCAGGAGCCCCTGCCTCAGGGATCTGTGCTGTGGACGGGGAACCTGCAGCTCCCCAGTTGTTGCCAAAATATGTCTCCCCTGATCCTTCGGTTGGCCAAGCTGGGTGGGGCTGAAGGGAGTTGGAGTCCAACAACATCTGGAAGCCCCCCAGGGAAAATATACCGGTAAATTAGCATTGCTAGCACGTATACTGGCTAGGTCTCCTATTTCTTTCATCTTAATGAGAAGCCTTACAAATGAGAATTGAGGCGGCACCTTAAATGCCACCAGCCTTTGTGGTCCATAGTCTATTCCATCAGATGCTGCAAAAGCTTATGGCATTAAAAAACTGATTCATCTTTAAGGGGCCGCAATATTTTTGTTGCTTTTGCTGCAACAAGCAAGCATGGTCTCTTTGGGGCACAAGCCTGGGCAGTGTGGATGGAGGTCTTGGACTGTCCAGATGACAAGACCTGGCCTTGCTGAGGTGGTCCAAAGGAAAGCAGAGCAAGACATTTGGCACCAGCTTGGCTGCAGGAGTTGCTGCATGGGACTCCACTCCAGACTGGTGTCAGGTTTACTCCTGAGCCTTCTCCTGAAGATGTCAGGCTGAGGTGGCATTGAGCCAACTGCTGCCACCAGAGGCTCAATGTTGCATTTTGCTACTTGTGGCCAAGGGGAACATGCTGCCCCACTGCAGCTCTGCAACTGCCCCCCCCCGGCCGAAGCCTGCCTTGCCTGGGTTGCATGGCAGCAACTGCAAAATAGCCGTGCCTGCTTCTAGTGAGAGCTCACAAAAATCTCACGACATCCCATGCTCTGCACAAGATCTCATGAGATTTTAGAGAACTCTTGTGAGATCTCACCAAACTCCACTGCCACTGTTGGTTCTGCTTCCCTGGCGGGTGTGTTTGTGCCGGGGGAACGCTGCCTGGTGGGCTTCTGCTGCCTGAGGCAGTTGGTTCACCTTGGCTCATAGGAGGGTCAGCTGCGACAGCCCCCTTGCCCCATTCTGAGGAGCTGAGCACTGCCTCCGCTGGGAGGATGCCACGGCCCCTGCCTCTCCTGTGAGCCAGTGCTGCATGCAAGCAGTGAGATGGGTGCAGAGATGGCGCAGCAGAGGAGGCCTGGAGCGAGTGCGAGTGGAGACACGGCATGCACACATTGGAGGAGGATGCCCCTCAGGCTCCTGCTGCATGGATAGGAACATGTTAGAACATAGGTTCATTCATTTCAGTGGGTCTGCTCTAAGCAGGAGTAGCTTTGGGTACAACCCTCTGTCTTTTAAGGTTGCACCTGTTCATTCTAGCCCCTTATCTAAGGTCAGCAGCTTCACAGGAGGATGCCACAAAGCCTTGTTGTTCCTGGTTGAAACAGGAACTTGTGCATTGCATTCTTAAGCATGGCTATTCAGAAGTAAATCATCCTGAATTTGTTGGGTTTCCCCTGCCCCACCCCACAGAAGTGTGATTTGGATTGCATATGGGGGCTTTGTGGATGGCAAATTTGGAACTAGAGTGGGAGGGCATGGTATTCATTTTCCTACATAGGACTGTGCTTATGTAGCCTCAGATGCCCGAGAGCTGGTGATAGGACTCTGGAGTGGTGACTCTGCCCATGCTCAGAGACATTTGCCTCCATCCCTACAAAGAAGGTCTCACTGCTCTTGCCTCTCACCTGACTCGGTGGGAGCAGGGCTGATGGCGCTCAGCATGTCTCTCTCCTTCTCATAGTCACTGCGGCAAAGCAGCTGCCCTTCTTTGAGTACAAACTCATCACCACGCTGCAGCCGCCTCTCGCACTCACAGCAGGAGAAACAGTGGACATGATAGACGTTTTCCAGCACCCGCATGATGAACTCTGAGGGAGCCACTGCTTTGAGGCAACCACTGCATTTAGTCTGGAAGAGCCTGAGAAAAAAGGGGAGCCAGACATTGAGGCAAAGCAAATATGGTGGAAAGAGACCACCCTTGCAAGGAAGTCCACCTAAGTTACTAGTCCATTTTTGCTAGGCTTGGTGCACCTACCTGTGTGCAGCTACATTTGCTTGGTGAACCTACATACATTCCTGGGTGTGTTAATAAGGTGTGGCACATCAGCAGCCTGGAATCTGGAACTCTTTTCCAATTTATGAAGATTTTCCTATCTGATCAGCCATGAGTGAGTCTGACTTACCTCAGGCCGGACGGACAGACTTGGCCATTTGTTAAGGAAGGATCTCGGGTGATAGATGTCAACTCAGCCCAGCCAGCTACCAGGAAGGCAAGAGGCAAAGCTAGTTCCTGCTTCACCACCACTCTCTGCTGGGGTGGCTTTGCCCCCAGAGCCTGCAAACATACCAACCATTTTGTTTTCATGGTTCATTCAGACGTGCCAGGTCTGTTCTCCCAGGTGGACAACAAGGCTATGCAAGCCCTCAGCCAAAAAGAAAAAGAAATCCAAATCCCAAGCTAGGATTTACCTGCCCTGCTCTTCGTCTAAGAAGCTCAGAGCTGCTTATATATATTTTCCCCCAGAGCTTCTCTCATCCATTGTGACCACAAGATGCTGGATTAGATCCCGTAGGGCTCTTCGTACCACTTCCATGGGTTTGTAGGGGAGAATCAGCAAGAAAGCAATGGGCTGACCATCTTCCCTGCCAGCTGATTCTCTTGAGCAAATGCTTCATCCATACTCACATCTGTTATCTCAGCAAACACAGGTTTGGGAAAATACATTTGCCAAGGCAACTTCTTGTTCCATCTTTACTTCACTGTGAGGTGGCAAGGCCTATGGCTTTCCCTTTATTTTACTTTGATTTATCTGTATGTTTTAGAAATAATAAATAGTTAACTGTTTATTGTTGGCTTTTGCTTTGATTTAGTCAAATCCAGATTGCTGGACACATAATAATTTTCTTACTGAGGTTCCTAAACATAAACAAAAACAAATCCTGATCGACGATTATGAGGGAAATGATGGGGCAAGTTCTCTGCTTGGAACTCCTTGCAAGGCTTTAGCTCCTCCAATTTAAGGGAAGTGTCACACTGGGCAACAATTTTTTACTTTTTGAATGTTGTCTAGATTTCTACAACTGATTTAGGGTATTTTTGCACTTCTGAATCAGGAAATGGCATCCGTTTCTCGCCATCAGGTCAGGTTTACTGTAAACTGAATGGTGGGCATTGATAAAGGTAAGTACATGTAAATTGCATGTTGCTTCACCATTTTTCAAACTTCAGGGCTTGAACTTCCATTTCTTGGAACTCCTGGAATGCTCAGCGGCAGGGAGGTCTCTCTTCAGAGTCCAACAGTAGTCAGCCATCATGACTGTGTCCCAGTGACCCTGATACCTGGTCTCCATCTCTTTCATGTCCTGATGGAATCTTTCCCCCTGCCCGTCACTCATTGAACCCAGGTTCTCAGGAAACCGGTCCATATGTGAAAATAGGTAGTGCATCTTGACGCTCATGTTGCAGCCCAGGTTTCTGAAAGCAGTCAGCATGTTGTTGACAAGTTCTGCGTAGTTTCTGGCCTTATTGTTGCCAAGAAAGTTCTTCACTACCAGAACAAATGCCTTCCACACTTCCAGTTCCACTTCGTTCATTGACTTTCCGAACTCTGGATCTCTGATGAGCTGACAGATCTGAGAACCGTCAAAGATGCCAGCTTTCAACTTCTCCATGGTCAATCCTGGAAAAGCCTGGCACAAGTAAGTGAAGCAGTCACCATCCTTGTCCAGAGCCTTGGTGAACTGCTTGATTAAGCCGAGCTTGATGTGCAGTGGTGGGAAGAGTATTCTGTCTCTGTCCACCAGAGGGTCGTTGATGACGTTCCTTTTTTTGCAAGGCACCAATTCCTCCCGCACAGGCCAGTCCTTCTTCGTGTAATGCTGAGCACGGTCCCTACTATCCCACATGCACAGAAAACATGGGCACTTGGTGAAGCCAGACTGTTGTCCCAACAAAAAGTTCACCATCTTCAGGTCAACACAAATAAACCACTTATGCTGATCATAACCAATTTTCTCCAGCACATACTTCACTGCTTCATAGTTCTCCTTCATTGTACTCGAGTGAGCCAGGGGTTTAGAGGCAAACTGGTTGCCGTTGTGTAGCAGAACACATTTCAGTGATCACTTGCTGCTGTCAATGAACAGTCTCCAATCTTTGGGTTCGTACTGTGGCACTCCAAGCTTGAGCAGAAGCTGCACAATATCTGCACAGTACACCAAGTCCTTCTCTTCCGATAAAAAATGGAGGTACTCTTGTTGCCTGTTGCGGAAGAAGCTGATGCGAGCACTGTCAGAGAGGAGGTTTTTTCCTTCAGTCTGGATGCCAACAGTTCGGCAGAGTCCTTTGACAAGCTGAGGTCACGAACTAGATCATTCAACTCCTTTTGGGAAAATGGATGTGGAGCATCATCTTCAAGAACCACTTCTTCTTCTTCATTTCCTTCAACACTGGAGGCATCTTCGTCACTAATGTCAGGAAGTTCTCTGAAGATAGGCACTGGAATTTCATCACAATGAGCTACAGGACGATGTGCTGATTGAAGATCAGGATACTTGAGGTTGCTCCGGTTCTTTCTGTTGATCCCAGCTGCACCAATTTATGGAAGATTTTGAGGTTTTATGACTTCAAATTGATCCCTTTTTGACATAATCACCCAGAACTATCGGACCTGAATACTTCTTGTCATTAAAATAATCATTTCCAATCAAAACAATTATTCAACATGGCATTTTACCCCCATCAACTTCTAAAATGTTCCACACAAGCGTACATGTGAACAAAAACGTAAAAAAACGACATGTGGCCATAGCTCAAAAACTTGACCTGATTGAGCAATACCAATGTGATTTTTGGATTCAGTGCATCAGATTCGTCCTAAATCAACTGAAAAAAACCGCAGACAACAAATTTGTTGTTGACCAGTGTAATGCCCTCCATAAAATGATGGTGGCATTATGGCATTTCACCCTGACCAACAGGAGGGCAAGCCCTGGGCAGAGAAGGAGGAATGTTGAGGAATTCTAAGCAAACTCAGAGCAGCAATGGGGCACAGCAGATTACCCCAAACAGCAGGGGATGAGAAACAAATAGAGGGATGGGGACAGTTGGCCTCTTGGATTTCTGGAGGTTGGGCTGCTGTTACAGGCACAGGAGCAGAGCCTTTAGAAAAAGCTGGCAACCCTAGGTATGACTTGCATCATCAGGCGGTGGTGGGGAGGACAAAAGGCAAGGAATGGATCTCTCTAGCTGGCACACCAATTCTGATGGAACAGGTTAGAAATGGAAAAGTACCAGAGCTCAGATTTCCCCTCCCAAGAGTCAGAAGCCTTTTTCTAACCTTCCAGCTAGGTGCAGCATCTCACCAAGATCTCACTTTGAAAAAGTGAGAGGAACTCCTTGAGTAATTTCTACTTTCACAGTGTGGAAAGCAACATTTTAAATGTGCAAATTATTTTTCAGTCAGGGATGGGGAGCCTGTGGCCCTACAAGTGTTGCTAAACTGCAGCCCCCATCAGCCCCCATCTGCATGATCAGTATTAGGGTGATGGGAGTCGTAGTTCAGCAATGGCTGGGGTGCGGCAAGATCCCCATCCCGGTTTGAAATGCCAATTTATTTTTAATGTGTGTATTGTTGTTATGTCTGTGGGTCCCCCCCCCTTGTAAGCTGCTTGGGGGGGGGGGAATAGTTTTTTTAAGTGGGGTGTAAATTATTTAAAATAAATGACATCTAATTATTATTACAGTTGAATCAGCATGAAGCAACACATTGTAGAAGAACAAGAGGCTACCATGGAAAACCGCACCCCCATGCCATATTATTTGTGACACAGAGTTTCACGTACCCTGCAATGTGATGATGCTATACTGAAAGTTTCTGCCCTGCCAGACCACATCCTGGCCTCTAACAGAAATAAGCAGGAGTTGGAGAACCACCTACAACACACGAGAGAGCCAGTAAGGTGTCGTGGGTAGAGAACTGCACTGAGAGCCAGTGTGGTGTAGTGGTTAAGAGTGGTAGTCTCGTAATCTGGGGAACCGGGTTCGCGTCTCCGCTCCTCCACCTGCAGCTGCTGGGTCACCTTGGGCCAGTCACACTTCTCTGAAGTCTCTCAGCCCCACTCACCTCACAGAGTGTTTGTTGTGGGGGAGGAAGGGAAAGGAGAACGTGAGCCGCTTTAAGACTCCTTAAAGGGAGTGAAAGGCGGGATATCAAATCCAAACTCTTCTTCTTCTTCCAAACTGATGAAATCCACGTTCAATTCAGTTTCAACTCAGTCATGAAGATCAGTGGGTGAACTTATCCTACCTCACAGGATTGCTGTGAGAAGACAGGGGAGAACCAAGAGTGCTGTGTTGAGCTCAGGAGGAAGGAATGGCAGGAGATTCATGTAATAAACCAGCCAAAATGATATTGTCAAGGGGTGAGTGAAATGATTCCGCACAGGAAGAATGCCACAGAGAGGATGCCATTCTCAATGGAAGATTGGTGAACAATACAATCTTGCATTTCACCTTCCAGTGCAGCAGGATTTTCAAGGGATGATAATGGAGACTGGGAAATGCCCCCCCCCAGCCAACACCAGTGAAATGGCATGAGGCATGACTTATGCTTAGAATGACTGAGGCAGGAAGGCCTCCACGCCTCCCTGCCCCACTGTTCAGCCTTCTGCTGTGAGGCAAGATCATCCATCTATCAAGCGATATTATCCTGATCAGAGTGGGCCACAAACAGCAAGAGAAGAGACGCAGAGAAAAAACACCCTCAAGGGCTTACAAAAAAACTTGAACCAGTGTTTATTTACTCCTCCAAAGCCGTCAGTTTTGGTCACTTGATCTGTTAACTGGTGGAATAAATCTGCACAAGTCTGCATGCGAGAAAAACACTTTCAAAGACAAAAAGAAGAATACTTCCTTAGGTTTGAGATAATGCCTGCAATGACACACACCAGCATCATCTCAGAAGATGCATTTTTTTACCTCTTGCACACAGGAAAAGAGACCCCTGCAGCTTCTAAAATTATAATAATCTTCTGTCTGATCAATTGGGGCTCACATACTGTATGTATTTATTGTTGTTGTTGTTGTTTAGTTGTTTAGTATCACCCTTAATTCTAGATCCCCAATCACCTGTTCTAACAGATTGAATAAATGTTGCAGCTTTAAGGAAGAGTGAGCTTTGGAAAAAGTGGAATAGAAATTTATAAAATAAAAACAGTTTCAACGATTTGCAAGCATTACATACTGCAAATGAAGTAGGGGCTAAGGTCTTTTTCCAGACGTCAACACAGATAAACTGTAAATCTCCCATTGCATTTTCCCCTTGCTGTGTCAGAGGAATCCTTCAGTTTAAGTGAAATCTACCTGAATTGTCCAGCTCTGGCTCTTCTAATTTTTTGCAGATCCCATTTTCTTCCCTACCTGTAGCATCACCTGCCAATTTGACAGCCACTCCTTCCACCGAAGACACAACCCCCCCCCCCCCCCGCCTCTGGATTCATGACCCTCAGACTTCCTTTAACATCTTCTGCCCCTGGAAGGAGAGGCGTTTGAAGGCAGGAATAAATAAGCCCAGCAAAGGCGTTTGCAGCAGATGGTTCTGATGAAGTAATTTGGGAGCTACGCAAACGTGTGTGGGGCGGCTCACTGGGCTGACAGCTTCTCTTTAGCCACTTGACAAGAGAAAGTAATAAAATGAGGATTAATTAGGCTGTTGTTTAAACACACACGATCCTCCCAGCCAGCAGGGAAACTCATAAACCAGGATTGAGAACAAGACGTGGGTTAATCCTCCCAGCAAACTCTTGCCGAGCGCGGGATGGAGAGGATTTACCCGGGAGGGCCACTCATCCCTTCCGAATGCCGCCCTGCCTGGATCTGCACTTTTGCTTGAATAGGCTGGGGCTGTTCTGATTGCAGGGCAAGGCTGGGCAGGATTCCTGGGCTGAGAACGAGGCAGGCATATAGATGTAGACAAACAGAAGCAGAGCCTGAGCGCCAGAGAGAAACAATGCAGGCAAGGATGTATGGAAAGCCAGGGTGGGTGGAGCAGCGCATGGGTAGGCACGCTAAGGCCCGGGGGCCGGATCCAGCCCAGTCGCCTTCTCAATCTGGCCCGTGGATGGTCTGGGAATCAGCGTGTTTTTACATGAGTAGAATGTTTCCGTTTATTTAAAATGCATCTCTGGGGTATTTGTGGGGATAGGAATTTGTTGACTCCCCCCCCCCCCCCGCCACTAAATATAATCCGGTCCCTCACAAGGTCTGAGGGACAGTGGACCAGTCCCCTGCTGAAAAAGTTTGCTGACCCCTGGAGTAGCGGGAAGATTGTGTTGGGCTGGAATCTAAGTGACCTGGGTTCAAATCCCCAATCAGGCCAGAAGCTGAAGGCTGGGTGGCCTTGAGCCAGTTGGCCTAACCTACTTGGCAGGGTTGTTGTGCAAATAAAATGGAGGGGAGGGGGAGAGAACCATGTGAGTTCCTGGGGAGAATATAGATGCAACACATATACGGGGAGGAAAAGACAGGTAGTCCTGCGGTGGAATTTCAAAACTGATCTCAAAACCTAACATTCAGAATTTTAAAAATGTATCATGAGAATTGTACAGTTTTGATGATGGGTGAAATGAGGTTTGACCAAATAATATTGCAAGTGCTGGCAAGTGTTGACTGCTGCTGGTCAGATACGGACGGCTGCTGCAGAATATTTGGATCACTATGGCCCCTCATTTTGAGGGGACCTGGGATGTTGAGAGGGCATTCCTTTAAACTCTGAAAGACACATAGTTGTAGATTATTGCAAAGTGCTCAGTGTGGGTTTCCCCTTGGGCCTGGACAAGAGGCTCCAGATGGTGCAAACGGCTGCGGCTAGACTGTTGATGGGGACAGACCATAACCAGCTCATAGCTCTGGTGCTCAACAGCCTGCAATGGCTGCCCACCTGCTGCCAGGCCAGGCTCAATGTTCTTGCATGATTTACAACTGGGGTACAGGATACCTGGGACCACTTGGCTCTTTATATCCCTGCCAGATCACTGAGGTCTTTGGGGGATTCATGGCTAGTGCTCCCCCATGGCTCAGATGCATGGCTCATCTCCAGCAGGGCCCAATGTTTGGGCTTGCCCCTCTAGCTCAGGTCAGAGAGGCCCCCTCCCTACTGAACTTCCAGCGCCTACTTGGATTTTGTCCAAAAGTATGTTGTCCTGCCTGGCCCTTAATCGTATCGGCTGCTAGGGAGGCAAAGTTCCTCCAAGCTGGAGTCAGCTTCCAGGATCAGAATCTGTTGTCCATTACTATGTCTAAGGCAAGGTCCACCCATGTCCTCCTGGGTACTGGGTACAAACCTCCCTTCCCCTGAGGATATTGGAACAGCTAAAGAAGTTACACGTATAAAACAAGAATGAAACTTGGACATTCCACAGTGAAGAGGGATTGGAATAGTCCAGGGGCCACTGTCTCCAGCCTGGTGCCCTCAGGCATTGTTGGGCTCCTACTGCCCGCATCTCTGATCACTGGCTGTGGCAGCTGGGAGCTTCTGTCTCACAACTTCCAGAAGGGGCTGGGTTGGGGAAGGCAAATCAGGGTCATTAGGTACATTGTGGACATCTGAAGGCAGCCCTGTTTAGGGAAGTTTTTAATGACTGGTGTTTTAATGTATTTTTAATCTTTTGTTGGAAGCCTCCCAGAGTTGCTGGGGAAACCCAGCCAGATGGTTGGGATATTAATAATAATAATAATAATAATAATAATAATAATAATAATAATATAATAATAATATTTTATAATAATAATGTGGCTGCTGCATTCCCAAGTTGCCACTCTTCAGAGAGACTGCTCCTGCTGCCCTGAGATGAGTCAGTGCAGAAGCCCTTGTACAATGCCCACTTCCCCATTGTTCCTTTTCCGTCAGCAGTTGCAGGCAAGAATCACTTGCCTCCCATTGTCCCATCTCTCTCCAGCAATATTCAGTACCTGAATGTGCTTTGCTTTGTTAGGTAGCAAGCACAATTGCTCTTCCAGGCCTGCTGCCCTTAATAAGCCTCTGACCTAGCTAACATCTGGCTTGGCATTTACCAGGTTCAATTACTCCAAGATGAAAACTATTCTTCCAACAACTTCTAACTTATTACATGATCCTTGATACATGGACACCTTAGAAAAGGTAAGCCTGGATGTGTTTGTTCTCTTTCCTGAGTGAAATGGTCAGAGCAGGCTTTGCGGTGGCACTTTTCCTTTGGCGGGTGAGGGATGGAGGGTGGCAGTGTCTTTATGAAGATTATATGAAGAGTATGGCTTGCACGTGAGCAGAGGCACACAGGAGCTCAGGCAGCCATAGGACATGCCTGGAATCCCAGATGTTAAGAATGTGTGGCATACTGCTTCTGTCAAGACAGCCCTACCATGAGGCACGGAGAAAGGGACCAACTCCAGAGCCCAACTAAGGTCTGGTCTATAGACAGGTTGTTGCAGAAGGAGGTCGGGAAATGGACCGTGCCACTTCAGACTGCAGACAGAGCAGAGAGCACACAGAGAGAAGCTCCTTCCACCTAAGCAGAGTGCACCGCCCCTGTGGGTCCCTCACCCAGAAACACCAAGCCAACATGTGAAGAGTTCCAGCATCTCCACTCTGCCTCTTCTCTCCAGAGAAGATGGAAGGGTGGGCGCGTATCACATTTTGGGATGCTCCCGTGCATCAAAAACACCCTGAAAGTATTCGCACAGCAAAGAACCAGGATTGGAACTTGCATCCCCTGCATTCCCCTTCTTTTCCATTGCGGGGAATTGTTTACACGGAGAAGCATTTAAAAGTGACCTCCAACCCCTACAGCCTGCAGTGGTGCAGTCCACTCCACCACATTCCACACCCTCCAAAATTCCTCAGATGAAAATAGGGGCATTGGCATCCGAGGAATGTTGGAGGGTAGGCAGTTGGTGTGTTGTGTTGTTGTTGTACATGTGATTTAAAACTGGAAACTTGATTAAGAAATATTATTAATTAAAAAACAAAAACCAAGCAGTGTGGCAAAACCTGGTGTGTGTGTGTGTGTGTGTGTGTGTGTGTGTGTGTGTGTAATGCACAGAGATTAAAACAAAATGTAAAAAAGCTGAAGTGACAAAACAGTACGCAGAGGTAAGTAAATAGATGTATTATGATGCCTGTGTCCGTATGTCCCCACACCATATCATTTATATGCCACCTTTTCTACCCAGGCACCCAAACAGACCTCCCTCGTGTGGCACCAACCTGAGAGGAGAGGCTCAGCAGCCTGGTGCGACCATGACCAGACAGGAGGGAGGTTTTCCTCTGGGTGGGTGGGAGAGCTGACAATTTCACTCACATCTCGTCTTTCTGGTGCTGCCTCTGCCCCAGTCCGGCTGCTGCACTTGGTCATCTCAGCAGCAGATGGGTGGGAGAGAAGTGCCGCAAAACCAACAAAGGAGAGGAGCTGCCAACCCCAATGCCCAGCTGGCCACACAGCCACCCCCCAAGACACACAGAGAGAAGCTCCTTCCACCTAAGCAGAGTGCACTGCCCATGTGGGTCCCCAGAAACACCAAGCCAGCATGTGAAGAGTTCCAGCATCTCCACTCTGCCTCTTCTCTCCAGAGAAGATACACACACACACACATGGGGAGGAAAGCTCAACAACTTTGCAGGTGTCAGGAATCTTACTTTTTGAAATATGGCCACCCTAAGAATAACAGCTTTGGGCAGGAGGTGAGAGGGCTTTGCGAAGGAGCCCTCATGCCACCTTTCCAAGGCTGCTGCCGCCCCAGGAGCTGCTTCCATGGGGGAATTTGGAACGTCCCATGATTAAGTCAGAAGCCGTCACAGCTTCAGGAATTTCACGACTGTCCTGGCAAAATTAGGGAACTTGGAGAGTATGACTTTTCCATCTCAGGCCTAAAATTTGACAATATCTGCATGTTTAAACATGGATGTGCCATAGTCACAGAGAAAGCAGAGGGTGTGGGTTTAAGATGAAGAGCAAACTGGATGCTCAGGTGAGAATCCCCTCCCAGGCTCAGGCGGTGTCAGGGTGGTGCAACTGGTTTGGCCACACTGAGTGCCACACTACAGGAGGGCAGCACAACATGGGCGTAGAACGGAGCAAGAGAGGCGGGGGGGAGGGGCACTGAATTTTAGTATCCTACAGGACACCACTGAAATTTGAGAGAAGAAAGTCCACCTCTGCCTGTAGCCTCTTTGCCCAGATGCTTTCTCCTCCAGCTGGGCTTGATTCCCATATCCAAGCGCAGCTGCTGGGAGGAAAACTTCACAAGGCCAGTGATGCCATTGGCCCTTTTCTACCAGAGGCAGGGAGGCCGCTGCAGTCGCACCAGCCCAGCCCTTGCCCCTGCTTGAAATCAGTCCGATCCCAGCCTCACAAAGTGGCGTGGGGGTGCTCATGCAAAAAGTCTCCTCTTTAGCGGAAATGGGTTTGTTGTGGAAGTCATCTCCCAGCCAACTCTAAGTACACAGCATGGATTTGCCAGTATGTGGTTGAATACGCCACCCACCACCTGCCACCTGCTAGGGACAGTCTGGAAGTACAAAGGGAGAGGCTGTGGAAGGCTGGGCTGATCAGGGTGGTGGTGGTGTCAGAAACGTCATTTGGCCCAGGGACTCAAGATTAAAGGGGCCTCAAGTTTAAACACTGTTTAGTTTTTGGCATTTGATCAGTTTCACAACTTGTTTTTATGCAGAGTGGAGCAAAAGTTACACATTCTCTCATCTAGAAAAGCATTTGTTAAACACACACATGGATATTCAAATTCTAATTTTTGTGCCGTAGTTTGTTTTGCAGGTGTTGCCATTTTAATTTTTATAATGCCCAGGGGTCTCACGGACGGCTAGAAGCAGCCAGGACATGGTGGGAGGTACACAGGAGAAGCAAGTTGTGTTTTGCCACCAATCTGTGTCTTCTCCTCATGTGCAGAGCTGCCTTCTCTGTTGTGAAGCATTCCTTCAGCTCACCGTGGCAGCTCACACAGACACAGACCAGCCTATTGCTTGTCCTCACTTCTTAGGAGGAGGCTGTTATCTTCCAAGGTCTAAAAATCACAGCATTTACCAGAAATCCCCCCTGAATTTACATCTTAGGGGATTGATGGCTACGCCAGGGTGACCTGCCTTCATCGGCTCCCCTCCTCACTCCATAACTCAATAATGCCTCCCCCTTAAGCCCCGAAAACAAATCCACGCCTCTCTGCACTAATTGAAGAAAACAGGCAGCGAGGCCTCATAAACACGGTGTCAGCTCGCATTACGCAAAATTAAAATTCTCAGCACCAGGAATTCCTAAAGAGGCTGCTTTTTTAATATCGTCCGAATCCGTTTAAGCCTGGGTAATATTGTTTAGGTTGCCATGGGAACAGAAGGCAGCTCTGTTAGCCACTGGTGGATTGAAAACTAGTTTATTATTGGTGCTGGATTGACAGACACGGTAACTGGGGGAGTCTGTGCGATACCTGTAAGATGGGACAGCTGCCATTTGGGGCAGCACAAAGGGGTTGCTTTCACACTGGGGCACTTCAGCGCAGCTCAGATATTATTTCCCTGCAATTAGCTGGCAGCAGGATTAAAACAGAGATTCCACACAAGCACTTAATGGAGCACCATATTATCCAGCAGCCCCCTTCCCCACGGTCTTATAATGTTTACTCACAAGTAAGTCCTGCTCAGCAAAGGTTTCCAGCAATGTTACTCAAACGCTTCTTCCTTGTGGGTTCAAGTTTGCTTTTTTGATTCTTGATGAGCATTGGTGGGGGGATTAAATATAAATAGCCTATCATTTGTCCTTTGAATAGCCACTCTGATTACCCCCAGTATTGGTTTTGGTTCCCACAAGGGGGGGGGGGAGGATTTAACTACTGATTTCAGATCATTTTCTCCTTTCCATTTGTAATACTGAAATAATGCTATTTCTCTATAAAATTGTGGGCGGGGGGCATAGAAGAAAGTAATTAAAGACAACAATTGTATTTTTCTTTCCCCATAGAAACAGAAACTGATACTGGAACAAAACAAGGATTTTTCAAGGGACACTCCATCACTCATCAGGCTGAAACAAACCTGCAAACAGGAAATGTCTAATTAAAGGCACAAGAGCCATGAGGTGCCTCAAAGGCTGCAACTATGTTCTATTACAAAAATAAATAAATACTGCAACAAATCACGTCAGAAAAGAAAGGGAAGGCACACCACCAAAAACATTGAAATGGAAAGGGCTAATGCCATTGTCATCAGAATGCTCTCTAAGAAGGAAGTGAGCAAAGGACAGGAAGTCCAGAGGAAATGGCTAGGGCAGAATTTTAAAAAGGCCAGTGTTTAAACAGGCAGATTCCACAGGGCCAAAGACTAGATTGCCACCCTCTCAGGGAGCCAGCTGCCCTCAGTTGGGGGGGGGAGGAAGGTGCTGCCACACCCCAGTGTTTTTCAAGAGAGATTTGACTCCCGGTTCAGTGAGCTTTTCTGCATTGAATGGGGAGGGGAGAAGAGCACCTTCATTTCAGACAGCAAAAGGTCTCAAGCCACCCTTCGTCCTGAGCCCTACAGAAACTAGGCCTATGTGAAAGTAAAGGCATTTGCAACTATTCTTCCCTTGTGATCTGCCCTTCCTCACTCTGCTGTCTTGCCCGGCCAATAGCTAGTCTGTTCACTCCTCTGGGCAAGAAAGGAATGCTTGCTCCACTTCTAAGCACTCAGCTGCAGTGCACCATAACACCCAAGCCCGCTCCCATCAAAGACTTAGGGCGTGCTGATGAATGGGAAGCTTGGGTGGGATCATGAAGTAGCAACTTTTTAGCTTTGCTTAGCAAGCAAAACTCAGCAAGGTGCAGGGGCATAGCATGGCGGGGGCAGAGGGTGGCAGCCCCGGGTGCACCATTTTTAGGGGGCACAAGCAAGGCATTCCCACACAGGGGATCCCACCCTGCCTGCTACTGGCTCTACTGGCCAGGCTCCTCCCTGCATGGGCAGGTGGGGGCACAACGCAGCCCCACTTGGCTCTGGTGGCCACGGCTGAACTGTGCACAGGCTCCGTGAACCGTTTGCGCCCCGTGCTTATGCGCCCAGCTGTGTTGGTGGCCAGAGTCCAAATGTGCAATGATGCAATTTCCCTTGATAATGAAAGCAAAGAGGCAAGCCAGTGGTCCATCGTGACCTCTGGGTGGGGTGAATTCTGTGGGGGAAAGGCACAGAAGGGGCAGTCTGCATTTGGGGACACAGAAGAGCTTTTTCCCACAGGTTAGAATTCTGAATGAGAAATAACAGTACATTTCACATTAACACTGTTGTTCTCAAAACCCTTCCTCTGAAATAAGGACAACCTTTTTTTGATAATGTTCAAGTGAACATCCTTAGCATTGCAGCCGTATTTTAATGCCCAGTATAAAAGGGCCTTTCCTTTAAGAAACCACAAGGATCAAGAAATATGGGAGTTGAGGGGCAGCCCCCTTTCTGAGATGCGGGTGCTTGTTGCCTTCATTCCCCCCCCCCACTCTCCTGTCAATCACTACATGAAACTTGATCCAGACTAATTTTGCAAAAGATTGCCTTTAATTTTTTTTTAATGATACAATGTTTTGTGCCAGAAAACTAGAGTTTGTGGCACACAGTCCAATTACTGAACCCCCTTCATGTATGTTGTGAACCACCCTGTGATCTTTGGGTGAGGGGCAGTATACAAATGTAATAAATAAAAAATAAAATAAATGTATGCATAGTGACAACCAAAAATGTTTGCAAACACCCTCCCTTTCCTATTGAATTCTCTCATCCCCCCCCATCCACTAACTTCTGGGTGTTCCTGTACCCAGATATGATCCAGTCAGGAGAGCTGAGCCGCATTCCCTGCATTTTGAATCAAAACTGGATCCAAGGAGCCTAAACGAGAAAACTCTCCTCAAGTGCCTGTAAGAGGCCTTGTGAAGTCCTGTGGTAACAGCATGGAGAGCCCTGACCTGAGCCTGGGAAGGCTAATTTGGAGAATATAAAACTGTACCAGTGGGATTAAAAGGTGTTAATGAAGCAGGACTTGAGGCCACCTCAAAGGCGACTGGGTCCCCTGCTTCATGAAGCCGCTGTGTTTAGTTAGGGTTTAGTCAAAATGAAGCGGTCCCTGGCTTAAGAGCGGGTCTGTTTACTCAGCGCTGAGCTCCAAAATCCATCCTTAGCTGCCTGAAATATTGAAGTGGAAGGTTTAAAGCTGCTTTCCAGATTGCCAGGCCAGACCCAGGAGCAAGGGATGAAGGAACCCTGGAAATACAACAATACTCCCCTTTCATTACTAGGAGTTTTGATTTGAGTTCTACTAACAATGGCAGTGTGATGAGCAAAGTTTGAAGAGGGAAATCTCTCCTTCTCTCTGCCTTTTCTCCCTCCTCCAACTTGGCCTTGTTTCCTTAATGCCACAGAGAAGCAGAGATTAAAAAGCTGTGTCTGAATCGTCCGTGGCTCCAGGTCTGATTCAGCAGGAGGTGAAAGGCAGGGCTCCAAGGTGTCTTTGGGCCTCTCAGAACAGATGGGCATCTGAACAGGATGCCCAACACATCAACTTTGCCGGTGGAAAGGTCTTACGAAGGCACTTTCCAGGCAAAAACTCATTCTTTACTGCTGAATTGGAGCAAATGGCAATCCATGGTAACCCAAACTGCCTTTTGTTCAGATTCTGCTGGGGAAAGTGGCGGGCCAACAAAACCTGCTTGAACTTATGCCTAGAAAGTGCAAGGCAAAAGGTAAGTGCGGATGAGCCCTTTGTTTGGGACCACGACCACTAGGATGCCAAGTGTACCCAATACATAATGTATACATACACAATTGTTGTTTAGTCGTTTAGTCATGTCTGACTCTTTGTGACCCTATGGACCAGAGCATGCCAGGCACTCTACTGCCTCCCACTGCCACTGCCACTGCCATCCACTGCTTCCCGCAGTTTAGTGAAACTCATTTTAGTAGCTTCTAGAGCACTGTCCAACCGTCTCGTCCTCTGTCGTCCCCTTCTCCCTGTGCCCTCCATCTTTCTCAACATCAGGGTCTTTTCCAGGAAGTCTTCTCTTCTCATGAGGTGGCCAAAGTCTTGGAGTCTCAGCTTCACGATCTGGCCTTCCAGTGAGCACTCAGGGCTGATGTCCTTAAGAATGGATAGGTTTGTTCTTCTTGCAGTCCATGGGACTCTCAAGAGTCTCCTCCAGCACCATAATTCAAAAGTATCAATTCTTCGGCGATCAGCCTTCTTTATGGTCCAGATCTCACTTCCATACATCACTACTGGGAAAACCATAGCTTTAACTATACGGACATTTGTTGGCAAGGTGATGTCTCTGCTTTTTAAGATGCTGTCTAGGTTTGTCATTGCTTTTCTCCCAAGAAGCAGGTGTCCTTTAATTTCATGACTGCTATCACCATCTGCAGTGACCATGGAACCCAAGGCAGTAAAATCTCTCACTGCTTCCATTTCTTCCCCTTCTATTTGCCAGGAGGTGATGGGACCAGTGGCCATGATCTTTGTTTTTTTTGATGTTGAGCTTCAAACCATATTTTGTGCTCTTCTCTTTCACCCTCATTAAGAGGTTATTTAATTCCTCCTCACTTTCTGCCATCAAGGTTGTGTCATCTGAGGTATCTGAGGTAGATGATATTTCTTCCAGCAATCTTAATTCCTACTTGGTATTCATCCAGTCCAGCCTTTTGAGGTTGTTAATATTTCTTCCGGCAATCTTAATTCCAGCTAGGGATTCATCCAGCCCAGCCTTTCGCATGATGAATTCTGCATATAAGTTAAATAAGCAGGGAGACAATATACAGCCTTGTCGTACTCCTTTCCCAGTTTTGAACCAATCAGTTGTTCCATATCCAGTTCTAACTGTAGCTTCTTGTCCCACATAGAGATTTCTCAGGAGACAGATGAGGTGATCAAGCACTCCCATTTCTTTAAGAGCTTGCCATAGTTTGCTGTGGTCGACACAGTCAAAGGGTTTTGTGTAGTCAATGAAGGAGAAGTAGATGTCTTTCTGGAACTCTCGAGCTTTCTCCATAATCCAGCGCATGTTTGCAATTTGGTCTCTGGTTCCTTTGCCCCTTTGAAATCCAGCTTGCACTTCTGGGAGTTCTCGGTCCACATACTGCTTGAGCCTTCCTCGTAGAATTTTAAGCATAACCTTGCTAGCGTGTGAAATGAGTGCAATTGTGCGGTAGTTGGAGCATTCTTTGGCACTGCCCTTCTTTGGGATTGGGATGTAGACTGATCTTCTCTAATCCTCTGGCCACTGCTGAGTTTTCCAAACTTGCTGGCATATTGAGTGTAGCATCTTAACAGCATCATCTTTTAAAAATTTTAATAGTTCAGCTGGAATATCATCACTTCCACTGGCCTTGTTATTAGCAGTGCTTTCTAAGACCTATTTGACTTCACTCTCCAGGATGTCTGGCTCAAGGTCATATACGAAACATCCATATCTTTCTGGTATAATTCCTCTGTGTATTCTTGCCACCTCTTCTTGATGTCTTCTGCTTCTGTTAGTTCCTTATCACTTTTGTCCTTTATTATGGTAATCTTTGTACAAAATGTTCCTTTCATATCTCCAATTTTCTTGAACAGATCTCTGGTTTTTCCCATTCTGTTGTTTTTCTCTATTTCTTTGCATTGCTCGTTTAAGAAGGCCCTCTTGTCTCTCCTTGCTATTTTTTTTGAAATTCGCATTCAATTTCCTGTATCTTTCACTATCTCCCTCGCATTTTGCTTGCCTTCTCTCCCCCACTATTTGTAAGGCTCGTCGGACAGCCACTTTGCTTTCTTGCATTTCCTTTTCATTGGGATGGTTTTTGTTGCTGCCTCCTGTATTATTAGCCTCCATCCATAGTTCTTCAGGCACTCTGTCCACCAAATCTAAATCCTTAAATCTGTTCCTCACTTCCACTGTGTATTCAGAAGCTGATGATCTGAGCCACAGTCAGCTCCAGGTCTTGTTTTTGCTGACTGTATAGATCTTCTCCAACTTTGGCTGCAGAGAATATAATCAATCTGATTTCGATGCTGCCCATCTGGGGATGTCCATGGATCACTGCCTTGTCGTGGCGAAGGGGCTTGAATAACTCAGAGCTATGCCATGCTATGAGCTATGCCGTGCATATGCTATGAGCTATGCCGTGCAGGGCCACCCAAGACAGACAGGTCATAGTGGAGAGTTTTGACAAAATGTGATCCACCTGGAGCAGGAACCAGCAAGCCTCGCCAGTATCCCTGCCAAGAAAACTCCATGGACAAAGACATACACAATACTGAGTAATTATACTACTGTGTTCTTTCTTTTACTGTATTGTTCCTGGCTATTCTTATTCGTTTTTCTTCTTGGAGTTTTAATTGTTCTATCTACTTCTGTAAAAGAAAATGAAATAAAGAAATATTTGATGCCATATCTCATAGATAAGTTATTATACTATATTATTATGATGCCCTGTCCTCAGTGGGAGCTAAGTGCAAAATAGCAACTTTAGAAAGAGGAGTGTATACAGAATTAAGAAAAATAGCATTCCAGCCCAGGAATTTGTTTTCAGTACCAGAACTTGAGTTCACAGTTACATTGGAGAGGCCAAACTGGGGGGGGGGGGAGTTGCTATTGTTTAAACAATTGGAGTCAGAAATCCTCCAGAAATCTACCGGTAGAGCCTTTTCTACCTTTTGCCTTTTACTGTTGTAAATTGATCCTTTTGGAGGTCAGGTACTGGCACCCAGTAGAGCTTAATCTGTCACCCTTTAGCACTGGAGTCAAGGAAGTCCTTCACCAGTTGACCCTCAGCAACCATCAGGCTAGGGAAGCAAGGGTCTGGTCTCAAATAATAGAGATGGTGACAGAAAACTGGTTACATTCAGAAACTACAGGACCTGGGAGAGCTCCTGAGGAGAGCAGGCGTTGTTACAATGACATCTAAAGCCCACCTCAGGGCTCATCCACACTTCCTCTTGTTCCACTGCTTTCCCCTGGAGGGAAACTTCTATTGAGCACTCAGCAGGAGGGAATAGCAATTTGGGGTTTCTTTGGATTGACGTTTGCTCCGATTTAGGTTTTCCCTGGGAAAAGAGTTGTGCTGGACCCGGGGGAAAGGTACCGTGAGCGTAGTCTGAGTCCACACGAAGAGGGGCGAGGTCCGAGGCGGAGAGCCGGGCGGGGAACAGGAACGCTGGAACAGGAGGCCGAGCAGGGTACAGGAACACCGGATGGTCAGGAACAGGAGGCCGAGCAGGGAACAGGAGCACCGGATGGTCAGGAACAGGAGGCCGAGCAGGGATCAGGAACACAGGAAGGTCCAAAACCAACAACGACGTTGCTCCCGCAACCTGGGACCGGGCTGACTGGGTTTTTATCCTCTTCTAAGGCCAGGGGTGGTCCTGGCCCCCAGGAGCCCCGCCTCCTCTGGCCTTAAGGCGAGCACTCCTCCTGGGAGCAACCAGTTCCCTTCGCCTCTCTGCCCTAAGCCTCTGCAGATCAGGAGAGGCCGAAGGGTTACTGGGCCCTGGAGGAGGCTCACCTGTAGCCACTGAGTCCTCAAGCCCCTCTGGGGCCAGAAGGGTTTCACCTGGGGCCAGCTCCTGGTGCTCTGCCACAGGTGCAGGCTCTTCAGCATCTAGGCCTTGCCCCAGTTCAGCCGGCCCTGGAGGCGGGGACTCCTGTGCAGGCTGGGATTCCTCTGGTTCATCCTCTGAATTGGAATCCCAGGCCATCACACCATCCCCCCTCCCAGGCCCCCCCTCAACCGAGGGTCCGGACCCGGCTTGCCGGGGTACGTCGCATGGAACTCTCGGAGGCAGGCAGGTGCGTGGACGTTGGCCGCTGGTTCCCAGGAACGGTCCTCTGGTCCGTACCCCTTCCAGTCAATGAGATACTGCAGCTGTCCCCTGCGGTATCGGGAGTCCAGGATGCGTTCCACCTCGTATTCAGGCTCTCCCTGAACCAACACTGGCTGCGGTCGGGGACGGTTTGGGTGGAACTCGTCGGGTGGGGCCACCAGACTCAGAAGGGACCTGTGGAAGGCCGGGTGAACCTTCAGGGTTGCAGGTAACCGGAGAAGGAATGCCACAGGAGAGACTTGGTCCACGATAGGGAACGGGCCGGTGAAGCGGGCGTCCAACTTCCGCGAAGGTTGAGAGGGGTGGAGGTGGTGAGTGGAGAGCCAAACCAGGTCACCGACGCGAAGTTCCGGCCCCACCTGGCGGTGGCGGTCAGCCTGGGCTTTGTACGCTTCCTTGGCCTGGTGCAGTTGCTCCACCAAAAGCTGTTGCTGGGACTGGAGCTCTTGAAGCCACTCCGTCACTGCCGGGACCGCGGATGCCGGCAGCACATCTGGAAACAGCCGTGGGTGATAACCGTAACTGGCCTGGAACGGGGTCTGCTGGGTGGACGCATTCACCGCGTTGTTGTAGGCGAACTCCGCCAATGCCAGGTGGTCGACCCAGTCATCCTGCTGGTAGCTGCAGTAACACCGGAGGTACTGCTCCAGCACCGCGTTCGCCCGTTCCGTCTGGCCATCGGTCTGTGGGTGGTAGGCTGACGAGAGGCAGACCTCTGTCCCGAGAGTCTGGTGTAATGCTCGCCAGAACCGGGACGTGAACTGAACGCCCCTGTCGGACACCACGCGCTCAGGTAGGCCATGCAGGTGGAAGACATGCTGAAGGTACAGCTGAGCGGTTTCCTTGGCTGTGGGTACAGATGGGCAGGGGGCGCAGTGCACCATCTTGGTGAAATGGTCGGAGAAAACTAGAAGGCAGGTACAGCCACGAGACGGGGGTAAGTCCACTACAAAGTCCAACGAAACCGTGTGCCAAGGGCGTGGTGGAACTGGCAATGGCTGAAGTAGGCCGGGGGGTCGCCCGGTAGGGCCCTTGGCGCGCCGGCAGACATCACAACCAGCAACGTAGCGAGCCACGTCAGCCTTCAGGCGGGGCCACCAAAACTCACAACTGACCAGATGGGTGGTCCGATACCGTCCAAAGTGCCCCGCTGCTGGGGCATCCGGAGAACCTCCAGCCGCAGTGGCCCTGGCGGGATGTACAGACGACCGTGGTGCAGCAGAAGGCCCTGATGCAGGACCAGCCCCGGATACTGTGGGCTGGACCCTTCAGCCAGCTCCCGGAGTCGTTCCTGGGCCCAAGCGTTGATCCGCTGCTGTTCCCGCACCCGAGCCTGCAGTGGCTCCGCCTCCTGGGTGGCCAGGAATGCAGCTGGAGGTAGGATCGTGGTGGGTTCTGCTTGCTGTACCATGTCTGTGTTGTCTTCAGGTTTCCGGGACAGGGCATCCGCCTTCTGGTTCTGAGAGCTAGGGATGTAGCGGATCTGGAACTGGAACCGGGAAAAGAACAACGCCCACCGGATCTGTCTTTGGTTCAGCTTGCGGGTGGTCTGGAGGTACTCCAGGTTCCGATGGTCGGTTCTCACCTCCACCGGATGTCGTGCCCCCTCAAGATGGTGGCGCCAGACCTCAAAGGCCACCTTGATGGCCAGTAGTTCCCGCTCCCACACAGTATAGTTACGCTCCGCTGGTAGGAGCTGGCGGGAATAGAAGGCACAGGGTAAGAGTGGTGCTTCAGGTCCATTCTGTTGAGACAAGACGGCACCAAGAGCCGTACTGGAGGCGTCGGTCTCCACCACAAAGGGTCGAGAGGGGTCAGGATGTTGTAAGATTGGCGCCCTCTGGAAGCAGGCCTTCAACCCCTGAAATGCCTCCTCTGCCTCCTTGTCCCAGGAAAACGGCGTCTTTGGGCGCAGTAGCCGGGTCAACGGGGTGGTGCGATGAGCATAATCTGCGATGAAGGTCCGGTAGTAGTTGGCGAACCCCAGGAAACGCTGTAGGTCCTTGCGGTTCGGGGGTGCCGCCCATTCTCGAACCGATGCCACCTTCCCAGGGTCCATCTGCACCCCATCTGGAGAGAGCCGGTGTCCAAGGAAGTCCACAGTCCGCTGATGGAACTCGCACTTGCTGAGCTTTGCGTACAAACGGTGCTCACGCAAGCGCTGCAGCACGGTCCGGACATGTCCCTCATGGCAAGCCGGGTCACGGGAGTAAACCAGTATGTCATCCAAGTACACCACCACGTACTTGTCTAACAAGTCCTGGAACATGTGGTTGATGTAGCGTTGGAACACAGCAGGCGCGTTGCACAAACCGAAAGGCATAACCAAGTATTCAAACTGCCCGTACCGGGTCCCAAACGCTGTCTTCCACTCATCCCCGGCTCGGATCCGAATCAAGTTGTAGGCCCCCCGGAGGTCCAGCTTGGTGTACACCTGTGCCCCTTGCACCCGCTCCAGCAACTCCGAAATAAGGGGCAAGAGGTACCGGTCTGGGATGGTAATTTTGTTCAGGGCTCGGTAATCATGGCAAGGGCGGAGTTCCCCACATTTCTTCTTAACAAAGAGCACTGGTGCCGCGGTAGGCGAGGTGGAAGGCCTAATGAACCCACGCTCCAGGTTCTTGTGCAAGAAGTCCTGCAAAGCCTCGCGCTCTGGCTCTGTTAAAGAATATAAGCGACTCACTGGTAAGGGCGCTCCGGGCTGGAGGTCTATGCCGCAGTCAAAAGGCCGATGCGGCGGCAGCTGGTCTGCCCCCCGTTCCTCGAACACGTCCTGGTAGTCCTGGTACACGGCTGGGAGCGTGGGTGCTGCCTCCTCCGTGGGTGCGGCCGCCAGCATCTCGGATTGAGCATGGGAACATGGGTCTGGGAAGTGCACAGTCCGTTTGACCCAGTCAATCTGAACGTTGTGAGCTTCCAGCCAGTCCATCCCGAGCACAAGGGGGAACCGGGGCATAGAGGCAATGTCCAAAGTTCGCAACTCCCGGTGCTGCTGGAGACACAGGACCAGGGGCTGGGTCTCCTGAGTAACGGCTCCTGAACGTAGAAGCCGTCCATCAATTGCTTCCACCTGGACCGGTTCTGGCTTGTTCCAAAGTGGCACCTGATGAAGGGCAGCAAAAGCAGCGTCCATATAAGAACGGGTTGCTCCTGAATCCACCAAAGCATGGGTAAGAATCCAGGGCCCACCTAGAGGGTATAAACGTACCGGAACCATAAGATGTTGCAAGTCCATTGGTGCGGGCCCATTCTGCGCTGTTTGGGACCCCCAGTAGCTAGGGCCATCAGCTACTGGGGGTTGGCGGTTTCCCTGCGGCTGGCGTTTCTCAGGGCAGGACCGAGCGTAGTGTCCACTTCCGCCACAGTAGAGACATAGATTCCCCTCCCGACGCCGCACCTTCTCTGCGGGGGAAAGGCGTGGCCGTACTGCCCCGAGCTGCATAGGCTCCTCCGATAACTCAGTTGTGACCGTGGGGCTGCCGGAAGAAACTGGTGCCGGTCCCAGGTTGCGGGAGCAACGTCGTTGTTGGCTTTGGACCTTCCTGTGCTCCTGTTCCCTGCACTCCTTTTTCTGGACATTGTCTCACTCATAGTTTTGCTTAAGTCACCTAACCACCCTCATAACTTTTGACAGTTCATGCCTGTGAAATAGGGGGTCCCCAGTTCACCCTGTCTACCTGATCTCAGGCTATAGAACCAGGATTGGAACTGGAAGCCAAGGTGATGTGGTGGTTTTTATGGCGGCTGACTAGGACCTGGAAGACCAGGAGTCAACAAACTGTCTTTGGCTCACCACAGACGGGAACCAGGGATCTGAGATTTAGGGTGGGGAAAGGGTCAAGGCCTCCAAGATTATGGCTTGCTTCAGGCAAAGTTTAGACACAGTACTTCTGAAGCCCCGCCAAAAAAGGAGACAAGTTCTTGCAAACACCACCAGTGAGTGTCTGGGGTCTGAGTCTTCCCATCATCTCAGAGATAAAATTGACACTTGTGAAGAGGAAGAAGAAGATGAAGAAGAAAAACAAGAAGAACCCTTCCCTCGTGCACACAAACAAACCGCTGGTCTTGTGTTCCCAAAGCTGATGAGATTCATAAATATTAAAGCACCGTGAGCTGAACGCTGGCGAAAGATTTAATACAGCGCCGCCATGCCGCCCCTCAAGGGGTTAAAGCCCCCCTGCTGCGTGGATATTATTGCCGGTGCGGTGGCACGGAGCCATCGCAGTATAATCTGATGAACTCTTTTATTAAATTTCACAGGCCTGTCTTCTTTATTAAAATCTCCCAGAATGCATAGGGTTCCTGTCATATCAAACACAGAAAGCAGGGGTGGGAGAAAGTGGGTGTGCATTTCCTCCCTCTCTTTCTGGGTCTTGCAGGAGACGTGATCCATGTCAGGAAAAGTTGCCCAGGCTGCAAGAAGGCAGAGGGGCTGGATTAGAATGTTTTTGGCCTGGGAATTTGAGCTGTAGTCCAGGGCCCGGGTTTATTCTAAAAGGAGTCGGCACAATTGTCACACACCTAGGACTTGTCCACACATCTGCTTGTCTCAGGCCCAGAGAACACAGCTCTGAGTGGTTGCCTCTTTGCCCCATGGCTTTCCCCAGGAAAACTGGCTCTTTACAGCTGAATTGGAGAACACGTCAATCCATGGAAAATCTGATTGACATTTGCTCCAGTTCAGCAACAAAGATTGGCCTTTCCCAGGGAAAGCAGAAGTTTTGATGAGCCTCTCAAGAACTTTCTCCTCCATCCCCATCTGCTCTGCATTCTGAAAAATGGCTGCTCAGAATATTCTGGCCCACATGCCACTAGTGACAAATATTCTGGCCCACATGCCACTAGTCACGAAGAGGCGGACACGACTAAATGACTAAACAACAACTCTGATACCCCCATGAGTGCAAAGTATCATTTATGTGTTATAAGAATTCTAAGGTCCCAAATATAAAATAAATGTTCATAAACGTACAAGGCAAACACATACATAAGTATATAAACCACGTGTCTGAAATAGTACAGGAGAGCAATCCTGAAGCCATTTTGACTCTCCCAAATTGACCTCAAATATTTCTCTGCAAGGAGGAAGGAAATGGGAAAGCCTCTCCATTGTCTTTTGCTTACCTGTCTTAAGGGTGCATTTGTGTATGAATAGGGTGAGCCTGTGACCTGGATTTGGGAATTAAAGTATTTACCATCGCAAAAGAATGGTCAGGCTGCTCAGGTAAAGCAATCAGTGACCATTAACAGATATCTGATTTCTGCTGTAGACTGCCTCCTGTGATGTATTTCTGCTGTAGACCACCCCACTTCTGTGATGTATGTATGTATGATGTTTTTAGGGGGGGCAGTTCTAATCTGTGCATGTTCTGTAACTTTCTGCTGAAATTCTCTAACCTTTTTATACCACAGATATTCTGGGGTGGGGTTTTTTTTGTCCTCCTTCTGTTGTGTCGCAGGACAAGTCTCCTAACTATATCCGAGGATACCCTTCCCAAATCCCAAAATAGTTTTTGACCTTTTAGGAGACAGTAGATATGATTTTCACTGCTTGACAGCTTCCAGAAAAATGCTGACAGCAAAACCAACCCCTGTATATGGCATTTATTGACCTGACTAAGGCCTTCAACACTGTAAATAGTAATACCCCGTGGACTGTCCTTCTGAAAATCGGCTGCCCAGATATATTTGTGAATATTCTTTGCTCCTCCATGATAACATTATGGCAACAATCGCGGATAACAATTGCTCTCAAAGTGAACCATTCACAGTAGAATTGGGCATTTTAAACAGGGATGTGTTATCGCCCAACTCTATTTATTATCTTCATTGCCATGATCCCACACATCATTGAAGGGAAACTCCCAACTGGGGTAGAAATCATTTATTGAACAGACGGAAAGCCCTTTAATCTGAGTAGGCTGAAAGCAAAGAGTAAGGTCACTGTAATTTCCTTCGTAGAGCTTCAGTATGCTGATGACAATGTAGTGTGTGCACACTCAGAGGATGACTTCCAAACCATCCTAAATATCTTTGCGGAAGCTTATGAAAAACTTCGCTCAACATCCAAAAAAACAAAGTGCTGCACCAACAATCACAAAACATCCCCTCTGAAGCACCACAAATCCAACTTAATGGTGTAATGTTGTAAAGGGTCAATCACTTTCCCTACCTGGGCAATTATCTTTCCACAAGGGCTGACATAGATGCCAAAATCCACCATTGCCTGAGCTCTGCAAGTGCAGCTTTCTCCCAACTGAAGTGCAGAGTGTTTGAGGACTGGGACATTCGCAGGGAAACCAAAATGCTTGTTTACAAAGCTATTGTACTATCAACTTTACTGTATTCTTGTGAAACATAGACCACTTATAACTGCCATCTCCAACTCCTCAAAAGATTCCTTTAATGGTGTCTCTGAAAAATGTTACACATCACTTGGGAAGTCAGGCAAACAAATGCCAGTGTACTGGAAGAAGCAAAGATCACCAGTCTCAAAGCAATGATTCTTCAACATCAATTTCGCTGAACTGGTCATATTGTCTGGATGCCTCATTATCGTCTTCCAAAGCAACTACTCTATTCCCAACTCAAGAATGGAAAGTAAAATACCAGTGGACAACAAAAGAGGTTTAAAGATGCTCTCAAGGCAAATCTAAAAGAATGTAACATAAACACTGATAACTGGGAAACGCTGGCCTGTGAGCCTTTACTTCATGGGCTTTGAAGAAGCATGAACTCAGGGCAAAAGGGAGAAATGAGCTAAAAGGAAAGCACTTTTGGCAAACCCTCACCTTGATTGACTCCTACCTGGAAACCTATGTCCCCACTGTGGAAAGACATGTGGATCCAGAATTAGCCTCCACAGTCACTTACAGACTCACTGTTAAGGCAGTTTTCATGGAAGACAATCTTACTTGGCTACAGAGAAGAAAGCAGAATACACCTGAGGAAAACCACCAGTCTGGATAGGGCCCTGCTGTCTGCCAGGTGTTTTGGACAAGATGAGTCTTTGGTCTGACCCAGAAGAGCTCTTGGGATTAAGGGTTCAGGGGAACCATTAAAACACACACTCCACTTTGTAACCATTGTGTAGAAGAGGGAGTTTCAGCAGGTGCTTCTTCGTTGTGCTGTGCAACCCCAGGGCCTCACTGCACATGCTGAAATTCCCTCTTTAACTTTAAGGTAAAAGGTAAAGGTACCCCTGCCCGTACGGGCTAGTCTTGCCAGACTCTAGGGTTGTGCGCTCATCTCACTCTAGAGGCCGGGAGCCAGCGCTGTCCGCAGACACTTCCGGGTCATGTGGCCAGCGTGACAAGCTGCATCTGGCGAGCCAGCGCAGCACACGGAACGCCGCTTACCTTCCCGCTGGTAAGCGGTCCCTATTTATCTACTTGCACCCAGAGGTGCTTTCAAACTGCTAGGTTGGCAGGCGCTGGGACTGAACGACAGGAGCGCACCCCGCCACGGGGATTCGAACCGCCGACCATGCGATCGGCAAGTCCTAGGCGCTGAGGTTTTACCCACAGTGCCACCCGCGTCCCTTGTTTAACATTATGTTTTTAATATTTACATCCTTTAAACTTTGCAATTAACATATCAAAGCCCTCACCCTGTCTTTGTGTCATTAAAGGTGGTAAGCAGGAAAGCGTTAAAATCCTGTATCACAATCATGAACTCAGCTGCTAAGTCATGATGGCTAAGCTGCCCCAATGGGACTATGGAGAAGCAGGAGGGTGGCATCAGCAGGCTGGGAGTGGGGGGGGGGGAACGGGACTCCAAGGTTTGCAGAAGCAGAAGCAAAATATTTAAGAGAGACCCCCCACCTACAAATAGCCCAAGGATGACTGAGCATATGCAGCAGCCTTGGAATGCAGAAGATCTGGAGGTTGAGGGGTGGGGTGGGAAATGGGGCATCCTGTGAAAAAACATGGCTGGTTAGCTGGAATTATGAACAGGAGCACCTCCACTGTAATATTTTGTTTCAGATCCCCTTTGCACCCCTTTCAGAATGTCAACAGTTTGGTGCAAAATGATTAAAAGAGAGAATGTACAGGGTGAGAGGGCTCCAGGTAGGGGGCATTCAAGACAGCAGTGGTTCCCCTCACTTTAACAGCAAGAGACACTGGCATTGCCGCCAACCTTCCTAACTGTTCAGCAGTAAGAGAAAGACCACACTCACCCAGAGTCCAGTGAACTTTCTGGGAGAGGATGCCATTGGCTTGAAAGCAACTCTTCCTCCAGGCAGGCTGCCCACTAATCCAGTGAAAGAGCTCCTACTCTTCCTCCTTGCTGGTCCCCTGAGTGTCAAGAGGGAGCAGCAGGGAGGATGGATTAGAGGTCATTGGTCTGGGACTTGGCTTGGCATCACCCCCCATGCCTGACCTTTTGAGCCCTAGTGCCAAGTAGGAGAGCGCAGGTGGTGTGGAAAGGCTGAACTATGGTTCAGCTAGAAGAATGCAGACCCACTATTTGTGTGGTCTGTAAACCTTGAAGGCAAATTTCAGAATGGCTGTCAGAATATTCTGCAGGTGATTCAGGGGGGTCTTGATTCTGTTGTTGTTTTGTTGAATGACAGTGACTCTAGGGAAAAGGTGTTTGGAAGAAGCAGGGGGGAGTATTTGTGTGCAAGTGTTTTGGGATCAGATGCTTGAATAAGGGCAGCATCACTGTTGAGGCTGGGAATTTTTCAACATAATATTAAGCTGCAAAGTGCTCTGCTGCCTTCATCTTCTTGCCCCCCTCCCACTTTGTGAGGAAGATTGCTACTGTTCCCATTTTACAGACATGGATGAGAGAGAGAAGCCAGTCCATGGTGTTCTGCCATCATCTCAGCCAATCCTGGCTGCTGAGCAGTGCACCTCTGTGACGCATGCATTTACAAACATGTGTTTTGCTGGTGTCACATTTACTCTTTACAACGTTGTTAGAGGTGCATCTAAAAGCATAATGTGTGAGCAGGCCTTGAGGTAGGTCTTGAACCCAGGTCAAGAACATCAACACGCTTGTCTGGAGCTTAGACCAAAATAGAGATCTAATTAATAATAATAATTGTACCCGGAGCTTAGGGAGACATGTCTATTATTTTCCAACTACAAAGCAACTTCCTTCCTTCCTTGTTGTGCATCGAAAGAGAAACCAGTTTGCAATATGAGGATATAAGGAAAGCCCTGCAGCTGGGTCAGGCCAAAGGGGCCCATCTAGTCCAGCATCCTATTCTTGCCAACAGATACCCAGCGGGGTGTGTGTGTGTGTGTGTGTGTGCGTGTGTGTGTGTGCGTGCCTGCAAGAGGGACCTGAGGCAACGGCACTCTCCTCACTTGTGAGTTCCAGCATACTGGCTCCCACACTGGAGGTGTAAGAAATAACCTTCCTTGCAAACCATGAAAGATCTGTTCCTTCTCAGGCAATGCTGTCCATCAGACTTCCCTCTCCAGTCAACAGGGGGGAGGGAAAAGAATTGATCTCACTGAGTGAAACCTCCAAGGCTGATTTTCTCCCCAACCCCCAACCCAAATGTATGAATTGCCAGTTCTTGGCTATGGGGTCGTCAGAGCCAGCCTAGGATTGTCCTCCAAGGTATGAGAATTTCTGTTTCAGCTAATCAATTCCTATTGATTTCTCTGCTGCTTTGTGCCAAGCCGCGGTGGGCTATATTAATATTCTCGGCATGGGGAAAAGCCTCCTTCCCCCTAGTAGCTAGGGGTGATATTACTGATCCAGATAGTATTCAAACTCAATATCCTGTTTCTCTTTTTCTCATTTCCTGTTTGCGGCCTGAATGCCAGCCGTTGTCAGAGAGAGGACAGCGTGAGAGGGGGAGATTATACAAAGAAAGGGGTGGCAAGACTCCGGCTTCTTCTCCTTTTTTATATTACAGATTTAATAATGACAAAAGAACATCATTAAACATTCATTAGAATTATTTAATTAAATTTTGCTTTGGAAGGGGAGAAGAAGGGGGGAAAATAGAGAGAGATTAGATATGATGCAAAAAAAAAAGCAATATTGATTGAGAAAAGAACAAGTGGGAGAAAAGGGGTTTAAATTAAACTCTATGCTCTTTTTCATCTTCTCTTTTTGACAGTGTTTCCCCCCCTTTTTAAATGCTGCAAAAGTGTCAGAAGGTAACTAGGGAGAGTACAGCTTGCCAAGGAGCCTGTGCAGGTCCTCCTTTGCTGGTGAATCTGGAGTTGCAGAAAGGCTGAGGGAACCGGGGATGTTCCGCCTGCAAACAAGGAAGCAGAAGGAGCGGCAGAGCCCCAGAGCTCCTGTGGGAAAGGTCCTCACTTTGCTTCTCTTTGCTCTGGAGGAGAGCGCACTGCACGGAGGCCTCATTTGCAGTGTCTCTACACACAGGGAACATGCTGCCCTGCAGGACTCCAGCTCCCATCAGCCCAAGATAGCATGGCTGTGGTCAGGAACGATGGGAGTTGCAGTCCAACAACGCCCAAAGGGGAGATAATTAATGGTGGTTCCAAAGGCAGACTCAGGGCAGGGCTAGAATTTTTAAGAAACTTAGGCTGCAATCTTATACCCTCTTACCAAGCAGCAAGTCCTACTGGACTCAAAAGGGCTCACTCCTGATAGACATGTACAGAATTGCACTGCCAGGACACTGAGTGCCTCTGCCAAGTTCTTAGTTTTCAACATCCCAAAAATACATGTATAATAATCAGTACTCATTTTTGAGGGACGCAGGTGGCGCTGTGGGTTAAAGCCTCAGCACCTAGGACTTGCCGATCGAAAGGTCGGCGGTTCGAATCCCTGCGGCGGGGTGCGCTCCCGCTGCTCGGTCCCAGCGCCTGCCAACCTAGCAGTTCGAAAGCACCCCTGGGTGCAAGTAGATAAATAGGGACCGCTTACTAGCGGGAAGGTAAACGGCGTTTCCATGTGCAGCTCTGGCTCTGGCTCTGGCTCTGGCCAGAGCAGCGATGTCACGCTGGCCACGTGACCCGGAAGTGTCTGCGGACAGCGCTGGCCCCTGGCCTCTTGAGTGAGATGGGCGCACAACCCCAGAGTCTGGCAAGACTGGCCCGTACGGGCAGGGGTACCTTTACCTTTACTCATTTTTTTTCTCCATGATGCACTTCTGGAATTCTCTATATTTCTAATAAATATAGAATTGCATGCTTTAAAATTGCATGTTGTATAGGAGCAGAGCAAGGCCTTTTCTGGCAATATCCCCCAAAGCTTGGGTCTTCCTTCTTAAGCAAAACCTATGTTTATGTTAGGATTCAGAAAAGGCTGCCAAACTTTTATTTTTCAGCAACCTTTTGGTTAATTTTCTTTTTGTTTTGTTAGCCTTCCAGTATTTTGTTTGGTTTTTATTTTTGTTATTATTTTAACCAAATTATCTATTTTGCTTTTGCTTTGCTTTTAGAATTATTCACAGACTACTTTGAATTCCCTAGAACAATCTCAGATTAATTACAAATACAGAATGTTTATAAATCTTCAAATATAAAATAGAATCCTTTAAAACTAGAGATGGATCCCCAGATGTGGCTGGAGTCCAACTCCCACTGGCCAGCACGGCCAGTGACCAGCCATGATGGGAACTGGAACCCCAAAACATCTGCAGGTGGGGAGGCACCTGCTTTCAAAGAGGGAAGTGAATGCCATCGCTGGGCTAGCTGGATGCAGGGCCAATGGGGCACAGCTGCACCCGCCGGCTCCCCAGGCTCCTTACTTACAACCAGCGCATAGGATGGTCCTGGCTGCCAGCTTCCTCCTCCTCAGTCTCACTTTTGTTCTGGTCAAACTCAGCAGGAAGGAGGATGGGGGCAAAACCAGAATTAGTCTGTTCAGGCTGTCATTGGTTCTGGCTTCCCTGCCTTCTACCCTCCCAGTCCCAATGGGCACTGGCTGCTGCTTGTTATGACATGAACTGGGTCAGAATAAAGAAGGGTGCAGCCATGGCTTCTATCTGCCCATCACCAAATGGGGGCTGTCCCAGCAGGCAGAAGAGGAGGGTGGGCAATGGAACTGAAGAAGCTGTAGAGCTTATCTCTCATGGCTGCAGAAGAGGGAGGATGAGTCTTCCTGGGGTGCAGTGTGGTAGCCTTATCAATAATTCCTTTCTTAATCCTTTCCTCTATTTACTGGGCATGTCTTCTCATGAAGAGGGCAGGGATACACCTGGAACAATGCCGGATACAGGCAATCCTTAGTTTGCACCACATCCTGGGAGGGCCTGGGGCTGATTTAAGATGATAATAAGGGATATTTGGTAACCTTAATCCAAGAGTTGAAAATCTGAAGGGTTAAGAGAGCTAGCATTTGCATTTGTGTACTTGTTCAAAGTTATGATGTGTGTGTGTGTGTGTGTGTGTGTGTGTGTGTGTATTTGGGGCATTAACAAATTTCTGCAAGTTACATGGTCTCCAGAGAATGCAAATGACTCCTACTAGATTCTCTTGACTGGAAAGGCATAGCCCATTCATACATCTCTGATGGCTCCTCAGGTCATTCATATTTATTTTCCTTACAGGAGCATCTATGGCAGGGTGTGTGTTAATCCTGACATTTCAAATGTTACAGGAGTTGTGTGCTTGTTTACACAGCTCTCAGAAATTGGAGGTTAACCCCATTGACTTCTTCATTTGGTGGGGGAACATCTGGGAGCACAGACCACATGTGCATCTTATTGGGATCTGCCTTTTCTCTTCTTTCGGTATCACCCAACGTTTACAAGTTCTGATATACTACTTTGGGGAAAGGCGCATTGAAGTGTCCATAGTCTGTACTTCTGGAAAAGCACTAAGCAAAACTGATCAATGCTCTTAAATTTCCCAGGAGACTTCTGAATGATGAAAAACTGCTAGTTTCCCCCCCAGAGAGTCACCACTTTGGATACAAAGTTGAATGTGGAATTGGGTGTTCTGGGTTCAAATCCTTATTTCTCATGGGGCTGATGGTAGCCTAAGGCAAATTCAGCTTCCAGTTCCCCCTTGATCTTTAGAGGATCAAAAGAAGCAAGCAAGCAAGCATACAAAGTAACAAACAAACAAGCAAACTCTCCAAAGAAATTTGCATACTTAGTAGTAGAAATAATAATGATGCTCTAGAAACAATGATGGCTTAAAATTCATATTCAGCCATAATAATTTATTATTATTATTATTTATATCCTGCCCTCCCCGGCCAGGGCCAGGCTCAGGGCGGCTAACACCAAATATGAATTACAATAAAACATAATAGAAAACAACAACAACAACAACAACAATTCATTAAAATACAGCTTAAAATGCAGCCTCATTTTAGAAGTAGCCCATAGATCAAGACCATAAAGGGAGGAAACATCAGATATTCAGCAGAGCCAGCTATCCATGCTGGTCTTACATGGACCAGCAAAAAAGCCAAGGGAAAATTGATATGCCAAATCCCATATAAGGGGTCAGAGTGAGTCTAAGCCAGAGGCAAGGCAGAACAGCTCCGTCTTGCAGGCCCTGTGGAAAGATGTCAACTCCCGCAGGGCCCTGGTCTCTTGTGACAGAGCATTCCACCATGTCGGGGCCAGTGCTGAAAAGGCCCTTGCCCTAGTTGAAACCAATCTAACCTCCTTGAGGCTTGGGACCTCCAAAGTGTTGTTATTTGTGGACCTTAAGGTCCTCCATGGGGCATACCAGGAGAGGCGGTCCTGTAGGTACAAGGGTCCTAGGCCGCATAGGGCTTTAAAGGTCAAAAGCAGCACCTTAAACCTGACCCTGTACTCCACCGGGAGCCAGTGCAGCTGGTAAAGCACTGGATGAATGTGATCCCGCAGCAAGGACCCCGTAAAGAACCTCGCCATGGCATTCTGCACCCGCTGGAGTTTTTGGGTCAGCTTCAAGGGCAGCCCCGCATAGAGCAAGTTACAATAATCAAGCCTGGAGGTGACCTTCACATTGATCACAGTGGCCAGATCAGGGCGAGAAAGGTAAGGGACCAACTGCTTAATACAGCAGAGATTGAAAAATGCCACCTTTGCTGTGGCTGCAACCTGCACCTCCATAGAAAGGGAGGCATCAAAGGTTACACCCAAACTCTTGACAGAAGGCGCTGGCACTAATTGAGCTCCTGCAAGAGATGGGAGTTGGCCCCCAACCCCATGTCATCCTGACCCAGCCAGAGGACCTCTGTCTTCGAATGATTTAACTTCAAGCGGCTCCCACACAGCCATCCAGTCACAGCTTCCAAGCATCTGGTCAGTGTGTTCGGGGCCAAGTCAGGATGGCCATCCATCAACAGATAAAGCTGGGTGTCATCAGCATATCGATGACAACCCAGCCCAAAACTCCAGACAATCTGGGCAAGGGGGTACATAAAGATATTGAAAAGCATTGGGGAAAGGATTGCACCCTGCGGAACTCCACACACCAAGGAGTGCTGCAACAACAACTCCTTCCTTAGCATCACCCTCTGTCCCTGACCTGAGATAAAGGAGTGCAGCCATTGGTACAGCACAAATTTGTATGCATAAATTTCAGCTGCAGCAAAGCTAGACTTGCTTTGGTGTCAAGAGGAGACCAGAGCCCTCATCCCAAGTACCTTGCAGGGAGCTCTGCACACATGAGATAGTACTCAACAAGGCTTGGAAGGGAACAGAGCTTGAGTGGCAGTGAGTTCTAGATAGCAGGACAGGGGCAGGCTCTTCAGTACCTTGGCAAGCTCCCAGGGAAAGTAGATATTGTTTCAACAATCATCAGAGCCCAACTGGACTCTTAAGACAAAGTTGGGGAACCTGTTACCCCCAGAAGTTCTTGGGCTCCAGCTCCCATCTTTTCTGAACTTTAGGCCATGTTGGCTTGGCCTGATGCAACAACTGGAAGGTCACAGGTTACCCAACCCTGTCTTTTGCAATGATTCTCCCCTGATGACCTGTGAAGTCTTGAGTCATCACCCACCATGGAAAGGTGGCATTGCCAGGGAGTCTCCTGGCATATCATCTCACCCAGGAGCTGATGTGGGAGTAAGAAGCCTTGGGTTGTGAACAACATGTCAGAGCAGCAGATTCAAATTCCTCACATGAGTAGTATGAGATTCTGACTTCAAGGTCCAAGTTCAGTTTCAAGTCTTCTCCTTCAGAATTGCATCCCCTTAGAGGTGAAAAGGGATATAGAGGTTTGGTCGAACTTGAAATTGTCATTGCTGGGCCGAATTGCTGTTATAAAGATGAATGTATTGCCTAGAATGTTATTTTTGTTTCAAGCATTGCAGATTATAGATAAGATGGAGTGTTTCAAGAAGTGGCAGAAAGATATTTCAAGATTTCAAGAAGTGGCAGAAAGATATTTCAAGAAACCCCGAATAAAATTTAAGATTTTAACTGATGCTAAAGAAAGGGGTGGGTTTGCCCTGCCGGACTTTAAATTGTATTATGAATCAGCTGCATTTTGCTGGCTGAGGGAATGGCTACTTCTTGAAAATACGGATGTTTTGGATTTGGAAGGTTTTAATAATGCATTTGGATGGCATGCATATCTGTGGTATGATAAGGTCAAAGTACACAGAGCATTCAAGAATCATATTGTTAGAAAATCCCTCTTCAATGTCTGGATAAGATATAAGGACTTATTGGAAAACAAAACCCCAAAGTGGCTGTCTCCAATGGAAGCGAAAGCTTTGAAAAAACTCAATATGGAGGCCAATTGGCTGAAGTATTGGGAAATTTTAGAACAGGAAGGAGATAAGTTGAAATTACAGAGTTTTGAAAAGTTAAAGAGCAAGGTGCATGATTGGCTCCATTATTATCAAATAATGGAGGTTTATAATTTGGATAAAAAAATTGGTTTTCAGATGGAAAAATCAAAATTGGAAACACAGCTATTAGATTCCAAAGGTAAAAACTTGTCAAAAATGTATAACTTGCTGTTGAAATGGAATACTCAAGATGAGACGGTGAAATCAGCTATGATTAAGTGGGTTCAGGATGTTGGACATAATATTATGGCAGCTGACTGGGAACAGTTATGGACCACTGGTATTAAATTTACGGCATGCAATGCCTTAAGAGAGAACATTATGAAAATGGTTTACAGATGGTACATGACACCAGTCAAGCTAGCAAAAATTTACCGCTTGTCTGATAATAAATGTTGGAAATGTAAAGAGGCTGAAGGAACATTCTTTCACCTTTGGTGGACATGCCCAAAGATCAAGGCCTTTTGGGAAATGATCTATAATGAAATTAAAAGGGTATTTAAGTATACCTTTCTGAAAAAACCAGAGGCCTTTCTCTTGGGCATGGTCGGCCAATTGGTGCCAAAGAAGGATAGAACTTTTTTTATGTATGCTATAACAGCTGCAAGAATACTTATTGCAAAACATTGGAAGACACAAGATTTACCCACCCGGGAAGATTGGCAGATGAAGATGATCGACTACATGGAAATGGCAGAAATGACCAGCAGAATTCGAGACCAGGGAGAAGAGAAGGTGGAAGAAGATTGGAAGAAATTTAAAGACTATTTACAGATATACGGCAAAATTAAAGAAGTTTAGAAAGAGACTGGTATTAAACAATTTGACTTTTGCATAAGCTGTTTTTAAGATTGTGTGTAATATATTATTATGAAAAAGCAGGTAATGTTAAATCAGAAGGATTTGCTAAAACAACAAATTAAAATAGAATGCAAAAAGGGAGGCGAGAGGAAGTCAAAGGAACAAGTTAATGAAAGGACATTTTGGAAAGTTTAATTTTATGTGCTGTTTTTTTTCCCTTTTATGTCTTTGATTGTTCATCTTTCTTTCTTGTTTCGTATTTTTTCTTTTTTGTATTTGTGTAGTGTGTAGTGGTTTTTGTTATTGTTATTGTTATTGTTGAGTCTATTGTTAAAACTTCAATAAATATAAATTTAAAAAACAACAACAGAATTGCATCCCCTTAGAGTGGGGCAATGTAAGCTCCTTGAAGCAGACTATTACTGACCCACAAGTGGGCAGGGAGAGCTTTGCCTTGGAGTCACCATGGCAAGGTCTCTAAGGACTGGGACATGATACATGCACAGTACAGCTCATCAGATTTTATATATATATAAAACACCCTATTAACTAAAAGTGCCCATGCTGTTGTAACATAAGGAGGATGCATCCTGCCCCACCCAACTTAAAAATGAACATCAATTAAGAGTGAAATGCCTGAATGAATAGGAATGTGTTGTGAATGGCTGAAATGTTCTCCCAATGTTTTATGGCTTTTGCCATTTCTGATGCCAAATATCTATGCCATGCATAATTCTTTCTTGTTAATGGTTCTCTACAGGTGTTAATACTATTAGCCCAGCAATGCTGAGTACCGTATTTTTCGCTCTATAAGACGCACCAGACCACAAGACGCACCTAGTTTTTGGAGGAGGAAAACAAGAGAGAAAAAATTCTGAATCTCAGAAGCTAGAACAACAAGAAGGATCGCTGTGCAGCGAAAGCAGCGATCCCTCTTGCTGTTCTGGCTTCAGGGATAGCTGCGCAGCCTGCATTCGCTCCATAAGATGCACACACATTTCGCCTTACTTTTTAGGAGGGAAAAAGTGAGTCTTATAGAGCAAAAAATACGATAAATTATCACCAATCTGCTACTGTAAAAGGTGTGCCTATTTAACACATATTTAAGTTCTACAATTGTTGACTGTAATTTTTGCATCCTGTTGCCTTTCAACTCCCACCTGACACCTTTCTCCTTTCGATACCTGCCAACTACCGGTAAGTTTTCTTTTCATACAATTGACATAGTGGGCTTGATTCCATGAAAGCTTAGGACCACAATAAATAAACGTGTTAGTCTTTAAAATGCCACAAGACACTTGTTTTTTCTGAGATATACATGGGCCACAGATTTTGCATACTCCCCCCTCCCCATTTGCAAACTTAAGCGTACAAAGTTTAACCCTCAGTTAACAGGGCCCTCAGCCCTGTGAATCTACTGCCCATGGGGACCTTGAATGTAAGTCCTTAATTAGAGGCCTGTTATTCAACTTCATGCAAAAATAAACTACATAATATACACATACAGTGGTACCTCGGGTTACATATGCTTCAGGTTACATACGCTTCAGGTTACAGACTCCACTAACCCAGAAATAGTACCTCAGGTTAAGATCTTTGCTTCAGGATGAGAACAGAAATTGTGCAGTGGTGGCGCGGTGGCAGCAGGAGGCCCCATTAGCTACAGTGGTGCTTCAGGTTAAGAACAGTTTCAGGTTAAGAACGGACCTCAGGAATGAATTAAGCACTTAACCCGAGGTTCCACTGTACAGTCTTTATGGTTGGGTTTTATTCTGAGCACAGTATTGGAACATATATTTCTGATCTCCCTGGCATGTTAAAGTATTTCACCAGCTACGGATTATACCCCCTTGCATTTTCATACTTGTTTTGTAAGCTGCCATGAGCATTTTAATAGAAAGGTAGGGTAGAATATTTTAAAACAATAAATACATAAGCAAATGCTCTTGGCATATCTTTTTGATTTATTTTAGGGACAGAGTATGAAAAATCCAGTCTGAAACTCCACCTCCCTAACACCCTAATACCTGATTATTATTACCATTATTGTGCAAAAGTTAAGTTTTAGTTCCTGATCTGCAGATTGGAAGTCCTCCACTCCAGTCTAGGGAAAACACTGATGAAAGGTGACTGCAAAGAGCAAAACAAGCAAATGAGATAAAGAGCAGCTTCAAGAAGGCAGTGATGGATAGGGGCAGGTGCCTTCCACCTTGCCCAAAGCAGAACAGTACAATCAGCATTGCAGCAGACAGGAGAAAAGAAGAAACCTTGCATTTGATGGAAAACCCTTGGGTCTGAGCACAACCCAGGTCCCATCTTTGACAAGCACCAGTTTGGGGAGCAAACTGGGTTCAACAGTTCTGGTTATATTTACGGGGTTGCCTTATGACTTCTCACTTTAAGGTGCAATCCTATACAGAGTTGAATTTCTGAACCTGGGAAGTTAAGAGATTGTATATCCCAGCCTTGAAATCAGAACCTGGAAGGAAGACCCACTGAACTCAACAAGTCTGATTTACGAGTCGATGGATATAGGATTGCATTCTCAGTGTCTCAGGACGTCTCCAGACTGCCATCATTTTGTGGGAGGGATTCATCTACTTACCAGAACTTTAGGTTTGTGTGTTTTAAAGTGAAATTTTAAAGGGAACCAGGCAGAGGGTCTTCTCGGGAGTGGCGCCCACCCTATGGAATGCCCTCCCATCAGATGTCAAGGAAATAAACAAATATCTGATGTTTAGAAGACCTCTGAAGGCAGCCCTGTTTAGGGAAGCTTTTAATGTTTGATGTTTTATTGTGTTTTTAATATTCTGTTGGGAGCCGCCCAGAGTGGCTGGGGAAACCCAGCCAGATGGGTGAGGTAATAATAATAATAATAATAATAATAATAATAATAATAATAATAATAATAATAGAAATCAGCTCTGAAAAAGAAATCAGCTCTGAAAAAGAACTGGACTGTTTATGGTTTGGAAAGTGATGGGCAATGCCTGGGAAAGTGTGGGATGAAGGAAAGGCCACCTGGAAGACTTGTAAACATCTTGCAAGCAGATCAGGATTGTCGTGCAAGTGCCCCACAAACAAATCAGAACAAACATTCAATAAAGACTGGATGTGATTGAACCTTTGTAAAAGCAAAGCAGGATGAATGCTCAATAAACAAGTCATCTGGAGGAGCCCTCAGTTGTGGGATACCGCCAGAGGTTTCCTCTACCCAAGTTTTGGCCCAGATGCCCTCCTGGGCTCCAGACATGGCTACAAGTAGGGACAAGCCACCCAATGTCTCACAGTTCCTAGATTATTTGCATTCTCTAAATCTCCATGGGGCATGTGCAAAATGAACCTCAGCTTCATGGCAAGTCAGATCTGGTTGTCTCTAGGCAATGTTGTGAATTACAGTGGTACCTCGGGTTAAGTACTTAATTCGTTCCGGAGGTCCGTTCTTAACTGAAGCTGTTCTTAACCTGAAACACCACTTTAGCTAATGGGGCCCCCTGCTGCTGCCGCGCCGCCGGAGCACGATTTCTGTTCTCATCCTGAAGCAAAGTTCTTAACCCGAGGTACTATTTATGGGTTAGCGGAGTCTGTAACCTGAAGCATATGTAACCCGAGGTACCACTGTAATAAAACAATGGTGTGTGTTTTTAATCTCACCCTTTCTCCCAACAGTTCAATGTGGGACATATGGTCTTCGCCTGTTTCCTCACAACATCCTTGTGCTATAGTAGGTTAGGCTAATAGAGAATACCTGAACCAAGACCAGCCTGTTAACTTTTCAGATGAGCAAGGATTTGAACCTGGCCCACTCCCTAAAAGGTGTACAGTGGTGCCTCGCAAGACGAAATTAATTCGTTCCGCAAGTCTTTTCGTCTTGCGAGTTTTTCGTCTTGCGAAGCACGGTTTCCCATAGGAATGCATTGAAAATCAATCAATGCGTTCCTATGGAAACCGCCTTCAGACCAGGTTTGGGGACAGTCTGTCCCCCGACCTCTTCTGAAGGCCGATGGGGGGGGCGAAAGTCTTTGCTTCCCCCCCCTTCCTGGGACAGCGGAGACTTCTCCGCTGTCCGGGGCGATCTTAAAATGCTGGCGGGCGGCAGCGCTGCCGCCCGCCAGCATTTTAAAAACCCCCGGGAAGGCAGGCAGGGGGGACAAAGACTTTTGCCCCCCACCCGCCTTCAGAAGAGGTCCAGAGGGCTCTCCAAGCTGCGGATAGCAGCCTGCTGCCCCGCGCGAGGGGCAGACATTCGCAGCTTGGGGAGCCCTGCAGGACTTCCCCGCAGGGCTCTCCAAGCGGCGAATGCCCCTCACGCGGGGCAGCAGGCTGCGCACCTTCCCCTCTGTTCCCGGACCTGTCCTGAAGGCTTGCGGTGGGAGGAGGGCTTTCCTCCCCACCGCCAACATTCAGAATGCTGTTCTGAATGTTGGCGGTGGGGAGGAAAAACCCTCCTCCCACCGCAAGCCCCGGGAACAGAGGAGAAGCGCTGCGCACCTTCCTCTCTGTTCCCGGACCTGTCCTGAAGGCTTGCAGTGGGAGGAGGGCTTTCCTCCCCACCGCCAACATTCAGAATGCTGTTCTGAATGTTGGCGGTGGGGAGGAAAAACCCTCCTCCCACCGCAAGCCCCGGGAACAGAGGAGAAGCCCTTCGCGCCTTCCCCTCTGTTCCCGGACCTCCCACCGCAAGCCTTAGGACAGGTCCGGGAACAGAGGAGAAGGCGCGCTGCGCTTCCCCACTGTCCCCGGAGATTTCCCTATGGGCTTTCGTCTTGCGAAGCAAGCCCATAGGGAAATTCGTCTTGCGAAGCCGCTAAAAAATCGGAAAACCCTTTCGTCTTGCGGGTTTTTCGTTTAGCGAGGCTTTCGTCTTGCGGGGCACCACTGTACCTGAATAGGATTCTGCCTTCTCTGATGCACACATGCTACTGCATTGATTTTACACATAAGCAAGGTGTGCCAAGCCTTCTGAATCCAGCCCCTCAGCAAAGGGGTTTTTTCCTCCCTTCTTGGCCAATGCCTTTCCATGAATACATTTGCTACACAACAATATGTTTCTCAGTAACTCCCTGATCTCCTTTCACCAAAATGCAGTGCTACACCAGCACATAAATGTGTCCCTATTGTCAGCTGTGAAATGATGGCACCAGTGGAGCCACTCATTGTGACATGCTGCACTGTGCAGATCTGGGATCGAGTTGTACATCTTGATTTGTGCAAGTGCATGTGCGCAGTGCTGTATGCATGGAATTAGCACCTTTGGGGACAGAGGCTGGGGCTGGGCTGCCTTTTGGGGTTGACTTCTGAGGCTTTGAGTGACTTCTGTTTAGCCCCGTACAGATTCCGGAGAACTTGAGACATTTGCTGCTTTGCTGCATTATAATGTGCAATTATTAGCTGACATGGAACATGGAACTTATGGCCACTCATGCATGCACAGCTGATTTGAGCCGGGACTAACTTGCTATGCTCTGGACAGCAATGGGAAAGTGTTATGATGCTCTGACAACAAGGCACCAGTGGCTTCACAGGGTGGGGGACTCCTTGGTTGTGGCTGCTGCTGCTTTTAACTTTAACAAGGGACCCATTGAGCCAGTGAATTTGCTCCTATTGCCAACTCCCTTTACCAGATAGTAATAATCCAGATCTTCTCATGTTTCAGACTGTCTTCCTTTCACATTGACACAAGAGGGGGGAAATACATCTCCCCCACCCTCCACACAGCTTATGATTAATGATGTTAATTAGGCAAGCTTTATCCTTCTCTTTGTTCACACCATTCCCCAAACTGACACAGCCCAGAACATTAAAACACAAACTTCATAATCATGGCAAAAAATAAAAGAAAATAAACAGAATATTCAGATGGGCCCAGAGTACAATTAAAAAGAATGCTGTTGCCACGAAATGCCCCTCTGCTCCCATTTTGACTGAGCCAAGAGGCAAACAGTGCATTGTGTTTGCTAACAAAGTGTATTGCTTCATGCTTCTCCATTCCCCGCCAAGCATTAGGAAAGTCTGTGGTCAGCTTTCTGTGGTCAGCTTTTTGTGAGTACAGGAGTTGTATGGGTCCCAATGCAGCGCAGTTAAGGGCAATTAACACCAATAGTTCAGTGGGCTTAAGTGTGCTTAACTTTCTGAATTGGATTGTGGTCACGGAAGGTTCCAAATGCCTGAGAGGCAGTGTGGTGCAGTGGTGAGAGAGTAGGACCCGGACTTGGGAGACCAGGGTTCAAATCCCCACTCAGCCATGAAGCTTGCTGGGTGATCTTGGGCCAGGATTGCAGCCTAATCTACCTCACAGGATTGTTGTGAGGATGAAATAGGAAGGAGAACAATGTGTAGCGCTTTCCCTTCCTTTGAGGAAAGAGGGAAGGGCGAGGGAAGGGGGGGGGGAGTTGAGCAGGCGTGCTATTTGCAGGCAGCGAAGCTCCTCCAGAGAGGGAGAAACAGTCTTCAAATAGTCCCCAAACGTGGCAGCAGGTAGGGATGGGGGAGAATTCAGTTAACCTCCAAAGGTGAACCTGCTTAATTCACAATTTCTGAAGCAGTAAGTGAACTGAAATACAGCTGGCTTTGGAAATCTGCACTTCTCTAAATTTTGCAGTGGTTTTCCAGCTGGGCCATGTGTACAAAATGCATATACTGGGGTAAAGCATACATAAGAATGCATACACTGGTGAAAATAACTTACAAAAATGCATAATATTGCATTGCAAAAATGTCTAAATTAGGCAAAATTACATACAGAAATGTGTGCTTTAGGATAAATTTACTCTAAAATACTGATGATTTTTTACAAGGAATTTTAAAAAAAGAAAATTTGATTACTGATATGTAAATGAAGAGAAATGAACTGATGGCCGGAAAAAATGAGACACTGAGAGAAACCAATGTGGACAGATTTGCCCTCTCCAGCAGCCGTTTCCCCAACCTCTCCAAGGTTGCTGCTTGGCAGGCTGCTCAAAACATCCAGAATTCTTTTCTTTCTCTGGTTGAATTCAAACTGCCTCTCCCCCCCCCCCCCAGCTGGGAATGCACATACCTGTTCAGGTGGACCCACACACCTGCACCTGCAGCCATGACAGCGGCCCCTTCCACGGGGTTCCCAGGCTCCAGCAATGTCAGGTGCGAGTCAATGCTTAGTAAACAAGCATCTTCAGCTCTTCAGGTAGAACAAAAGCCTAGGGAGATGGTCCTATCCTCACTTGGCATGGTTAGGTAGATTTGAAGTCTCTTGTGCTAGATCTCTCCCAATGTAGGCAAGCACACACCAGGAGGTGGGTGGAGGAAGAGCCACTGCCTTTGCAGGAGTCCTTGTGCTGGCTTCCGCTAATAGAACCACAAAGCTGAATCCAGACCATGCTCCCTATACAAGCTCAAAACTAACATCATCAAACTGTGTTGTCTGTTTAGCTGTTTCACTCTGGAGTCTCCCTTTCACCGTTGGAGAAAGTTGCCACAATAAATGCACCAATCTTAAAGGTGCCACAATATTCTTCATATGTAGCAGAAAGTTGTGTGCAATGTAGCTTATTGTGCTAGAGTAATAATGTTTCTAGGGACGTGGGTGGCGCTGTGGGTAAAAGCCTCAGCGCCTAGGGCTTGCCGATCGAAAGGTCGGCGGTTCGAATCCCTGCGGCGGGGTGCGCTCCCGTTGCTCGGTCCCAGCGCCTGCCAACCTAGCAGTTCGAAAGCACCCTCGGGTCAAGTAGATAAATAGGGACCGCTTTCTAGCGGGAAGGTAAATGGCGTTTCCGTGTGCAGCTCTGGCTCGCCAGAGCAGCGATGTCACACTGGCCACGTAACCCGGAAGTGTCTTCGGACAGCGCTGGCCCCTGGCCTCTTGAGTGAGATGGGCGCACAACCCCAGAGTCTGGCAAGACTGGCCCGTACGGGCAGGGGTACCTTTACCTTTACCTTTAATAATGTTTCTGAAAACGGAATTTGATGTATTTCCCACCCGTATGAGAACACCAAGACAAGGGCCCCGTCCTCCTCTGCCTATCATTATCCTGGTTAAGGACACAGGAAGCTGCCTGGTGCTGAGTCAGACCATTTAGATCAGGTGTGGGGAGCCTTGGGCCTCTCAGATGCTGCTGGACCACATATCTCACCATCCCTGGCAATTGGCCTGCTTGCTGGGTCTGACGGCAGCCGTAGTTCAGCAACATCTGCAGGGCCAAAGGTTCCTTGCACTGGATCTCGGTGGCACTGTGGGGAAGAGCTCCCCAGGGTTTTGGAGAGGTGTCTTTGCCCCCCTACCTGGGGACTGAACTGGGGACTTCCTCTGTGAAAAGCCTGTGCTCTGTCATGGATCCACAGCTCTTCCCTAACCAGCCTCTCTTCATGAAAGGAGTGCAGCTCCACAAACCATTTGTTTTTAAAAGGCTTTCTTTGCAAGGCGAGGGAAATGTTTTAGGAGGAGAGATAAGCTGACAGCTGCAGCTGGTTGCGGGGGAAGGAGAAGCCTGTTGCTGCAGAGATGAAATGTTAAGAAAGAAGATGGATGTTGTTCTCCGGTCCTGCACTTCCAAAGCTTTGGGTGCCTCTGACTCCCCCCCCTGCCCTGCCCCCCGCCTTCAAGTCCACCCGGCCTCCCTGCTCTGCTCACAACAATCCTGGCGACTGCCTCTGGGCACCTGCCCCGTAAATCCTGATTCAGAAGGGGAGGAAATGTGCTTGCCTGGCCCCATGATAAAGTGATTGCAGCTCCTCCATCCTGGACGCCCTTGCTTGGCTTTGAAGTCTGTTTTCATGGCATGGCAGGCAGAGGCGGGGGAAGCTGAGGAGCTGTCAGGAAGGACCTGAATGGTGGCCTCTGCTGCCAAGGAGCCTCCTCCCTTCCCGCCTGTCCCATGTGGAGATGATTTGCTCATCCAGGGTGAACTTGGCTCGAACCTGGTTCATCCTGGCTAGCGCATGAGCAGCGCAGGGAAACATCTTGTGGATGAATATATTTGTGTGTGCGCGCACACACACCCCCACACCAAAAACTGGTATCCAAGCCAAGAGCTGTGAGAGACTATAATAGCTCAGAGGTAGAGCACATGCTTTGAGTGCAGAAGAGCCCAGGCATATCTCTAGTTAGAAAGACCAGTGAGCAGATGGAGGAAAAAGACATCTCTAGGCCTGAAAGTCCTAGCATACACAGTTCTGCAATTCCATTTACCAAGCAAGAGGGAGAAAGTAGTTATAGAATGACTGGATTTTCTACATGATGGAATCATTGTTTCCCCCCGTGGAATAAAGCAGCACCGCACACAACATATTCTTCACTTCACAATTTGTATCCAAATTCAAGTCAATCCACAAGAAAAGCAACATAAGGCCACCCCCCCCAATAATCTACAGGCATCACCCAATTGGTATGATATCTAGAATAAGTTTTTATGAGAGACATATCTAGCAGTGCATAGCACACAAAAGCTTTCTCCTGGAAACAGACACTGGAGCCCCAGTACCTGATCCTGCACATGCCTTGTCCCATAGCATACTCAGCTCTGGTCATTGACATGAGCACTAGGAATCTCTTCCAGGGGCAGAAGGAAGGAGCAGGTCACCAAATCCCTCTTGCCCCCCCCCCCAAGCAGATGATCAGCATGATAAGTTGAGGAAAATGGCAAGTCATGGGAGGACGTGACGGAGGTCTGCACAATTATGCATGGTGTAGGGAAAGCAGACAGCAACTTCTTCCCCCTCATAACACCAGCCATACAATGCAGATGGTTGGCAGAAAACCCAGGACAGACAAAGGGAAACACTTCTTTACAGAGGACATATTTAAACCATGGAACACACTGCCTCAAGATGTGATGATGACAGCAGTAGCAGCTGGAGGGCCTCTGCCACCACACTCAGCACCTCCAACCTCCCTCTTGGCAAATTGGAAAGCTGGGACAGCAACAGAACCACACCAGTGCCTCCCCACTGGCTGCTACTGGGTGACAGCCACCAGTTTAGGTAGAGATGGTGTCAAAAGTAATTTGACGAATTCACTGAGGAGAGAGGGCTATTAGTCATGGTGCTGATACGCCACACACCCGCCAGGATTGGAGCCCTCTGGAAAGAGGGCTGTTGCCCCCCTGTCCTCTGGTGGGCTCCCCAGAGGAATCTGCTTGCGCAAGACTTGGGCGATGACGGTGGCACCCAGTTCCCTGCAGCCCAAAGGGTCCCCAGGCAACACCAGAAAGGTGGCAGTGGCAAGGCAAAGCACAGACGGCTGGGAAGCACTGAGCGATTTCATTTGGCTATGAAATAGGTCTCCACTTTTCCACAAACATTTCATATTTTTGTCTCTTATTTTTGCTAGTTGTAAAACTTTCTCCTCATAAACAAATTTTATGCAGTTTTGTCTAAAATGCACATTTTTGCAAAGCAATTCCCCCCATAATGCCTTTCTGCTTATTAATTTTTGCATTTCTGCATTTCTATGCACACGTTCCCTCAGCTTATGGATTTTTGTTCCCATTACTTTGCTTGAGAACTGCATTGCAATATTCAGAGAAGTGAGAATTTCTAAGGACTGTTGCGTTGTGGTTCTTGTTTTGTTTCAGAAAGTGTGAATTAGGGAGGTTCACCTTTAAACATGATCTGAATATAATTTCTTCCCCATCCCCAGCAGCCACTCATAATTTTCATTCCAACAATTTCCTCAAAGTGAGAGTGGCAGAGACCCTCTTCACCAGCCACGGTCAGAATCCTTTGAAGCCCCAGCAACACTTTCTGTTTTCTGTGAATGAATGCTATTATTGTAGAATGTTTGCAATGCAAGTAATTGTACATTTAGGCTGCAATCCTATATCTTCACCTACCTTTAAGCGCAAGGACTATAGCATTTAAACTGCCCCTAACACTGTTGCAGGCACACACTAATACATTTGCACTGGGAAACTGAGGAAGTCTTCAAAAACCAAACCTACAAGTGAGCCAAATGTGGTGACCTAACAGCAAAATTACTGCCAACCTAGCAGTTTGAAAGCACACCAAAGTGCAAGTAGATAAATAAGAACCATTCTGGTGGGAAGGTAAATGGCATTTCTGTGCGATGCTCTGGTTCGCCAGAAGTGGCTTAGTCATGCTGGCGACATGACCTGGAAAAACTCTCTGTGGACAAACACTGGCTCCCTCAGTCAGTAAAGTGAGATAAACGCCGCAACCCCAGAGTCATTCGCGACTGGACCTAACGGTCAGGAGTACCTTTACCTTTAACAGCAAAATGCACTAAAGAGAACACAACCTTTAATACGAACAAAGAGCAGCATTCATAGGTGGAGGAGAAGAAGGGAAAATTCTGTTGCACAAGCAGAAGTCTGTTGCATAAGTATAGGATACAACCCACAGTTTGAGGGCCAGTTCACACAACTCCTTCTAACAGAGAAGGCTCAAGGCAAATTGGCTTTTGCTGTAGATTTTGGCACATCAAATTTGCTTGGTTGAATATGGTAACATAATCTATGCCCGGTGCTTTTCTTGGAGGGGAAAAAGGTGCCAGTACTCACCATGAAGTTGTTACCGTAAGTGCCACATTTGTAATATTTTTTGAGGGGGAGGTGCTGGTACAGCATACCCTTGAGTCCCCCCAGAAAACAGCACTGCCTTTGCTTCCTTAACCATGTCCTCACTGGACATTTTCCCTAACAATTTTTGTTAAGAATGCAATGAGCCACATTACAGTCACTTGCCGTACCACTAAGAAATATCAGTTCAATAATCTGAACGTTCCTGGAAAGCCAACTTCAATTTAATGCAGTACATTTCTTTAAGGTTGTTGTATGAATCAGTGGAGGGGACAAGAGAATCACGTATTAGCTTGGGAAAGACTACTGGTACCTATGAATCCTAGGGGGATCAGCAATGGCAATCCCATACTAGACAAAGTTAATGTGCAAATCCAGGTCCAGGTTCCTTCAAAAGTCTCTCTTTAGCAGCCTAAACCTTGTTATCGCCTTTGTTGCTTCCGCACCCAATCTGTCTACATCTTTCTTAAAGTGTGCAGCCCAAGACACTAGTCAGTCTGGAGCTTGAATGAAACACCCCCAGAACATCCCCTGCATTTTCTTTCATCAACATCACAGACTTGTGTTCGATTTATGACCCATTACAACTCCCAACTCCTTTCCTGCAAAGGCTACTTTAAACAGGGAGGCAGCCCAAGCCCTGTTCATTGCTTGCTTATAGGTCTCTCTCTCTCTCTCTCTCTCTCTCTCTCTCTCTCTCTCTCTCCCTCTGGCAATGCATCACTAGGAAATGGGCAAATGCTGGTATTTTTATTACTCCCGTCCAGCTCTGCTGACAAAGCTTTGCGTCAGTGGCTGGGGAGGAGGTTGTTCTCTCTTTCTCTCTCTTCAGAAGAAAGAGATAAGATTTGGACCGTTAAGGGGGAACTTTTCAAGGAGACTGCCAAGACTCGGAAAGCTCTCCTGAATAATGTTACATGATGTCTTCCCAAAAACTTCCCCAAAGTCTCATGTGTACTATGTCTACATTTCCGTTCCCAGCAGGGCCTGCTGCCAAAGGAGGACCTCAGGCTGTGGAGCAGGGGGTAGGGAGCCTGTGGCCTTCCAGAAGTTCATAATATTGTGGAGTTGGAAGGTACCTCAAGGGTCATCTAGTCTAACCCCCTGCAATGCAGGAACCTCAACTAAAGTATCCATGACAGATGACCATCCAACTGCTGCTTAAACACCTCCAATGAAGGAGAGTCCACCACATCCCAAGGGAATCCATTCCACTGTTGAACCACTCTTATGATCAGAAAATTATTCCTGATGTTTAGTTGGAATCTCCTTTCTTGTAGCTTGAATCCATTGGTTTGGGTTCTACCCTCTGAAGCAACAGAAAACAAGCTTGCTCCATTCTCCACATGATAGCCCTTTAGATATTGGCAGATGGCTCTCATATCTCCTCTCGGTCTCCTCTTATCCAGGCTAAACATACTCAGCGCCCTCAACCATTCTTCGTAAGGCTTGGTTTCCAGACCTCGATCCTCTGCACACATTCCAGCTTCTCAATATTCCAGGTGTGGTCTGACGAAGGCAGAATAGAGAGGTTCTGTCAGAGGCAGGTGCCAGGGCCAGGTAAGTAATGACTCACAAGGTGCCAGCGAAGTTAACTCCTTATTCAAAGAAAGAAAACAGCTCAGGCCCATTGAGCCTAGTAACTCTCCACAGTAGGTCTTGCCCCAATGATGTAATTGTGAGGACTGAAGGTCTCCTCCTTCCCACAGTTCCCTAACTCTCCCACCCCCAGGTCCTTTGTCTTGTCTCTCTTTGCTCCATCCTCTTCATGTTCTGGGAGACTGGGGGGGGGAGGGGAGCTGGTTACAGCAGGAGGGGGACACCCCCTGGTTTCTTCAGCCTTAAACAGGTCAGGACCACAGTACCTCAAGGACTGAATCTCCCCATATGACCTGACCATATGAGACTGTTCTTTGTATGCCTCTTCCGTGAGAGGTCCAGAAGGCAGCAAGATGAGAGCAGGTCTTAGTGCTGTGGCTCCCCACTTGTGGAATGGCTCCTTTGCTACACATCTTTAGATGCCAGGCAAAGACGTTCCTCCTCTCAGGCCTTTGGCTAATAAAACAATCGTGGCCTTTTAAACTGGGGGCGGGGGAGTGAGGGTCTTTCTTTGTAACTATGTTATGTATTTTTGTGTTTTTATATTGTAAACTGCCCTATGATCCTTGGATGAAGGGCACATTAAATCAATCAATCAATCAATCAATCAATCAATAGCTACCCCTCCCAGTTTGGTGTCATCTGCAAATGCAATGAGGACCCCCTCAATTCCTTCATCCAAGCCATTTTTAAACACGTTGAACAACAACAGGCCCAGGACAGAGCCCTGTGACACCCCACTCATCTCTTTTTCCCAGGATGGGCATGTTGGACTCCAACTCCCACATCCCTGACCATTGGCCAGGCTGGCTGAGGAGGTGAGTGCTGGAGTCCAATCCCAATAAAATTGGGATTAAGAGGTTTTCAGGTTGGCTGTGTCCTGTTGGTGAAGTGGTGGTGAAAATGCTTGCGGGTGGGGGTGGGGACTGACAAAAAATGGGAGGTCAAGGAGGGTCAGTTGTGGGGGGGGGGAGAGAAATGTCTCTATTTTCATCTAAAGAATGTTGGAGGGCTGGCTTAATTAAATACAGTGGTACCTTGGGTTAAGTACTTAATTCATTCCAGAGGTCCGTTCTTAACCTGAAACTGTTCTTAACCTGAAGCATCACTTTAGCTAATGGGGCCTCCTGTTGCCACTGCGCTGCCAGAGCATGATTTCTGTTCTCTTCCTGAAGCAAAGTTCTTAACCTGAAGCACTATTTCTGGGTTAGCGGAGTCTGTAACCTGAAGCGTACGTAACCCGAGGTACCACTGTACTTGAATTGTGGGCCCATATGGCCAAGTGTCATTTGTGGCATCACCCGTAGCCATGGGGACAGGTGCTGACATCATCATAACACAGCTGAAAGGGTCAGAGACATTCTCAGGTCAACTGGTGGCAATCTGCCTGGGTAGCCTGCATATAGCGCTCAGCTAGAGTGTGCACCTTCTACAGCTGCCCCACCCCTCCAAAACATCCCCCCGAGAGGGTGACTAGGCTTGGAAACTGCCTCCCATTGGCTTACAGGCCAGAGGTTCCTCACCCCTGCTCTACGCTCTAAAGGAGATGAATTTCCCACACTTGCTGTGCTTTGGATGAGTTCCTGGGACACCAGGAGAAGATGGAAGAGGCATTCCTCTGAAGCAGGTGAGTAGCCCTTTTTCTATGACTGATAGTTATCTGTTTGGGGCTGCCAGATGGAAATCCAGAGACTTTGCCTATCAGCTCAAGAGGTCTTGTCAGACCCATTAAGCAACGTACCAACCACCCCATGTAGTTTGCAGAATACTCCAGCCAGTCCTTATAGGATGATAGCAGAGAGAAGGGGAAGGAGACCTAGGAGGCATCCAGCCTTGATCAGAGGATTCATGAGGGTTGACCTGCTGGAGCTCGAATATTTGCTCTTTAGTTTGTACATAATCAATGGATCGAAGAGAGAAACCAAACTGCCACAGCTTCTCTGGATTAGTCTTGCCCCCATCTCCTTTTAGTCTGTCTCCCCTGCCTCCTGCTTGTGAGGCTTCCCTGAAGTCATCCTTCTCCCAGCAGCCAAAGGAGCTGTCAACAGAAGTGTGGATGGCATAAATCAGCAGGAGAAGCTGTGGCTGCCGACCCCCGGCAGAACTGGATTCCCAGATTTGTTTCAATGATACTCCACTGTTTCCCCCCTCCCTCCCTGGTCGTGGTTGCATCTGGGAAATGACAAAGATGGGCTGCCAATTTCCTGTTAAATAATGTTAAATATTCCTGTTAAATAATGAAAATAATAGTCTGGAAAGACCCTCAAACAAAGCTAACAAACATAAAGGGGTTGCACAGCAATGTGTGAGTGTTTATCAGCCCTTCTAGGGGTGCTCGGTGCATTTCGCGGCATCCCTGTCACACTTGATGCAAGCTACTACTTAACATTCTTCCAATGTGCTTAATAGAGAGGTAAAGAGGTCAGCTCTCTCCGATGGCTGCTTGCATCTCTATCCGCATGAGCCTCCTCTCCCACCATGGCCTGTAAATGTGCAGTTAATCAAGAAACTCTCCATGCGATTTGTTTGTGCTGAAGATGGAATTATCTGTTGCTGTGTGCACAGGCTATGCACCCTCCCCCTCCATCATGTGTTGGGTATGGCAGGGACGGGCATGAGAGATCTGTCAACGGAGAGGCCTTTTACTGTGAAGAAGAAAGGAACAAGTATTGGCTGGGTAGGGAGTTTGGTTCTCCAGCCCAGGGATGTATTAAAATAAATGGCAGAGAACGGCCATTGGGATGCATTGCTTTATTTAATATGTTCCTTTCAACCCATATGAGTCTGGCACCCCTAAACCTAACTAGCATATCCGGCTCCAATGGCTATGATTGGAAAATCCATTTATTCATTCCATTGACGGGCAGGCACTGACACTTTGGCTGGAGTGAAGCAGTGTTTTAATTTGGTGCCTTTTGCTGTTGTGCTGCTTTTGGCAACGGCTGCTCCCACCCGGCAGCTCCCACCTCTCCCAAGTGCACTGGACCACTTCTGAAAGCTGTGTCTCAGTGAAAGACAACCCACTGAAAAGGAGGACTCAGGAAGACAATCTTGCAATTCTTCCTGACTAGCTGCTTTGTGGCCCTGGCTTCAATTCAAGCTAGGACTGCAAGGGGCAACACAGGAGCTAAGTGCACTCCCGATTCTTCTTTTGACATTTCAGTCACCTGACATTGGAGGATGTCATGTGACTGTCAGGTGGAATGTTCTGCCCCCTTGCCAAAGTTGCCTTCTTCTGAATCTGCCCCTTTGGCCAGATCCAATCCCCCACTCTTGCCTTAAGGTCCAGCTTTCTCTTCCCCCACCACAGTCTGCAGAAGATGTCTGGAGAATTCTTTCTCTGTGGTATCCTTATTTATTCATCCCTGATAATATCATTGTTTGTTGTTGATTTTATTTAGATTTTATGTATCTATTTGCTTGATTTGGTCTGTTTTTAACACTTTAGTGTTGGAACTTTATTTTCTACAGGAGTTTAGGATCCTTGGATGGGCAGCTGTCGATAAATGCTTTCAGCCCGCTGACGCTTAATATTACTCTCCTGTTCCATTCAGTTCTCATGGGTGCAGCTGCAGAGCAACGTAACTGAATAAGGGAAGGGCCTAAGCTCATTGGCAGAGACCCGGGGTTGTGCACAAAACCTCCCAGATTCAACCCTAGACATTTCCAGCTGGAGCTGGAGATTTGTTGCCAGTAAACTAGGGAGATGGAACGATGGTCTGACTCGGTATAAGGCAACTTCCTGTGTTCTAAAATTCTGGTTTTGGTGGGAGAGTTCATGGCAGGTCTTGCTGAGCAAGCTTTGGAGAAGCTCTTGAAGCAGAAAGCCCAAAGTATGTACCCTCTCTGAGATACTCCTCTGTAACGGACAGGAGTGTGGAGCTCGGTGGACCAGGAGGCTTTGTTTGGTTTGGTTGCTTTCTGATTTCTGCAGCTGCGATCAAAGCTTGGTGTTGTTGGGAGATCGAATCCTCCCCCTCTAATCCTCCAGCCTTGTATGCTCAGGCCTGACACTTGGCCCAGCAGCAGAAGGTAATGGGTCTGGAGGGCTGGTTAATCATTCGAAAACATGCTAAGCGTGAGCAGTCAGCACAGGCTTCCCCCAGCGCTAAAGTGTTGAAGGAAAAGCAACGGGGCAGGGGGAGCTCCCTGCTCCCTGCTAGTTTTTGAAGTTGCTATCTAAAAGTCCTCCATTAGGAATCCATAAAAACAGAGTTTTTGCAAGGCCGTTTGCAAAACGGGTTGGTTTTATTAACTGGTTGGCAAAGGTCTTCCTGCAGGGAATAGGGGAAAGAAATATCAATAATCTTTCATGATTGTAAATGCTCATTGCACTTTACAGATAATGTGAAGGGGGAAGAAAACGAGAGGTCCTTTCTCCAAACAGCACTCAATCTAAACTCGGGGGGGGGGGGGAGAAGAGATCATGTCCACACCATAACATTCAATGCATATTTAAACTACACAGCTTCTCCCCAAGAGTCCTGGGAACTGTAGTTTGTTAAGGGTGCAATAGCCCTGTGGGGGGTGAACTACAATTCCTACAATGCTTTGGGGGGGGGGGTAATAAGTACTTTAAATGTGCATTGAATATGCGTTAAATGTATAGTGAGAATGGGGCCAGAAAAGGGAGAAGAAGGGAAGGCCAATGTAAAAAGGGAGAGGAAGGGAAGGCAAAGGGTCCTCCCCTTCCTCATTCAGTCCCCACAACGACCCCTTGAGGTGGGTTTTAGTCATATATATGTTGGGCCTGTACATCCTCCCAGTAGCACTAGCTTCCTCTGTACCTGAGATCAATGGTCCTGTTTATTACAGTGTTTTGTTGCTCCTGCCCTGCTGCCTGTGCACAAGGAATTATGGGCCTGGTAATTCTTGAGAGGAAATGTCATACAGTGGTACCTCTTGATACAAATGGGATCCGTTCCGGAGCTCCATTCGCATCCTGAAGCGAATGCAACCCATGTCTGCGCGTGCGTGGGTCGCGCTTTGCCACTTCTGCACATGCGCGTGATATCTTTTCGACTGTCTACGCATGTGTGAGCGACGAAACCCAGAAGTAACACGTTCCACGGAGCACAACCCGAAAGCGCTCAACCTGAAGCAACTTCAACCTGAGGTATGACTGTATATCGAAGCACAAGTATTGCTTGTTCTCAAATTCACACCCTTTTTCAAATGTACAAGGTGTACAGCCTCCAGCATTCCTCAGATGAAAATAGGGGCATTGCTCACTCCCTGCCAACTGCCCCTTCTGTACCCCCCCTTTTTTGGGTCTTCTCCTGCAGAGCGTTTCCTATCAGAAGAAGGGCAAGGGCCACCACCGCGGCACCAGCAGGACACAGCACACACAGCAGCAGCAGCAGCAGCATCATATTATAATAATTTATTATTTATACCCCACCCATCTGGCTGGGTTTCCCCAGTCATTCTGGGTGGCTCCCAACAGAATATAAAAAATACAATAACCCTCCACTGTCCTGAAACAACCCCTTAATCCTAATTATATTTTATTTTATTCTTTGGTAGATTTACAAAAGAAAACACACACAGATAGAGAAATATATATATATAGGGGAAGAGTCGATATACAAAGCTTTTTATAATAATAATAATAATAATAATAATAATAATAATAATAATAATAATAGACTCCTTGTGCTCCGCTGTGCTCTGCCTTCCTTCCCTCCCATAAAGGAAAAACAAAAACCCCCAGGATTCCTGCTATGAATATTGCTGATTGATCCACCCGAAGTCTGGGCACCTTAAGCTGTTGCACCACAGCTGCTGCCTTTCTCCGAGTTGCAGTAGCATCACTCTGGTGCTGACTCATCTTCCAGCATTGTGTCCTGGCAATCATAATTCACCCTACCTATGCAGTGCTACCGCTTAGCTAGCTATCATCAACCCTGTATACAGTACATTTAATGAATGCAGGGGTTTGCTGTGCAAACACCAGTGGCGTAGCGTGGGTTGTCAGCACCCGGGGCAAGGCAAGTAATTTGCGCCCCCTAACCCGTGGATTTTAGCACTCGAGTCTCTTCCACTAGATTAGCGCCCCCCCCCGATGTTGCGCCCGGTGCGGCCAGCTCCCCCTGCACCCCCCACGCTACGCCACTGGCAAACACAGACTGTGTGTCTGACATGGAATCATGCTACTTTATCCTTTTCATTTTTGTTAATGAAAGGGGGTGTTTCTGGCTCTCCTGGGCAGGCAGTGAAGCCTGGGGGTGTCTCCTTGCTCTCCTGCCATCCACATGCACATTATTCCCCAGTGTGCCAAACTGTTCCTTAAAAACCATGTTCAAGGCAGCAGAATAAATTATCCAAAAATAAGGTTTTTTAAAAAAGCAATTATATTCAACATGCATGACTTATTTTCTGTTTGTAGAATTTAAGTTTATTTTGCAGCTGAATACAGTTGTTCTTTAATCCTGATCTCATAATGGATTTTAGCAACCTGTTCACAGTCAATTTACCTATCACATGGCAATAAGATCATGCCACTGGATAAGAAAAGATTACATCTCTGAGCCTACATGTGATACAAACTTTAACCACACCATAAAATAGCTGACAAAAGCTCTCCACAATAAATAAACTGATTTGCACCAACAGTTCAATGAAACATATTACTTGGCTCTAGAATTCCAGCACTGAGGTCTTTCACGTCCCCCTTAGATGCCCAGCTCTGGACTATTCTGACCTTCTGTGACATCACAGCAATGTTCATGGCAGCCAATAGGACGACAATGCCTGCCCAGTTCCACTATGACAGTGGATATTTAACTAACTAGTGACTACAGAAATGACCGCCCAGGTAACAAAGTTATTTGGGCCCATCTTTCCCTTGACCATTCCCCACCTCAGCCTGCTCTGCCAAGCCACAGGGGTAGAAATCAAAAGGTGCCAGACACTTACTTTTCATAGTCATGCTTGCAATACAGCTGCCGGTTGCGACAGTAGCAAGTGCCGGAGAGAGCCTGCAGGCAAGCGGCGCACTTCAAGCAGCCTTCGTGCCACGAACGCTCATTCACCCTCAGGAGGAAGCGGTCGGAGATCGGGGTGTTGCAGCCAGCACAAACCTCCCGCATTTTGGACTCTGAGCCTTGATGGCAGGGAACAACAACAACAATGAATTGCAAAACTCAAAGGTCCTCCTCATCAATGAGATCAGTTTACAAAGAAACAGGGAGGCCTGGTGTGCTGCGGGTCTGTGGCGTGACCTGCTGGGATACCCTGCCTGGGGATGCTTTTGCAACAGAACACTCGGGTGGTTCATGTCCCAGGAACTCATTGCTGAAAAGAACCCACAATCTGCATGCAAATGGTGCAACTTGTATAATCGTACTCTCCCCCCCCCCCCTATAGTTGGAGCTTATATGTTGCAGTTTGGTTCATACTTGGATTCTGTGACTTTGAAGTCATTCCGTTGATTCGAACGTTCAATACTTCTCAATAGTGGTAACCCAACTGTGGAGTGACCTTCATAGGAACGGTGGTCCAACTCCCTCATCATTAACTTAGGAAAAATCTAGAAATATTCATTTTTACCCAGGCAATTGGAGGCTGAAAGATCTGTTCCTGGCAACTCTTAAATTATTAGCTGTGAGAGTAGGTGGTTTTAAAAAACAAAAACCCCAGTTTTTGTTTAGTTTTTAAGTGTTGTTTTAAAAGGTTTAATCTGTTTTTAGAATATTGTTTAAAACTGTTTTTAGACATTTTAATTGTACTGTATTCTGTTATTTACATGTTTGCCACCTTTGGGAGGAAGCAAGGAATATAAATTTAGCAAACAAACAATATTTGACCGTTAATGATTAATTTTTTTAACCTGCCTCATCCCAAAAGCACTCAACAGGTAACAGAGCATTTAAAATATTTTATCCATATAATATGTGTTTTATACTGCTGTCATTACAATGGGAAATATTCCATAGTCCTACATGAAGGAAGTTTTTCATCTACAGTTCTTCTTTCTGTAAAATGGGTATAATACCAATTGCCCTCATAGCTCATTCCACTATTTATAAAATTTTACTTATATTAGCAATCAATCTGATTATTTTTTTGAATCCCAAATATCATTTTTAAGAAGTTTCCCCTTATCCTGAAAACATACATCCCTTCATAATTTAGAAAACTTTTTAAAAAACCAATCCCAAGAATATAAATAAAAATGTCCTGCTTCTTGAAGCTCAGAGAATTTCCTTGCAGATTCCCCACACTCCATTCTTTACAATGCTCTTGCTTGTGTAAGAGTCACTACTGCGCATCTTTGACCCTGCTTCATCCATTCAGTCAATTTCCAGCCCTCTCTACCACCCCGGATACTTTGGCTTAAGCAGGATATACCTCACTTCAAATAGGAGATAACTTTTTAAATGTCTTGCTTGAGTTGATCAGGATTATCTGTGCATCAATCTATGGCAGCCGTTCAAAGACTTCCTAGCATGGACTGCAACAGATAAGGAAGTAAGTGCAGGTGGGTCATAAACACCCTCTCCAGCGTGTTGGACGTGGCTTGGGGCTGAGGCAGTGAGGGAGTCTAAGCTGCTGCCAAGTGCATGTCATCATCTTCAGTGTGGAGGTTGCTGGGTCTTGTTGGCGCACTTCCTTTCCTTTTGGGCTTCCCTGCTTGTATGTGTGAGTGCATGTGTTCGCACTCGATTGATGCTGTGTGCTGCCATCTCGGTGCTGGAGTGGAGCCATGGCTCTGTAGTAAGGCTTTGCACACAGGTGGCACCTGCTGGGAGGAGGGCTGGGAGAGAAGCCTGCCGGGAACCCCAGAGAGACTCTGCCTAACCTACAGTTGCTGTTGTTACTGTTATCATTAATTCCCTTCTAAATTGCAGTTCATCTGAAGACCACAGTATATGACATAATATAAAATGATACAGTAAAATTACCAAAAAAACCTTTAAAGCGTCACAAAAAAAATAACATTAAAATAAAATAAACTGACAGTGGAAACAGCCTCCAAGATGTTTCCTTTCCACTGAAATGTATTGAAACTGATTGAGTAATTAATCATGATAGTTTTGGCCATAGTGGATAGCAAGACATATAACAGATTTCAGTGGAATCTGAACTGCAGTGGAACAGAAGCAGTGCTGATTGTGGTAAACATAGGACGGGATGGAAATGGCTGCCTCCTTACATTCCTAGTCTCTTGTTCCACAATTGGATACCACAGTGGGGAAGGTCTGTGTCCCTTGTCATCAGCCGCTGGGCAATGCTGCTGCCAGCGCTACTAGCAGAGCCTCCCTGGCTCATTTTCAAGGCTCAAGGCGGGATGTACTGGGAAAGATGCTCTTTCAAGTGTTTGGGTCCTGTGCTGTATGAGGCTTTGTAGACCAAAATCAAAACCATAGCATATAGACAACCAGGGCAACTCCCTAAGGGTTGGTGTCACATGGCCCACAGAGCCACGTTTGATACTAGCTGCAGCATCCTGACTGTCTTCAAGGGACAGAAAGTTGCAATGATCTAGCTGGATGGTTATTAGGGTGGAGATAAGATGTAGTTTATGGAGGAAGTGAGGAGGGACCAGAACACACCAACAGCATAGGATCTGCTCCCTCCCTTCATAGAATCGTAGAATTGCAGAGTTGGAAGGGACCCTGGGGGTCATCTGGTCCAACCCCCCTGCAATGCCGGAATCTCAAAGCATTCATGGCAGGTAGCCATCCAACCTCTGCTTAAAAACCTCCAAGGAAGGAGAGACCACAACCTCTCAGGGGAGACCATTCCTCGGTCAAACATCTCCTTCTGCCAGGAAGTTTTTCCAAATGTTTACTCTCCTTTCTTGTCGCTTGAAGTCATTAGTTCAAGTCCTACCCTCCAGAGCAGGAGAAAACAAGCATATTCTGTCACCCATGTCACACTCCTTAAGATATTTGAAGATGGCTATCACAACTACTCTCAGTTTCCTCTTTTCCAGGCTATAATTTAAATGTATCTTTTTAAAAAAATAAAAATTAAGCCTTGAAAAAACTCTTACCAGGTTAAAAAGAGGGGATTTCAAATTCAGATGAAAACTTCATGGTTATTTTATCTAGAAAAGCAAACTTAACAATGTAATTCTACACGTCTACTCTGATATTAGCTCCATTGAGCTGAATGGGACTTACTCTCAGGTAAGTGATTGTAGGGTTGCAGTTTTGGTCTGCTTAAACACTGAGACATGCATGTTTTCTAAGAAGGCCACACTCAGTATAGTGTGATTTGCTGAAATTTTGAAAGATGTTTAAGGGTTAACATAGCACCAGAATACATAAAATATGACAAAGAAGTTGTTCTGAACATATGATAGATTTATCCAAAGATTGGTGACTGTTATAATCCCATGAATTTTTGGAGCAAAAGGACAAAGTCCTGAATCGCAATGTTCAGCTTAATTTTTTTCTGGTTTGATTGTTCTTGATAATCTTATTGCAGCGAGTGGGAGCACCTTTCAAAATTCCCTCTTCTATGCAACTCTTAAAAGTGTGGGGAGCACTGTTTTCCTTTGCATTATATCAGTCCCCGTGTCCATTTCTAGACTTCTGATTTCTCCACACACATCAATTTCATAAAACAATTCAAGTTGCAGGGAATCAAGAGCTTGGGATTCCAGCACAACCCAAGTATCACCACCAGTTATACTAAAAGGGCCTTTACAATTCCTTGCAGGCTCACTTGGGCAGCACTTGCAGCAGATCTCTCTTCCTTGGATTGGCATGCTGAACACACACACACACAATCAGGGCAGGTAGGGGGCCAATGTAATATCTGGGAGCAAGGACTTTTGTTCTCATTCTTCTCATTGCCTTTACACCCACATCTTCCGCATGCACATGCCTATAATCATACTGAAATTAAAAGTCATAAAGAAATGGAGCTGGTTTGAGCTCAAGAAAACAACCCTCTCTTATGCAGCATTATTCCAGTTTATTTAACGGCAAAATGCCGAGGTTTGCTGCTTTAGTGGAAACTCTCTGGCATAATTGTCCCAGAGATGCCATTTCAAAGGTCTCTGTACTCCCGTGCATTATTTGCTTCAGTTTGTTTGTATGAAAGTTACTGAGAGGGATATATTTCCCCCCCAGGCTTCATCATAGGCAAGCCAAGCTTGCAATATGAGCTGGAGTCCTGTGCACACTTACTCAGGAGTAAGCCCCACTTCAGAGTAAAGATGCATAGGCTGCATGGGGGTAGTTGCCCTGCTGTATATTTTGCACATGAGAGTGGAAAGGTCAGCGTTCCTGTACTGTTAAGAATGGGGGTAATAAAGGATGCATGAATTGCATTTTCCCCACAACTCCTCAACATTATAAAAGACCTTGTTATCCAATATAGAACAGAAGCAGTATCTGGCAGGAGAGGTGCTAGGAGATCCTTCTTATTTAGCACAAGATATCAGTCTAAATTGATATCAATGTAAATTGGGGAAGGAGTACGACAAGGCTGTATATTGTCTCCCTGCTTATTTAGGTAACTTTTATGCAGAATTCATCATTAAGATTGCAGGAAGAAATATCAACAACCTCAGATATGCAGATAACACAACCTTGATGGCAGAAAATGAGGAGGAATTAAAGAACCTCTTAATGAGGGTGAAAGAGGAGAGCGCAAAATATGGTCTGCAGTTCAACATCAAAAAAACTAAGATCATGGCCACTGGTCCCATCACCTCCTGGCAAATAGAAGGGGAGTGAGATATTTTACTTTTTTGGGTTCCATGATCAGTGCAGATGGCGATAGCCTGCTTCTTGGGAGAAAAGCAATGACAAACCTAGACAGCATCTTAAAAAGCAGAGACATCACCTTGCTGACAAAGGTCCGTATAGTTAAAGCTATGGTTTTCCCATTAGTGATGTATGGAAGTGAGAGCTGGACCATAAAGAAGGCTGATCACCGAATAATTGATGCTTTTGAATTATGGTGCTGGAAGAGACTCTTGAGAGTCCCATGTTCTGCAAGAAGATCAAACCTATCCATTCTGAAGGAAATCAGCCCTGAGTGCTCACTGGAAGGACAGATCCTGAAGCTGAGGCTCCAATACTTTGGCCACCTCATGAGAAGAGAAGACTCCCTCATGAATGAGAGAGAGAAGTTTCAGGAGGAGACAGGACTAACTGGTTAAGAAAGTGAAATATTTAGGGGTTAACATGACTGCCAAAAATGTGAATTTATTTAAGGATAATTATGAAAAATGCTGGATCGAAGTGAAAAAGGATTTAGAAATATGGAGAAATTTGAAGTTATCATTGCTAGGCTGAATTGCTGTAATAAAAATGAATGTGTTGCCAAAGATGTTGTTTTTGTTTCAAACATTGCAAATTTTGGACAAGATGGATTGTTTCAAGAAGTGGCAGAAAGATATTTCTAGATTTGTTTGGCAGGGTAAGAAGCCCAGAATAAAATTTAAGATACTAACTGATGCTAAAGAAAGAGGTGGATTTGCCCTGCCAGACCTTAAACTTTATTATGAATCAGCTGCTTTTTGCTGGCTGAGAGAATGGCTGCTTCTTGAAAACACTGGTGTATTGGATTTAGAAGGCTTCAATAATGCATTTGGCTGGCATGCATATCTGTGGTACGTTAAAGTAAAAGCACTTAAAGCGTTCAAAAATATTGTTAGAAAAGCACTGTTTAATGTTTGGATAAGATATAAGGATTTGTTAGAAAAGAAAACCCCAAGATGGTTGACACCAATGGAAGCGAAGGCACAGAAAAAACTCAATATGGAGGCCAAATGGCTGAAATATTGGGAAATTCTGGAACAAGATGGAGACAGAATAAAACTGCAGAGTTTTGAAAAATTGAAAAGCAAAGTGCGAGATTGGCTCCATTATTACCAAATAATGAAGGCATACAATTTGGACAAAAAAGTTGGCTTCCAGGTGGAAAAATCAAAATTGGAAATAGAATTGTTAGATTCAAAAATTAAGAATTGGTCAAGAATGTATAACTTGCTGTTGAAATGGAACACTCAGGATGAAATGGTGAAATCAGCTATGATTAAATGGGCAGAAGACGTTGGACATAACATAATGATGGCTGACTGGGAACAGTTATGGACCACAGGTATGAAATTCACGGCATGTAATGCCCTAAGAGAAAATTTAATGAAAATGATTTATAGGTGGTACATGACACCAGTCAAGCTTGCAAAAATTTACCATTTGCCTGAAAATAAATGTTGGAAATGTAACGAGACTGAAGGTACATTCTTTCACCTTTAGTGGACATGCCCAAGGATTAAGACATTCTGGGAGATGATTTATTACAAAATGAAAAAGGTATTCAAATATACCTTCCTGAAGAAACCAGAGGCCTTTCTCCTGGGCATGGTCGGCCAATTGGTGCCAAAGAAGGATAGAACTCTTTTTATGTATGCAACAACAGCAGCAAGAATACTTATAGCAAAGTATTGGAAGAAACAAGATTTACCCACCCGGGAAGAATGGCAGATGAAGTTGATGGACTATATGGAACTGGCAGAAATGACTGGCAGAATCCGAGACCAGGGAGAAGAGTCGGTGGAAGAAGATTGGAAAAAGTTTAAAGACTATTTACAGAAATATTGTAAAATTAATGAATGTTAGAAAAATGTGGGAATGAAGTTATATGGCTTTAGTAGAAATGTTATAAGGAATTAAGTATAAATAGATTATTAGAGTATTAAAAGAAAAAATAAGGTTAGAATATGTTAAGATAATTATAGGATAGAAAACAGAGGAAGATGGAAAGGAATTGCTGAAACAATTGACAGAAGTGGAATACAAAAAGGGAGGTGTGAGGAGGTCGTTGAAATAAATGAATGAAGAATGAATTGTCTATTTTGTTTTGTAGTGTCTAAATTGTTGGAAAAGTAATAAATATTATTTTTTTAAAAAAAGAGAGAAGAGAAGACTCCCTGGGAAAGACCCTGATGTTGGGAAAGATGGAGGGCACAAGGAGAAGGGGACGACAGAGGACGAGATGGTTGGACAGTGTTCTTGAAGCTACCAGCATGAGTTTGACCAAACTGCGGGAGGCAGTGGAAGACAGGAGGGCCTGGCGTGCTCTGGTCCATGGGGTCACGAAAAGTTGGACATGACTAAACAACTAAACAACTACAAATCAATGTAAATGCACCACTTTTGTTTTCCAAAGGAATTAGAAGTGCTCCAAAAGTCAAGCTATGGTTTTCAGAATGCTGATGTTTTCTCATCCTCAGAATACTTTTAGCCATCATGATTATTGAGAAAAACATTGAAACTTGTTGGTTGTGCCAGCAGAAACTTAGGAAACTGTGTAGGACTACGCCATTTGAAATAAGAAAACCCATCTATTGCCTTTAAAAAATCCTGGCTTATGTAAACTTAGACGTTAATGAGCAGGTTATATCAGGATGTCAGTGATAAACAGCCTGTGTTGTTATAAATTATAAACATAATTACATTCACCACTGGTATTTTATTGTCCTTATGGGTCTAAAAGCGTCATTAAGGTTACACATTTCATTTCTTGACATTCCTTTTTTTGAATTTGTTATAGGCATTGTATTTCTACTGTGGTCATGTGTTTGCTGAGTATTAATTATAATAGTAGATTCTCTATATATAAGGTGCTATATTCCTCAAGGCAATGAAAAATAATTTCATGAAAACAATTCAAAAGTGCGTTAAAACAATGTGTGTGTGTGTGTTTGCACAAAACAGTCAGCATAATACTGTACATCTAAGGAGAATGCTACATATACTCAAGTTCACTGTCCTGATGTTGCTTTTCAAAAATAACCTTTCTGCATTTTGCATCAGTGAGCTTTAATTCACATTAAGTAGCAGGTTTGCTTCTAGATTAGCAAAGGGCATCCTAGTCTGGGTTGTTGTTGTTCCCTTAACCAGAGTCTAGAGAACCAAGAAAGATTTTCTGAAGCTGATGCTATACTAGGGCCCGTCTAGCACTTACTTGGAGCCTGAGTATCACTGCAGACATTCAGCCAAGACCACTGGATTGTGGGGCATTTGCCCCCCACCTGTGGAGCTGCACACACGCTTCCCTAGATCAGAAACTCACCATAGCCCAGGACGGGCGTGGCCTGCTGGAGACAAGATGGAGCCTCTTCCGTCTTCATCCTCCAGGTCTGGCAAGCATAGGATGGAACTGCCATGGAGGAGGAGAGACTTAGTTAGTCATAAAAAAGAGAGAGAGATAAGGGCAAAGGAGGCTGGCAGGCAGCAGCTGGACTCAAGCAGGATGAAGGAGAATTGGGAATCCAACTTCTGCCTTCTCAAGTGCTTGCCAACAAAGTAACTCCAAAAAGGGTTAGGTAGTCTCAGTGTATTTTCTTGGATACTGTTCTGGATTTGGGAGTGGGGCTGCTATTTTTAATTTTTTCTGGCAGTGGGACATCTGTGCCTCTGATGACACACAAGAGTGTTTACAGCTCCCCATGTATGCCATCTCACTCTAGGGTTGCCAACTGTAGGTAGGTAGTATTAATCACCTCTGAAAAGCATCACCTGCTGACTTCTGCACCTTAAAAGCACAAGAGCAGACCAGCTATGCCCCCCCACCCGACTCCATCTGTTGGTAGATATGATCACACCTGGGCTTCATCATCTACATTGTCTTCCAGTTCTTTTCTGAGCCCTCCAATGTTTAAACGAAGCCCTAAACAAGTTACCTGAAGGATTATCTCTTGCATATACATACTCAAGACTTTCACCAGAGGCCCTCCTTGAGGTTCCCCTCCCTGGTGGTGTGTGGGCATGGGGACAGGGCCTTTGGGGTGGTGGCCCTGATGCACAAATTGATGGTTTTAGATGCTAGGTTTCGTGGACTTCTGGGGTCCTCCTTTGTATTATTTCAGTACATAATTAACATTTATTGTTTTCTCTTCCCCCAGTTACCCCATGCTTTGTAACTGCTCCTATATTCCTGGTATGATTAGACCCCCTCCCCAATGGTTTGCCAACCCTGATGAAAAATGAATTCTCTCTGAGCTTATGCAGTTTCCCATTTTAAACTCACTTAACAGCACCATCTTTTAGACTAAAGGAATAAATTAGAGTTATGCATATTTACTTGGGAATATACATCATTTTAGGGACACGGGTGGCACTGTGGTCTAAACCACAGAGTCTAGGGCTTGCTGATCAGAAGGTCGGCGGTTCAAATCCCTATGACGGGGTGAGCGCCCGTTGTTTGGTCCCAGCTCCTGCCCACCTAGGAGTTTCAAAGCACGTCAAGTGCAAGTAGATAAATAGGTACTGCTCTGGTGGGAAGGTAAATGGCGTTTCTGTGTGCTGCTCTGGTTCGCCAGAAGCGGCTTAGTCATGCTAGCCACATGACCCAGAAGCTGTATGTCAGCTCCCTCGGCCAGTAAAGCGAGATGAGCGCAGCAACCCCAGAGTCGTCTACAACTGAACCTAATGGTCAGGGGTACCTTTACCTCTATACATCATTTTATTATAGAAAATGATATCCTTAAGGGGGGAAAACTAAAAAATATATGTAACCATGTACATACCTGGCCAGGCCCCCCCCATCTCTGGCTTACAAAAAAGAAAAGAAAAAAAGATGCTATGGCCCCCCAAATCAGCCTCACTGGGCCATGGTATGCTCATGACAGCTTGGATGCTGGTTTCGTGCCTGTTTGCTGCCGCTCCCCCTGCCATTTGCCACCCTCTGGACTGTGGGCTCTGGATTTCAGCCCAGAGGTCCAGCTCCAGATGTACCACTGCATAGCGGTGCCCCAGTTATAGAATGCCTTCCCCAGAAAGGCTCACCTGGTGCCTCTGTTATGGTCTTCCCCCGCCCCCCACTCGTGCCTTTTAATATGCCAGTTAGTATTTTTCCCCTTGCTGGCTTTTAGACTAGTTTTATACAGTGGTACCTCAGGTTAAGAACTTAATTCATTCTGGAGGTCCGTTCTTAACCTGAAACTGTTCTTAACCTGAAGCACCACTTTAGCTAATGGGGCTTCCTGCTGCCGCCACTGCACGATTTCTGTTCTCATCCTGAAGCAAAGTTCTTAACCCGAGGTACTATTTCTGGGTTAGTGGAGTCTGTAACCTGAAGCATATGTAACCTGAAGTGTATGTAACCCGAGGTACCACTGTATTGGTTTATATTCTGCTTGTGTTAGTTTTATGCTGGCAATATAGAGATATTGGTTTATTGTTTATTTTTAGTCTGTATTTTTAAAACTTATTTTTAATATTTTGTAAACCACCCACAGGACTTAGTTGATGGGGAATATAGAAAGGTCAGAAATATACAAACAAATAAAAATACCTCAATAGTCCTTGTAACTTCCCTGTGACTAGTTACATGACTTGTGGGACCTGATATCTGTCTTTAGCTTCTTAAATACGTGTTGTGGGTTCAAACCTAGAAATGGTTCCTGCTCATGCCAGATGTGTGAATGCTAACTGTGATTCTTCATTAGGAAGAGAAAGGCATTCTGCACAAACTCAGAAAAATTTCCTTCTTTAATAGATGGCCTTAAGCAAGCTAGGGACTTGGGTGGCGCTGTGGGTTAAACCACAGAGCCTAGGACTTGCCAATCAGAAGGTCAGCGGTTCAAATCCCTGCGACGCGTTGAGTTCCCATTGCTCAGTCCCTGCTCCTGCCCACCTAGCAGTTCGAAAGCACATCAAAGTGCAAGTAGATAAATAGGCAGGAAGGTAAACGGCGTTTCCGTGCATTGCTCTGGTTTGCCAGAAGTGGCTTAGTCATGCTGGCCACATGACCCGGAAGCTGTATGCCGGCTCCCTTGGCCAATAAAGCGAGATGAGCACCGCAACCCCAGAGTCGGTCACAACTGGACCTAATAGTCCCTTTACCTTTCTTTACCAAGCAAGCTACTTTCTCCTAGCCTAAAGTGTGTGTCTGGTACAATAAATTATAATTTATAATTAGATTATTTGTTATAATTATAATTAGATTATTATAATTAGGTTATAATTAGATTATTTGTCAACTTTTCAGACAACCTTTTTAGGTGTGCCAACAGCAGCTTGATCAGCAGGAACTAGCTGGAGAGGTTTTTCAGAGCAAAGAGAAACATATTACCTGCTCATTTCCACAGACTGAGCTGCTATTAAAAACACAGCTACAGGAGCTAGTTGAAAAGTTGGGAACCCTAATTATTATAATGGCCTTGGGAATTACTGAGAGTGGGGTGCAAAAGCAAATGACAATCTGGGAGGTAAGAGATAAGGGCATAAATCAGGCTTTCTGAGGTAAAACCAAGGAAGTAAAAGAGACCTAACAAATGAATTTAGCGTTATACAATATCTTCTTTATCCATGCTCTTGTTCTTCCCTTCCTAACATTACAGCCTCTTCAAAATGTCAGCCACAGCGAATGGCACAAGCATAAGGGCTGCCAAAATGAAAATATTGTTATAGGTGTGGGGGGGGCGCTAAACCCTAGAAATTAATAAATGATAATTGGGGTGGCACATAACAATATGAAGCTATTCTAAAAGTGGAATGCTGCTGGGATTTCAGCTGCCTGAAAGTCAGTCCCCTAACCCCACGTGTGAAGGAGCTGAATTTAGTCAGCCATCAGCAGTAAGGGGAAGGTGACACTCTGCACATGCCCAGTGTTTTAAGGCATTCAAAGTGGATTCTATCTGAAAGGGTTAAGGTCTGGACACCCATGGCCACACCAAAGCCTCTAAGACAAAACTGCTTTCGTCTATGACAAATGAAAGTAAGCCAAGGGGAGCCATCAGGCTATAGGAGAAGTTGCCCAGTCAGGCTGGAGTTGTAGGTGAGGATTGCTGGTGTCTCCATTAGAAGCAGGAGATGCACTACGTTGTGAGTGCCAGGCTGTGCCTATGTGGATAGATGACTGGGGAAATAAGAGCACAACCATCTGATCTGGGCATAGGGCAAACCTTCCAAAGGGGGGGGGGGTTCCTTTCCCTAGATCAGGTTCTCTAGCTTCTGAGAAATGAGGGACACCCCCTGGGTCTCTGTGCTGGGAATGACTGGAAGTTCCTGTGTCACACCTGATGCAGGGAAAGGACAGCAGAGCCTAACTGGAAGGAGACTGGCCTGAACAGTAAATCACACAGAGATACCGTGGGGCAGCCTTCTCTGTGAGTGGAGCTGCTTACAAGAGTTTCTCCTAATTTGATTAGCTTATTCCTCACTGATGTTCTTAATTCTCATTACTCTCAGGAGTAGTTAATCCCAGCACTCAAACTGCAAATTCCTGCTCTAAGACTAAGAGCAGGGCATGGGAAACATGGCAGGGTGGGGGGCTCCAGATTTTGCCATTGTCATTCCTGCTCGCTGCCTAGTCCCTAGAAATCACTTCCGCAATTAAGCAGTATCATTGGCAGGGGCCAATGGGAGTGAAGTTCAGGAGTGCAACTAGTAACTCTTAACACCCCAATTTAGAGAGACGCTAGAAGTAGGGAATGCCTTAATTGCAGCAGCCAAGATGGGAGCCTATAGCTGAGGGGTCAGGAGCCTGTGACCCTTTAGACGCTGTTGCACCAGCAGGACCAAAGGTCAGCCATGATGGGTGCTGGAGTCCAGAAACATCTGGCCAGCCACAGTTTCTCCATCCCGACTTTGATTCTACTGCATGGAGACAAGAACAAAAGGTCCATTTGCAGCCCAAGTTAAAACAAAACAAAACAAAACCCTTTCCCGTCTTTTTTTATTAAATAGGCCTGGTTAGGATTGTGCCCTTAGACTATAATCCTCTGCGGGTTTACTTCTCAGTAAATATATCATCAGATTCTGTTGACCAGCTACTTCTACCTGTCATTCAGTACCTGGGAGGGCATCCTGCTTTGCTCCTCGGCTTTGGACAGGAAGAAGCGAGAGCTGTGGGGACCAAGGTGTCTCATGCAGAGACAGGAACATGCAGAGGAGGAGTTGGAAAACGGATTGGGACACAGAGAACGGGGCGGGTGTCCCAGGCAGGTACCTGGGTTGTGATCTAGGGCGCTCGCCGGCCGCTTCGACCTGTGGGCCCCCCTGCTGCCCCCGCCCCCCTGTCCGGATCTTGACTCCTTTTTTCATTTTGAGAGGGAGGAAGCTAGAAGGGGAGGCGGGAGGGGAGGCGAGGGGGACGGCCAAGGAAGGCTCTTGCATTCCGCCGACTCGCCGCGATGGCCCGGCGCCTGCCCGGACCAAGCGGGAGAGAGTCTCGCTCCGGGCGAGAAGCCGCCTTTCCACGAGCGTCTCTCCTCCGCGGCGGCGAGGAGTCGAATTCCGAGACTGGCGGCGGCCGAGGCGCTGCTACCCGGGTCTCATCAGTGCTCGACTTTGGGGCGCAATTTAATTTCCCCCTCTCTATTTGGTCCGCCTTTTTTAAAAAGGTATTTTATTTGGAAAGGGGCTTGGTAAAGTCCACCCTCCCATCAAACCCAACCAACAATAATTGGAACAACTCTGTGCTCTATTCGGCCCCCAAAAGGACGGCTGGAGAAGAGAGTGGATTCTGTTCCAAGGCTTTTTGCGCTAACAGGCGCTTCGGCCAAAGGGAAGCGATGCGAGATCTTTGGCATTAATTGTTGCGTTTGTGAGTCTTTAGGAAAACGAGAAGCTTTGCTCTGTTTCCTCTCTCGCCTCCTTTCCAGTTTTTCGGAGGCTGAAGTCATATTTATATATATACGCTTACTTTAAAAGTACAGTAACTTCTCCTGAAGTCAGTGGGTCTTACTTCTGAGTAGACGTTGACACTAGACAGGTTGCGTCGTACATTTCAATTAGATGGGCATTTTCTGTCATGAATAGGGGGAAATTGCCGCTAGGTTCCTTTTCATTTTGTATTAGTTATCCAGCCCGCTTTATACGTTGTGTTAAGCACCAACTTTTTGAATCCGATGTTTGTTTTGGGTTTTAAAAGTTACTTCTGTGCTTCGACGCGGGTTACACTTTGTAGGTTATTATTTTGAGATGCGGCATTTCAACATTTTTATGTATTTGCTCAAAAGGGCTGACGGTTCTCGTTAATTTTTTTAAAGTAACAGTTTGGATTCGACAACCTTAACTTAAGACATGCTGTGAAAAATATAATGCTTAAAGTGGCACCTTAAAAGACTAATACATTTGTGGGTCTGTCTACGCTACATAAAGCACGTTGTTGTTTTCAAACTGTCCGTGCCCACAATGAACTTAAAGGAAAATACAGAGTTCCCTCCCTTTGTATATATACATATTTTTCACATTTATAAAATCGCCTTTCAGCAAAGGCTCCAGAGGTGGAGGAAGCAAGAATAAAATAGCTTAGTGCAGTGGTTAGTCTGGTGCATTGAAGCGGGTGCGGGGGTGTGTGATCTGGGTTCAAATCTCCATTGGGCCATCGAGCTCACCGGGTGACTTTGGGACAGTCTCAATCTCTCCGCCTAAACTATCTCACAGGATTGATGTGATCGCGCGAGGATAAAATGGAGGAGGAGAACCTTGAGTTTCTTGTAAGATACAAATAAGTAGAATGACTAAATTTCACTTTACATTTTACACTTTACATCACCATACATTTATATAGAGCACAACAGCAAGCAAAAGATAATTACAATAAATTAAAACTTCATGCAAAATACAAGAACAAGCAAATAAATTAATAATAAGAAAAACAATAATAACAGTTTATTAAATTTATATACCGCTTTCCATTCAAAAATCACATTCAAAACCTTGACCTGTCGACTTTCCTAGCGGCTTGCCAAAATTAATTGACCAATGCACTCTAAAACCATTGTATATTTTAAAACCCAGCGGAGTCAAAAGGCATCAATGCATAGCTATCAACTTTTCCCTTTTTTTGCGAGGAATCCTATTCGGAATAAGGGAATTTCCCTTAAAAAAGTTGACAGCTGTGCATCAGTTGACAGCTGTGCATCAGTGGCGGCACTGTTTTAAGCTGCTACACATCCGGATGCGAAATATATTTCGCACAAGGCCGATGGATTTCAATTGCGTCTAACACCGAGGTTATTAAGTTTTAATAAGTCTAACGAGCCGATCATTTACATCTAGTTGCAAGTAAATTCCATTTATCTCAATAGCCGCCTGATGACTTTAAGACTTCCAGAACTCAGATCACACAACAAAACGGTTAACAGGATAAGCATTTGCATGTTTTACCAGATGTAAATCCCATTGGGTTCGGGGTTTACTCGCAGGTAAGTACGTATCAGATCGCCGCGCAGGTCTTCAGAATTGTTCTCCCCAGAGCAGACTCGCACAATGTATTGTTCTGGAATCTGCCTACAAGTTTATCAAGGGAGGGGTGGAGGCCGGAAAGAGTGGGTGGCTTTTAAAAAATCACACTCGACTAGAGTTTACTTACAAGTAAAACGATGTGTTTAGAATTGAGATGTCTCTTGAAAATAAATTCCTTTTTGATCACTGGATCTTCCAGAGACTATCGATGGGGCTTGAGACATAACATTCCCTATAGAATACTAGGAAATCGTGGCAAACTTTTATCCACATATTGAAGCTACCCAATTTTTATGCGCGCGGAGCATAGGCTTCTCGCTGCAGGATAACCCTTCTTTTTGCATGTTGACGCGGACGCTGTGTGAACAATAGGTGATATATGTGAACCCGCCTATGCTTCTTCAAATATGAAATCATAATAGCCAGGCCATTCTCAGTTATTTCAAGGAGATTTTTTAGATTTTTAAAATGCCTCCGGGTCGTGCAGCTGGCTGTGCATAAGCCGAAAAAAGCACCGCCGAGTTCTCTGGGACTTACTCCGAGGCAAGTATGCTTAGGAGCAGGCATAAATTTGGCTGGATCGTGCTCTGATTTTGTTTTTACCAGCACTCTAGAAGGTGTGTCATAAAGGTATAGCATTATGTATTTTGCATGGTACATAACTTTTACTAGGGTCCTATTTGGCGACGCAGCGAGGAAGTCGGAAGTAGAAGCGCACGCAGGGGCCTCAACCTCGAGGAGTTCAGGGTTTGTCTGCGCGATATAAACTGAACTAAGTACACGAGGATGCGCAACTGGTCCTCAACATGCGCCTCAAATCTAAGTTAAAAGAACTATAACCGACATCGCAGGAGCCCGTCCGACAAGGAGTCTGGCGCGCTGCAACTTCCCTGTTTGTCCCGATGCGCATCCAGGGACCGACCAACCCAGGAAGCGAAGGAACGTGGAGAAGCGCCCTGCCATAGAAAATAGGGCACAGGTATGCCAACACCGTATAGCGCTGCTATACGGTATTTTTTCATCGTTTATAATATATCGGATTTCTCTCACACACCCTTGCGCCAGCAGAACTCTTTGGATGATGACTGAAGGGTCGTAGCGCCAAGTCTCACCTTCCTTACCTAAAGACACGGGCAGCTTAGTAGCCGGTTCGTCAGAACAGTAGCGACACGCAAGCAAGTCACGCAACAACAACAACACACACACACACACACACACAAACGGTATACTATATAGTGAAATGCTTGCGTTATTTGCGAGAATGACTTTAGGACAAATCAATGCATCCAGCGATATAAATAGAAGTCTGCGATTCGTGCCCCTGGAATAATATTTGTCCCGGTTGCAAACAGAAACTCACTGAAAGAGACTTCTGCCAATGCACAGTTGCTCCTCTGACGGTCACATACCGATCTTTGTCACATATATGATATATCGTATGTATATAGACCCCCCACCCCAAGACAGCGCGGTTTTTGCTCTGTCAAGAAGCGTCTGGGAAGTGAGGAGGAGGAGTGCCCTTCGCTAGGACTCTTTAAGGAGTGAAAAGCAAGTCCCATCTCTCTCTCTCTCTCTCTCTCTCTCTCCCTCTCCCTCTCCCTCTCCCTCTCGATTTCATTCCCCAAGTAGTCTCGGCCTCATGCGGATGGTGCTCAGTCCTCCTTCCCCGCAGCTTCTCACACAAATCACCCTCGACGCTTAGCAAGACGCTCAGCAGGCTGAGTTCACTCCAGCCGACCCCTTTCCGTCCCAAACCAGGGGCACGATCCACCCTAACGGAAGCATTTCCCACGTCCTCGTGCTTTGCCAGACGAGAGGCTGAAGCGGTCGCCTCCCCGACGGGACTTGGGACGCGTCAAGCTATGGGGTAGATGGTGCCCCTTGCTTGGAAGCTGATGCTCACCTGGATGGAAGGCAAACTTAAAGTGAAATCCCAACCAAGCCTAAGCGAGCCTAATTCGCTAAATGGACAGGTCGGGAAGGCTGCGTTCCTTGGCGCGCTTCCGCGAGAAAAAGTCCCACTGAAAAGTGCAGGATTTCCTTCCGAGGAAGCGTGCTTAGGCTTGTGCTGCAACTCTCCCCGCCTCCCCGCGCCCACCCTGCCAAATAGGACACCCCAAACTCCATAACCGCCGCACAGAAGAAGAGGCCCAAGGTCCATCCAGCGCAGCGTCGCAGAGCCCAACCAGGCGCCTCTAGGCAGCTCACCGCGGGCAAGAGCCCAGCGCAAAAGCCCCTTCCTGCAGCTGCCTCCCCCTGCCCCGCCTGCAACTCAGAGAGACGAGGCCTCTGATCCTGTTGACAACCTATAAGCCATGCTGAATAGCAGCCGACGAGACGCCTCATACTCCACGAATCAGTCCTCTAAAAGCCACCCGAGCTTGTGCGTGGCTGTCGCCGGACCTTGTGGCGGTGAGTCCCACAGCGAATTCTGCCGGCGCGCGCTCCTCTGCCTGGAGCCTCCTGCCAGTCAGCCGCTTTGGATCACCCCGAGATCCTGCGCTAGGAGAGGAGGCGCGCACGGTTCAGCGGGATCCCCTTTCAACGAAAGGTGCAATCTAAAGGGCTCCCTGCCCAGCCTTAAGAAAACTTCCCGTCGATCATTGAAGGGGTCCCCCTTGGGAGGTGGCGGGGAGAGACCCAGAGCCTGTGCACACTCTGGGGTGGGTGAGGACTTAGTTTAGGGGTGGAAGCCAGATCAACCCCCCCCACCGCTCTTCTAATGGACCAGGCCGGCGACGCGACCCGAACCCTCGCCCTGTTCTTAGGGAAGGATTTCCAAGGCTCTCTCGTAAGGAACCGCTCCAGTGCCGGGGGGGGGGGGTGAAAGGGAAGCGAGGAACAGCCTGGAGGCGAAACCGCGGGAGATCCTCTCTCTTTCTGCCCCCCCCAGCTTTCCGTATTTCGGAGCCCCCACCCGGACGCGAAGCTCTCGATCTCGGCCAAACGCGCGACCTACCCGGTTCCGGCGCTGGTTTCCCTCTCTGCTCGTCCGCTCTGCCTTCGGCTGCGAAGGAGAGGAGGAGGAGGAGAAGAAGGAGAAGGAGAGGGAGGAGGGGGAAGATGATGGGGTGGGGGTCCCCCCGCTATTGTCTAAAGCTTGCAAGGGGGGTGGAACTGAAAGTGAATACTCCAGACATATCCAGGGGCGCGCCAGGAGGGATGCATGGGCGACCTCCACCCACTTGAACCCCCCCTACTTGTCATTCCTAGGAATCAGGAAGGGAGGGCAGTCCTTCAAAGCCGCCCCTTGCTGCTTCAGGCTGAAGAGCAGTGGACGCTTACTTAGGAGTAAGTCCCTTGGAGAGCAGGGATAAATATTCCCTTTATGGCTTCCCGGTGTGTTTGGAATCAGCAGGCACAGTTTAAGGACTGGGCTTCCACCCTCCTCAGCGGGGACCCTTTCAAACAAGTAAAGACTGTTCTATTGTATTAATTGCATTTGTATCCCAGCCTTTTCTCCAAGGAGCTCCAGGTGGCGCACGTGGTTCTCTGCCTCCTCCTTTAGCCCCCACAACAATCCTGCGAAGTAGGTTAGGCTGAGATGCAGGGCCTGGCCCAAGGTCACTCTGGGAGCCCCCTAGCCCCCTACAAGGCACATGCCCATTAGTTTAGTATTGTTCTCGCTTTGATATTCTGACAGATGGGGTATTGGTTTTATGACTAGGAGGAAAACAATACGGTGGGCAATTCTGGTACCTGGAGCTGTGCCTCCTGATCGCACACAGAGTTATTTCCTTTCCTTCGTGGTGCAGTGGTGAAAGCATTGGACTAGCACTTGGAAGGCCAGCGTTCATCTATGGAACTTGCTGGGTGACCTTGGACTAGTCGCTGCCTCTCAGCCTCACCTACCTCACAAAGTTGTTCTGAGGATAAAAATGAGGAGGAAGAAATTCGTGTACACTGATTTGAGTGCCTTGGAGGAAAGGTGGCGCATGAATGTAGTAAATAAATAGATACTCATTACTTTGGCAGACGATGCTTCCTGATACGATGTGTTGCTCCTAAAATAATCTCTGTGTAGGGAAAGAAGCCACATGCATGCACAACTGTCCTGCAATGTGCACAGCAACCACAATAGCTCTCCCTCCTGCTTAAAATCGTGGAACTTGTAGGCTGTGGCAGGAAGGAACTCCCTCCCCCTAGAGGGGCATCCAACATATTTATTGTATCTTTTTTCATATATGCTCAAGATGCACCTCTTTACCCTTGACAGTTAAGGTGTTTGTTTTGTGAAAGACATCTTTCTACTGAATCAATTCTGTTCTGTTCCACTTGGAAGGTTTTGCACTTTTTGGAATTGCCACTGTTTGGTTTTCACGACTGTATAATATATTATAAGCAGCCCCAGGTCAAAGTTGGGAATATTACTTATTTATTTATACTAGGGGCTGCAGCTTTGGTCCACTCTGCTCGCCAGCTTTGCCTACCTGCCAGCCCCTTTGCAAAGCACCCTTCCTCCACACCTGACTAACTCTACCCCCTCCAGGAGACGACTAAAAGATCAATTTTGGATCAGGATTCGATAGTTTGGGGGGAAATTCCCCAAAGGGAATATATGGGCCATGCCACCACATGTGCAGTATGGACCCGGGTAAATTACACTCCCACCAGCAAATTATTGAAGTATTATAAATATTTTTGTTTAAACGGACTGGGCAAATAATACCAGTGCTGTGCTACTTTTAAAGCATTTTCTCAGGTCTTAACCAAATGGCAAAGTGTTCTGTCCCCCCCACCCCAAATTGTTCATTAAGATTATCTTCTTTTTATGTACTTCTTTTACAAATAAATAACCATAAAAATGCTGCTGCCTGTTTAGAGGCATCTTTCTAATTGTTCAAAAGATTTCTGATTGATCAGTCAAACTGCAGTGCTATAAAATTATTCAAATGTCCACCTATGTGCTTGCGCATCCCATTCATCCCCAGGAATACTTGTCTAAATATAATACAGGAAAGTGCAGACAAGAGATTTACAACATCTGCTTAAAGAAAACCCACTGAGAAGATTATAGACAATTCACCATATGGGCAGTTGATACATATTAGGATGGGATCGTGGGTGTAGCCAGGATTTTTGTTGGGGGGGGGGGGAGAACCTCAGTTTGCTATGTATTTTTGTTGATTTTTATTGACGGGGGCAGCACCCCCCCTGCCCCCTGGCTACACCCATGGATGGGATAGTGATAGTACCACCATCTCAGATTTTAATTCTGAGACAAAGTTAACTTTACTTTCAGTGGCTACCTAAGAACTATAGTCAGGGCCATGTAAAGGACGATCAGAGGAAGAAGGATTTATTGGCACTGAGAGACCGGATGAGAAGTTCTCAGGAGATCAACACATAGCTGTCCTTTTGATAATGTTAACAGTGCTGTGAAAATGACATATTTTGTAAGCATTCACCCTCTGATTAGACATCCATGGCAGCCTATCAGAAACCTATCTGAAAAAATATGTATGTATGTATTTGTATGTATTTTGCTTGTATTTTGTAATAATTATGTTAAATAAAATTTAATTTAAAAAAATCAGAACCTGAAGGGTTTGCATTAGGCCATTATGCACCTTCTTTCAGAGAAAATAAAAGCAAGTGGAAGTATTGACTGGAGTAATTCCTCCCCAGGGCGAATTCTCATGTTGGAATTGTGTGTACTACTGTCAATTAACCTGTAAAGCGACATATTTACTAACCTTGCAGCCAGCACAGGATAAAAATTGAGTCTGAAATCCGAAACACTTCTGCAAGTGAGTAAGCTCCATTTAGTATACAAGAGCTTAGTTCTACGTGAACCTGCCTAGGCCTCCACTGCCTGGCATTTTCCACCTGCCACTCAGCATGTGGAGTTTATTTCATGTGACCCCTGGTATGTAGGGGAAATAAGGAGACCTCTCAAAGCAATAATGGGGAACATAAGAGTAAGATTTAAAAACAAGGACAGGAGCTCCAGACATCAGAAAAGCAGTTTTTGGGAGGAATACCACCACAAGGTACTGAAGTTGCAATCTGACACATGCTTGTCTGGGAGTTTAGTCCAATCTCAGCGGGACTAACATCTCAGCAGTCATGCACACGTTGTGACTTTACTATTTGAGCATTAGAAAAGCTAAATAATGAGAGTGGGCAATTGCTACTCGGGAGATGAGCCTAGCAGGCCATTAGACCTTTCTGTGTGGTATCCAGAAGGTGTAAACAAAGAAACCATACATATTTTTTGTCTTTAGCTTAGAAATAGACATGTCCATTGCATCAGTTTTGAATGAAACTGAGGACTCTATAAAGTAGTATTTGGGAGATTCTTATACTTTTAGACAGTGCTATTTTTCTAGAAAAAGAAGTACCACGAACTTCTCCCTTGTTCTGTTAGAATGGCAATGCCCCCCCCCAAGAGGTGCTGGAGCTGAGCTCTGGTGAGCTCCAGCTGAAAAAAAGCCCTGCTTTTAGAAATCATTAGTTATGTAATTACTGTATTTGGGAAGGCGTTAAGAGAAGGGAGTACATTAGAAAGCGGGTGGGGAAGGTGGCAATCTTGTATATGCCTCCCAAAGAGAAGCAAGCTCCACGGTGCTTTCTGTTTTTTTTTTTAATAATATTAATTTTACAGAATAGAAAAGAAACAGATAAAAGAAAAAAGAATATAAAGTTTTCATAGATCTTTTGTCAAGACTACTGGACTTCCCCACATCCTCCAGACCTTGCATTATTTAAAATACAAACTTCAGCAATTTGTCATCTTGTTTTATAACTTATTGTAACTTTCAGTTTATCATGTTATCAAATTCAAAATGTTGTACACCAATTCTTATGTATTTTAATCAAAACACAATAAAATTATTTCCTGATTCCACCTCAAACTTCTTATACCTTGGTTTTCATTTCACCTAATTGCCATTGCTGGGGTTAGAATTTCCTATAAAGCGCATTTTCTTAACATTCATACAACAACAATAATGTTTTTGTAGATAATCCTTAAATTTTTTCCAGTCCTCTTCCATTGCATCTTCTCCCAAGTCTCGGATTCTGCCAGTCATTTCAGCCAGTTCCATGTAGTCCATCAACTGCGTCTGCCATTCCTCCAGGGTGGGTAAATCTTGTGTCTTCCAATACTTTGCGATGAGGATTCTTGCTGCTGTAGTAGCATACATAAAAAAGGTTCTATCCTTCTTTAACACGTTCTGGTCTACCATGCCCAGAAGAAAGGCCTCCGGTTTCTTAGGTAAGGTATACCTAAATACCTTTTTTAGCTCATTGTAAATCAACTCCCAGAAGGCCTTCACTTTCGGACATGTCCACCAGAGGTGAAAGAATGTCCCTTCCGCCTCCTTACACTTCCAACATTTATTATCAGACAGATGATATATCTTAGCAAGCTTGACTGGGGTCATGTACCACCGGTATATCATTTTCATAATATTTTCCTTTAAGGCACTGCATGCCGTGAATTTCATTCCGGTGTTCCATAACTTTTCCCAGTCTTCAAACATAATGTTGTGCCCAATGTCCTGTGCCCACTTTATCATGGCGGATTTGACTGTCTCATCCTGTGTGTTCCATTTAAGCAGCAAGTTATACATTCTCGAAAGCAATTTATTTTTTGGTTCTAACAATTCTATCTCTAATTTCGATTTTTCCACCTGGAATCCCACCTTTTTGTCCACTTTAAAAACTTCCTGAATTTGGGCATAATGCAACCAATCGCGCACCTTGTATTTTAATTTTTCCAAGCTCTGCAACCTCCAATTGTCTCCAATTTTTTCAATTATCTCCCAATATTTTGGCCAATAGGCCTCCATGTTAAGTCTCTTACGTGCCTTGGCCTCCACCGGTGAAAGCCACCTCGGGGTCTTACTCTCCAGTAAGTCTTTGTATTTCATCCAGACCATAAAAATTGCTCTTCTGACAATATGGTTTTTAAACCGTTTGTGAACTTTAACCTTGTCATACCACAAATATGCATGCCACCCAAACGCGTTATCAAACCCTTCCAGATCTAGGACATCAGTGTTCTCTAGCAAAAACCAATCTTTCATCCAGCAGAAGGCTGCAGATTCATAATATAACCTCAAGTCTGGCAGGGCAAATCCCCCTCTTTCTTTCGCATCAGTTAATATTTTAAACTTTATTCGGGGCTTTTTGCCCTGCCAAACAAACTTAGAAATATCCTTCTGCCACTTTCCAAAACATTCCACCTTGTCCACGATCTGTAGGGCCTGAAACAAAAATAACATTTTCGGCAATACATTCATCTTTATAGCTGCTATTCGGCCTAACAAGGAAAGTTTCAATCTTGACCAAGTTTCCATATCTCTTTTAATTTCGGACCAACATTTCTCGTAATTATCTTTAAATAAATTCAAGTTTTTGGAGGTCAGATATACCCCTAGGTATTTCACTTTTTTAACCACATTTAATTCTGTCTCTTTCTGGAACTCATCTATTTCTGTGGATGCCAAATTTTTTGCTAAAACCTTAGTCTTTTGCTTGTTCAGCTTAAATCCCGCCACTCGACCAAAGTCAGAAATTATTTCTAAAACTCTTTTAGAACTAGAGACTGGCTCCTGTAATGTTAATACCAAGTCATCTGCAAATGCTTTCAATTTATATTGTTTCACTCTGACCTCGATTCCTTGTACCAACCGGTCCTTTCTAATCATGTTCAATAGCACCTCCAGGACTGAGATAAACAATAGAGGTGATAGGGGGCACCCCTGTCGTGTCCCTTTTTCTATTTTAAATTCCTCTGTCACCACATTGTTTACTATCAATTTAGCTTTTTGTTCTGAATAAATTGCTTCTATTCCATTTTCAAACCCCCGTCCCACTCCCATCCCTTCCAAATTTTTCTTCATGAACATCCAAGAAATGTTGTCAAAGGCTTTCTCCGCATCAATAAAGATTAACACCGCTCTAGTGTTAAGATTTGTTTGTAAAAGTTCCAAAATGTCAATGATGTTTCTTGTGTTGTCAAACAAATGCCTACCAGGGAGAAAGCCTGCCTGGTCCTTATGGATCACTTCATTAAGGACTTTTTAAAATCTACTTGCCAAAATGTCCGCAAAAATTTTGTAATCCACATTTAGGAGTGAGATGGGACGATAGTTCTTAAGCTGGGTCTTTTCAGTTTCTAGTTTAGGTATCAATGTGATGAAAGCTTCTTTCCACGTTTCCGGTGCCTTCCTCCCCTCCATAATCTGGTTGCAGACCTCCAACAGAGATTGTATCAAATAGTCTTTCAAAACCTTATAATATTTGGAGGTAAGTCCATCGGGGCCTGGAGATTTGCCTAATTGAAGGTTCTGAATGGCACTTTCAATTTCTTGCTGTGTGATATTACTGTTCAGGATTGTTCTCATTTCCTGGGGTATTTTTTGTAATCCATTGGTTTTAACGAATTGATCCACCTCAAACTCTTTCTGCGGCCCTTGTGCATAAAGTTCTTTGAAGTATCTCTGGAAACACTTTCTAATTTCCTCGGGTTTCTGAACAATTCTCCCTTCAATCTCTAGATTTGTGACTGTATTTAATTTTTGTCTTTTTTTCAACTGCCATGCTAGCAGTTTCCCACACTTATTAGCTGATTCAAAAGATCTTTGTTTCATTTGTTTAATTTTCCATTCCACTTCTTGATTTATCAGTTTCGAATATTGTGCTTGGAAAAATTTCACTTCTCTCAGCACCTCCTTCGACTTAGGCCTAGATCTTAATTTTTTCTCTCCTTCTCTTATTTTCTCCAATATCTTCTCCTTCCTTTCATTCCAGAGTCTTTTCTTTATCGTATTTTGTTGTATTAGGAACCCTCTCATAACTGCTTTACTTGCGTCCCAGATTGTTCTTTTTTCTACCGTAGTATTTAAGTTTATCTCAAAATAGTCCTTTAAAGTTTTTTGGGCCTTCTTAACAATCTCCTGATCTCTTAATAAAGTGTCATTCATTTTCCATCTGAAGGATCCGGTTGTGTTTAATCTCAATTCCACTTTCAGGGCGTTATGGTCGGAGCAGGTTTTTGGGCAGATTTCCACTTTTCTAGTCTTGGGTGCCAGTCCTTTAGATATCCATATTTGGTCGATTCGTGTCCATGACAGATGAGCTTCAGAAAAGAAAGTTCCTTCTTTTCCTAGGGGGTTCTTAACCCTCCATATGTCAATCAAGTCCATATTGTCAGTCATTTCGAAAAAGGTTTTAGGTAGTCTGCCATCCTTCGTTATGTTTGCACTTTGCGACTTATCCATGTGTACAGACACAACTCCATTCATATCTCCCAACATGATAATGTTGTTGTAGTCTAAATAGTCCAGTAAAATCTCATGCAACTTCTTAAAAAATTCCGATTTTCCATCGTTTGGTGCGTAGATTCCTAATATCAAAAATTTTTCTCCTTGTGTTTGAATTTCAATCGCCAGAATTCTGCCTTGTTCATCTTTAAATAAAAATTTTGGTGACAGGCTCTCCTTTGCATATATCACCACTCCTCTTTTCTTAACTTTATCCGAGGAAATAAATTCCTGGCCTAACCTTTTATTGATTAGCACTTTCCTATGGAGCCTTGTCACATGGGTTTCTTGCAGGCAAATAATGTCCAATTGTTCTTTTTTCAAAATATGAAACACTTTTCTTCTTTTTTCCGGAGAGTTTCCGCCATTTATATTCCAACTAAGTAGTTGCAGAGACATCCTGGATCAATTCGTAAGTCTTACAATGGGGTGTCTTGATTTTCCTCCGATCCCGGTGGTGGTAGTACTGGTCCGGCTCCAGGTGTAGGTTCCGGTGGGGGCGGTGGCCAAGAAGCTGCTGCTCCTTTTTGGAGGTCTTCCCCGTGGTCGTATAGGAACTTCTGCTGATCCTCTGGTGTTTTGATTCTTACTTTCCTTCCTTTGTATGTAAATGATAATCCTTGTGGAAACTCCCACCTGTAAAGGATTGCGTTGTATCTCAACAATTTTGTCAGTTCTAAATATGTGGCTCTAAGATCCAAAAGCGGTTTGGGTATGTCTCTGTAAATTTCAGCCTTTTTACCTTGTATCTCCAAAGATTTTTTAAAATGTAGGCCTAGTATCTTGTCTCTTTCTTCCTTTGATCTCAAAATGACCAAACAGTCTCTGGCCTTGTCTTTCTTTACCAATCTACCCAGTCTGAATGCCGTCACGATTTTAAAGTCTTTGTCTTCTTCTACTCCCCAGAATTTGGAAAATAAAAGTGTCAAAAATCCCTCCAAATTACCTTCCTCCAATTCTGGGATGGCCCTCAGCCTGAGATTATTTTCCTTACTTTTCAGTTCCACCATTGACAGGTAGGCTTGCTGTTCCCCTACCCGTCTTTGCAGAGGCCTAACTTCTCCCTTAATCTCATCAACCTTTTTGTTCGCTTGCTCTGCTTTTTGATAGGCTTCCTCAGCTAGTTTATGATTTTCAGCTGTTGCTCCTTGCAAATTCTCAATTGCTTGAGTGTGCTGAGAAACCTTTTCAGTCAATTTACTAATGGAGGATGTTGCTTGGTCAATTTTTGTTGATTGATTGTCTACTTTTTGGTTCAAAATTGCTAGTTGCTCCAAAATTTGTTTCAAAGCTGCTTCAGACCCTCCTGCTGCCATATCTTCTGGAGCAGGCTGTTCGACTTCCACCTCCTGTGCTGTCAGCACAGTTGGAACAGATGATCTACGTTGATGGGTTAAGGTTGTTTGGGTTAGTTGGGCAGATTTCTTTTCTTTTTCTTTAGCTTTAGCTGCTCTTGTTTTCCCTGTGCCGCTCATTCCCCAACAGCCTCTGTTCAAGGTCAAATTGTCTTTTATTCCATGAGAAAGACAAATCCAGAGTGTAAACAATTAACCTCAGAAAGTCCAAACAAAGTGTAGTTCCCAGGCCCCTATGTCTCCACAATCCACTAGGGGGGGTGGCTCACAGTTTCAAGGAAGGAAAGAGTTTTTCCGCCATTAAAGTTCCTATATTCCCTGTGTTGAATCCTTATAGTTCCGAGACAAAAGGAAAGTTCCCAAAGCTTTCTATTTCTTAATGAATAGCCACAAGGTAGCAAGAAAAGTGGCAACAACAATGTTTAAGTGTTGAAACCTCAATACATGTAACAGTTTAAACTCTTGTAACAGTAATCCGCAGTTTGACAGCTCTCTTAAGCACTGGCAGCCCGACGGCTTGGTTGTCCCTTATAAATCCAAAACAAAGGTAAAGCAAGAAAAAAGTTCCAAGAACAAATCCCACAGTTTCGAAAGTAGCTTCTCCTTTATCCTTTAAATAAATCTTTAAATGCACAATAGTTCCACTTTTACGATCTCCTTTAATCTCCTCCGCATTCCTCAGAGTCTTTGCTTTGATCTGTTTAGCAAGATCGGGAGGCGGACTTCCTGTTACTCGCCTCCCGTTTTCGGCCAAATTTCCAATTTTTAAATTTTAGATTCAGATTTTGGTACCCCTTACTCACGGGTATGTTACTGCCAATCCGATGTTTTCAAGAAGAAAGGTCGGCGCTCATCGGCAGCAGCTGCGTGGCTTTGCATCCACGGAAAGAGCGATGAACTCACAGTGCCGCTCCCCCTTTCACGTTCCGGAGCCCCTTACGGGGTCCCTTCTGCGCTTCTGGGGGGGCTTTGGGCACCCGCCGAGTCCCACGGCCACAGGCTCGCTCTGCCTGCGGTTTTTCTTGATGGGTCTCCGCTTTGCCGCAGTGGACGACCCTTTTCCGCGGAGCCCCTCTTCACAGCACGAAGAGGACCGCCATTGCCGTTTCGCGTCGCCTCCGGACGCTCCACGGTGCTTTCTGGCGCTTCCTCTGCGGTGAGTGTGCCCAGGGTTGAAGCCTAACTTGTATATGAAACTACAAGAGCTAAGATACTGGGTCTGAGACTGTATAATAAAACCTGTATTTGTGTTTTTGTAAAATAATGCAATTAATGTAAGACAATCTGATATGATAGTTTTCCTGTTTATGTGCTGTGTCCTTTTAAAACGTCACCTGGTTTTATTCTCTCTGCTGGAAAAGTTTAGGTTAAAAGTTATTTTATGAAGTTGAATTTTACTATTTACTGTTTGTGTCTCACTCAGAGAACATTATCAGGCAGCCTGATACCAATATAGTAATTACATGCATAATACAAAACTAAAAACATAGAAGCTGTTCAATTAGCCCCTTTGTAAAGGGCTGCATTTGACGTGTGTGCTTGATTGACGGGGTGGAATGAATGGCAGGGCTACTTTGAGAGAACTTTGGTGGAGAAAAGAGAGAAATGAACCTGGAACTCTGTGCTTGCTTGAAAGGATGCCAGCAGATAACCAGAGAAAAATATCATTTTATTCAGGACTAATAACAAAACAGCAGTTTTCTAGACTAGAAGGAGATAGCTATGATGAAGATTGGTTTTTTAAATAATAAATAAGACTTTAAAAACCCCAAACATGTATTCATACATGACATTGGGTTAAGCATGTTTCACACCATAATTGTAAAGCACATTTGAAGCACATTCTTTCCCTTAAAGAATTCTGGGAACTGTATGTTGGGTGTAGTGAAGGGTTAACCTTCTGTGTCTCGAGACTGAGGGGATGGGCTTACAAGGGAAGTAAGCCAGGACGTGAGGAAAGCAGTTTTGGAATGCTATGTGCTGAGTGAAAATTGAAAGCCGTTTGGAGGACTTCCGGTCAGCGCCAGCGATTAATGGCGGATTTCCCTCTGAGCTCCAGAGGGAGTCTGCTCCGCGGGTTCGGGTCCTGCCGCTATGGCGAAGCGGGGACCCCCAAAAATCACAGGCGGTGAAGCCTGTGAACGAGGAGACTCGGCGGGCACCTTTTGCGCCCGTGAAGGAGCCTTTTTAAAGGCTCCGGAACAGCAGCGGGTGAGCGGCGCAGTGCTGAGAGTTGTTTACCCAGTCCGTGGAGTGAAGCCGCATCGCCATTATCGGAGAGCGCTGATTTCTTCCTGAGAATTGGACTTAAAAGCAACTACTCGTGAGTAGGATTAAAGGATTAATTGAAGCTAAATTTTGATGAATTTTGGCACCGAAACGGGAAAGGTATAAAAAGGAAGTCTTCCTTTCCGTTCTGCAGATAGATTAAAGCAAAGAGACTGCTAAGCTGTAACTTTTGGAGAATTTTTCTTTGGATAAGAGCAAATCCACCGTTAAAAAAGTAGACCTCCCATCTGCAGGAGCGGTGGGGGAGGAATTTGTACCTTATATACCTGCATGAAAAGAAGAGAATAAAAATACATCCGCTGTTTTAAACCCTGGGGACGGACTGTCTTGACAGGGAAGCCTGTTTGTGGGCTGTCAGCACGTTAAGGTAAAGTTTTTGGAAGTGACTTTTGAGCTAACTCTGTGAAAAGATATAGTGTCTCTGGACTGTCTTTGGACTGTGTAACATTTAAAATAATTCTAAAGGCAATTGAAACTGTGGCTTCTTAGGAGATATAGGGGATTTTTAAAGAATACTTTTGTTTCAAAAATTGTAAGGTGAAGTTGGAAACTTCTCCCCCTAGAGGAGACTTTGTTGCAACAATAACAACTGAGCCACTAGCTGCTGAGCCACTGTAAATTTCCTATTCAAAACAATTTTACAGGCGTGAGACTGACCTTGGCTTGGCATGAGAGTGTTATGGCAGATGGTAAAGGGAAAGTAGAGCTACAGGAAAAAGGTCTTAGATCCGGCAGACAATACAAGACTGATATTTTACAACAAAGAAGGGCCTCAACATCCGGAGGCACAGGAGCAGCTGCTGCCTCGCAAATAAAATCAAAAACTATGACATCTGAAGACGCATTGGCAAAGGCACTTGGCAAAATTAATGAATCTTTGGAATATTTAATGAAACAAGGGGCAGAGACAAGTAAACAAGTTGCAGAAACTAATAAACAGGTAGCTGAGATCTCAGCAAAAATTGATTTAAATACTACAAGCATAAATGAATTGGGAAAGAAGGTGAATTCTAATACACAGATGATAAAAAAACTTTTAGAGGAATCGGCTACAACTCGACAGATTGCAGAGGAGGCAAAGGAAATTGCAACTCTCACTCAGGAGAAGATACCACCGGTCGTTAAGAAATTGGAGGACCATGATCTGACACTGTCCATGATTGATTTGCAAAGAAAAGAGAGGAATTTAAGAATCAGAGCAGTACCTGAAAGTGAGAAGGATAATTTGGTGGACTTTCTTACAAAAGAATTTTCGGACTTTTGGCAACAGGGCCTGGAGAAGGAAGAATTCAAGATAGTGAGTGCATTTAGACTCGGCACAAGACAAAGAAGGAATAAGGCAAGAGACTGTTTGATAACTTTAAGATCAAAAGAAGAAAGAGACAAAATTCTGAATTTGCACTACCAAAAAACACTGGAAATTGAAAATTCTCAAGTAGAGATCTTCAAGGATATACTGAAACATATTTTGGATGTAAGAACCTACTACAGAGATCTGGTTGTTTTACTGAAAAGAAACAGCATACTTTTCAGGTGGGAATTTCCTCAAGGCCTATCCTTTAAATACAAAGGAAGGAAAATAAGAATAAGGACAGTGAGTGATAAAGACAAGTTTTTGAGAGACCATGAAGAGGATCTTCAGAAAGAGGCGGAATCTGGAGAGGAACCAATTTCATCAGGAAAAGGAATACTGGACATAGCAAACTTATCATTTGGATTGCAACCACCGACAGAAGAAGAACAACTACTTGGAGCAGTAGGAGGGAAAAGTAAATAATTCCATCATGGCTCTGCAACTTCTAAGCTGGAATTGTAACGGCTTGAACATACCCCGGAAGAGAAAAAGTGTTTTTCATATATTAAAGAAAGAACATTTGGACTTGATTTGTTTACAAGAGACTCATGTGATGAGGTCACACAGGAAAATACTTATTAATAAAAGATTGGGACAAGAATTCATTTCATCTGACAGAGTAAAAAAAAGAGGAGTGGTGATATATGCAAAGGAAAGATTGCTGCCGAAGTTAATTTTTAAAGATGAACAAGGAAGATTCTTGGCAATTGAAATTCAAGTTCAAGGAGAGAAATTTTTGATTGTAAGAATTTATGCACCGAATGAGGGGAAATCTGAATTTTTTAAGAAGTTGCATGAGACTTTGTTGGATTATCTGGACTATAATTTAATTCTGATGGGAGACATGAATGGAGTAGTTTCTACAAATATGGACAAAGCACAAAGACAGGTAGTCACTAAAGATGGAAGACTACCAAAAACATTCTTTGAAATGACTGACAATATGGATTTGGTTGACATTTGGAGAACAAAAAACCCTCTTGAGAGAGAGGGAACCTTCTTTTCTGAAGCCAAAATGACATGGACTAGAATTGACCAAATATGGGTTACTAGAGGAATGGCACCAAAGATAAAAAAAGTTGAAATCTGCCCAAAAACTTGCTCCGACCATAATGCCGTAAAGATGGAGATGAAGCAAATAACAGCTGGTTCCTTCAGATGGAGGATGAATGACACCTTATTTAGAGATGAAGAAGTGTACAAAAAGGCCCAAAAAACCTTGAGAGACTATTTTGAAATAAACATGAAGACCAATGTTGAAAAAAGAGTAATCTGGGACGCAAGCAAAGCCGTTACGAGAGGGTTTTTGATACAACAAAATGCAATAAAGAAGAGAAGCCAAAACGAGAAAAAAGACAAAATCTTGGAGAAGATAAAAGAGGGGGGAAAGAAATTAAGAGCGAAACCAAAGTCTAAAGAGGCTTTGAGATAAATTAAGTTATACCAAACACAATATATGGAATTGATGAATCAAGAAATAGAATGGAAAATTAAACAAATGAGACGAAAGACTTTTGAATCAGCAGATAAATGTGGCAAATTACTGGCTTGGCAAATGAGGAAAAGACAAAAATTAAATACGGTTACAAATTTAGAAGTGGAAGGAAAGAACATTTATAATCCAATTGAGATTAGAAACTGCTTCCAGAGATACTTTTAACAACTATATTCACAAGGGCCGCAGAAAGAATTGGACATAGAACAATTTCTTGAGAAAAATGGATTTAAAAAATCTCTCATGAAAGTAAAATAGTTTTGAATCAGAAAATAACTGAACAGGAAATAGAAGGTGCCATTCAAAACATGCAATTGGGCAAATCTCCGGGACCGGATGGGCTGACTTCCAGATATTATAAAGCTTTGAAGGAGTGGTTATTACAACCTTTGAAGGAAGTCTGCAATGAAATTTTGGAGGGGAAAAGAGCACCAGAATCGTGGAAAGAGGCTTATATTACACTTATACCAAAGACAGAGACTGAAAAGACTCAACTTAAGAACTACCGCCCTATCTCGTTATTAAATGTGGATTACAAAATCTTTGCTGACATTTTGGCTAAGAGACTGAAAAAAGTTTTGATGGAGGAGATTCATAGAGACCAAGCGGGCTTTCTCCCAAGAAGACATTTGTCAGATAACGTAAGGAATATAATTGACATTTTGGAAAAATTAGAAGTGAATATAAACACTAAAGCAGTTTTGATATTTGTGGACGCGGAGAAAGCCTTTGACAATATTTTTTGGAGTTTTATGAGGAAATTCTTAGATTGCAATGCATGTAAACAGGCGAAAATTGTGACATGCTCCTATCCAAAGTCAGAGAGGCAGACCACACAACCCTTTGAATTAATTCATGCAGATTTGTGTGGCCCCATGTCAGTTGAGTCACTGGGAGGATCAAAGTATTCTCTGCTTCTAGTTGATGATTTCTTGAGGTCTGCCTCGACCTTTGCCCTTAAAAAGAAAGGGGAGGCGGCTAAAATGATCAGGGATTGGATCACCGCAGTTGAGGTAACCTTTTCCACCAAAGTTCGTGGCTTTCAAAGTGATAGAGGTTCTGAATTCACTGGTTCTGCTTTACAGGATTTCTTTAGGGAGAAGGGGATTAGCCACAGATTGACCGCTCCTTACTCTCCGCAACAGAATGGGGTCGCAGAGAGAAAGAACAGGACGGTGGAGGAAGCTGTGTCTGCGATCCTGTGGGACGCAGGGCTACCCCAAAAATATTGGTCTGAGGCCTGGAGATTTGTGGTTCTTACGCAGAACAGAGTGTACAACTCTAGTGTAGGAAATACGCTGTATTTCTTGCTGCATGGAAAGAAGCCTAAGGTACACTACCTCCGTGTGTTTGGTTGTGAGGCTTGGGTGCTTATTCCAAAGGCTCTATGCAAGAAAGGTGAGCCAAGATCTAAAAGAATGATCTTTGTAGGGTATGAGCCTGGCTCAAAGGCCTGGCGGTTTGCGTACCCAAGTGGAAACCAGTCAAGGTTGGTTATCAGCAATAGCGCTGAGTTCTGTGAACAAGCCGGTTGGAGACGTCTGCACGCTAATCCAGACGTGATTTCACAGCCGTTCTATGACTCAGATGTTGAGGAGGAAGAGGAACTTGTTGCTGGGGACCATGGTCCAGAGCAACAGGATCCACCACAGGGACAGAGTCCAAGGCAGGGACAGCTCAGGATCCCTCAGAGGGGGGAACACCTGGAACCTAGAACACCTCCTCAGGCAAGTGTCAAGTCTGAGCCAAAGAGTGAGTCTTCTTCACCTGCTGGACCAGCTGTAAGGCCCAAGAGGCGCAGCAGGTCAGAGGGGGAAGACACTGAAGTTGAGGATGATTTAGCTGGACCCAGTGAAGCAGCAGGGTCACCAGGATTCACACTGAGGAGATCAGCGAGGACAAGGAGGCCTCCTGATCGGTACGACGTGTCAGGCGTCTGGGTAGGTTCAGCCAGGTGTGAACCTGAATCCTTCGAGGATATTCAGAGTTTACCTGAGGAAGAAGCAGGCAAGTGGCACAGGGCAATGAACAAAGAGATGAAGTCCATGAAAGATCTAGGTGTGTTCTCACTCACAGAGTTGCCACCGGGAAAGCAGGCTGTGAGTTGCAGGTGGGTTTACCGCTTGAAACCCACTGACGCTGGAGAGCCACAGTATAAAGCTAGATTAGTTGCTTGAGGATTCACTCAGAGAAAGGAAATACACTTCACGGAGGTGTATTCGCCAACGTCACGAGCGGAGACTCTGAGAACGCTTTTAGCTTGTGCAGCACAGAGAGGCTGGAAGCTAAACCACTTTGATGTGGATGTTGCCTACCTTAACTCAGATCTCCAGGAGGCCAGCTAGTGGTGAAGTTTGTGAACTGGAGCATTGGAAGGGACCTTGAGGGTCAGTAGCCCAACCCCCTGCAAGGCCGGATCTTAACTAAAGCTTCCATGACAGATGCATATTGAATGTTCTTGTAGCAGAGGCCAGACCTAAGTGGTGGGCGGCAAGCACAGACTCCTGGATCCTCCCTCTTGGCTGAAGAGCTGCAAAGTGGCATTATGGGTGATTTGCAAGAGAGAAACACTGCAGTGAATGGAAGGGGAATGGGTTGACAGCTTCCTTAATGTGTGACCCTGGAATTCTGGATCCCCCATCACACAAACTGATGCCAAAGTTTAGTGCTAGTTTACCCTAGGAGACCAAGTCCAGTATACCTCTTTTCATAAGTAGCTAATTTCTGAATTTAACTTTTTATATGGTTTTATGTATAATAGTTGTAAAATAAATGTTATAAATAAATAAGATAAATGTAACAAACACCATGTGCTCAACGGATAGAAAATTTCACTGAAATCTTCTCTCCCCTATGATAATTTTCTATTGCCATTTCTTTTCCCAGTTTACGGAGCATGATAAAAAGCAATAACAAATCTTCAGCCCTGCGCTATTGGTAATGCCACTCCATTGATCAAATTAAAATGTTGCCTACACAAGCTTGCTAGTGGCTTCTGAATGCACAGAAGATTGTGGCTCTGTTTCTTTCAGTTGCCTGGGGGTGGGGTGGGGGGCTGATTCAGATGGAAACCACTTGGGGATGGAACTTTAAGCCATTCCCCAAAAGGTGCTTATTGCACTAGTGGACAAAACCTGCAGGTAATGTATGGCTACCTTTAAGTCTTCTGCCTGAGACACAAAAGATACCAGGGTGAGCGGCTGGTTAATTAATCAAGAAAATGTTGTAAAGTGGGCAGGGTGGGGGGAATGAGATTGTATATGGCACAATCTTTGTGCAAAATACTTGCTCATGGACCACATACCTACTGTGAAATAGTCTCCACCTCCCTGAATGTAAGTGAAACAGCTGGATGTTGTTGGCATCAGCAGCGAGCCGTTGGCCGTCTCTTCCAGGGGTTCTCAAATGCTGGTCTGAGCTTCATATAGATGACCCATGGCAGGCCAGCAAAAAACACAACCCAAATTCTATTCAAATTGTAAAACAATTAAGTACAGTATAAGAAATTAAAGGAGCAATAAATATGCAAGTAAAATCATATAGCTTCTAGCAGAGTGCTTTACAATTGCCACAATAGGCAGAAAAAAACCCTTAAGTGGTCCACCAAGACCCACCGCAATTTTCAAGGGGTCTGTGGGAGAAGATGTTTGGGAATCACTAGGTTTAATACATGATTCCAGGCGGAGGGCCTCTGGATTTTCACCATTCCATAGGCAAATTCAAATATAAGTATCTGTTTAGAGAAAAACATCCTCCCTGAAATCTTCTCAAAGGAATTTGATTTGTGCAGCGCAAGCCCAAATACTATGAACTGGCAGATAAGACAGAATCACCAGGAAGGTTAACCTTGATTTCCTCATTGAGGAGCTTTTGCCTTTCAAAAGAAGGCATTCTCTCAAGTACTGACTTAATTATTTTTAAAACGTGCCAGATACTTTTTCGGACATTGGGTCCACAAGCGTACACTAACTACTTTTGAAATATAAGCAGTGGATTATTGAAAGATTTAATGGTAGTGAAGTTTAGATAATAAAATCATATATATTGTGAAACAGCTAATAAAAAGAAGTGTCAGGACTGCCTGACAAGAAGTAAAAAAAATATATATCAGGAAAGGAGGGGTGTGGAGAAATTTTTTTTTGTATATGATGATAAATGTTTTGGAATATTTTTGGAGATGTAATAAAAAATATTTTTAAAAAACAATGCCTGCATTCTGCCCCTGAGCTAAGTCTTTTCCTCACCCTCCTCTGGCAGTGGAAACTCAAGAGATCTCCCCAATTTAGTTCTGTTCCTGTCCCCCAGACAATTAGATCCAAAAGCTCCCAGTGGATCTTGGAGAGACATTTACTTTCCTTGCTCATTTGAAGCTGTTTCTGCAACTTGCTCACTTTCAAAGAAAGCTTCAACCCTAAAATTGCAAGAAGAGATATAAGCAAGCACCTGGCATTATGTGTTATTATAAAATTAATATTAAAAGGGTAATTTGTGGCAAAATGGCACATTTCCTATTGGGTCACAATCCTAGCATGCAGAAGTTTTACTCAACAAAAGATGGTTATAACTTATATCTTAGAATTAGGCAGCAATGCACAATTCTATGCACACTTTCAGTCCTCTCACTAAGCTTGGCAGCTTAGTTGGACTCGATGGCCCTTGTGGTCTCTTCCAACTCTATGATTCTATGATTCTAAACCTCCCTCTAATGTCTGGAGTACATTCACGCAGTACTTAAATTAAGGTTTGTTTGTTTTTTAAGTTACCTTTCAGATTTTTGATTAGGGATGATGATGTTGTTGAACTCCCATCATCCTTGACTGTTGGTTTTGCTTCCTCGGGCTGATGGGAGTTGGAGTCTAACAACTGGATAGCCACACATTCCCAGTCCCTCATCTAAATGAACAGAGCACCACTCTGATCTGCAGCCAACGGGCTTTTGCTTGTATCATGCCACTATTTCATGCTCACCTTCTCATAGATTACTCTGATTTTGTTGGGTTAAACACCAGTAGTGAGTGTACGCTTTGTTTTGCACATTTCTTACCCAATATAGATCTGGCTCATCAGGGGTAGACGTTGGTAATCTTTTGTAATATGGTGTCCTGTGTGAGGTCAAAATTTGGTGCCCCCCAAGTGGATCCTCTCAGTTATGGATCTTCTCCGTGTGACACTCTGTGCAGGGAAACCGCCTGTACCTCCTTAAATCTGGCTTATTGTGGGAATAAAGCCTGACAATCTCCTGTCTGCTTTGTCCAGTTTGAGAGGCATTGCTGTTAGGCATCAAGATTGGTCTTGGAGCACAATCTGCTGCCAGTTATGGTGCTGCCTCGAAGTTCTTCTGCCCCCTGCAGGCCTCAACATAGTACTGCACCAAGGTGGCAGCAGGAAGGCAACTGAGGTGTAGCTCATCTTGCAACTTGCTCAGTTGTGAGTCTTCTTTCAATACCAATGTGGTAATGGAGAAATGTGCAGTGTTGCTGGTTCAGAAGGGACAAGAGGGCCACAGAGATGTTCAAGAATGCCCCCCTCCTTTGCAGTGGGGTGATCTATGTCAGAGCCAAGGTACAAAGGGAAAGGATTCACCTCCCTCCCCTTGTGTCATGGTCCCAATCCAAAGCAGCCCCCTCTGCAGTTGCTATTCAGATAACCAAACCAGATATGTGAAGTTAGGGCTGCCGTACGTCCAGATCTTCCCACACATTAATGGGATTTGAAAGGAATTGATGTCCTGGGGGGAATTTCCAAAAGGTGGCGAGCTTTGTCCTGGATCTTAGGCAAGTCAGTTGAAAAATCACATTTTGGGGGGCATTTTTGGTTCAACAACTTCCGGGTTTTTCTTAAAACTTTTTGAAATGTGGCAGCCCTGTAAGTGCCTTCCTGGGTTTGATGCAACTCATTGTCTAGTCCTTTTTTGCTACCAGACTCTAGTTCAGTTAGAACCAGTCTCTGGCCATTGGCTGTGCTTCTGCTGTCCCCTAGTGGAGCAAAACGTTCTGTCGAGGATGGATAGCTTTCCTGCATTCAAGCGTTTAAATGATCATTCAGAGCATGAATACCCAGGAAAGCAGATCTCCATTTCCACTGGGGGGCAATGGAATCTATCTTTCAAAAGAGGAAAAGGAGAAGAATACAGAGGGAAAGAGGGGTCCATGTTACAAGTTTGTATGAGGCTCAGAGGAGTCATGCCTGGGCATTGCCCATTACCCTCCAGGACTCATTTATTTACTGTATTTGGCAGCTGCCTAATAACAGTCATTCCTTGTGTAACATACATGAAATATTGGCATACCCAAAGATGCAGAGTTCCCTCTCCACAGTGGTGTGTCATGTGGAGGAGATGGAGGAGAAATGTGACTTGGCAGGCATTTCAAGAGAAATCTATCAAATCCACACTTTCCAAAGTAATATGAGAACCCAAACACTGCTATCTTTCAAAATTTGCATTTATCTGGATTTTGTGATTCAGTTCTTCAAACTATGTTTGCAAAAGTGTAAGTGTGCATAAAAATGAAGACACTCATGAAAAGAAGTTAAAGAAGCATATAAAAACACATTATATTAGGGAAAATAGCATGGGCTTGTAATATGCCCAGAAAATTGAAAACTTTATCAGGAGATGAAATGTGCAATAAATCTCTAGTCCCTTGCTGTGGTTGTTTTCTAGAAAAGCTAGGAGAAATCTAGTCATTTTTCTACCACTGACTTCAGAGGTGACATTCCTTTTAAAAGGAACTTTTAGACAATTCTCTTGCACTGAAATAAATTACATAATGTAACGATGTAAGTTTCAGCCATAGCAGATAGCAAGATGGATAGCATAGGTTTTGGCAGAAGCAAAACTGTAGCTGAATGGAAACAGTGATGATTGCCATAAACACAGGATAGGACAGGAATTGCTGCTTCCTTGCACCCTTCGTATACCTACTCAGACTGTAGTTCAGCAGTATAAAACAGCACAAGGTTTTCTTTAGTTCTCCAGAACTCTTCATCCAGCTAGTTAGTAAACTAAGCAAGGGGATGCAAGAGAAAAAATTGGCTGATGGTAACACCATGGAAGTCTCAAGACAGTGAGTAGAATTCAATGTTTTGCTAAGTTGATCTTTCCATCAGCACAAGAATTTCTGCTTACCAGATGGAACAATTTCTCCTTCCCACCATGTATGTGCTGTTCTGGAGGGATCTGCAACTATGTGCACTTTCAACCTGATCACTCCATAGCACCCAGAGGGTCCACCTTGAATCTGCTGCCGGCTCCCAGACTTGCTCATAATGGCTCAGAGGCTTCTAGCATTACAGTACACACACTGTGTGTATTCTGCATGTGAGTAGCCCATTGCAGAGCACATATCCAGGTTGCAACTCCAGTTTATGTATATATGCAGGAATTTGCTTGAGAATGCTCTCCCCACAAATTGTTTCAGCTGTATCCCTATCTGCAATGGCCATGTGAACCAGCTGCAATTAGTTTGATGCTAATTTACACAACACTTTTAAAGGTTTGAGGCTGATTTGAAGCTGAGACTTGCATGTAGCGACTTAATCTTTTTGCTGCAGGGTTATGGGTCTAGACGGACGCAGGTGGCGCTGTGGGTAAAAAGCCTCAGTGCCTAGGGCTTGCCGATCGAAAGGTCGGCGGTTCGAATCCCTGCGGCGGGGTGCGCTCCCGCTGCTCGGTCCCAGCGCCTGCCAACCTAGCAGTTCGAAAGCACCTCCGGGTGCAAGTAGATAAATAGGGACCGCTTACCAGCGGGAAGGTAAACGGCGTTTCCGTGTGCGGCTCTGGCTCGCCAGAGCAGCGATGTCACGCTGGCCACGTGACCCGGAAGTGTCTCCGGACAGCGCTGGCCCCTGGCCTCTTGAGTGAAATGGGCGCACAACCCCAGAGTCTGTCAAGACTGGCCCGTATGGGCAGGGGTACCTTTACCTTTACCTATGGGTCTAGACCAGGGGTAGGCAACCTAAGGCCCGGGGGCCGGATGCAGCCCAATCGCCTTCTCAAACCAGCTCACGGATGGTCTGGGAATCAGCGTGTTTTGACATGAGTAGAATGTGTCCTTTTATTTAAAATGCATCTCTGGATTATTTGTGGGGCATAGGAATTCGTTCATTCCCCCCCCCCCAAAAAAATATAGTCCGGCCCACCACATGGTCTGAGGGACGATGGACCGGCCCACGGCTGAAAAGATCTAGACTGGTCTAGACTGTCACTCACACTGCACTGAAAGCCTTTAGCCGAACCAGTTAGCTGGTGAGTCAGAAAATCTGGGCAGACTCGGAAATATTCTCAAGAGTATTTCAGATCTCTCTTTTCCCCAATCAAGACTCAACATCGTTGAATAGGAATAGATTAAAAATTGCACTGAGCTGCTGCTTGTCCAACTCACTCCCTTCCAGGGGGTCAGAAGTCATCCACACCCTCACACCCCATCTGCACACAACAATGCCCCATGGACATCCTGTTCACACACGTCCATATACACTGCCCCCAATCTACACTTCCATAATGCACCTTCACACTCACCCATCCCCATCCTCCCACCTTGGTCATATGCAGGCTGCATACTCATGATGCATTTAAAGTTCTCCCCTGCCAAAGAAATCATGGGAACTGCAATTCCCAGCACCCTACACAAACACCAACCCCCAGAATTATTATTTTTTTTGGGGGGGCTTGCTTTAAATGTATGGTCATGTAAACTTCCTCTCCCCTTATTTTTCTTTCCTTCCTTTTTCTTTCATTCCCTTCCCTGGTGGGAAGCTTTACAAAAGACAGGTCCTGTGACATATAGAGAAACCCTGAAAATAAGAATTTACATTGACTTCAGCCTTATGATTTTGATTGCAAACCTTTATTCAGAATATAGTTCTTATTACATTCAGAATTACTTAATTTTTTAAAATAATTAAGTCTAGCTTCATTCACGTTGTGCAGAGTCCTGAGGCGGATCTACACACATGGTTTTTAATGTTAGGGAAGGGTTTTGATAACATATTTGGACACATGACATCCTACTTTTAAATTCCATAATGCGTTATTAAAATGGGACACCAGAGGGCACCGCAGAGCAACCAGCAGCAGGAGGGCAGCGTTTTCACGTGGGGGGGGGGAGGGAGGGAGCAGGGTAAAAATGCTTTAATTAACAAGTATGCCCTGTGATGTTTTAGAACAACATATCTAATAATGTTCCAATAACATTAAACTGGTCAGTGTAGAGCCAGCGCTTGTCACTCTAAAGCAAGTGATTTGAAGTAGGCAGTCTCTGCAAAAAGAAGATGCCTTTGCAATCCCGTTCTTGCTACTTGGTGTGTTTTTTCATGATGGTTCTTCAGGAAGGCAAAGGTTTCTCACATATGTAGAAGTTTGCAGTGGAACAGCTCTCATCATTCCATTCCCCAGAAAAATGGATCTCTGCACAGTCTTCCTTGTTCTGATAGTCACTGGGCTGACCCTGTCTCCAATTCCTAAATGAGGAAGGGAGGTAAGATACATTGAAAAATGTGGAAATGGTTCTTCTCCAGCCAAACCATCCTCGACTCGCTTCCCAAATCCAAGTATATCCAAGCTATTCTCTCTAGATTTTCCATTCTGCACTTTGGTGGCTTTGACACAGCAGGGGCATAGGAAGGCGGTGCGGTCCACCTGGGGCCTGGCCCGCAGCCTGCCCAAGCCACCTGCCTCTCCTGGGAGTGACGCTGCACCCCTGTGCGCAGATGGCCCCGCCCCCACTGCTCCGGGTGCTGGAGCAGCCAGCTGCACCCCTGGGACACAGTGACTGGCTCATTTGTTTTGTAAAATTTACACACTGCAGGGTTGTAAATAACCTCAAAAGAGATTACTAAGAGAATAAAACAATAAAGTTATTGGTGAAAATAGTTAAAAACAACTTTTTTGCAACATTCAAAAAAGAAATAAAAGCAGCAATAAAGTCAAAACAGATTAAAATGCACATCACCATTTTAGCTATCTGGGTAGGCTTGTCTACCCAGCTTTCTTCCAAGGAGCTCAAGGCATATCCCACCCAAGGAAGCTCTGTCACAAGACCTAGATCTGCTTACTTTCAGCAAACCAATTGCACTGTATGACTTCATATCACATCTTAGCATAAGCTGGGGAACATTTTAGCCCAGTAGGCCAGATCTTTTTCTCACTGGCCCACGGCAGGCCAACTTTGACAGGTGGGTGGGACCTATGCCATAATGGTAGCAGGTTATTGACACCCATCAAAGTTCACAGAAGGTTGGTGTAGCGCAACATCCTGTGAATATGTACTCCCTGTGCCAGGGAGGCTCCCTTTAATTAAAAATCAGCTGGTGGTTGGTTAGAAGGAGCCCCTTTGAAGGGGGAAATGCTCCAGTCTTTGGGGCATTGCCGCCTCTGCAGAGAAAGCAGTTTCTATTGAAATCACTGGGAGAAGCACTTCCTTTGGGGGGCAGCAGCATCTGAGGGGGTATGTGAGAGACAGTGGGGCAGAAGAAGGGGGCAAGGGGGCTGACCAGGCCAAGACTTGGTCAGCTACTCCTGGGATAAAGAAAACATTGTAGACCGGGGCTCAGCAAAACTCCAGTCTCTGTTGCCTTCCCAGGATGGCCAAAGTTTGGCTTGCTGCCTTGCCAAGTTTGGCTTGCTGGGGGAGGTTGCGGCATTGTGTCTTACTTGTAGCTGCTTAAGTAATTGGTGCCATCAATCCACCTCCATTCCCCTTCTTCATCGATGTCATTGAGTCCAATCCAATAGCGTTCATTCCTGGTTTGAGACTCGAGGAAATTCTGCAAGGAAACCCCCCACAGGATAGGGCAGGCACTGACTTTTAGTTTTAAGGATACAAACACATACAACTCATAGAAGTGGCGTTATTCAAGCAGCATTGCCTGCAGGGGTGCGATTGGAGGGTTGAGGGGTTGAGGGGCTGAAGGTCCCCTCAAAATTCTGTGGCCGTTATGTGTGCACACTGCGCCATGTGCTCATTTCACTCACATGCTCATGTCCCTTGCAGCACATAATGACACAACAAGTCAGCACATCGTGGGGTGTGTGCACATTGCGCAGCCCTGGCTCCCTCAGTCATGGGGCAAGCCAGCGCAGAAGATGATCCCTGTGTCTCTGCATGAGTCCCTGCTCTGGTCTTGCCTTTCTCTAGTCAGGAAGCATCTTGATCAGCAAACCTGGATTTCCAGAGCCACACTTGCCACTAAATATCTACAGAGTGTCCACATGGCCTACTTTACAGATAAGAGTCCTCTGTTTGAAAGAGTTCTCTATTTTAAGAGCTGGCTAGTTGAAGTCCAGGTTAAAGATGCAGAAGGGAGAGCAGATATACCGTAACACGCACACACATCTATAAATGAGCATATGCAAATTTTACACCATTTTTGTAATGTCCTCAATGTCTGACTGGGCTTTCTCTCTGGGTAAAACTGAAATTTGTGACAATCACCAGCAGCTGAAGCATCACATGCAGGATGTATTTTGTGCTTTTCTCCTCGCCTGCTCAGCTTGCATTTAAATCTTACCTAATTTGCACCTTCCAAAGCAATATACTCAGCTATACTCTGTATACTCAGACTTATTTATAGCATTTCTTTCCTGTGTTTAGAATGATCCACCCCATCCTTCAAGATTTGAATTTCTCTGACTTTTGCAATGCAGTCTTCCAGCTGAGTAATGTGTGTCACTAAGGTGACTTTGCATATAAATGCATATTAGTGAAGATAACATTAAAAATGTGTTATGTTAGAGGAGATTGCATCCAAAGATGTGCATGTTAGGGGAAATTTGCACTGGAAGAGAACGTCTTTTTAAAAAATCTCTAAAACCTGATATGGAAATGTGGAGAAGTGAACTTAAGACTGGCAATGATGAAGAACTGAGAGAAACCCAAATGGACATGTTTGCCCATCCCTAGCTGCCCACAAGGGAAGCTGAGCCCTGCAGTCATTGTAAGAGGCTTCCCAGCATCCCTCACCATTGTCATCTCAGAGCGGTTGGGGCCTTGTTTCAATTTCATGTCTGCATCTTATTTCTACTACATTAAATGTAGTTTCCCACCAAAAGACCCCAGGAAATGTAGTTTGAGGTGTCAATAAGAACTCATTTGAGAGGCAACATATCCACACACATACAAGGACCAATATTCCAGCACCTTTACCTGCTTGGCCTCATCATGAATAACCACCAGACTTGAATTACGTTGTGCACATTGAGATTCAGCTATGTGCCAAGTAAATTTTTGTACAGAGAAGTAATAACACCGACCGTCAAAGTATTCCCATTCCCTGCTTCTGGAACCGCATGGGAACACTGGCAAAAGAGAAAAGGCACAGAATGAAAGCCCTGACCATGGCTTCACCCAATGGACTGCAGGTGGAGCGGGCATGCTCCGGCCATCCTTCCACAGCCTTCCCCACCAGGAGGAGAGACGTGCCATCTTTCTGTTTTAATATAGGCATGCTTTCTAAATTGTGAAGAACAGTTACAATGTGGGGCTTTTTAGGGGATAGAGAAAGCCTTTTCTCCCTCTCTCAGCACAGCACTGGATGGGGGCATCCCAAGAAGCTGAAGGCTGGAACATTCAGGAGAGACAAAAGAAAATACTTCTCCACAGAGGAGATAGTTAAGGTGGAATTTGCTCCTCTAGGGGGCAGCGATGCTCATCGAGGCAGCAGCAGCAGCCGAGCCCATTTCATCCCTGTAATCCTGAGGGCGCTGGGGTTGTGAGGGTTTGCAGCACATCAATGGCACAAGCTCATGAGTTACGCCTGTTTCTAAGCTCTCACAGAGTTCCTGGCCCAGGAGGTGCTTAGAGTTCAGGCTTCCCTGGAAGATGCCACTTTGATGGGGAAGACCTGCCGTCTAAAGCCAGGCATTGGAGGAATGATTGTGGGTGATAAATTATGCCCCTCCTGCAGTGGAAACAGGCTCTCTGGAGTAATGCCAGGCGAGAGCCACCTCCCCCAGGCTATTGCAGCCGCAAGCCCCAGATGGTTTGGGCAAGACACTTACGCTCCTTGCTCATTTCAAGCTGTTTATGCATGTCATTCATTTCTGAAAAAAACTTTGACCCTGAAATTTTAAGAAGAAATACAAGTAAACTCAGAATATTAGAAATTCAGAAGAGAGAAAAAGAGATAGGGTGGGACTTCTTCTCCCATTCCATAAAATTAATCCAGCATCACTTGTCACAAACCAGACAGGTAGATTCTGGAAATCCCAAATTAAATTAGTCCCAACACCTAATTGCTATTCCTCTTGGACAGCTTCCATCCTAGGATGAATAGCAGAATTGAGGTGAGGGGAGAATAATTTTTGTCAGAGTAATGACAGAGAACATTAGTAAGAGCACATATCCTGCATGCACCTCCAGATATTTTTTATTTATTTCCATGGTGCCTGGGGGAATCCCAGGGAAAGAACTCTGAGACCCTGGAGGAGACAGTGCTGGGCTGGTTGGTCCAGTGGTCGGACTCAATATCCAGCAGAAATGTATATGCTGCCTCATCCCCCTTGGCCATTCTGGCTCTCTTGACTCACTAGTCAGCCATTGGCCATCCCACCAGCCCAAGTTTGATTTTCTGAACAGTTTTCCAGCAGCTTTCAAAGGTGAGAATCTGAATTGGGGTGGGAACCCCACATTTGGTCATAAAGCTGGAGCATTTCAGACTTTGGAGTCCTTTAATTACCACTGGAGATCAGTAGCCCCAGCAAGATGATCATCAGCAGGTAAGCGAGAGCCAGGAGCCCATAAACCAGGAAAGAGGAGCTCCATTTCCACTGGGGGAATGACCTGCCTTTCAAAAGAGAGAAAAAGAAGAAGGTAGAATCTTATGGCCATTTGTCCTTATCTTGAACACATTCCTTTGTGGATAATGGAGGTTACAGAGGATTTTACTCTATATTTTCAAAGCATAATGTTTCTCCCCCCCTGCCCCAGTTCCTTTCTCTCTCACACACAGTTCCAATTTTGTTAAATTCCACATTACGGTGGTACCGCTGGTTATGAATGCTTCTGGTTACGAACGCTTCAGGTTAGGAGCTCTGCTAACCCAGAAGTAGCTGCTCCTGGCTGTGAACTTTGCCCCTGGATGCGAATGGAAATCGCGCGCCAGAGGCGCACACAGCAGGAAGCCCATTAGTGAAAGTGCGCCTCAGGATAAAAATGGTTTCAGCTTAAGAACAGACCTCTGGAATGAATTAAGTTCGTAACCAGAGTATATTGCAATTTCTTCCATTCTCACTAGTGCAGATATTTTTTAATAAAGCTAGCATTCAGGGGAAGGTTGCTGTATCATAAATGTAGAGAAATCTTTAAATAAGCAAACTGTGGGCTCCCCTCATCCCATCCTCTATTTCACCAAATTAAATCCACTCTCATTCCAAACCTTTTAGTTCCTTGTAGCTGGGTTGTTTTCGCAGTTTCTTATCTCATGATCTTTAGCACACACCTGTAGTTTAGTCCAATTAAAATTCAATTAACAGGATAACCTTTGCTTCCAGGAATAGGATGGGGGGGGTCACGGCAGCCAGAGTGCCCTGTGCCCCCAGTGCCTTTGCCTGCCCTCGCATTCCATGGGGAAGCGAGTGCCAGACTGCCAGGCAAACTGCAGGTAAGAGCCTGGTTCCTCTTCCAACCGAAGAGGAATGCAGATAATGAAATTCCCCCTTCATTATCTGATTACCTCCATCTGTCTCTCTCCCGCAGTGTTGGGAGGGACGCCAATTCTGGCGCACCAGAAACAGGAAGCCCTTGATTAGAATTTCTGATCCTGCTTCTCTCAGACACTCAAGTCATTTTTTACAATTTTTACGTGATTACGTAGTATATAAATATCTTACAAAGATAAATTAAAGACTAGAGCAGATGCAACCAGACCCTCTAGGTCTATTCGCCCTTCTTTGTGAGCAGGCCCCAAACTGCTCTTGTGAACTGGCAAATGGCAGGCCGAATTGTCTGCCTGCCACCAAATTGACCATTGGCAACAGTGTGTGTTCCCTGGGGCACGGGATTAACTGCCCAATGGTTACGCCTGGCAATTTGGCCTCTTCTTTCTTTGCAGGTTCTCCCACCCTCCCTTACTTCAGGATGTTGCTGATGGTACAACCTTGTTATGGACTATGTCGGCTGTCATATTTGGGGCCAGGAAGGAATTTTTCCATTTGGCAAATTGGCATCAGCCATTGGGTTTTTGCCTACCTTGTAGCAATCACCACAACTTTCTAAAGTGGATAGGCATTGGGTAAGCTTAGATCTTGGATGGAGGGGAGGTTGTAGCCTCTGACTTGGCCTCCAGGTAAGGGTATCCTGTTAAAAGGATCCAGGAGTAGTGACTTCTGTCCAACACCTAGAGGGGGGCAGGGCCACTGCACTCCTCCATTAGGGACCACTTTTGGGGTACCCCGATTTGATAGAGCTCATAGGGCATTATTCCCTGTCGGTTGGCTTCAACCTTAGAGGCCCTTCCAGCAGACGGGCTGGAGTCATAATGCCGATGGCCAAAACCTACACATCTGTAACCAATAAAGTTGTGGCCTTATTGGATCCCATACTTATTTAATCCCCAGGGAACGGGGTGGTCATGGGGCCTCAACATGCAAGTCAGGAAAGAGAAGAAGTCAATTAATTACTTCCAGCTTCAACACTGGCAGTGAATTGCTGGTAGGAACTGAGTTGGTCAAAGAAAGTTTGACCAACATTGCCAGCCTGCTAACCTTCCTTCAAACGGTATATTGCTGGCATCTCCATACGCCTGCCAGGGCCAACTTCCTGTCCAAACATCTCCTCTTCCTGACACCAGGTACTGGAAGTAGGCCTAATTCTCAGATCTGAAGCTGCTTTGTGCAGTTCCACTTTGGGTGCTTATTGTGGTGCCCACTCCAAAGCCACAGGAAGGAAAGCAAATCTTTCTATTTTTCCTCTACCCCAAGTCAACTGGAAAGACTCCTAGCACAAAGACAAAGGACCTGTTAATCTGGAATTTGGAAGGTTGCTTACCCCTTAGATGCAATTTTGAGTCCCCTAATAGTGACTTCAGATCTGGATCCAGTATTGGAATAGGTTTACCACAAAGGGCTTCCTGACTTGTTGGATCTGGATCCAAACCTTGAGGCCACTACATGCCACAAATACATACCCGTTTTTCTTGGAGCCATGGCTTTCCCCATCCTGGCCAGATATCCGTGGTCTCCGTCTTCCACTTGCTCATGGACACCAACAATACCCATCTTGCTTTTGTCTTCAAATTTCTCCTCTCAATGCATTTATAATAGGAGCAACAAATTGAGGAACTAAGCATCTATTTATTTCCTTCCCCCTCCTCCTCCTGTTTGTTTGGAAGAATGGGGGAAGTTAAAACATGCACCACCCACTGGTTTCAGGAATTAAGCTCCTTTTAAGAGGAACTTTAGACTTTTATAATGGCACTTTAAGAAATGGTCCCTTCCTCTGAGAAAACCAGATATTGCAGCATGATATCTCCATGACCCATTTTATCTGATCTTGGCTGGATCTAGAGACATCAAAAAAGCATTTCAGGAAAACGCATTGTAAACTTCATAGTGGGAAATCACGTTGGCGAAATAAGGAACTCCATAGTGTGAGTAGATAAATAGGTACTGCTGTGGCAGGAAGGTAAATGGCGTTTCTGTGTGCTCTGGTTTCCGTCACGGTGTTCCATTGTGCCAGAAGCAGTTTAGTCCTGCTGGCCACATGACCTGGAAAGCCGTCTGTGGAGAAACACTGGCTCCCTCAGCCTGAAAGCGAGATGAGCACCGCAACCCCAGAGTCGCCTTTGACTGGACTTAACTGTCCAGGGGTCCTTTACCTTTCTTTTTTAACCCTTTATGGATGCTGGCAGAGACTGTGGAAACAGAAGCTGAGTTTATGTGAATGGAGGAGAACTTCCACAGACCATGTGTGGCTGTTTACTTTTACCCTACTTTCCCCTTTCTCTCCATTGTAGGTATTGCCATACCAGATACACTGCCCAAGAATCCTGGGAACTGAAGGGCCCTGGGAAATGTAGCCATGAGGGGTATAATATAGTTCCCAGGATTCAGTGTGGATGTGCTTTAAATGTATGTTGTGCACACAGCCATCACCTCCTCTTTCTGTGTTTCCTCCCTTCTCTTAGCATTAATTACTCAAATGCTATAATTAATTCCTAGACTCCTCATGCAGGATACATAATCTTGTTATTCTGAATTAAAATTAAAGGATCACTTCAAGCCAAAGTGTTTACTGTTAAAATATGTGTGAGAATTCCTCACCCCAAGAGGAGCCCATTCTGTGCGAATTACCTGCCCTGTAGAATCTGCCTTAGGAGTGGCAGGAGATAAGTCCAGAGCAGAGACTCATGCAGAGACATCGCTGTAACTGAGCCCATTGTGTGAGCTGTCCATATGCTTGGCAATGGCTGTTATTCTAAAGCAGCAATGCTGCAGCAAGCAAAGGCTCTAGCAGCTCAGTCTGCTGCTTGTGGCTGGAAAGCCAAACAGGAAGTATGTGACTGTTGCCATGAAAACGAAGGGGCAGTCCATTCTCCTTATTGAGCACAGGATGTGAGCTGAGTGTGTGTCATATGACCTGTACAGGATGTACGTGGGTGGAGTTTGGAGTTTCTCTCTGTTTGTTGAAGAGAGCAGACATCTTTTACTGTATGACTGCTAAAGACAGGAATAAAAGCATGTAGTTACATTTCTGTCTGTGTCTGATTCCCCTCCCTGGGGATATGCAGGGAGGAGGAGAAGCAGTTGGTGTGTTTTTCTCACAGCCTGAGGAAAATCGCCGGAACGGACCTCGTATGTTTTTCCTGCCGGGAGTCGCCGGAGGGAGGTCTAAGGAATTCAGCCGGTGCCTGGACTGATAGGCACATACCTCTGACCGGGCTAGAATTCCAACAGTGGTATCAGAGCTGATGGTTTCTACGATCCATGGAAGTCTGCAGAAAGAGTGGCAGAGCTGCTGATATTCATTGCTCCATGGAGGCCTGAGGTGAGAAAGCTGTTTCTCTGCAGCCAGAAGCTGACCAGAGGAAGCTGAAAGCCAAGCTACGGAGCCCAGGTATGAGATTTTCGGGCTTAGAAGTGTGCATGCAGATTGATTCATTCTCTGCTTCAAGGGAGCAAGGTTTGGGAAAAACAGCTCCAAGAGAGAAGAGCTCTGCATTCCAAACATTCCTGTGGTTAATCCTGTCCAAGGAAAGGAATGCTGTTGCTTAGCAACGAAGGCCAGTTTCACGAGAGGGCTGGAAGTCAGGCTTTGCCTCAGAGAGGCAAAAACAGCCTATGTTTTGACTTAGGCCCAAAGGAACTGTTGGAAAGGGACTTTCCAAAGCGGCCAGTGTTATAGCTGCCAGGTGCACAGAGTGTAAACAAGCCAGCTATTGGATTTTAGAGGCTTGTGTTTGAGAGTCAATGCAAGGACTCAAAATGGATGCCAAGAAGGGGGGAGGCCTGCCTTCTCCAAGCCTCCTGACCAGTGACAATTATGCATCTTGGTCTATTAAGATGAAGGCCTTGCTGCAGAATCAGAGACTGTTTGGGGTGATTGAGAACCCCATCCCTGCAGCACCAACGCGTGCTTGGGAGTCACAGGATGTGAAGGCCAGAACAGCTATAATTCTGTGCGTATCAGACTCGCAGCTTATTCACATACAGCATTTAGAGCACGCGAAAGATGTTTGGGACACGCTGAGAAGGACACATCAGAGAGATGCAGGTTCTTCAGCGTTGCTGTATTTTGAGAAGCTGACCAACCTGAGGCTTGCGCCTGATGGAGATGTTCAAGCGCACCTGACGGAAATGAAATTTCTGCGTCAGCAGATGGTGGAACGCAATTTCCGTCTGCAAGAAGAAGTGTTTTGCTTCATGGTGATCAACAGTCTGAATCGGACTTACAAAACAGTTGCCAGTCAGCTGGGGTCTCTCCCAGCAGCTGATCTAACGTCGGACAGGGTCTTTGCCGTCGTTCTGAATGAACATGACAGACTTGCCGCCCTGGAAGTCAAGGACAGGGGGAGACAAGAACGGAGTTCTGACACCCCCACTGCTGAAGCTACTGGAGAAAACGCTGTAGCTTTGAACGTTGTCCGATGCTACAATTGTGGGCAAACTGGGCGTCTTCAGCGGTACTGCAAGAAGCCACGTCAGAACAAAGGAGCCAAGGGAAGCTCCACAAAGTCTGAGGCGTCAGACAAAGGTCACACCAAGCCAAAGGCAAAGACTGCAAAGGCTTTGATGTCGCTAAAGGCCACACCAGAAGTGGGGAATTCTTTCGTTTTGGACACGGGAGCGACAGTTCACATGACAGGACACAGAGGACTATTTTTTACGTTTAAGAAGCAAAGCTTCGCGGTACAACAGGCCAACGGTCAAGAGCTGGAAGCCACCGGAATTGGGACTGTGTATCTTAAAAGTCAGAACTTGACTATAAACAATGTTTATTTGGTTCCAGAGTTGAAGTACAATCTGCTCAGCGTTTCGCAGATTGCCAAGAAGGGACTAAAACTGTCCTATGATGATCAACACTGCGAGATCTACAAAGATGGAGAGCTGTATCTTTCTGCCAAAGAGAAAGATGGACTGTATTTGTTGACATTTGATCAAAGTGATTACATGGAATGTAATTCTTGTGATTCTAACATGATTTCTTTTGCAGGTGTAGCCAAGGAGAACACCAAGAAGGTGACCTCGAGGGTCAACAGGGCATTTCAGCGGGTGTATGCTGATGTGATTGGTCCTTTAGCACCATCTAGAGGCAATGCAAAGTATTACCTAATATGTGTTGATTCTTTTACAGGTTTTGTCTGGATTTATCTTTTGGAGAGACCGCAAGAAGCCTTAGAAAGGTTTAAAGAGTTTTGTGACAAGGTTAAAAATATGCATGATGCTGACATAAATTGTCTTTGCACAGATGAGAAGCCAATTTTTCTTTCACAGGATTTCCAGAGGTTCCTGAAGAAGAAAGGGATAAGACACAAAATTGCTAGTTCCGAAGAAGCTTGGAACAGATGTGTCTGTGTTAGGGTGAACAAAGAATTGCAAAAGGGAATGCATGCGCAATTGCTTAGTTCACATCTGCCACATGAGTACTGGGCTGAGTCGCTGATGTCATTTTGTTATACATGGTTGAGAAAGTTTTCAAAAGAGTTGGGAAGTTCTCCTTTTGAGAAACTGTTCCACAGAAAACCTTCTGTTGCCCATTTCAAGGTGTTTGGGTCTCATGTGAGGACAGAAGCTCCGGGTGGAGTAAAGAATGCCAGAGGCATTTTTGTGGGTTATGAAAAGGGTCTCTACAAAGTAATTTTGTCTGAATCTGGTAAGGTGATTCTCACAAAATTTCTAGAGAGTGCTCCTGAACAGGAGAGAGTGATTGTTCACACATTTCCCACAGGTGATGATGATTCTGATGATGATGATGATGTTGATTTTATTGAGTTCAGTAGTACTGATGATGACAGCGATAGCTCAGACAGCTCAGTTGTCACAGTCATTGAGAGGAAATCTCACATAATGACTAGACCCTCAGAAGAGGAGGATGAACCACTGTTTACAATTGGTACTGGTTCTCCAAAGAGTCCAAAGGTTGAACCAGAAAGCAAAGAAGAGCAGCACCTCTTACGTAGGTCTGAGAGAGCAACGAAGGGTGTACCACCCAAGAGGTATTCACAAGAGTTTGCTAACTTAGCTGTTGCTGTTGTAAACGACCAAGGTCAAATTGAAGCTGTGTCTGAGTCAGAGACAAAGGCACAACAGAGAGTTGTTAACCAAGGTAATGCAGAAGCACTCATTCCTTGGAAGTCACACAACCAGAGAGGTACATTGGTAAAACCAGTGGCGGGAAGTTCCAAGGGTGGAACTGAAACAACAGGGGAATGTTATAAGTATAACAACTGTTTGTTTTCTTCTCTGGATGACGCTTTGCTCGCAGCACGCATTGATACTTTAGGGGGAATATGTTATTCTAAAGCAGCAATGCTGCAGCAAGCAAAGGCTCTAGCAGCTCAGTCTGCTGCTTGTGGCTGGAAAGCCAAACAGGAAGTATGTGACTGTTGCCATGAAAACGAAGGGGCAGTCCATTCTCCTTATTGAGCACAGGATGTGAGCTGAGTGTGTGTCATATGACCTGTACAGGATGTACGTGGGTGGAGTTTGGAGTTTCTCTCTGTTTGTTGAAGAGAGCAGACATCTTTTACTGTATGACTGCTAAAGACAGGAATAAAAGCATGTAGTTACATTTCTGTCTGTGTCTGATTCCCCTCCCTGGGGATATGCAGGGAGGAGGAGAAGCAGTTGGTGTGTTTTTCTCACAGCCTGAGGAAAATCGCCGGAACGGACCTCGTATGTTTTTCCTGCCGGGAGTCGCCGGAGGGAGGTCTAAGGAATTCAGCCGGTGCCTGGACTGATAGGCACATACCTCTGACCGGGCTAGAATTCCAACAATGGCTGTTACCGGGGAGGGGGCTTGACCCCTGCAGCAGCAGCAGCACCCCAAAGTTTATACATGCCTCCAGTTATGTGTCTTCTCCAGTCTTCTGTTGCAACACCTTCATGGGACTCTTGTGTTCACTTCCCTGAAAAATTATTTGGAAAACGCTGACTCCAAAAGTTGCTCAATCCAAAACAAGCAACAGTTCTGAGTTCAAGAAAGCATTCCTTAGCATTCCTTATAGAACTACTCATTCTGTCCTTATTTTTAAATTATTCCTCCCAGTTTATAAAAATCCCAAAGCTTTGATCAACTTAATGTTGCAGCCACTATAAACTTTTCCCACCAAGAACCGTAGTATCATTGGGCAGCTCCTGGGGGAGCTCGACTGAATTGAGGTGCCTACATTTGGGGCATTGCCCTTTAAGAAAGCACTCTGACTCCAGGGGAATTATCTGGTATAACAGGCATCAGATCTTTCAGAAACCCAAAAATTTGCCTTCCTCATACAGTGCATCAAGCTGTGAGGTGTTCTCTGCTGCTGTTCTGGGGAAGTGAATTTAAAGAGTCCCATGTAAGCATTCATGGATCACTGCCTTGCCGTGGCGAAGGGGCTTGAATAACTCAGAGAAGCTATGAGCTATGCTGTGCAGGGCCACCCAAGATGGACAGGTCATAGTGGAGAGTTTTGACCAAACATGATCCACCTGGAGCAGGAACCAGCAAGCCACTCCAGTATCCCTGCCAAGAAAACTCCATGCACAAAGACAAAAAGCATATAAAAGTTATGACGCTGGAAGATGAGCCCCTCAGGTCGGAAGGCATCCAACATGCTACTGAGGAAGAGCGGAGGACAAGTGTAAGTAGATTCAGAGCTGATGAAGCGGCTGGGCCAAAGCCGAAAGGACACTCAGTTGCGGATATGCCTGGAAGCGAAAGGAAAGTCCAATGCTGTAAATAAGAATATTGCATAGGAACCTGGAATGTAAGAACCATGAACCTTGGTAAGTTGGATGTGTTCAAAAATGAGATGGCAAGAATAAATATTGACATCCTGGGCATCAGTGAACTAAAATGGACGGAAATGGGCGAATTCAGTTCAGATGACCATCATATCTACTACTGTGGGCAAGAAGCCCGTAAAAGAAATGGAGTGGCCCTCATAGTCAACAAAAGAGTGGCAAAAGCTGTACTGGGATGCAATCTCAAAAATGATAGAATGATGTCGATACGAATCCAAGGCAGACCTTTTAACATCACAGTAATCCAAGTTTATGCACCAACCACTGGTGCTGAAGAAACTGAAATTGACCAATTCTATGAAGACTTACAACACCTGATAGAAATGACACCAAAGAAGGATGTTCTTCTCATTATAGGGGATTGGAATGCTAAAGTAGGGAGTCAAGAGATAAAAGGAACAACTGGCAAGTTTGGCCTTGGAGTCCAAAACGAAGCAGGGCAAAGGCTAATAGAGTTCTGCCAAGAGAACAAGCTGGTCATCACAAACACTCTTTTCCAACAACACAAAAAACGACTCTACACATGGACATCACCAGATGGGCAGAATCGAAATCAGATTGATTATATTCTCTGCAGCCAAAGATGGAGAAGCTCTATACAGCCAGCAAAAACAAGACCTGGAGCTGACTGTGGCTCAGATCATCAGCTTCTTATAGCAAAATTCAAGCTGAAACTGAAGAAAGTAGGAAAAACCACTGGGCCGGTAAGATACAATCTAAGTCAAATCCCTTATGAATATGCAGTGGAAGTGAGGAACAGGTTTAAGGATTTAGATTTGCTGGACAGAGTGCCTGAAGAACTATGGATGGAGGCTCGCAACATTGGGAGTGCCTGATCACCTCATCTGTCTCCTGAGAAATCTCTATGTGGGACAAGAAGCTACAGTTAGAACTGGATATGAAACAACTGATTGGTTCAAAATTGGGAAAGGAGTATGACAAGGCTGTATATTTTCTCCCTGCTTACAGTGGTGCCCCGTAAGACGAATGCCTCGCAAGACGAAAAACCCGCTAGACGAAAGGGTTTTCCGTTTTTGGAGGCGCTTCGCTAAACGAATTTCTCTATGGGGTTGCTTCGCAAGACGAAAAAATCTTGCGAGTTCCCGCGTTTTTTTCTCGCTTTTTTCTGCCCTTTCCCTAAGCGCTAAGCCGCTTATCAGCTGTTCCGCTGATAAGCCGCTTCTCAGCTGATCGCTAAAAGCCGCTAGACCGCTAATAGCGCTAATCCGCTAAGCTGTCAATGGGCTTGCTTCGCAAGATGAAAAAACCGCTAGACGAAGAGAATCACGGAATGGATTAATTTCGTCTTGCGAGGCACCACTGTATTTAATTTATATGCAGAATTCATCATGCGAAAGGCTGGGCTGGATGAATCCCTAGCTGGAATTAAGATTGCTGGAAGAAATATTAACAACCTCAGGTATGCAGATGACACAACCTTGATGGCAGAAAGTGAGGAGGAATTAAAGAACCTTTTAATGAGGGTGAAAGAGGAGAGCGCAAAATATGGTCTGAAGCTCAACATCAAAAAACGAAGATCATGGCCACTGGGCCCATCACCTCCAGGCAAATAGAAGGGGAAGAAATGGAGGCAGTGAGAGATTTTACTTTCTTGGGCTCCATGATCACTGCAGATGGTGACAGCAGTCACGAAATTAAAAGACGTCTGCTCCTTGGGAGAAAGGCGATGGCAAACCTAGACAGCATCTTAAAAAACAGAGACATCACCTTGCCAACAAAGGTCCGTATAGTTAAAGCCATGGCTTTCCCAGTAGTGATGTATGGAAGTGAGAGCTGGACCATAAAAAAGGCTGATCACCAAAGAATTGATGCTTTTGAATTATGGTGCTGGAGACTCCCATGGACTGCAAGAAGATCAAACCTCTCCATTCTGAAGGAAATCAGCCCTGAGTGCTCACTGGAGGGACAGATCGTGAAGCTGAGGCTCCAATACTTTGGCCACCTCATGAGAAGAGAAGACTCCCTGGAAAAGACCCTGATGTTGGGAAAGATTGAGGGCACAAGGAGAAGGGGACGACAGAGGACGAGATGGTTGGACAGTGTTCTCGAAGCTACAAACATGAGTCTGACCAAACTGCGGGAGGCAGTGGAAGACAGGAGGGCCTGGCATGCTCTGGTCCATGGGGTCACGAAGAGTCGGACACGACTAAACGACTAAACAACAACAACAAATGTAAGCATTACAGTGAAAGTGTGTCAAAAGAAAAGAGAGATGTCGTCATAGAGTTGCCTGCATGCTATGAGGGAAGGAAGCCTCTGCACATGCGCAGAAGGCTGCATCCAATGTTCATCACACTCAGAGTACACCTATTGAAATTAATAGACTGAGTACAATATAGCACACTGATCCTGGCTTCCTGAACAAAACCCCAGATGGAAAATCATAACCAGAGTGGAATGCAACCTAGCCTGAACAAATAAACTCTGCCAGCCATATTTTAATGACAAAGGGACATGTAAAAACTTTCTTTTGCCTGTGTGAGACAGATGTTGAGACAATGTGTGATTGACAAGGGCATGAAGGAATGGGTTTCTGTGTAGTAAGTTTAAAAACTGACTCACCCCCCCTTTGTTCTTTCAAAAGAGAGCACTTTTAAATGTGTAAAACTTGAATCGTTGAGCAAAACCATAATAAGGACACAACTGCATAAACAGTTCTGTCCTTTATCAGGACAGGCAAGGCTTGGCCTTGGCTCCCCAGGGAACAACGAAAACACATCAGAACTTTATCTTATGTGCTGACCACAAAATACGCACAAGACCAATGTCCGGGAAAAACGCCAAAAGTGTGTTCCCGGAGATTATGACGTCCCCCCCCCCCCAGATAAGAGTAGGAAGAGGAAGATCCTTTTATGGTCAGAAGTACAGGAAGGAAGATCCTTTTATGGTTGAGAGTACCAGAGCAGGAACATATGTGATGTCAACCTGCCTATACAAGTTGACATGGCAGGGGAAGGGGGAGAGAATGCCTGGAGAGTATATAAACTGCATGAAACCTGTCATTTCTTTGGACTTGCTGTGGACTTGATCACGCAAGTGCCTTCTGCTATCCGGAGAGCAGAATAAACTCTTTCTTTGAACCAACCTTAGGTGTTGTTTGACTTCCTTCCTCCTGTCCCGGAGCAACGCACACCCAATCGGTGAATTCTAATAAGGCTACAGGCATCCAGTCCCGGCAGACTGGAGGAGGGCAAATGTTGTCCCTATTTTCAAAAAGGGGGAAAGAGAGGACCCAAATAATTACCGCCCAGTCAGTCTGACATCAATACCAGGGAAGATTCTGGAGCAGATCATTAAGCAAACAGTCTGTGAGCACCTAGAAAGGAATGCTGTGATCACCAATAGTCAGCATGGATTTCTGAAAAAGAAGTCATGTCAGACTAACCTGATCTTGTTTTTTGACAGAATTACAAGCCTGGTAGATGAAGGGAATGCAGTGGATGTAGCCTACCTTGATTTCAGCAAGGCATTTGACAAGGTGCCCCATGATATTCTTGTAAAGAAGCTGGTAAAATGCGGTCTTGACTATGCTACCACTCAGTGGATTTGTAACTGGCTGACTGACCGAAGCCAAAGGGTGCTCATCAATGGTTCCTCTTCATCCTGGAGAAGAGTGACTGGTGGGGTGCCACAGGGTTCTGTCTTGGGCCCGGTCTTATTCAACATCTTTATCAACAACTTGGATGATGGACTCAAGGGCATCCTGATCAAATTTGCAGATGACACCAAACTGGGAGGGGTGGCTAACACCCCAGAGGACAGGATCAGACTTCAAAATGACCTTGACAGATTAGAGAACTGGGCCAAAACAAACAAGATGAATTTCAACAGGGAGAAATGTAAAGTATTACACTTGGGCAAAAAAAATGAGAGGCACAAATACAAGATGGGTGACACCTGGCTTGAGAGCAGTACATGTGAAAAGGATCTAGGAGTCTTGGTTGACCACAAACTTGACATGAGCCAACAGTGTGATGCGGCAGCTAAAAAAGCCAATGCAATTCTGGGCTGCATCAATAGGAGTATAGCATCTAGATCAAGGGAAGTAATAGTGCCACTGTATTCTGCTCTGGTCAGACCTCACCTGGAGTACTGTGTCCAGTTCTGGGCACCACAGTTCAAGAAGGACACTGACAAACTGGAACGTGTCCAGAGGAGGGCAACCAAAATGGTCAAAGGCCTGGAAACGATGCCTTATGAGGAACGGCTAAGGGAGCTGGGCATGTTTAGCCTGGAGAAGAGGAGGTTAACTGGTGATATGATAGCCATGTTCAAATATATAAAAGGATGTCACATAGAGGAGGGAGAAAGGTTGTTTTCTGCTGCTCCAGAGAAGCGGACACGGAGCAATGGATCCAAACTACAATACAAGAAAGAAGATTCCACCTAAACATTAGGAAGAACTTCCTGACAGTAAGAGCTGTTCGACAGTGGAATTTGCTGCCAAGGAGTGTGGTGGAGTCTCCTTCTTTGGAGGTCTTTAAGCAGAGGCTTGACAACCATATGTCAGGAGTGCTCTGATGGTGTTTCCTACTTGGCAGGGTTTGGACTTGATGGCCCTTGTGGTCTCTTCCAACTCTAGGATTCTATGATTCTATGATTCTATTCTATGATTCTATGTCTTGATCTCAGATTTCTGCTGACACCACTCTTCTTCTGTGACATATCCATGGTGTTTTGATGACACTGTAAGAAATGTATTGTGGGAAACTGTGAGAACTTTTAAAAACTTGTGTAACCTTTGTTCTGGGCTTCTTCTTTGTTTGCTTTACACCTCAAAACCTTTGTTGCAACAAATAAATGATCAGGCCTCCGGGCCACTGATTTGCTCCTTCATTGCTTGGCTGAAGTCTCTCATTTTTTGACCAACCCAGAACCCGCAGGGATGCTTTAAGTAGCACACCCCAAGACTTGTCCTTTTCATGTACAGATGGCAATGATGTAACAACTGCTTACGCTGCCTGCATTTCATGCAGGTGTGGAGGCTTGCAAAGCAAGGTCTACAAAAGTGCTGCTCAAAATCCCTAACCTGCAGAACTTCAAGGGCGTGTGTGAAGTGACCCTAATTCACCTATGGGACTGTGTTGAGATGTCTGTTGGCTTAGGTTTTGGGGCATGGGTGTAGTCAAGGGAGGGGGGCAGCTGCCCCCATTAAATCAACTAAATCAATACTCAACTAAATGAGGTTCTGCCCCCCCAACATAAATCCTGGCTATGCCCATGTTTTGGGGTTCATTCTCTGGGAAGCAAGTTTCAACTCATGGCTGTCATCTGGTCTCAAATTAGGAGCTTTGAATCTTTGGGTAAAGCAGTTTTGCAGAAATGATTATGAAACCCTTTTATAAAGAAAAACTACTCATCATTTTTTTGGAAAAAATAAATATAGTATATTGCATAAGATGCTGCTGAAATTGCTTACTAGGTCAAAATACCAAAAAAGGAAGGAAATATCCTATGTTCCTAAAAAACAAAGTAAAGTTTATGGACCGTATTCAACTACTCTATTTTGCTAACACAACAGGGCTTCCCCTTCTCCCGCGCCTCCTCCAAAGGCGCCTGGTGGCTGGGCTCCCAGAACAGCACGTGGCACAGGGAAATTGCTCCAGTGGGCAAGCAGAAGTGCTATGCTGGATTCTATCCAATATGTCCCTGAACCCCACGATAAGCTTTGCAATATCCCATATAAGAAATCTCCATGATGAGGGGACTCCCTCCTTTATGCACAAGAATATGGTAGTTTATTCAGTTCAAATTACCATGCCCCTGCTGCATTTGCACATCAGAGAGTGGGAGGGAGATGCCCTCACCTGATGCAGATAACCTTTTGGTGTGTCCCCCCCACACACCCCCAACTCCTATTCACCAAGCTGTTATCTGCCCATGTGTGTTCAGATGGCTGTTAGGGTCTCTTCACATTACTGCCCACTCTGCATCCAGTTTTCTGATCAGATTCAAGCTGGTTTGAAAAAAGAGACTAATTGAACAGCAAAAAAAATTCCTTCCAGTAGCACCTTAAAGACCAACTAAGTTAGTTCTTGGGATGAGCTTTCGTGTGTATCTGAAGAAGTGTGCATGCACACGAAAGCTCATCCCAAGAACTAACTTAGTTGGTCTTTAAGGTGCTACTGGAAGGATTTTTTTTTGTTTTGACTATGGCAGACCAACATGGCTACCTATCTGTAATTGAACAGCAGTCTTTGTCAAGAAACCACAGGATCAACATGCAATGTGGCTAATGTCATGTGAATGTGGCTTTAAAAAAAATAGCAGTGAGGTGCAGAGTCAGTGGTATTGCGCCAGGGAGGCAAATCTGGCATTTGAGGCTTAAAAACTCCCCAGACCCCCACCTTCCAATCGGCTGATGTCGCTCTGATGGACAAGAGGATGGGTTTGAGTTTGTCTTAGTTGTGCGCCCACTTCTCTAGAAGAGTAGTGCTGCCTGCAAAGGGGCTTTCAAACAGCCTCTCACTGCACTGAAGTCCCAACACCTGGGGCATCAAAGTGCAGCATGAGCTGATGTCCCTATGATTTCCCCACAATTTCAGGCGTTTGTCAGGTGGGTGGTGCCAGTGACTTGTGAAATTTGGCACTCCAGGGGTGAGGGAGATAACACACTCACACCCCATTTTCACATACCATCCATGCCCCAAATTCATCAACTTTCCATTCAGGCTCATCCATATACAGTTACACCCCATTCATAAACACCCACACATTCCTATTCTACCCCTATACACACCATACATTTAAAGCATACCCCAAGAATCCTGGGAGCTGTAGTCTTCCCCTCACAAAGCTATAATTCCCAGCACTCTTAAAAACTACAGCTCCCAGAACTGCCTTTAAATGTATGGTGCATATACAGCCATAGCCATTTAAACCACTACTGGCCTTATTCTTTCTCTCCTTCCCTCCCCAGGTGTGGCAATTGGGACTACTAAACACACACAGAGAGAGATGTCTCATGGCATACAGAAACAACCTGGAAAGAGGAATTGACATTGACTCCAGCCTCCGGACATGATTCTGATTACAAAACTTTACTTAGAGTATAATATGGTTCTTATTGCTTAGAAACAAAGATCATTATATAAAAATTCTAGCTACATTCAAGTTGTGCAGAGTCTTTGTCACTCTAAAGCAGATAGTGTGAAGCGGAGAAATGGCTTGCTCTTGCAGCCCTGTTCCTGCTAGTTGGTGCCTTTTTCATGGTTCTTCCTCAGGAAGGCAAAGGTTTCTCACATGCATAGAAGCTTTGAAAGTTACAGGGCACATCATTCCATTCCCCAGCCTCATGGATCTGGGCACAGTCTTCCTTGGTTTCATGGTCGTTGGGCTCGCCTTGTCTCCATTTCCTAAGCGAGGAAGGCAGTTAAGATACCCTGAAGAACCTGGCAAGAGTTCTTCTCTAGCCACACCATCCTCTGCTCCCCCTCTGCCCCCAATACTAGGACTGCCAAGCTATTCCTTCTCTATTTTCCGTTCTTCACTTGGGCGGCTTTGGACACAGTCACTAGCTTATTTGTGTTGCTTATCTCGCTCCCTTCTTCCATGCAATTCAAGGCATCCCACCCAGGCACAACCAATCAAAGAGGCTCCCTTTAACCGACAAGCAGCTGGTGGTTGGTTAGAAGGAGCCTTTGCAGAGGAAACAATGCTCCGAAGCAGCAGAGAAAGCAGCTTGTATTGCGAGGAGCACCTGGAATACAAACCTCTTCCTTTGGAAATAACAAAAATGCTCCTTTTAGAAATGAAGCTTTTCCCTCCTCTCCAAAGGAACTTGCAAAGCCCCTTTTTGCAGTGCTTCCTGAAGTGCTATGCAAAGAGCTTTGCAGGCCCTGTGTTTGGGAAACACTGAACCCTGGGCTTGCTAAGCACTTTGTCCAGAGCCCCCCAAACACCTGATGATCTGCATGCTTGGGAAGTGTTGCACAAGGGACTTTGCAGGCAGGGCCAGTGGTTAGTGCCTTCAAAGCCCCCTTCAGCCAAGGTTTGCCCCTTATGTGCCCCAGACCTGAAACTGTCTACAGGCTGCTGGTTCCCTGCTCCCACCTCAGCCATTGTTGTTTCTCTTCCCATCCACGGCTGGTGGCAGCTGCTCCTATTCTGTCAAGGTGGAGCAGGCTAACCAATGTGGTGCATTCCAGATGTGATTGGCCGCCAGCTCCCATCAGCTGGGGTTGGACTAGATGGCCCTTGGGGTCCCTTCCAACTCTACAATTCTATGATTCCCCCTTTAAAAAAATAGGAAACAATTCCCTGAGTCTGCCCAGTTCTATGAATTTGGGTTCCTACACATGAACAAATACATGAGAGAAGTTATGGAGATGGGGAGATCCTGATCGAGAGTAAAAATTTGGACTGAGTAATCTTTGAGGTTGCTTGGAGGAGTTTGCTATGATGGTGGTATAAATCAGGAAGGGTGAGCCTCTCAGAAAGGTCTGCCAACTCTCAAGGCAATTTGCGGGTGGTGTGAGAGTGAGTGGGGTGCAGCAGAAGGGGGGTCAAGGGGGGTCACCAGGCCAAGGACTGTTTAGCTACTCCTGGGATAAAGAAAACACTGTAGATCAGCGGCTCAGCAAAGCTCCCATCTCTGTTTTCTTCCCAGGATGGCCAAAACAGGAGCCTTGCCAAGTGCTTGCTGGGTCACAGGACACAGCAAGGGCTTGGCTTGATGGGTGAAGTGGTGACGTTCATGGTCCTCTGTCTTACTTGTAGTTGTTTAAGTAACTGATGCCATCAATCCACCTCCATTGCCCTTCTTCATTGATATCAGTGAGTCCAATCCAATAACGCTCATTCTTGGTTCGAGACTCTAGGAAATTCTGCAAGACCAAAAAGGAGAAGATGGTATCAAGCTGGAGAAGCTGCTCTGGTTCCATATTCACAATCACCAACACAAATTAGAAGAGTAATTTCATTCACAAAATGTAGGCTCAGTTCAGCAGTAGGTTATGTAAAATCAAGAATGATTCCTGTGAGCTGGGATCAGGCAAAAAATAAGGATCCCTCTGTACCTCAGCATCCATCTGGATGACTGCCCCTCTTCCAGTGCAGTCCTAGACATGTCTACTCAGAAGTCAGTCCTACTGAGTTCAGAGTGGGGCTTACCCCCAAGATGCGGGTATAGGATTGCTGAGTGCATGATTCAGTACTAAGATGTACTTCCAACCAATCTGCTTTCACTGGGGGTGGGGCCACATCTCGTCAAATCAATCCCAATGAAGAAAAACAGAAAAGCTCCCTGCCTCTGAGGAAGATGCTCCCTGTGTCTCTGCGTGAGTCCCTGCTCTGGGCTTGCCTTCCCTAGTCAGGAAGCATCTTGATCAGCAAACCTGGATTTCCAGAGCCACACTTGCCACTAAATATCTACAGAGTGTCCACATGGCCTACTTTACAGATAACAGTTCTCTGTTTGAAAGAGTTCTCTATTTCAAGTCCAGGTTAAAGATGCAGAAGGGAGAGCAGAGATCTTCCAGCTGCCCATCTACATTTAGCAGCACTGGGACAGAGGACTGAGCAGGCATACCCAGGGGAGAGGGTATTGTATTCCTATTTAAACTAAAGCCATTATATCTATATTTGTGTTTATCTATATATCTACTGTATACATATGTAAATCTTATGTAACTCTCCTCTTTTTTGATACTTTGTTTCATTTTTGTAGGTGATTCATAAGTGGCCACCATCACTGTCTGGCTGGTCTTTCACTCAGGGTGAAACTGAAATCGCTGACAATCACCAGCAGCTGAAACATCACATGCAGGAAGTGTTTTGTACTGTTTTCTCTGCCTCTTCAGCTTGCATTTAAAGATGATCTTATCTAATTTGCACCTTCCAAAACAATATGTGAACCTAAGCAAAGCCATCATTCAACATTTGAATTTCTCTGAATTTTGCAATGCAGTTCTCCAACCAAGTACAAAAAAAATCTATTAGGGTAATATTTGCACATAAATGCACATATTAGTAAAAATAGCATAACAAAATGCATTATAGCTTTCCAAAAATTCACTGAAGAGGCAACAAATCCCCACCCCCCACCCCAGCCAAGACTCCAGCACCTTTACCTGTTTGGCTTCATCATGAATAACCACCAGGCTTGAATTGCGCTCTGCACAAAGTGACTTAGCCGTGTGCCAAGTAGCCTTCCGGAGGGAGAAGTAATAACACCGACCGTCAAAGTATTCCCATTCCCTGCTTCTGGAACCGCATGGGAACACTGGCAAAAGAGAAAAGGCACAGAATGAAAGCCCTGACCATGGCTTCACCCAATGGACTGCAGGTGGAGCGGGCATGCTCCGGCCATCCTTCCACAGCCTTCCCCACCAGGAGGAGAGACGTGCCATCTTTCTGTTTTAATATAGGCATGCTTTCTAAATTGTGAAGAACAGTTACAATGTGGGGCTTTTTAGGGGATAGAGAAAGCCTTTTCTCCCTCTCTCAGCACAGCACTGGATGGGGGCATCCCAAGAAGCTGAAGGCTGGAACATTCAGGAGAGACAAAAGAAAATACTTCTCCACAGAGGAGATAGTTAAGGTGGAATTTGCTCCTCTAGGGGGCAGCGATGCTCATCGAGGCAGCAGCAGCAGCCGAGCCCATTTCATCCCTGTAATCCTGAGGGCGCTGGGGTTGTGAGGGTTTGCAGCACATCAATGGCACAAGCTCATGAGTTACGCCTGTTTCTAAGCTCTCACAGAGTTCCTGGCCCAGGAGGTGCTTAGAGTTCAGGCTTCCCTGGAAGATGCCACTTTGATGGGGAAGACCTGCCGTCTAAAGCCAGGCATTGGAGGAATGATTGTGGGTGATAAATTATGCCCCTCCTGCAGTGGAAACAGGCTCTCTGGAGTAATGCCAGGCGAGAGCCACCTCCCCCAGGCTATTGCAGCCGCAAGCCCCAGATGGTTTGGGCAAGACACTTACGCTCCTTGCTCATTTCAAGCTGTTTATGTAACTTTTTCGCTTCTGATGAAAACTTTGATTCTGAAATTGTAAGAAGAAATACAAACACATACAATGTTACCAGTTCATATGAGGCAAAAAGAGATATGGTGGAGAGACCTCTTCTCTCATTCCATTTGAACTAACCCAGAATAAGCCAGACTCTGACAGCCTGGAAGCCACATTTGTTAGAACACACACCCTGCTGAGAATCCCACTGAGAACTCAAATGACAAAGTAATTTGAGGGGGAAACACTCTGTACATGCTTAGACTTAGACACAGTGGCCACTTTCCATGTTTCAAGTTTACCTTTCATTCCCTCCTTTTCCTAGGTCATCAGGAAAAATATGTGAGTCATCATGTATGATCAACTAGAAGAGCCATTTTGAGCAAAACCTTTTTTAAAAAAACAGTGGTGGGCCTGATATAACAGTGCAGTCACTTCATCAAGTGAAAACCTAACTCTCCTTTGCCCGACTATACTGTGAAATACAGTTCTGCAACTTTGCAGCTGTACGCCGTACTGAAAGGCTTCCCAGCCCATGATGTCACCAAGAGACTTCCTGCTAGTCCCCAGAACTGTCCATATATAAGGACATGAACATCATGCAGCACTTAAAATATTCTCAGTGGGATTTCCAGTACTTATTTAGATTCTTGATCAGCGATACAGAACGTGTGGCCCTTCAAAGGCTGCCCTTCACAAAGCACATCTGCAGATATGCACGTTTCTTCTTCGGTTGAATTCTGCATCCTTGTCTGCCATCAGAGGCATTCCTTCTAGGCAGCAACAGGGGCCTTCAACCACATCTGTGGCTAGTTATGGCATTGCCGCCTCAATGAAGTCCTCATCCCTCCAGCAGGCCTCCCCACAGCACTGCTCCAAGAAGGCCAAAAGCAAGAAGGGAGACCCTGAAGGAAACAGGGCTGGGCGGGTGGCCCAACAGTCTGAATCAAGGTAAGGGAGAAATGAACAGGTTGTCCACAGACCAGCTGCCCGTTCTGGCAGCCTTGGGCCCTGACTCAGTAGTCAGTCGGTGGCTACAAGTCCAATCTGGTTATTTTAAACTGTTTTCAAACTGGGCTTAAATGTGAGAGTCTGAACTGGGGGGGGGATCCCTCCCACATTTTGTCATAATGCTACTGAAGCGTTTCAGCCTTTGGAGTCCCTCAATTACCATTGGAGAGCAGAAGCCCCAGCAAGATGATCATCAGCAGGTAAGCGAGCGCCAGGAGCCCATAAACCAGGAAAGAGGAGCTCCATTTCCACCGGAGGAAGAATCTGTCTTCAAGAAGAAAGATAGCAACAAATTTCAAGCAAAATTGTATGAAGTTGGCCATCAAGTAACATCCAGTGGGGTCACTCTGGGTGTCTAAAATTACGAGAAATGTAAGGGATGTTGGTTTTTGTTGCTTTAAAGGTTGGTTCTCTCCCCCCCCCCCCCCAGTTTATGGTGGACGGTGAATTAAGCAGAGCAGTTCTGGATTGATGTGTTTGAGAGCTGTTGGCAGGAGGGAGGTGCATGTGTTCCAGGCCCCCAGCCAGCAAGGGCCCCAGACTCTTAGCTATCATTTAAAAATTGTAAATGAATCAGACATTTCTAAAGGAAATTATGAAACAGAGTGTGGAAACAACAGCTTTGGCACCTGGGAAGCAGCAGTGTTGCTTTGGGTGCATTGACATCCCTACCAGCAATGGAAGAACAGCTCAATTTCAGTCTCCCACTTTCTCGTTCCAATCTTAAAGTCACACCTCCACATTTCTGCAGCATTTCACATTTATATGTAAAAACCCCTCATGAAGATTCATGAGCATAATATTGTGAATTTATCCTATTACATATATTTTTTAATGCAGTTGTCACTAATGTATGTATTTTACAACAATTTCCCTCAATAATGCATCTTGTATGTTGTTTTCACTAATATATTCATTTTTATGCACACTCTCCTCAAATAGATGCTTTTTTGTAAATACTGGTTGGAGAACTGCACCACAAAATTCAGGGGCGTTTAAATTTTGTAGGATGGCTGTGCTTTGATTCTCATATATGTTGTCTCCAGTCCCAGCTGGCTTTTCTAGCCGCCTTGGGTCCTGACCCAGTAGTCAGTTGGAGGCTATTCTACAAATCCAAGTTGGTTATTTTAAACAGTTTTCAAGCAGTACTTAAATGTGATAATCTGAATGAGGTGGAAATGAATTAGGCAAATTTGCCTTTAAACATGAACAAAATTGAGTTCCTCATCCCTACCTGTGACTAAACCTGACTAAACAGAGCAGCAGGGACCCAGGAGCTGGGTCTGCTGGTACAGGTCCCAGAACATAGCAGTGCAATCCACTGTATGTTTTCTTAGAATAAGTCCCATTGCATTCAATAGAGCTTACTCCCAGGAAAGTGAGAATATAAATGAATTAGCCCTCCTATCTCCAGGTCAAGTGAAGTGCAAAGTAGTAAACTGCTGTTAGAGACCGGGTTGGTCAAAGAAAGTTTGACAAAAGTCATAAGCATGTAAATCTTCCTTCCAGCTGTATCTTAAAATACCTGCCACTGCCAGTCTCCTGCCCTAGCATCTCCTCTACCTGGCACTAGCTGTACCAGGTACCTGAAGCCAGGTGAACACTTTGCTGCTCAGTGTGCAGTTTCACTGTGGCTGCTTATTGAAGTGGTGCCCACTCTAAAGCCACTGGAAGGAAAGAAAACTCCTTTACTTCTCCCCTTTCCCAAATCAGCTGTAGACTCCCATCATAAAAGCCAATGGACATATTTATCTGAAATTTGGCAGGTTTTTCACCCTGAGGAATTTTGATTCCTCTGTGATATCTACTATTTTCCAACCATTTGCTCAGTAATATCATCTATTTTCTAACCATTTGCCCATAAAACACTATGGGATAAAGTGACCCCCCCCCATAATGATACAGTCTTCCCTTACGGGAGAACCACTGCAGCTATTTGGCAAGCATCTCTCCCTTGGAAAGGAGGACAATGTCTGCAAATTTTATCAACTTCTGCCCATAGATTTAAGTTATGCACATTTCTGAGTCCCTGGATATATATGCCTGTACTTTAGCAGAGGGACTAGGCCTGCCAGTTTGGTAAGCTTCTGTCCAAAGCAAGTGGACCACTTAGATCCATCTTTGAGTCCCCCTAAAGGTGAATTCAGATCTGGACTCTGTTACCACAAAGTGCTTCCGGATGAGAGAGAGTGCTCCTGAATTGCCAAATCTGGATCTAAATCTTGAGGCCAGGGCACACCCCAAATATTTACCTGCTGTTCTGGGTGACTTGGCTTCTTCCGTCTCTGCCAGGTATACACGGTCTCCATCTTCCTCTTGCTCATAAACACCAAGTAGAACCATCTTGCTCTTGTTTTCAAATTTCTCCTCTTGCTGGGTTATAATATGAGCGGCAAATTGAGGAACTTTATCAGGAAATATAAAGATCTATTTCCTTCCCTCTCCTCCCCCTATTTCTTTGGAAGATCAGGGGAAATTCAGACATGTGCAGTCCCCTCGTTTCAGGGAATAAATTTCCTTAAGAAGGAACATCAGTTTCTGACCCCTCCTCCTCCCAGTCTGCTCCCTCTTCTCCCTCTGACCACTCATCATCATCATCATCCCACCAAAAGCTGTAGCCATAAATAAAATAATTGTTTAAGCCCCACACTTTGTTAATGTTTTCTATGGTGACTTAGACACATGTGTGTGTGTGTGCATGCACGTACGAGTATCTCAAAGAGATGGGGCAATCGTGTGCTACAGCTGCTGTTGTAACAATGGCTGCTGCTTGGGCAGGGGAGGGGGTGTTGAGCCCTGCAGCCCCCCTCCCCAAAGTTTCAACCTGTACCCCCAACCATGCATCTTCTCCACTCTTCCCTTACGATGCCTGCATTGGAATCACATGTTCACTTCCCCATAACTGCAGCATGACAATTTATTTGGAAAGTGCTGACTCCAAAAGTGCAAACACCCAAGAACGTCTTACTCATCCTTTCCTTATAAAATGGCTTGTTCTCTTTGTCTTTTAAGGCCCTGCCCCAGTTTATCAAAATCACAAAGCTTTGATTAACTGAACATTGAAACCACTATAAATCCCCGCCCCCACAAAGAACTGTATTGCCTGCCTGCTAATGATGGGAGTTTGAATGACTTGAGGTGCCTCCATTTTGTGTATTGCTCTTTCAGAAAGCACAGTGACTCAGGTGGAATGAAGTGGGCACAGAGCCAGGGGGTGAAATGACCCTCATTCCCCCACTGGATGTGCAGAGATGTCTGTTGCCTCTTTAGGATTGTTAGGGCTCAGGAATTGGCTCTAGTACTGAGGTTTTGGGATTTATTCTCTGGGTAGCAAGTTAAATCTCACGGCAGTCAGCTAGTCTCAGATCAGGACCTTTGAATCTTTGGATAAAAATCCTGCTTTAAAAGAAAGACCACTCAATGTATCATTAGGATTTTACCTGCTCATCCTTTGTCTCCCATTCCAATAATATGTTATACCTTTTAGACAGCACTTTTACATTCCATTCCAACAGGTCTCTCTCCAGCTGTGATATTTATTCCCCAAATCCTCATATCCTATCTTTCTTAAATACTTCATTCAAATGATATTGTATCCATGTTGTTAATTTCTCTGATAATTCTTTAAATTATTTAAATTTATACTCTCCTCCCTCGTTTTAATAAGTTTCTATAAGTTGTCCACCCTTCTATCATGTTCTATTTCTTTACTGCTATAGCTTCCAATGGTGAGAGCCAAAGTGGTGTTTTTACCTCTAATAAATTCTTGTATTTATCCCATACTCTATAGAATTTTTTCCTAATTATATGATTTGTAAATCCTTTATGAACTTTCACCTTTTCATACCATAAATATGCATGCCAACCAAAAATATTGTCATGACCAGTGTTTTTTTTTCCGGGGGGATGCAAGGGTACGCATACCCCTAAACATTTTGTGAATCTAAGTTTGGCCTCATTGAGGGGCAGTATTTCAATATGAGTAGGAAAATGAGAGTACCCCTAAACATTTTTTAAAGAAAAAAAAAGCACTGGTCATGACTTTCTAAGTCTAGAACAGTGGTACCTTGGTACTTGAATGGCTTGGCTCCAGAAACTGTGTCTGTGGCACTTGAAATGAGGAAGAGACCTCACCTTCATGGGTTACCATGTAGAGCTTTGGAACAGAGAGAGCAAGTTCCAGGACACACAGTGGACTCCTCTGGGGTCCTGTTCTCATCACATACTGCCTTGGCATAATGGGAAGGAACAGGAGATTCAAATCCTGTTGTCCTTGTAAAAAGCAAGTGGTGGGGCAATCAGGATGGTCCTTCTTAAAACTGCTCTAATTGGATGATGGGCTGTTGTCCAGTGAGAGAATTTTCTGCTTTGTATGCAGAAAATTACCTGTTCAATCCCTGGCATCTTCAGGTAGTGCAGTGAATGTCCCCTGCCTAAAACCCTCCCAAAGACACCACTGAAGGACAGGATGGGGGGTGTTTGTGTGAGAGGGATCCTCTCCCTTCCCCCACTGAGATCTTGATCTAAATCAGCCCTCTCAGTGTCTTCTCATAAAGGAAAATCTGTGCAGAGTCCCAAGCAAAGGATCCAGTGTTGCCAGGATTGTGTACACAGACAGTTTAAAGTGGATCTGATATATTCCAGGTATACTTGTTTTTCACATTGCCCACACAATGTTATACTCATCCAAGTGGCACCCTGCATTTTCCCTTCCCATATTTAATTCAGGTTTTTGATCAGTGGATAATGCAGTAAGGTAAGAAAATCCCATATAAAATCAAATATTAGCTAATTGTGGATCTTTTTAAAAAAGGAAAAAGAAAAAAGATGTGTAGTGATGTTTTGCTGGGTGCCATCTGACAGGGCCTTGTGTGACACACATGGTGGTGCTTTGGGCTGCTATTGTTGTTTTTTACCCACTGGACTGGTCTACTGGTGAACACACACATTTAAAGGCTGCTAAACAAATACCTTCCCACATGCCCACAGTGGACCTCAGTGTTTCAGAACTCAGGCAGAGTGAGGGACCAACATCCCGTGGTGTGAAAGTATCTCACCAAGCATCACCCACTTGGGGTTTTATTTCAGTGTCAAGCCAAGCTTCAAGGTATACAGATTGAAAGCCTATCAAATCCATTTGGCATAGCTGCTGCTGAGGTGCCAAAATAATTAAAGAGCAGAAATCTTGAATACAGTAGTCAGCAGGGATCTTCAGTGTCAGCCAGGAGTTAACCAAAAAGTAGTCAAATGGTTTTTAAACTCAAGTTATCTTTAGAGCACCTCTTTGATTACGTTAGGGAAGTGACATTTCTGTGTGGGGAAATCCCACAGCGCCTGGCCATTGAGCCTCGGGTGCCTGCCTGGGCGAGGTTCCACCAAAGTGCTTAGGTCCCCCTGCCCTGCTTCTCGCTCGGCACGGGCTTCTCACAGATGTAGTAGCACAGGTAGCTGCAGTAGACGTCGTTCCATTCCCCAGAACCCCAGAGATGTGCACAGTCTTCGTTCCCACTGTTATTCGGTTCCCCTGGCTTCCAGTACCTGCATTGAATAGATTTAGATAAATTTATTGTCATTGTCCGTATATACACAGTATACACAACAACGAAAATCAAACACCCGAGACCGGATTCACATACACATTCGCACGTATCTCCAACACTCTCATCCTATGCAGACATAATCTATTAGAACATAACATAATCCAGAATATAACATAACCTATTTGAAGCATAGCATAACCTAAAACCTATCTCATTCCTTACTACTCACTGCTTGCTATTTCTTACAACTGGCCCTGAGATCATTATTTAGTGCAATCAGAGCTCTTGGATAGAAACTATTCAGAAGGCGTGTGGTTCGTGTTTTCATTGTCCTGTATCTTCTGCCCGAAGGCAACAGTTCAAAGAGGTTGTGAGCAGGATGGGTGGGATCTCTCAGGATATTGTGTGACTTCTTCAAGCTGCGAGACGTGAAGATCTCATCCAGGGTTGGTAGTTGGAGCCCAATAACATTCTGGGCAATTTTAATTATTCTCTGTAAAGCTTTTTTATCCATTTCAGAGCTGCTCCCATACCACGGTAATATACTATAGGTTAAGACACTCTCAATGGTACTGTGATAATAGGACAGAAGTAGGTGCTGAGATAGATTCAATCCCCTGAGCATTCTCAGGAAATACAACCTCCCCTGCACCTTCCTCACAACCATATTAATATTTGCAGTCCATGAGAGGTCCTCAGAGATGTAAATGCCCAGGTATTTAAAACTACCAACCCTCTCCACCTCCTCGCCATTTATGTGCAATGGTAAAAATACACTTTTCTTTCTCCTAAAATCAATTATGAGTTCTTTGGTTTTTTTGGTGTTAAGCATAAGATTATTTTCTTTACACCATTGAATGTTAAATACTTTGAAAAATATCAAAAATCCAAGATATACAGAATTTGATAGACTTCCCTCTTGATGTCTTTTTCATGGCCAAAAAGCAGTTTGGGTGGGGTGCAGGAAGAGAGATTTGGACTGGGGTCATAGTGCCTGAGAGGTCTAATCATGCAACAGAACTGATCCAAGTCCTCTGGCTATTAGTCACAAATATATTGGGGTGGTGGTGTTCTTGCATTGTGCCCCTGTGTTTGAACAGGATTGCAGTGCTCCACTCTTCTCCCTTATGCCATTTTCTCACTGAAACCATCTCCACTGCCATATCTTGCTGTAGGCAGTCCATGAGGGCTATTTTTCAGAGCGTCTATGGTGGATTTCAGTTCAAAAATGAAAAAAAGGATCCAAGGACATACTGAAGAGGATGTAGAGTTTGACCCTTTAGAAAAGCATTTCCCAACCTTGAGTCTCTATATGTTGTTGGACTACAAATCCCATCAGCCTGGACCATTGTCTATGCTGGCTGGGGATGATGGGGACAGTAGTCCAACATTTGGGGTCCCAAGGCTGGGAACAGTTACTGTAGCTTTTGGTGAGGTTATGCTTGAAAGAACATCAGTCATGTGAGAATTCCCGCTGGCAGAATTTGAGAAGAGAATGCCATTTCCAAATTTGTTTTGACCGCACTTGATGCCAGCTGCATAACAAAAGGGATGACAACTGCTCAGTGCTTACGTGAAGCCCGAGTAGTAACTGCTGCCATCAATCCATCTCCACAGTCCTTCAGCATCTCTGTCCGTGAGGCCCATCCAATAACGGTCATTCCTGGTCCGGGTCATAAGGAAATTCTGCATGAGAAAGAAAAATCAGATAAATATGGCCATGAGAGTACATGGACTTTCTGTTGGAAGATGACGTTTAGGAGGATCCAGAATCAGTTTCTCGGCCATTGCTGTGTTGGGTTCCACAGGGTTCAGTTCTGCCACGGGTACTGCATCAGTGTAGAGCTTTATGCAGCCAAAGTAGTATGACCCATGTGCATCAACAGACTGGTGGTGGTCCCTAAGGTTAGCAGAAGTACATTTTGTCGGGGGAGAAAACCAAAACAGCTCAATGAGATCTGAGAATGCTCAGTGAAACACTGCCTGGCTGTTTGTGTGCAGGAAACGAAAGCTGGGTGTCAGGGAGTATTGGACTGGAGGCTCCTGGCAGAGGGTGCAGCTTCCTGGCTGGCTGGCCCTCTGAAAGCACGCCATGTGGCAACATTTTGTGGTGAGCATGGCTGGCCACTCAAGGCCACTCCAGCACAGAACCTGGCGGGAAGAGTTGCAGCTCAGCGGCAGAACATCTGCATTGCTTCCTGAAGGTCCTGGGATCCATCACCCGGCAGCTTCAGGTCGAGCTGGAGAAAGACTCCTGCCTGAAATCATGGAGTGCTGCTGAGAGTCAATGTAGACAATCCTGAACTAGATGGATCATTGGCTGCTTCCTAGGTTTCTATGTTGAAAAGCACAGTACAGCATGGAGCACGAGTAGCCAAGGAAGAGGCAAATCCTCCCAAGTTGAATTCACTGGAAAATCTTGAAGGCATTCAGAGCCAGGTACAGGTGTACAGAAACACATCCACTGGGCCAACCATGGACAGTATGTTGATACAGGGGAACATCCGTAGTGGTGGTTAAACTGACTTTCAGAGACGTTTGTCCACAATTTTCTTTTTGAGGAACCCCTGATAAGCATTCAGGAAAACCCCAGGTTCTCTGGAGCCCAATTTGGAAACTGTAGCCTGGCTGTGATCAGGAGACGCATGCCAAGCAAGTTGGATTGAGGCAACTAAGCCCCCCAATCTCTCTGGGTGCAATGGTCTTCCCCAACTTTCTCTGATTCCTCCAACTCCAGGACACCAGCCCTGGCCGTTTCCTTTCTGTTTACCTGTTCAGGCATGCTATCAATGACAACCAGCTTTGAATTTCTGACAGCGCAATCATCCCTGGCCTGCATCCAGTTAGTTTTCTGCAGGGAGAAGTAGTAGCATTTTCCATTGTGGTATTCCCACTCTCTAGTGTCAGGATTGCATGGGAACACTGAGCAAAGGAAAGAGAGACAACATTAGCCAATGGCTTGAAAAGTAAAGTAAAGCTTAGAGATGTCTGAGAGCACAGAAAGTGGAGTAGGCATGTATCTAGCTATGCAGTCGTCCATCTATTTAAAGGAGGAGGAGCTGGCAAAGTGGTGCCCTCCAGATGATGTTTGAATGCAGCTCCTACGTTCATAAGAAGAGCTCTGTTGGATCAGGCCAAAGGCCCAACTAGTTCAGCATCCTGGTCTCACAGTGGTAAGCAGATGCCTATGGGAAGCCCACAAACAGTCCTCTCTGCACTTGTGATTTCCCAGAAAATGGAAGTTCAGAAGTTGGCTGCCTCCAAAAATGAACATTCTGGCTGGGACTGATGGTAGTCAGCCTGCTTTCACATGGCAGTTAATTCCGTTTTAACAGCTGTTCCATACCCTCCAACATGTCATGACAAAAAAGTGGGACACCATCTTCCAGGGCTGCACTTCTGCACAAGTTACATGACCTGTGCAAGATTGCAGTCCTGAAAAAACACTTTATTAGGGCACAGTGCCCCAAAGAAATTGCCTCCCCCCAAATAAAAACTTTTCTTAGGGGAAAATTGCAGTGCGAAATCAAGCAATATTGCAGTGCCCCAAATGTTTGCCATGCTCACGAGAAAAAACAGGATCTCTCATTTCCTGGGACGGTTGAGGGATATGCTGTTCCCTAACTGTAAAGTTCTGTATTATATGTGAGCTTTCACAAAAGCCACTTCTGGAACTGTAGAGGAGTATAGTGCACGTTTAGTGCCCATTTCTGTCTTATTTGCTTCCAGAAAAAAATCTGTTTGCAAAAAATATGGAAACAAATGCTAAACTTGCACCATATTCCACTATAACTCTGGAAGTGGCTTTTAGATCACGTGAAAGTTCAAATATAACATGAATTGCAAGTGGAGAGTGCTGTTCTGGACTCAAAGGGTCTTTGGACAGGTTCAGCAAGGCGCTTCTGATATTCCTTTTATACTTGAGATCAATTAGGAGAGGTTTGAAAGCTCATAAGAGAAAATCACTGAGGGCCCCCCACTGCTATGTGAGGCACCACTCCTTAGCTTTCCAGCTCTGCTCCCTGATGTTTAGGGTCTGAGATTCAGGAGAACTGATCACCCTTGAGAAGAATATACCGTAAATTTCGCTCCATAACACGCAGATTTTTCCTCATAGAAAGTAAGGGGAAATGTCTGTGCGTGTTATGGAGCGAATGCCTACAGATGGCGGGGGAATCTGCTGCAGTTGTGAGCAGTCCGTGGCTTGCTTTGAAACAGCAAAGCAGGTGTAAGCGGCTCCTGTCAGCGAGCCGAGCTGGGGAGGAGGGAGAGAAGCAGAGCGGGCTTGGCTGCTTTAAAAAAAACCCGTCCTCTAAGTTCCTCTCTCCTCCCCACTGATCTGCTAAGTAGCAGCGAAGCTTTTCAGCCAGCCTAGCCGGGAGGAGGGAGAGAAGCAGAGCGGGGTTGGCTGCTTTAAAACAACCCCGTACTCTTTGTCCCTGCCTGCAGTTTTTTGCTGTCTGATTTTGGATTAGCCACTGTAGGGGCTGTGTGTGTGTGTGCTTGAGCTATCGTTTTCCTCCTCCTGCTTCCCCTTCGCTCTCCCTGCGCCCCTGCGCTTTCCCTCCGACTTTAGAATTGACACTCTGTGTGTGTGTGTGAGAGAGAGAGAGAGAGAGAGGGGGCTCCTTCTCTTCCTCCTGCTTCCCGTTCACTCTCCCTGCGCTGTCCCTCTGACTTTAGAATTGACACTCTGTGTGTCTCTCTGTGTGTGAGGGCTCCTTCTCCTTCTCTTGCTTCCCGTTCACTCCCCCAGCGCCCTGCGACTTTAGGGTCAGTTCCCTCTCTGCGTGTGTGTGTGTTTTGACCTCACTGCGCTTGTTGGGGGAGAGTGTTGGTCGCAATTTTTCTTGATTTGTCTCAGAGTGGTTACTATCATGGTTTCCTTGCCGGGGAGGAGGGAGAGACGCAGAGCCTGCTTGTTCTAAAGGAGCAAAGCCAGAGAGGAGCCTCTCCTGCATTATCAGCAGCATCCTAATCCATACCCCCCACGCGTGCTCCTTGTCCCTTGAGTTCTTTTCCTTCCCTCCCCACTTAAAACGTGGTTACAAAGCATGGATCCACATGGATCCTCAGGATTTTTGCACTAGGTCACCCCAAATTCACCATCAGATCACATAGCATATCCATGGCTACAGCCTGCACCAAAAAACACACGCACCCACTGTTTCATGGGGCCGCAATGGTGCAAAAACGTGGTTACAAAGCATGGATCCACATGGATCCTCAGGATTTTTGCATTGGGCTACCCCAAACTCACCGTCAGATCACATGTCTGTGGCCACAGCATGAACCACAAAAATCATATATCCACTGTTTCGTTTAGAATATTTTTTTCTTGTTTTCCTCCTCTAAAAACTATGTGCGTGTTATGGTCAGGTGCGTGTTATAGAGCGAAAAATACGGTAAGTTTGGGGTGGGGGGAAGTAGGCTGTAAGCAGAGACCTTTCTAACCCCTGGATCCAGCAAGTGTTAAAATATAAGTCCAGCTAGTTTCCAGTGTTGAGGTGATAGTCCAGGTGATGGACCATTAAGGAAAACAAAGGGGATCTGTGAGAGGGTATTTAGGAAAAAGACAAAGGCAAGAGTTGAAAGTTCAGTGAGTGAGCCAGAGGGAAAAGGAGCAAGCTGGAGAGAGAGTCAGAGCAACAATTGAGAACATTGTTTGATTATTTCTGTTTGGAATCCAAGGCTGTGGATATGCGAGAAACCAGACCCTCTTGGGTTTTTAATGCTGTGATCCCCTCCATTGTAGGATCAGGTTGCATATGTATTTCTAAATAAATCATAGAGACACCACAGTCTCCGCTAAGCCTCATTCCCAAAGGAAACATGAACCCTGGGTGAGAATCTGGAAGACCTTGGATCTCACACCGTGCAGGGATTGGAGTGGCAGGCAACAATATGTTACAAGACTTACATTCATAATCATGTCCCGTTCGTGGCTTTGGACTCTCATCTATCAATTCACTCAGTTCTGATGAAAGTGTTGTTGCTTAAAATTTTAAAAGAGGAAAAGGGGGAAATGTTAGAAATTTAGAGCTGAAATGAAACATATTAAATGGCAGACGTTATGATGCACGGAGGTGTGATATGGTTTATTATTCTTGAGAGACAGCAAATCAGGAGAGGCTTAGCGATGAAATGCTTAGTAATAACTTTGAATGTCAGTGTTGTGCTAATTAATCAATTAACTTTGAAACAATGCCTCCCTTTCCCACACCCCTCCAAACATCACAAAGTGGTTTGAAGTTGGCATTACGCTAATTGTATAACAAATTATCTCCTAATATAAGGGTGGGAAACCTGTGGCCCTGTAGATGTGGACTGCAATTTATAGGCGCCCCCATGTATAAGATTTCCCCTATTTTGGGGGACTCTGATTTAAGAAAATGAGGGATGGCCCCCATGTATAAGACACCCCCAAATTTTGGACATTATTTTCAGGGGGAAACCTAGTCTTATACACAGAAAAGTACGGTATTTTATTTCATAAAACCACTTGATTGTAAACCTCAAAGTGCTTTACAAAAACATAAAACAATAAAATTAAGAAAAAAGTCACAACCCTAGTTTAAAATAATTGAGTAGACTTATCTAAACAAGAATATTTTAGCAGGTGCCAAAAAGAGTACAGTGAAGCCTGCTTGATCTCAATAGGCAGGGAGTTCCAAAGTGGAGGTGAAGACTCAGTTCTTATAAATGTGGAACGGGCATTATGTGACGCCTGTTGTAGTGCCAGTTCTGTCAATCGATGTGGTTGAGTGGCGCATGTGCAGTAATCTATTGGCCATGTTTGCTTGGGTTGATAATGGGAACATTATATTAGACCTTTTATGGGCCTCTACACAGACCAGAACCCTTGGCGGCTGTGCTTCGGCCGCTTCACCGCCAGGATCTACCATGGGATGAGGCACCTTTCCTTCCCAGATGTCTGCTTCTGCTCTGTGGGTCCTGGACTCTCCTGGCTCTGTCCTTTGGGGCCTCTCCACTCTACCAGTCAGATTGATTCACACCCTATGCCATTATGAGCAGGGCTGATTATTGTTGTGCCAGTTGTGCTAGAAATCTTTAAAATAAATATAGCATAGATAAATATAGCAGCATAGAAATCTTTAAAATAAATATATAAATTCATTCATAGTTATTAAAGAATAATAAACCAACGCATACACCTCCCTTTGTTTCTGATGGAGACAAAGCCAAGAAACAATGTCCTTTATAGATGAAATGTTTTGAACGATAAAGAGGAAAATGGTCAAAGTACCTTTGGAAAGAGCCACGATGCAGAAAACAGCAGCTCCCAGGATAGAGACCATCAGCAGGATGCAGATGTGGAAGACCGGCCTCCGGGTGAAATTAAGGTAACTTCTTTCTTTAAATAAAGAAAAGAAAAAGAAGAAAAAGATATAGCCATTGTTCCATGACTGCTGGAATCATGCAAGAACCTTTATTCCAACAGAGTTTCCAGCAAGTGCTTTGAGTTGAGGATATGCACCCATTGTGAGCACATTGTGATGAGTATGCCAGGCCCCTGTAATCTCTGGATGGTGCAAGTGTTAAATCTAATCTGTGCTAGATGGCAAATGGGTGGGGCCCCTCACTCAACTCAGAGATAGTTGGAAGGACAAAGCCTGAACTGAGAGTTGAGAGTTGCTCTGATGTGAGCTAGAAGCAAAACAGCAAATGGGGAGCGAGAGAGACAGAGCAATGATTGATTTCTGTTGGAATCCAAGGTTGTGGCTACCGGAGAAACAAGACCCTTACTGTGAACTCCTCCATTGTAGGCTCAGGTTGTATTTATGAGTAAATAAACCATATATCATAAAGACGCCTCATTTCCAAAAGGAAACACAAGCCCCTGGTAAGTGCCTGGGATCTCTGGAATCTTGCACCCCTTGGAGACTGGGGTGGTGTGCAACGGTATCACACTTGCCTTGGTGCAGACTTTCTTGCTATCTTACTGCACTTGCATGATGTCTTGGAACTTTCTTGAAGTATCAGCTGTGCTGCTTGCTGTGCGGCTGCAGCCTTGTGTTGTTTTGTATTATGAACTAATAAAGCAGAATAAATCTTGCACTATGGTGGGGTTAAGAAACAAACATGCCCACAATAAGGCAGCAGTCTTGGAAGGGCCCCTGGAGTCACCTTCGCCCCTCCACTTCTGATTTCCTTAGCTGCTTCTGTGCCCGGCAACCTGGCCTGAACATTAAAAGAACCTCTGGATGGCCTTTTTCTTAAGCATTCATTCGGATTTGCTATTACAAAGCTTACAGGTCTTTATTTAGCAAGCATCCTTTGTTTGCAGGGAGGTTCAGTGACAAAAGAATCATAGAATCATAGAGTTGGAAGAGACCACAAGGGCCATCGAGTCCAACCTCCTGCCAAGCAGGAAACACCATCAGAGCACTCCTGACATATGGTTGTCAAGCCTCTGCTTAAAGACCTCCAAAGAAGGAGACTCCACCACACTCCTTGGCAGCAAATTCCACTGTCAAACAGCTTACTGTCAGGAAGTTCTTTCTAATGTTTAGGTGGAATCTTATTTCTTGTAGTTTGGATCCATTGCTCCGTGTCCGCTTCTCTGGAGCAGCAGAAAACAACCTTTCTCCCTCCTCTATGTGACATCCTTTTATATATTTGAACATGGCTATCATATCACCCCTTAACCTCCTCTTCTCCAGGCTAAACATGCCCAGCTCCCTTAGCCGTTCCTCATAAGGCATCGTTTCCAGGCCTTTGACCATTTTGGTTGCCCTCCTCTGGACACATTCCAGTTTGTCAGTGTCCTTCTTGAACTGTGGTGCCCAGAACTGGACACAGTACTCCAGGTGAGGTCTGACCAGAGCAGAAGACAGTGGCACTATTACTTCCCTTGATCTAGATGCTATACTCCCATTGATGCAGCCCAGAGGGACAAAGGATTTGCTTGCAGGTCTTCCCATTAGCCATTTGCTCACAGCACATTTTTCAGTGCATTTCCACCTGTCACTTTCCTAACCGTAAAAAAAATCTTTTTTTAAAAAAAGTGAATTTGTTGCAGTAAGTTGACTAGAGTGCTTTAATTCACATTATTTGTGCAAACCTCAATTTCCAGTAATATATGTGGAACCAGGAAGTGCTCAGCTCCCTAAAGTACAATAGTGAAAGCAATTATTTCTTGGCCCATTAACTCCATCTTGTCTAACACCCCATCTCCCGCCCTGCCTTGTATATTTTCAACATAGACTTAATAAGCATCTTTGAAAGCCTGTTGGCTGAAAAATAAATCTGCCTTGTGGCATTAGACACGCACATATATTGCAGCACAGAAAACGGGGGGGGGGGGACACACAAGACAGAATAAACAAACAAATAAATAAATACATAAATACATAAATGAACTATTGGACAAGGCACAATAGTGTCAAATAGAGATCTGAGCCAGAGACTTCCTTGCCACGGTCAACTTTCTTAACTGCGACAGAATTAAGGTTGCGCTGCTGTTAACAGTGCCAAGGAGGAGGAGAAAGAGGAGGAGAAAATATTTACCTTTATATGTCCGGAAGTCATCTTGCATTTTTTCTTCCTCCATCTTGCAGAGGTCCTTTCCCCCCTCCAGATCTTGACTTTCCAAAATGAGGACTTTACAGTTTACCTTGGCTATTCCATGAGAAGAGTTAATCTGTAACTTGCAGGGATGGCAGAGACCACACCTCTGCCCCTCTGCCCTCAGCCTGCCTGCCAGTTTTTAAAATGCAGCGGCAGCTGAAACATCCTGCATTGAACTGTGGTCCAGAGAGTTCTTAGACAACATGCTAATGAATTTAGTGCCTGTTCAAAATCTTTGTGGGTGGAAATCAATGCTATAGTCTCCTTCCATGAAGCATCAGCCTTGATCCGAATGGGCAGTGTGTGTGTGTATGTATGTATGTATGTATGTATGTATGTACAGTATGTATGAATGAATAAATAAATAAATAAATAAATAAAGAGTTGGAAAGGATCCCAAGGGTCATCTAGTCCAACCCCCTGCAATGCAGGAAACTCAACTCAAGCATCCATGCCAGATGGCCATCTAAGCTCTGATTAAAAACCTCCAAGGAAGGAGAATCCACCACCCTCTGTGGGGGACTGTTCCAGCTTTGTCAGAAAGTTCTTCCTGATGTTTAGTTGGAATCTCCTTTCTTGTCACTTGAAGCCATGGGTTCGAGTCCTACCCTCCAGAGCAGGAGAATACCAGTATGATCCATCTTCCATGTCACAGCCCTTGAGATACTTGAAGATGGCTCTCATATGTCCTCTCAGTCTCCTCTTTTCCAGGCTAAACATTCCCAACTCCCTCAATCGTTCCTCATAAGGCTGGTTTCCAGATCCTTGATCATCTTGGTCACCCTCCTCTGCACACCTTTCAGCTGGTCAATACAGGAAGCGACCATTTTACACGTGTCCACTTGATGCACTTCACATACTTGCTTGCTTCTGGTGACCCTGAAGTGGCCCACAAATGGAGCTGGGGGCAGAATGGGACGGGGTGGTCTTATCATGCTCTGCTGATGCATGCAGAGGTCAGAAACAGAACCCCTGTGCAAAATGGTTGCTGCCTGTATCCTTCTTAAATTGTGGTGCCCAGAACTGGACACAATATTCCAGGTGTGGTCTCACCAAGGCGGAAGGGAGTGGCGCCACCTCTTCCTTTGACCTGGACACTCGACATCCATAGATGCAGCCTAGAATAGTGTTTTTTGCTGTTGCATCACACTGTTGACTCATGTTGGGCCTGGGAGTAAAGAGGCAGGGCCCAGGGGTTAAAAACCAGAGCTAGAAATCTGATGCCCCCCCCAATGTTTGCTGGGTGATGGGAGTTGTAGTTCAGCAGCAACTAGAAGGACAAAAGTTCTCCATATCTGAGCAAAAACAAGGAAACTGGAGGAGGAAACTGTGGCTCTCTACAGGTTGGATTGATTGATTGATTTCATAAAATTTATATACCACTTTACAAAGAAGAAAAATCACAAATTTGAAACATTTGAAAGTTTAAATACTAAAATAGATTAATCAACTTTCTAAGCATCTGGCTAGGCTTGTCTAAACAGGAAAATAGTATAGTGAAGGCACCTGATCTCAACAGGCCAGGATGTCCAAAGTGTAGGTGCTTCAACACTGGTCCTCCTCTCCTGCTCCTCTCTCTCTCTCTGATTTCTGGCCATTGGCAGAAATCAAGGTTAGGAGGCAAACACAGTTGAAATCAATAGTCCTTGTTAGTTGAAATCAATAGTCCTTGTTAGTTTAGGCTGCAATAAGTGTAAATATTATTACACTTTCTAATCAGAGAACAGATCACTGTTACACACACACACACACACACACACACACACACACACACCTCAGTTTATGAACTTAATCCCTTCTGGAAGTCCATTCCTAAACCAAAACCGTTTTTAAACCGAGGTGCGGTTTCCCTAATGAGGCCTCCCACTGCCGGTGCCCTTTCACCATTCAGATTCCGTTCTTAGACCGAGGTAAAGTTCAAAAACCGGGACACTACTTCCGGTTTTGTGCAGTTCATAAACCAAATCGTTCTTAAACAGGACTTTTCTTAAGCCAAGGTGTGTGTGTGTGTGTGTGTGTGAGAGAGAGAGAGAGAGAGAGAGAGAGAGAGAGAGATGTTTAGCTTTCTACTGACTGCATTTTTGGGTCAGTAAGTCCACTCTGAAAAGTTCATAGAAAGGGGTGGTGTAATAAATCCTGAAAATAATCACGTAATAAATGAAAGGTGCAATCCTATACTTGCGAAGCCCTGGTATGCCAGAGGAACTCAGGATACGCAGCAACAGAGTGACAAGGATTGCCAGAAAAAGCCCAGTGAGATGGGGGAGGATCACCCCCAGACTGCACTGGTGTGTGAGGCAGTCAGTTGCAGGTGGAAGTCAAGGAGGGAGAGAACAGATGATGGCCAATGGCTCCTTCTGGGATCTACCCAGCAGGGCAAGCCTCTCTGGCCAAATTGCAGGGAGGGGGACGCTCTGCATGCTTATTTTTGTCCTGGCTCTATTCTTTGGTGACTTGACAAAATGAGTCACCTCTGACTCTTGTGCTCTCCACATGTTATGAGTCCTGAGGCATCACCAAGCTCAGGAGTGGCATGGCAGCTGGATGACATAAGGGGGTGGGGGGAGGCTGAGACTGGAGACCAGAGACTGGAGGAGATGGCTGTTATGTACTGAAGTTCTCACCCTGGGCCAGCAGGGGGATACTGTAGATGGTTATGCAAATGAAGGATCAAAAGTGACGTTCAGTGATTGGATAGTTTGTATGCAAATGAAGGATCGAAAGTGACGTTCAGTGATTGGATAGTTTTAGAAAATGGCAACAGTTACATTGTTCTGGAGCTCTATATAAGCAGGCTGACTGAGCTCCTCAGTCAGTTCTGCTCCAGCTTACAAATAAAGAGCTGCTTTGGAAGAATCACTGCGTCGTCTGATATGTTTGCCCACAACTTAACAATGGCCCTTTCCCTTCCCAGGATGCCCCAGGCTGGGGAAGCAGGATGCCCATCTCTCTTCTTTCCTCCTTGGGGATGGGAATAGTCAGAAGGGGAGGGCACAGCCTGGTCACCCAGCGCCCGATGGCACTCCCACTGGGGGGAAGAGTTGCATCCTCCCCAACTCATGCTCAGGGATCTTGCAAGGCACACGAGTTGTGAGTAGGTCTGCCTTGCTCTATAGCCCTGCTGCCTCTATAGATTTGGAATGGGTGCCGAAGCAGCAAGCAGTCGTCATGACTTGTCTGTGAGGTGCTCATATGATAAACATTACTTATGCACAAAGCAAGCGACATAAACTGGCGCCCACAGCCCAGTTAACTCACCCTGACTTAGAGGCCCTTTCCCAACTCTCATCCATCTCTCAGATAAGGAAGCAGCTGACAGGCAGTCAGCGTGAAAAGACTCCCTTTTCCCAACTAGCTATGTGCCCCAGGCAGGGGCGCCAACTTGGACCTCAGATTGTTACACCGTGCGCCGCAGCAGTGCCTGGGGACCCTGGAAGTCACATCCAAGGCCCTGTGAGGCCTTGGACAGCACCTCCTTTGCGAGGCACCGGAAGTCACATCAGAGGCCCTGCACGGTGTGGGTGCTGAACACCCAAAACAATTTTTTTGTGGGTGCTCAGGCCTTCAGGGCCCCCTTTAGTTGGCACCAGTGGTCCCAGGCCCACAGCTGAACATAGTATCAAAGCCAGCCAATTAGCATATACAAAAGCAAATGCATAAACAAACATGAGCTTATTCTTTCAACAACTAACAATTAACCCCCGAGTTATCTTGACTAGCAAGATGGCATCCACAGGCCTTCCAGAGCATTTGCACCCCTTGATTCTCTGCTCATGCTGATGGGGCAGAGGGCAGTTGGAGTCCAGAAGATCTGCAGGGCCACAGATTTCCCACTGCTGACCTCTGGCCTTATGCCAGCAGAGCAGTGGCATTTCTCCCTTCCAACCAGTGTCCTATGAGCATAGGATTCCTCTGTTGGGAGACATAGTTTCCTGGATAACTATTCCTACCTATTGGCTCAAGGGCCAGGCATCCTTTGAAAGTCCTGCCTCAGGCTCAGAGAGCTCCTGACCATCAGCCTCAGGTTCTGCAGGTTCCTGGCCACCAACCCCAAGGCTTAGTGTCAGGAACATGGAAGACCAGTTGCCCAGTTGGTGGTATAGCAGGCCTAGAGCTCAAGGCTAGGGCTAAGCCATATACAGAGTTCAAGACTGTTAGTTGTGTTTTTTTTAAAGGCTTAGGTGTGAGAAGGCCAAGCACTAATGGCAGCATCTAATGAAGTTCCAGAGTCCAGAGACAGGCTGAGCTAAATCCTAGTGGTTAAGGGAGAAGCATCAAGACAACACTTCTATCCTACCCTAAAGGTTGGTACCATATGGTCGGTCAGGGACTGGTCAGATGAGGAGGAGGGGTGGAGACCAACCACCACCCCAGGAGGCTTCTGGGCAGGAGGCAGGTGCAATTAGCATGGACCCAGATGTGTGGTGGTGGCACGTTGGGAAATAATGGAGGAACAGTAGCAAGCTAGCAGATGCTCCAGTCCTACACAGAGACAGGAGTCCGAAGTGGGAGAAACAGCACAGCAGGCAGTGGACACAATGTCACTTGAAAGCCTGGTAGACCCTCCTCCTCCTCCTCCTTGAACCAGGCGTTCCCTGCATATCTTAGAGCGGAAAGTCAAAGAGAGGTTCCTTTGCTGGGCACCGTAGGCAGCAGGAGGGGTTGGGAAGCTAGGAAGTATCGCAAGGGGGGTGGAGCAGGCATTCTGAGCAAAGTCTCAAGATTGGGGGAGCATAATTCATGGCCTCTCTGTGTATTTCTGTTGGTTTAAATAAAAGAACTGAAAGAAGCTCTCTGTGTCTCTGATTTCACTAGGCTCACGACACATACCTGCTGTGCAAATACATATCAATATTGGGGGTTTCTTTTATGTGAAATTTCATGTGGGTGTTTTCAAAAGGGTCAGTCACTAAAATAACAAAACAACACATGTAGCAGATGCATTTATATAATACTTTATAGCGTTGAAAGTGCTTTTCTTACACCATCTCAGGAACCCTGTAAGGAAGGACAGAATTATTTCCCACAGTTTGGAAGAAACAATTGCTTAAGAATTTCTATGTCAGCAGTAAATCTGCCATTTTCCTCAAATAATTGGGTTTTAAAATGAAATCTTGAAAGTTTGTTTGATATTTTAGAAATAATAATGATAATAAAGTTTTTCTGACATGGCTTTTTTTGGAGCTGTCACCAGGTTAGGGTTTGAAGTGGCTCATATTAGGCATGAAGATCAAGGCAGGGGTTCAGGTCCTCTTGGATGCAGATGTCGGCTTCACTGGTAATGCTCTCTCACAGACATAGAAGGATTCAGAACTGCAGGTGTAGTCATTCCATTCCCCGTTGATCCAAAGTTGGCCACAGTCCTCATCCTGGTTTTGATAACTGTTGGGTTCTCCTTGCTTCCAGTTCCTGTGATGGAAGCAAGATGTCTCTGTCTCTCTCTGAGCATCATCAGCATAATCATCATCACCAAAAATTCACTAAACCTATTTATGTTCACCCACTAGGAATTCTAGGCCACTGTTTCCCAAACCTCTAACAGATTAATATTTTCCTCCCTAAATTAAAATTGAAAGCCTATTTACTTTTACAACTAAAAATATTTATTCCCTGTACACGTCTACTCAGAGATGAGCTTCACACTGTGTCTGTTGCAGCTTATTCATAGGTCAAGTGGGCATAGGATTGCAGCCGATAATATATTATTATTTATTATTATTATTATTATTATTATAGGGTTATTATATTATTGTTCCATAGGGTTGCAGCCTTCCAAACACAGGACCGGTGTGACCAAGTTGCTTCCCATCCCATACGAAAAACTGGCAGTGACACTGTCACCCCTTGTGACCTCCAGTCACTGAGAAACAGCCGTGAGGGGGCCGTGGCCTCGGGAGTGGGGGGTGCAGAACTAGGTGGGCCTTTGGCCTAGTCCCACAATGACCCCAGAGGAGTTGCCCAGTGCTTACTTGAAGCCTGTTCTGTAATTGCTGCCGTCCAGCCATTTCCACTCGCCTTCTGTGTGTTGGTCATGGAGTCCAATCCAATAGCGCTCATTCCTGGTCCGTGTCTGTATGAAATTCTGCAAGAGGAAAATCCAAAATACAGAAATATGGGGCTGTGTCAAACAAAGGCATCCCATTAACGCAAGGACTACCATCTTCCTCTCCTTTTCCTCACCCTCCCTCCCATTTTTTTCCTGGGGTTCTCCAACGTCCAGAGCAGACTTGGGGGGGTGGGGTGGGGGGCACAGGGACAGGAATTCCAATGTGTAGGCGGAAGTGCCTGTGTCGATGGGGCCAGTTCTCTTCTTACAACGATTGCTTCTGCGTTTGCATGAAGATGAAGATTCTGGGCTGCCTACTTTGCAGAGAAGGAGAAGAGTTGCTCCGCTGCAGTCAATGGGCAAGAGCACTTTGCCTGCCTTAGGCAAGTGAGTGAGTGATCAAGGAAAATATGTTTCACATCTTGTTACCTGTTTGGCCAAATTGTTAATGATGACCAGCTGAGAGTGCTGCTGTTCACACTGCGCTTTGGCCATGTGCCAGGACACGGCCTTCAGGGAGAAGTAGTAGCATTTCCCACTGAAATATTCCCATTGTCTGGTGTCGGCACCACACGGAAACACTGAGCAAAGGAAAAAGACGAGAGAGAGAGAGAGAGAGAGAACTTGGCACTCGCCTAGCTTGTCAATTTAGCAAGGTCTAAAAAGTACCAGAGAACAACGGCTGGGTGAAGGGACTGCTCTAGTGACCCAGCGTTGTGTGTTCAATGCTGCAGATGTAGTGTTGAACTGTAATCGTAATTCTTGGGGAAGGGGCAAGCCACGTACTTTGAATGTGCTGTGTTCAATGTGCTCTAGATTGATGGTGGTGCATAGGCAGCCTAAATGAAATACATCTATCCTTTTTAAACTGACTTATTTATTATTACATTTTTATTCCACCTTTCTTCCAAGGATCTCAAGGTAGAATCATAGAATAGAATCATAGAGTTGGAAGAGACCACAAGGGCCATCGAGTCCAACCCCCTGCCAAGCAGGAAACACCATCAGAGCACTCCTGACATATGGTTGTCAAGCCTCTGCTTAAAGACCTCCAAAGAAGGAGACTCCACCACACTCCTTGGCAGCAAATTCCACTGTCAAACAGCTCTTACTGTCAGGAAGTTCTTCCTAATGTTTAGGTGGAATCTTATTTCTTGTAGTTTGGATCCATTGCTCCGTGTCCGCTTCTCTGGAGCAGCAGAAAACAACCTTTCTCCCTCCTCTATGTGACATCCTTTTATATATTTGAACATGGCTATCATATCACCTCCTCTTCTCCAGGCTAAACATGCCCAGCTCCCTTAGCCGTTCCTCATAAGGCATTGTTTCCAGGCCTTTGACCATTTTGGGTGCCCTCCTCTGGACACGTTCCAGTTTGTCAGTGTCCTTCTTGAACTGTGGTGCCCAGAACTGGACACAGTACTCCAGGTGAGGTCTGACCAGAGCAGAAGACAGTGGCACTATTACTTCCCTTGATCTAGAAGATGCTATACTCCTATTGATGCAGCCCAGAATTGCATTGGCTTTTTTAGCTGCCGCGTCACACTGTTGGCTCATGTCAAGTTTGTGGTCAACCAAGACTCCTAGATCCTTTTCACATGTACTGCTCTCAGGTAGCACAGGTGGTTCCCCGCTCCCCTGTTTTATCCTCACAACAGTCCTGTGAGGTAGGTTCGTCTGAGAGGCATTGCAGGGCTCAGTGCTTCATGCCTGGTTCAATCCAACACTGCAGACACCTCTCCACATGGCTTCCCATCCATAAATTTTAATTTGCACAGTTTATTCTGCAATGTATTTACATGACTAATGTGACTATAGGTATGGACACGTAACACTAATCTCAAAAAAGAAAACTTTTTAATTTTAAGTCATTAAGTAAATAAGTTACAGGATGCATAGGTCAGAAGTACTGTCTTGCCGATTATGATCACTTCACAAGGAGAGGCTGAAATCAGTTCATTTATAAAAAGCAGAAACGGGTAGTTTTTAGAAACAACTCTCTTACTTTGAGCTTCTTGTGGGATCACCTAAAAGGACTTGGAGCAGAATTTGGGTGGAGGCTGGGAAGGCAGCCCCTCCCTGCAAAGGGGAATATACTGTTATAAGCTTGGGGTTGGTTTGGATGGTGTTTGGATGGTCCCCTCCAAGCCTGTGGTTTTGCATCTGTAAGATGAAATTCTGTAGCAGAAGGAACCATTTTCTTTGTTAATGGCCAAGCTTGTTAAGGGTCAAGAACACTAGCTAACCGAAGAGAGGCCTTCCTCCCTTTCCCGACTGGAGCCACGTCATCCCTAGGGGGTAGGAGAACAATTGGTCAGAGGCTGGTCTCATCTTGCTCTCTGTGCTGAACCAAAGCTATTGCTGTGTGTGTGGCGAGATGTCAGGGACTGGCTGGATGAGGAGGAGCGGTGGAATCACCTGACCAAGATCTCCCCCAGAAATCCCAGAAGAGGATTTGGATCCTAGATCCTGGTGGTGGACAACTGGGCACACCTCAGAGGAAGGGAAGAGCTTTAATAGAGAGACTGGCATTTCCCTGTTGTCCTCTGATCTGTGATGGAGCTGTTCTCTTGGTCAGCTCCCTTGACCCAGAGGTGGGGGAAGGTCTGGAAGCTTAATGGGGGAGCAAATCTGTTAATGCTGTGAGTCTTTCCATCTTATGCTCGGGATGTATATATGTGTAAATAGAACCCTATATAAAAAACACACCAGTCTCTCCTGTGACCTTCATTTCAGGGAAACTGAACCTGAGGTGAACACCGACACCCCTGAAGTCTCTCAACGCTTGGAGACTGAGGTCTTTGTAGCAACAGAAACTTACAGTGAAAATCATGTCCGTAGGGATCCTTCGCAAGGGCTGTGTGGAGCTTGCTGATTTCTGAGGATGCTAATGCAACTGGCATGATAAAGAGGGGGAGAAAAATATATGTCAGAATCTTCCTTCATCCTGCTACCCATTTCCAATTACATAAGAGTAGGAATGCCAAGCCACCATGAAAAGGTCGTCCTTGTTACAGGTGTTTTTTTTAACCTTTGAACCTTTTGGCAGCTTTTTTTGTATAACAGGCAAAGGGCAGAATCAACCTTGTGCTCACAGAATGGCTTTGGGTCCACCTCTGGTGGCCGAAGAGGAGGGAAGAGGACTTCCCCCCTCACCCATCACACCACCTCCCTCCTAATTCTGAAGGGGCCCCAAATCTGGAGCCCATTGCGAGGAAGCCATTGTAGGGCAGAGTGGGGCTCCAGGGATGCCATTTCTCCTCTTCTGGCATGAGTGGAGAGGCAAGCACAGAAATCAAATCATGTGAAATCAAATCATGCGGCTTCCTGCAGAGAATCCTGGAAACTGCAGCTCACCTCTCACAGAGCTACAATTCCCAGCACCATCAACAAACAACAGTTCCCAGGATTCTTTGGGGGAAAGAAATGTGCTTGAAATTTATGGTATGGATAAGTCACTTCCTGCCATCTCCGACCATGCTGGTTGTGCCCTACAGGAAATCCTGCAGGCAGGGGCAGCACATCCCTGCCACCCCACCCTGTGCCACTCCTCCACCCTCACCTGGGAAGCCAGAGAGGTGGTCTCCCCACGGGTGCGCTGCCCACCCACCCCAGCAGAGCAGAGGCACCGGCAGAAGCGCCAGAGAGATCTTGCAAGACTGCTCTGCTGGCTGAGGTGTCCATGGGGATGCCGCTTGTTTGGCTTCTGCAGCTCTTTCACCCTGCCTCATGGGTGGGCCAGTGCTGTCTGGAGGGCACCAGGCTGAGGAAGGCTGTGCTGGAAAAAAGCGTCTTTGGGAAGTGCAAGGGGACCAATTGGAGTCTACCCAAAATGCTGGACTGGCTGTCAGAATTTGGGGATGTACTGATATATTTAAAAAGTTAAAATCATCAGTATCATTTTCAGTGAGTGTATGTTTGAACCTGTAGCCCACACATAAACATTCAAGTGCCATCTTTTTTACCTCTACCGGAGCACGCAAGGCTGTGCTGTATGTTTCCTTGATCGCTGCATCTTCTCCTGCACTCTCAGGGTTGGGAACATAGGAATCTGCCTTATAATGGACCATCTTGCTTAGTGTGGGCTGCACTGGCTTGCAGCAGCTCTCCAAGGTTTCTGACCATGCAGTGGCGTAGCGTGGGTTGTCAGCACCCGGGGCAAGGCAAGTAATTCGCGCCCCCTAACCTGTGGATTTGCACCCCCTAACCCGTGGATTTGCGCCCCCTAACCCTAACCCCCAGATGTTGCGCCCGGTGCAGCCGCCCCCCCCTGCACCCCCACGCTACGCCACTGTGACCACGGACATTCTCAGCCATATCTGGAGGTGCTGGGGACTGAACCTGGGACTTTCTGGACACCAAGGAGATGCTCTGACATTGAGCTGAGGAGCTTTCCCAAGGCATCCTCACTGTAGCAGTTTGGCTGGGTCAGCTTTTATGTCCCAGATTCTGTACAGCTCTTCCCTGCCTTGGAACCAAAGCACAGCCTCTGCCAGCCAAAGGAGGGTAGGGAGAGTTGTCACAGGAGCCTGCCAGTCAGTATCACACAGTTCAAAGTTGGAGTTAGGTCTTTATTAGCAAAACCACAATCTCCACAGACTTAGCTAAATGTCAGGCCTAATGAGCACAGGCCTCTTCATGGATCACTGCCTTGCCGTGGCGAAGGGGCTTGAATAACTCAGAGAAGCTATGAGCTATGCCATGCAGGGCCACCCAAGATGGACAGGTCAAGGTGGACAGTTTTGACCAAACGTGATCCACCTGGAGCAGGAACCGGCAAGCCACTCCAGTATCCCTGCCAAGAAAACTCCATGCACAAAGACAAAAAGCATATAAAAGTTATGACGCTGGAAGATGAGCCCCTCAGGTCGGAAGGCGTCCAACATGCTACTGAGGAAGAGCGGAGGACAAGTACAAGTAGATTCAGAGCTGATGAAGCAGCTGGGCCAAAGCCGAAAGGACGCTCAGTTGCGGATATGCCTGGAAGCGAAAGGAAAGTCAATGCTGTAAAGAAGAATATTGCATAGGAACCTGGAATGTAAGAACCATGAACCTTGGTGAGTTGGATGTGGTCAAAAATGAGATGGCAAGAATAAATATTGACATCCTGGGCATCAGGGAACTAAAATGGGTGGGAATGGGCAAATTCAGTTCGGATGACCATCATATCTACTACTGTGGGCAAGAATCCCGTAAAAGAAATGGAGTGGCCCTCATAGTCAACAAAAGAGTGGCAAAAGCTGTACTGGGATGCAATCTCAAAAATGATACAAAGATCTCGATACGAATCTAAGGCAGACCTTTTAACATCATTTAACATTAAAGTAATCCAAGTTTATGCACCAACCACTGGTGCTGAAGAAACTGAAATTGACCAACTCTATGAAGAGTTACAACACCTGATAGAAATGACACCAAAGAAGGATGTTCTTCTCATTATAGGGGATTGGAATGCTAAAGTAGGGAGTCAAGAGATAAAAGGAACAACTGGCAAGTTTGGCCTTGGAGTCCAAAACGAAGCAGGGCAAAGGCTAATAGAGTTCTGCCAAGAGAACAAGCTGGTCATCACAAACACTCTTTTCCAACAACACAAAAAACGACTCTACACATGGACATCACCAGATGGGCAGTATCGAAATCAGATTGATTATATTCTCTGCAGCCAAAGATGGAGAAGCTCTATACAGTCAGCAAAAACAAGACCTGGAGCTGACTGTGGCTCAGATCATCAGCTTCTTATAGCAAAATTCAAGCTGAAACTGAAGAAAGTAGGAAAAACCACTGGGCCGGTAAGATGCAATCTAAGTCAAATCCCTTATGAATACGCAGTGGAAGTGAGGAACAGGTTTAAGGATTTAGATTTGCTGGACAGAGTGCCTGAAGGACTATGGATGGAGGATACAGGAGGCAACAACGAAAACCATGCCAATGAAAAGGAAATGCAAGAAAGGAAAGTGGCTGACCAACGAGGCCTTACAAATAGCGGGGGAGAGAAGGCAAGCAAAATGCAAAGAAAATATTGAAAGATACAGGAAATTTAATGCAGATTTCCAAAAAATAGCAAGGAGAGACAAGAAGACCTTCTTAAACGAGCAATGCAAAGAAATAGAGGAAAACAATCGAATGGGAAAAACCAGAAATCTGTTCAAGAATATTGGAGATATGAAAGGAACATTTCGTACAAAGATTACCATAATAAAGGAAAAAAAGTGGTAAGGACCTAACAGAAGCAGAAGACATCAAGAAGAGATGGCAAGAATACACAGAGGAACTATACCAGAAAGAAATGGATGTCTCGTATATCCCAGGCAGTGTGGTTGCTGACCTTGAGCCAAACATCCTGGAGAGTGAAGTCAAATGGGCCTTAGAAACCACTGCTAATAACAGGGCCAGTGGAAGTGATGATATTTCAGCTGAACTATTTAAAATTTTAAAAGATGATGCTGTTAAGGTGCTACACTCAATATGCCAGCAAATTTGGAAAACTCAGCAGTGGCCAGAGGATTGGAGAAGATCAGTCTACATCCCAATCCCAAAGAAGGGCAGTGCCAAAGAATGCTCCAACTGCCGCACAATTGGACTCATTTCACACGCTAGCAAGGTTATGCTTAATATTCTACAAGACAGGCTTAAGCAGTATGTGGACCGAGAACTCCCAGAAGTGCAAGCTGGATTTTGAAGGGGCAGAGGAACCAGAGACCAAATTGCAAACATGCGCTGGATTATGGAGAAAGCTAGAGAGTTCCAGAAAGACATCTACTTCTGCTTCATTGACTATGCAAAAGCCTTTGACTGTGTCGACCACAGCAAACTATGGCAAGTTCTTAAAGAAATGGGAGTGCCTGATCACCTCCTCTGTCTCCTGAGAAATCTCTATGTGGGACAAGAAGCTATAGTTAGAACTGGATATGGAACAACTGATTGGTTCAAAATTGGGAAAGGAGTACGACAAGGCTGTATATTGTCTCCCTGCTTATTTAACTTATATGCAGAATTTATCATGCGAAAGGCTGGGCTGGATGAATTCCTAGCCGGAATTAAGATTGCCGGAAGAAATATCAACAACCTCAGATATGCAGATGACACAACCTTGATGGCAGAAAGTGAGGAGGAATTTTAATGAGGGTGAAAGAGGAGAGCGCAAAATATGGTCTGAAGCTCAACATCAAAAAAATGAAGATCGTGGCCACTGGGCCCATCACCTCCAGGCAAATAGAAGGGGAAGAAATGGAGGCAGTGAGAGATTTTACTTTCTTGGGCTCCATGATCACTGCAGATGGTGACAGCAGTCACGAAATTAAAAGACGTCTGCTCCTTGGGAGAAAGGCGATGGCAAACCTAGACAGCATCTTAAAAAATAGAGACATCACCTTGCCAACAAAGGTCCGTATAGTTAAAGCCATGGTTTTCCCAATAGTGATGTATGGAAGTGAGAGCTGGACCATAAAGAAGGCTGATCACCAAAGAATTGATGCTTTTGAATTATGGTGCTGGAGAGTCCCATGGACTGCAAGAAGATCAAACCTATCCATTCTGAAGGAAATCAGCCCTGAGTGCTCACTGGAAGTACAGATTGTGAAGCTGAGTCTCCAATACTTTGGCCACCTCATGAGAAGAGCAGACTCTCTGGAAAAGCCCTGATGTTGGGAAAGATGGAGGGCACAAGGAGAAGGGGACGACAGAGGACGAGATGGTTGGACACTGTTCTTGAAGCTACCAGCATGAGTTTGACCAAACTGCGGGAGGCAGTGGAAGACAGGAGGGCCTGGCGTGCTCTGGTCCATGGGGTTACAAAGAGTCGGACAAAACTAAACAACAACAACAAGCACAGGAGCTCATTCCTGGTGGTCTTACTCCATGAAAACCAGTTGCTGAGACCCTACCCCCTCACAGCCGTCTAAAATTCCCTCCTCTCTAGGGCTTTTCCCAAGCAGTCAGAGACTGCACCCACATGCAGCCAACCCCTCATCTGCCCTTTTCATGCCTTTCTTGCTTCTGGGAGACAGGAGGGAGGGGAGCTTGTCACAACAGGAGGGGGAGATACCTGTGACTCTTCCCCAGCTGGACTCATCTCTACCTTTTGACTTCCCTCCTCTCACTCACCTGCTTCAGCTTCTGATCTTCTCTCTGCCACAGGCTCTCCAGTTCACTAAGCCCTATAGCCCCTTCGGTTCCTGACACCTCCTCTACCTAGTCTTCCCCATCTTCTTCCTGCAACCACACATTGTCCCACTGCCACTTCCTGGGCTCTGAGCCTTCTTTCTATGGTGGCTTCCCAGCTGGTTCTTTCCACCGTTCCTCTATGTCCAACCAGTCCGTGACAAGAGTGTTTGCTACAGGCTCTGCTGCTACCTGAGCCCATAAACTCAACCCAAAACAGTTATCTGATTTACAGATGACATGATGTAGGCAGTAAAGGAGAAAACGTACCTTTGGAGAGGGCCACCACAAAGCCAATGACAATCAGCAGGTAGGAGACACCCAACAGTGCATAGATCAGGAGAAATGGCCTCTGAATAAGATTTCTCCCTTCATAAGAGGAAAATGAGATGATGGGAACTTGACCCTATGCAGACTTCTCTTTGGTAAAAAGTAAGGTAAAAAGTATTGGCCTTCAAGAAAGGATTATGGGTGGTGCATTTTCCCTTCATAGGAGCTTCTAATCACTTTTACATGCATACAGAGATGGAGGAGAATTTTGTTAGGTCTGCATGTTAAAGCTAACCAACCTAATCTGCACCTATGGGACAAATACCTGGATCCACACCAGAGATGGATAAATCCACTAAGCTCAGTTTCTCTTGGTTTCTCATTTTTCCATTCTTAAATTCAATTTTCCACATTTCACACTGCATCAGTGTGCAATTTTTTAAAAAGTCCTCACAAATTTTTTTGTGAACTGAACATAATTTCTCCACCATTCCTAATCAGAACATAATTCTGCCCTACACTGAATTTTGTGATAAAAGTTCTTGACAGACTATATATATATGCGCAAAAGGGAGGTGCCGTGGGTTAAACCACAGAGCCTAGGACTTGCTGACTGGAAGGTCGGCGGTTCGAATCCCCACGACGGGGTGAGCTCCCGTTGCTCGGTCCCTGCTCCTGCCAACCTAGCAGTTCGAAAGCACGTCAAAGTGCAAGTAGATAAATAGGTACCGCTCTGGTGGGAAGGTAAACGGTGTTTCCGTGCGCTGCTCTGGTTTCCCAAAGCGACTTTGTCATGCTGGCCACATGACCCAGAAGCTGTACGCTGGCTCCCTCGGCCAATAAAGCGAGATGAGCGCCACAACCCCAGAGTCGGCCATGACTGGACCTAATGGTCAGGGGTCCCTTTACCTGTATATGTTTAGAAATGTGTACATTGAGATATGTGTATTTAAATACTATCCTGTGACAAAGTGAGTATCTAAATACAATTCTTATTTGATTGATGCACGCATTGTATTTATACCCCATCTTTTTCTTCCAACCAGCTTAAGGTGACATACATGGTTCCCCTCCTCCTTATTCCATTGCCACAGCCCTGTGAGGCAGGTTTATCTGAGAGGCAGTGATTGGCCCAAGGTCACCCATCCAATTTTTTGTATGGATTAAAAAAAAAAGATGAAAGTGGAAGCTGGATAGAAGGGACATGAATGCAGAACTGACAGAGCCTGGAAGTAGACTAATCCACCCCTGTGCATCTGGAGATATGCTCCCCCCGCCTCATTTGGACCGAGGTCGGCACTTCTAATTTATTTTATTGAGAGGGTAAATAGAGAGACTAACCATTTGTGGTTAATGATTTAGAAATGTGGCATTCAACCTTTTTAGGCCATCAAAAAGATTTGCTTCATTAACCACAAATGGTTAGTCACTAATTTTGATGGGCAAAAAATGTAGCAAGCAAATATGTTCTGCGTGTGGCACAGAAGTCACAGCTCAGTGAGTGGGGACGGAATGAAGTTCTTTTGTGCTCATTGAGGCTGGCTGCCAAAGCAGCGGGAGTAAGACGACCACTTCACCCAGACGTGCAAATCTGCAAAGTCTTGTGGTTTCAGCGCAAATCTGCAAAGTCTTGTGGTTTCAGCGTCTGCTCCTTGGCTCTTCAGGCTGGGGTGAGGATTTTCACACTCACTCACTGAGGCTGCCAAAATGAATGTATTCTTTAGGGCAAGGAATAATTAGCAAGCCTAACTGCAAGGGTCCACTTAAGTGTTTTAAGGCAACTGACTGCCACCCACACTTCAAATGAAAAAAGAAATAGCAAATCAATATAGTAGTATTCAGTTCAAACTACAAAATACAAGAAACATTAAAAGCACCCGAAAAAAGCAGCAAACTCAGCAGCATTCCAAGTTAAAAGTGACTTTAAAAACAGGTTAAATTCAAATATCTTTGGGGCTGAACAAAGCTCCAAACAAGCATAACTTGGGAGAATGTTCCAGAGATCGTGGGCTCCACCACCATCCCTAGACTTGCTGCACTTCAAGCGGATTTAGTCACCTGGAGAGGATCCTTCCCAAGACCTGATGGAACTCACTGATTGGCCGATCCTTCAGGAAAAAACTACAAAACCTTTGGCAAATGCCAAACAAGGGGAACAGGGAGATCATCTTTACCTTTAGAAGTTCGAAAGTTATCTGCATACTTTTCTTCATCCATCTCAAAAAGCTGTGTGAGGGAAAGGTGTTGTTTGCCTTTGGTGTTGTTTTGAAACACTTTTGAAAATAGGGACTTTTGTCATTTTACTGGGGTTGCTCTGCATAGATGGTTAACGATTAATTTAGGAGAAGCCCCTGTTCTCCTATCCTCAGACTACCTCTTTCTAGAACATACCTCCCCCTTGAAAGCATGCCCATTGCACACAAAACCAGCAAGGTTCATGGGCAACTCGTCTTTTGATGAATCCGTAGCAGAATTTTGCAATTGTACCAGATTAGCAGAAGCTGGGTCATTGTTCCCTGTTCTCAGCTATGTAATTTCGGGAAATGGGATCACACTAAGGCGCACGTCTGAAGGTGATTTTACTAGCTGCACGGCTTGATATGGGAGAACACAATCCTATCATTTTCCTGGGCCCAAGCTGTGAAGACTTGAATGTTAAAAGCAGTACTTTGAACTGTGTCTGGGAATAAAACTATAATTGACGTAGTCATGAAAAGATACTTTAATGATTTTGGGGTGTTCAGCAGGATGCCAGACCTGGATGCCAATCCCTGGATCTGGCAAGTGCTAGAATTTAATCAAGGCTTCCATTCTTGGAACAGCCAGGCTAGTTTTCTGGGGAGTTGACAGCCTGGGTGATGAGCCATTAAGGGGGATTCAGGGGCAAATGGGCAAGATAGCAAATGGGCGGAGGCCCCTCTCAACAGATAAAGTCAGAGTTTGGAGCAGTGATGTGACCTAGAAGCAAAGCAGTGAGCTGGAATCAGAGTAACGCAGAAAGCAATGAGTGATTTCTGTCTGAATCTGAGGCTGTGGCTGTGGGGGAAGCAAGGCACTTTTGGGGTGCTGTGAACCCCTCCAGCATAGGCTCAGGTTGTATATATCGGTAAATAAACCATATATCATAAATACAGTGGTACCTCTGGTTAAGAACTTAATTCGTTCTGCAGGTCCATTCTTAACCTGAAATTGTTCTTAACCTGAGGTACCACTTTAGCTAATGGGGCCTCCCGCTGCTGCGCCGCTGGAGCACGAGTTCTGTTCTCATCCTGAAGCAAAGTTCTTAATCCGAGGTACTATTTCTGGGTTAGCGGAGTCTATAACCTGAAGCGTCTGTAATCCGAGGTACCACTGTACAACACAGTCTCCACTCTGCCTCAAAAGTAATCACAAACTGCGTAATGTGGCACCCTGAGGACAAAATTTGGCACCCCCTAAATATTTCTTATTTTTTATGGATCTTCTCAGTAGGTATTATTATTATTATTATTATTATTATTATTATTTTGCACCCCCTCAGCTTGAGGCTCTTTGTGGGGGAACCACCTGCACCTCTCCCAACAAACTGAGGTTGATGTTCAATAGCTTGGGGGAGAAGATGCTTTTCTTGCCTTTATTTCCTTTATTTTGTACATGAGTAATAAGAAGGACCCTAAATCTCTCTTTTGGCATTCCAGCAGTTAGCAGACAGCAATAGCAGTCTAAATCAATAGCTACTGTTGATTTAGGCTACTTGCCAATATTATAATGCTTTCTAACCCAGGGAACAGTTAAGGAAGCTGTTTCCTGGATGAGACAGTATGTGTGCACACAGGATTTTTCAGAAGTGTACAATCTTATCTATGGCATGGAATTTAGGTTAAAATGTATGTTACACAAGAGCATAGTCTGGAGGAATTATTCGAAGTTGAGCTAATAGAGGGGTGCTTGGATACAGCACTTCCTTGCTCCTCTGCTAATTTCCCTAATTTTTCTTCTTGTGCATAAAAATGTTTTTTTAAAGAACCTCTTTTAGGCTTGAATGCTTCCTCTATCTATTCCACCAGACATTTAGAAGCTTCTGTTACCATCTTTCATAAAACACAGTTTGTTGTGTTGTGAAGCTGGCTTGTTTCAACAAAGCATAGTTAAGATTAACCAGAGGTGTGAATGTAACCCTAAACTGCAGTTAATAAAAAATGGAAGCAAATGCTTTCAGTCACCTCATTCACACCATAGGAGAGGAATCCATGAGAGGCTTATTCCCATAACGGCAAACCACTATTTATCATGATGTCTATTATGCCTTCCAGTTGATGAATACCAGATTCCTGGCCTAACCAGGAAGTGAGGGCATCTTCTGAGTGGATTACCACTGGCTTTTCCTTAAAACAACCTGAGATCTTTCTTGTGAACTTTCTTTCTTTTTTTTTTAATAGTATTTATTGAAGTTTTAAGGTTACAAAAAGAAAATAGAAGAAACACCAAATTAAACAAAAGCAAAACAACATATCACAATAAAAAAACAGAAAAATGGAAACAATTAAAAAACACACAAATCGAACCTTTCCATAGCTTGTCTTTCATTTGCTTGTTTCCCTGACCTCCTCACACCTCCCATTTTTGCATTCTAAGTCAATTATCCATTTCAGCAAATCCTTTCCCTCTCTTCAAATTTTTGTTTACTTTCCCTCCTTTCACCAATTAACAATCTATTTTTCTTAAATCTTTGTTACATTTTTGCTAGAATCACATAAATTCATTCCAACATCATTCTAACATTCATTAATTTTACAATGTTTCTGTAAATAGTCTTTAAATTTCTTCCAATCTTCCTCCACCGACTCTTCTCCCTGGTCTCGGATTCTGCCAGTCATTTCCGCCAGTTCCATATAGTCTATCACCTTCATCTGCCATTCTTCCAGAGTGGGTAGATCTTGTGTCTTCCAATACTTTGCAATAAGTATTCTTGCTGCTGTTGTGACATACATAAAGAAAGTTCTGTCCTTCTTTGGCACCAATTGGCCGACCATGCCCAGGAGAAAAGCCTCTGGTTTCTTCAGAAAGGTATATTTAAATACCTTTTTCATTTCATTATAGATCATCTCCCAGAAAGCCTTAATCCTTGGGCATGTCCACCAAAGGTGAAAGAATGTACCTTCAGTCTCTTTACATTTCCAACATTTATTATCGGGCAAGTGATAAATTTTCGCAAGCTTGACTGGTGTCATGTACCACCTGTATATCATTTTCATTATATTCTCTCTTAAGGCATTACATGCTGTGAACTTCATACTTGTGGTCCACAACTGTTCCCAGTCAGCCATCATAATGTTATGTCCAACATCTTGTGCCCATTTAATCATAACAGATTTCACCGTTTCATCCTGAGTGTTCCATTTCAACAGCAAGTTATACATTCTTGACAAATTCTTAGTTTTGGGATCTAACAGTTCTGTTTCCAATTTTGATTTTTCCACCTGGAAGCCATTTTTTTTGTCCAAATTATATGCCTCCATTATTTGATAATAGTGAAGCCAATCTCACACTCTATTTTTTAATTTTTCAAAACTCTGCAGTTTTAATCTGTCTCCCTCTTGTTCCAAAATTTCCCAATATTTCGGCCATTTAGCCTCCATATTGAGCTTTTTCTGAGCCCTCGCTTCCATTGGTGACAGCAACCTTGGGGTTTTATTCTCAAGCAAATCCTTATATCTTATCCAAACATTAAACAGTGCTCTTCTGACAATATGGTTTTTATACGCTTTATGTGCTTTGACCTTATCATACCACAGATATGCATGCTACCCAAAGACATTATTAAAACCTTCTAAATCCAACACATCAGTGTTCTCAAGAAGCATCCATTCTCTTAGCCAGCAAAATGCGGCTGATTCATAAAAAATTTTTAAGTCTGGCAGGGCAAATCCACCTCTTTCCTTAGCGTCAGTTAATATCTTAAATTTTATTCGAGGTTTCTTGCCCTGCCAGACAAATCTAGAGATATCTCTCTGCCACTTCTTGAAACACTCCATTTTATCTAATATTTGCAGTGTTTGAAACAAAAACAACATCCTTGGCAATACATTCATCTTTATCACAGCAATTTGGCCTAGCAATGATAGCTTCAGGTTTGACCATATTTCTAAATCCTTTTTCACTTCCATCCAACATTTTTCATAGTTATCCTTAAACAGATTCACATTCTTGGCAGTCATGTTAACCCCTAGGTATTTCACTTTCTTAACTAATGTTAGCCCTGTCTCCTTCTGAAACCTTTCTCTCTCCATCACTGTTAGATTTTTCTCTAAAACTTTAGTTTTCATCTTATTCAGCTTAAATCCCGCTACTTGTCCAAATTCTTGAATCAATTCCAGTACTCTTTTAGTACTAGATTCTGGCTCCTGTAGTGTCAGTACCAAATCGTCAGCAAATGCTTTCAGTTTGTACTGTTTAGCTCCAACTTGTATACCTTTAACTGTTTGGTCCCTTCTGATAATTTTTTAAAAGAACCTCCAGGACCGATATAAAAAGCAATGGAGAGATTGGGCAACCTTGTCGTGTTCCTTTCTCTATCTTAAATTCTTCCGTCACCACATTATTCACAATTAATTTGGCCTTTTGTTCTGAATAAATTGCACCTACACCATTTTCAAAAACTTGACCAACCCCCATCCCATCCCCTGTAAATTTTTCTTCATAAAACTCCAAGAAATGTTGTCAAAAGCTTTCTCCGCGTCCACAAATATCAAAACTGCTTTGGTATTAATATTCACTTGTAACTTTTCTAAAATGTTAAATATGTTCCTCGTATTATCAGACAAGTGTCTACCCGGCAGAAAGCCAGCTTGGTCTTTATGGATTTCTTCTACTAATACCTTTTTTAGTCTCTTAGCCAAAATATCAGCAAAAATTTTATAGTCCACATTAAGAAAGGATATGGGGCGGTAGTTCTTAAGCTGTGTCTTCTCAGACTCTGTTTTCAGTATAAGTGTAATATAAGCTTCCTTCCACGACTCTGGTGCCTTTTCCCCTTCCAATATTCCATTACACACTTCCATTAAAGGCTGTATTAACCAATCTTTCAAGGTTCTGTAGTATCTTGAAGTCAAACCGTCCGGTCCTGGGGATTTACCCAATTGCATATTCTGGATGGCCCCTTCTATCTCTTGCTCCAACCAAATCTCCGTAATTGGCCCTAAGGTCCAAAAGATATTTCGGAATATCTTTAAATATTTCCACTCTTGACTGCAATATTCCCAAGGGCTTCTGAAAGTGCCAGCCCAAGATTTTATCTTTCTCCTCTTTGGATCGGAGGGTAATCAGACAATCTCTTACTCTATTCTTCTTCCCTCCTCTTCCAAGCCTGAAGGCACTCACGATTTTCACTCCTTCTTGTTCCAAGTCCAGCTTCCAAAACTCTGCAAATTCCTGTGTAAGAAATTCTATCAAACTATCTTTCTCCAATTCAGGTACAGCTCTAATCCTCAAGTTCACCTGTTTTTCCTTGAGCTCAATCATAGACAAAATCAGCCTATGATCCTCAACCTGTCTCTGAATGTCTGGGACTCTCTTTGTTTCCAGTTGTGTTACTTTAACTTCCACAGCGTCCACTTTTCCCTTAGCTTCCTCTGCAATTTGACGGGTCGAGGAAGACTCCTGTATCAGTTTCTGTATTGCTTCTATATTAGTATTCAACTTTTGTCCCAGACTATTTATACTTTCCGTGTTTATGTCAATTTTGGCATTGGTGGCATCTACCTTCGCATTTGATGCATCGACTTTTATATTTGTCTCATCTACTTTCCTGCTGAGTTTTTCCAAAGATTCATTTATCTTACCTAGCACCGTCGCTAAAGCCTCTTCTGATGACATTCCTCTTTGTTTTGGTTGAGTTGGCGCAGCTGCAGATGGTACAGACGGACCAGATGCTGACGATCTTCTCTGCCAAGGCTTCCCAGATCTCGTTGTTGATAAATCTACTTTCTCTTTCCCATTTGCCATAACACTCAAAAAGTCCAAGGTCAGTCCCACAGTCAGGCAGTTTTATCTTTCTAAAGGAAAGTTTCCACAACTACCTCTAGGGGGAAACAGTTGCAATCTGTACTTATATTTATCCAAAATAGCACCTTTTAAAACGTAACTCAAAAAAGAAATTTAGTTTCAGTTTTCCGTTACTTTATCTCCCCCTTAAAAATCAGAGGGGCAGTTAGACACAGTTAAACACAATGTATCTCTCTTTTGACAGCCAACAGTCAGAGCACATTCCAAATACGGCAGCCTTATTGTCAAATTTGAAGCCCGTTCCCAGGGTCTGAGCAGTGGAGTTTTAATTTCCTTCCCTCTCTCTCGCAGGTATAAAAAGTCCAATACGTCTCCCCCCTCTTCTCCTGCTTCCAGGGTGGAGTTTTCTATTTTAGAAGTTGAAATTTTAATCCTTTCCAGTCGGCTCTCCAAGACTCTAGCTTGCAGCCTCTTTGCTTTGTTCTGTCTACAAAAGCGGAAGGCGGACTTCCTGTTCATGCCTCCCCGCTACAGTTCCAAATTATAAGTTTTCTTCCTTTAAAAGTTCCAATTTGTTTTGTTCTTAAATAATATCTTTACGATCCAATTGTTCTACTCACGGGTAGTGCCTTTTTAAGCCCAATTGTTCACAGGGAAAAGTCAGCGCTCTCTGGCAATGGCTATGCGGCTTCACTCCGTGGAAAGAGCAGTCGATTCACAGCACCACGCTGCTCACCCCACTTCGCTACGGAGCCCCACGAACGGGTTTCCCCGCAAGTAGGGGAGGCGCTGAGGGTGCCCGCCGAATCCCACGCTCACAGGCTTCACCCGCCTGTGATTTCTGGAGGGTCTCCGCCTTCGCCGTGGTGGCCAGACTCAATTTTCACGGAGCAAATTCCTCTTGGTCAGAGGAATTCAGCCATTACCGATGGCGCCAACCCGGAAGTGCTCCTGTGAACTTTCTTGATGTATAAGGCAGATAGCAAGTTAGACTACATTTTACTAAAAGCAGGCCCACTGCAATGAATGGACTCAAGTCTGCTACGCTTTGCTCTGAGTGGGACTTACATTGAAAAGGATGATCAACTGTAAAGCCAATGGACTTCAGTTCAGTATGCTGAGCAATGGATGTTTAATTTTTTAGGTAAATAAACTGATATGATAACACTCTTGAAGTTTAGACATGTTTCCTTTCAGAGGTGCAATCATCTTCCTAGTTGGATCTACTCTGAGTAGAATTAGCACTGGATACAACCCTCAGCTTTTCTGCTGTGACAATGTTCCAGAGCACATGCAGCCACACTTTGAAAGTCATGTTATCAATGAGTGTGCAGCTCCTTGCCATTTCTCTCTGGGTTGCCATCAACTTAAATGAGATCAAGACTATGCATGTGATGGTTTCATTGCCTCTTGCTCCCCAGAGCTTCTCCACAATGCGCACAAGCTCACGGTGTAGACACCACACTGGAATCTCCAAGGGAGACAGCACTTGTCACAACACAGCCTGGCAAATCCGCCTGGATTTTGTGGATGACCTGGTCTTGGAACTCTAACCCCCTTATATCAAGATGTCTGAGCCGGGGCAATTTCTGGCAAACGGCCACAATGGCTTCTGAGGAAAGCTTGCAGCAGGACTCCAGGCAGAGGTCCTCCAAGTCTAGCAAGCTGCTTAAACAAGGAAGACCTCTGTTTTCCAGAGAAGGATTGTCCCCGAGGTCCAAACTTTGCAGGTGCCTCATGTGGAATGCAATGACATGTGTGAGTAAATTGCCAATGCTACAGCGGCGCAGGGTGAGGTGCTCTAGGCCTCCCAGGTGTGGTGCTGCTGCCTGGAAACCTTCAACAGTTATCCGGTACGCCTCGGACAGGACCAGAGTCTTGAGATTGCCCTGGATGGAGATGTTCAGCAGGTGCTGACTGGAGAAGGCAGGGACATTCTGGATTACAAGGTGCTGAATCTGTGGAAAGGCAGGGCAGGTCTTCGAGGCTTCAGACACTTTGAACCACAGAGAAGGGATCTCGCAGGAGCTCAGTTCCAGGGTCGTGACAGAGGAAGGGATGCAATCATAGGAGAGTGAGCGAAGGTCTGTCTCTGTCAGGCACAGGCGGTGGAGATTGGGGCATTGCCTGCCCAAGGCCTGCATTAGTGCTGGGGTAAAAACTTCTTGCTTGCAAATGGAGTGGAGGGATCCCCGTGCCTTCAGCGTCCGCAGGCTGCCTCGAAGATTGTTCCGCAGCAAGTGCCATAGGGCCTTGGAGGACATCTAAGTACAGGGAAGTGAAGTTTGCATGCATATCAAAAGCCACATGGGCACACGAGGAAGAGAGCACTACAACTGCCAAATCACTGCCAGACCAACTGACGCCAGGCTGCAAGGCTGTCCTCATTGACAGGCCCATGCAACTCTGTGGGACTTGCACCTTGGGGGAACATAAAGGGCAACAGATGGCGGAACATGCACAGTTTGCATCCAATTTCCTAATGCATCACATCCACACTGCATATTTAAAGTTTCCCCTACCCCCCGAAATCCCAGGAACTAGAGTTTGTTAACGGTGTTTGGAATTATGGTTCTGTGAAGGGTAAACTACAGTTTCCATGGTTCTTTAGGAGGAAGCCATGTGCTTTATAGTGTGGATGTCAAATGTACTGGCAAAATGTTGAAGTTTCCAAAATGTTGTTTCATTTGCTGTTTGGGAACTCAGGAAAGGGATGGAAATGTTTCATTTTAATTTAGATGCATGCAGGGAGAAGGGGGTGGGACCTCAGAAGCAAATCTCACTGTGCCCAATGAGGCTGACTTCTTAGAAATTTTAGGATTATAGCCTAAGATTCCAGTGACTAAGGACTGAGCCTGCTCTCATCCTCCCCTGACTAATAAACCTAAAATAAATTGTACAAAATAGTGTATTAAATTTACAGAATTTTGTACATTAAGTACATTAATTTGCATAATTTATACAGGTTGCCAGAAAGTCTCATGCCTGCTGTCCGCTGGATCATTTTGCTCCAGGATACTGGATATCTGGCTAAAGTCATCCTCTAGCATTTTTGCACTGACTCTGATCTGGCATAGCCTGCTCCTCACATGGGGGAAGGGCCAGAGGTCAGTGGCAGAACACTTGCTTTGCCTGCAGAAGGTCCCAGTTTCCATTCCTGGCATCTCCAGGTGGAAACCCTGGAAAGCTGCAGCCAATCATTGTACAGTGGTACCTCTGGTTGCGAACAGGATCCGTTCTGGATGCCTGTTTGCAACATGAAAAGAACGCAACCCGCGTCTGCACATGCGCGGGTTGAGATTCATCGCTTCTGTGCATGGACACGACATCATTTTGCGCGTCTGTGCATGCGCAAGCGGCAAAACCCAGAAGTAACCCTTTCTGGTACTTCTGGGTCACCGTGGGACGTATCCAGAAAGAACATAACATGAAGCGGAGATAACATGAGGTATGACTGTACATAGTACTTGGCTATGTGGGCCTCTTCTCTGACTTGGTGTAGGGCAGCTCCCTATGCGCCTACCTACCCAGGCCTGTTGCCACAACTACCCAGCAACTAGTTTAAGACGGAGGGCAGGCATTTTTACCTTGTAAGGAGTTAGGTCCAAGAATCTCCACAGCAATTTGTCCCGCACCAAGCGACGCCATCGTCTGCAGACTCTGCAGGAAGATGAGAATAGCTGAGTCATTGTCATGGGCCTGAGATGAAACAGCCAGTTTGATCATCTGGCATCCTGCCATACCTAGGGTTGCCATATTTCCAAAAGTGAAAATTGGGACAGAAAAGTTGTTGGGCTTTTTAGGTTTTGCCCAAATCTCAAACAATTGAACAAACTGTAAGTTTTTGAACTAATTTTAAGGGAAATCACCAAAAACAACACTACTGACATGGGTTGCCATAGACACACATTGTCCCAGATTTTTCAACGATTTCCACCTGGATGCTGTTTCCAGCTGTTTCTGATTGCCAGCTATATCTAGGAAGTTCCAGACATATGGCAAGCCTAGCCAAACGGCACAGAACCAAGCAGGAGGGCAACCATACTGCTTGAATAATTACATTGCCTGGAATTAACTTTCCTGGAATCTGTACAGCAGATGACTGCTGCTTGGACTCCTCTTTGCTCTGATGTTGCCTTGAGAGGAGAACAGCTGCGTGATAAGGGAGAAAGGCTGAAGCAGGTTGAGGAGGAGGCTTGGAGCTGAGCAGGCAGAAGGTAAAAAGTGTGTATTAAACTGAAGTTAATAGAGTAACTTAGTTTATAGAGATTTTTTGCACTGATATTTTGGGTATGGCTGGGGCTAGAAATGGGATTGATCTTAACGTTGTGTGTTTTTTGGAACCGTTAGCCATTTTGAGTTTCTTTTGCAAAATATGAAGTATATAAACTTTTAAAGTAAAATGGGAATGGGGGGGGGATAAACACATGAATAACCGCCTCCGATAATTTCACATTCGATAATGATGGCATAATGTGAACAGCTCACTGGGCAGAGCACGAGACTTAATCTGCGGGTCGTGGGTTCGATTCCTGCCTTGCAGGGCGTTGGACTAGAGGGCCCTCGCGGCCCCGCCCCTTCCTAGTTCCAGCGGTCCAACCACAACGCCCCTGCAGGCGAGCCTGGGCATTGCAGCCCCGCCCTGGCCAGGAAGCGGCTCGAGAGGAGGGAGAGCGGCAGCCGCAGGATGGACCGAACCACTCTGTGGAAGTGGGGGGGGGAACCATGAAGCCGGGAGAAGGGAAGGAAACACCCACCGGGCCCCGCCCAGCCGGTCGCGCGGCGGCAGGCACTCCAGAATCCGGAGCAGAAGCGAGTCCGGGAGGGCGCACAGGCCTGGCCGCTCCATTCTGCCGCCATTGGTTCCTTCCGCGGGCTGCTCCGACCTCGCTTCCGCTTCCTCTGGGAGAGAGTCCCCCGGAAGTAGATCTCGTGATTCCTCTTCCAGGGCGTTGCTTCCGTTTCCGCCTGGTCTCCGGCTGTCAAGAGTCCGCTGAATTCAGGTAGGTCCGGAGCGGCAAGCGGGGATCCTCCGGGGCCGGAGACGGGGCGGGCCTCCCGTCGCCCTGGCCCCAGGCCTCTGGCCCTGCTGGCTGGGGCAGGCGGGGGCTGGAGGGCAACCCGCGCGGCCTCTCCCGGGGCTGCCCAGGCGCTGCGCTGAGTTGCTCCGCGTCGAGGGGCAGAGGCCTCCTTTCTCCGGTGGACATGCGTGCAAATGCCAATGTCCTGAAAAACGAGCCTTTGTTTTCTATGCTTCCGGTGCGGTTCATTTCGAGCTCTTTGCTATGTGGCTTTAAATGTGCTTGTGCCTGGTGGGGTTATTGGTTCGTTTCGTTAGTGTGCTTGTTTTTATTATGTTCTCTGTGGTTTTATTCTGCATTTTTTTTTTTTTTTTTGCTGTGAACCACCCTGAAATCTTCAGATGAAGGGCGGTATGCAAATTTAATAAATAATAGTAATAATAAAAATAATAATTGAATCATAGAATCATAGAGTTGGAAGAGACCACAAGGGCCATCGAGTCCAACCTCCTGCCAAGCAGGAAACACCATCAGAGCACTCCTGACATATGATTGTCAAGCCTCTGCTTAAAGACCTCCAAAGAAGGAGACTCCACCACACTCCTTGGCAGCAAATTCCACTGTCGAACAGCTCTTACTGTCAGGAAGTTCTTCCTAATGTTTAGGTGGAATCTTTTTTCTTGTAGTTTGGAACCATTGCTCCGTGTCCGCTTCTCTGGAGCAGCAGAAAACAACCTTTCTCCCTCCTCTATGTGACATCCTTTTATATATTTGAACATGGCTATCATATCACCCCTTAACCTCCTCTTCTCCAGGCTAAACATGCCCAGCTCCCTTAGCCGTTCCTCATAAGGCATCGTTTCCAGGCCTTTGACCATTTTGGTTGCCCTCCTCTGGACACGTTCCAGTTTGTCAGTGTCCTTCTTGAACTGTGGTGCCCAGAACTGGACACAGTACTCCAGGTGAGGTCTGACCAGAGCAGAAGACAGTGGCACTATTACTTCCCTTGATCTAGATGCTATACTTCTATTGATGCAGCCCAGAATTGCATTGGCTTTTTTAGCTGCTGCGTCACACTGTTGGCTCATGTCAAGTTTGTGGTCAACCAAGACTCCTAGATCCTTTTCACATGTACTGCTAATTGTTTGGAATCCATCTGAGGATAAATGTACAGAATGTGAATCCATCCCTTTGCAGTTGGATTGTTGAAAGAGTGGTTATTGTGTAACTAAAATACTGGGGGAAAACTAGAAGTGGATTCCTGTGTTTTATCCTAGTTATGTGCCTTTGAGAGTTGTGAATAAAGATTTCCCATGATGTTAACGTTCTGGTGGGAGAAGTTGTACTGGTAACACTTCTCTATCTTAATTTTCTTTAATCATCAGTATTCCCTGTCAGTTGAGAAAGCATCCCCCCATTTTTTTTCCGATTCTGCTTTTAAAAACTGTATACCCCCACCTGTTTTAGGACTAAGTGGCATAAGACATACACTTTTAAACAAATGAATCATCCTGTCTTTTCTTCCCAACAGAGCCTCAGAAGGCAGGAGGCCAAAGGTCTCCTTGACCAGCAGTTTCTTGGGGTGGTTCTGGCACCTGGTCGGGATGATTGAAGTGGTTTGCAACGATCGGCTGGGCAAGAAAGTGAGAGTGAAGTGCAAGTATCCAAAGCTCAAAAGAAGTAGCTTCTGCAGGAGGCTCGAATGGCATCTTCCTGCCCTATATGCAGCAATTGTGTTTTATTTGAGGCTCTGGTGTATGAAGAGGAGGCAAGGTAGTGATCACTTGGGACATGAACATGGTTTGAAAGGAGGTTCCATTTTTTAATTGTGTACCTGTTGTTTAGTTGTTTAGTAATATCCGACTCTTTGTGACCCCATGGACCAGAGCACGCCAGGCACTCCTGTCTTCCACTGCCTCCTGCAGTTTGGTCAAACTCATGCTGGTAGCTTCGAGAGCACTGTCCAACCATCTTGTCCTCTGTCGTCCCCTTCTCCTTTCCCAACATCAGGGTCTTTTCCAGAGAGTCTTCTCTTCCCATGAGGTGGCCAAAGTATTGGAGCCTCAGCTTCACAATCTGTCCTTCCAGTGAGCATTCAGGGCTGATTTCCTTCAGAATGCATAGGTTTGATCTTCTTGCAGTCCATGGGACTCTCAAGAGTCTCCTCCAGCATCATAATTCAAAAGTATCAATTCTTCGGCGATCAGCCTTCTTTATGGTCCAGCTCTCACTTCCATACATCACTACTGGGAAAACCATGGCTTTAACTATACAGACCTTTGTTGGCAGGGTGATGTCTCTGCTTTTTAAGATGCTATCTAGGCTTGCCATCGCTTTTCTCCCAAGAAGCAGGAGTCTTTTAATTTGGTGACTGCCTTCACCATCTGCAGTGATCATGGAGCCCAAGAAAGTAAAATCTCTCACTGCCTCCCTTTCTTCCTCTTCTATTTGCCAGGAGGTGATGGGACCAGTGGCCATGATCTTAGTTTTTTTGATGTTGAGCTTCAGACCATATTTTGCGCTCTCCTCTTTCACCCTCATTAAAAGGTTATTTAATTCCTCCTCACTTTCTGCCATCAAGGTTGTGTCATCTGCTTATCTGAGGTTGTTGATATTTCTTCTGGCAATCCTAATTCCGGCTTGGGATTCATCCAGCCCAGCCTTTCGCATGAAGAATTCCGCATATAAGTTAAATAAGCAGGGAGACAATATAGAGCCTTGTCATACTCCTTTCCCAATTTTGAACCAATCAGTTGTTCCATATCCAGTTCTAACTGTAGCTTCTTGTCCCACATAGAGATTTCTCAGGGGACAGATGAGGTGATCAGGCACTCCCATTTCCTTAAGAACTTGCCATAGTTTGCTGTGGTTGACGCAGTCAAAGGCTTTTGTGTAGTCAATGAAGGAGAAGTAGATGTTTTTCTGGAACTCTCTAGCTTTGTCCATAATCCAGTGCATGTTTGCAATTTGTTCTCTGGTTCCTCTGCCACTTCGAAATCCAGCTTGTACTTCTGGGAGTTCTTGGTCCCCATACTGCTTAAGCCTGTCTTGTAGAATTTTAAGCATAACCTTGCTAGCATGTGAAATGAGTGCAATTGTGCAGTAGTTGGAGCATTCTTTGGCACTGCCCTTCTTTGGGATTGGGATGTAGACTGAATTTCTCCAATCCTCTGGCCACTGCTGAGTTTTCCAAATCTGCTGGCATATTGAGTGTAGCACCTTAACAGCATCATCTTTTAAAATTTTAAATAGTTCAGCTGAAATATCATCACTTCTACTGGCCTTGTTAGTAGCAGTGCTTTCTAAGACCCATTTGACTTCACTCTCTAGGATGTTTGGCTCAAGGTCAGCAACCACACTGCCTGGGCTATACGGGACATCCATATCTTTCTGGTATAATTCCTCTGTGTATTCTTGCCACCTCTTCTTGATGTCTTCTGCTTCTGTTAGGTCCTTACCACTTTTATCCTTTATTATGGTAATTTTTGCATGAAATGTTTCTTTCGTATCTCCAATTTTCTTGAATAGATCTCTGGTTTTTTCCATTCTATTGTTTTCCTCTATTTCTTTGCATTGCTCGTTTAAGAAGGCCCTATTGTCTCTCCTTGCTATTTTTTGGAAATCTGCATTCAATTTCCCGTATCTTTCACTATCTCCCTCACATTTTTCTTGCCTTCTCTCCCCTACTATAGCCACAGTCAGCTGCAGGTCTTGTTTTTGCTGACTGTATAGAGCTTCTCCATCTTTGGCTGCAGAATTGTGTGGCTAGCAAGAAGATATAATAAGATATCTCTTACTGTGAGTGCAGGGTTTATGGGAGGGGTAGTACCTTTGGTTGGGGAACACGTTGTGCTCCTTCTGGGGTAGTTTATTCACCTTTGGTCCCCACACTGCACTCAGCTCTCGCCTGTGGCTCCTAGAAGCTGTCAGCATGTGGAATCAGCCACAACCCAGGAAACAGCTTAGACTGGCTGGGGAAACCAGGTTAGGGTAGCCAACAGGAGAGGCAATGGGTATGTGAAAATGGAGGTGAAAAATTGCAGCTATAAGTACTCAGGCTTCAGCTCAGTTGGGACTGAGTATTTAAGATCTCACAGAAGAGCTGGGGAGTAAAGAGAAAGGGAGAACTGGCACTGTTTAGGAAGAAGATTTCAGGTCTAAGGCAGGCATCTCCAAACATGGCCCTCCAGACGTTTTGGGACTACAGTTCCCATCATCCTTGACCACTGGTCCTGTTAGCTAGGGATGATGGAAGTGGTAGTCCCAACACATCTCGAGGGCCAAGTTTGGGGGTGCCTGGTCTAAGGGAATGGGTGGTTTAAGGGTGCAGGTAACCTTTGGGTGACTGAAGCAGCACAATCATGCCTTTTCGTAAATTGTGACACACATTTTATGGTTGGAGCTGAGGAAAGGGTTCTTTAATAAGTGTATGGATTGTGCATATGTGTATGTTTGGATCGTACATGTCTAACTCAGGAGTGGGAAAGCTGTGGCCCTCCAGGCGGTGCTGGACTGAAATCTTCCTCCTCTCTATGTATTGGCAATTCTGCCTGGGGCTGATGGGAGCTGGAGTCCAAAAACATTTGAAGGGTCAGAGGTTAGTCACCCTTTGTTTAAGTGGTATCCACCCTGTGCTTGTAACATCCAAATATGTTTCTTCTTCCATGTATTGGCAAGCATAACTCGAGGCCACTGTGTGTGACATACATGTGTGCACAGCCCCAATTGTGTTGGGCATCCAGGTACTATATTGCTTGGGACTGGTAGATGGTGCACAATGAACACGTAGTCTGCTTACTGCTTTTGATTTAAGACATCCTTTCCTTAACTCGTACCACCACTCAGCTCTGACGACACCATTAGGGACTTGAAAAAGCTGATTGCTGCGCAGACTGGCACGCGGTGGGACAAGATTGTGTTGAAGAAATGGTGAGTAGAAATGAGCAAAGCATCAGGGCCCCTCAGGCAGTTCTCTCAGCTTGTTCTTAGCACTAACAATGCAATAGCACAGTTCATGCTTTCAGTACAAGAAGCCCAGATCTCCAGGTTTCCACACATGATTACAGACCTGCGTGCATGTTGTACTGCTTAGTATTGATCTTCGTAAACCACTTACAGTATTTGTATAGTTCCTTTCAACCATAGTGGTTCTTCAAAGCAATTATCATAATCAAAAACAGCAATTGATAATATCAATTAAAAGCAATTAATTTTAAACTATAATGATCCATACCAAAACAAGGAAAATATGATAGTGGCATAAAGTTCCAAAATTGCCAGGTAAAAATCAAACAGAAAATAAATAAGTCTTGCCCTCTGAGAGGAATAGAAAGAATGTGCCAACCATACTTGGAGGAAAAGAGAATCTCATAGCTTAGGGGCAGGCCGCTGAAAAGGCCTTACTCTTCATTGATGATAGGCTAAACTCCATAGTTGCAATGTGGAGTGGGCCTGATGGATAGTTTTTAATGTCTAGGGTGGGTGTGCCTCATATAGAAAGAGGCTGGGGAAACCCAGCCAGATGGGCGGGGTATGCATAATAAAATGGTTGTTGTTAAGGACCCATTCCATTTAGAACTTTCAAGGCAAAATCCTTCAATCTGAGTTGCAGTAAGAAACAGATCTCTTAAAATGGGCATAACCTGATTGCAGAATCTTACTCTTCTTGCAAATGGGTAGCTATATCTGTACCAGTTGAAGTTTCTATGCTAACTTTAAAGACAGCTCCATAGAGAAGCCTATTGGCTCTGGTGTGTGTGTGTGTGTGTGTGTGTGTGTGTGTGTGTGTATAATCCACCATGTTAGTTGTTGAAATTTTAACAATGTCATAATTGCCATATTTAATTGAGCTGTGTAACAAATTACGGTTGACTAACTGCCTTTCTTGTTAATGTTTTAGGTATACAATTTTCAAGGACCATGTTTCATTGGCAGACTGTATCCTTAAAAAATCTTGGTGATTTGCGGTAAATTAATAGGCTGGCCAGGTGGGTCCAGAGGGGGTGGAAAGAAGGGGGTAATACTCTTCAGCTTGAACTGAGCAGATTTCGATCATGGTTAATTTATTTCTTTTTTACTCCAGTTGGGTGGGGTATAAATAATAACAATAATAAATAATTTACATAAATAAATTTATGTAAACTATTTCTCTACTACTTTACATCTATAAAATAATAATAATCACTTTCCTATCATGCACATAGACAGAAACTTTTAAAGATGTGTAGATTGGTTTCTACTTATGAACGCTTTCCATAAAATATTGAAGTGAATTCACAGTAAAGACAACGATAAAACAATTAAAAACAGTAAGTTTTTAAATGATATGACTACTCTGTGCAGTTGGGCAGCATTTAGAGTGAATCTGTTGGGATGTATATGGGCTTGGATAATTCATAAATTAAGTATGAATTTCAGCACCTATGATAAATTTCAAAAGTATCATTATTCTGGCATTGTGGTAGAATTTTCCCATCATATACATCAAGCTCAATTTATAAAAATACAGAAATATTTTTCAGTGGAATTTTACCTTAACTTCTCACTTCCAGATGAAATTCATGATGGCATGAACCTAGAACTATATTATCAGTAGTTTCGTTGTGACAGATGCTGCCTTTTCTATTGTCTGTTTTTTTTTTCATTCTTTGTTTCTCATTTGACAAACTCTTGATTATTTGGCTGCATGAGGTTTAGTTAAGAGTATTTTATCCCTGAGCACAATATACCAGGAATGAATACCAGACTATTCAGACTGTCTTTTATTGTTTAGGTTTTTAAAAAATCTTTATAATAAACGTGACCCGATATGTGTGACCTGACTCTGTGTGCAGTGTATCTTTGAAACACAGAAACCTTAAGTGTCATATATATGAAAACGATATCTATAATACGTGCTGCATGAGTGGGCAGGCCTGAGTGGAGAGAGAGTTGGAAGGGGCCCATAGGGCCATCTAGTCCACCCCTGCAATGCAGGAATCTTTTTGTCCAATGTGGGGCTCGAACCTGCGACCCTGAGTTGAAGAGTCTGGACTATCCAGACTCTCATGAGTTATTTAGAAATTAACCCGGGATAGTGGAAGATGGGTGAATCGAGAATGGGTGTGCAGGCAGCGGGCGCCTTGCAAAAGGAACCAAATATTCTCCACCTTTTTGGTCTCTAGGCATAGCTGCCAACGTTTCCCTTTTTTAAGGGAAATTCCCTTATTCCGAATAGGATTCCTCGCAAGAAAAGGGAAAAGTTGACAGCTATTGTCTCTAGACCTCAACCTCCTCAACTTCAGCCCTCCAGATGCTTTTGGCTTACACCTCCCATGATCCCTAGCTAGCAGACCTAGTGGTCAGGGAAGCTGGGATAATAATAATAATAATAATAATAATAATAATAATAATAATAATAATAATTTATTATTTGTACCCCGCCCATCTGGCTGGGTTTCCCCAGCCACTCTGGGCGGCTACCATAAAAACCAGAAATACACTAAAATATCACAGATTAAAAACTTCCCTGAACAGGGCTGCCTTAAGATGTCTTCTGAATGTCAGGTAATTATTTATCGCTTTGACATCTGATGGGAGGGCGTTCCACAAGGCGGGTGCCACTACCGAGAAGGCCCTCTGCCTGGTTCCCTGTAGCTTTGCTTCTCGTAATGAGGGAACCGCCAGAAGGCCCTCGGCGCTGGACCTCAGCGTCCGGGCAGAACGATGGGGGTGGAGACGCTCCTTCAGGTATACTGGGCCGAGGCCGTTTAGGGCTTTAAAGGTCAACACCAGCACTTTGAATTGTGCTTGGAAACGTCCTGGGAGCCAATGTAGGTCTTTCAAGACCGGTGTTATGTGGTCTCGGCGGCCGCTCCCAGTCACCAGTCTAGCTGCCGCATTCTGGATTAGTTGTAGTTTCCGAGTCACCCTCAAAGGTAGCCCCACGTAGAGCGCATTGCAGTAGTCCAAGCGGGAGATAACTAGAGCATGCACCACTCTGGCGAGACAGTCCGCAGGCAGATAGGGTCTCAGCCTACGTACCAGATGGAGCTGGTAAACAGCTGCCCTGGACACGGATTTGACCTGTGCCTCCATGGACAGCTGTGAGTCCAAAATGACTCCCAGGCTGCGCACCTGGTCCTTCAGGGGCACAGTTACCCCATTCAGGACCAGGGAGTCCTCCACACCAGCCCGCTGGGAATTGTAGTCTTAAACCATGTGGCGGGCCGAGGTTGAGGAAGTCTCTAGGCCACCATCCCGACGGGCCGCGGGCGGATTGGGCGCCTCTTTCTCTGGTGGGCGGGGCTTTCCTCCCTCCCAACTCACTGCGACCAATAGCGGGCGCGGAGCTCTGTGGCCTAGAGGGCGAGTGCGCGTTGCGCCGCCGCCGTTGCTAGGCGAAGGTGGGCGTGGCCGGCTCTGCGCTTGTGCTCTGTGAGGCGAGGCAAGATGGCGGAGGAGGAGAAGCTCCCCGCGGGCTGGGAGAAGCGCATGAGCCGCAGCTCCGGTACCGCCGCGGAAGAGGGAAAGGGGCGGCGGAGGGGCGGGCGGGCGGAGGGCGAGGGCCCGGCAGGAGGGTGGATGGGCCTCGGGGGAGAAGGAGGGCGGAGAGGCGCCCTTCGCGGTCGGGGCCGGTCGCCTCGGAGGCCCTTTCGCGCCCCGGAGGGGAGGCGGGAGAGGGGCTGCGGGGAGGTGTCTCTTTCAGGGGGCGGTGGCGGGGATAACGGGGCCGCTGGGGATTGCGGGGGGGGGGGGAGCTTGTGGGACACAAGAATAAGAATATCAGCAGCGACGCAGTCGTAGAACCATAGAAGTGCAGCGGTGGAAGTGACCCCAGGGTCATCTAGTCCAGCCCCCTGCAATGCAAGGATCTTCCCCAACGTGGGGCTTGAACCCATGACCCCGCCATTAAAGGTCTCGTGCTCTGCTGACTGAGCTGGCTCATAGAGAACAATCGTGGTTTCTCACTGCTTTTCATAGAATGGTAGAGTTGGAAGGGATCCCAGGATCATCTAGTCCACCCCCCCCCCCCCCGCAATGCAGGAATCTCATCCGAAGCATCCATGACAGATGGCCAGCCAACCTCTCATTAAAAAGCTCCAAGGAAGGAGAGTCCACCACCCTCCATCCTGAAGTAAAACAGCTCTTGTCGTCAGAAACTTTTCTCTGATGTCTTGTTGGAATCTCCTTTCTTATAACTTGAAGCCATGGGTTCAAGTCTTACCCTCCAGAGCCGGAGAAAACAAGCTTGCTCCATGTTCCACATGGCAGCCCTTCAGATATTGGAACATGGCTTCTTCCTTCCTACTCCTCTTCCCTCCCCCATTTATTTCTCTCCCTGCCCCATTTCCATCCACCAAAAAAATATCCTGAGGGTTCAGGACCATTTACACTGTTCTAATAATAATAATAATAATAATAATAATAATAATTAATAAAATAAAAAAATAACACAGCCCCATGGAAAAGTATGGTGGTTTCTTCCTCCCTACTTCCACATCCCCCCCAATTATTTTTCTTCTCTTTCCCCACCCCACAAAAAAATCATACCCTGAAGGCCAAGGACTGTAATACAGTGCCCCCAGTTCCTGTTCCCTGGAGCCAGTCCAGGAGAGTACCATGGTCAATGGTATCAAATGCCAGTGAGAGATCAAGAATCAGGAGCAAGATCACATTCCCCCTGTACCGCTCTCTGCAAAGGTGACCATCAGGGGGACCAAGGCTGACTCAGTTCTATAGCCAGGCCTGAACCCAGAATGGAATGGATCTGAATAATTATGTCATCCAAGAATGCTGCCTAACCACCACCTCTCTCTCCCCCCGCCCCCATGGGTATGGGCATCTGGGCTGTATTTAAGCATTGGTTTTATCAACAGCTATCTTTCATGAGTTTATCCAATGCCTTTGGAAAGCCATTCTGAGTCAGTGACCATCAACATCCCATAAGTGAAGCATTGTGCAAAATGCTTGCTTCTGTTGTCTTGAATTTCCAGCTAGTCAGTATAACTGGGTCACTGTACATTCTATTCTTATGAGAAACACAATATCTTTTTAAGTTTTCTTAATATTAGTCCTGTTATCACTCCAGTAATTTGTTTTTAAAAGTAAAATAATAATAATACTGTTATAATAATTTTTATTTATACCCCACCCTCTCCAACCGAGACCGGGCTCAGGGTGGCTAACACCAAATGTATAAAGTACATTAAAAACAAAATTAAACACTCAGGTGTAGCCTTTACATATAGAGAAAGTAGTGCAATCACTTCAATGTCTTTCCTACACCTTTTCCAATTCTACAATATATTTTTTGAGATGTGGGGGATTAGAACTTCATTAGGTGAATATATTGCAGCATTCTCCCAATATGATGCCCTACAGATGTGCTGAGCGACGAATTTTAGAAGCTCCAGCCAATAGTGAGGACATGTGCTGGCTGGGGCTGATTTGAGTTGAAGTCCAAAGTATTTGGAGGGCACCAGGTTTGTGGAAATGTGGTATACCAAATTGCACATGTCCTCAGTATTGGGGTATATGAAGGGACATAAGAAGAGCCCCCATTAGACAAGTCCAAAGGCCCACCTAGTCCAACATCTTACTCGTTCAGTGGCCAACTAGATGCGTATGAGAAGCCTGCAAGTAGAGCCTGAAGGCAGTGGCCCCTCTCCTCACTTGTGATTCCCCACAACTGGTATTCTGAGGTACACTGCCTCTGAAAATGGAGGTAAAACATAGCTATCATGGCTAGTAGCCACTGATAGTATTCCTTCTATGAATTCTAAGGGTTTGGTGCCAGCTTTCTATGTTCACTTCCTTTCCTAATCCCAACATGAAAGCCACCCTTTTCCCACTGCTGCTGCACATAGAGTTCATTATTTTTTAACCATGTACCATGATACAACGACATCTTTCCTGGATAGTCACTTTGCTGTATGTATGAAAACGGCTTTGTTGTTACTATTGCTCCTGTTTTTTTTCATTTTAAAATGACATTAAACCTCATTTGCCGTTTTCTTGCCATTCACCCATTTGCAAAGACTTCCAAAAGGATCGCTCCATTTCGCTCAAGCCTTTGCCATCCTAAATAGTCTGTCTGCAAACTTGGCAAAGTTTGCTCACCTCTGTTTCTGTGTCATGCAGATCCTCCAAGAAGCATCTGTTCCAATACAGATCCTCACTGCTTATTTCCTTCCATTTTACCAGTTTTTGTTCTGTAAGGGCACTTGCCCTTTTACTCAGTGACTACTAAGAGTTTCTTCACTGGTGTTTTTGTTAAGAGACTTTTTGAAAAGCATTTTAGAACTCTAGGTATGATTATCCCTGGCTGCACATGATTACCAACACTCAGAGAATTCTAAAAGGTTGTTGAGGCAGGACTGCACTGCAGAAGCCATGCTGATTCTTCTTAGTGATGCTTGTTCTATGTTAAATTCTACTTAGAATTGTGTTTTCTACCAGTTTATATAGGACAGAAGCTAGGCCAATAGGGTTGTTAGTTATGGACTCCCCTCTGCTTCTCCTTTCTCCCTTTATTTATTTATTTATTTTCTTACATGACCTTCACCATAAGGTCTCAGGCAGTTTAGAATATAATAAAACAGTATTAAAATCAATTAAGCAATTTGCACCAGAAGAGTGGGGTGGATCCTAAAAATGGATGTTGTATTGGCTACCTCAGAAAGGTGTGCTGATGGTTGTGACAAGTTTCCTATTAGTGAGTGTGTGTTAACTGACCAGGTAACATCTTAATTTGTCAGATCTAGAACATCATCTCCTGCCACTTCTATTTGACTTAGTTCTTCAGGTGCCTACTCAGGGAAAAGTGATGAAGGCACAGTTATCTGCAGCAGGTTCCACAGTGAGAACGAATACAAATAATACATTCAGCTTCTCTCCTCCTCCGTTAGGAATCCTTTTACTCTTCTGTTGTCTAGCTGTTCAGCATCTCCCTGCTTGTCTTTTCTGCTTCTGATAAATGATACTGGATTGTTATAGGTCATAGAATAATAGAATTGTAGAGTTGGAAGGGCCCCTAAGCATAATCTAGTCCAACCCCCTGCAATGCAGGAATATGCAGCTCTTCCATATGGGGATTGAACCTGCAACCTTGGCATCATCAGCACTATATTTACAGACCTTTTTACAGTAGGTCCATTGAAATTAATATGCCTAAGTTAGTCATGTTTGCTAATTTCAATGGATGGTATTATTGTGGAAGTGGAATATTTTCTGCTTGTGCAACGGGACTTCTCCCTTCTGGCCCTATGCATGCCTTGAGACCCCCAGAGCAGATTTAGGGGCATGCAAGGGAAGAATGTTTCATTGTGCAAGGGTAAATTCCACCCAGTATTACTGAGTATTACTAACATTGTTGACTATATTTTTACCAATTTCATTCCATAGTTGAGGGTGCATGCCATGGATTTTTTAGTCAAAGTGAACCAGCCAAGAAGAAGAGGGAAGTATTAGTATGTTTGATAGATCCCCAAGGTTTGCAGAAATAGAAGAAAAAAACCTCCAGGAAATGATACAAAAGAAAACCTGAAGCAAAAAAAATGACAAGACTGCGCATGCTTGTAGTTACATTGATGAAAGGAGAGGGAAGAAAAGCAGAGCTTGGATCCAGAAGTGTGACACTACTAAACCACACTTACGAGCCGGATTCAAACTGTACAGGGACGTTGATTGTGTTGGCTGATGGCAGAGGAGGAAGGAAAAGGTAGGAGATGGAAGATGGAGGGAGAAAGCTACCCCCCCTAAAAAAATCCACCACCCAGATGGTGGAGAGGGAATGATGAATGGAAACCATGGATGAAGTGAGGGGGTTGTAGGCTGCACAATATCTTAAGAGAGAAATTTAAAAGTGGCACCCCAGAGAAAAAGCCACGTGAAGACTTGGCATGCTCAAAATGTCAGTTGGAAAAGATAAACAGAAAACTTTGGGGTGAGTTGGGAAAGTAGTGTCCTGGAGGAGCACTGCACTGGGTGAATTTGAAAGGAGCTGGCTAGAATCCTGAGCCAGGGATTTTTACAGATAAACATTTTGTTTCAGGTCTGACTTGTGTTCTAAATTCTTCATTATTTTTCTTATTGTCGGTTCATATTTATTTTGTTAGGGTTAATGCTTCTTTTTGTTCTCCTAATTCGGGTTAGACTTCCACTTTTTAAAGGAAACCTTGCATTTGCTTCTGCGACTGCTTGTCAACCGCAGACATCCTCTTGAACTTGTTTGTCACTTTCGTAATCTGAGTATATTTTATCTGATACTGTATTTAGTAAGTGACCATGTTGCACTTTCAGAGCAACTTCTATCTATCTATCTATCTATCTATCTATCTATCTATCTATCTATCTATCTATACAGTGGTACCTCTGTTTTCTAGCGTCTTGGAAGCTGAATGTTTCAGAACCTGAACGCCAAGTAATTGCTTCTGTTTTCAAAAACGTCTTGGAAGTGGCACAGCTTCTGCTGCATTTTTTTCTTTTTTCTCCATTGACTTTGCCATCTACCCTTTGTGCCTTGGTTGTCGAACATTGAGGAAGTCTAACGTTCTTCCGGAACAGATCACATTCAACAACCGAGTTACATATATATAATTAAAATGAGAGAGACAGAGTTTTCAGCAGGAAAACTTACTAAATACAAAGCTCTCAGTTAAAATTATTAACCCCACATTGATAAATGCAACAACACAAGTGACAACAGTTGAGAACATAATTATGTTAAACAGAAATAGTTTGTTTAATCCAAAGGTCCTGATTAAAACAGGTGTTTCTTCAAACCTTGGCTTTAAAACTCAGTAGATGGGGTGGAACAACTGCATTTCTCGGGAGAAGGAATTCCACAAACAACCTGCCATGATTAGGAAGGCCCTTCCCCACATCACTCCCCAATGAGTAATGCTTGTGGGGATCCCAAGAAGGGGATTCCAGCTGATCAGAAAACACCAACATGGAGCATTTTATAGTGGCAACCTTTGTATTCTGCAACCGTGATCTAGGAGTGCAGCTAATAACTGAGTTAAACATCAGCAGCTTCGATTGTGTCCTTTACTGGTCTAAGGCACAGTTCCCCTAACATAGCTAGAAATTTCATCTCTTTGCTGTAATCTGAATGTATATGTGCCCAGATAATGGGAGGTTAATTGAAGCCACCCAGCACTTTCTCATTTGGGCTGCCTTCCTGAGTTTTTGCCAGCTTTGAGTTTCATCCCAACCTTCAGTTTGGGTTGTGGACAGTTACAGTACAGGGAACATGAACCTGTTATTTCCGCACTCTGTGATTCTGGGGACCCCATCCATACATTGAGACCCTGCAATCCTTCCTGCCTAGCTAGCTGTATGTGAAGCAATATCATTTTTAAAATGCCCCCTCAGTGTGCTTGACTTAAGCTTCCTACACAACAACCTATAAAACCTCATAACTATTTTTTAATGTTGGTGCTGTTGCCTGTGTGCCTAACAACTTCTCCAGATCTTTCACTTTTACCTCAAGGGAATAGATTTCCAAAGAGCCCCAAACTTGCTGCATGGAGCATGCACTCATAGCTTCTGTGAGCAGGCGGATAAGCAAAGTATTGTTTTATGAGGTTTGTGGGTCAGGTGTGAGGCCTTTTCTTGGCCTTTATTTCATTGTTCACTCTCACCTTATTCTTGATAGCTTTTTTTGCACTTGCAGAGCTGGGTGTCCTCAGACTTCCCTAAATAAATAAACTGTTCCTGTTTGTTTGTTTATTTGTTTGGTGTTTTTTTGGGTGGTGGTTATCTTAAATACGTTGGTGTAGGAATGGGTGAGGTAGTATGGATCTGTTGTCTATACACTCCGTATAGCAAGTGTTTCAGTTTGAGCACCACTTTTCCTATCCCCTTCTCTTTTACATTTGTGGAGGGACTTTGTGGAAAGTAACCTAATGACCCAGTGAACACAAGGAACCCTGTACTCAAAATTTTAAAATAGAATTAACTGCCTTCAACATTTGGATTCATTTTTCCAGTTGCTGCAGGTGGCAGCGAGAGTAGTATGCTTTGTCTGCAGTTCTCAAGTGACTTCCTATGAAGTTGTTGCATGTGTGTAGGTTGTTTGAGGACTGCATACATTCAGGGTGGTCTTTTGCTTCTTGTTTATTTGCTTCTTGGTATGAATGGAGCATGCAATTAAATGTTAGTGGTTGGTATTGCAGGACTCAAACACAGGAAAACGAAGGCTGTGTCTCCATTTCCTAGCAAGTGGAATAAGACAGTGGCTGATAATAAAAGTCATTATAATACCATCATTAAATCCTGCAAAGAGTACATGCTTTTCTGTTAGTGGGCTGTGTCACAGTATGACTGACTGGCTTTTGATTTCATCCCAACATTACAGGATGCAATTAAGTCACAGCGTGGTTCTCATGGTTTATAAGCTTTCCCCAGCCTAATGTACTCCAGATGTTGTTGGGCTAAAGCTCCCATCAGCCCCCACCAGCTTGGCCAAAGGTCATGGCGTGGTGGCAGTTATGGGCAAAACATCTGGAGGGCACCATGTTAGAGAAGGCAGGAATTGGGTGGCCTTCACTATAATTCTCCCCTATTCTTCTTGCCATGCTCAAATTATACTTTCTGCAAAAGGAGGTGTCTGTCTGGTTGATGAGAAATGTGAAGCCATCAAGAGAGGTTACTGGGAAGATCTGGGGGTCTTGCATGTTACTGTTAATGGTGGATACCTGGTTGTGACACTTCCACTCTACTTAGCAATCAAACC